>NC_054480.1:117357419-118570705 GCF_017639515.1 Carcharodon carcharias | reverse complement strand
CATAAGCGGGATGAGATTTCCTAAAGCTTTTATTCAATAAATAAAAATTTTCATAAATATAAACTCATGTCCCATCTCGTGTGACACAGTCACATGAGGGGATATGTTTAAACAAATTTATAAACCATTTATTTAATAATTTAAATAGCGATTTAATCTCCCCGAGGCAGCTCCATGCCACCTGAAAAATTCAGGCCTTAGTATATATATCCAAAAGGCATTACATCCAGGTTGCCAGACTTCAACCTGCTTTATTTTAAATGTTTCTCCGATATCTCTTCCTTTCTCTCTTTTTGACAGGTTTCAGCTAGGGAAGCTCTTGCCATATCACTGTCACCAGTATAAATGTAGCCCTGGACTTGCTGACTTTTGTTGACATGGGGAATAAAGAATTGCAGGAACTGTAAGAATGTCATTTAACATGGGGCTATAGTGTAAAACAACCATTATCGAATTGCCTGCCCATTATATGCTCCGCACCATTTTTCCTATCATTGACTTCAGTGGAAAATTGGATGTGATGTATAATGGGCAGCTAATTTGGCATCACCTATTTTGTTATTCTGGACAGAGTAGATAGGGAGAAACTGTTCCTGCTCATAAATGGATTGAGAACCAGAGGGCACGGTTTTAAAGTGTTTTGCAAAAGAAGCAAATGCGAGATGAGAAAAAATGTTTTCACACAGTGAGTAATTAGGGAATGCACTGCCTGGAAGTGTGGTGGAGGCAGGTTCAACTGAGGCATTCAAGAGGTCATTGGATGATTATTTAAATAGAAACAATGTGCAGGGTTATGTGCAAAAAGCAAGAGGTTGGCACTAATTTAAAATGCTCAGAGAGCCAGTGCTGACATGATGGGCCAAATGGCCTCCTTCTGCACTGTAATAATTCTGTGATTCTGTGATTCTGCATCACCAGCCAAGGTTAAAAATACCTTCTAAGAACGTACATTTAACATTGTGGTGGTGCAGTAATCATGTTTTGATAATTAGCGTATTAATACAGAATATTCAGACTCAATGATTCATGGTTCATCACCAGCAATAAGTTTAGCCGTATTCCTGAAACAATTTTTAACAATTTACGTCTACTGTAAGGACTCAATCTGAGCCACTTGACATGGGCGAACAGATATGACTTTAAAATGGTGCCCAAAAAGGAAACTGGCAAAGATCATCTTTCTCTGATTGAATTCCTTGTTTTGGTGAATGAAACTGATGTATATATTTCCAGGAAGTAAAAACAAAGCAGAGTGATCTTGAAAGGCCAAAGAAAATCATAGTTATGTAAGTTTCAAAAGTACTTACTAATGCATTGGGTGACAAGAACAAGCCTGTAGTTCTGGCTTGATCCTCACCCTCATCAATTCCATCATGTTTCCTGACCTTTTCTTGGCGGCTTTGAATAGGCTTAAATCTGTCATATGATTATCATACAGTATCTGTATTGTGCTGGAAATCGGCTTCAAGCTAGCAGAAAACCCAAAGGTGCTGGTGATGGGAAAACGGTGGGTGCAGATTTGGGGGCAAAAATATTGTTTGGGAGCCATGTTTGACAATGGAAGAGGGCAGTGGTATCTGGATGGGAGGGAAAGAGTTCAGTATGTACCAGGGACAGGGCGGAGTGGACTGCTGGAGTGCACAGCAGTTTAGATGTGAATCCAGGCCAGCGATTGCAATCTTCATATGTGTTCCTTTTATCTTTCATTTCCCCATCCTCATTAGGACCAGGTTTCATTCTCACCCTGGTCCACTCCTCCATCACCCCCTAATCCTCAACCCCCTCCTATGGCACCACCCCATGCCCACGCAAAAGATGCAACACCTGCCCCTTCACTTCCTCTCTCCTCACCGTCCAAGGGCCCAACTCCTTTCAAGTGAAGCAGCATTTCACTTGCATTTCTCCCAACTTAGTCTACTGCATTTGTTGTTCCCAATGTGGTCTCCTCTACATTGGAGAGACCAAACGTAAACTGGGCGACCGCTTTGCAGAACACCTGCGGTCTGTCCGCAAGAATGACCCAAACCTCCCTGTCACTTGCCATTTTAACACTCCACCCTGCTGTCTTGCCCACATGTCTGTCCTTGGCTTGCTGCATTGTTCCAGTGAAGCCCAACGCAAACTGGAGGAACAATACCTCATCTTCCGACTAGGCACTTTACAGCCTTCTGGACTGAATATTGAATTCAACAACTTTAGGTCTTGAGCTTCCTCCTCCATCCCCACCCCCTTTCTGTTTCCCCCTTCCTTTTTTTTCCAATAAATTATATAGATTTTTCTTTTCCCAACTATTTCCATTATTTTTAAATATTTTAAAACCTTTTATGCTCCCTCCACCCCCACTAGAGCTATACCTTGAGTGCCCTACCATCCATTCTTAATTAGCACATTCGTTTAGATAATAACACCAACTTTAACACCTATGTGTTCTTTTGTTCTATTGTTGTTGACATCTTTTGATGATCTGCTTCTATCACTGCTTGTTTGTCCCTACAACCACACCCCCCCCTCCACTTCTCTCTCTCTCTCTCTCTCTCTCTCTCTGCACCCCCCCCCCCCCCCCACCACACACCTTAAACCAGCTTATATTTCAACTCTTTCTTGGACTCGAACTCAAGTTCTGTCGAAGGGTCATGAGGACTCGAAACGTCGACTCTTTTCTTCTCCGCCGATGCTGCCGGACCTGCTGAGTTTTTCCAGGTAATTCTGCTTTTGTTTTTTCCTTCTCAGTACTGCCAGAACCAGGAAAGCTCCATCCAGTAAGCACATTCCGCCCTCTGATTTTTACCAAACCTCAGATTCTCCCTTCCCAATGCTGCCAAAAACCAAGGGTGACCGTTTCATTACATTCCAACTGCAATATACCTCTCCATGCTGCTAAAACACAGGAGCTCACTATGTTGAAAGATCCCACACCCATTGTCCCCAGTACTATGGAATTAAAAATCTTCCCTGAGCTGCCTCTGCAAAACCTTGACTTCAATTACCTGTCCCGCATAGTTTCCTTAAGCTCAAGGAAGATACCTGATGACCTCCCCTATGACAGTCCAGAAAGCAGGAGTATGTGGGGCAGGTGGGAAAGAAACCTTTTGGGGTGACATTCTCCTGCTGCCAATCACATGCCTGGGCAGTCCCAATGGGGGTGGGTGATGTGAGGCAGATCTGGCCCTCACTACCTGAATTCACCCACATTTTCCCCTGAGCGAGGCCATTGAGGAGAATTTGGCTCTTATGTCTAATCTGGCTGATCTAATTCTTTACAAAACACAAAGAAAGTCAACAATCTGATGTGTATTGCAGGCTCCCACAAACAGCAATGGTGTCGGTTGAGGGATAAATATTGGCCTGGGCCTGAGGTGAACTCCCCTCCTCTTCTTAACTCAGTGCTGTAGGATGTTTCACATCCACCTGAGAGGGCAGATGGAGTCTTGGTTTAACATCCAACAGCCTGTTGTGCCCATTGGACTGCATTGTCACACTTTGAACAGTACACTGTTGATATGCAAATCTCTATTATTACACTTTCAGATGATTGGCTCAGATTCTGAAACAAGTGAAAAATTGAAATTCAGCAACTAGGCAAATATGTGAATAATGTAAAGCAGATCTTGAACTAATTAATTGGGTCACAAAAGTTTTATATCCATTCAGTTTTCTGCTTGAGACTAAACAACAGAGCTCTTCAACATTAAAAGTACAATTTATAACATGATAATAAAAATATAAAAATACAAATTTCACAATAAGGAAGTAAAGTTAATATAAAATCATCATATATTGCCCATCTCTGGATGCCCTGACTGGTGGTGATGGGCTGATCCTTAAACCATTGCACTCCTTGTGCTCCTAGTGGCGGTGGAAGGTAACAAATTCCACTGACTGTATGTGAGAACCACCACAGGAGATTCACTATTGTGTGTTCAGTGAAAAGGGTAATGTTGTAAAGAAAATTACCTTTTTTTTTAAACAATTGATTAAACACAAGATTTATTTTCTTCTGCTATTTGTTATGGTTATTGCAGCAAGTGGTATTGTTTACACCGTCGTGCCTGATCTTTAGTCTCCTTTCCATCCGTGTTTTCAGACCCATTCCAGGTGCAGATTATAACCCGTAGCGCCTCTTCAACCTCTTGTGTGCTATCCTTGGATTTTCTGGAATGCTCTCTCATGCACTGCACTTTTTTTTATCTTCTGAACTCTGATTTCATTAGGATACTTGTGTTGAAAGTGACTTGGCAATTGTTACATGAACAGCATTATTAATGCTTATCACATTAATGTTGCAATTACAACATTTGGATGGAGCTATACAGTCTATTCTGTGGTGTTGATGGGCTTGTTACATATATTGAGATAAGAAAAAATGTCAGAAAGTTTTATCATGTTCTTACAATGGCCTAGTGGATAAAGGTCATGTTGGGCAGACCAGATGTTCTCAGGTCTGGTTCACAGCTTGTGCTGACTTAGCTGATCTAAGGTAGTCCAGAAATTGAGATGTTATATTCGGCTGAGGAAGGGGAAAACCAACCAGAGCTCTCATATCCTGATGCCTAAATAGTAATATCTGTTAGAACATCAACATGTGTAGAAATCAATGGAGCAGTCTCTGCTGGGATACCCTGTATGGTTGTATAGACTGAACAACTCTAGGCATTGGTATTTCTGGAAGTTTGATCAGATGTTGTCAGCAAATGCCTTAGAAATATTGGTTCCTCAATAGTTGGTTATCCATGTGCATGGTTTTATACCAGCTGTTGTGTGAAAAATTCTGAAGGTCAAGAGGCAAACTGTGAGCAGGGTAAGAAGAGAAACCGAGGGCAGGGAAGAGAGATGGGGGTGTGGCAGAGATGGAAGAAACTTTGGCTGGAAATTTCTGGCCTCTCCCACCAATGGGATCGTCTGGTCCTGATAAAGTCAATGGACGTTTTGAATGGCTCGCCACATCTGTCGTGGGGGAACCTGCTGTGGCAGGGCTGGAAAATTCCGCTCTTTGATTCCACCAGTAAATTACAGAAGCTCACTGAAATAGTACCAATAACCAATAGTAATGTTGATAAAACTCAAATTCCCCTCACGATCAACAGTAATATACTCACTGATATGTAAATTGTAGTAATAGGTGTGTCACCTCAATATCTTACCTGTAACTAGTTTAATTCTATAACCCATAACTACAGCTAAAATCTCCCTGCACTGCACAAGGTCTGGTCAGGCTATCCAGTCAATCTCCATCTCTCTCCGTCTTTTGTTGGGCTCTGGTTTGGACTCAGTTCGTGTGCGAAGGTGATCATTTTCCACTTTCAGAGCTCCACCCATTATAATCGCAACCTTCTCTGGTATGATTTTTATGACTTTTGTTGATTTTTGTTTCACTCTCCCTCACTTACTATCGATCCGGCCCACACCCTGGCCTCTCGCCTGTCCCAACTGAGCTAACCTGATGCTGGTCCTCTCAACACGCTGTCCTACTCATCACAAGGAATTGGTCTGCTTACTATTTGAGCACTGTCTTTGCATTGTGCCTTCAAAGCCTTTCTGGGCAGTGAGAAAGGTTTCAGCACTCTCCAATGCTGCAGCTTTGTTGCAGTCTGACCAGAATGTTGAGGGTCGTCTCATGCCATGTAGCACAATCTAAGATTGTTCACCATGTCGTACCTTATAACATAAATGTACAAGCTGGGACGGGCTTGTACTTAATCTTGCTGCCAGGCTGTGCATTATGTCATTTAGAAGGAACCATTGCTGCACACCATGTCATGTATGTTATAATGATATGAAGGCACCAATCGCTCATAAGGGATTGTGCAAACATGTTGTGGGTTCATTTATTATGAACAGGCATGTGTGAACATATATACATGGATAGAAAACTTGAGGACATCAGAGCTATGGACAGGATCTTCTGTTTGGAGTGTGGGGGCAGGTCCTGCAGGCCGACATGCAAAGTGATGCACGGTGATGACAGACATGCGTCCCGACGTCACCGCGCGTCATTCCAATCTTTTGTTCAGCGGCCGCACACTGGAGTCGGCTGCGCGCCCGCTGAACTGTCTAAGGCCTCTTAAGGCCATTATTAAACCAATTAAAGCAATTGTCAGGGCTGCAGGTGAAGACCCCAGGTGGCCTTCGCATTTTTCATGAAACTTCATCCGCGGGCAGGGTAAGGTTTCATAAAAGATTTATTAATTAAATAAAAACTTTTATGAAAATTCATAAACATGTCCCAGCTCATGTGACACTGTCACATGAGGGGGCAAGCCTGAATAATTTTTATTTTGTATTGTTCCTATTTAAAACTGAACTTAATCTCTCTGAGGCAGCTCCCAGCACCAGAGCCCGGGACATTTGTGCCACATTCCAGGAGACTCCTGGACAATCTAGGAGGGTTGGTAGCCCTAGTTGCCAACGCTCTTTGTAAAGCTTAGGCATGAGGAGAGGCCACATGAGTGAGGTACCAGAGGGCTGTTGGAGTGTGTAAGAGATGTATCCCAGTGCAAGTCTGCATTTCCAGGGTGATGAAGAGAAAATTAGAGGAAAAAAGTACCTTCATGATGAATGGTGCTGCAACCCAGGAACTTAGCATTCTGCTTCTGTATGCATTAATGTGAAGGATGCCAATGAATAAAACACTTTCCATTTCAGGTACACAATGTCAGTATGAAGCACTCTCAGGCCATGTAAAGCAGTGCCTGTTAGAGAGTGAAACTCGCTCTAGCTACTCTGTTACATTAATGTGCATTAACCCAGTGTGACATTGCCATTTCCCTTAATTGCCATGCTCATAGTCTCTTTGACTGAGATTGTCACTTCAGTGTCAATTATTGTGTAACTAGGGACAGTGAGAAGAGTGAAATTTCATCCCATTGGATTTGAATCCAGTCTAGACTGATAGTATGAAAGGACAGTATGCTAAATCACTGCCTCAAGCATTCACCTTATAACTAAATGTACAGGCTGCAAGGAGGCTTGATTGCAAAGGAACCTTGTTTAAATTTTATTTATCATACTGTTAGCACCAATAGTTAATATTTCAGAAAGCGGCAGACCAATAGAATTACTAGAAACCGCATCCAATAATTAGCTAAATTGGTATTATTAGTTCATCAGTGCTAAGTGTTTACCACTCAAATCTGATTTGTGAAGCAGCAGTAAAATCACTAAAACTGTAGTGCCAAAAAGATGGATCAAGTGTTTGGACAAATATCTATAGCTGAAAACCATGCACACAGCCAAAACCAAGCAAGTTGCTAAGGAAAGGAAATCAATGATCCAGTTTTCTCAAACATAATTAGCTCAACTTCAAAATGGACCAAACCAAATATCTGCACTTAGGGATGTGTGTGTATCATTAGTGTTGGACAGAAGGGTATGAACAGGTGCCAATGATATAAATGGTGCCGGGTTATGAATAGGCACAATAGTGAAAGGACTGAGGTCGATAGATAACTTCAGGAGCAATGCAGGGAAAGGGTGACAGGCAGGTAAGAGGTTACGGACAGGTGTAAGGTTATAGTTCGATGAAAGGTCAGACACAGGTTTATGAGCACATCAGGTTATGGGTGATATAGAGGGTTATGGCTAGCACAAGTCTATGTATAGTGGCGGTATTACTGAGAAAAGAGCAATAATGGATAGAGTTGTAGCCAGACAGTTATGGATTTGTTCAGATGGAAAATGATCCGATAAATGAAATAGGTTATGGACAGGTGCATGGCTATGAATGAACAGAGGATTATAAATGGATAGAGGATTATAGATAAATGCAAGATTATGAATAAACATAAAATTATAAGTAGTTGTTGGAATTAAGATGGGAGTAAGGATCTGGACTTCGCTGTCAATTTAGCACCATCCTGCATCAGCACTGTTCCAGTATGATGCAATACTATGCTAGTACAACAGTGCTCCGATTTGACACCAATATATTACAATGCAATTTTATCTGATGTCCCTTAAAAGGATAATGCCACTTTAGCACAAGTCTACCTCAGAATGATTTATTATCATCATACCATTTCAGCCTTCACCATCATTGCTGGCTGTTTTCTTCCTTTGCTTTCCTTTCTCCTCGGCGCTGCTCCTATCTGTTGCAACTCAAAGGGATTCTGACAAATATTGTTGGGAGCTCCTGTTCTGGTGAAAATTTCCAATTATTGTATTGCAGCAGCCAAAACCTTTTCATTTGCAAGGTGAATCGATAAGTAATGCTGAGGGGAGCAGTTCCTGATCATCACTGGCAATAAACACTAACTTGCTAGACAGCCCCTTAAATTGCTGACGATTGGCATATCTGGTGGAAGAGAAGTACCTCCAGATGTCTAGGGTTAGCATTTGGTGGCACATGAAGAACTGGCCTGTCTAATTCCAGTGTATGTCACTGTGCCTGAGTGGAACAAATATTTGCATTGTTTTCATTTGTTGATCTTAGAATCAAATGTAACTAGGTTCATTTTTCCAAAAGAACACAAGAGCAACATTCACTAAAATACCCTGTTTAACATCAATACGTGTTCGTTTTGTTTCTCATATCAACTCGAGAGTGAGAAATAGAAAAAAGTTGGGGATTGATACTCTTGAGGGGTAGGGGTTTAGATCATGTTCTTGGTGGAGGTTATAGAATCATAGAATTTTGCAGCAGAGAAGGAGGCCATTCTTCCCATCATGTCCATGCTGGGAGTTGATTTATTTGCTTCATCTGCTTAATACTTCACCAAACCTGAATGCTGTTGCAGGCCAAGTAGGAAAACGTTCCATACACCATTCCACTCCATGACTAGCCCAAAAAGATACAAAAATGATACCGTTATAGATGTACTGCCCAAAGCTAACACTGCTTCTTGTTGTGTTTTGCAGGGCCTTGCTGCTGTGACATGCTCTAAGATGAAGGTATGGAAGGTAGTGGTGGTCGCCTCAATGCTCTTCAGTACCATATTTTCAGCTCTTATTTACAGAAACATGTCCATTAGAGGGAGAACAATTACTCCATCCTCATCAGAAGAGCATCAGCCCCAGGACCCAAGACTGCCACCCAGCCCCCAGTCTTACAAAGTGAAATGTAAGGGACCAGTACCTTTCCCTGACACATGTGGAAAGGTACATATAGGTCAGCTCATAGTATCAACAATGAGATCTGTTGCACAGTAAAAATGCATTTCTATTACACACTTACTCTTAGATTGACCCTGATGAAGTCTCTGCCTTCATCTGTGACATGCTATCTATTCTTCACTGAAATGGGTATTGAAGCTAAATGCAGTGCCTAATCAACTTAGGACTGGTTTTATGAAGAACTAAATTTTATACCACAACAGCAGCAAAAGTTCCCACCCATGCAGGATCAGTGTTGATTGTGTATTAATATTCATATTATGAGATATGCATGCATCATGGGCTCTCTAGTTTATAGACTTCCTTGTGTCTTTGTGCAAGATAAATGATCAGATTCCCACCCAAGTTCCCAGCAGATTTGGTCAATGGGAAGGTGGGAAAACCCTGGAAAAATCATCAGTGACAGTGTTCTTTCCAAGGTTTCCACAGCTGTTCTGCCCAAATTATGGCAGATGATCAGAAAAACCTTTTTTGGAAATTCAACTCCATTACCCTCATTAAAAATCGAGGTAACAGTTCAGAAAGTCTAACTTTGCATCCCGTTTCCCTTCATTTTCTAAGAAAAGTGCTGAAGTGTGTTTTTGAACACCTCTGACTGTTTCTGTCTCTTCACTAATTCCCATTTTACAATCACCACCAATGCCATTGCTAATAAGATTGTTGTACAATTACTACTGAGAACATTTTCTATTTTATGTTAAATAAAGGACGGAGAATTTCTTCGGGGAAGTAATAATTGTAATACCTGTAGCACGACAATGAAGTGTTGTGGGAAAATGCTCCTGGCCCCATACCACTTGTTTAAAAGCCATTAAGATGATTGCTATCATCTATAAATTTTAATACTAATGTACTTTTTGTATGGTATATTTTATATGAATATCTATTACATGTATCAGTGTGTCAATGTACTTTTCACATTAGTACCTATGCAGTATTATTAGTTGAATCTGTTAGTTGTTTGCTACTGTACCTGGGTATCAATTACACATGCCTATTGCATGTGCTGGTGGATCTATTAAGGGCTACCTAGTACATGAGTACCTGTATTTTATATACTACCTACAAATGTCTTATATGGGCACATGCGTGTATGTATAGCTATGCACCTCTCAATACAGTGCTTATAAATTTCTATACAATGTAAGTCAAGCAGATTCACAGCATGTCCCATTCTGGGTCACATGCTACAAAAGGAACTACTGATAGGGAGAACTTAACATCATATGTGGCTGGATTGAAAACTTCTTAGCAATAGAAAGCAGGCAGTGATTGTAAGTGGCACCACTAAAAAGGTACAGGACATGTTCATGTGAATAAAAATGTAACAAAATAATCCAAGAAAGACGAAGAAAAAGGAAAACTCTGTAAGGGTGGCTGATGGTATTGAAGGGATCTGAAGAAATGAAGTGGATGGTGAAACAAATGAATATCTGATGGCTTTTATTAGTGATAATTGTACATTTGAATAGCAAAAGTGGAGATGATTATTGACTATCCGCTCATGATACAGTCAGTGTTAACAATTGTTGGGAGAGACTTGGAGGTTCTTGAGTATGAATCTGAAACAGGTCTTTTTACGTATCTATAACTCGGTGGTATGACCACAGTGAGATTATTATGCACATGTTTGGGTCCTCTGGTCTAGAAATTTGTATGCCCTGGTTTTTGAATGCAGGGTCCTGATTCACAATCTGCCAGCCTGGTTCCAAATGAGGTGGCAGGACCTAAATTTGATGCACCCACTACATCTGCATGATTATAGCATATGGGTGAGCAGCTCATGCACTGCTTCTTTCTTCTTTGTGTTGCTGGCTGCCTCTGTGCTCAGCATTGTGCAAATATCACATAGTGCAGCCAATTTGTTCTCCTTGAAGGCAGGCCGCCTGTCATAAAGAGAAGCTGCACTGAACAATATTAGCGGATTGTAAAGCATGGAATATTGAGCACCAAGTTGGGGAGAAAGGGTTCCAGCATTATAGATGTAACACTGGAGGCATCAGGGGTGGAGCTGGGCAGGAGGAGCGATGCTGTGGTTTCATGGGGCACAGGAGACCCTCAAGCATCATCCTGAGAAGACAGTGGGAGCCGACGGCCAGGGAGGTCAATTCACAGAATTTGAACCCAATGACTTTGCTGCAGTGCAAAAAAATGTAATGACCTACCATGGGTGGTCAAGGTCAGTTAGTGCATCTTCACTTCACCAACCCACCACACTGACCTCTCATGCTTCTCAATGCACCGCCCATCATTTACCTGGCACCACTCCCTGGCACTTAGAACTCCACTTCATCCTCATATACCTACCAATATCCACTGTCCAGCTATTCAACAGGCACATCATCCAAACACAGTGCTACACAATTACTGACATTCTCCCCTCATTCTTGCAAGACAAGGTGGCACACATTAGAAAGGAGCAGAGCAGGACTGGAGGATGGTGGGAAGGGGGTTGGATGGTCAACCAGGGATTCTTACATCTTCTGAGCCTTTTAGAGGAGATTGTTCTCTATAACATGGGCTGACAGTGCTAGAGCCCGTGTCACCTGCTGCCACCGGGAACATTGAGAATGATGGTACCTTCCTGCCAAGTTTCCCCTTTCGGCTCTCAGCTCATCTTTATACTACTATCTGGCATGATGAGCAAACCATGGATCACATGACCATGGATCTCTTGCTTCCCACCATCTCTGCCACTGAACTTCCTTGAAATGAACTTTCCTCTTCTGATTTCCTGATTCTGGTCACCAGAGAACTGCCACCTGCCAAACCACAGCAGTCCAAGGAGGAAGAGAGAGCAACAGCATTAATGAAGAGGCCCTTTGTCTTGATCTGACATTTGTAGTCACCAGCTCAGATACTGACGATGCACGTATCTTAGAGACAAGTGTAGGGTTGGAATCAGCATGTGGTGCATCAGGTGGGCACAAGTGGGCTGCAGCCAAGCCAGAAAATATGGTTCATTTACCAACTCACCAGGGGGCGAGATCAAAGATGGGTTCTGAAACAGACGCCTCAGATGAGGACCTTGAGAGAGTGGCATACGGGACAGCGGTGATGGAAGTGCACACCAAGATTCCAGGTACATTGGCTGGCCTGTCAGACAGCCTTCTGTCATTGTCAAGGGGTATGGAGGAGTTTGCTTTCAGTTTAGAGGGCATCACGGAGAGATTGCCAACTCTGCAGCATCCGTTCCATCTCCCTGTCATGATCCAGAGGCACAGTGCTTACTGCTCCCAGCAGCCTTTGTGCAGTCACCTACTCCTTTACCATCCCTGTGAGGATGCAGCAACTCCCTCAGATGGAATCAACAACTCACCACAACAGCTCTTGAAAACTCTCCAGACCTATTCCAGACAGTTTTCCATAGCAGAAGCTCTTAAAAGGAATTACTTCATTTCAATTTGGGTGCCTGGTCCTTTAAGGAAGACTAGGCCCCATCTTGTTGCTTTATGTTTGTTGTTTGTTGGGTGATTGATAAATTCATTGTCTGGACCTCTGTGGCCCAAATTTGGTGCTCTGGCATCGCAGCAGCTGGTTGGGCAACGAGGTGTCAGGGTAGCACGGATTCACAGCCTTCCTGTGTATGCTGGGAATGCCCCTGTTGTGTACCCTTTTTATCAGAGAATGCCAAGCAGGAAGCAGCCGGTGGCACCTCAAGCCTCAGAAAAGCAGAACTGGTGTTGCTAAAGTGAAGAATTTAATACCCTTTATCTTCAGAAGGATATTGATTCTTTGGTGAAGGTTCAGCGAAGAGCAGCAAGCATGTTGTGGGAAGTTATGAAGAGGGTTTATCGAATTGAATTCCTTTTTGTTGGAGAAATGACTCAGGTCTTGAAAATGATGATGAGCTTGGACAATGTGAGTGTATTAAAGCTATTTATTTAGCTTGACCTGTGATTGCACATGAGGATGTGAACACAAGCATTTTGAAACTCAACAATTTGGCAAGAAATGCTTAGAAATTTCACTGTGTCCCTTGCCATTGCAAGATGGGTGTGTGAGATGGCCGCTGGTTTGTGCAAGTGCAAGAATCCAATGACCGTCCCCCCACTGCGCCCAATCTGCCGGTACCCTCTGCGCATGCATCAATCACATCACCACACAAATATACCATCCTCCTCCCCGCCACACCCCCATCCCCATCCCCCTCCTCTTTACTCTCATTCCCCCCCCTCCCCAATACCTCCTCCCCCCCCCCCCCCCCCCACCCCAGCTCATCTGTAAGTGCCCCCTGCCTGATGCCTGACTCCTGCTTGGACCAAACTACAGCCCAAGGCCTGAGTCCGACTGGGGCCCCGACCCAGAAAACTGACTCCCTCTCCGTGATTGGAAGGCACTCTGGCCAATCCGCTACAACTAGGAATGAAAGGATGCTGCCTAAAAAAACAACTGTGATAATATGAGCAGTGCCATCTTTGCTCCTGGCAGCTGCTGACTGTCACTCGTAACAGAGTAAAACACTAGAACTGCGCAATTGACAACAAACACAGCCAATAAATTTACTTTGAAATGCATTATTCTCACCTAAATGTGAATTGTCCCATGGATAAAGGGTTACCAAAAACACAGAGGGGACAACAATGCATTACATGCTTATTAAAGACTTTTCACTCTGGAAGTCAGTTGGAGAAAGCAACAGCTGCAACTTGCTTTTTTGGGGGAATTTTCTGGTCTGGTTTCATGGTCACTGGCATTAATTGTTTACACCAAATAAGTCTTGGTAATCATCTGCCATTTCCATAGATGCCAGTTACAAATGTGAAATACTGATTTAAAAGCTCTGGTTATTTTGGACAGTCAGCACTTTAATCAGCTCTTCTCACCTTGTTAAAATGTTATTACCTTAACTGCTAAACTCCCTGTATTTACCAACTTAAAAATTCTGCTTACTTCAGGCAAACATCAATCTTCCAGCAATTGTTTGATCAATTCTTAAAACTTTCATAATTGAAATTTACAGATGGATTCAATCCTAATTTCAAACATTCGCTTAGAAGGTTTACTGATGGTAGGAATGGAATAACAGTAATTTCCTAGCATATGTCTTTATTGCCCTGGGTCATGAATTTCTGGGAGCCCCCTTTGTCAATGTGAGTTCAGTGGAGCAGAACCTCTGCCCGCCCCAACTTTGGGCCAAAGATTCTGCTCCGAACCCCAAGGACAAGATCATTTTTATGACTGTGGTGAGTTGTGCCGGAAGGGCTCATTGGCAGTACCCAAGCCAAAGAAAGCTCAGATCTCATTTCAGGATCCAATACGGAAAGGTAAAGAGAAAGAATTTGCATTTATATAGTGCCTTTATTGACATCAGGATGTCCCAAAGTTTTTGAAAGCCAATGAAGCACCTTTGAAGTGTAGTCACTGTTGTAGTGTAGGAAATGTAGCAGTCAGTTTGCACATAGTAAGATCTCACAAACAACAATGTGATAAAATAGTAAAGTAGTATATTTTAAATGGACAAAAATTGGCCAGGGCACAAAGAGCACTCCCAAGCTCTTTTCTGAGTTTTGCGATGGGATCTTTTATGTCCACTTGAGAGGGCAGATGGGGTTCTTGGTTTTATATTTCATCACTAAGCACCCCTGACAGTGCAGCACTCCCATACTGAAATACAACTTAATTTATATGCTCAGGTCCTGGAGTGGGGCTTGAATTCACTCAGGCCTTTTACCAATTGGCAACTATGGCAGTTACTTGAGGGGTCCCACTGTGATTGGGAAGAGGAATAAAAGAAGCTGAGAGAAAGCAAATTGCTGATGCTGCACAGGAGATATCTTGGAACCACCCTGCAGGCTACACAGCTTTGCATTGCAAAGTGAACTGCCTGACACAGTGAGAGAGAAATAACAACAGGGGACAGGGGGAAGAAGTTCGAGATTTGCAATTCCTGGAAATGCAATTTTGTTTGCCTAGTAGAGTTTGCCCAACTAGAGGCATGGCAGGGCAGCTCAACCCATGTTATGTACCACCAGCAACATGTGGGAAGTCCTAGATGCTCCTTGTGCCCTGACCAACCACGTGTGCAGGTGGTGCCACCAGCTGCAGCTACTTGAGATCCAAGTTTCGGGGCCTCAGCAGCCGCTGGAGGCACTGAGGTGCATCCGCGAGGCTGAGAGTTTTGTGGATAGCACGTTTTTAGATGTGGTCACCTCACAGCTTAAGGAAGTGCAGAGAGGAAATGGGTGACCATCAGTCAGAACAAAGGTGTCAGGCAGGTAGTCAGGAAATCCCCAGGGTGACTCTCGCTCAAGAACCATTTTTCTGTGTTGGAAAACGGTGAGAGTGTTGGTTCCTCTGGGGAGTGCAGCCACATTCATGGCACTGTGAGTGGCTCAGCTGCACGGGGGGAGAGGACAAAGAGGGGAAGAGCAATAGTGGTAGGAGACTCGATAGTAATGGGAACAGACAGGCATTTCTGGGGCCATAGACGTGACTCCAGGATGGTACATTGCCTCCCTGGTTCCAGGATCAAGGATGTCACTGAACGGCTGCAGGGCATTCTAAAGGGGGAGGGCAAACAGGCAGAGATTGTGGTACATATTGGTACCAACGACGTAGGTAGAAAGAGAGATGAGGTCCTGCAAGCTGAATTTAGGGAGCTAGGAAGCAAATTAAAAAACAGGATCTCAAAGGTAGTAATCTCTGGATTACTTCCGGTGCCACGCGCTAGTGAGTATAGAAATAGGAGGTTAGTCCAGATGAATGCGTGGCTGGAGAGATGGTGCAGGAGGGAGACTTCTGGGACATTGGGACCATTTCTCAGGGCAGTGGGACCTGTACAAGATGGACAGGTTGCACCTGAACCTGAATGGGACCAACATCCTTGCGGGGAGGTTTGCTAGTGCTGTTGGGGAGGGTTTAAACTAACTTGGCAGGGGGATGGGATCTTGAGAGGAGGTTCAGCAAGGGGAGATGCACAGCCAAAATTAGAAGAGAGAGCAAGTGAGTCTAGAAGGCATAGAAATTATAGGCCAGTTAAGGCACAATGAAGTTTGGCAAGGCTGGATGGTATTTATTTTAATGCAAGAAGTCTGACAAATAAGGCAGATGAGTTGAGGGTACAAATTAACACATGGAAATATGATTTCATTGCTGTCACAGGGACATGGTTGAGAGAGGGGCTGGATTGGCAGATCAATATTCCAGGATATAGGGTCTTCAGGCGAGACAGGGAAAGAGGTAAAAGAGGAGGGGGTATCGCAATAATGATCAAGGAATCAATTGCAGCAATAAAGAGGGATGACATCTCAGAAGACAACTCAAATGAAGCCATATGGGTAGAACTTAAAAACAAAAAAGGAGCAATCACAGGAGCAATTGCTGGGAGTGTACTATAGGCCCCCAAACAGAGAAATAGAAGAGCAGATTTGTAGGTAAATTTCAGAGAAGTGTAAAAATAATAGGATAATAATAGAGGGGGATTTCAATTTACCCAACATTAACTGAGTTAGTGACAGTGTGATAGGTTTAGAGGGAGCAAAACTCTTACAATGCCTCCAGGAGAGCTTTTTAAGCTGGTACGTTGAAGGTCCTACAAAAGAGTGGCGGTCCTGGACTTTATTTTAGGGAATGAAGCTGGGCAAGTGGTAGAGGTGTCAGTGGGGAAGCATTTTGCAGATAGTGATCATAACTCCATTAGTTTCAACCTTGTTATGGAAAAGGACAAGATGGGCCAGAAATCAGAGTTCTAAATTGGGGGAAGGCCAATTTTACTAAGATCAGAGTGGACTGGGAGCAGCTACTTTTAGGTAAATCTGCGTCAGAGCAGTGGGACTCATTCAAGAAGGAAATAGGGAGAGTACAGGGCCAACATATTCCAGTAAAGATAAAGGGTGGGACCAACAAATCCAGGGAACTCTGGATTGGATAAAGAGAAAAAGAGAGGCTTATGGCAAATACCGAGGGCTCAGAACAGCGAAAGTCCTAGAGGAGTATAGAATGTGTAGGGGGGATCTTAAAAAGGAAATTAGGAGAGCAAAAAGAGGGCATGAAAAAACATTGGCAGGTAAAATAAAGGAAAATCCAAAGTTATTTTACAAGTACATTAAAAGTAAGAGGATAACTAGAGAAAGAGTAGGGCCCATTAAGGACCATAGTGGTAATTTGTGTGTGGAGCCGGAAGACGTAGGTAGGATTCTAAATGAATACTTTGTGTCAGTGTTTGCAAGTGAGAGGGACGATGTGGGTATGGAAATCAGGCAGAAGGACTGTGATATAATTATAAAAATTAGCGTAGCAAGGGAGGAGGTTCTAAGTGGCCTGGCAGGCTTAAAAGTAGGTAAATCTCCAGGCCTGGATGAAATGTATCCCAGTCTGTTGAGTGAGGCAAGGAAGGAGATAGCAGGGGCACTGGCAATAATTTTCAATACCTCTTTGGCCACAGGAGAGGTGCCAGAGGACTGGAGTACAGCTAATGTGGTACCGTTATTCAAGAAGGGAGGAAGGGATAAACCAAAGAACTACAGGCCAGTCAGTCTAACCTCAGTGGTGGGGAAATTATTGGAAGCAATTCTGAGGGACAAAATTAATCTACAATTGGAGAGGCAGGGATTAATCAAGAACAGTCAGCATGGTTTTGTTAAAGGGAGGTCATGCCTGACCAATTTGATTGAATTTTTCAAACAGGTGACCAGGTGTGTAGATGAGGGCAATGCATTTGACATAGTCTACTTGGACTTCAGCAAGGCTTTTGATAAGGTCCGACATGGGAGACTGATAACAAAGGTAAGATCCCATGGGATCCAAGGCAATTTGGCAAATTGAATCCAGAATTGGTTGAGAGGCAGGAAGCAGAGGGCGATGGTTGAGGGGTGTTTTTGTGACTGGATGCCTGTGTCCAGTGGGGTTCCGCAGGGATTGGTGTTGGGTCCCTTGCTATTTGTGATGTATATAAATGATTTAGACTTTAGACTTGAATGTAGGAGGGTTGATCAGTAAGTTCGTGGATGACACAAAAATTGGTGGGGTAGTAAATAGTGAGGAGGATAGCCTTAGATTACAGGAGGATATAAATGGGCTGGTCAGATGGGCTGATCAGTGGCAAATGGAATTTAATCTGGATAAGTGTGACGTGATGCACTTGGGCAGGACAAACAAGGCAGGGAATACACGATGAATGATAGGACCCTGGGAAGTACCAAGGATCAGAGGGACCTTGGTGTGCATGTCCACCGGTCCCTTAAAGTCGCAGGACAGGTAGATAAGATGGTTAAGAAGGCATATGGTATACTTACCTTTATCAGCGATGCATTGAATATAAGAGCAGGAAGGTTATGCTGGAACTGTACAAAACGCTGGTTAGGCCACAGCTAGAATATTGCCTGCAGTATAGGAAGGATAGAGACAGTGCAGGGGAGATTTATCAAGATGTTGCCTGGGCTGGAGACTTTTAGTTATGAGGAGAGATTGGATAAACTGGGGTTATTTTCCCTGGAGCAGAGGAGATTGAGGGGGAACATTATTGAGGTGTATAAAATTATGAGGGGCATAGATAGGGTAGACAGGATGGAACATTTCCCCTTGGTGGAGGGATCAATAACCAGGGGGCATAGATTTAAGGTAAAGGGCAGGAGGTTTAGAGGGGATGTGAGGAAGAATTTTTTCACTCAGAGGATGTTGGGAATCTGGAACTCACTGCCTGAAAGGGTGGTAGAGGCAGAAACCCTCATAACATTTAAGAAGTATTTGGATGTGCATTTGCGATGCCATGGCATATAAGACTGTGGGCCTAGTGGTGAAAAATGGGATTAGAATAGTTAGGTACTTGTTTGACTGGCGCAGACTTGATGGGCCGAAGGGCCTTTTTCTGTGCTGTAGACCTCTATGACTCTATGACTCGATGACTCTAGTAAGCAGACAACGTCTTTTGATCCTGACTAAGTAGTGAGGGATATGTGAAATGTATGCAACTACCAAGGTGGCATTTTTAAAAAAGATTAACCATGAGCACTGTGGTAATGAGAATAATGGAGAAGTAGGATGGGAGTGGTGAAACAAGGAGAGCTCAACTTTGAAAGCTTGAACTCAATTTTTGCACTGATCCAATTTGGAATGGTTGGAACGTACGGATCAGCACTAAACACAGACAAACACTATTCTTCATTCCCAGTTATGAATCATTGAATTTTACAGCACAGAAGGAATCTATTATGCCTAGCATGTCAGTGCCAGCTCAGAAAGAGTTACCCCTCGTCTTTCCTTCAGACTCTACATTTCTTACTTTTCAAATGTTTACCACTTCCACTACTATCCACTTCCCTACTAAAAGCTATGATGGATTCACTATCCACTACTGTTTCTGATAGGACATTCTATGTGTTAACAACCCTCAGTGTCAAGATAATTTTACCGAATCTCTCCCTGCTTTCTACGATGCTGATTGTTAAATTTTGCTGCCTAATTCCTGATTCATCGACCAGTGGAAAGTTTCTCCCTATTGATCTTAGCAACACCGCTCATGATTTTGAATGTCCCCACCAGCTCTCCGTCTCACTCTCTACTTTTTTTTTCTGTAGATCTACCATCACCTCTGCTTTTGTACTCTTTACCCCTATTTTTAGATCCCATATATGTTTTTACAGTTTCATCAAATTTTTCTCCCACTTTTTAAAGATTATCATTTCTGAGCATTAACCACATTGACCACACATCAGAAGAACATCTTTGGGTGTGAGGTGCTTTGGGATATCCTATGGAGATGGTAAGGTGTTATATAAATGCAAGCTCTCTCTTTTTTATTTTAAAGTTTTATATTTAGTCTAAAAGTTGCTTATAGCCCTCTTCACCGTTTACAATAAATGATGAGAAAAGTATAGCGCTACCTTGCAAATAATTTTGTTTTAAATAGAATACTTGGATTTATCACATAGCTATGCTGTCACACACAGCAAAGTCCACTCCCCAATTCCAGGCACAAGGAAAACCAAATGCTTGCCTTCATGGTCGATCGTCTAAGCTGCAATAGAAGCAATGTTGTGTGCTCCAGCCCCTGTACGCTGTGGCTGTTACTTCTTGCTCAGTGCCCTATCTGCTTGCATTGTCAGAGTGCTAGGGCAGAAAGTAGCTGAAGATATCAACCACTATCTTAACAACCTTCAACAATTTAACAAACTGTGTGCATTGCACAATGTGACATTTATGGCCGGCTCACATCATGTAACGAAAAGCATTTGAATCTGCATCTGAGTTCTGTGTGTCAGTTTGCCCGATTGGTGCTCACTCGTGCCCTCTCCTTTATGAGGTGAGCTGTACATTAATGCTTTATTGTAGAGTAAACAGTGTTATACTGAGCGCTAAGTGCCTCCAATAGACTGGTTCATTCTTTCCCAAAAGCATTTGTTAGAATCACATACCAATGCCACAATATAAAATACAGATTTAATATTCTTAACATTCAGTCAGATGCTTGAAATCTTCTGACTGTTTATGTTTTGATTCTGATCTCTGTTTAAGAAAGTAAAATGCCAGGAACACGAAGAGGTGAGACATCAGGTGCAACCTGTCTTTCATTATGAATTCTAGCTTGTTTATTTCACCTCTTAAGGGAAAGCTGTGCAAAAGTTTCCTCAATCCCCAAACATAGTCAAACCTGACAATCTACAACACTTGGAAAAACTACTGCAGATCCTGCCAAAATGTTGACAGGTCAAAAGACATATAATTGAAAGCCAGCCCTGAATAAAGGCCTATGACTGAACAAGTTAAAGGCAACAGAACAAGTTAAATTCCTTTTTATTATATTGGATTTCTGGATGGTTATGGAGTGTTTTCCACAATTTAGTTTGTTTTCCTGCTATAACTGACGCCCAGGGCTGAACTTTTCCACTAGGGAAGAAGCCAAGACCAAAAGCTGGAGCTAACCCCAGGCCGGTGGCCAGCAGGACCCTGGGGTGACATTTTACCACCAGTAGCCACTTAAAAAGCCGCCACCAGAACCACTGCCCTATTGAGGATCATGGCCCGTCCCCCAGAGCTGCTGGCCCAATCGGAGGGTTGGTAGCCTTGGCAACGCCACCTTGTGAAAGGTGGCCACTGCTAAGACTGTAAGATGAAGGAGAGGGTGCCTCCATGGCAAGTGACCCTCAAAGATGAGGTAAGGTTTTTTATCCACAAGCCCAGGCTACATCCCAGGAGTGAGATAGGGCTGGGAGGGGATATAGAGCCCTTCAAAGGGCAGAGGGGCCCTTTGTGGGCCCTGGAGCAGCCAAAGAGGAGGATTCCCCCTTGCCTGAAGTTTACCTGGCCGACTGCCCTTTTGGCAGAGGCCTCTCCCGACATCAGTAAAATATCAGTGGGGTGGTGGGGAGGGAAGTTCCTTAATTGGGCATAATTGGCACAGTGGTTCCCAGAACTGGTAATATGCTATGGTAGTGAGAAGAATTTGGGTTGCCTGCCACCTCCCAACCCAACTCCAGACAGCTGCTAAAATTCAGCCCACAATGGCCCCTCATATAACACACAAAAATAAATAGTTCCAATAGGACTGAAGTGAATTTGTCAATATTTGTATTTATGCAGCAGTCCTCGAGTGTGGGAAGATAAAATAGCTGAACTTTAAATTAAGGAGGAAAAAACCTTACAAAGTCAATAAATTATGGCACTGGTGTATCAAGTGCACTTTAAAAATTTTTCAGCAGTCTCTCTCCAACATCCATATCCTTATTCCCCCAGCTCAAGATCCAGCTCACAAACATTGCACCCTATTCAACTCCCCATGCTTTAAAGGCAAGGGGATAATTTTGACTTTGGTTGATTACAGAAAATAGTTATTCAGCTGTATATTAAACATATCTCCCTATTTTCATCTTATTTATTGGTCCTCTTCTTTCTCACCAAATCAATCTTCTCATGCCCTCCTCTATCAGCTCCCCCTTTCCCTCATAGACATTATGTTGATAAGAATGATACAGATTGACCTGTGCTGATTTCCACCCCCCCCCCCCCCCTCACTTCCCTCTATCCATTGCACCCAAATCTCTGAAGAAATGCCTTACCTGTACACCATGATTCTGGAGGCTGCGACTAGAAGCTGCCAGTTCTCAACTGGTGCTGCACCAGGGGATGCAGTGTACCATTCCCCCTAGCGCAGCAGCATTGTTTGGGAGCTGAGAGCAGCAATGGGTTTTCATCAGCTCATCTCAAACCTCGAAAAAGCTGAGAGTTGGCATCTATGAATGTAAGTGCCACGTGGAAAGTTTCCCTTCTCTGTGGTGAAAAATGTAACTTTGCACAGAAGAAGGAGAAGTTGCCATTGTTAGAAATGGGCTCCAAAAATCTGCACGAATGCCAGTATAGGATGCGCCTCCTGGGAATGTCCATTGTTGACCCTAGAAAATGTTTGATGTGCCCAGTATGGGTTTTTTCTGAGTCCAGACCTAATTTCTAAAGCTTCTGCCGCATTACGATGGGAGTGTAGCAGGATGGCTAGTGTTTCAGTGTTAGCATGGTAACAATGTTACCATGTTTAGTTCATACCTTTAGCTATAGACACTGCAGAGTGCTTTTAAATGACAGCGAAAATATTAGGCTGCCTCTGCTCAGCATTTGTTCACATCTGATAAGAATTTTTCAATAAAGATTGCCGACGTTAACGCTGTAAACTCTGTTCAGTGAATGAAAAGCAGCAACTATGGTTTATTATGAAATGTATCCTGTAATATCTGGACAGGAACAGCAGGTTTAACTATGAACATGTACTCACCATGTGCAATTTTCTTCTTTTACAGATATGTCCGAAATTCAAAGAGCCAGTCGGCCCCTCTGACCAGCAAGTATCACTGCAGCATTATGATCACAACTCTGAAGCAGGCACCAGCCCAGATATATATGCACTGAAGGGTTTTTGGCGATTTCAGTGAAGCACAGAATGGGCCACTTCTCTTGATCTGAAAGCAAAAGTGGCAGTAGGGTTGCCAACTGTGATTAAATGTATTCCTGGAGGCATCACATGACTTGCCCCCCATGTGCTTCCCACTAGTCAGCTGACACATCAATCCTTGTGACTTACTGTCCCCCTACACCAATTGGAAAGCAAAAAGATTCATTATCCAATTGGATGATGCTTGACTGTAAGCAAAACAGCTTCTTTCCCCCATTTTCAATATGTTTATATCTGGTAAAGACAAATGTTCAAAGAAAATGAGCAATAAAAATGATCCTCTTTAATGTCTTGATGATTTTTCTCCAGGGTTGCTGGAAATTGATCTTCAATTCCTGGAGACTCCAGGTCAGTCCTGGAGGGTTGGCAACCCAAAGTGACAGTTGAAGAAGGTTTGCTTTCCTGACTGGGGTTTGCCATGAGATCAACAGCACTGTTCAATCACTATCTCATGGCAACCTATTGGGGACCTGGTATAATCTGGAGAATACCGCACAGGGGCAATTGTAATTGGGGGTTGGAGTCATATGGGTAGCGGCTAAGGCAAACTGCCAGGAACTCCGTAACTTGAGGCTTGAGAGATTTTAACTTCTGAGCCTCATCTGCATAGACACCATCAGTCTTAAACCTGGCAGGAAGGGGCATTTAAGGGCAGTGTGTTGATTGGAAGGAGGTCGGTGCCAGGGCACTGAAGAAGTGGCCCCAGGCACTCAGGTACATGGTCATGTTCTTACCAGCTTACAAAGGAAATAAACAAAAAAAAAGTTACTTCTCTTTCTGGGCCTCTTCTAGTTCCAGCTCCACTTGCTGTCAGAGAAACCACAAGCTACCCATGCAGACCTCCAGTTAAAATAGCACAGGCCCCAGTGATGCCACCAGACCATGATCTGTATATTTAAAGAAGGACCCAACTGGCTTCTAATGGGTGTCCTTTTTGCCTGCTCAAAAGAACCAATTAAGAATAAGAAGACAGTGGATCAGTGTAACCAAGTCCAACGGCTTATTTTAACTGCTTACCTGGTTTCTGCCAGATAGGCAGGGTTAAAATCAGCCCTAAGTTAAGCAAGACACTTTCTTGTAAACCACACTGCAAATGAATTGGGCTGTAATTTTGACTTTGACTGACTGATGACATTGATTTAGCTACTGTTACACATTTCTTCCAGTTTTCATCGCCACTGACTTACGGAAGTACAGCACTGTTGGATCCCCTTGCCTCTAGACTTGGTTGCAGTTGAGGATGCAATTTATCAATGGTCTCGTTGGTGTAGAATGACTCCTTAAATGATACGCCTCAGTAAAGTTGAGGTGGCTCCATCATGTACAGTGGCAATGCTGCCTCCCCCTAGTGATGATCCTGGTGAATCTCCTCCTATTGCCTCTGAGCTGCTTGACCCTCCTTGTCAGACCTCCTGCTGCACACATCCTGCTTGGTGGGCTGAAACAGCTGAGCCACTGAGCTCTGTCCGAGATCTCAGCCGATCCCAATCGAGTTAATAACGATTTTTATATGGGTAACAGTAACACGATGTGTTGTTGAAAATGATCTTCAGTAAATTTGCACATCCTCATTAATTGCTGCTAAATGATATAGACTAGATCTGAGCATCGTGGCGCCAAGTTTCCTCTGGGGCAAAGTCCAGTTGACAAAGGGGTAGAAGAGGACCAACAGGGAAAGGAACTCAGAAGCCATTCAGAAACACTGGGTCCCTGTCCCAAAGTTCTCGCTTGGGGGTTTGTCTCTGGGGCAGGTGCTGGGTGGAAAGTTCCATCTACTCTGTTAATCTGCTGAAGAGGTGGCAGTAGTGGCATCACTTGCCAGAATTCCCACTCCTCCAGTTCCCTTTAGCTAAGCAATTTGGATTCAGGGAATGTACCAACACCCAGACCCTTGGCGCAATGAATGCAGGGCCCACAGCCATTTCCCACACCTAATAAATCCTAGAATTGCTTTGCGAAACTTAAAAAGAAAATGTACCTTTTAAATGACGAGATAATTAGTTGCAATCTTACCTTTGAAGCCAAGCTTGCCCATGGCACCAACCCACCACCACACATATTCCTCTCCCACATCCTCCCCTCACCTAGTGCATGCCTTATGCAGGCATAGGCGTTGATCTAATTTCTTTAAATTATGTGATTTTACGCTGACCCCAGGTACCCTGATGGCATCAGAAGCACAAGTCAGTGACAGAATGAGATTGAGGAAACTTTGCCCCCCAGTGCTCTGCATTAATTATAGTAAATGCATCTACTCCTAGGAGCAAATTTAGTATGTGGGTAGAATTGACCAAATGCTAACCTGTAAACTTATTACATCTAAATATATACTCAATATATGTGCTAGCTCTAATTATCAGAAGGCTTTCAACCTCATGATGTCTACTTGCATCTGTTTTTACACAGGGAGAGGAGGAAATGTTATTTAAAACAATTATCATCATCCCAGGAATAGCAGAGAAGGTCCTAAAAAGTTTGAGGCTGATTCTCACCCCTTCTGACCCTCCAATATAGTTTGTCCTTTTGATGTGAACATCGCTTTAATATACCAGAACCTGGCTACATTTCCATATTCAGCTCATTTGTAGGGGCTGGCCTTGAATGTCCTAAATCGACTGAGGAAAGTTGTGCGCTGCTGCAGGTCTGAAAGGCCATTTCACACTACTGTTGGCTTTCTCTCTGTCTTTCTTCCTCTCAGATATTTCTGGTTCTTTAAGAGACACAATATACAGAGCATTTCTAACGGAATTAGAGATTTTCTTTCAAAGACTCGGATAGGTGCTTATCTCTGTGAAGTGTTCAAATCAGCTTGTGTGTACTCATTTCCTGTTCCTAATAGTCCTTGCCCTAATGAATTAGGGTTGTTTAAAATGTTGTAGGTGAAAGCAGGCTATTTAGGTTGTGGCAAGAGCTAAATGCACAAGTATAGAAATTAAGATTTTTGCTTGAGTTACCTCTGTAGGGCGGTGCATAAGTTTAGAGAGCCCTTCTCCAGGTAGTGAAATGAGTTGGGTAAATAGTAGAGTACATTGCACATGGTCTGTGGAAGGAACATGATTGAAAGGTCGAATGGGTTTCTCGCATTCCCTATGCTCTCATTGTTATGAATACAGAAGTACAGCAGAGCCCCAGTCATCCAGAGAGCTCAGGTGGAAGAGTGTATGTAACTCATCCTAATGGATGAGTATATATAGCATAAAATGTGGGAAACAATACTTAAGCACCAATTCTGTAAGATAACATGGTTTCAGAGGTTTAATATCCACTCTAATGAAAGAAGCAAAATACAGTAGAATGTAACAAGCACTAAAATAAAGCCCAGCTCTGAGGCTATTCTCAAAGCTTGTCATGCATTGAAAACCCCAGTGGTCCTGACAGGAAGTGTTGGAAAGCCAGAGTTGCATTGTAAACACTAAAGATCTTTTGAACCTGTGATGGAATATTTGCAGTATCATTGGTTTCACTCCATAGTGACATACAGGAACAGCTAATCCAATTATATATGCTAATAAATTATATCTCAGCATGACATGAGCCATGTGGGGTATAACTGGCATCTATTGTGATACTGCCTGCTTTGTGCTACCATCTAACACAAATTTCTATCCCTTTATTGTAGGGTACACAGTATTGATAGGATGAGCTGTTTAGTAATGAAGGTTAATCTTACTATTTTGTAATAACCTAACTTCTTTCTTTCAGATAAGAGCATATTAAAAACCCACACAGATGAAGAAGCCAAGGAGCTGGTTAGAGCCTTGATTCAAAGGTACAGAAGGTCATCTGATTCGAAGCGAAAGGCTCGGACTCATTCACGACCAGCTTTAAGAAGTAAAAGAGCAAAATCAAGAGCGACCAAAGGGTGTACCTTGAAGGAGATCAATGTGACTGTCAGTGATCTGGGGTTTGCCCATGTCTCAGAGGAGGTAGTGCGCTTCAGATATTGCACCGGATCTTGTGATGCTGAAGAGAAAAACTATGATCTGACTCTGAAAACCTTGAGAAATTCGAAGCGAATTAAAAAAGAGAAGGTCAGAGCACGGCCATGCTGTCGGCCCACACTTTATGATGATGATGTCTCTTTCCTGGATGATAACTTTCGTTATTACACACTTCGACAGCTGTCAGCAAAGGAATGTGGCTGTGTTTGAGGGACTGATCACACAATGCGAATACTTATGTCTCTTCCTCACAATGAACAGGAGCCTTCAGACCTTGCTCGGCTCTGAGCCCCGGTCAGAGTATGGTTTCTTGGCGAGATGTCAACGGGAGGAGATGGGTAGGGATCATCAATCTCCACCCCTAATGAGGCTAAGAGTTACGGTGCATCAAGAAGTAACAGGCTCAGCAAAGAATTTTTCAGCAAGTTTATGTTTGCCATGCCATGTGGCCTTTATGTTTCCAAATGTGCTATAAAGTACAGCTCTGTGGCCAGACTTGTGTCAAGTGGGAATGTAGGTTTCTGTTTTGCAGTTGACTCCCTTGTACTTTTCACCAGGCTCAACTGATTCTACAATGCAGGATGGTAATCCCAGGGTCATGGTCTGTGCAGAAGGAATATGCTTTGAATAACTTCATCCCCTCTCCCTATATATTTATATATATATAATATATATAATATATATTATATATAAAACAAAAAGATGAAACCACAATTCTCCTTTAACTGGCCGATGATGCTGAACTTTTAGACTCCTGCTTCCCTGAACTTGCTGGGAAGAGTTTTAATGCTCTTAGTTAGTCTGTGCCAGAGTGAGCACACTGACTGATGCTGATAAGGAGGCACCTGTAAATCATAATGACCTGAATCCCATCAAGTTTTGAGGATTAAATCAAACAAATTATTAAAGGATTGTACTGGGTCGCAGTGGCACTGTTGCATTGCTAGTCAGCTAAATCCCTTTCAAAATGACCAAACCAAAGTCAATTAACATTCAGTGATTGTAGGGTGTGAAATTCCACCAAGTTATTATTCTCGACAGGCATGTGGTTGAAATTCAGAATTCTGCAATGTTACCTGACTAGATAATGAGTCAGATTATTTGTATACTCACAATATGAGACAAAAGCAGTACAGTATATAGACAACAGTAACCTTCATTTCCCCTTTCTTTCATTCACTATTTCACCCCCTCTCAGTTCCTATGTTGGTTCCATTACCCATTCTCTCTCCCAGCCCCTCATTTCTGTCATTACCTCCATTTCTCAGTCATCACTGTGTTTACTATGGTTTGAAATCATCCAGTGTGATTTTAATAATGAGGATATTATTTTTTTGTCCCTGGGATGTGAGTTTTCCAGCCCCTACTTATTGCCTATCCCTAATTCCCCTTGAGAAGATGCTGATAAACTTGCTGCAGTTCATGTTCTTGTGGAATTCCTTTGTCCTCTGTTTTAATGAAGGCATTAGAGGGTTGCTGTTGCATTGGAACAACAGGCAAACCAATTTGATGCCACCATTGATATTCAATATTAATATCACATAGGATGATTCCAATCCAGTCATTTCATGCTGGTAAATAGGGCATTTGGCAGCTAGCTGTTTCCCCATTTGGCAGGGATAAAGTACGGAGCCAGTTAAGTACAGTGAGGAAGGAAAGTTTCCAAGATCTTTGCAAAAATTTCTGAGATTCACATCCAAACAGTCTGCATTTTTCATTGAAACTGCACATTACATCAGACTGGTAACACAGGTTCCTTCACACTTTAATATCATTGCAGATTATTTGTGCTATTGTTGTACTGTTGTAATACTGTTACCTTTGATTTACTGTATGTGCTACAAACTATGGTACCAGCGCCTAGTCCCCACTTCTACCAATGTTGGTACCAATATTCCTCACATGTTGCTTATGAGTACCTGTACAACTGACACAGTTGCCACCATTGATGTGGTCCTGGGACTATTCAAACACTGCTGCTACAATTGTGTTACCAACAGTTCTGGTTCAAACATTATATCCTTATACAAACTGTCATAAATGAAATGGGCCAATGGCCCAAGGAAGGATGATCATTTATGGACTCAGAGTAGGCTGGCTCTAGATGCTCTTAGATATACCATTATCACTGTATCATACACTACCAGGATGGCAGAAGGTGAACTAGATGGAACTTGGTCAGTTCTTGTCTGGTAATTCCTATATTAAAGCAGGCCCATGGGTGGACTTCGCCACTGGGACAAAAGTCACAGGATTGGTATGTAACTCCAGAAGTTTGACCTATAAGTACTAACTCCTAAATGTTTCCCAGGTTTACCAGAGATATTATTTAACTGGGACTCAGCCTGTGCCAATAGCTCTTTTATAAAGTCAGATTCCATCTTAACTGCCAAAAAAGGCATTGCAGGAGTTCTAAAGTTCATAACATTTTATTAAAACATAATACAAAATTAACAAATTTAGCATAATACTCCACTGATTATTTAATATTCTTAATTTATCCTCAGTATTTACCCTGATTAACTGGAAGTACTGCCGGGTTCTTCATTCGGTCCTAGGATATGATGTTGTTATCTCTAAACAGGCCTTGGCTCCTGTGGTGTTGTCACTAAAGTACCCATCCCCCATGCCCCCACCACCCAACTTCATCTCTTCCACCCTCCCAAAATAGTTACTCTCAAAATAGTAGAACAAATAAATATAGGAAGGGATGGAATTGTATAATTTGTGTTAAATGAATGTTTCAGTGTAAATAGTCAGGGTGTCTAGCTGTAGGCCTAACCTGCTGACATGATTATTTTGGTGAGGTTCACCGGACATTAATCTCCTTCCTTGGGACTACCTACAACACGTTCACTTCAGCTGAAACATCCCATTTCCAACTTTTGTCAGATGACAAGTCATTGCCTCCTAGCAAACCAGTTTAATGCAAAATCTAATTAAATATCGGTGTCCAACTCCCACACAACCATGCCTTGAATTCTGATACTGTATTGCAGTGGTACCACTCCCAAAGCTTTTTAGTCTCTGTCCTACCTTTGATCAGTTGCAATTCCATTTTAATAATGGTGCAGTAGTTAGAAATGCCTATATCTGGATAATATGTTGGCATGGTTGATTATTGTCCCTTCATAAATGATGCCATTAACTTACAGCTATTTGGAAAGGCAAGAATGCCATCTAACTGTTAAAGACTTTTTGTTAGGGAGCTAGGTCAGGTCAGCCACAAGATGAGAGAACCACACAACACTAACCCATGGAGGTGCAGTTCCTGAGTTGATCCAGCCTTTTGCTCACAAAGTGCAGAGAGGGAGAGAAAAGCAGCACTGGTGAATTCTGATGGACTTTTGAGGTTAGATTTGAAGTGAGGTTGTCACTAGCTAGACTTGTGGATCTGGACACAAATTAATAGTCTATCCTTTAATGACATGAATGCTTTAACTTGACAGGATATTTTTATGAGCAGAAAAAGGTGGAAAACTAATACATGGTTGACATAGGCCATTAAAAAGGAGGCGGGGACAATAAATGTTGTTTGGCAGCCTTGTACTGGTAATGGAGCATCGTGTGAGGAGTGCTGTGTTCTCTGGCTTTATATTCTCATTTTTAAACCAAAAGCACTTAAACATTTACCTCTGAAAGACATAACTGTACAAATTCATCTTCTTTCCTGCCTCTGGTGTTGGACAACCATGACCGACTGAAACAATTTGATGCAATGCATCGGTGTCAGTGAAACAGTCTATTTATTGGAGAGTAAATTATGTTATTTATTTAGTATTATTACAAACAAACAATCTGTTTATTTATTTGAAACAGTATAATGTGCCAAAGCGGAGTTCCTTTCATTACAGTCTCTTCCTATATTACCTGTGGGATACACTTGTTAAATTGAAAATAAAAGGTGAAAACATTTATGGAAAGTGTAATTGATTTGTTCTCGTGTCAGCTGTTAAAACGGAAGTGGAAATTAATATTCGGTTACTCATTGCCCTTTCTTCAACTCAACATTGATTAATTTGTGTGCATAAATTAAAAACAGCCAACTTCACTTACCATTTTATTCAATGCAGGCCGTGGGATTCTTTGCTCTCGGTTAGGCCTGGGGGTAGTGAAAGGCTCATCCTACTTGTGGTCTTAGTAGCTGTCGGCATTACCCTTCAATGGGTGGGAGACTTTGCTGGGAGAATGATGGCTTATGTTGAGTTTGCCTCCAAAGCTGAATTTATTCTGACTATTGTAAACAATCCCAAGTGACTGAACCCATTCGCATTCATTCTGTTAGCTGTTTTGTTTTAGAAAGGGAAGGTTATGCTTATATTCACTTTTTAAAATAAATTCTCAAATGTGCGCAATCACATTGTAAAATTAGCCACTGCAAATTTTGATTGCATAAGGCAGAATGCATTGCAAGGCAGCGTGATGTGACTGTGCTTCACTGTGAGCTCAGGGTGTTTAGCAACTTCTTTGTACTTAATTTCAGCGAATAGGATGGAAAGCTCTGCTTAGTGGATGTTCTGTTGGCTTTTATCTTTGTTCTTCATGGTCCATGGGTGGTCTGCTGTGCTGGGAATTTGCTGCATGAGCTTCCAAGAATAGGCTCCAGGCTGCTTAGTATTTCTCCAGCCTCAGGCTGAGGCCAAACTTTACTTGTTTTGATTGACATATGTCCCATGTGTGCTTCAGGTAGATTTCTTGAGGGGAGGGCTGTGCTTTGCCACATGGGGTAAACACCTCTGTAGGAGTAGCCTGCTCATCACTGGAGGCCCTTGATCTCCAATGGTCAGGCCCAATATGCACTGGAATGGGCCCTCTGGAAGTATGAGCTGTTATGGTCCTAGTGGGTTTCTGGGCTCGTCCATAGGCTGAAATTTAAAACATGAGCAGAATATATATATATGGGAGGGTGCCCTTCTGGTCACCGCTCATCCTACAGTCATTTGGTAAAGACAGAGGAAATTTGTGGAGCTGAGAGACCAGGGAACACTCCAGTATGGTTACTGCAACAGGTAATGAATTCTTTTCACTCCCCACTGTCCTTTTGCATTTCTTACATTTACAATAGTGACTACACTTCAAAAGTACTTAATTGGCTGTAAAATGCTTTTGGATATTCTGAAGTCATGAAAGGCACTATATAAATGCTTTAGTTCCTTTCTTCATTGGACACTATCGCCTCTGCTGGAGCAGCATGGTTTCACTCTAAGCTTCCAGTTGGTTCACTGGGGCTGGCACTCATGTACTCTTCCTGGCTTGAGGTGCCCATCTCATGTACACATTCTCTCAATGCCCAATCTTGCTAGAGCAAGTGTAGTCCTGCTTCCTGCTGATAGTCATGGGATCAGCCAAAAGGTGGATCAAAGGATGAACGAAAGGAGGTGAATGATGGTGTCAATACCAAGAGTACTGTGCAGAGAATATGGATTCAATACAAGGAAAAGTTCGGACAAAAAAGTAGGTGCCACATTATGATTTACTTATTAGGTACAATAATGATTGCTGCATATTGTTCCCTTAACTCACAGTTTGTTTCACTATTAATCTAGATGCTCATGGTTGCCTATTAAGATGGGGAGTTGGTGGTGTAGTGGTAATGTCATTGGGCTAATAATCCATGAAAGCCCACACTACTACTCAGGGGACATGGGTTCAAATCCCACCATAGAAGCTGGTGGAATTTAAATTCAATTAATTCTGGAATTAAAAGCTAGTCTTTAAAATTGGCAACCATGAAACTATCATTGGTTGTTCTAAAAATCCATCTGGTTTACTAATATCCCTTTTGGGAAGGAAATCCTTACCTAGTCTGGTCTGGCTTACATGTGACTCCAGACCCACAACAATGTCGTTGAACTCTTAAATGGCCTTGCAAGCCACTCAGCTGTATCAAACCACTACAAAGCCTACAGCACTGTGGGTGTAGACTGCAGTGGTTCAAGAAGGCAGCTCACCAGCAACTTCTTAGAGGGAAAGTGGGAAGGGTAATAAATGCTGGTCTGAATAAATTTTAAAAATGCACTTCCTGGCAGCTCCCTTTCCCAATGCCACCTTCTACATTGTAGCCTGAATGATACACCACCAAATATGCTCTCATTGCGTATCACTGTTTTCATAGAAGAGACCACAAAGCAGATAGGAATTGGAGGAGGATCACCTAAGCTGCATCCTCTCTCCTATTTTAAGCAGCTAGGCTTCCAAATCCAAATATAGGACTTTGAATGAGAGATGGTGAAATAGGAGGCCTGACCCAAGCTCAAGGTTCCCACCACACTTAGGGCCCGATTTTTGGGTCTTTAAGAATGGCTGAAGGGATTTGGATGCGTTAGCCTCACCTCTTTTCTATCAATCTATCAACTTAAATTGCGTGCTGTTCACTATCATTTTTGCCAGCAGGGGGAAGGAGGTGGGGTATGAATCACACAAGAGGAAAACCCAAACTCAGCAGGTTCATTTGAACTTGGTGCCGAGTTCAAACAGACTCCATTCTGGCTGCTGCAAGGACCTTAACCCACAGGGTGGGGGTCGCAAATTGATGGAGTAGATGTAAACTCTCTCGAAGGGAGGATAAGGTCTATTCAAGTGTAGTTGTTTAAATGCCCTGCTCTTTAAACTTTAACAAAAACAGGCTGCAACCCACATCAGTGATCACCCACCAGTGTGGCCGCCTACCCTCTGCTTTGGGGATCAGGGGGCCTGACTCCACCCCGCCTCCACTGTTCCCCATCGCCCAAGCGAAACCTGCGTGTATCGCGGCACTTTTTACCGAAGCACGTCTGGCAAGTTGGGAAATTTCCCGATTTGAGCTACCACCTTGGTAGCAAAAATCTGTCCCTTAATCTTCTATTACCCTCCATCCTATTGAATCATGCATTCATAGACACCAAAAGTGCCTTGAATGTTGGGTCCATGCCAGTGTTTTAAGCAATGTCTCATGCCCCCAGTTTGTAACAAGACTTTGCTGGTAACACTTCCCTCGCTTTGCTTCTGTAGATATAGTTAAAATGGAGGTGGGCAGGAGTGGCCATGAATAACCACATACCCCACAGCCCACTACATCATTCAAGCTTCCCCTATTAGGTTAACGATAAGGATAATGAAAAAGAAGATGTGGAAGTAATGGGAAAAACTTTTTCTGTTATGTGCATTCATGGACTGAATTTAAGCTATTGAAGAATACTCGAGGAAAGGTTACCAAGGATTCACAGGGAAAAGTGAAAGTATAATTTATTACTTCTTAATTTCAGAGTCATCAGTCAATTGTAACTGCAAAATAATGATGCACAATCGATATGTAAGGTTTTATATACCAGTATCTCTGACGGTACTGAATGGCCAGCAGTTTAGGTTGATAGGGTGATGGGCTGTCTCCTTTAGTTGGCTTTTAATTGAAAATAATTAGGGCAGCATCATTGCAGTTTCTAATGGAATTAGGTGCATACACAAAGTTGTCCTAATTTGGCTGAACTTTGAACTAAATTATTAGAGGTTAAAAAAGCTGTTAAGAAGTTGGAAGAAATAGAAATGATGTTCTAACGGTATGGCAATGTTGAGATATCTATGAAAGCCTGGAGCAATAGTGCCGAACATTGGGAATGTTGCTTTGCATCTACCTCATGCTACTGCTGATGTGGAAACGTTTAGGATAGTATCAGATCAGAAAAAATGTGGTATATCTCGTCAGTTCCAGTGTCTGGGAAACAACACAGTTAAATCTAAATTATAATTTTATCCACAAGCCCTTTTGTGTTAGAATGCTAAACAAATTGCTGTTTATTTTGATTCTACATTTTTCTTCCCCTTGCGGTGGATGCTTGGCAGTTTCCTGACCACTGAGGCACCAATTATTTCTTTTTGTAGCGAACTGATTGGTTAATCAGTCATGTAACCTAATATCAGCTATTCAAATTGGACATCAGTGCTGCGGAGGGTTGCATCAGAAATATTAAGATTGCAACTTTCAGATATTTTGAGCAGTGTAATTAAATGCAGCATCTTTATGAACATGCAATTAATATGTAGTATTCAACCGCATTTGCTTTTAACCTTTAACCTTTCAAAAGTAGATTATATAGTTTTAAGACCACCTTCCAAAATTAAATACATTTACATTTCATTTACAATTTTAATTATTCTTCATTTAGTGAATCATATATAGTTGATAATCCCAGAACAGATCAATCAAGATTATAAAAATATGATAGGACAATTGAAAAGTTAGAATTAAGTCTTCTCACGATCGCCACATCAACACATCAGTCCCATTTTATAAGGCTCTGTGTTGGGAACTGAGCCTGTCTAAAAGGCTGGGCAAAATTTAAAATCAGGCAGGAGCGCTGGGAGTGAAACCATGGGTGGAATTTTCCGTGCCTGCTGGCGTCGGCCGTGCTTGGTGCACTTGGTGGCAGAACATGCAGTGACATGAGCAGTCAAAGTGGCAAGAAAGCCAAAGGTCGGTATCACTATCATGAAACCAGTTTGCGATCGTCCGCTCAGCACATCGATGGCGGACAGCGTTTCCCACCATCGGACATCGAGCATCTCATTGTAATACATCTGCATATCATTATAAGGGCAGCCCTCTGGAGTCATCCCCCACCCACTGGATCGTCTGCCCATGTTGGCGGGAAAACACTTCGAGGTGTTTCACAACAGCATATATAAGGTGTGCACTTGGCGGCTAGCCCTTTGAGGGGAACTCAGAGGTGAGTGTACAGTAACGTTGTGCAGCACTCGTGAGGGACGCCTGTTAGAATTCAAGGTTGAGGTGAGTTGGGGAAAGGCAAGGGCTGCGCTGCAGTTGAGGGTAGTGCACAAGCACGAGTGCAGTGGAATGAAGGAAAGCGGCCACTCTTTAAGGAAACCTTGCATTAAGTGACCATTCCTCTGCAGCTGAGACAGTTCATACACAGCCACATTGACATGTGTGGAGTTGGGTCTCTAGCTTATTTGCCCACTCAAGCAACTCAGAGGCATGAAAGTGCCACCAAGTGCTCCAGAGCTTTTCACCCTTTGGACACAGACTGCAAATTAATGAGCATTTTGTTGGACTGCAGACAATTGGGGGGCAATTGGGCACGTTGTACAATCACCTTGCTAAAGCTGGCTGTGGAGCAGTCACTGGTGGAGGCGCTCACAGCCCCTTACAACGTCAGCATCCCAGCTTGGATCAGTCCCTCCCTTAGTTCAAGCCAACAGCGCAGCCTTGCAGTGCGGGTTAGGAGAATGCCTGTGCCTGAGCTGAGAGCACAGCATGCAGTCCAGTGGCCGAAGCTGCCGCCAATCAGTCAGGTAGAGCGGGTTGGAGGTGGGCAGGGTTTCAGGCAGTCGTCCAGTGTACTAATCTCTGGCTGTCCAAGTGGTGGCTAGCCCTCCCTGGGATCCATCAAGGGGCCTTCAGGCTTAACCAAGAGAGGTTCTTAGGAAATCCAATCTACCCCACACATCTCTCTCTTTCATCCTGCAGGAGGAGTACACCAGGATCATGGAGCCTGGTGACCTAGCTGTATGCCTTGTGGCTTACAGAGAGTGGAGATGATGGAGAAGAGAGCAACAGAGGTGCCTGGCTGCACAGAGGGAGGAGCAGCACCCTCTGGAGGAAGGGGCGGCTGGGGATTCCACACACACTGAAGAGCCATAGCGAGATGTCGCTGGTCGGCACCGAGCTAGACCCAGGGTCTATGGACACTGCCTTTCATTCCTGTAGATGGCTGAGAACCAGTGTTTCCACAGCCTGTGCATGTTTAGGGAACTGGTCAGTCACATCTGCCATCTGCTGCAGGGTTTGGCGCTACAGGGACATGGAGGGCATCCATTGCCAGTGGCCATAAAAGTGACAGTGATGCTAAATCTTTACGTCAGTGGCTCCTTTCAGGGCTTCACAGGTGACTTCTGAGGGATCTCACAAGCCTCCACCCACAAATGTACCCATGAGATCACGGAGGCTAAATTCACAAAGGCACACAACTTTGTGCATTTCATCAGGGACCAGGACAGCTAGGATGCAAGAGCGATTGCATTTGTCCAGATCTTGGGTTTCCCCTGGGTGCAGGATGCCATCGACTACAGTCATGTGGGGCTCATATCTCCATTGCAACATGTAGTCAACTACGTCAACCGCAAGGGCTTCTATTCGCTGAATGTGTAGCTGGTCTGCGACCACCACAAACACATCCTGCAGGTCTGCACACGTTTCCCAGGGAGTGTCCACGACTCCTACATTCTCAGTAGGTCACAGATCCCTGACGTCTTCCAGGGTCCACAGAAGTTGCAGGAATGGCTCCTTGGGGACAAGGGTTACCCATAGAGGACGAGGCTGATGACACCCGTGCAGCGACCTCAGACTGCAGCAGAGTGAATGTATAACGAGGCTCATGCTGCAACTCGCAACTTGGTGGAGCAAACCATTGGGATGCTGAAAATGAGGTTCCAGTGCCTGGACCAGTCTGGTGGAGCCCTGCAATATAGTCCACAGAGGGTGTCGCACATCGTAGTCACCTGCTGCGCTTTTTACAACCTGGCGCTGCAACAGGGAGAGGAGCTGGCTGACGAGGAGATGGAGGAGCTGAATGTCTCCTCCAATGAGGAGGACATCAATGGGGATGAGGCTGAGGAGGTCCTCGAAGGCGACGATGACGATGACGATGACGATGACGAGGCACTCGCACTGGCCAGATGAGGGGCGGACACACTTGGGAGGCCCTCATAGCTGTGAGATTTGTGGAGGATGATGACGACATGCAAAGACGAGACACCATGGATCCTCACATTGCATCTGTGAATGTTTGACTCCAGTCTGGCTTTTGGCAGCGCACATATCCTCTGTGAGAATGCTCCTGTCATGGAGACGCAGTGGAGGCCCTAATAGTCTCTCGATTCCAGGAGGATGATGATGACCTGCAGTGAGGACACTCCATAGATCTTCACATAACCTCAGTGAATCTCTGACTCCTGTCCGTCCAAGAGCAGCTCACCTGCGCTCTGTGATCAGGGTCACATCATAGAGACGCAGCCATGAAACATTGAAAGCATCAGATCCTTTGTCCACCTTCAGCACCTGACCCCTTCAGGAGCACAGCATCCTGGGTCACAGATGCTGAAGAGATGGGGGCCACCTTAAAGGTGCTGAGAGCACACAGAGAGAATGACAGAACTCTGTGACACCTGCCCATGACATTATGGCAGCAATGACAAGCACCATCGAGGTGCAGGCATCAGTAATGTTTCCTGAGAGTGTGAGGCTGGACTGTCACTTTGGTCTGAAGGCTGCACAAAGCACAGGGAAGAAGCCCTGGACTGAGACACCTGACTTTATCTTGTGCAGAAAGGTTTCACATCTGAGTGACACAAACACTGCTCATCAGAACAGGAACCAAAGGCAGGGAGACATTCTTAGGAGTTTATTGACATTAGTGAACATTATGTAAAAGTGATTAACACCCCTGCCCAGGCTATGCAACTTCATTTTCTTAACTTTCCTAACCCTGCCGCTATCTCTTGATGCTCAGCATGCATCCACAGTGGAGGTGGAGGCAGCCTGCTGACTGCTACACCCTATGATGACTTTGGCAGGTGTCCTCTCCAGGGCCGCGACGTGAAGGGCCCTGGCCTGCTTTTGGGGTCCTGCTCTGTGGCAGTGGCATCCTCCTTGGCCTGTGGAGCTGGAGCTGCTGGGGTCACAGGAAGAGGGGAGTGAGATGGGCCGGACACCTGGGTGGATGGCCCAGAGCGTGCACCTCCTCCCTATGGGTGCCCAAGAGCCCCTGGCTGTCCGCTTGAGGAGAAAGGGAAGCTGGAGTGAGATTGAGCTGCCCGCATCCCTCTTGTGTTGGAGGTCAACTATAGCATCAGCTATGGAGTTCAGCCCACGCAGCAGTGCAGGAGCAACGTTCTGCCCATGGTCTCCATGGCAGCCGCCATCCTACCAGTGTTGACCTTGGTGTGTTGGCATGCCAGCGCTATCACCTCAGACTGAAGCCTTGCAATCTGAGGAGTGTAGTGGACACCCCTTCCTGATGTTCCCCTGCCTGCCTTAGCAGCTCCAGCAACTGAATCGTGGCTGAGTCCAGAGGTTCGTCATCTGACTCAGACTGAGCAGATTTCTGGCCTCCAGCAGCCCTCCGAGTGCCAGGGACTTGGGAAGTCCCTGCCACCGCCTGCAGTGGGTCAGAGTGTGATGTGTTCACCAGATTGTGATCCCGAGGCTATTCTAAAGCTAGGTCCCACTGAGGTGTGTGTCTCTGCGCTGGTGGAGGGTGTGGGTGAGCGCTCTACTGGGACTTCAGGGAGGGTGCCTCCGGATTCCTCTTCAATTGTTCTTTCGGGGCTTGATTGGAGGCCCTGGGTAATGGACTCTGTCGGCTGTTTGCCAGATGTGCCTGTGAAAGCAAGAAGAGATAATTAGTGCATGGCAGTGGCTTGTGAAACAGGACACATCACTCATAGAATAGTTGTTTGATGGATGTTGTACTGCTGCACACTCACTTGGTTGAGCACCACCGACCTCACCATCAGCACAGGAATGGCCCAGATCCTCACCGGCCAGCTGGAGGCTCTGTTTTCAAAGTCCGTGTATGCCAGCTTGTCCTGGATGAATAGAGATGGAAAGGATGTAAGCAGCACGCCTGCCAGATGATAAGTATGGATGGCATATGTGGGTGGTGAATGATCCCATGAGCTGGATGAGGACACTGAAGGTGTCTGAGTGAGAGCATGAATGATGGTGTCTCTTGAACTGGCAGTGAGTGAGGGCCCTGTGGATGTGTGATGGGTTTGTGAGTGTGTGAGTTGAGAGTGATGAGAAGAGTGACTTACCCTGGCAGAATGGAGGAGATTATTCATCCTCTTTCATCACTGGGGGGCTGACCAGCCTGTGCCTCGACCTGGGGTAGAGGACGTCATGGCGGGGCCTCCAAAAGGTGCTCAAAGGACAGCTCACTAAACCTGGGGGCTGCAGTCTTTTTGCCTTTGAGGGCCATCCTTTCTTCTGTGCTGCAGTTCTGGGCTGGAAACACTGAGAGGTGTGTATGGCTGCACTTTAAATATGGCGCATGGCATGAGAAGTGGCGCGGTGATAGTGCGGCGGGCGGATGAGGGCCCGCCCACCATGGAAACGGTGTGTTTCCCAGGAATGTGTAATTATTGTGGCAGGTTTCGGACAATGGGGCGTGAGAAGCCACCACTGCGGCCAGCAGGTAAAACATTGTCTTTCCTGTCCGCTACCGCACTTAGTGCAAATCTGGGATGATTCTGCCCCAAGTCTCGTTTTGTGGACGAAATTTCCCGGCTGTGAAGAAAAATTCACAGTTGGTCTCGTAAAGCCTCATTATTATATTGAGGGAGTAGCCAAGCTTGATATGTTTCCAAGGGCCCCATTGTTGAACTGGCCAATGTTAACAGACAGCATCAATAGTCACAGACCTAGCCTGCCCGGGAGACTTCTTAAAGGAAAGTCTTACAGCACTAATCATTTTTCTCACATTTATAATTCAACAGTTTTGCATTGTGTTGAATGCTGGTCTTTCCTGGTGGTGTAGTATATCTGTCAATTTGTTGAATATTTTACATTGTTACAATCCCAGCTGATGTTAATACTGGACAAGGCAGATCCCAGACTACATCCCAGCTCTGAAGAAGTGTTGTACAGAGTCAAAACGTTAACTCTATTTCTCTCTCCACAGATGCTGTCAGACTTGTTTCCAGCATTTTCTGTTTTGATCCCAGAGCAAAACCTGGTTTAATAGATCCTAACCTTTATTTTCTTTTGAAACCATGGAGGAAAGTTACTGAAGAAATTCACAGGAGTGTGCTGATCAACTTTTAACATAAAGAATAAAACATTTATTAAACAATATAAATGAATGATACTACACCGTACAAAAATGTTAGAAAGATCTCAAAACAAACACAAGAAAATGATTCAAATATTCACTATCCCTTTACCCCAGCTATATCTATACAGACACATACAAATTAGGAAAGATAGCACAATTTACAATATGTATCTTAGATTCTAATATTCATGGTTACATGAATTACCAGGTGAACTGTGGACAGACATGCCACACTCCCAAGTAAGTGAGAGGTGCAACCAAAGATGATCCAACAGAGGGTAGTAGTGAGAAGTGGCTGAGAAGCATTCTGGGAGAAGTCAGCGCAGTCACCGCAACTCAGAAGGGGATCAAGGAGAAGGACCCCTGCCCTCAACAGGAGGAAGAGCCTCCAACAAAGACCGGTAGTGAGATGTGACTGAGAAGCATTCTGGGAGAAGTCAGCACAGTCACCGCAACTCAGAAGAGGATCGAGGAGGACCCACTGTCAAAGAACGGAATAGCCTCAAACATTACATTGCTGTTGTGTTTCCATCCCTCCCTCCTCCTCAAACCAAAAGAAAAGAGAGAGAGGGAGAGGTAGTACCTTCAGGAGTGCACCAGACTTGCGAGGGACACTTCTGAAAGTGGATTTAAAAAAAGCAGCTGATTGGTGAGTAAATCCTGGTGAGTTCTTTTATCAATCTATTAAAGTAATTCATTGCTTAATACTGAGATAGGAGCTAAAAAAAAGATTAGAGTAGTACTGTACAAGTATAATTAGTCAAGAAACAAGGTTCCTAGCTAACGTAAATAAGGCCTCGGGCTAGCGTATTTTTTAAGGGAGTAACTAGCTTAATCTAGAGGGACGTCATGGCAGGAGAACTCAGACCCATGATATGCTCCTCCTGCAGGATGTGGGAAATGAGGGACGCTTCCAGCATCCCTGGTGACCATATGTGCGGAAGGTGTGTCCAAATGCAGTTTCTAGCTAACCGGATTTCAGAGCTGGAGCTGTGGGTGGACTCATTGTGGAGCATCCATGATGCTGAGCAAGTCATGGATAGCACGTTTAGCGAGGTGGTCACACAGCAGGTGAAGGTTACACAGACAGAAAGGGAATGGGTGACCATCAGGAACAGTAAAAGACTCAGGAAGGTAGTGCGGTAGTCCCCTGTGGTCATCCCCCTCTCTAACAGATATACCGCTTTGGATACTGTTGGGGGGGATGGCCTCTCAGGGGAAAGCAGCAACAGGCAAGTTCACGGCACCGTGGGTGGCTGTGCTGCTCAGAGGGGCCGGAGGAAAACAAGTAGCAGGACTATAGTGATAGGGGATTCAAATAGTTAGGGGCACAGACAGATGCTTCTGTGGCTGCAAACGTGAATGAAGGATGGTATGTTGCCTCCCTGGTGCCAGGGTCCAGGATGTCACGGAGCGACTGCAGGACATTCTGGGGAGGGAAGGTAAACAACCAGTGGTCGTGATACACATTGGTACCAACGACATAGGTAAACTAAGGGATGAGGACCTGCAAGCTCAGTACAGGAAGTTAGGAGATAAATTAAAATGCAAGACCTCAAATGTAGTAATCTCAGGATTACTCCCAGTTCCACGTGCTAGCGAGAGCAGGAATAAGAGGATAGACCAAATGAACACATGGTTGGAGAGATGGTGTAGCTGAGAGGGATTCAGATTTTTGAGGCACTGGGACCAGTTCTGGGGAAGGTGGGACCTGTACAAACCGGACGGGCTGCATCCAGGCAGAGCTGGGACCAGTGTCCTTGTGGGGGCTTTTGCTAGTTCTGTTGGGGAGTATTTAAACTAGTGTGGCAGAGGGATGGGATCCCAGGAGTGGTATCAGATAGGTCAGATTCAGAACAGAAAAATGGAGGTAGAACATTAGCTAGGGACATTGTGATAGACATGGAGTTACAGGAGAAGCAAAGTTTACAAAGTGTCCAGCAAGGGAAATTGATGGGGTTAAACTGTTTATACTTCAATGCAAGGAGTATTACAAACAAGGTAGATGAGTTAAGGGCGCAGGTAGACACATGGCAGCAGGATGTCATTGCTATTATGGAGCCTTGGCTAAAGTAGGGATAAAACTGGCAGCTTAATATCCCTGGTTATAGAGTCTTCAGACACAATAGAGTAGGAGATAAAAATGGAGGGGGGGTGGGTAGCATTAATGGTTAAAGAATCAATTCCAGTTGTGAGAAGAGAGATATACAAAATGGGTCAACAAACGAGGCTTTATGGATTGAGCTTAGAAATAAAAAAGGGGCAGTCACACAACTGAGAGTGTACTACAGACCCCCAAATAATGAAAGGGAGATAGAAGAACAAATATGTAGGCAAATTTCTGCTTGTAAGAACAAGAGGGCAATAATAGTAAGAGACTTCAACTATCCTAATATCAACTGGGATTCAAATAATATGAGGGGCACTGAGGGAAAAAAATTCATGCAGTGTGTCCAGGAAAATTTTTTCAACCAATTAGTGACAAACCCAACGAGAGGAGATGCAATTCTAGACCTAGTCTTGGGGAACGAAGAGGGGCAAGTGGGTGAAGTGACAGTTGGCGACCATATCGGGGACAGTGATCACAATTCAGTCAGATTTAGCATTACCATGGAAAAGGACAGAGATAAGGCAGGAGTAAATGTCTTGAACTGGGGGAAGGCAAGTTTTGCAGAAATGAGAAGGGACTTGGCTGAGGTGGACTGGACAGCACTGCTGGAGGATAAAACAGTGGAAAACCAGTGGGAAGCCCTAAAAAATGAGATGCTAATTGTACAAAGTAGACATGTCCCCGACAAAAATAAGAGTAGTACTGCCAAATCTAGACCCTCCCCCCCGTTTGTCTAGAGGAATACAGGGGAAGATCAAACAGAAAAAGAAAGTGTATGATAGGCACAAAGAACTAAGCACTGCAGATAGTCTAGACGAATATAAGAAGTAACGGCAGGGACGAAGTAAAAAAGGAAATAAGGAAATCAAAGAGAGGGCATGAAAGAAGATTAGCAAGTAAAGTTAAAGATAACCCAAAGATGTTTTACCAATACATTAATGCTAAAAGGTTAGTTAAGGAAAAAGTGGGACCTATCAGAGAGGAAGATGGAAACTTGTGTGTAGATGCAGAGGCTGTGGGAAGGGTTTTGAATGAATATTTTGTCTCTGTGTTTACAAAGGAAAGGGAGGCTTTAGATATAGTAGTCCAGGAGGAACACTGTGAGATATTGGACGGGATAGTCATAAAGAGAGAGGAAGTACTCGAAGGGTTGAAATCCTTGAAAGTTGATAAGTCACCAGGGCCAGATGGATTGTTTCCAAGGCTGCTGAAGGAAGTCAGGGAGGAGATAGCAGATGCTCTGAGGATGATTTTCCAATCTTCACTCGATACAGGGGAGGTACTGGAGGACTGGAGAAATGCAAACGTAGTTCCATTGTTTAAAAAGGGATCAAAGGAAATGCCAAACAATTATAGGCCAGTTAGTCTTACATTGGTGGTGAGCAAATTAGTATAATCAATCCTGAGAGACAGGATTAACTGTCATATGGAAAGGCCATGGACTAGTCAGGGATGGTCAGCATGGATTTGTTAAAGGAAGGTCTTGCCTCACAAATTTTATTGAATTCTTTGAGTAAGTGACAAGAAGGGTTGATGAAGGTAGTGCAGTGGATGTTGTGTACATGGATTTTAGCAAGGCATTTGACAAAGTCCCACATGGCAGATTGGTCAGGAAAGTAAAAGCCCATGGGATTCAAGGTAATGTGGCAAACTGGATAAAAGGTTGGCTTTGTAACAGGAAACAAAGGGTAATGGTCGATGGATGCCCTTGTGAATGGAAAGTTGTCTCAAGTGGTGTTCCACAGGGCTCGGTGTTGGGACCCTTGCTGTTTGTGTTATATATTAACGATTTGGACGTGAATGTGGGGGGCATAATTGGGAAATTTGCAGATGACACAAAGATTGGCCGAATAGTGGATAGTGTAGAGGATAGCCATAATCTCCAAAATGATATAGATGGGTTGGTGGAGTGGGCAGTAAAGTGGCAGATGGATTTTAACATAGAGAAGTGTGAGGTCATACACTTAGGGGGCTCAAACAGTTACAGGGATTACACAATAAATGGGAATATACTAAGAGGGGTAGATGAAGTGAGAGATCTTGGGGTACAAGTTCACAGGTCCCTGAAGGCAGTAGTTCAAGTAGACAAGGTTATAAAGAAGGCATATGGAATGCTCTCCTTCATTGGCAGAGGTATAAAATATAAAAGTAAGGATATAATGTTGAAATTGTACTAAACACTGGTGAGGCCACAACTGGAGTATTGTGTGCAGTTCTGGTCACCACATTACAGGAAGGACATAATTGCTCTGGAGAGAGTGCAGAGGAGGTTTACAAAAATGTTGCCAGGGTTAGGAAAATGTAGCTATGAGGAGAGATTGGATAGGTTGGGTTTATTTTCCTTAGAACAAAGAAGGCTGAGAGGTGACTTGATTGAGGTGTACAAAATTATATGGGGAATAGATAGAGTGGACAGGATAAAATTGTTTCCCTTGGTGGAGAATTCTAGAACCAGGGGAGACAGATTCAAGATAAGTAGCAGAAGGTGTAGGGGGGACATGAGGAAGAACTTTTTTACGCAGAGGGTAGTGGGTGTCTGGAATTCGCTGCCCAAGTTGGTGGTAGAGGCAGAAACTCTAAACTCTTTTAAAAAGTACCTGAATCTGCACATTAAGTGCTGTAAGCTGCAGGGCTATGGGCCGGGTGCAGGAGGGTGGGATTAAAAAGGGCACCTGGGTGTCCTCGGGCTGGCGTGGACAAGATGGACTGAATGGCCTCCTTCTGTGCTGTAATTTTCTATGGTTCTAAAGCAGATTTTATGTATTCCTCAACAATCCACCCAGACATTTGTCACGATGAAATTCTGTCTTTCTTACAAGGGTTTCCAATCTCCACATTTGAAGATCTCGCCTGGGAATGCTGTCCCAAAATCACTTTCATTCAGACGGTTCAACAAGGATTCACCTCCAGCATTCCAATCTCGCCTTCTGAGACTCCTTTCCACTGGATTTCCGAGTACACTCAAACTTCACCTTCCAAGCACACTTCCAGATCTTCGGCCATGCCAAGCAGAACTCCACAGTTCCAAAAGGGTACCTTTGCCCTTATGGCCTGCAGCATAGTATCACTAACCTTTGGCTGCCCTCTCAGATCTTCTTGGATTCTCTCGAGCCCACTTCGCTTCAAGTCTGCTCCTTGCACCTCTTTCTTTAACTTGGAGCCTTTTTCTCTGTTCCTGTTGTTTATCTTGACTTAATGGGGCCTATCTCTGATCTTTATCTTTGTCCCTGCCTGGGTCCTTCTTTTGGGACCTCTTTCTGTCTCACTTCTTGGTTTGGAACCTTCTCCCTGTCCTCCTCCCCGTGTCCTGCTCCTTGCGACATACTCTCTGCAATGGTGCTCCAGTTCAGGTAACCTGACTTGCAGTTTCTCGCCGTTTCACTTCCTATCTTCTGTGCAGGCGTGCATGCTGATTCCTGGCTAAAGAATGTAAAAAACACTAACTGGTCAAGTGCAGCCATCTCCCGGTCGGCGCGTGCATAGAAGTCCCAAGGGCCGGTGGGTACTGGCCTCTGAACTCCGGATCTCCGACTGCCGATTAAGGTAAATTTCGGAGTTTGTTACAATATATTTTATTTGCCTCAAGCAATGCAGAGATGACACTAGTTTCCAAGAGCTAGATTTTCTGGCCCCACCTGCCAACGTCCGTCATATGCCGGTCCCGTCATAAATCAATGGACTTTTGGCTGGGACGCCTGATACCCCACGCCATGTCCTGCCATGATGAGGCCAGAAAATCCGGGCCTAAGCGTGCAACAGGTTTATTTACACATGTTTTAAAACATCTCTGCAATCACAAAATGTCTTCACTCATGCTTATAGCTCAGCTTCTAGATCTTTCTGTTTACTTCAGTTCTGGGACAACCTCCAGGCTTAACCAATCAAACACAACGAGCATAGATCATTACCAGATTTGTTTAATCAAACACAGACCAATTAAACCATTGAACACAACAGTCTACCATTTTTGCATTTTGCAGGGATTCTTCTTGCCAATACTTTCCTTCATTATTCCTAACTGATGCAGTCATTTAAGTGGTGTGGTACTAAATGGTGAGGCTATGAATTCCTTGCGAAACTTCTATTGGTATTGATTTAGATCAGGCAGATTGGTCGATGAGGTCTGTGTATAAAGGTGCACAATTTTCTTTTCTCCACACACACTCCCAGGACCTGCATCCATAGAGCCCATCACACGTACCTGGAGGAACCTGTCTTTATTACCATCAGAAATGAGGATGTCATAGAATTGTACCCTCTGGAACACGATGGACTGCAGACAACATTTAAAAGAAGGGTGGCTCTTTAATGAAAGCCTCTGGTGTAGGTTACAGCATCATGAACTCTGGGACACTGATTTTGATTGAGAGCTGTGTCTGGGACCTGTACATATGCACAAGCTAGATCAGTGATTGGTAGCAGTCCTTTGTGGCCACAAGCCTAAAATTGGGGATTTATCTGTGGTTGTCTGAGACCAGCTATTCAATCTATAGTCTATAGCCAACAGAAGGTCTTGATTAGTTTAACTCTGTGCTAATGTTTCACTATGGAAGAAGTGGGCAACTATTTTTAGGAGCCTAATTATGCTGAAAGATGATGATGGTGGGGGTTTGGGTGGTGGATATGGGGCAGAAAGGCTGTCCAGCCCAAATAAGCATTCTTTCCAAATGCATGGAGTGTAAGGAACAAATTAAATGTATTAGCAGCACAAATTCAATTTAGAGCTATTACGGAGACATGACTGCAAGCCGGTCAGGACTGCGAACGGAGTATACCAGGTTATAAGGTCACCAGGAAAGATAAGGAAACTGGTAGAGGAGGAGGATTGGCCTTAGTGATTACTTCAATAATACGGCCAGATTGTTACATCCTGCAGGCGGGCGCCTGCCTGACCCATCCGGTCACCGAATAGCGCAAGATGATGTCAGGCAAGTGTCCCAACACCATTGTGCCCACTCACGCGATATCTCGCTCGGCGGGCACATGCAGCAATCAGAAGCGCGTCCACCAACAATTAAGCAAGCAATTAAGCCCATTAATGAGGCAATTGAAAGCAATTTTTCGTGTCCTGTCCACTTTTACAGTTGGCAGACAGGCCAATCAGCCAGACGGCCTTTACATTTTTGCTCAAACTCCAATTGAGGGCGGGTTGGAATCTCCGTAAGGAAAAAAAATAGAGATAGATGTCTGGGGACTGTTTTTTTTTATGAGGTTTGCTTTCAGGTGCTTCATTGTGCTGCATGGACATATTTTGAAGCAATTTTGTTGTTTTGTTTATTCTGTGGAGGTCTGCAGCTCCCTGAAGCAGCTGTCTGCCTTCACGGAGCTCACTGGATGCGCTCACCGGCACCCACGATCTGGATGAGCTTTCCAACATCAAATAAAACACATAACATTTTTTAAATTTCACTTATAACATGTCCCTACTCTTGTGACAGAGTCACACGAGGAGACATGTTTTGTAACATTTTTCACCTCTTTTCTTTTGAAAATACCTCATCTCCCTGAGGCAGCTCTATGCCTCGGGGAGATTCTCAAGCGCATATTTGTGCCCATGCGTGATGTTCGTGCTCGCCCTCTTACCCCTCCATCCCACACAAGCAGCGCTAAGCGCCGCCGCTTGCGTTTCATGCTGGGTAGGGCTTAATTGGCCTGTCAGCATGAAACCGCCTTCCGGCCTCGATCGCGGGGGTGCAGTCAGCTTCCTGACTGCCCTGCCCGCCAAGCTCACCCAACAAGGGCTAAATTCCACCCTTAGTAATGAACAATGAGTCAGAGTTATTTAACAGTCTTATGCTATGTGAGTATTTATCTAACGAAGATCATAATGTGATCAAGTTCACCGTTGTGTTTGAAAGGGAGAAATATGAAACAGCTATTAAGATTCCAGATTTATGAGAGGCTGACTACAACGAGGTGAGACAGAGACTGTCCACAGTAAACTGGACAAATCTGTTAATGGGTAAAATAGACAGAAGATCAGTGATGAGGGGGGGTGTTCAAAAAAGAATTTAAAATGTGGTACCAAACCAGTTTATACCCCTGAAGGGCAAGAGCGCCACTTGCCAAAAACAAAAAAGACACATATGACAAAATAAGAAATAACGTAAAACTAAAAGGAAAAGCAAAAAATAATACAGATCCTGTCATCTGGAAAAGGTTCAGTGAACAATGAAAGATGGCGAAACTGATATTAAGAGATACAAAAAGAGTGTATGAAAAGAAACTTGCTGGGGATATCAAAATCAACATTTTTATTTAAAATTTTATTAGGAAAAAGAAGTAACGTGAGCCACTTGAAAATTGGAAACAGTGATATAAGGAAATGGCAGAAATGTTGAATAATTACTTTCTGTCAGTACTTACACTCGAAGAAGGTAATATGGCAGACACCCAAGGAAACTCATACTGAATTAGTGACCGGCAATCATCAGCATCAATGTAAGTAAAATAATAATAATGAAATAAATAATTGTACTAAAGTGTGACAAATACCCAGGGACAAATAGTTTCCACTGCAAGGGCTTTAAAGGAATAGATGTGAACTTTTCAGATTCCCTAACTTAAAACACTTTTTTAACACAGATTTGTCAGTAAGTGAGCCCAGTGCCTTTGTCAACAGGAAGGGCTTCAACTCCATGAACGTGCAGATAGAGTGTGATCACAGGATGCTGATTCTGCAAGTCTGTGCAAGGTACCCAGGCAGCTTCCATGACGCATACATCATGAGACACTCCCATGTGCCGAGGCTCTTCAGTGCTCCAGCCCAACTGGATGGATGGCTGCTGGGTGACAAGGGCTATCCCCTCAAAAGGTGGATCATGACGCCGCTCCGCCATCCAAGAACAGAGGCTGAACAGTGGTACAATGGGAGCCATGCCTCCACAAGGACGGTGGTAGAGGGAGCCTTAGGTCTTCTCAAGATGTGCTTCCAATGCCTGGACTGTTCAGGGGGTGCACTCCAATAGTCCCCCAGATCGAGTGTCACTGATAGTGGTTGCATACTATGCTCTCCACAATCTGGCACTGGAAAGGGGGTCACAGAGGAGGAAGAAGATGTTGATGCAGCTGCTTTGGCAACAGACGATGAGTCCAGTAGTGAGTCTCCGGACGAGCACAGTCAGGAGAACGCTGGCGGTATAGATGCTGACCTGGGCAACCTCCAGGAAGACAGGGACACCCGGGATGCTTTGATCCAATGCTCCTTCAGCTAGCCTACCAAATAAGAACCACCACCACATGCCAGGGCTGCAGGTTCCATACTCGATACCTGACAGGAACATTTGCTTGGTGAACAACATGCACTATGTGCCATTTCAATAAAGTGCAATGGCAAACAAATCACTCATAGCATCATGGGTTACCCTTCACCTGTAGAACTAACGAAACACCCAGAGGCTTGTTTAACAGAAACACATTTAATGATGTGGTACCTGGCATACATAATACAAATGAAATTGATAGGTGTTGTCCATCACACCAAATAACATTTAATGTAAAAGTGGGGGAAAAATATCACCAGTGATAAGCCCGTGTTGTGCTTAAGGTGCTTTATGTTTTTGCTGTGGGTGCTACGTCTGGTGCTCCCCCCTCATTGACACTGGCATTGGAGACAGCCTGCTCACTCTGCTGTCCTGTTGGCCTTGATGACCTTGGCGGGCTTCCTCTGGCCCATGAAGCCTGTGCTGGTCCTGCCTGGGAGTGAGTGGCCAGTGCCACAGCTGGCTTCTCCCCAGTTGCCACAGCCTCATCAGATGCCATGGTCACTGGCAGAGGGGTGGAGGAGCTGCTGCCATCATCTGGAGCACCCTGAGAGGAGCCTGCAGAGACAGCAAGCAGCTTGTGCACCAATGTGAGGTCGCTTTGGACCTCCCTGCTCACCATTGATGGAAGGGCACCTAGCAGGGATACTGGGTGCCCAATGCATCTCCCACACTGACAGTGACCACCTGAGGTCATTGCCATTGTGAGGGCTTGCAGGTCTGAGCACATCCCCAGGAACCCCTGATTCAGCTCCTGGAGGAGCCTCTCCATGAGAGTTGCCACTTTCTCCATGGAGGAGGCAGTGTGCTCGGCCATGAGAGTCATTACATTGTTCATGCTCCGCAAGGATTCCCCATGGCAAGCATTCCCTCATGTATCTCTGCCAGATCCCCCTGCACAACCTGCTGGACTTCCAGCATCTGCTGCCTCAGGGACGACCCCAGAGGCACATTATCAGCCACTGACTGAGCATGCTCCTGGTCCCCAGCAGTCCTCCGACTACCGGTGGCCTGGGCACTCTCTGCCTACGCCTATACCTCAAGCGAGTGTGAAGTGCCCTTACTGATGTGCACCAAGATACTAGTCGCCAATGTAATGTCCACCGAGGTGCTGGTATCTGCGCTGCTGCCTGCTTGGCTGAGAGGGTGTGATGCAGGTGCGTTTCGATGGTTGCTGACCTCTGGGGTCAGTGGTGGGCCTTCAGTCTCTTCACCTCAATGGGCTGATGCTGAGCCTGAAAGGAAGAACAAGGACATGTCATTAGTTGAAGTCATTACACTGTTACTGTCATTACGTAGTTACTGTGCATGCCTGGCACATGGATCAGGGTGCCGTCATCTTACCATTATCAAAGGGGATTCCATGTTCGACACTCACATCAATACAGAGACTACAGTGGATTGGTTGCTATTACCGACATTCTGACCTCAGTGCACTGCACTCTTACCCCCCTGTGGCACCCTAACCTCACCATGGCTGGTTGACCTAGGCGCATTGTGCCTCTCCAGCTCCAGTGACCCCAGCTCATATTGAGTTAGGATGAGTAGGTGGTGTGGTCCCCCGCCAGTCCCCAACCTCTCGGCATTGTTACGGGATGTCTTCTCCTGAAAGGACAGAGGAGCACTGATTAGTCCACCCTGTACCTGCATAGCCATTGCAGCCTGGCCAACCCCACCTGAGGAATACCTCGCAGGGCTCAGCTGATTCGTGACCCTGGAGCCACAAGACATCATCCCAAGCAGCCAGGGCTCACCCCCTTGCCCAGATGCTGCCTCATTGACATTTTCCACTCACACTCTAAGACATCTGAGGTCCAAGGGGGTGGGGGGGGGGGGGGGGAAGCGGATGTGGGAGCTTCTAACTGCTGTGCTAAATGACCCATGCCAACAGGGTACTCGCCCTTCCCAATCACAGGAGACCATTGAAGTGCTTATGGCACTGCACCCTTGTGCGCCTCACCACATCATGGCTGCTGAGTCTGGATGCCACCTCCCCCAAGGCATTTTTGGTGGGGTGGGGTGGGGGGCTCCTCTTCCCGTCCCTGGGGACAAGGATCTCTGTCTGTGCTGCCACCTCCTCCAGCCACCTTTCCTCATCAGACCTGCCCTCCTGCCTGCTGTGTCCACCCGCCACGCTGTCCATCACGAGGTGCAAGTGCTTCACTCGTAGCCTTCGAATGGCTGCTGCGGCTGCTTTTGAATCGGCTGCTGGGTCGCCATTGGACCTGGCGGACATTGAGTTCCTGCCCCCGCCCCCTCCTGCCCCTTCTCGCTCATTCCGCAGCCGCGTCTTACGCTGGGTGAGCCTTAATTGGTTTGCCCATGTAAAATCGCGGTGCAGAGCTGATCGCGGGCAGCTGTCGGTTTCCCGACTGCCCCTGCCCGGCGAGGGAAAAATTCTGGCCTTGAGCACAAAATCTGGCATGACATTCCAGTGTGGTGGGAGAGTGTGTTAGCCTGTCAGGGGTGCTCATCCTTTGAGTGAGAAAATAAACTGAAGCCCTGTCTGTCCTTTCATGTGGATGCAAATGATCCCATATCACTATTTCAAAGAATAGGGGTGTTCTCCCCTTTGTCCTGGATAATATTTCTTCCTTTACCAACTTCACCAACACATATCCAGTCATTATCACATTTCCGTTTGTGGGAGCTTGCTGTGTGCATGTTTGCACTGGTTCCTACTTTACAGCAATGACTATACTTCAAACGTACTTCACTGACTGTAAAGTGTTTTAGGACATCCTGAGAGGTGTTGTAAACATGCAATTCTTTGTTTCCTTTACCTTCATACCTAAACCACACAGTGCTTGTCAAGGCAGCATAGAGAGCTTTCCATTTAATCCTTTGGCTGCAAACTGAAAGATGCACCTGGCAGAGGTAATATTTGTGACAATTTATTACTGCGAACTGTTACTTTTTATTTTAAATGAAGTGCACAAATAACTAAATGGGAGACAGGGAGATGGAGAAGGCAGCCAGCCACACTGCGAATAAGTATTTAAAGAAGGAGGCTACAGGAAGCCTGATTCCAGTATTATTTCCCTGGCAGTCTGCTTATGACTGATACGGCTTGAATCTGCCACAGGGAGAATTGACGGGTAATGGATGCAAACAGACCGACCCAGCCAGCTCCGAACTCATTACTGTCAAATTCCCTTTAATCTGCTCCGGCAGCGTCTCCCTATCTGATCTAGATGATATTGCAGCGCTGGCCCTGCTTGCTCAGCCAACCGTTTTGGTGGCAATTACTCTGTCATTTTCTGCAGATGTAAACACGTTTTCTCGCCCTGCCACCTTACAGTTTGCTCAGGTAAAAAGCTTAACTCCCCATAGTTAAAAATCTAAATTGTACTACACAGATTTGTAAAGCAGTAGATTAATTATTTCAGGATTGTTACAACCATCTCCTGTTAAAATTATTATTCCTACAGCACTGTTAACATGTTATCTTAATATTATTTATCACAGTCGTTTATCTAGCAATATTTGTATTAATGCAGCTTATCACATTTACAAGCTGTGAAATTCCAAAATAATTTGCAGTGAAATAAATCCTGTTCTCATCACTATTCAAGACACATTGCATAATCCCACTTCCCAGCTTTGGAACCCTGATATCCATTTATGCCTATGCATTGTTAGTCCACATTATAACTCATGTCATAAACTAAATGAAAACTTTATCACTATAATTGGCTGAAGTAATGTTAAATTTTGTTAGTGCAGAATACACCCTGAAGTGAGCCTCTGAGCAGTCGTTTAGCTCAAGGTCAAGCCGACTTTGAGAAAATAATCCAGCTCCGTTTTTGTAATTTATAACTTTGTGTCAACTTTTCAATGTATCACTCCCTATAATACAAACAGTTTGCGTGCTATCCTGTCCAGTACACACCGCGTGATCCCCGGCGTGTAATACATTTCCAGCCCATGTGCACTCCTTTATGTAGCATGATCACAGTCGCGCTCTCTCTCCTGCAGGTAACACACACAGGGCAGAATTTAATGCCCTCCCCTGCCGAGGGTTCGGTGGGTGGGGGTGCGGGTAGGGACCCCGTTGCCTTTTCGCCTCCACTCCAACTAAGCCTGTGATGGAAAGGCCCATTATTCATTCAGTATAAGCCAGTGGCCCTGGCTCTGATGGGTTAATTCAGTGATTGCTAAAGGTAAACTGCAATGCTTAATGAACGATAAATTAGGGCAGAATTTTCCGCTTATGAGACTGAGTGCGAGCAGCGGGCAGTTTCGGCCCTGCCCATCCTGCTGGCTGGAAAGATGGAAACTCGCACCCGGTTCTGTGCTTGGAGGGTCATTAGTTATGCACAGGCAAGTATCAGGCCAAATCACCTGGCGGGACAGGAGCTGATTCGTCCGCCTGCCATCAGCTGGAAGAGGATAAATGATCTCATCTGCTCTACCAGGGTAAGTCATCCTTCAACACCCTTCAATATTAAACTCTCATCATGGCATCATACACTCCAATGGCTACTCTCTTCAAGGATCTCACACAACCATTAGTGAGGGACACATATCAACACTCACTCTCTCACTGAGACTTTTCACATCACCACCATCCCATCTATCATGTTGCTCACAATTCATCCTCTGGCCCTTCTGGGGAGGGCTCATCATACACGGGGAACAAGCACCTCACCCAACCTCTGCTCCATCCCTTCTCATCACATGCCTCTCTTTCTTCTTCATACAGGCCAAGCTGGCACACAACAGGCGCGAGAGATTGAGGACCAGGGAGGGACGGCCGACATCATGGCTGTCAGTGAGTTTGAGGATTCTGCAGCTGAGCTGGCCAGGGAGGACAGGGATCGCTCCTGTGGGGAAGGGGAGATTAACCTCTCCCAGCAACCCAGTATGGATCACAGCTCCATCACTTCATCAAACCCTGACATTCACAGTGAGTCACGTGCAGTCCTATCTAGCTCATGCTCATTAACTGAAACTCCATTTTCTATTTTCTAGGCACCAGTGCGAGCCCCCAGACCATGCCTGAAGACCATGTCACTGCCTTCACACGCACCCTCCACTAGCTCAGAGACACACGTTGGTGGGGCACAGCTGTAGATTAGGCTCAGACTCAATTTCTGGAGAACACCTCACTGACAAATCCTCACTGTAGCCGGAGGAAGGGACAGCCCAGGGTCTCTGGCACTCAGAGGGCTGCTGGGGACCAGCCACCTGCTCGGTCTGGGTCAGATGATGAGCCTCTGGAAGTGGCCGCCAACTCAATGCTGGAGATGCAACAAGAGGTGGCAGAACATCAGGCAGAGATTTGACAGTTACTTAGCAGACTAGAGCAAATGATGGAGGAGTCCTTCCACGTTCAGTCTGATGTCATAGCTCTAACATGTGAGTGCCTTGAGGTCACCATGGGAAGGCTGGCGACCACCATGGAGACCTTGGTCCAGCAAGTCTTGCCGGATTTACACTCAGCCCTGCACACCATGGCCACACACCCTGGTGGGCACCATCAAAATGTAGGTGACATGGAGACAAGGCACCTTGACCTCCCTCCACGTGCACCATCTCCTGCAGGAGTCAGGGCAGGGCCCTCGGGCATCCATAGGGAGGATAAGCGTAAGCCAGGCACCCCAGGGACCTCCTCTGAGGATAATCCGAGGGTGTGCAGCTGCTCATAGGCCCCTCTGTCTGTCATCCCATTGACTCCAGCTGCTCATGCCGCCGAGGGCGCTTCTGTCCCTGAGCAGGTGACCCTTATCAGCCCGGGGGCCCTCCAGGCCTCGGGCCACCAGAGGACATCCGCCAAGATCATCACAGACATCAGGACGTAGCAGTCAGCAGGCTGCCTCCACCTCTGCTGTGGATGTCAGGGCTGCACCCTGGTGTAGCAGTTGAGTTAGGAAATTAAGAAAAACTGATATCGCTTTTGGGTCATGGGTGTGCTATACATGTAAAGAAATTGTATTTTTGTGAATACATTTGATGGTTATGTGAATGTTTTGGACAAATGAAGGTGTGATTTTGTTCTTTGGAATCCTCATATTTTGAGGTTTAGCCATCTTCCCACTCAGTGATAGTGTGATGTCAGGGAAATGTGTTTAAATCTTTATTTGAAATGTGTGATGTAAGCGTTTCTAACCCTTCTTCCTCAGGGGACACCACTGAGTGAGGGCAGCTCATCAGCATTGCTTTTCTAGCAGCATTTGTGTCCCCACAGTGGTAGTGACAGAAGAAAAGATATGCACAGGAGGAGGAGATCCCTGGGTATGTCCACATCTCAGTTGCAGCAGTGTTTGCATCATCAGATGGCAGTAAAGGCTTCAAGTTTTCTCTCGCATCGCTCTTGTTCCTAAGTGGGTTCTCAGTTCCCAGAGTGAGCTCACTCACAGGGCACCACGGACCAAAGCAAATATCATGGCCTGGTGATTCATGAAGCCAGAATGCGCAAGTGTGAATGTGAGACTTGTTCTCACTGCAAGTGGGTGGACATCCCCTGAGATGAAAGAAAACGGCATTGAGGACTAGGAGAAATGTGGCCATATTCCCTCACTTTACTTTACTCTTCCTGGAACCTGTCAGCAATTAATGTATCACAGGTATGTCTCCCATGTCTTCCTTCCTCCCTGGCATGATCGCGCTCACACTGACCCTCAGTGGCCTCCTGAGGTTCCTGGGTCTCCAGAACCTTATCCTCCAATGAGCTCTCATCCTCCTCCAGTTCATCCTGTGGCAGGGGTTCACCTTTTGCATTGCCAGGTTGTAGGGCGCAACACACGGCGATGGTGCGAGAAACCCTGTCAGAAGTGAGCCACCTGAGCAGTCCAAGCATCTGAAACACATCTTCAGAAGCCCTATGGTCTGCTCTATAAGGGAGTGTGGAGCTGTGAGCAGCGATTTACATCTCCTCAGACGGACTCAGAGGGTGACGCACCAGTGTCATCAGCCAGCACTTCTGTGGGTCCCCCTTATCCCCAAGCAGCCATCCCTGCGGATGTAATGGCCTCTCGAAAATCTCAGGCACCTGGGAGTTACTCAGCATTGTAGGCAACTCCCAGGGTACCATGCACAAATGTGCAGTATGTGCTTCCAATGATCACACTCCAGTTGTACATCAATAAAATGATAGCCCTTGTGATTTATAAACATTAGAGCTGCTGCCATGGAGCCCGTATAGCCACATGTTGCAGTCTGTTGCACCCTGCACTCTTGGGTAGCCTGAGATGGTGAAGCCGGTGAACATTGCAGCCTGGCTATCTTCGCCCAGGGCAAATCTGACATTACGATGGGCCTTCCTGTAAAGGGCATCTGTGACCTCCTTTATGCATCGATGTGTTGTGGACTGAGAGATGTTACTTACGTTCCCTTTTGATCCTTGGAAAGAAGCAGAGGCCAAAAAATTTAGAGCAGCGGTAATCTCAAGCTACTAGCAGGGGATACCCTCCAACTCTGCGTGGCATCAGGTCTTCACAAAGAATGTGGCATATGTGATGTACCAGAGCTCGGGACAAGTGCAGATGTGCACGGCCTTGCCTCTCACTCATTTGTAAATAGGAGACTCTTCTATAATAAACTTTAGGTCTGGTGACTTGCCCCTGCTGTCTGAGTCTCTCCTCCTGACCCTTCTGTTCATGCTCTGGCTCTGCTTGACTATGTTCCTCCTGCTGGAGCTGTGTTCAGAGTCACATCTCTCTCCTTCACATCCTCCTTTGCATTAGGACCCTGACAAAGGCAGCATTGAGCCATGGATCTATATCAGCTTTTGTCTTTTCTCAGAAAGGAAACATTGAAAACATTAATGATTCAAAGGGCAAGAAAGTGAAGCTCAGAAGATGACACATTTGGAAACTGTAAGGGTCTATAGTTTGTCCTGCCCTACTTGCGTGGTGGCTGATGCTGCCTTGTTCCTGAAACACTAACACACACATTGAGGTGACCAAGATGGCATCGCAGATATGTAACATCTTGAGTCCTGCATGGGATGCTAAAGTTTAATTGAGATGAGTGACCCAACCTAGCTCTGTTCTCCAATCTCTGATGTGGCATAATAATGACCAGTTTCTAAAAATTTATTTATGGGATGTGGGTGTGCTGGCGAGGCCAGCATTTATTGCCCATCCCTAATTGCCCTTGAGAACGCAGTGGTGAGCTGCCTTCTTGAACTGCTGCAGTCCCTGTGGTGTAGGTACACCCACAGTGCTGTTAGGGAGGGAGTTCCAGGATTTTGACTCAGTGACAGTGAAGGAACGGTGATATATTTCCAAATCAGGATGGTGAGTGACTTGGGGGGGAACTTCCAGGTGGTGGTGTTCCCATGTGTCTGCTGTGGGTGGATGCCCTTTGGCCTGTTAGGAGTGTCAAATCTGGTGAACAGGTGACATGCCTTCACTGATGGAATGCCATATATGATACAGCTATGCCTCCGTTACTATTGCCTGCATTCCCAAATTCTACATTCCTGTGTGTTACTTTTGAGATTCAGAGACTGTGATGTGAAGCCACTGAGTTCTGAGTAGCCCTTTAACAGTGTTAATGAAGCCCTTGGCTTTCAATGGCCTTCATCACAAGGAGGTGTCACTCCTTTCTTTCTAAGCATTCTCCTGTTCTCCAGCAGCAACAAGAAGTTAGAGGGTGACCTCAGAAAGGCCCCTCATGTTCGCCCTTCCCCTCACTGCCATTCCACAGCCTTCCTTCACTATTGCCCACCTTGAGTTCATCAACCCCACCCTTGCCTCACAGCCCACCCCTGGTTGAAGTGCTAGTCTCTGAAAGTGGAGGCCTGCACGAGTGCCACAGCACAGTGGTGTTTTAATGAGCATTCATGAAATGTTAATGAATGCAAATGACAATCGCCCCACTAGTCGGTGAGATAACTGACCCACAATAAACCCGCCATCGGGAGAATTGCAAGCTGCTTTTACACCGGCGGATTTCCAATTTTTTGCCTGCCTCTGGATTCTCTGCTGCCAGGAAACTCACTGCGGGCGGGAAAATTCCACCCTTAGGGTCAGCATGGCAGCTTTTATTGCAAGACTCAATGTCGCACAAACCCTCTTCAGTTAAGGATGAAGCCTGTTTCCTACTTGACATTTTGAAAGCAATTTAGATGTAAAATCTTTTTCGTTAAATGCAGTAGGTACTAAGTCATGTAGGTTCTTCTTTGTCTTGAGTCTAAGAGTTCACTAGTCAAGTAACCTCGAATTGCACGCCTTCATCTACACACTTGTTAGTTGATGCTCACTATCAATAACAGAGAGGTACCGACATAAGAACAAACTGTGATTGTTCATTGCAACACAAGGCAGAGCACTAAATCCTTGCCTGCTCCCACAACCACCTCCAGCTCTAGACTTACAGTTAACCAGTAGTCCATGCTGTACATTGATTGGGCAGTACTTTCACATGGTTAGTCCACTTGCATTCTCTTTAAGCTACATGCTACCCTGCTTTACCACAGGTTCAATCTTTGTTCTGTATTAAGTCAGCTGATCTTAACTGAAGCAGCAGTTTAAGTTCAATTGGAATCAATGTTGTTGGGCTGGAGGGAGGGGGAAATCAGATAGCTTTGTTACTTTTGATTGGTTTCTGTTGACCTTTACTGAAAAGTACAGGACAGAATCTGGCATAGCTCCACTCCAAATGTCCCCACCCTCCCCACAACAAGATCAACTCCCTGCCCCCCACAACCAAATAACCTGTCTCTTCTTATCATTTTTCTCCTGCAATAAAGAATGAGCGCTTGAGAAGATGGTTGTGGAGCCCTTGTGCAGCAGCAGCAGGTATTGCCCTTAAAGGGAGAGGACTGAAAAATCATAAAATATTAAATATTGACTTATAGAGATGTTTCCTAGTTAAAATACCATATACCTGGCCTCTCGGTGACATGCACAGTGATTTACTAATCTCAGTAAGACTGCCAGCAAATATTATAAGTATAGTCAGTTCTTGCAGAATTACTGTGAAAAATTGAAGGCAAGATAGTTTCTGCTGGTCTCAATTATCTCCTACCTTGAGACCAGTGTTGGCATGGTCCTGATAGAATGATATAAAGGGAAAAAATGAAAAATAGTCAAAATTAATAGTCAGTGACATAGTGAGTAATTTACCACACTGAGTCAGAACAAGGAAAAGCTGAAGTTTGATTTCTGGCCTTGATTCGAAACATAGGATCATCATATGAAACAACAGAGAAGGAGGTTATTTATATCCCCTTGGTAGCACTATCCTGTTAGTTCCACTCCTCTGCTCTTTCCCCATACCCCTGTAATTTTTTCCCCTTCAATTATTTATCTAATTCTCTTTTTAATGCTACTGCTCAATCTACTTGCCCCATCCTTTCGGACAGTGCATTCCAGATTACAACATCCCACTGTGAAATAAAACTTTCTCATCTTGCCTCTGATTTTTGTGCCAATCACCTTAAATCTGTGGCCTCTGGTTACCAACACTTCTGCCATTGGAAACAATTCCCCTTTAATTACTCTATCAAAACCAATCATGATTTTGAACACATCTATCGAATCTCCTCTCAACCTTCTCTGCCCACACCAGCTTCTCCAGTCTCCCCATATAACTGAAGTCCCTAATACTTGAAACTATTCCAATAAAACTCTTCTGCGCCCTGTCCAAAGCTTTGGCATCCTTCTTAAAGCGTGGTGCTCAGAATTGAACATAATACTCTAAGGCTGAGGCACAAACAGTGTTTTATAATAACTTCTTTGCTTATTGTACTCAATACCTCTATTTTTAAAACCAAAGCCTAAATTTTTCACTTGCTGGGTGCGTGCGATTGACAGGCCTGGGAGCAGACAGGAAATGGGCCCTTGACCATAATTGGCCCCCCCACCGTGATTTCATGCTGGCTGGCCAATTAACGTGCGCTGAGAAAGGCTCAGCACTGCCAGTGGGGGTGGGAAGAGGGTGGACACCGACGTCACTGCAGGTGCTAGTGAGCGCTTCCAGTGAGCTCGCTGAAGGCAGGCAGCAGCCTCAGGGAGCTGCAGACCTCCAAATAACTGAAGTCCCTAATCCTCAAAACCATTCCAATAAAACTCTTCTGCACCCTGTTCAAAGCTTTGGCATTCTTTTTAAAGCTCTTTTTGTTGCTCAGAATTGAACATGATACTCTGAGGCTGAGGCACAAACAGTGTTTTATAATAACTTCTTTCCTTATTGTACTCAATACCTCTGTTTTTATGTGTTGTCACTCTCACTGGCATACAGCGCTGGAACCTTGTTTGAGAATGCCACTCTCCCAGAGGATTTCAGCACTACCCTGCTGAATGACCACCGCTTACAATTCGCCTGAACTCTCTGTAGCTGCGGGACAACCACCACGTGGAATGTTTGTTCCAGGATATCACAGCCTCCTGCATGTCCTGCAGCAGCTCCAGCTGCTTCTCAAGCTCAGAAACCCTGTGCTTGAGTTTGAGCGTGTAGAGGCATTTCCTGCACATGAGTTTACCTGGGGCAGATGAAACATCCCAGTGTTCCCACATTGTACAGGAATGAGTCTCAGCTGCTCTGTCATTTTACGTAAAAAAAAAAATCCCTTCGGATACAATGAATTATTCTAATTATTTACGTATTTACTGTTGCCCCTTGGTTAAATGACTCAGCACCTCCTCATTGAAAATAAGGAATTAACAGACATGTTAAGGAAGAGTACAGCATGCTGGAAATGCTAAGAAAATTGTAGAATGAAGGGTTAACATCAGGAGCAGCGGGTACTGATGTAACTATGATGCAATGCCACATGACTAAGAGACTGAGATCTGGTGGGAAGCAGAAGTACAACCTTGTGCAGAGCATCGAGATGTATGTAGGTCTGTAAATAAACAAGAGGGGTTGTTACCAATAACAGTCTATGGTAACATTCTTAGGCAAACCCTAAAGAAATCCTTGGGAAAAGGACAAAAAGAAAAAAGACTGAAGACTCACCTGAGAACGAAGCATCGTGGCTGCTGCAGATGCAAACTGACACACAGGGAGGAATTTTCTGTGCTCGCTGGCGTCGGCCATGTTTGGTGGCATGAGCAGACAATATGGCGAGAAGGCCAGAAATTGGTTTCATGCCATTGGCTTGCAAACATCCGCTCAGCCCAGCGATGGTGGTCCATGTTTCCTGCCATCGGACGTCAGGAACCTTATTGTGATACACCTGCATATCATTATAAGGCCAGCCTGTCAGAATCATCCCACCATGCTGATCATCCATCCCCGTCAGCAGGAAAATGCGCCAATGCAGAACACCTTGACAACTATGACGTGCAGAAGTCAGGACTTACTGACAGGCCTTGCTCATGTCATGGACATCCAAGGAGCAGAAGATGCTGGAGCCCAACACCAACGGGACACTGGAGGAACATCCATGGCATGCTGGGCAGATTGTCATCGACATGGCTCCACTGTGAAGCAGCCCACGGAATTTGGAAAATCACCTTTGAGGGTCTGCTCACAACAGATGATGGTCGCGGGGGTGGAGAGGAAGGTCCAGCTGTGTTTGGGAGAGGAAAATGTACCGGAAGGTCTAGGTTTGACTGGAAGTGGAAGAGGGGTGAGGTTGGCAGGGAGGGAATGAGGTGTCGGAGGGGGTGTGTGCGTGAGGTTGGGAGGGGGGTTCAAAGATGTCAGGGGTGGGGTTGCGGGGGTATGAAGGTGTTAGGGGTGAGGTTTGGGGGAGAACAAAGGTGTCAGGAGGGCTGAGGTTTGGAAGGGGGAATGAAGGTGTTAGCGGATGGAAGTTGGGATGTAGGAGGGAGTTCGGGGGAGGAGAGGGTAATGGGGGAGAAGATGGCAGCTGGGGAGATAGGTGTAAGGGGGGTTGTAAGGTGTAAGGGAAGGTGTTCGGAGGGAGGAGTGCAGTGAGGGGATGGGGTCCAGGGGGAGGAAGGAGTGCAGAGAGGGGAGGGAGTAAGGGTGGATGAAAAAGTCTGAAGGAAGGAGCCAGGAAGGGGGAAGGAGTGAGGCTGGAGGAAGAAGTAAGGGTGTCTGAAGGAGTTAGGAAAGGGGAAGGACTAAACGTGGGGGAATTTAGGATGCGGGGGGAGGACTAAGTTGGGGGGTGGTCAGGGGTGGGGAAGGAGTTTCTGGAGGGAAGGGGTTCTGGTGGGGAAGCAGTTCTGGGCAGGGGGAAGGAATTGCAAGTAAAATTCAAGAAGTGGGAGAGTCACAGGAAAAAACAAATAACCTTCTTAGGAGAAGTTAATGAAACAGAAAGTATTATTGGATCATTAAGTTAGAAGTTCATGGTCACCCCACAGAATTCAATCTAGATATCAGGGCTGGTGTTTCAGTACTATCTGATGAAGTAAAATGGCTTAAAATATCACAATATAGCCATCCTCCAACCAATTGCAAGGTCCGGGAGGGCTAACACTTGGCGTGATTAAGATACAAAGATAAAGAAATTATTGAACCTCTTTACATTACACAAAACCAGGAGTCATCATTATGGAGCAGAATAAGTATGCTTGCAGTTGGGGTGATTTACAAGGTTGATGAAAGTGCTGATGAGCAGCCTAGTAATGTATTCAGAAATGAACTTCCATCCCTTTTTTCAAGCTTAGAAAAGCTGAAAACAGAATATCGCATTACACCAAAGGGCAGATGCTAAGCCTTTATGTCCCTTCACAGCAAAAAAGGTCCCTCACTCACTCTTGGAACAAAGTCAAAAATGAGATTGAATACATGTTCCAACAAGGGGTCATCTCTCCAGTAACTGTACCGATGAAGTGGTGTTCTGGAATGGTCACAGTACCAAAGCCTAATGGTTCAATTAGAATTTGTGTAGATATGACGCAATTAAACAAATCAGTAGAGCATGAGATCCACCCAGCGACATAAGTGAATGAAAGTCTCACCAAATTGCAAGACCTAGAAAACATTTACGATTGGGCTGATAAGTGGCAAGTAACATTTGCACCACACAAATGCCAGGCAAGAGAGAACCTAACCATCTCCCCATGACAACCAATGACATTGCCATTACTGAATCTCCCATTATCAACATTCTGGAGGTTACCATTGACTAGAAACTGAACTCATCCATCCATATAATTGGTGTGGCTAAAAGAGCAGGTCAAAGGCTGGGAATTCTGCGGAGACTAATTCATCTCCTGACTCCCCAAAGCCTGCCCATCATCTACAAGGCACAAGTCAGGAGTGTGGTGGAATATTCTCCACTTGCCTGGATGAATGCAGCTTCAACAACAATTTAGAAGCACAACACCATCGAGGACAAAACAACCCACTTGATTGGCACTCCATTAACCACCATCAACATCCACCCCCTCCACCACCACAACGCAACAGTGTGGACCATCCACAAGATGCACTGCAGGAACTTCTAAACATGCGGCCGCTACCACCTAGAAGGACAAGGGCAGCAGACACATGGGAACACCACCACCTGGAAGTTCCCCTCCCAGCCACTCACCATCCTGACTTGGAAATATATCGCCGTTCCTTCACCGTCGCTGGGTCAAAACCCTGGAACTCCCTTCCTAACAGCACTGTGGGTGTACCTACACCACATGGACTGCAGTGGTTCAAGAAGTTAGCTCACCCCACCTTCTCAAGGGCAGCTAGGGATGGGCAATAAATGCTGGCCTAGCCAGCAAAGCCCACATCCCGTGAAAGAATAAAAGAGATTAGCAAAAAGCACTTTTTTCCCAAAATTGGATAGAGATTGATCACTGTTGGGACAAGGTCAACAGTGGTGCAACAACATGGACCAGCAAAATGCTTTTGACAAGATCAAGAATTTCTTAATTTCACCAGAAATTCTAGCACACTATGATCCAGAGTGACAACAATTGTAGCAGTGAACACATTATCTATAGGCTTGGGTGCTGTGTTGTTTCAAATTCAAAAACATGGACAAAGAAGATCAGTTTATTATGCCTCAAGATTTCTCACAGACACAGAGAAGAGATATGCAACTATTGAGAAAGAAGCATTAGCAACCACATGGAAACCCCTGCAAGAAGTTCTCTGATTAGGTCATGGGTTTAAGGTTTAAAATTGAAACAGGCCACAAGCCTTTGGTTGCTTGTCTTAATCTAAAGGAAATTGCAAAAATTCTGTCTAGAATTCAACACTTTAGGCTGAGACTCATGAGATACAATTCAGTTACTGAGTAAATTCAAGGAAAGAATCAGGTGGCAGCAGATGCGCTATCAAGAATATCAGTGAAGTAGTCCAACTGGAAGATTTAAATTTATTGAGGAAGTGGAAGCATATACTTTGCTCATTACTGAACACTTAATAGCCAATGAGAAGAGACTTTAGGAAATTAAGCAAACACAACAACAGCATGATGAATGCATCAAAATATAAGAATATTGTCAGAATAGATTGCCAGAGTATAGTCCTAACAACCCAGCATTTTGTCAAATTTCAAACAGAAGAAAAACCTCACAATTGTCGATGATTTCTTAGTTTTTAGCGATAGACTAGTCATCCCTAAAACACTTCAATTCGAAATTCTCAGAAAATCCTTCAAGGTCACTCAGGAATAGTGAAATTCCAAGAAAGAGCCTGGCAGTCAGTCTGGTGGCTAGGCATCGGTCATTTCATTGAAGAGATAATCATGAATTGCCAAAATCATGAATAGCTAACAGCAGAGAAAACCACTAGCACCCCCTACTTTTCTTTTGAAGCCTTGGGAGCACCTGGGAATGGATTTTTATGAGTTTGAAGGCAAAGTTTTCCTCATTGTCCAGATGGTTTGAAGTGTGTAGACTGCATAGCACCACGGCAGAAGCAGTCATCACATCACTAAGAAGAATTTTTACGACACAAGGACATTGATGTGTTGGACAATGGTCTTCAGTTAGTTAATGAGCGATTGTAAACTTGGTGCAGGAATATGGTTCATGCATGTGACTAGTTTGCCTAGATATCTTCAGTTAAAAGGAGAGGCAGAAAGAGGAGTTTGAACAATCAAGGAAATGATGAAAAGGAACGAAGATATTAATTTAGCCCTTCTGAGCTACAGAACATCACTGCTAAACCTCTCGCCATCAGAACTGTTGTTGGGAAGACGGCTGCAAACACAACTCTCAGCTCTACAACAAAAACCTCAACCTAACATTCCCTCTGCTGATTGTGAGAAAGTTAGGAAGCACGAGGAGCAATAAGGACATAGTCAAGCTCGTAATTTCAACTTCAGGCACAGAGCACGAGACTTGAAGGTGCTACAGCCTGGGGAGAGAGTGTGGATAAGAGATCAACAGAAAGAAGGCGTTGTAACAGAACGAGCTCTACAGCCAAGGCCTTTTAGAATTGAGATGGACCAGGGAAATATCGGAAGAGACCAAAGAGGCTTGATATCATTGGAAAGGAAATCATTGGAACCAACATTTAAATCCAGAAGGTGATAAGGAATCAGAAACAAGTAGAAACTCTATAAGCACCCAGTTGGAAGACATTCCTATTGAATGAAGAGAGAGTACAATTTGTCCTCAACTGCAAAACAAAATCAGGGCCAAATCAGGGATATTGGTCAAGGCACCACAGAGACTAACCCTGTGAAGTCTGAGACTTGTGGGGGAGATGTAGGAGTATGTTTATAGTTGGGATAAAGACTTGGGGGGAGACATAGAGTAAAGGGTCAACATCAAGAGCACTTGATACTGATATAACTATTGATGTAATTATGATGCAATGTCACATGACTAAGAGACTGAGATCCAATGGGAAGCAGACATACTTCGTGTAGAGTACTGAGATGTATATAGGTCTGTAACTGAACAAGGATGGCTTTACGAATGCTTTTTTATGAATAACAGTCTATGGTAGCATTCTTAGGGTAACGGGCAAACCCTAAAGAAACCTTATCTGGAACCTGAACTCAAGACGAAACAGAAATCTTGAATCAAGGATAGCAACCACCAAAATGAACATAAGCAAAATGCAGAAGAAAATAATGGTACTAAAGAGTGACAATATCACAGAGCCAGATAGCTTCCATCAGCATTTTAGAAGATGTGGCTGAGAACATTGCAGATGCCCTAACTATAGCCTTCCGATGTTTACTCAATTTGAGAATCTTTCCCTTATACAGTAAAATCTTTATTATCTGGTATGTGTGGGGAATGCGTGGTGCCGGTTAGTCAAAAGTGCTAGTTAACCAAGAGTTCCAATGAAATATAGCACAATACTCGTAGCATAAAGTAATATGCAAGTACTCAGGAAGTGAAGTACAGTATTATTTTTTATTTCTAAATCTTCAACAGTACATTAAAACCAAAATTACATTGTAAAATAACACAGCATACAAGTACAGGCTCTGGTTAACTTCATAATTGCTTCCAGTTGGTAAAGTGATGATTAGTATTAGGGGAACATCAGAAATTCCAGTTATTAGAGAATTCCATTTGGTAGAGTGCTGGATAATACAAAGTCTACTGTATTACCAAATTACAAATGTCATTTTGCTATTTAAGAAAGGTGAGAGAGGAAAATCAAGGAATTTTAGATCGCTTACTTAAACATCTGTTGTCAGGAAATTACTCCAAGTCTATAACCAAGGGTAAGGGTAACTTACCACTTGAAAATTTTCAGCTAATCAGCGAAAGCCAGCATTGAGTTGTAAAGGATAGGTTCTGCCTTATGAATCTGATTACATTTTTTACAGACATGGCTAATGTATGGGCGCAGCAAAGTCTATGGATGTTATTTATATGGACTTGTGGAAGGCATAAATCCCTCATAAAAGTCTATAAGCCGAAGTTGAAGCTCATGGAATTGATGGTAAATTTTTGACCTGGTTAGGAAATTGGCTGAGCAGTAGGAGACAGAGTGTAGAGATAAAAGCCAGGCACACTAATTGACAGGATGTGACTAGTGGTATCCTGCAACGATCTGTGTTGGAGTATCAACTGTTTGCTGCATTTATTAATGGCTTAGGTGATGGGTTAGAAATTTGGAGATAACACAATAATAAGCCACATTGTAAGCAGTGTAGATGGAAGTGTAGATATTGATAGATTAAGTGAAGGGCAAAACTGCAGCAAATTATTTCAATATAGGCAAATGTGAGATCGTCAACTTTAGATTTAAGAAGGATAGAACAGGGTACTTTTGAAATGGTGAGAAGCCAGAAACAGTGGAGGTCCAAAGAGACTTGGGATTTTAAGTACATAGATCATTGATGTGTCATGAACAGGCACAGAAAATTTTTAAAAAGGGTAATGGAATTTTTTCCTTTATATCTAGAGAAAAAGAATGCAAGGGATTAGGAGGCATGCTTCAGCTATACAAAGCCCTCATTAGACCACATCTGGAGTATTGAGCAATTTTGAGCAACACATCGTAGGAAGGATACATTGACTGTGGAGGGAGCGCAGCATAGCTTTACCAGAATGATACCTAGGGCTGGATTTTCACTACTGAGGCGGGTAGCTTGATTTGGGAAATTTCCCTACTCACTAGAAGTGCCCCGGTAAAAAGTACCCCAATCATGCAATTTTTGCTCTGGGAAGGTGGGTGCAGGATAGAGGTAGGCCTGACAATCCCTGAAACAGAGCATAGTTGGCCAACTATAGGGCAAGTGAGTGCCAAGGTGGGCTGGTTAGAAGAATCGCCTCAGCTCTCTGGGACTTTGTCTCAGTTGTTTCAGAAGCTGTTAGATCAAACCTCCTCACCCCCTCAACAATCCCTCACAGTCCCCCATTCTGACTCAATGCCAACCCATGACCCCCCAGTCCTTCATACCTTCCATGCAAATTAATGCCAATACATGCCCCCCAACACTGACCCATGGTGCTTCATTCCCTCCATGCCACCTCCATAGTCACTCACCCAATATCCACCATGAGCTGACCTCAGGAGCCATGTGGAGTTGAAAAAAATTAAACGTCTAACAATTTAATACAGAGAGTCACTTGGTAACACAGAACTTGAATACTGCTGAAAAGAGAGACATAATGCCAAAGCTTTTTGACTTGCATTCATTAGGATCCACACTGGCAAATTCCAAATGATCACAACAATATATGCTACAGGAGAAAAGGGTACTGACTGGTTGGCAAGTTGACTTTCATTGGTCATGGTGTTGTCCTGGAGAAAGAGTAGGCTCCCCAATTTCCCTGGTAATTCAAACAGGTGCAAGGCTTGACCATATTCCTTTTGTTTGCCGAGGCCAGGTCCCAGTGTGTGAATGTATGCTCATTCCAGCAAGTGTAAATAAGCCACGTTATAACTGATTATCTTAAATTAATGGTTAGTGTTGTGCTATGATGTGCATATGCCTTTCAGGGGCTGTATTTTGAACTGCTGTCAATCATTACTACCTCAAAACAGTATGTGATTTATTAGTTCCGTGACTTATAGACAGTCTGTAAGCAGCAGCACTAGGAGTGCTAGGAAACCCAAAAATAGTTACTTAAATCAGAAATTCAGATTTTTGGAACGACAGTTCCCAGTGGGCTTTGGGCTTCCTGTGCATGTGCCTGCTCGGAAAGGGGCCACACATGAGCAGTTAGTAGTTTTTCTCATCTAAACAGGCACATGTCCAGAAGAAAAAGTAGAAGAAAAGAGAAACAGCACAAAACTGCAGGTTATGTGACCTGATGAGGAGCAACATTTGAGAGAAGATGTCCCAGGGAGCAGGACACAGGGAGGGGGACCAGAAGAAGGTCCCAAACAAGGAAGGTCCCACACCAGAGAATGGGACAGAAACAGGTCCCAGAAGAAGGTCTCAGGTAAGGGACAAGGACAGAGATCAGAAACAGGTCCTGTTAAGTAAAGTTGAGAAAAAGGAGCAAAGCAATAGTATCCAAATTAAAGAGGGAGAGCAGCAGGGAGAAGACTTGAAGCAAAGTGGGCTCAAGAGAAGCACAAAGATCTAAGAGAGCAGCCAAAGGTTGGTGACTCTGTCCTGTGGGCTATAAGGGCAGAGGTAACGTTTGGAGCAATGATGTTCTGCTTGGCATGGCTGAAGATCTGAAAATGTGGTTGGAAGGTGAAACTTGAGTGTACGCAGAGATCCAGGAGAAAAGGATCTCAGAAGGCAAGATTGAAACCCTGAAGGTAAATCCCGGTTGAAGCCATCCAAATGAGATCGACCTGTGGGACAGAATTCTCAAACAAGTTTCAAACATGGAGATTGGAAACCCTCATGCGAAAGTCAGAGTTTCATTGAGGCTGATTGGCTCACAGAGTAACAAGCATCTGAGTAGGTTGTTGAGAAATCCATGGAATCTGCTTTGGTTGCATCTGCCATTTACTTTGGAGTGTGGTGCATCTGACCACAGTTTGACTATAAAGTTACATGCACTGCATACTTACCTCAAGTATGAGAATATAAGGTAGATATGGTAAATTGCTTTATCTTTCTGAATTTCTATGTTCAGCAACCTTGCAGATGGAGCGCAGCGTAGATATACCTGGTTGCGGCCTGACGGGTCCGTCTGTTCCAGGATAGATTTCCTGTTTGTGTCCCATGCATTTGCAGTCAGATCCACCGACGTCAAGCCGGTGTTCTTCTCTGACCACTGCCTCCTACTGGCTGACTGTCACTTAGAGAAAGACCAGAGGGTTGGCAGGGGGCCATGGAAGCTAAACGTGCAACTGCTGACCCCAGAGAACATTGAGGAGCTCAAGAGGGATTACAAAGGTTGGAGAACCATGAAACCCCTCTTTGAGTCCCTGACACACTGGTGGGAAGCGATCAAGGGAAACATCAAGAGGTTTTTCGTCCTCAAAGCACCCAGAAAGCTAGAAAGGAACAGAGGGAAATGTCCCGACTCCAGAAAAACATGCAGAATCTGCTCTGGCTGCAGTCGATGGGGGTCGATATCAAGGAGGAACTCCAAGAGGTGAAGAGCCAGCAAGTCTCACTCTTTGCCTCGGAGGCCTCCAAGATCATCTTCCGTTCCAGAGTCCGCTCCGTGGAGCAGGATGAGACGTGCTCACGTTTCTTCTTCCAAAAGGTACACAGAGAGAGCTCTGTGATCAGCAGCCTGAAGGAAGAAGACGGCTCAGTTAAGTCATTGCAATCTGACATTTTGAGGATTAGCAAATCCTTTTATGCCGGATTATATGACGTGAAGCCCACAGACAGCACAGCTTCCCAGTCCTTCCTGTCCTCTATCACGGAGGTCTTAGATGACAGTACACGGGAGAGTCTGGACAAAGCGCTAACTCCTGACGAACTGACTGAGGCCCTTGAGTCCTTCGAGAAGAGTAAAACTCCCGGAAGCGACGGCTTGCCGGCGGAGTTGTATTTGGCTCTGTGGGACTGGATCGGCCCAGACCTGCTAGAAGTGTACGACAGTATGCTCCTGGCCGGCAGTATGTCAGAATCCATGAGGAAAGGCATTATCACCCTCATCTACAAGCACAAGGGGGAAAGGGAGGAAATTAGAAATTGGCGACCCATTTCACTGTTGAATGTGGACTATAAAATTCTGACCAAGGTCATTGCCAATCGGGTCAAACCCGCTCTGGAATTGGTGATCCACCCTGACCAGACCTGCACTGTGCCGGGCAGGAAGATCTCTGACAGCCTCGTGCTGCTCAGGGATACGATTGCCTATGTACAGGACAGGGATGTGGATACCTGCCTCATCAGCCTGGATCAGGAGAAAGCCTTTGACAGAATATCGCACACCTACATGGTGGATGTGCTCTCCAAAATGGGGTTTGGGGAGGGAATTCGCAATTGGATCCAACTGCTCTACAATAACATCAGTAGCACAGTCTCAATCAATGGGTGGGAATCAGATAGCTTTCCTATTAAATCTGGAGTCAGGCAGGGCTGCCCTCTCTCGCCTGTTCTTTTCGTGTGTTGCATAGAACCCTTTGCTGAGTCCATCAGGAAGGATCCGGGCGTAAGAGGAGTGACGATCCCAGGTAGTGGAGGCACTCAGATCAAAGTCTCCCTGTACATGGACGATGTCGCCATCTTCTGCTCTGATCCGCTGTCGGTGCACAGACTTATCCACATCTGTGACCAGTTCGAACTGGCCTCGGGAGCCAAGGTAAATCGTGGGAAGAGCGAGGCCATGTTCTTTGGGAACTGGGTTGACCGATCCTTTGTCCCCTTCACTGTCAGGGCTGATGGCCTGAAGGTGCTGGGAATATGGCTCGGAGGGACCAGGGCACGCGTTAGAAACTGGAAGGAGCGAGTGTCTATGGTAAAAAGGAAACTGGGCATGTGGGAGCGACGCTCCCTCTCCATTGCGGGTAAGAACCTGGTCATCAGGTGTGAGGCACTCTCGCTGTTGCTGTACGTGGCGCAGGTCTGGTCCATTCCACACTCCTGTGTGGTGGCGATCACCCGAGCCATCTTCTGCTTTATCTGGAGGTTAAAAATGGATCGTGTCCGCAGGGACACGATGTACAAGCCTCTAGATAAAGGGGGAAAAAACGTGCCCAACATCGCCCTCATACTGATGGCCACCTTTGTGTGCGGCTGCATCAAGCGGTGCGTAGACCCTCAGTATGCAAACACCAAGTGTCACTACATGCTGAGGTTCTACCTGTCCCCGGTATTGCGAAGGATGGGTCTGGCCATGATGCCGCGGAACGCTCCAAGTGGTTGGACTGTGCCGTACCACCTGTCCCTCGTGGGAAAATTTATGCAGAGAAACACCTTCGACCACAAGTCCGTCAGGCAGTGGTCGGCACGTAACATCTTAAAGGCCCTGAGGGAAAAGGAGAGGGTGGATCCTGTGGGATGGTTCCCTGAGCAGACTGACAAAGTAATTTGGCAGAATGCCTCATCACCAGAACTTTCCAACAAACACCAAGATGTAGCTTGGCTGGTGGTGAGAAAGGCCCTCCCTGTAAGATCCTTCCTACACACCAGGAATCTCACCCCCTCTGCACGTTGCCCTCGAGGTGGCTGTGGTGGGGAAGAGACCGTTGTTCACCTCCTTGTAGATTGTGTCTTTGCAAAGAAGGTCTGGAGAAGGATGCAGTGGTTGCTGTCGAGGTTCATCCCGAGCAGTTCTGTGACAGAGGACTCTGTGCTCTACGGGCTGTTCCCAGGGACACACACCGAGACAAACATCAACTGCAGCTGGAGGATCAACAACTCGGTGAAAGACGCTCTTTGGTCTGTCCGAAACTTGTTGGTTTTCCAGCGCAGAGTTGTCCCCGACCGAGTGTAGCAGACTAGCACTTTCCAAGGTCCAGGAGTACGTGCTGAGGGACACAGTTAAGCTTGTGGCAGCCGCCGCAAAGGCGCAATGGGGAAGGGTCGTTGCCTAAGACCTTTCTGCCACAGTGCACTGGGGGGCTGGGAACTGTAAAGAGCCCCTCAGTCTGTACAGATTAAAATGTATGTCTGCCAATGATTCATTGTTTTTTCGATACACCTTGTGTTTTCAGTTTGTAAAAGTTGAACTTTTGTATTTTTGTAATGGTGATTTAAAAAGTTTTGAAATGTTTTTGAAGATTTATGAATAAAGTATATTTTTGCAAAAAAAAAGTTTCTGTAAAGGAATAGCTGGGGTGAGGGAATCCTTGAATATTTTAATCATTTTCATGTGTTTGTACTGAGATCTTTCCAACCTTTTTGACTAGTGTAATATAATTTATTCTTTCTTGTTTAATAAATGTTTTATTCTTTTTAGATAAAAGTTCATCAGCAGACTCCTGTGAATTTGTTTAGTAACTTACCCCCATGGTTTCTAATAAAAATAAAAGTTAGGATCTATCAAGCCAGGTTTCACTCTGGGATCTGACTTGTCCAGTATTAACATCAGCTGGGATTGTAACAAGAGTAAGATATGTGTATAATAATCTCCAAATTAACTCTATCTATACATAGTCATATCTTCAAATAAAGAACTCACATTATTGTTTCATCAATATTTGTGTTTGATTGGTACCTTACATCGATGAAGAAGAACATAACATGGTGGCAGCACGGTTTTTGAAGATTTGACTGTAAAATACACAAGCTTCAACCATTCATATGCAGTAGAAGAAAATAACTGTCATGAAAATGAAACAACTATCAAGTCTCACAGTGTTTAAGGATTCTGTAGATTTGTAGAATCCCTATAAAGACACTGTACCTTTGTTCCGGGACTGCACCATACTCAGCCAGCAGGTGTAGGGTCCTAGAAAGATTCAAATCTGGGACAGCTTAATTAGTAAAATTCTAACTGCTGCAAAGTTTAAGCAGGAACAGAGATTAAAAAGCAGACGGCAGGTGGTCTCACTTTAAGTAGAACTCAACAGACAGGAGAATATATTATTGCTGAAACTAAATACTGCAGACTTGGCTGGGAAGAAGAATCTATCCAGGAACAACTCCAAATAGCCAGAAGAAGCCAGTAAAAAAAGCTTTTTTCACTGTTTGCTTTCATTTTTTTGAAGTTTGCAGCCATTTTCCCACCCAAATCATTGCTTCATGGGCAGAGCTTAGAGCTAAACCAGGAAAAATCAGAAAGAGCACAACAGTGCCACCATTGCAGCCAAGCTATGGCCAGCTAAGGCAGTGGCCGCTAAAGATACTGCAACTTGGAACCCAATTAGCCCTAAAAAAGTTAGAGGAAGTCTGACAGCCGTCAAAAGCACCGGAAAGCATTAGAAATCCTACTGAAAGCTAAAAGGTGATCTCAAAATTTCCAACATTCAATTGAAATGCAACAGATCTCCCACCTGAGTTTACTTTGTTCCAACAATGTATCAAGCTATGTTTTCTAGACCTCAATACTTCCAATCTAGATATACAATCCATTAAAATTAAAATTACTATCAGAAATGATGGCGTCCATAGATGAAACAAATCAGGTCTTTCCAACAACCATCTTAAAAATCCCGAAAAATTATGATCTACATTTTAAGATGAATTACAAGTGATGCTCAACTTCAGAATATACAGTCTGCTATTTATGTCTTTTGCCACCAACTGACAGAGACCATTAACCAATTCATAAGTAGATGCAGAGACAAGGGACGTGACTGTGACTTCATAGCAGCAAAGCTAGCGGAAAGAATAATCGCACTCGTGATAGCATCTACCCAAATGGAAGAATTCCAAAAAGACACCTTGGACCAACCTAAAGGTTATACCATGTAAGCATTACTACAAAGCAGATACAAGCACAAAGGAATACTAATGTGTGGACAGTATACAGTTTTTAAGTAATTTGTCCACCATTGACAGGAATGCCTAGTAAATGCAGGCTGTGTGGCCTCATACATGCACCCAGAAATCGGCCAGCTTTTAACATGCAAGACACGTGGCACCAGAGGATACTGGAAGCAGCAGTGCAGAAAACAACGTCCAAAACAAGTGGTTCAACATCATGAGCAGCCACAAACAGAGGCCAGACAGGTACAGCATTCCAACCAACCAAGCATGTGTACCAAAGTACTTCAAGATCCACGAAATGTCTAGCCAAGTTGCACAGTCAGATGATAAGGATGACCAGTCCATCAACACATGAAGTAAGCCGACATTCAACACGGTGAACAAAGAATGTATTGGCACACCAACAGAAGCCTTTGCCACCATCAGGATTACATGCCCACAGATGCAGGGTCAGCATAACCTATATGCAAAACTGGATACCAGTGCAGGTGCAAACATCCTTCCACTTCATACACTGAAATGGATATACCCACAGAAGTGGCAAGTTATAATTCAGCCAACCAACGCCAAACTCGCTGCGTACAATAACTCAGAAATTCCATCCCTGGGATCCATTACACTCAAGTGTTGCTACAACCTGCCCTAGTCATCCCAGATATTTTATATTGTGGAGACCAAAAGCCCAGTGCTCACAGGCCTACTGACATGCAGGGATCTAATGCTGGCTACCATCTACAACATCAACAACTTGATAACGAAGGCAGCAGAATGCAAGGACACTGCAATCACCCCAAGCTGACCTAATGTCCCTATGCCTAGAGAGGATTGATAGGATTGGGAGTTTCAAGTCTGGCGCAATATTACACCTGCTGCTGATGCTACCCCATCTGTCGATCTGCAGCATAAGTGTAGCATTCACATTCAGACCAAGATGAAAGCCAAATTGGATAAGGTGGAAAGAGCTGGCATTGTTCAAAAAGCCCAGCACACATAGGTCCATCATGAGCGTCATGAAGAAAGGTGGTTCTCAGCGCATTTGTTTGGACCCAAGTTACCTGATGCAGCTCTAAAGGTTTGCCCTCACAAGGTTCCCATGTTTAAGGAGCTGAACCTCAAATTTGCAAATGTCAAATGTTTTCTAAAATCGCTGCTAAGAATGGCTACTGGTCAGTACATCTGGAGAAGACATCCTCAGGAACTAATGACATTCTGTACTCCTTTTGGGAGATACCGTTTTCAAAGGTTACCATCCAGGCTTTCCATAAGCCAGATATTTTTCAACAACATATGGACAGGATCACCAGCGAGCATCTGCATAACGGACAACCTCACCTTTGTTGGCGCAACAAAACAGGAGCCAATAAAAATTTGCACTTTCTGATGGAAGCTGCGCACAGAGAAGCTCTTGTGCTTAATAGTTGGAAATTTAATATCAACGCTATACAAATCAACTTCCTCGGATCCATCTATTCTGACACCAGCATCCGCCCTGACCTTAGCAAGCTCAAAGTTACGCCATGCCCACTCTGCAAGGCATAAATATCCTGCAACATTGCCTCCGTTTGTTTAATATCCTTTCACCCAAATACCTAACTTTGCCCAGAAAGCCTCATCTCTTTGTGATCTTCTGAAGAAAGGGGAATCTTTTTTTTGGCAGGAGGATCATCAACATGTTTTTAATGATCTTAAAAACTCCTTAACTGAAGGACTGTTAAGCCTTCAGTTTTATGACCTGACTGAGGAGGCTAGGCTTGAGGTTGATGCATCCCAAAAAGGACTTGGAGCATCCTTCTCCTGAAAGGGAAGCCTATTGCTTTTGCCTCCAAGAGCTTTTCCACTGCCCAAGTTAATTATTCCAAATTGGAACCTGAAACCTTGGCATTGGTATTCAGCATTCAGCGGTTCCACACTTACTTGGAAAGAAATTTGTTTTGGAAACCGACCACAAGCTGGTTGAAATGATCTGGTGCAAGCCCCTAACTTGAGCACCACCAAAAGTTAAATGTGTACTGGTCAAAATACAAGGCTGCAATTGTGATGTATGCCACAAGCGGGTCATTCCATGGTCACATCCAATACCTTAAGCTGTCTACCTAACCCCTCAAAAACTGCAAACATCTCCCTAGATCTGCAAATAGATCTCATGGACATTGAAATAGAAGATGTTCTGCACATTGACCTTATGCATCTGGGAAATCTAAATGCCAAGCATTGCAGCAATGATTCTGTGCTACTATGTATGGAGGGCAGTGACTGGCATATGGCCCGAGTCCTTCCAGAATGTAACAGAGACAATAAAACAATCATGGCCCTATAGAGATGAACTCAGAGTATCTCAAGGAGTCACATTTAAGAGAAAGCAAGTTGTCATCCCAGGGTTCATCTGACCTGATATCCTCCAACGGTTGCACTAGGCACACATTGAAAAGGCCATGAGGGAATGCGAGGCATGTCAAACCTTTATGCCTAGCAACCAAAAAGAACCACTATTGCCTCATGAGGTACCCACACAACCATGGATCAGACTTGAAACTGAATTCTTCAGTGTCCATAGAGGTAATCTCTTGATTGTAATGGATTGCTTCTCCAAATTCCCCATTTTCCATCAATCACATGACACATATGATGTAAATGTCACAGACACATTAAGTACAATATTCGATCTTCAACCACCACAGGAAGTTGTTTTTGACAACAGACCCCAACACACTAGATGAGTGTGAAAAATGGGGAATCAACCAGACCATTTCACACCTCATTACCCTAATGGAATGGGAGAATGTTTTTTTTTTACTATTCATTCACGGAATGTGGGCTTCGCTAGTTGGGCCAGCATTTATTGCCCATCCCTAGTTGCCCTTGAGAAGGTGATAGTGAGCTGACTCCTTGAACTGCTGCAGTCTATGTGGTGTAGGTACACCCACAGTACTGTTAGAAAGGGAGTTCTAAGATTTTGACCCAGTGACAGTGAAGGAACGGCAATATATTTCCAAGTCAGGATGCTGTGTTACTTGGAGGGGGACTTCCAGGTGATGGTTTTCCCATCCATCTGCTGCCCTTGCCCTTCTAGATGGTATTGGTTGTGGGTTTGGAAGGTGCTGTCTAAGGAGTGTTGGTGAATTCCTACAGTGCATCCTGTAGATGGTACACACTGCTGCTACTGTGCGTTGGTGGTGGAGGGAGTGAATATTTGTGGATGTGGTATCAAATCAAGTGGACTGCTTTGTTCTGGACGGTGTCCAGCTTCTTCAGTGTTGAACTGCACTCATCCAGGCAAATGGGGAGTATTCCATCGCACTCCTGACTTGTGCCTTGTAGATGGTGGACAGGCTTTGGGAGTCAGGAGGCAAGTTACTCGTCGCACGATTCCTAGACTCTGACCTGCTCTTGCAGCCACAGTATTTATATGGCTAGCCCAGTTCAGTTTCTGGTCAATGACAACCCCCAGATGTTGAAAGTGGGGGATTCAGTGATGGTAATGCCATTGAACATCAAGGGGAGATGGTTAGATTCTCTCTTGTTGGAGATGGTCATTGCCTGGCACTTGTGTGGCACGAATGTTGCTTGCCACTTGTCAGCCCAAGCCTGGATATTGTCCAGGTCTCGCTGCATTTGGACATGGACTGCTCTAGTATCTGTGGAGTTGCGAACAGTGCTGTACATTGTGCAATCATCAGCGAACATCCCCACATTTGACCTTATGATGGAAGGGAGGTCATTGCTGAAGATGGTTGGGCCTAGGACACCACCCTGAGGAACTCCTGCAGTGATGTCCTGGAACTGAGATGGCTGACCTCCAACAACCACAACCATCTTCCTTTGTGCTAGGTATGACTCCATCCAGCAGAGAGTTTTCCCCCTGATTCCCATTGACTCCAGTTTTGCTAGGGCTCCTTGTTGCCACACTCAGTCAAATGCTGCCTTGATGTCAAGGGCAGTCACTCTCACCTCACCTCGAGAGTTCAGCTCTTTTATCCATGTTTGAATCAAGGCTGCAACTAGGTCAGGAGCTGAGTGGCCCTGGTGAAACTTAAACTAGGCATCTGTGAGCAGGTCATTGCTAAGCAAGTGCCGCTTGATAGCACTTTTGATAACCCCTTCCATTGCTTTACTGATGATCGAGAGTAGGCTGATGGAGCAGTAATTGGCCGGGTTGTGTACAGGACATACCTGGGCAATTTTCCTCATAGCCGGGTAGATACCAGTGTTGTAGTTGTACTGGAACGGCTTGGCTAGGGGCGCAGCAAGTTCTGGAGCATAAGTCTTCAGTACTATTGCTGGAATGTTGTCAGGGCCCATAGCCTTTGCAGTGTCCAGTGCCTTCAGCTATTTCTTGATATCACATAGAGTGAATCGAATTGGCTGAAGACTAGCATCTGTGATTCTGGGGACCTCCAGAGGAGGCTGAGGTGGACCATTCACTCAGCACTTCTGGCTGAAGATTGTTGTGAATAGCCTTATCTTTTGCACTGCTGTGCTGGGCTTCTCTATCATTGAGGATGGGGATAGTTGTGGAGCCACCTCCTCCAATGAGTTATTTAATTTTCCATCACCATTCACGACTGGATGTGACAGGACTGCAAAGCTTAGATCTGATCCATTGGTTGTGGGGTTGCTTAGCTCTGTCTATCACTTTCTGCCCATGCTGTTTGGCATGCAAGTAGTCCTTCACCAGGCTGCCATGTCATTTTAGTTATGACTGATGCTGCTCAAGGCATGTCCTCCTGCATTCTTCATTCAAGCAGTGTTGATCTCCTGGCTTGATGGTAATAGTAGACTAAGGGATATGCTGGGCCATGAGGTTACAGATTGTTTTCGTGTACAATTCTGCTGCTGCTGATGGCCCACAGCACCTCATGGATGCCTAGTCTTCTTGAGTTACTAGATCTGTTCGAAATCTATCCCATTTAGCACGGTGGGAGTGCCACACAACACAATGGAGGGTATCCTCAATGTGAAGGCGGGACTTCGTCTCCATAATGACTGTGCGGTGGTCACTCCTACTGATACTGTCATGGACAGATGCATCTGCAGCAGGCAGGTTGATGAGGATTTTCCTCTTGTTGGTTCCCTCATCACCTGCTGCAGGCCCAGTCTAGTAGCTACATCATTTAGGACTTGGCAAGCTCAGTCAGTAGCGGTGCTACCAAACCACTCTTGGTGATGGACATTGAAGTGCCTCACCCAGAGAACATTCTTTGCCCTTGCCACTCTCAGTGCTTCCTCTAAGTGATAATCAACATAGAGGAGCATTGATTCATCAGCTGAGGGAGGGCATTACATGGTAATCAGCAGGAAGTTTCCTTGCCTATGTTTGACCTGATGCCATGAGACTTCATGCGGTCCCGAGTTGATGTTGAGGACTTCCGGGGCAACTCCGTCCCGACTGTATACCACTGTGCCACCACCTCTGCTGGATCTGTCCTGCCGGTGGGACAGGACATACCCAGGGATGGTGATGGTGGCACCTGGGACATTATCTGTAAAGTATGTTTCTGTGAGGATGACTATGTTAGGCTGTTGCTCTCAGCTCTCCCAATTTTGGCACTAGGCCCCAGATATTAGTAAGGAGGATTTTGCAGGGTCAACAGGGCTGCAATTGCTGTTGTCATGCTGGGTGGCTCATCCAGTTTCATTTCCTTTTTGTGTCCTTGTAGCGGTTTTGTTATAACTGGCTTGCATGAATGCATTTAAGACTCAAATCACGTTGCTGGTAAAGACAACAGATTTCCTTCCCTAATTCCCTAAAGGAGGACATTAGTGAACCAAATGGGTTTTTACAATAATTGTTTCATGGCTTTAACTCCAGATTTTTTTTTATTGAATTCAAATTCTACCATCAACCATGGTGGGATTTGAACCCAGGGACCCCAAAGCATTACTTGGGTCTCTGAGTTACCACAGAGATAAAAACAAAAAACTGCGGATGCTGGAAATCCAAAACAAAAACAGAATTACCTGGAAAAACTCAGCAGGTCTGGCAGCATCGGCAGAGAAGAAAAGAGTTGACGTTTCGAGTCCTCATGACTCTTTTCTTCTCCGCCGATGCTGCCAGACCTGCTGAGTTTTTCCAGGTAATTCTGTTTTTGTTTCTCTGGGTTACCAGTCTAGTGACAATACCAGTACACCATCACCTCCCCTTATATTCTATCTTGGAGTGACACTGCTCAGTGTCTCACCTGTGGAATTGTTACTCGGCAGGCAAATGCGGACAGACTTCTTCAGTCATCACTCGCTGACATTCTCAGGGGTTTATGATGCGTTACTCAAAAAACAGGGGATGATGAAAGATGTCCATGATTGGCAAGTGGGTAACAAGTTAGCCAACCTGAACATCAGACAGAAAGTTCAAGTCCAACACCTGATGGCACTTGGAATCCAGCAGAAATTGTCAGCATTAACCCAGAAGCAAGATTATATCAAGAACGAACACCAATTAGTATGACAGTGTGACGAAACCAAATCAGAAAAACACCACAACCAGAAACACCAAGTAACTCTATTGTGACTAGAACAGGGTCTAAGATGCAACACAAACAAAGCACCCCCAATCAGCATTCTGAAAATGTATAGCAGCCTCTGGCAAAGATCACCAGAAGTAAAGCTGGGCATATAAGCAAACCGCCAATTTGTTTCAGCGACTTGTAAATTAATCATTCTGTGTTAGAGTACAGTCAGGCACAATGTTATTTTCTTTTGCTTTAATGTAAATAGCTTGATTCTTTAAGAGTAAACATTTAGTTTAGAGAAAAAAGGGGATGTTGTGACATTGTACAAATAAGGAGCCACCACCACTGTTGTCAATCATTACTACTTTGAGACAGGGTATGACGTATTAGTCCCATGACTTGTAGGTGGTCTGTAAGGAGCAGTGCTAGGAATAAGATGTAAGTATAATAGTCACCCAATGAGTAGTATCTGTATATAGTCTTACCCTCAAATAAAGAACCTACATTATTGTTTCACCAGTCTTTGTGTATGGTTGGTACGTTTACGTCAAAGAAGACCATAACATTCAGTGTAGCTATTAGCACACTCAGGATTATTAAGCAATAGATGTGATTCCACGATTTTGGCAGCACTTGCTGAACGAACCTGAGTATGCTAATACCTACACTAATAACCAATTTAAGATAATCAGTCAAGCTCATAAGGTGGCCCACTTACGCTTGCAAGAAATGACATGTATTCATGTACAGGGACCTGTTCTCTGCAAACAAAAGGAATATGTTTAACCCTTGCATCTTTTTGGATTACCAGGGAGCTCGGGAAGCTTATAGTACCCCATTATTACCTCCATGGCAATACCTCGGCCAGAGTCGACTGCCAATCAGCAGACTTTTCTCCTGTAGTATAAATTGTTGTGATCATTTGAAATTTGGCATTTTTATGTCTGTCCTGATGAGTGTAAGAGGAAAAGCTTCGGCAAGATATATCTCTTTTCAGCAATAAGCTAATACAGCTCTCACTCCTAAACACTTGATATTGAAAAAAAACTCCCATTCAAAATTTTTTTAAAAATTTGCTCATGGGATATGGGCATCGCTGGCTGGCATGTATTACCCATCCCTAATTGCCCTTCTTTAGAGGACATTTTTAAGAGTCAACCACATTGCTATGGGTCTGGAGTCGCAAGCAGGCCAGACCACATGAGGATGGCAGATTTCCTTCCGTAAAGGACACTAGTGAACCAGATGGGTTTTTACAACAATTGTTTCATGGTCATCATTAGACTTTTGATTCCAGATATTTATTGAATTCAAATTCCATCATCTGCCATGGCGGGATTTAAATCCGGGTCCCCAGAGCATTAACTAGTCCAGCAACAAGGCCACTAAGCTACCACCTCCCTCCATGCAAATTTTAAATCTCAGGAATACTGACTGCCCCAAATGGGGCACTTGCTGTCAAATGAAGAGGGGTAGGGGGGAAAATAATCCCACTTTGAGAATTCCCTCATGCCCAGGCTGCTTTCTGTCCAGCAGAATCATAAAATTGTAGAATTGTTACAGTGCAGAAGGAGGCCATTCAGACCGCCATGTCTGCACCAGCTCTCTAAATGAGCAATTCATCTAGTGCTATTCCTCTGCCTTTTCCCCATAACCCTGCACATTCTTCCTTTTCAAATAACAGTCTTAGTCCCTTTTGAAAGCCTCGATTCAACCTGCCTCCATCACAATCTTAGGCAGTGCATTCCTGACCCCAACCACTGCATGAAAAATCTTTCCTCATGTCGCTTTTGCCTCTTGTGCCACTTTTAAACTGTCCTCTTGTTCTGAATCCTTTCATGAGTGAGACTAGTTTCTCCTTAACTACTCTGTTCTCATGATTTTGAATACCTCTATCAAATCTCTTCTCAGTCTTCTCTTCTCCAATGAAAACAGTCTCAGCTTCCCCAATCTATCTTCAGAGCTGAAGGTCCTCTTCCAGGGAACCATTCTCATGAATCTTTTCCGTATTCTCTCCAATGCCTTCACATCTTTGCGAAACTGCGGCACCCAGAACTGGATGCAACACTCCAGCTGAGGCTGAACTAGTGTCTTATACCAGTTTAGCGTAACCTCCTTGCTCTTGTACTCTATGCCCCTATCGATAAAACCAAGAAAATCGGATGCTTGACACCTGGTATTCTGGGATCAATGAGGTATACTTGCATTCAAAGCAGCTAACCTGGAGTCCAAGCATGTGTCTTGCCTGCATCCTCCCTAATTAATTACCACAATGTGAGTTTTATTTTTCCCTTTATAAGTGGGGAATATTGGGTACATGGAACTCCTTTTATTGGCTACTGGTGGTGGAACCTGCTAGAGTAGCTGGACACACCACATTCTTTCTACCCTCATTTTTTTGTTAGATGCTCAAGGTGCTCCGATACTGGCACAAGTGCCCAGCCAGATTTTTTATTTAAGGTGACCTTCCCTGACCCCAGCTACCTTAACAGGGTCAGGAGAAGGAGTCACAAATAAGCAACCCTGACCCTTAAGTTGGTGCACTTTCAAAGCCTCCCTCACTTCATTATTTTCTCTCCTCTATTACGCACCTTTGATTCATTTTATATATCGAAGGCACTATTTGAATGCAAGTAGATGATGTTCACAGAGATTTATGCAACTACTCAGGAACCTCTTCGCACATTCATGAATTTTTAAATTAATGATGTCTGTCTCTGTATATTTCTGACTTGTACTGACACCAGTTATGATTAAGCTGTATTCATGTTGCCTAACAGTATATGTTTTATGTTTTAATTTGATTGTGAATAAGCACGTTTGTGTTCGTGTGTGTTGGAGCATTTGTGTGACTGTGTGAGAACTTACATTACTAACTTAACCTGAGACAATGTCAGTTCCATCAGTTCCTCTGGAAGCGACTTTATTTTGCTAATAAAAGTCCAAAGATTTGCGACCATGCTGCAATTCAGCTGGCATGGCAGGTTGGGAATGAGGAAAGCACGTTTAAGACAAGCCACAGACATTGAGGGATGAGCTTCGGAAAAGAGGTGCACAGGACATTAGTCCATTATTCTGGGGGGCTTTTCACTGTTTTAAGTATTTGAGTAGAGTGGAGGCAGCCATTGGTACTCTGGGCACCTGGGCAGTGCTACGACTGGGCAAAAAGCTAACCAAACAATATGAAAATGTAGCTCGCTTTGGAAATCACTTCAAAGTTTGGTTTTTAAGTATTTGATATTCAAAAGATACAGGACTAAGCAAATCCTTTAATGAATCAATTCAGTTGGATCATAGCTACACCACAACCACACTGATTCAATCAAACACAATGAGCAAAATAATTACTGAAGTTGGATTTACACTAAAAGCTGGACTTGATTCAATTGTCCTATTTAAATGAAAACATACACTGCAGAAAATTATGTCTGCCAGAAACGTTCATACAAATTCATGTAATTGTACAGATACAATACACTAGCAAAGCATGTTAATCAAAAACAAGAGTACAGGAAAACGAAGACAGTGTTTAGGTGCTACAGGTACAGAAACAGTGAGAGACTGTTCAGGTGATTCAGGTACAGGAACAGTGAGAGACTGTTCAGGTGATACAGGTACAGGAACAATGAGAGACTGTTCAGGTATTGCAGGTACAGGAACAAGCACAGACTGTTCAGGTAATGCACATACAGGGACAATGAGAGACTGTTCAGGTGATACAGGTACAGGAACAATGAGAGACTGTGCAGCTGACGCAGGTACAGGAATTATGAAAGACAATTCAGGTGATGCAGATACAGGAAGAATGAGAGACTGTTCTGGTGATGCAGATACAGAAATCCTAAGAGACTGCTCAGGTGATACAGGTACAGAAACAATGGGAGACTGTTCAGGTGATAAAGGGACAGAAACAGTGAGAAACAGTTCCAGTTATACAGGTACAGGAACACCAAGAGCCTGTTCAGGTGGTATTGTTACAAGAGCAATGAGAGACTGTTCAGGTGATACCGATACAGGAACACAATGAGAGACTGTTCAGGTGATACAGGTATAGGAACAAGGAGCGACTGTTCAGGTTGTTCACTTTATACAGGTATAGGAGTTTGGAGAGATTGTTCATGTTATAATAACACCATCTTGCATTTGTTTAGCAGCTTTAACATTGCAAACAGGAGCACTGAGAGATCATTCAGTTTATGCAAGACCAGTGAGAGATTGTTCAGATTATATACAGGACCATTGAGGAATGGTTCAGGTTTAAAGGGTTAAAGGGTGGATCGCCTGTACCTTCCAATGCAAGGCTTTATGCCTTGGAGAGTTTTTGAGTTCCTCACGAAACTCTGCTTACTCCACCATGATAAAATTTCAGGGTAACTCTGGAGCACAGGCACCACTCCAACATTCCAAGCAGTGGTTTGGCATGGGCGATATTGAAATGCCCTTCCAGATGTGGTGTGCCACATGCTCCAGTCTTTGAAGTTCTGGATTATATCAACAACATCATGCAAGGAATGGAGTTTCCACTTCACCACATTTTCAGCAAAAGAGCAGACAACCAGAAGGGCAGTAAGATGGTTTCAATGCATATGGTTCAGGAGATGGGCAATTGGGAGAATTCTACCACACATTACAGGATGTTTCAGATGACATATCGATCACAGCGGTAGTCTAGGAGTTTTCTATGGCATCAACACAATAGAACAGCTTCTAAGGACATTGGAATGTCAGCGACCACTGCTTCATCAGATGCCTTGAGGGTTATTCCAAATACCACACTTGCAAGGGATTCAAGATATTATTGGGACTATATGCTCTGATACAAACTAGTTTTTTTTATTCTTTCACAGGATGTGGGTGTCACTGGCTAGCATTTATTGCCCATCCCTAATTTCCCTTGAGAAGGTAGAGAAGCCTTCTTGAACCGCTGCACTCCATGTGCTGTAGGTAGACCCACAGTGCTGTTAGGAAGTGAGTTCCAGGATTTTGACCCAGCGAAAGAGTGGCAGTGTAGTTCCAAGTCAGGATGGTGAGTGGCTTGGAGGGGAACTTGCAGGTGGTGGTGTTCCCATGCATCTGCTGCCCTTGTCCTTCTAGGTGGTAGAGGTGACAGGTTTAAAAGGTTCTGTTGAAGGAGCCTTGGTGAGTTGCTGCAGTGCATCTTGTAGATAGCACACACTGCTGCCACTGAGTGGTGGAGGGAATGGATGTTGAAGGTGGTGAATGGGGTGCCATGAAGAGATATTAATGTGTATAACGTTATTGGAAATTATTTTTAAATTGGAATTTTAATAGTTTCTGTGTCTAGTGTGTGTCTATGTGTGTGTCTGTGTGTGTCTTAATTGGATTAAAGCCAGCTAGTCTGGGTGCTTTAATGTATAGTAGTTTGAGATATTAATTAGATAAACGTAATGAAGTTAAAAGGTAAAGTACAATTTGCTTTTGTTGAATAAACCATTCAAAAGAATGGGTAAAATCTTGCACCCAGTTAGGAGACACTGAGCAATGTGTTTATATTACTAATAAAATTGGTGGAATGAAAGGATTATTGTTCAGAGAGGTAAAATTAAAAAAAACTGGTAATACAATGGAAAATTTACATTCAAAGGGGAAGCTAGGTATAAACAGAAAGGAGTTTGTGTGTGTGAGTTAGAGGCATTTAAGATCTAACCAGCCTGTAAGTCCACAACTGGGTCTGCAAAGGACCAAATTGCAAGGGACCTCATTTTGAATTCGTAAGATCAAATGTGCTTTGCCTGGTGTCTGTTTAAAGTCTATAGGTCAATGTTGCCTTGGTGAAGATTTACCTGGCAGTGATTAATTTGGAGATTTGTTTAAAAGTTATTATGGCAGTAATTTGTAGACAGGTTTTGGTCATTAAATTAATAAATGTTTAATTTAGTTTTATATAAGAAACCTCTTGAGGCTTGGTGGTTTATTTCTAAATTCAGAGCTGCATCTCAAACATACCAGTTGAAAATTTCAGTTATGGCAGTTGTTCAAGTTTCCCTCTGGGATTTAAACAACTCAGCCTTTACCAACTGCTGTGTCATAACGTGGCGTGATAATCAATTGGGCTGCTTTGTCCTAGATGGTGTCAAGGTTCTTGAGTGTTGTTGGAGCTGCACTCATCCAGGCAAGTGGAGAATATTCTATCATGCTCATGACATGTGCCTTTTAGATAGTGGACAGGCTGAATATTATTCAGGTCTTGCTGTATATGGACACGGGCTGCTTGAGTATCTGAGGAGTCACGAATAGTGCTGAACATTGTACAATCATCAGCGAACAACCCCACTTCTGACTTATGATGGAAGGAAGGTAATTAATGAAGCAGCTGAAGATGGTTGAGTCTTTCAAGTGTTTCATGAACTCTTTTTGAAAATTGTTCAAGAATTAGAGAGATTCTAAAAGGCATTTACAGTCAGCTATATCTTCCAAATGAGTTTAGAAAATATAGGCTAAAATCTTCATTCTTCTCCTCATACAAATACTCTGTATTCTTTGCGCTCACACCAAAAAAGAAGGGTTATGGGACAGGTCTAGTAGCCTGGAGATGGGGCCCAATTTAAACTCTGTTTAAGTGGATGGGATTTGAATGAGTTAAAATCTTGCCCCATGAGTTCAAATCCCACCATGGCTAGTTAGCAAATTCAATTCAACCACTGGATTGAGATTTTAAAAACCCAACAAGCTTATTTATGTTTGTCCTGGAAGGGATACTGCCTGGCCTCACCTACAGGTAACTTCAGTCCCTCATTTTAATGTTGTCTTTTAATATCCAGTGGCCAACAAAATCAATCCAACAGTTTTCATGAAAATTTTTTTCTGGTGTCAGCCTAAAATTTACCAGGTTTATTGAATGGTTTCATAACTGATGGGATTCAAACCCACAATCCCTGGGTTGCTACTTCAGTACCATAGTCCAATATCTCCCAGGCTATACCCAAATTTTCTATATGTCCCACCCCAGTGGGATTTAATTTGTATTATTGAACCTCACTATTAAGCCAGAAGTGGGAAGAATTTCTCTTTGATCAGCCTGATACTTGCATACTATTTGAAAACGGTTCCAAACATCTGTACATATGCATTTCTCTTTACTCTGCCACATCCAACATTCCTAAGAACAACACACCCAGAACAACTGGAGGGAAACAGTGCAGCAATCACACAGTGTAACTAGAGAGCAGTTGTTGTTTACTTTTATTATTTTCATTATGTTGTCAAATAAATACACTCAAATGAATGTAGAACATTGCCTTTCTTATGTTGCAGTATGGATAAATTCATTCAAACATTATTTTTCCTTGTGATTTTACAATATTACTTCAGGCTGCCAACAATTAATGATCATAATATTTAAGGGTAGCAACGTGCCCCGAAAAGCAGGTTGGTGCACATTCCGGGCTGAGCTGCTCTTCATGACTTAGAGTGGCTTCATATGCAGAGCATCTTAGAATCATGTGAACATATTCAGCTGAACGGCCTGCACCCCTTCCCACCCATGGGAGATGATGTTTCCTGTCCCTCAGCTTTTCAGCTTGAACATCTGTTTGTTGTTCAAGATTCAAGGTCCCCTTTCTTTCAAAGGCCGTAATTCAAAATCAAATATACAGTTCGCTGCCTCAGTGCTTGCCTAGCTCTGTGAAGTTAAAATAAATATACATTCTGAATGGGGCCATGCCGTGTGGAGCTCCAAAGAGTTTGAATGACACAGAATCAATAAACAGATGATATTTTTGCAAAGTGTTTGTTAAGTCAGAATACTCAGCTTGTACAACATGCCTAATCGCCGATCATTTCTTTATACTGCTCTGCATTTTCCTCTCTTATCACTGGCTGCATTTTGGCAGGTTGCTGCCTTGTTGTTTCTGATAACTGTAAATGCTCCCATTAGATTGAAGAACAGGTGCTCTGTGTATGTGCATAGGGAATGTTCCTGTTGTATAGAGTGCTGTATTTGTTGGTGTCTATGTGGAGAGGGGTGGGTTGGAGGGATTGAGGAATGTTTCTGTTAGACATAGGCTGGGATTTTCCGTGTCCGCTAACGTCGGTTGTGTTCAGTGTCACGCGTGGACAATATGGTACAATCAGTTTCATGACGGCGTGAAACCAGTTTGCGATCATCTGCTCATCCCGTCGATGGCAGGCTATCTTTCCCGCCGTCAGGCATCGGGAACCTCATTGTAATACATCAGCATATCATTATTAGGCCAGCCCGCCGGACTCATCCACCCTGCTGGTTCATTTACCCACGTCAGTGGGAAAACAGGCCGACATGTTTCACACAGCACATAAGTGAAGTGCTCCTGGTGGGCTGCAATTTGCACAGGACTTCAAAGTTTGTTTCTATCAGCACTCGCAGCCATCAGAGCCAGGCTTCACAGACAGCACCACATCACCTGTAGGATGTATGGCCATCCTACCAAATCAGCCATATGTGGGGGGCTTTTCAATGGCTGCAGGGCAAGGTCTTGCTTGGGGAAGGGAGAGAAGTGGCCTCAGGTAAGGGAAGAGGCTGCCGGATGAGGGCTGAACTGGGGAAAGAAGGTAACCCAAGGTGTGTAGGGGGGCACATGGTGATCTGTGCAAGTGGCCTCAAGATGGTGAGGGCTGAGGAGGCAGCCTCCAGAGGAGATGAGGCCAGATGGATATGTGAAGGTTTGTGTGTGAGAATGGGTGGTGATGTTCCTTGAGCTGGCAGTGAGTGAGATGCCAGTGAATGTGTGATGGGCTTGAGTGTGTGAGTTTAGAGTGATGAAATGATTGCCTTACCCTGGCGGCTCGAATGAAATCATTCATCCTCAATCTGCATTGGATGGCCAACCTCTTCTGTGCAGCATTTGCACTGACCACCATTGCCACCGCCTGCCATGCTGGGTTGGTGATGCTGCTGCCTGTCCTGCGACCAGAACCAGGGTAGAGGACATCACAGTGGGCCTCCATGGCATCCAAATGGCATTCCAGTGATGCGACATTAAACCTGAGGGCTGCAGTTTTTTTGCCTTACATGGACATCTTCCCTGCAGTAGTTATGGGCTGGAAGCACCGAGATGTTTGCGCACGGATGTATTTTACGGTGCCCAGCGTGATGAAGCGGTGGGGTGATGGCGTGACAGGAGAATGAGAGGCCATGGAAATGGCGTATTTCCCATGGATGCATGAGTAATGTGGTGGGTTTGGGATGATACGGCGTGAAAACCCGCCATTGTGGCCAATGGGTAAAACAACGTTTTACCCGCCTGTTACCATACTCAGTGCAAACCTGGGACAATTCCGCCCATGATTTTATGTGTGTGTATGGGAGAGGATATTGACAAACATTCCTGTTAGGGAGAGGAGTGTGGGAGTAGAATTTCTGTGGAGGTCCCCCTGATCTCCTTTAATTTCAGCAGAAGATTAGTCAACATCCCTGAGAAACTTTGTAAATGGCCTTCCCTCTGAAATTAGGGTTAGAGATTAGGAGATCCCAAGAAATTACGGGGGTGAGGATATTAAGAAATATCCCTGTTAGTGTGTGTTTGAATACTATGTATTATATTCCTAAATGTCTCTGCTAGTGTGCCCTGGAATATCATATGTTACTATTTCTGAGGATCTCCTGGTCTCCCACTGTCAATTGAGCGGAAACACCATTTTGCCTTGCTGGCCCAACAGGGGGCTACCTCCAGACAACTGCCTCAATGAGGACCCCAGCAGTGTCACCAGTTTGTCCCTAAGTGGGCAGTTAATTATAAAAATTAGCTACCCGCTGCTGGGCATGTAGCTTATCCATAGCTCACTCCCCCAGCTCCGGAAAGATTGCTGAGAGTTGGGAATGCATCGAGCAGAAGACATGACATACACATTTCAAAATTTCCCTGCCCTCCGGCATCCAAAGCTGGTTCTGCGTGGCTGATAAGACTCCACCTTCTGTCTTTAGAAGAGGTTGGTGTAGGTGTTAAAGAACTGCAGCAGCTCGTAAAGGGACATTGTTAGTCATGGTTGCTTTATTTGTAGGTTCGGAGCACCATATATGATTCTGCTTATTGTTGGACAATAAAATAAAAGCTGATGAAAATAACTGCCTAGTATGAAAAGGGTTCTCCAAACCAACAACAGCAGGAATGCTATAAAGGCCAATATTTACCCCCTGATGCGACTGTAGCCGATGTTATTCGCTGAGCAAGCCAAATCCCAGAGGAATATCCCAGAGGCTCTGAAGAAGGTTTATATGGACTCGAAATGTTAGCCCTATTTCTCTTTCCACAGATACTTTCTAACCTACTGTGTTTTTCCTGCATTTTCTGTTTTAATCCCAGAGGGAAACTTATTTTACTGATCATAACTGTTTTTGTATTTTGTAAACAAGGGGAAAACTATTGATCCCAGAGGCATAGAATCCCAGTAAAATTAAAAGATTTATTAACAGGGAGAAAAAGAACTTAACACACAAGAGTAAAATTACACAGTTGAAACACCCTTACAAAACATTCCCCCAAAAAATTCATTTGGTCAGAACACACAAGTAAACTACTTGGCAAGAGCTCCCTTGTAGATTTTTTTAACCACAAAAATCCAGTAATATTACCCAAGGCAAAAAGTGCTGCTACATTAATAAAGTATAGCACATGACTTCTCATTCTCTTTCACTCTGCTGTGGAAATCCAAAGGAAGTTCAGAAACAGACTGCTTTCTGGAAACAAAGACTTTTCTGGCCAGAAACTGGTTGGCTGCTCCATATTCACATCTTCTCTCAGCAGAGCTGGTCTCAGGACATCTTCCCCACACAGCCACCACAACTCAATTAACATCTTTCCTTAGATATCTTTTTTTTTCCTTTCATCTTAGACTCCATTATTCTAAGCACCTCTTTGAACTCAACTTTTCCAAAATATACAATCTTTCATGTTTTCCTACTGCCTCAGCTTTCAAGTTAAATAAAATGTAATAACCGTCCCTTGTTTACTTATGAAACATTTGTAAATTGTAAAAGTCCCTTAAGCTCCCTTTGAAATTTAGTAGCTGAAAAGTCAAGTTTCTACCTATCACCTAATGCAAATTTTAAAACCCAACATATTTACTTTTAAATCCACTCCACCAGAGCCTCTCATTATAAATGCATGCATCTAGCCCCTTTACCTTTAGCTGTCTTTACTAACCTTCCTCCAGTTAATGGACCCATGGACACACACACACACACACACACACACACACATAGCCTTCTTTACATATTCCCAAAATCTTAAGAAGGATAGCATCCATCTTCACACCCCCAAACCACAGCACTAAAAAAATTGATTATTGGGCCATTACCACATTGCTTTTTGTGGGAGCTCGCTGTGAATTAGCAGCCACATTTCCTACATTGCAACAAAGACTACATTTCAAAAGTACTCAGGCTGTAATGTGGTTTAGGATGTTTTGAGGTTCTAAAAGACACTGTAGAAATGACAACCTTTCTTTCTTTATAAATGTTCAGTAGCGGCTAGCTGCGTTAGTATAATAATCCTCCTCAGTTCTTGTCTGTTAACATGATGGTGTAAACCCAAGCCAAAGTATATTCCACCAAAAGGACACTATTGCAACCCTGTGCAAAAGGAAATCATTTAGAATAAATAGCTTTCCCACCCCAGAGAAGAGCGAATGATACAAGGAAGTCTGTTTACTTGCTGACTTATTGCCATGGCACAACAGTTATCCAGTGTGGGAACGTCACGGTAAAGCTAGCGTGAGAAGGTAGAAAGCAGGAGCAGGAACAGATGTGTCAGTCCATGATTGACCATCACTGAACTTAGAACAAACAATGAATGCAATAATTAAACTAAGGAAGCATGGTTATAGTATAATTAAAGGAGCCAATTTTGAAGGGGAGCATGCACAGTGCATGCGAGCCCTGAAGCAGACAGAAAATCTGGGATGCCTGGGGAACTGGAGGCCCAGCTGATCTTAATGGCCATGCCTAATTTGTGTCGATTTCTTTTGACTCCTGCCTGAAGTCAACCAGGCTGACTGCTTAGTGAGATTGGGAATGTGGCTGCAGGAGTGGGGGATCTGTGGAGAAGGTCCCTAGCAGTCAGTTGAGATGATTGGAGTTGGAAGCCTGGGGACAGGGAGGACCATAAGACCATAAAAGACCATAAGACATAGGAGCAGAAATTAGGCCATTCGGCTCATCGAGTCTGCTCCGCCATTCAATCATGGCTTATAAGTTTCTCAACCCCTTTCTCCCTGTAACCTTTGATCCCCTTACCAATCAAGAACCTATCTATCTTGGTCTTAAATACACTCAATGACCTGGCCTCCACAGCCTTCTGTGGCAATGAATTCCATAGATTCACCACTCTCTGGCTAAAGAAGTTTCTCCTCATCTCTATTCTAAAAAGTCTTCTCTTTACTCTGAGGCTGTGCCCTCAGGTTCTAGTCTCTCCTACTAATGGAAACATCTTCCCCACGTCCACTCTATCCAGGCCTTTCAGTATTCTGTAAGTTTCAATCAGATCCCCCCTCATCCTTCTAAACTCCACCGAGTATAGACCCAGAGTCCTCAAACCTTCCTCATATGTTAAGCCTTTCATTCCTGGAATCATTCTCTTGAATCTCCTCTGGACCCTCTCCAGGGCCAGCATATCCTTCCTGAGATACGGGGCCCAAAATTGCTCACAATATTCTAAATGTGGTCTGACCAGAGGCTTATAAAGCCTCAGCAGCACATCCCTGCTTTTATATTCTAGAACTCTCAAAATAAATGCCAACATTGCATTTGCCTTCCTAACTACTGACTCAACCTGCAAGTTAACATTAAGACAATCCCGGACTAGGACTCCCAAGTCCCTTTGCACTCCAGATTTCTGAATTCTTTCCCCATTTAGAAAATAGTCCATGCCTCTATTCTTCCTACCAAAGTGCATGACCTCACACTTCCCCATGTTGTATTCCATCTGCCATTTCTTTGCCCATTATCCAAATCCTTCTGCAGCCTCCCCGCCTCCTCAATAGTACCTGTCCCTCCACCTATCTTTGTATCATCTGCAAACTTAGCCAGGATGCCCTCAGTTCCTTCATCTAGATCACTAATGTATAAAGTGAAAAGTTGTGGTTCGAAAACTGACCCCTGTGGAACTCCGCTAGTCACCGGTCGCCATCCTGAGAAGGACCCCCTTATCCCCATTCTCTGCCTCCTGCCAGATAGCCAATCTTCTATCCATGCTAATACCTTGCTTCTAACACCATGGGCTCTTATCTTACTGAGCAGCCTCCTGTGCAGCACCTTGTCAAAGGCCTTCTGGAAGTCCTAGTAGATAACATCCATTGGCTCTCCTTTGTCTAACCTACTCGTTACCTCCTCAAAGAATTCTAACAGATTTGTCAGGCATGACCTCCCCTGGATGGAACCATGCTGACTTTGTTCTATTTTACCATGTAATTCCAAGTATTCTGAAATCTCATTCTTAATAATGGACTCTAAAATCTTACCAATGACCGAGGTCAGGCTAATTGGCCTGTAATTTCGTGTCTTTTGCCTCACTCCCTTCTTAAACAGGGGGGTTACATTAGTGATTTTCCAGTCCTCTGGGACCCTCTCTGACTCCAGTGATTCCTGAAAGATCACAACTAATGCCTCCATTATCTCTTCAGCTATCTCCTTCAGAACTCTGGGGTGTAATCCATCTGATCCAGGTGATTTATCCACCTTCAGATCTTTCAGTTTTCCTAGCACCTTCTCCTTGGTAATGGCCACCATACTCACCTCTGCCCCCCGATTCTCTTGAACTTTGGGGATGTCACTCATGTCTTCCACTGTGAAGACTGACACGAAGTACCTATTCAGTTCCTCCGCCATTTCTTTGTTCCCCACTACTACTTCTCCAGCGTCATTTTCCAGTGGCCCAATGTCCACTTTTGCCTCTTTCTTACCTTTTATATATCTAAAAAAACTCTTGCAATCTTCTTTTATATTACTGGCTAGTTTACCCTTATATTTAATCTTCTCCCTCCTTATTTCTTTTTTAGTTGTCCTCTGTTGGTCTTTGTAGGCTTCCCAATCCCCTGGTTTCCCACTGCTCTTCGCCGCATTGTATGCTTTCTCTTTAGCTTTTATGCTGTCCCTGTCTTCCCTTGTCAGCCGTGGTTGCCTCATCCTCCCTTTAGTATGCTTCTTCTTCCTAGGGATGAATTTTTGCTGTGTCTCCCAACTTACTCCCAGAAACTCCTGCCATTGCCATTTCACTGTCTTTCCTGCTAGGCTCATCTCCCAGTCAATTCTGGCCAGCTCCTCCCTCATGCCTCTGTAGTTGCCTTTATTCAACTGTAATACCGTTACATCTGATTCCAGCTTTTTCCTCTCAAATTACAGGGTAAATTCTATCATATTATGGTCACTTCTTCCTAAGGGTTCCTTCACCTTAAGCTCCCTTAAATCTGCCTCATTACACATCACTAAATCTAGAATTGCCTGTTCCCTAGTGGGCTCCACCACAAGCTGCTCCAAAAAGCCATCTTGTAGACATTCCACAAATTCCTTTTCTTGGGATCCCACTACCAACCTGATTTTCCATGTCTACCTGCATATTGAAATCCCCCATGATCATTGTAACCTTGCCTTTCTTACACACCTTTTCTATCTCCTGGTGTATCTTGTGCCCTACATCCTGACTACTGTTCGGAGGCCTGTACATAACTCCCATTATAGTTATTTTACCTTTGAGGTACCTCAACTCTACCCACACAGATTCTACATCATCTGACCCTACATCATTTCTTGCTATCGATTTAATTTCATTTCTTACTAACAAAGCAACCCCACCCCCTCTGCCAACTTGCCCATCTTTTCGATAGGATGTATATCCTTGGATATTTAGCTCCCAGTCCTGATCCCCTTGCAACCATGTCTCCGTGATGTCCACCACATCATACCTGCCAATTTCAATGTGCGCCACAAGCTTGTTTACCTTATTTCATATACTGTGTGCATTCAGATACAACACCTTCAGTCCTGTATTTCCCGTCCCCTTTCTCATTGTCATCCCTTTATCTGATGTGCTTGAAGTTAGGTTCCTAGCCCTTTCCAAACACTCTGTCCTATTTTGTGTTCTGGAGACTTTAATAGCCTCTCCTGGGCTCTCCTTTCTTTTCAGTTTTTTCATAATTTTCCATGAAGTTGAATCCACCCCCACAACACACTAACCTGCTGCTTTGCTTCCCATTAGTCATATTTCTTGGAGTTTTACCCTTCCCTCCACCCCCCCCCCACCTTCTAGTTTAAAGTCCTGTTGACCACCCTATTTACCCTTTTTGCTAGAACATTGGTCCCAGATCGGTTCAGGTGGGGACCATCCCAACGGTACAGATCCCTCCTGTTCCAATACTGATGCCAGTGCCCCATGAAATGGAACCCCTCTTTCCCACACCACTCCTTTAGCCACGCGCTTACTTCCCTTATGCTCGCGTCCCTATGCCAATTTGCTTGTGGCTCGGGTAGTAATCCAGAGATTATAACCTTTGAGGACCTGTTCTTTAATTTAGTTCCTAGTTCCTGATAATCCCCAAACAGGTCCTCTTTCCTAGTCTTACCTATGTTATTTGTCCTGACGTGGACCACAACAACTGGATCCTCCCCCTCCCTCTCCAATATCCTTTCAAGCCGGTCAGAGATGTCCCTCACCCTGGCACTGCGCAAGCAACATACCATGCGGGACTCTCGATCCTGCTTACAAAGGATGCTATCTATTCCATTATAGAATCCCCTACAACTACCACTTGTCTTTTTGCTCCCCCCTCTTGAATGGCCTCCTGTGCCACGGTGCCGTGGTCAGCTGGCTCATCCTCCCTACAGCCCTGTTCCTCATCCACACAGGGAGCAAGTACCTTGTACCTGTTGGACAAGGTCAAGAGCTGAGGCTCCTCTTTTCCTGAACACAGGATCCCTCTACCTGCCTCACTTGCAGTCACACCCTGCTGACCCTGACCACTGACCGGACTTGAGGTACTTAATTTACTGGGTGTGACCGTCTCCTGATACAAAGCATCCAGGTAACTCTCCCCCTCCTGGATGTGCCACAGCGTACAGAGCTCGCACTCCAGTTCATCAATTCTGAGACAGAGTTCCTCCAGCCACCAACACTTGCTGCAGATGTGGTCACTGTGGCTCGCAATGTGATCTGCTAGCTCCCACATCATACAGCTACAGCACATCACCTGCCCAGCCATCTCTACTTAGATAATTAATTTATTAATTAGCTTTGCAGTGTTTTTTTTTTCAAATTTGGCGCAGATTTCCTACCAACCAATCAGGTCACAGCTTTCCTGTGACGTCACTTTTTCAGTTTTGGCTTCAGTTACTCTGTGCCCCGAGGTCACCGCTCCAGTGCTCCTCCCTCCGAGTCTGCTCCCTAGAGACAAGGCCACGAATCCCCGAGGTAAGCTAGATTTATACTCACTGCTCCGGTGCTCCTCCCTGGAGACAAGGCCGCGAATCCCCGAGGTAAGCTAAATTTATACTCACCGCTTCGGTGCTCCTCCCTCCAAGTCTGCTCCCAGGATTACTCACCAATCAGCTGCTTTTTCTTTAAACCCCACTTTCAGAAGAGTGTCCCTCGCAGGTCTGGTGCACTCCTGATGGCACTGCCTCTTCCTCTCTCTTCTTTTTTAGGTTTGAGGAGACGGGAGGGATGGAAACACTACAGCAATGTAATGTTTGGGGCTATTCCGTTCTTTGACAGTGGGTCCTCCTCGATTCCCTCCTGAGTCGCGGTGGCTGCGATGACTTCTCCCAGAATGCTTCAGTCACTTCTCACCAGCGCCCTCTGTTGGATGCCCTTCCTCCTGTTGAGTGCAAGAGTCCTTCTCCTCGGTTCCCTCCTGAGTCACGGTGGCTGCGATGACTTCTCCCAGAATGTTTCAGTCACTTCTCACCAGCGCCCTCTATTGGATGTCCTCCCTCCTGTTGAGTGCAAGAGTCCTTCTCCTCAGTTCCCTCCTGAGTCACGGTGGCTGCGATGACTTCTCCCAGAATGCTTTAGTCACTTATCACCAGCGCCCTCTGTTGGACCAAGGCATTAATACTTCTGTGACTCCTGGCCCACAAGGAAACCTAAAATAAATATTTTCACACTTACCAATTGGGGCACTTGGAACCCACAATCCACCTGCCAGGCCTGTAGCATAGTGGTCATATTACTAAACAAGTAATCCAGACACTGGGTTAATACCCTGGAAACCTGAGTTTAAATCCCATTGTGGCAGATGGGGGAATTTAAATTCAATTAATTAATGATTCTGGAATGAAATGCTAGTCTCATTAATGATGATCATGAAATGTTGTGAAAATCCATTGGGTTCACCAATACCCTTCAGGGAAAGAAATCTACCATCTTTACCCAGTCTGACTTACATATGACTCCAGTAAAGCAGTTGATTCTTAACTGCCCTCTGAAATGGACTAACAAGCCACTCAGTATATCAAACTGCTTTGAAGTCAAATAATTTTTTTTTAAAAATTGGACCATTGACATTGTTTGGTCAAAGATGTACCCAACCTAGCTGACCCTGCAAAGTCCCTCTCACCAATATCTGTGGGGACTTTTGCTAAAATTGGGAGAGCCATCCCATAGACTAGTCAAGCTTACACACAGAATCATACTTTACAGCCAATATCCCAGATTCCTCCATCACCATTCCTGGATAGGCCCTATCCCACCAGGACAGACCCACCAGAGGTGACAGCAAAGTAGCATACAGTACAGTCAGGAGGAAGAGGCCTTGGGAGCCCTCAACATTGACTAAAGAGCTCACGAAGCCTTATGGCATCAGGTCAAACATATGCAAGGAAACCTCCTGCTGTTAACCATCCACTGCCCTCCATCAGCTGATGAATCAGTGCTCCTCTATGTTGATCAGCAAGTAGAAGAAGCACTGAAGGTAGCAAGGAAACCGAATGTACTCTGGGGGAGGAAATTTAATAAAAGCAAAATACTGTGGACGCTGGAAATCTGAAACAAAATCAGAAAATGCTGGAAAACCTCAGCAGGTCTGGCAGCATCTGTGGAGAGAGAAACAGAGTTGAGGTTTCAAGTCTGTATGATCATCTGAAGAAGAGTCATACGGATTTGAAGCATCAACTCTGTTTCTCTCTCCACTGATGCTGTCAGGCCTGCTGAGTTTTTCCAGCATTTTCTGTTTCTGTTTGAGGGACTTTAATGTCTATCACCAAGAATGGCTCTGTAGAACCATTACTGACTGAGTTGACTGAGTCTTGAAGGACATATTGGCCCTATTGGACCTATGACAGATGGCAAGAGAGCCAACAAGAGGGAAAAACCTACCTGACCTCACCCTCACCAATCTACCCATCGCATCTGTCCCTGACAGAGTTGATATGAGTGATCACCACACAGTCCTTGTGGAGAGCAAGTCCCATTTTCACATTGAGGACACTCTCCATTGTGTTAAGTAGGTTAAACAGCTAGGTACTCAAAACTGGACATCAGTAAGGCACTGTGACCCATCAGCAGCAGCAAAATTATATACAACCACAATCTGTAACCTCATGGCCTGGCATATCTTCCACTCTACCATTACCATCAAGCCAGGGGACCAGCCCTGTTTCAATGCAGATTGCAGAATGGCATGCCAGGAGCAGCACCTGGCATACCTAAAAATGAGGTGTCAACCTGGTGAAACTACAATCTCGGACTTCATGCATGCCAAGTAGCAGGAGCAGATTGTGATAGAGCGACCTAAGTGATCCCATACCCAACAGATCAGATCAAAACTCTGCATTCCTGCCACATCTCGTTGGGAATTATAGTAGACAGTCAAACAACTAACTGGAAGACTAGGGTCCAAAAATCCCCCACCCTCAATGATGGGAGAGCCAAGAGCATCAGTGCAAAAGCCAAGGCAGAAGCATTTGCAGTCGAAAGTGCTGAGTGGATCCATCCTGTCCCCACCATCACAGATGTCAGTCTTCAGAAATTCAATCCTCTTCATGTGTTGTCAAGAAATAGCTGAAAACACTGATTACAGATAGGTTTATGGGTTCTATCAACATCTTGGCAGTAGTACTAAAGACACAAATACAAAAGTTGCTGGAAAAACTCAACAGGTCTGACACATCTGTGGAGAGAAAGGCAGAGTTAACATTTCAAGTCTGTATGAATCTTCTTCAGAACTAAAGAGAAGTAAAATTGTGGTGAAATGTATACTGTTTAAGGGAGGGTGGGACAGGTGAAGCTGGATAGAAGGTCAGTGATAGGTGGAGGCAAAGGAGAGATTGCAAAAAATGTCATAAACAAAAGGTCGAAGGGGTGTTAATGGTGCTGATACTGGGTAAAGGAGGTGCTAATAGTGACATTAAGGGTAGAAAGCAGAATGAGCAAGTGACAGATAGCCCTGGTGGGTTTAGGGTGGGGGGAGGGGTGGTGTGGGAGAAAAGATTGAAATAGGCTAAAAGATAAGGATGAAACAATGAATGGGAATAAATTTTTAAAAATAATAATAGAAATGTGGGGAAAAATACATATATATAAAAATTAAAAAATAAATATTTGAAAAAAAGGCATCAAAAAGGGGTGAGGATGGAGGAGAGAGTTCATGTTCTGAAGTTGTTGAACTCAATGTTAAGTCCAGAAGGCTGTAAAGTGCCTAGTCGGAAGATGAGGTCCTGTTCCTCCAGTTTGCGTTGAGCTTCACTGGAACATTGCAGTAGGCCAAGGATGGACATGTGGGCATGAGAGCAGGGTGGAGTGTTGAAATGGCAAGTGACAGGAATGTCTGGGTCATGCTTGCGGACAGACCTGAAGGTGTTCCGCAAAGTGGTCACCCAGTCTGCGTTTGGTCTCTCCAATGTAGAGGAAACCGCATTGGGAGCAGGGAATGCAGTAGACCAAAATGAAGGAAGTGCAAGTGAAGCGCTGCTTCACTTGAATGGAGTGTTTGGGCCCTTGGGCGGTGAGGAGGTGGGGAGTAAATGGGCAGGTGTTGCACCTTCTGCAGTTGCATGGGAAGGTGCCATGGGAGGGGGTTGAGGTGTTGGGGGTGATGGAGGAGTGGACCAGGGTGTCCTGAAGGGAAGGATCCCTACAGAATACTGACAGGGTGGGGGTGAAGGGAAGATGTGTTTGATGATGGTGTCATATTGGACTTGGGGGAAATAGCAGAGATGATCCTTTGAAGGCGGAGGCTAGTGGGGTGAAAAGTGAGGACAAGGGGGAGCGTATCATGTTTCTGGGAGGGAGAGGAAGGTGTGAGGGCAGAGGCGCGGGAGATGTGCCGGACACAGTTGAGGGCCTTGTCAACCACCGTGGGTGGGAAACCTTGGTTAAGGAGGAAGGAAGACATGTCAAAATTACTGTTTTGGAAAATGGCATCATCAAAACAGATGCGACGGAGGTGAAGGAACTGAGAGAATGGGATGAAGTCCTTACAGGAAGCGGGGTGTGAGGAGCTGTAGTCGAGGTAGCTGTGGGAGTCGGTCGGCTTGTAATGAATATTGGTGGACAGTCTATCACCAGAAATTGAGACAGAGAGGTCAAAGAAGGGAAGGGAAGAATCAATGATGGACCAAGTGAAAGTGATGGAGGGGTGGAAATTGGAAGCACCTATATATATTTTTTCCTGCCTAATTATATTATTATTATTTTTAAAAATGTATTCCCATTCATTGTTTCATCCCCACCTTTTAGCGTGGTTTGATCTTTTCTCCCAAACCATTCCCTCCCCCCGCCCTACCCCGACCAGGGCCATCTGTCACTTGCTCATTCTGCTTTCTACTCTTAATGTCACCATTAGCACCTCCTTTAGCCAGTATCACCACCATTAACACCCCTTCGACCTTTTGTTTATGACTTCTTTTGCAATCTCTCCTTTGCCTCCACTTATCACTGACCTTCTATCCAGCTTCACCTGTCCCACCCTCCCTTAAACAGTATACATTTCACCACATTGTTACTTATCTTTAGGTCTGAAGAAGAGTTATATGGACTTGAAACGTTAACTCTGCCTTTCTCTCCGCTGATGCTGTTAGACCTGCTGAGTTTTTCCAGCAATTTTTGTTTTTGTTTCAGATTTCCAGCATCCGCAGTATTTTGCTTTTGTCTTAGTAGTAGTAAAGAATTATGCTTGAGAACTAGCTGTGCCCCTAGACCAGCAGTTCCAGTAGAGCTGCAACACTGGAATCCAACTGAAAATGTAGAAAATTGTCCAGGTAGCAGGAAAAATCCAATCTGGCCAATTACTGCCCCATCAGTCTACTGCCAAACATCAGCAAAGTGATGGAACATGTCATTGACACTGCTATCAAGCAGCACTTAGTAATAAACTACTCATTGATGTTCAGTTTGGGTTCTGACAGGGCCATTACACTCCAGATTTCATTACAGCCCTGGTTCTAAAATGGACAAAAGAGCTGAACTCCGAGGTGAGATGAGACTGATTGCTCTTGACATCATGGCAGCATTTGACTGAGTGTGGCATCAAGGAGTTTCAGCAAAACTAAAGTTAATTTTGAATCAGGGGAGAAACCCTGCACTAGTCGGAGCCATGCCTAGCACAAAGGAAGGTGTTGTGGTTGTTGGAGGCTAAATATCGTAGCTCCCAGAACATCACTACAGGAGCTCCTGAACAGTAATCATTTTGGTGGCCGCATGGCTCTGACTGTGCAGGAAAGCTCAGGTTACTGAGAGGTATGATAAGCCTTGTGTGGAGTGGGTAGACCTTGTGCCCTAGCAGTCATCCTCAGATGTTCTGAGACAGGTGGCATAGAGGAAGGGATGGTTGACTGGAAGCAGTGTGACAGCTCCTTGGAAACCGGTCACAGACCAGCATGATTCTGTGGTGCTGATCACTGATCAGCTGCACATTGATAGAATGATAGCTTTTCCTGTTGACAAAGTTTTGCCGGCTGAATGTCAGGGACATGTGTGCAGTCTATGACACTCTGCACCTGTGGGAAAACTGTTCCTGCAACCAATTCCACAGCATTCAATCTGACTGCCAGTGTCCATTGAGAAACTGATATGGTTGTTGGGACCAGCAACAAGGGTTTTGGTGAATTATTTAATACATTTGTTAAGGTATTCATGGATTGCAGACTGTTGTGAGACCTGTTACTTATTGCAGCCTGAAGGATCCCAAGACCAAGGAGTTAAGGGTATTGGTGAAGTTCACTACAATAGGCAAAGCACAAGCACCTTGTTCAGTGAACTGTAAGCTTAATTGTTGGAGAATGCTGAACAGGCCTGCAACAACCTGAGAAGTGTTGCCTTCGCATTCATTAATTACTCCTCAGATAATTCCAGAAAAGTGACGTGAAGCCTATAGAAGCTATGGACTGAATAAGGCCTCTCTCAACCAGCTCTCTCCTCCACCCATGACCTCCTCCACTTGTGACCTCATGAGAGGCCCAACTGCTTTCCTTGTCTTTGACCAGAATGCTGCTGCTGCATCTGCTCTTCTTCTTTCTCTTTATTCAGCTAGACTAGTGTCAAGAATGATATCCATCATAAATTCTGTTCCAGCATAGGTTTTCCAGCAAGTTTAAAATCTAGCCATCAGAGATTGAACCAAAATCACCTGTGACATTCACATGGGGAGTGTCCAAGCATAGCCTTCAGGTGACAGAGGATCAATTGGCGATGTTGGGGGCTGGTGAGGGGGTGAGCGGTGTAATTGGACCAGGACACAGATATAATTCAGTCTCCATTTTTAAGTCATGTATTCTGCCCTTAAATCTATCAATTTTGTTCCTCCCAGAAATGGAACAGAGACTGATGAGAAACCACCTTGTTCAAATTTTTGGATTCTATTACAGACAGTTATTGGCTTCTTGAAATGGAGAGGCCATAGTGCTGAGGACTAGGCCCCAAAGCCTGTCAGATGGATCAGAAACAAGGCAGCCTAGCACCGTGGTACCTAGCAATGTGCAATGCATGGGGGAGCCAGCTATCGGATGCAATGGATAAAGGTGTGGACAGTAAAGCAGTCAGTCAGAGGGAGAGGGCTGTGAGCAGGGAGAAGCTGAAAAGGTGTCAAGAAGCAACACAAAGTGGATAGGGGAAGCTCAAAACCTGCTTGGTTGGAAAGAGACAAAATATTGGCTGGGGGAGAAAGTTACTGGCCAGCGAGTGGTTGTGCATGAGTTGAAGAATGAAGATTTAAGGGGATAACAAAGGTTTTCAGGAAGCAGCAAGGAAGTTGTAGCCCAAGGAGTGACTGGGAACAGGCAGTGGGAAGTTGATGGCGGTAAAGGAGACTCTGTGGGAAATGGAAGCACTAAAGCACCACCTGCAATGCTGAAGACTCAATGACTTGTGGTGCTACAAAGCAAGTTATATATCAGTCATCAGGTTTATATTGAAAACTATATTGGACCGTCATTAAAAAATGTAGCATCTAATTCTTCTTCACCAATAGGTTGTAGGAAAATAAGTTCACATTTTATTCCCTGTTAAATATACTTTTCACAGTTGTATAAACCTTTTCCAATATCTGCAAATTTTCTAATCACCTGAGACAGGTAGTGATTGCTATTTATATCCAATTTAATATTCCTTTCCCTCACCCCACAAATCTATTTTTTTCAAATATTGACTATGAGTTTTCTCTTTTCCAGTCAGCAGTTCTAATACCATATGGTAAGAAATCCTCCAGTCATTAGCTAGAGAGAGATTGTAAGTATGATCGGGAAGATTCCTTCTGTTCGATGCTGTATTTCTAATGACACTGAAAGCTTATGTTTTAGAATGTGTCAGATCAATATAGACATTGTTCCAGCACGTATTCTTCTATAAGTTAGTCGCTTGCCATTGGTGGTCCAGCTATGGCTTATTACATTTCTGCATAATAAATCAAAAATGAGTAACATTATTGTTATTGAACAGGTGATCTCAAAGCTCATGTTCACTCTGGGCAGAATTTTCTGGATGGCGGGGGGCAGAGTGGGAGCGGGCACCGGCAGGCGCAGGCCCGATTGCCACTCGCAATCAGGTCTGCACCACCATTTTACGTAGGTGAGCCAATTAAGGCCCACCCAGTGTCCTTCATGACTCCTGAGCTTAGCGGAAGTGGGCGGGCGGCGGTGGCGGGCACACTTAGGCTGCCAGGTCCAATGGCGACCCAGTGGCCTTTTTAAAGGAAGCCCTGGCAGCCTCGGAAAGGCTGCTCACAATGGTTGGGCGAAGGGCTCTGCAGAGGGGCAATGGAGGTCATGCAAGTCTGGAGGGTAGGCAATTGGGGCAAGCCAGGTAAGGCCAGTGTACCCCTCGTTTTTCCGATGACTGCTTTGCTGCCATCTTTGAGGAGGTGGCAGCACGGCGGGAGGTGCTGGTTCCCCAGGATGGGAGGAGAAGCCCCCCCCACATGACAAAACGTCCCTGGGAGGAGGTGGTGGAAGTGGTGAGCTCCCGCGAACATGGTGCGGCGCACCTGGATCCAGTGTCGCAAGCTCTTCAACAACTTGTTGCGGTCGGGAAGGGTGAGGACAATGTTGGCATTGGGCATTTAACCCTGCAGGTCGGCTTACCCCCCTGCTGCACCCCCCCACCACCCCCCCCTCACCATGTCTAAGTGTAGTGACTGCATTGAATCATTGACGACATGTGTCCATTGCTGGGGGGCCAGCAGATATTGTCCATGCTGAGGTCAGCCTGGGAGGGTGGTGAAGAGATAGGCTCTGCGCCCACAGCATGTGGTACACTAAGTCCCATGTGACTGGTCTGGGGGCAACCTGGAGGAGCCACACCTAGGGCACAGTGCTGGAACTGCAGGACAAGTCAGGGTGATGACATGCTGGGACGGGAGCTTCAAGATGGTGTGGCAATGAACCATCTGCTGCCTTCTGTGCTCCACGTACTTGCGCTTCCTTGCTATGGAAGGATATACTGTGTGGTGCCTAATGTGATGTAGGCAGCATGTGTCCAAGGGGGCTGGTGGGGGGCAGGGGGGTGGGGGTGGGGGGGTGGGGAATAGGCCTAGCATCTTTGTGTGAGTGTTCAGCAGTAGCGGGGTGAGGAGGCACTGGGGCCCTGATATGTCCCACTCTGGTTGGGGTGGGCCGAGCGTGAAGAGAATCCATGTACAATTTGCACAAATCAATGCTCTTCTCTCATTTTCAGGAGAAGAATGCTCATAACGCAGCAGAGAATGCAAGGTGGCCAGGCGCAGTTAGCCATTCTCAGCCGGTTTGAGCAGGAGGCCCTGGGATTTGGAGAGGCGCCATGTGCCCAGATCCACTGGAGTCGGTGAAGCTGGGGTGCCACGGCCAGGTATGTTTGCCTGGCAGTGAGGCCACCATTGTTCTACCAGCAGCCAAAGCAGTGCTGAATGTTCAGTGATTGAAGTTTGCAACATGACTTGACCATGGCTTTTGGAAAAATGAGCACATAATGATCCGGGGGACAGGGATGCACATTGATATTGTCTCCACGTTAACTAATCAAATGTCCTTGTTCTTCCTTTCAGCATCAGCAGAACAGGGCTGGGAGGAGGAGCAGCACAGGCCCTCTCTCACACCTGAAGGCCCTGAAGTCTCACCAGTATCACACCATCTCTGTCAGGCAGGCACCAGCGCAGATACTAGCACCTCAGTGGGAATTAGAACATTGGATAGTGTCCCGGGGCACAGCAGTGAGGGTACTTCACAGTCACTGGAGGAGCTGGCAGAGACAGAGAGTGCCCATGGCACCAGCAGTGGGAGGACTGCAGGGGACCAAACACATGCTCAGTCCGTGCCTGATGATGTGCCTCTGGAGTCGTCCGCGATGCAGCAAATGCAGGAATTGCGGCTGACTGTGAGGGAGCATCTGGGGGAGATACATGAGGCTATGCTTGGCTTGGTCTCCGTGGTGGAGGAGTCTACGTGGATGATCGCCAAAGCAATGAGCCACATGTCCGAGCGCCATGCGTCCTCCATGGAGAGAGTGGCAACTCTCATGGAGAGGCTCCTCCAGGAAACCCATCAGGTCTTCCTGGGGATGCGCTCAGACTGGCAAGACCTCACATCGGCTTTGACCTCAGCTGGTCAGTGCCAGTGTGGGAGATGGTCTGGGCACTAAGTTTCCCAGCTCAGGGCCCATCCATCCACAGTGTGCAGGGAGGTCCAATGCGACCTCACTTCAGCGCAGCAGCTGCCTGTCGTCTCTGCGGGCACCTCTCAGGGCGCTCCGGATGAGGGCAGCAGCTGCTTTGCCCCTCTTCCAGTGACCATAGCATCGGGTGAGGCTGCGACAACCGGGGAGATGCCAGCTGTGGAACTGGTGGGGCCAGCACAGGCTCCACGGGCCAGAGGACGGCCGCCAAGGTCATCGAAGCCAACAGGACAGCAGAGTCAGCAGGCTGTCTCAGATGCCACTCCCAGCGATGGGGCAGGACCAAGACATAGCACCTGGAAATGTAAACATAAGGCACCTTAGGCACACCACGGGTTTATCACTGGTGCTTTTGTGTTGGCCCGAGTTGAGGTCTTTATGATTTGCTTTGAATTGGAACACCCTTGCCATTTTGTTTCATTAAGTTTCTTTGCCTGTGATATTAAATTCAAACATGTGACCAAAGCTGAAGGTGCCTCTTTTCTTCTGCATGTGTATGGTTTCCAAAAATGTTAGGAGTGCTTTGTGGGACACTCAGCTTTATTAGCAGTTACAGTTCCTAACCTGGAAGATTTGACACTTAGGTATCGAGTATGGAGCCCACAGCCCAGGCTTCTCCTGGAGGTCCATCTGTGGTGTGCTAGCTGAAGGTTCGTTGGATTAAAGCCTTCTGGGTGTCCTTGCCTCTCTGGAGTATGCCCGTGTCAGCGTCTACCCCCTCAGCTTTTCCCTGTGCATGCTCATCCTCAGACTCACTGCTGACTTATCGTGTGTAGCCACAGCCACTGTGTCTACATCTTCATCGTCCACTGTGTCCCCGCAGACCACTTCCAGGGCGAGATTATGGAGAGCGTAGCATGCAACCACTATCACCGACACACGATCTGGGGGTTACTGGAGTGAGTCCCCTGAGTGGCCCTGGCATTGGAAGTGCATCTTGAAAAGACCGATGGCTCTCTCCACCACAGCCCTTGTGGAGGCGTGGCTCCTATTGTACCGTTGCTCAGCTTCTGTTCTTGAATGATGGAGAGGTGTCATGAGCCCCCTTCTGAGGGGATAGCCCTTGTCACCCAGTAGCCATCCATCCAGTCGGGCCGGAGCACTGAGGAGTCCCGGCACCTGGGTGTGTCTGAGGATGTAGGCATCATGGGAGCTGTCTGGGAACCTTGCACAGACTTGTAGAATCAGCATCCTGTGATCACACACTATCTGCATGTTCATGGAGTGGAAGCCCTTCCTGTTGATGAAGGCACCAGGCTCACTTGCTAGCGTCTTGATGGCCACGTGTGTATGGTCTATTGCACCCTGGATGCGGGGGAAGCCAGCAATGGCCGCGAAGCCTCTGGCTCGCTGTGTCTGGCTTGCCTGGTCCCAAAAGAAATGGATGAAGGTCAATGCCCATCTGAACAGAGCGTCTGTAAACTGCTAGACATAAGTGTGGACAGCTGATTGGGAGACACCGCAAAGATCACCAACCTAGAAGGAGTTAGAGGCATAGAGGTTGAGGGCAGCTGTGACCTTCAGAGCCACTGGTATGGGGTGTCCACCCATACAGTTAGTGGAGATCTCAGGGTCTATCATCTGATAGATACAGTTTACTGTTTCCCTGGACAGACGGAGCCTCCTTTGGCACTGCACCTCAGACATATTGAGGTAGTTACTTTGCCACCTGTATACCCTGGCAGCAGGATAGTGGTGTCTTCCACCTTGGACTACCTCTTGGCCCTGCACCCCTTGTGCCTGCGCCTGTCCTCCCAAAGGTGGCTCCTCTGGAAGCTGAATGTGCACTCCTGGCCTCCCCCCTCTTCTAGCCCTCCCTTCCTCCCCAGAGTAGCTGCCTCCAGTGCAGAGTTCAGCTCCCATTCCCAGTGAAGAGAAGGCTTCCAGAAACCTGCAGGCCCAAAAAAGATTACTCACTGCAGTGTGTTGACCTGAAGGTTAAGAGTCCAGACAAAGCAGCTGGGATGTGTTTTGAAGTATTGCAGATCACACAGGCAAGTTTTAATAACTTTAAAAAATCAATATTTGACAGTGCACACTCACGACCCCACTGAGCCCTCTTATCCCGCCCGTGGATGAGGTTTATACAAATGTGTCCTACCTGCCTGCCTGTTGCGCCAGTGCGCCGACCCGCAGATTGCATGGGCACCGAAAAATCGGCATTGATTGGTGAGTCAAGGGTCTTAAGCGGCCCGTTAATTAATGACGGGTGCGCAGCTGATATCATCGCGCGCCCCGCCCAACGAAATATCGCGATGGCGCATGGTGATATCGGGACGCTCGCGTGGACGTGCGGGGCCTGCCCCCACACGCCAACAGGAAAATTCTGCCCTCTGTGTTATGCATGAGTGATTCAACCTTTTGTTCAATCGTTGGTGGAGTAGATGTGAACAACAGTGTTTTTGATCATTGTGATTGCTTTACTTCTTCGATTACTGAATGGTGCTAGATATTGGTCAATGAATATACACGCGAAGTACATTGACCTGTCTCATGTCTCAGACATTTTCATGTGGCTAAAATGGTGGCACCATAGCCACATCTGTGAATAGGCAGCAAGTTCTATTGGGCAACACTATTTTAGAACAGATTGATCATTTTGCTCCAGTCCAACTAAATTAAAAGACTGCAGATGCTGGATATCTGAAAGAACATCAGAAAGTGCTAGAAATAATCGGCAGGTTTAACGGCAGCAAGAAAACCAGAGTTAACATTTCAGGTCTGATTCTGATGAAAGATCACAGATTTGCAACATTAACTCTTTCCCTCTCTCCCCCTGATGCTGCCAGACCTGCTGAGTATTTCCAGCATTTTCTGGCTTTACTTTACAATTTTGCTGACAGGCTGACACAGGGGAAATCTTCAGGACCTATTTAAGGATGTCACTACACATTGCACAAAGCTGAGAATGTTACAGCACAGAAACAGGCCATGTGGTCCATTAAATCTGTGCCTGTTAAACTGCATATGACCCACCTACTCTAGTCACACTCTGCTGCTTGTTTTCTGTAACATTTAAGATCCCACTTTTTAAAGCAGCTAATTCCCTTTTTGGGAATTTCTGGAGTCAGCTTCAACAACAGTTTGTGGCAGTGGATTTACACATTTTAATCACCTTCTCTGCAAAGGTTTTATTTTCTAACTTTGTCTTTAAGTCTAATTGCGATTTTTTTTCTTTATTTTTGTGATTATCTTAAATCTGCTAAGCGATGGAACTAATGCACCACTATTCCCTCATCATAATGCTGCATCATCTTGAACATCTCTATTAATAACACTATAGTGTTCAAAATCATGAGGAATCTAGACAGAGTAGTTAGGGAAGAACTGTTCCCGTTGGCAGAAAGGTCAAGGGCCAGAGGGCACCGATTTAGGATGATTGGCAAAAGAAGCAACAGTGACATGAGGACAAACATTTTTTTACACAGCATGTGGTTAGGATCTAGAGGCACTGTCTGAGAGTGTGATAGAGACAGATTCAATCATGGATTTCAAAAGAGAATTGGATAATTAGTTTCAGGGCTATGGGGAATAGGCAGGGGAATGGGACTAGGTGGTTTGGTCTCGCAGAGAGCTGGCATGGTAAAGATAGGCTCAATGGCCTCCTGCTGTGCTTAACCATTCTACGATTCTATGATAAATCATGTCTAATCTCAGAGTTAGTGAAAAATCCCTATTTCTCAAGTCTTCCTTCATTACCATAACACCTCATCCCTGGTAACATTCCAATAAGTTTATGCCACACCTTTCACATTATTTTTATATCCTTCCTGGAATATCCAGAGCTGTTGCGATATCGCTTATAGAGAGAATATGCCAATGAGTAAGTAGCCAGGATGTAAACCATGTGACCAGCAGACATTGTTTGGAGGAGCTTTCAGTATAGCTAGCAGCTTATGGTGTGAAGGAGTTGCAGCTGTACTTTCCTGTTAACAATAGCTGTTGTATCTTTATAGTAAATCTGCCTGCTGAGCAATCCTGCACTACAACTTCAAATAAACTGAACCTACATTTAGTCTACCAGTGCTATGTGAGATTGCTAAGTTTGTATTAAGGAAACATAGAACTACAACATTGTGGCAGCAGTGGTTCCTCTTAAACAAAATATTGATGATTTGAAGATCACAGGAAAAGCCACAGACAAGATTTTGTGCAGTACAAAGCTGTATATGCATTGAAGAACTGGAAGGCAGAGTGCCTCAACGGAGGGTGTTTCACAGAGCAGTGAGTACCTAGTTGGGTAGCCAGATCAGCGATGAATCAGGCAGTCCATTTTGAATCGGGCAGTTGACTTTGAGTTGGACAGTACAAGCTACAGGGCCATCGCGATGTCCTGAGGTACCATTCTCCCGCAAAAGACAGAAAGTGAGCAAAACAGATAAAAAAACAAGCTCCTGCCAAAAAAAAAGAGGATGAGAGAAAATGAAAAACATGCAGCTGCTGCATTGTTGAATCTGCCCACAGTGTAGAGAAGCTGCAAATCCCCTTCACAGCATTCGTAAAGGACAGGGAACATCAGGAAGCTGAACTCCAAATTCCCAAGCATGAATTGGACGGCCACCCATGTCCTGTCCAAATTCAGGCATTTCAATCAAAGGATGGAGTTATGGTTTTTAGATTTATCCATCACAGAACCAGGTAAACAAATGGTGAAAATAAAGATAGCTATTGGAAACGAGGGGTTGCAAAGAGTCAACACTTCGAGCCTGTCATAGGAGGATCAGAAGGAGCCTGCCAAGCTGTGGAACATGCTGGAGGATCAGCTATTTGTAAAGGTGAACTTTAGAATACATCGTTTAGAGCTGATGGCTTATAAAGAACAGCCACAAGAGTCAATCGATCAGGTCATTAGAAGATACTTTGATTATGGCTCAGCTGTATGAACGAATAGTGGAGCTGCTTACGTTGAAGCTTTCCAGAAAGATCCTTTGGAGAAGAAGAAAGGTCGTAATATTGACACACTGCTAAAAGATCGTAGAAAATACAAAGCCATTGTAGCTGTACAACAACACCTGCAAGTATTATGTGAAAATACCAGTATTGGCGCAGTAGCCAGGATGCAGAAAGCAAGCAGGTCCTGTGGGAAGTGCAGTCTGCTGCATCCACCACAAAGCTGTCCTGCATCCCAAGAACTTTGTAAGCTATATGGTATAAATGGATAGTGGGCTGACCTATGCCAGAAATCTGGTTCCAAGAGATGACCAGGTGTAAGATGCAACCAAACAAAAAGTATGTGCAGCGTACTGGCAGCGACAACTGTGAGTGTGCCAGAGACCCACATAAACACAAACACATGCACGAGATTAGTGGCCAGACAGACCAGGGTGAAAATACAGAGGGGAAAGATCTTCAACTGGAAAATGAATACATTTTCCACATTGTGAAAGTGACACAATGGGGAGAGTTTTCTGTACATCGGGCGGGCCGGTCGGGAGAGGGCGTGGGCAGGCGCAGAGCCGTTCGCCACCCGCGATCAGCAGCGTGCCACCATTTTACGTGGGTGGGCCAATTAAGGCCCGCCCAGCATGACGCACGGCCGGCAGCTCTTAGTGCTACCTGTGTGGGTGGGGGGAAGAGGGAGGGTCAGGGCCTGCACTCTTTCACTCATGTACGTGTAAGAGCACAGAAATCTCCCTGAGGCACGGAGCTGCCTCAGGGAGATTAAGTGCATAATAAAAGTTTAGAAATAATGAAGTTAAAAATTATTTAGACATGTCCCCTCATGAGACAGTGTCACATGAGCTTGGACATGTTTATGAATTGTGCAAAAAATATTTATTTATTTAATAAAACCTTCAGCAAACCTCATCCCGCCCATGGATGAGGTTTCCTGAAAAATGAGAAGGCTGCTTGGGCTCTTTACCTGCCTGCCAACTTTAAGGTTGGACGGGCAGCATTGATAAGTACTTTAACTAGGCTTTTAATGGCCTTAATCGGCTGTTGACAGTCTGGCAGGCATGCAGCCGCCTCCAGCGCGTGCCCGCCAAACGTAATATCTAAATGACGTGTGCTGAAGTCAAGATGCATGCCCGATCTCTCCGCATGTCATTTTACGTGTTGGCGTGCCCCGGCTGAGGTCAAAATTCTGGCCAACGTGTGGATGGAGTCAAACAGGTAGAGGCTTTTGTTACTATCAACAAATTATGTGGCAAACACATGTTCATAGACAAAGTCGACAAGGGAGCGAGTGTGAATATCTTACCAGTCGGAATATGTATCTGGATCATTGGAAGTCAATGATATAACATACAACAGACAAACTAACTGCATACAATGGGTCACCCATTCATTGCGTAGGGACATTGACAATGAAATGCAACTATGGCAACTCTGCTTGGAAACCACAAGTATTCTACCTTGTGGACATGAGCGGACCAGCAGCAGCAGGGTTACCAGTGCACATAACTCAACATTGTGACCATGTACGAGACCACTAAGGTACCAGTCGCAACAAAAAAGGCCAAGAGTAATCACATTCAGTTAGTCAATGAACTGCAACAGATGTACCCAGACAGATTAGGCCTCATAGGTACTTTCAGAGGTGATGCAGTATTACAACTTAGGGAAGAGGCAATTCCCCCCATCAACCCTCCTAGAAAATGCAGTGTGCAAATACAGAAGGAGCTAAAGAGTGACTTGGAGGACAATTTTTAAAGATACAATCTCTAATTTTTCTTTTACTTGCTGATTTTTAAAAAATAACTGAAATCCTCTTAAGACAATGGAGACTGCCAGACGGCTACAACCTACAAGCTTGCATTCCACCAAATGAGATGAAAAAGAAAAGACACTCAACTCCCTGGGGAGCTTAAAAGACCCCATCTCTTGTTGGCTATACACTTGTCTAAAAGTCTTCAAAAGATTCTGAGATGAGACATCAAAATACAATTACCTACTCTAACATCAATGACTGCAGCAAACATGGGCTAATATAACTTCCCTGGAATATACAGCCAGCAGGGTACGTTAAGGGACTGTGTTACCAAGCAGAGAGAGATCAAAAGAATTCTGTACTGAAAAAAACTTCTGAAGCTGTTTGTCCTCTCTCTCTCAAAAGTATTGTGCCCAGATTTGCAAAATAACCACCTGAGAATAGAAATTGACTGCAAACCAAGGACTTTAGGGAATAAAATGTCGAAATCTGCTCTGAATTACTACACCCAGAAGATAACTGAACAAAATGGCCACAATGTGGAATCACCACATCGAGACAAGCCAAAGGATATACTCCTTTGTTTTATCTTCTTCACAAACTGTAAAATATCTTTAAGTCTGTCCTCTTATTCTGCCATCTGTACTAGTGTGTGCATGTGTGTGTGTGTGTGTGTGTGTTTGTGTTTATACTTATATGTGGCCCCAGGTGAATGTGTGTGATGTATGAATGGTGGTTGTGATTTAACTTTTTTTTTTAAATTTGGTAAATAGTTTTAATAAACTTATCTTTCTCTGAGAAAATCTGTCTGACTAATTCTTTACAATCTAAAAGCATAATTGGTGGGACTCCTGGAGTATTGGCAAAGCACATCCTCTCCAAGTTCACGGAATAAACCCTGTTACAGCCAGACATTGAGTGGTATAATAGGGGAGTCATTTCACTCCTCATCACATGATCATAACTGCAATGAAATTGCAGTGATGGGCAAAACCAAACATGAGCATTTCTGAAATCCCCATTCACTGATGGTAGCAGCTCATCATGAAGGATCTGACTTCAACAGCAAGAAATGCCAGGTGAATGTTGATCAGTTTGACTTTTTTGGTTCTATCAATTCAAGCTCTGGGATCTGTCCTGACCCAGGCAAACACAAAGATGTACGAGACATGCCTATTCCCAGGACAAAAAGGGCTTGCAGAGGTGTCTCAGATTTTTCAACTTCTTAGTGCCATAGCTACCCAACTTTGCCGATAAAGCATCCTCACTTAGAGAGCTGTTAAAGAAGGATGTTCCATAGTATAGCAGGAGGATCATCAACACATGTTCCAGTCACTTAAACAGGCATTGTCAGAAGAGGCATGTGTTCTATGACCGAAGAAAGGGAACTATCTTAGAGCTCGACATATCTCAGAGAGGGTTAGGAGTGTGTATTATGTAAGATGGCAAACGAATTACATTTGATTCCAAACGTCTATCGCAAGGACAATCCAATTATTCGAACATAGAACGTGAGACACTTGCTCTGGTATTCGGTATCACAAGGTTCCACATGTACCTATGTGCTAAATGACTCATTGTGGAAATTGACCACAAACCATTGGAAATGATTTGGTGCAAGCCACTGACAAGTGCACCACCCAGACTACAGCAACTTTTGATAAAAATACGGGGCTACGACTTCAAAATCTGTACCTGGTAACAAAATGGTTACTTCAGACACACTGAGCAGGTTACCTAATGCAAAAAAATGCTGCAGACATCTCACTACACATGCTCGTAGATGGCATAGACATTGACATAGAAGATGTACTCAAGGTCAATCCGATTAATTTTGGTCAACACAAGTGCAACCAACTTTAGGAGGAAACAGCAAATGGTCCATGACTAAAGGCATTATGGAGAATCATTGAGCAAGGTTGACCTGATACAATGTAAGAAGCGTCAGACAGCCTCAGATGTTTTTGGCCATACAGAGATGAACTTGTTGTTTCAAGAGGCGTGATTTTCAAGGGAAAACAGGTACCCGAAGCTCTTCATATTGTCAGGACATATTGTCTTAATTACATCAGGGGCATATGAACATAGAGTGAACAAGGCGCCAGGTAAGGTATACCCACCCAGGATTACAGGTATCTCCGGGACATAAAACGTTTCTCGGACTGCTGTTCCCGTCACATTCTGAAATCCACACTCAGTGCCATGCGCCGCCATATGAACACACTCGACTTCTCCTCCAGCAGCACCGCCGTACCCTTTTTCAAAGCTGCGCGTGCCCCCAGTTTCATTTTATCCTTCGGCTCATCCGACGCCTCAACAAGAAACTTTTTCTCTTTCTCTCAAGTGCTAAGGAACGCAAGCTGCAACAACTCATCGACACCAACACCCATCTAGGACCCTCCACCCCTGCCTGTCCCTCCATCCCCACCCTTTCTTCCAATCCCAACCCCAGCCGTGTATTCACTATACCCCCTGACCTTCCCCTCTCCGATGCTGAACGTTCAGTGCTCAGCAAAGGACTTAGTTTCATACCCTTACGCCCTCACCTCAATGAATTTCAGGCTCGGCATGATACTGAACTCTTCTTCCGCCGTCTTCGTCTCCGGGCTCACTTCTTTGGGCAGGAGTCCTCTCCCAGTTCAACGGATCCTTTTACCCATCTCCAATATTCTCCCTCCACCTGGACCCCTCCCTCTGGATTCTTACCTTCTCTCGATCTTTTCATTGAGAACTGTCGGCGCGACATTAGTCGTCTCAATTTCTCTGCTCCTCTCACCCATTCTAACCTGTCTCTCTCTGAACTTACTGCACTCCATTCTCTCAGATCCAACCCTGACATTGTCATCAAACCCGCTGACATGGGTGGTGCTGTTGTTGTCTGGCGCACTGACCTCTACCTCGCGGAGGCTGAGCGTCAACTCGCAGACACTTCCTCCTACCTCTCCCTGGACCATGACCCCACCACTGAACATCAAGCCATTGTTTCCAGGACTGTCACTGACCTCATCTCCTCTGGGGATCTCCCTCCCACAGCTTCCAACCTGATAGCCGCCCAACCTCGGACGGCCCGCTTCTATCTCCTACCCAAAATCCACAAACAGAACTGCCCCGGTAGACCGATCGTCTCAGCTTGCTCCTGCCCCACAGAACTCATTTCTCGTTATCTTGACTCCCTTCTCTCTCCCCTTGTCCAGTCCCTTCCCACCTACATCCGTGATTCCTCTGACACCTTACGTCACATCAACAATTTCCAGTTCCCTGGCCCCAACTGCTTCCTCTTCACCATGGACGTCCAATCCCTCTACACCTCCATCCCCCACCAGGATGGTCTGAGGGCCCTTAGCTTCTTCCTCGAACAGAGGCCCGAACAATCCCCATCCACCACTACTCTCCTCCGTCTGGCTGAACTTGTTCTCACGCTGAACAATTTCTCCTTCAACTCCTCTCACTTCCTCCAAATAAAAGGTGTGGCTATGGGTACCCGCATGGGCCCCAGCTATGCCTGTCTTTTTATGGGGTATGTGGAACATTCCTTGTTGCAGTCCTACTCCGGCTCCCTTCCACAACTCTTTCTCCGGTACATCGATGATTACTTCGGTGCCGCTTCATGCTCTCGTCGGGACTTGGAAAAATTTATTAATTTTGCTTCCAATCTCCACCCCTCCATCATTTTCACGTGGTCTATCTCTGACACTTCCCTTTCCTTCTTTGACCTCTCTGTCTCAATCTCTGGTGATAGTCTGTCCACCAATATCCATTACAAACCCACCGACTCCCACAGCTATCTCGACTACAGCTCCTCACACCCCACTTCCTGTAAGGACTCCATCCCATTCTCTCAGTTCCTTCGCCTCCGTCGCATCTGTTCCGATGATGCTACATTCAAAAACAGTTCCTCTGACATGTCCTCCTTCTTCCTTAACCGAGGTTTTCCACCCACGGTCGTTGACAGGGCCCTCAACCGTGTCCGGCCCATCTCCCGCGCATCCGCCCTCACACCTTCTCCTCCCTCCCAGAAACATGATAGGGTCCCACTTGTCCTCACTTATCACCCCACCAGCCTCCGCATTCAAAGGATCATCCTCCGCCATTTCCGCCAACTCCAGCATGATGCCACCACCAAACACATTTTCCCTTCACCCCCCTTATCGGCATTCCGTAGGGATCGCTCCCTCCGGGACACCCTGGTCCACTCCTCCATCACCCCCTACTCCTCAACCCCCTCCTATGGCATCACCCCATGCCCACACAAAAGATGCAACACCTGCCCCTTCACTTCCTCTCTCCTCACCGTCCAAGGACCCAAACACTCCTTTCAAGTGAAGCAGCATTTCACTTGCATTTCCCCCAACTTAGTCTATTGCATTCGTTGCTCCCAATGTGGTCTCCTCTACATTGGAGAGACCAAACGTAAACTGGGCGACCGCTTTGCAGAACACCTGTGGTCTGTCCGCAAGAATGACCCAAACCTCCCTGTCGCTTGCCATTTTAACACTCCACCCTGCTCTCTTGCCCACTTGTCTGTCCTTGGCTTGTTGCATTGTTCCAGTGAAGCCCAACGTAAACTGGAGGAACAACACCTCATCTTCCGACTAGGGACTTTACAGCCTTCCAGACTGAATATTGAATTCAACAACTTTAGGTCGTGAGCTCCCTCCCCCATCCCCACCCCCTTTCTGTTTCCCCCTTCCTTTTTTTTCCAATAAATTATAAAGATTTTCCTTTTCCCACCTATTTCCATTATATATAAAAAAAACCCCACTAGAGCTATACCTTGAGTGCCCTACCATCCATTCTTAATTAGCACATTCATTTAGATAATATCACCAACTTTAACTTTAACACCTATGTGTTCTATTGTACTATTGTCGTTGACATCTTTTGATGATCTGCTTCTTTCACTGCTTGTTTGTCCCTACAACCACACCCCCCCCCCCCCACCTCTCTCTCTGTCTATCTCTCCGCCCCCCCCCCACACACACCTTAAACCAGCTTATATTTCAACTCTTTCTTGGACTCGAACTCAAGTTCTGTGGAAGGGTCATGAGGACTCGAAACGTCAACTCTTTTCTTCTCTGCCGATGCTGCCAGACCTGCTGAGTTTTTCCAGGTAATTCTGTTTTTGTTAAGGTATACTGTGTATTGGCCAGGGATCAATAACTATATCGAGAAGACAGTGAGGATGTAAGAAGCATACCAGAGACACCAGCCACATCAATGCAAAGAACCATTACATCCTCACAAAGTTCCATCGTACCCTTGGTCTAAAATCGCAACAGATTTATTCACTGTACATGGCAATGAATTTCTCCAGGCCACTGACTACTTTTCCAAGTGTCCAGTCACCAGACAATTGAAGGATAGCTCAAGTGTATCCATGGCAGAAACAATTGGCAGAATTTTCCATTCTGGGATTAAGTCCTGTGGCGGGAAAGGGAAGTGTTTCCCGTTGCAGAGGCCAGTGGGAATTTGCATCATATTGCACAATGCTGGCTGAATTAATTATGCAGTCGGGTGTTTCCTGAAGTTTTGCACAGCAGCATGGACTGGTTGGCTCTTGTCCCACCATCATATCTGGGCACCATATTTAAAAAGCACCTGGACATCAACTTACCCATCACTGGAGGAGAAGATCCACTTCTGGAAGCTCTTGGAGATAGAAGATCGACCTGCTGGAAGGTCCTGAAGCTAGAAGATCCACATAGCTGATGCTCCACCCACCCTCCGCTGCACGTGGTTTTCCAGAATCCAGACTCTGGAGACCTCCATCTTCCTTTCTGATCTCTGCGAGCTGCCCAGGCCTTCTTGCAAGTAAGTCTGACAAGTGCACACTACATTAGTCTGGACCTGTTCTGGACCAGCATGATTTCCCACTGGTGGCACGGAAAATTGGACGGGGTGATGATTCTGGTCAGGCCTTCATCTGCATCCCATTAACTGGATGCAAAAGGGTTTCATGCCAGCCTCGGGCAGAATGGTGACCCACCATGGCAGGCGAGAGCGCAAATTCCTGCTGTCATTTTACACTGACAGGAAACTGATTTTTCAGTTCCCGTTGCATTGTTCCACATCCCAACCACCACCCACCATTAAATTCATCATGGCGGGGGGACTGGAAAATTCCACCCAATGAGTTCAATTTTCAGTTTGTTTGGTGTGCCTGAAGAGATCACATCAGACAGCGGGCCACAGTACACTGGCAGACCTTTTAGGGACACGTGTGCTAAATGGGACATAAACCATGTGACAGGCTCACCACACTATCCTAGATCTAGTGGTCTCTCCAAGTGAATGGCTCACACTATTTACTCATGAATCTTGACATGCAGGGAAGCTAAACAAGATCTCTATATCACAATGTTACATTTAAGAGTAACACCTTTCGACATGGGCTTACTGTCACCAGCAGATCATGTTCAGAAGGCAGGTTAGAACAACTTTGCCAAGCCATAACCTGTCCTATTTCTCAGAAGTACAGGATAAACCTCTTGAGAAACAAGGAAGAATGAAGGCAGTGTAAGACCAACATGCAAAACTGCATAGTCTGCACGTAGGACAAAGGTTTGAGTCATACGTCCTACCCAGGGAACTTGGCTCCCACAGAAGTATCAAAAGTGTGCAATGAGCTAGATCCTATGAAGTCACAACTCTGAGTGGAGCGACACTAAGAAAGAACAGAAGCCAGCTAAGAGAAGTGTACAACTGTGCAACACCTAGCAGTCCAACTGTGTCTAGAACACATCCAAAGATGGAGTCGAAGAATGAAATTGTGGAAGACCATGAAAACAATCAGCACTCTGACAATAAACAAGTTACAAACACACCTACAAGTCAAGAAGACCCAAATGTTATGACCGATGCAGTTGGTAAAGTGAAGTTATTTAAAAATCCCAGATGAAAACTTTAAACAAGTTAACAACCTATAATTTTAAGTGTTATGTTTGAGATGCGACTCTAAATTCAGGAATCAGACCACCAGTTCTTGAGGCTTTACATTAAACTAAATGAAATATTTAATTAATTTTACACAGGTTAAAAAATATATATACATGGCTTCAAATTACTACTATCATAACTTATAACAAATTCCCAAACTAATCTCCATTAAGACAATAGCAACCCATAGACTTAACTAGACACCAGGCAAAGCATTTTCAACTTACAAATTCAAAATGAGGTTCTTTTCACTGTGGAGGCAGTTGGACCAGTTGGAGGCTTACAGCTGCCTTTGATCTTACATTGCCTCTGCTCTGCACACTGGAAAACTGCTGAAGTTATACCTACCACCACTGATTGAATTCAAATTCTCATTGTCTCACCAGCCTCTTTGAACTTCACCTTTTAACAATTAAACTCCTTTCATAGTACCAATTTTATTAGCAATATAAACATATTGCTTGGTAGCTGCTAGAAATGCATCAGTTTTCACCCCCCACCCCCCTTCTTGAATGCTCTATCCAAAAAATGCAAATATACACTATCTCCCTTACATATAAAAATTAGTACCCATCAAAGCACCCAGACTAGTTGGCTTTAATCCAATTAAAGCACACCTGCAGACTAAACCTCTATTTTAAAAGAAAAAATATTTCCAAAATATTATACACATTAATAGCTTCATGACACCAAGTGATAAGCCTAAACCACAGAAGGTCATAACATTACAAGATCAGGGAGGACCGTTAAACCACCTATACCTTATACAGACTCTTAAACTATTAAATCCTTAAATTCTTGTGTAAATAGTTTTCAAACTACCCTAATGTATATGTATTTTCACTCCTGGTGTATGTAATGTTATCTTGGGGAAGAAAGAGGGGATGTTGCGATACTGCTTTAAAAGAGAATATGCTAATGAGTAAGTAGCCAGGATGTAAACCATGCGACCAGCAGACATTGTTCAGAGGAGCTGCCAATTTAGCTAATAGCACATGGTGTGACGCAATTGCTGTACTTTCCTGTTAACAATAGCTGTTGAATCTTTATGGTAAATCTGTCTGTTGAGCAATCCTGTGCTACATCTACAAGTAAACCTATGTTTAGTTTACCAGTCCTGTGTGAGATTGGTAAGTTTGTATTAAGCAAACATTGAAACACAACAAGAACCATGCACAGCTCTGTTTTTGCAGCCTATGTAAAGTCTTGGCAAATTCCACAATCCCTCCTTGCATTTGGACTGTGGGCCTCTAGGCTTAAAAGACAAACCTTTGATGATCAATGTATTTGCACACCAATGTCTCTGTGCTCCCTCTTTAGAATCTTACTTATCATGATGTGTTTCTTTTCCTGGCTCTTTTCAAAATTCTCACTCTGTATCTCACTTTGTCCTACACCGAACTGCAGCTGTCACCTCCCTGACCATCCTGCTGGTCTACTCCATGTAGAACCATAGAACCATAGAAAAGTTATGGCACAGAGAGGCCATTCAGCCCTTGTCTACCAGCAGCCTTACATAATCCTTACTACATTTGACCATGCCCTCTATTTGGTACCCTTAGAAAATTTTCATATTGTTCCCTCGTCATTAATTCCATTGATTTCAAATAAAAGAATAAACAGGTTTGGTGTAAAACATGAAGCCAATCTGTTCAACCTCTGCTGAATGTGAATTGAAGTTTTATTTTTTCACTCCAGACACTACAGTTAACAACTGAACTCTTTCATGAACATAGCATATTTAATAGGATTCTTTGATGAGACCAGAACACTGAAATACAAAATTCTGTTCCAACAAAAATTCATTTCCTAGTTCTTAAGTTAATCAGACTAAGGGTGTAAATGTATTTGAAGCTGAGAAGCACAGGTCAGAAATTACATTGTTTTGCTAGCTTCATATGTTTGCTAAGTGCTTTCTGTAGCTTGTGTTTTCTGCCACAGTGATTAATTGGGATGCATTTTTTTTAAAAATAGATTTAGCAATTGGCTGTTTCTGTCAACACTTCACTACAATGATGTCCTACTGCAACCCTCCTTGGAGTAGAGGCTGTGTTATCAGAACTGGATTTTACACACAGATGGAGTTGATTAAATGGTAGGCTATAGAAAGAGTTCAAGATTGACTTTGGGAGTGGTGCCGAATTATATAATAATATAAACTGAGAGACATCAAGGGAAGTACATTACTCATATTGAACACATCAGTGCAAAAAAATTAGCAATCAGGGTATCAAATCACAATGGACACAAAAAAATGATCAGACTACTGATGGTATGACCTGAAGGTATCATATACAGATGGAAAACTCATTTGAGGGAATGCAGCAATGTTGGAGGAGCCAACTTTCGAATGAGGCATTAAATCGAGGCCCCATTTACCCTATCAAGCAGAGATAAAAGATCCCATGATGCTATTGTGAAGAAATGGGTGTTTCTCATCATTATTTATCCCTCAACCAACACCTAAAAGTAGTTTACCTCATCATTATTACGTTTATTATTAAAAATAAATACTTAATTGGTTGTAATGTGCTTTGGGATGTCATCAGGGTGCGGAAGATGCTATATAATTGTAAGTTCTGTCTTCCTTTCAAATTTACATATATTATGGAGACACAATCAAGAGCAAACAGCCAGGATGTAAATGTAAAAATAAGTACTCATGAGAATATTAAGCTTATGTTCACTTGAATATTAAAACCATGCTAATATCTGGCATAAGATGAAGTTACTCAAAACTGAGACAAAAAGGAATGAGACCTTTGGGATCTCCAAAGAAACTAGAATGGAGGATGTCAAAGACAAAAGTATAGGCCCAAAGTATCTTGTAACAAATCAATGAAGGGACTGCCAAGGGATTTCCCCCCCCCAATCACCCACCCACCATCCCACCCCTTAATTTTGGATCTCCTTAACCCATCAGTTTGAAGGATTGTGAGATGAACAGCATTTGGGCATGTAAGCTTGAATAGTGAATTCATTGTCAAATCATTTACAGAAAGAAATAAAGAGAGGTCAAGAAAGATTGGATTGAGAAAAAGTGAGAGAAAAAGTAAAAAAAAAGATAACTTTTAATATAAAAGGGATCTCCAAAGACAATTAAAGCTTGGAAGAATGAGAGTCCACACTTGTAATATGTAATTTTCAGTGCCTGAGAGGTTAGCTAAAAGTAATTAATACTTATTACATTTTTTAGAAAAGGTAGTAGGCTTGAAATGACTTGGTTTAACTTTGTGTGGTGAGTTGACTTCATATCAACAGTGCAAGTACCAGAAATTCATGCTGCTCAATGCATTTGAATAGCAGATCAGACAGCAAGATTCTGTTTTTGTGAAGCAAACAGTGCAGCAGTGTGCATTCAACAGCAGCTTTTCAATTTCTGTTTTTAATCATGTATCTGCCCTGGCCTGTAGTTGCTGCTGCATTTTCACTCAAATAACACAGAGCACTATTGGCCTCAATGTTATTTTGTCACCAATTTTGGGGCAATATGCTACCTCTCATATTTAAACATATTTTAAAAACAAATGTAACCTGGCTTCAAAGTAGAAGGTGGTTAGAATGCAGCAACAGGGCAACTTTCACTTGATGGGGAATTAGTTCAGATGGATGTGTTTTGATCCAGGGATAATTTGAACTATGATATATAGGGTTATAGCAAGTCTTGCATGTTTTTGTATTTAACTTCTCAAGGGATCATCTTTATCTTATGATTTGATGGGGCCAGTGTCTCAGTGATTGTCTGATGCAAAATTAAATACTGTAAAATGCATTGGTATAAATCACTGGTTCTGGAATTGGCCCATTGCACTCCATGGGTATTTGAAGCCATCAAATATACATCAAGCAGAAAGATACACCTCCAAGCTGCATTCTATTTACCATGGGACAGGAAACTGATTAATCCGAAGGAAGTTCCACTTGAGGAAATGTTAAGAAGGACTGAACACAGCATAATATAAACAGTTCAGCTTTGGAAAACTTAACCTTTGGAGAGAATGGATTAACCACTTGTAAACTATTTCCAGTTCTTTTATACAGGATACACAAAGTTCAGGTCTGCCCTGGATATTCTCTCAGGGTCATTGGTTTCTCCTGTAAGTGGATTCCAACACTCTTGTGATCAGGAATTTATCTTTACTGAAAATCTGTGCTCATACAATAGCATGACCCAGGGCTGCAACAATAAAGCTTATATTAAATGAACTGGATAATGCAATTTTGCATTTTGCCACTGCCTCCCTAACACATCCCCCTACTCTCCCCCCACCCACCCCACTCTTGTGCATTTCTCCTGTTTTCAGAGCTTCTGAAACGTGAAATGATTAACACTTCAGTGAAACAAGGTCAATTAATAAGCAAGACGCTGGTTTGTTTCACAGATTGACTGAACACAGTTCTAAATCTTGAAATTTAACTTATGCTGTGAAGCATATCAAACAACAAAGGTCATCACACTGTCCTTGATAGTGTGCTAAAACAGACTCTTCCCCTTCCCTATGACTGATTTTATACTGGGTACATACTACCTTACAGTACTTTGCCATAATGGGCTTTTTTAGACACTGGCCTGATATGGAGTATGTTCCATGTTACAGAGTAATTTAATAAATAGAAAATACTAGAATATAGATTAAGTTGACACACAGTGCAGATTATACAGATTGCTTTCATATACAATATATGATGTATTAAAGAATGGCTTAATACACACTACACACAGAATGTGTTAGATTACAGACTGGTTTGACACACAACACATAGTATAGATTGGTTTGATATGGTTTGATAAAGAGTAAATGGTATATTAAAATTGGTTTGATATACTTTTAGGATCATAGAATAGCACAGCATGGGGAAGGAGGCCATTCAACCCATCAAGTCTGTGCCAGCTCTTTTGAGATTTGAAATGATGGACTGTATGATATTTGTCATTGCAGATATCAAGAGCTGATTTTCTTTTTCTGGCATCTACAGGGCAGTTCAGAAACTATGCCCACTTCCCTGACCCAACCACATACATGAGCCCAGAGCAGACTTCTGGCAGGGGCAATTATTTGATCATAGCAGGAGTGTGCCAGTGTTCACCAGAAAAATATAGACAGTGCTGCATCTGCAGCTACAGAATCAGATATGGTGGGAAAAAGCATAAAGGGATCACAGGGCCTCAAAGGCTGGAAAAACCACCTGCTGAAAATCTGGACCTTAACCAAGATCTTCAGCGGGTAAGACTTCAGGACAAATTGACTGGAAAAGAGTCATGTACAAGATCTTCTCCCTCCATATGCAGTATTTGCTGATGTTTCCAGTGATACCTGGCCCGTAGCAATTCCAAGAAATGGTGGGAACATGAACAGATAGAAACGAGATGAGCCAGGCACCCAGACTCCACCATTCCCCACTGACATTTATCTGCAGCGGGTGTGGAAGGAGCAGCCAGCAGTAGCCCTGGAAACGCAGGGGAGGGAAATGCAAGTCAGGGCAGCAAAGCAGCAGCAGTCCTCACCACCTAATTTTGCCCCTTTTTCCACTCCCACTACAAAAAGAAATGGAATATCCACCCCATAGAGTAAGTTATTCTTAGAATTCAGTACATGAGGGTAGTATGCACTTTTACAAGGTTGAAGCACTGTGTGACATTTATCATCTCAATAAGAGCATTTAATGCCTGTGTTGCACACATAGCAGTCAGGAAAAAGCCAGTAAATTATAAGGCAGTTAGTCTTCCTTCAGTAACCAAAATAAAAACACCTGGAAAAGCTCAGCACCTCTAACAGCATCTGTGGAGAGGAAAACAGTTAACGTTCCTTCAGTAAGTCTTCCTTCAGTTATTGATAAGCCACCAGAGTTATTCATCCAATGTCTATGCAATGGGAGAAACACAAGCTAATCAAAGTAAGGCAATGCAGAGATTCCTAAAGGACATGTTGTGTTCAAGCAACCTAAAGGAATTAATTACCTGAAGAAGGTAAATACCGGAAGTGCAGATGGGTGGCTTATGAGCATTTTCTTTGCAAAAAATACTACAGAACATACCAGTTAATAAACACAAGCAAATGGAACACAGGGGAATATGAGTGCATGGGATCAAGTGCTGATTAAGGGCAAAAAACAAGAAGTTTCTCAGACTAAAACAATGTGATTAATGAGATGTGTGTTGTGGTTGATGTTTATTTACTTCTATGTCGGTGAATAAAATTTAATAATTCAGGGAACAATATCGATATTTGCTGATGACACCAATGTGGGTGTATGGCATGTCATGACAGAAACTGTCAGCATCTCTCTCAGGGCCTTCCCTCTTTTAGTCGTTCTCTGTTCTCAGCCACACTGCTCTCAGTCCCAGCTTCTCTGCACAATGGTCAGATTCTCCAGCACTCAGAGATCTCTGCTGTGCTCTCAATCCTAAGTTTCTCCACAGTCACTCTTTTCCAGTAACCAGGGATCTCTGCAGACACTCTTACACTTTTCCCAGGAGTTTGTTGTCTGCACCTCATACTTTTTTCCAAAAATATGCTTTATTCATAAAAACTTTAAAATTACATTCCACAGATTCAAATTGGACATTACTAAAAGTGCAATGTGGTTCAAATTCTTCCTATACAGTACATGCCTCAATACAATTGCAATTACATGTGATATTTAAACATGACACAGTTTCCAGCCCCTCTGTCTCCTATGGCAAGGTGTGGCCTTTTTCCATTAAGCCTTCGTGGCAGCTGCCCCAAGCTTTAGTGCATCCCTCAGCACATAGACCTGGACTTTGGAATGTGCCAGTCTGCAACACTCAGTTATGGACAACTCTTTGCTGGAACTGGAAGTTTCGAGAAAACAAAAGATTGTCTTTCATCGAGTTGATGGTCCTCTAGCAGCAGTTGATATTAGTCTTGGTGTGTGTCCCTGGGAACAGCCCACAGAGTCCTGCATTGGCAGAACCTCAATAAAAACCACTGCATCTCTTTCCAGAGCTTTTTTGCAAAGGCACATGTCAGAAGCAGATGGACAACAATTGCTTCCCCACCACAGCTGCCTCGAGGGCAGCATGTGGAGGGAGTTTTATTCTGGCCTTGCAGGAAGGGTGTGATGGGGAGGGTCTTTCTTCCACTAGCCAAGTTACATCTTGGCGCTTGTTTGAAAGTTGAGGAGGCATCCTGCCAAACGACTTTGTCCATTTGCAGTCATGGCACATCATCTGCTCTGCCTTGTCTGTCTATCCTTATTTATTTATTTAATTAGTTAATTAGTTACTAATTTAACATACTAAAGCAATAGCAAGTTAGTCTCCTAACTTGGAGCCAATGGTAGAACATTCACCAGATACTGAAGGTAAAATAAAAAGAAGTGCCTCTTTCCTTCTCTGCACCCTTTAGCACTCAGTTCACAAAGCACTCTGTTTCCTGATCACTCTGTGTTTCACATTAGACCCAGCAGTGACACAGGGAACATTACTTTTGAAGTGTGCTGACAATTTTAAGTCTACACTCATGTGAAACTCTATCGTGATGGGTCTTTCCCAGCTCATGTGAATATGCTTGGGCTTAGCCCTTCTCTTCCTTGATTCCCAAGCATATTTAAATGAGCTGGGAAAGACCCATCATTATAACATTTCAAATGAGAGTGGATTTAAATTTGTCAGAATGTGGGAGAGACTCTGAGAAAGTTCAGAGACTCTGAGCTTGCTTAAAAATGTAACATGGTCATATTAAATATGGAAAACTGGCATCTCTTCAACTGGCATCTCTTCAACTGGCATTTGTCAGCCTATCTCACAGAGAGTTATAAACATGGATGGTGTAAGAAATAGAAGCAGACTGTTTTCCACAAGGTTAGGAAAGTAATGCCCAATTGCCTTCTCTTTTATTATTTTGGGAAGAGAATCTAAGTGATTTCTTTTTAAGGATTGGGCATCAATTGCTCCAGTGTGGGATGGCCAAGCTCATCAGGCAGCCATCACTCTGCTCCCAGCACTGAGCCCCATGTGTTGGGGGTGAGCATTTTGAATGAAAAGTGCTCACCTCAAAAAAAATGCCGGCAAAAATGGTTTATCTTCCATCGGTGACTAAGTTAATCAGATAAGGGCTACAGCTCTCTCAGTTAAAATGCAGCAGTCTGACACAGTTCTGCTGTCCCTCTCTAGCCGGTAACTACTTCACAAATCCACGATATACCAGGCGGGTTCTCCTGAAGTGATGGAGATTAAAGCACTTTCCTCATAAAAATGGGAGAAAATGGGAGAGAAGTGATCAGGTGAAGGGCTAGACCAAGTCCCCTTCAATCAAATTCATTAATAGGCTATTTCAGATCAGAAAGTGGGCATGTTTGGACATCTCACGCAAGCATCCAGATATTCCACGAGACTCTTATTTAATGTGTAATTCAACATCTCATTAATTGTTTCATATGGGAGTCTTCGCCTTGCGACTTTATTGGAGATACAGCATACGTATGAGAGTAATTCTGTCTCACTAACAGAAAACTTGAATCGGAAAATCAGGTATGGAGTTGGAGAGCCATTCTCCTGCGATACCTGGTGCAAGCAAGGCTCCACGCTGGAAGCTTGACTCATGAATTGATGCTTTATATGTGCTTAAAAGCAATTTTTAAAAGTATTTTATGTAAAATGTTGTACATTCTACTGTTTATATGTGCTGGGTGAGAACAGCAAAAGGACCAGAGAAGAGAGGACAATAGATCTTTCTTGGGCAGTGATTTGTTATGGTCTGGAGTGCACTGTCTGGAAAGGTAGTGGAAGCAGGTTCAATAATAACTTTCAAAAGGAAATGTTTTGAAAAGAAGAAATTTGCAGGTCTGTGGGGAAAGAGCAGGAAAGTAGGACTAATTGGATTGCTCTTTCAAAGAGCCGGTAGAGGCAAAATGGGCCAACTGGCCTCCTTCTGTCATGTATGGTTCTCTATGACTCTAACAGGCTGCCTTAAAATAATGCTAGAAAAATGCTAGACAAGAAATGTGACTGTATATACAGAGATTACAACACTCCCATACAATGCACAATGTCAGACAATTACTGGGAGAAATACAGCTGTATAAAGTGTGTTGCTCCAGAGATAGACTTTACACAAGTTCACATTTTACTGTCTGGCAAATCTATCAGCTGTCAGAAGAGCTGGCTAATTGCACTATGAAAGCACAGACAGCTCCTGATTAATGCATACCTCATTTACCAGAAAATGTTATGTTTGGATGAATGTTTCCACAGACTGTGTGTAGAAATGATCTTTTTTGCAACTAGCTCTCTACTACTGTGGCCATTTTGGGTATAGCGATAGAGTGGATTCGCATTTCTACCAAGGCCATAAAAATACAGTATTCCTCCATCAAGGCCTAGGAGAGAAATGGAATGGACTTGCTTCATTCAAATTTTACAGGATGGGAATGAACAGAATGGAAGGCTTAACATAGCATTTCCTTTGGTCAGGTTAATACTACAGCCTAGTTGTTGCACTTTCAACCAGGAAGGAAAGAGGCTGAGGCAAACAGCATTTTACAACCTGGGGACATTTTTCCACTTCTGCACTCTGAGCCAGCTATTGTCCATCCACCAAAATTAATGAATGGGAAATCACGGGCTGAGGATCTCAGAGGCAGAAAATCTCAACCATTATCTGTCTATTGCAAAAGAGGATTTTGTGTACTTTTGCTGCACTTAAGGAGCTGAGTATGTTACAATCCCTGTAGATATTAATTTCCCAGTGACGTATTCTAAAGATCACATGACAAGATTTCACATTTTAGGATTTTTATCATAACAAAGAAACTAAAATCAAATTCAACTAAACTTTACTTTGTAGACAGCCAATACACTAAATTACAAAAAAAGATATTTCCTGGTAACTTTGTATCACAGCTGAAAACCCCATGCTATGTTTATATATGATCTCATGCTTTCAGCAAGTGTGTAGTCTTGTGATTAAAGTCAAAAGCTCCTCATGGCTTTAACAGGATCTCTTCTTCTTGCTTTACCAAGATGAATCTTCGAGTGTCCTTTTAAACAAAACCCCCATCACTCAATCCTTTGAGCATAATTGAATGGACTTCCCGTCTCTGGTGATTTTGTGGTCTTTAACTCTTGACAATCCTTATTTCCTTACAGATATCTTCCATGCTTATCAGCCCTCCACTTGGTCGTTAACCCAAAAGCAGTCTGTTTTGTCTGCCTTGCAGAGCAGCACCTGTTGTGTATCTTCTTTCCCAAAGCTCTCAGTCTGACTGTCATTGAGAGTCTGAGTCTGTAAGCAACAAGAACTTTTGTGTCCAGGTGTTAAAACTTGCACCTTACTTTCAATAGGTTTTGACTTAATTCCCTGTCCCCATGTCAACCAGGTCACATGGACTTGTCTCTAGGCAGATGCTGTAGGAGATCAGATGTCTCTCTCCACTATTCCATTTTATCTTGAATTAAAGGAGACAGTTTAAAACATAACCATCCTATAATGTCCAACGGTCATAACAAGTAAAAGAAATTGTAGAATGAGACAAAATTCCTGATTTACCTGTTATCAATGAAATGGTTTAGATTTGATGCAACATGATGTGCAGGTGCCTTCATTGCGTTACTGCTTTAATAACTACTGGCATTTGTGTGTGGTATGATATTTAGTCAAGAAAGCACTCAGTCCATTATCTTTGCATGAGAACCAAGTGCATCCAAACATACCATCACTGTAACATTTTAATGCAGCTCTATGGTGACATTCTAATATACCATTATCACAACATTCTAGTACAGCCCCCCTGCAACATTTGAATAAAGCACCTAATGAGAAGAATGGGCCTCATAAAAAGACCCTTAAATCACTGAGTCCTATTCAGCTGCTATCCTACATACTTTGCATTTCAGTTGAATTGAGCTCTTCAGATGACCCTCACAAGATCTAAAGTCCTTCACTCAGTGCCTCAACAGTGAGTTGACTGACTTTGCCTGAATTGTTCATGAGGTGCGGAAGGTTTGCTGATGCTCTCACTGCTGACACTTTCTCCAGGCTGCCCTGGAATGGATTGAAATCTCGTGTTAGGGTTAGGAGGTACAGGCAAGAGGGTGGTTGTCTTTTTTTGTGTCCATTTCATTGTTTATTGCTGCAGCTTCTGTTGAACCTGATATTTTAACTTTGTTCATCTTTTTAATTGCTTCTTGTCTTGTTTTTCTGGATATTATCTGTTTTTTACGACTATGGCTGGGATTTTGGTAATGGGTTTGTTCCTGGTCCCTCTCAGATTAAGGCACTCTGTGTAAGGGTTGTTTGCTCAGGGGATATGATTTATCGGTGTTTGTTTTAGCATTAGGAGTTGGGGTTGCAGTCTTCTTCTGGATTAGGGAAAAAGGGTAAATCTGGATCAGGGTTAGGATTCAATGTGGTTATAAATGGAATCAGCTTTAGAATTAATGTTTTTTTTGGCTGTGGACATTTTAGAGTTAGTGTGAGTCTAAGTCATGGTCTGGGACAATTAGGACCAGGACTTTGGGCTGAATTTTACAGCCCTGTCTTGGCGGAAGCAGGGCCATAAAATGCGGCGAGCTGTTCGAAAATCTATTGACTTCGGCAGGACTGGAAAATCCCACCAGCGGGAGGGGCCTTAAAATTCCACCCTTTGTTTTTCAGGTGGAAGGTCGGTGGGTGAGGGGATGGTGCTTGGGACTATTTTAGGGTTTTGGGTTAATGTTGGGTCCAGGTCATGGTCTGGAGCAGTCAGGATCAGCATAGGGATTTGGGGGTGGGGTATAATTTGGGAAGGGAAGGTATTTTAGGATTAGTGTCAGAGTGGTGTTAAGGGCTAAGGCTAAGATTCAAGGGCAGTGATCCACACTGCTACCCGAGCATTTTGCTGCACAACTTGGGAAAAACCACACATGTCACTTCTATATGTCTGATGCTCTTTGATCAATATGTACTGGCTGTGCAGCCAGGGTTTGATATGTTTTACACCTGCACTCAATTGCATAGGCTCCACTTCTGCACCTACATTTTCTGGCTTCCTGATCTTGTGTCAGTTTCTGAACTAATCACTATCTATCTATAACTCACTGAAGCAGAGAGGACAAACAATACTTTGTTCTTCAACATCCTTCTTAGCTGCCTCCTAGCTTAATGTGCCTGCAAGATAAAAACTGTAGTTAACTTTAGTCTGCTTGTATAGGATTTTATCTTAAACAGTTACTTTGTGCATTTCTTACAAGAGACCTGATAGCTGGTGGGGAGATTGAAGCAGACACAGAAATGTTAAGCAAGAAAAGTCTTACATTCCCAAAAATTAATGGAAGCCATTGACATTTTTCAATCTTTGGACTCCGTGTATGAACCATTTTTTTTGGTATTTTACTGTTGCCAGCTTTATCTCTAAATTTTCCAGTGGTTTGCTGGCAACAGCAAAACGCTTGGCTGCCAGTGAATCGTGTAAGACCATAATATGTCATTTGCCAACACTTTAGTACATTAACCACTCTGAGATCCAGATCCAGGTGAATCCCAGTTCCAGGTTTGCTTCCTCTTCTTGGGCGATGCTGATGGTTCAGGCTACCTCATACTTTGTACAGCAATACATGTTACTTTTGCCATAAACCAGCTAATTTTTATGTATAAATTAATAGCACAGAAAGAACTCTTGCCTCAGAAATTTGGCCAAGTCTTCATCTTCGTAAAGGTTTCCTTCAAGTGGAAGATCTGTTTGCCAGAACTGAAATAAATGCTTAGAACTTCCATTCAATAGTGAGGAAACCAATTTCAAAAATACCAAAACATACAGTTTTAGAACTGTTGTTCGAAATTTTTGTCCGACATTGAGAGGAAACCGTCCAGTGAAGTGGGCCAAGAAATTGAAGTTAAGGTTAGGTTATTTAATTTTGCTCATGATATGTGGGTGTCGATGGCAAGACCAGCATTTATAACCAAACCATCCCTAATTGCCCTTTAGAAGGTGGTGGTGAGCCACCTTCTTGAATAGAACTGAACGGCTTGCTAGGCCATTTCAGAGAGCAGTTAAGAGTCAAACACATTGCTGCAGATCTGGAGTGGTAAAGGCCTCACTAGGTAATTAAGGATGGCAGATTTCCTTCCGTTAAGGACATGAGTGAAGCAAGTGGGTTTTCACGACAATCCTGCACTCTTATGGTCACCATTACTGATACAGACATTTTATTCCAGATTTATTTAATTAATTAAATTTAAATTCCGAGCTGCAGTAGTGAGATTTGACCTCATGTCTCCTGATGGGTCCTGAGGGGAGGTGAAAAAGCATATTAGAGAAGTGAAGAGGGATTATGAGAAAGACTGGTAGCCAACATAAAGGGGAATCCCAAAGTCTTCTATAGGCATATAAATAGTAAAACGGTGGTAAAAAGAGGCGTAGGGCGGATTAGGGACCTAAAAGGGAATTTACATATGGATGAAGTGGCCGTGGCTGAGGTATTAAATGAATACTTTGCATCCACCTTTAGCAACGAGGTAGATGCTACCCAGGCCATGGTGACAGACGAGGAAAATCTGTCACTAGAAGGGTTAAAAATTGATAAGGAGGAAGGGTTGAATAAACTGTCAGTACTTAAAGTTGACAAGGCACTAGGACTGACTGAGATGCATTCAAAGGTATTGAAGGAAGTGAGAGTAGAAATTGCAGGGGCACTGGCCATAATCTTTCAGTCTTCCCTTGACTCAGGATGGCGCCAGAGGACTGGAGAATTGCAAACATTACATCCTTGTTCAATAAAGGTTGTAAGGATGAGCCCAGCAATTACAGACCAGTCAATTTAACTTCAGTGGTAGGCAAGATTCTAGAAACATTTATTCAGGATAGAGTTAGTAGTTACATGGAAAAATATGGGTTGATAAGCAAGAGCCAGCATGGATTTCTAAAGGGGAAATCATGATTAACTAACTTGCTGGAGTTTTTTTGAAGAAGTAACAGAAAAGATCGATGAGGGTAATGCTGTACATGGTGGTGTAGTGGTATACATGGACTTTGAAAAGGCATTTGACACAGTACCACATGACCGACTTGTGAGAAAAGTTATTGCTCATGGAATAAAAGGGACAGTAGCAATGTGGATACAAAATTGGCAGAAAACTGGGAAACAGAGAATAATGGTCAATGGATATTTTTCAGACTGGAGGAAGGTTTGTAGTGGAGTTTCCCAGAGGTCAGTATTGGGACCCTGGCTGTTCCTGATATATATTAATGATCTAAATCTTAGTGTGCAGAGGCAATTTCAAAGTTTACGGATGATATGAAGCTTGGGAGTGTTATGAACTGCGAGGAGGATGGTATAGAACTTCAACTGGGCATAGACAAGTTGGTGGAGTGGACAAATAGGTGGCAGATGAAGTTCAATGCAGAGAAGTGTGAGGTGATGCATTTTGATAAGAAGAACATGGACAGACAATATAAAATAAGGGGTGAAATTCTGAAGGGGTGCAGGAGCAAAAAGACCTGGGTATATATGTGCATAGATCATTGAAGTTGGCAGGACAGGTGGAGATAGCAGTTAATAAAGCATTTGGTATCCTGGAGTTTATTAATAGGGACATAGAGTACAAAAGCAAGGAGGTTATGCTGAATTTATATAAGACACTCGTTAGACATCAGCTGGAGTATTATGTACAGTCTGGGCACCACATTATGGGAAAGATGTGAACGTATTGGAGAGAGTGCAGAAGAAGTTTACAAGAATGGTTCCAGGGTTGAGAAACTTCAGTTACAAAGATAGATTGGAAAGGTTAGGACTGTTCTCCTTGGAGAGAAGGAGGTTAAGAGGAGATTTGATAGAGATGTTCAAAATCATGAGGGGGCTGGACAGAGTGGATAGGGAGAAGCTGTTCCCATTTGTAAAAGGATCAAGAATGAGAGGGCACAGATCTAAAGTGATTTGCAAAAGAAGCAAATGTGACGTAAGAAAATTTTTTTTCACACAACGAGTGATTCGCGTCTGGAATGCACTGCCAGCAAGTGTGGTGGAGGTGGGCTCAACAAGGCTTTCAAGAGGGCATTAGATGATTATTTGAATAGAAACAATGAGCAAGGGTGCATGGAAAAGGTAGGGCAATGGTACCAGGTTATAACGCTTATTTGGAGAGCCAGGGCAGACATGATGGGCCAAATGGCCTCCTTCTGTGCCTTTAAGATTCTGTGATTCTGTGATTCTGTGATCATTAGCCCAGGCCTCTGGTTTGCTAGTCCAGTAACATAACCATTATGCTACTGCAGCCCAAAAGCACACCACCACTATTCAGCATCTGAATAAAGACCTCAGTTCCAATTGCTTTATCAGAGATCATACAATTCTTCTATACCAGACCTGATCAATGTACATTGCTCCCAACTCAACTGGATTTATAGCCACCCAGTGTCCTTTGGTTTTCTCCATATTGACGTGAGCCTGTCAATTGTTGGAACTTTGCATCTTTCACTGGAAGCTTGCTGCAAGATTCCTAATAGGACTCATAATTCCACAGTTGTTTATGGTTTCATTGACTACTGGCTGCATATGAAAGCAAAACAACAGAATTTATTCTTTACCATAAGAAAAGCAAAGAATGAGAAAGGTCCACTACTTCAGGGTGTAATTCCTGATGCAGGCAAGTGAAACAGGAAGTTCTGCTACAAAAACAACTTATATTTATATAGCACCTTTAATATAGTGAAACATCTCAAGGCACTTCAAAGGCACGTTAACTAAATCTGGCACATAAATCACATAGGAACTATTCAAACAGGTGACCAAAAACCTGGTAAGTTTAAACAATGTCGTAAAGGAGGAGAAAGTGGTAGAGGCACAGGGGGGTTTGGGGGGAGATTCCAGAGTTTAAGGCCTAGGCAGCTGAAGATATGACCACCAATGATGGAACGATGAAAATCAGGGACACGCAAGAGGCAGTGTTCCCTAGGCACTGCTCACATTCAAATATTGGAAATCAAATGGAAGTATTAACATGTCTCGCAGATGGGGCATAATCGCTAAATATCCTGGAACACCCACATTATGCAGGTAGCGCACGCCATAGACTTCAGACATCCCCCATAATAAACTAACTTTTTCTTCTTAAAAGTTTAATAACACCAAACAATAACTTTGTGACTTAATCCCTTAAGTGTAATTTGAGGCCAATTGCACAGCAAGGCTTAACATCCCCAAGGGAACATTTCACAATCTTCTATGTTTCACCCACTCCACTAACCTCTCACAGTTAAAAGACTACTCAAAGTGCTGGACTCTATGTACAATGCCCTAACTTAAATAATAGCCCAACTACCACAGGAAAGTAAAACAGCCAATCAAATTACTTATGCAACTAATTAATTAACTAATTACAGATTCAAACCAGCCTGTTTGGTTAAGAAATAATATGAAAGTTTGAACAGTTTCTATCCAGTTCTTGGTATTGTTATAATATGGCAAATGGTATTTGCCAGGCTGACCAAATCCAAAAGGGAAACTTGGTTGAGCTATCACAATGATTTTGCAATTTGTATTTATTATGAGAAGGTTTGTGCATTGAAGTCAGAAGTAAAGAGTCCATTACCGCCTTTAGAGATTTTAAAGTTTAAATTAAAACATTTATTAACAAAAGAAAAGAAAATTTAAACACACAAGATTACATTTACACAATTGCATTTGTTTTATAACAGTTTCCACAGGATTTCTACTTAACTAGACTCCCAACTACACACCCCTTTCAGGCAACAGTCCAAATAGATTCTTAATCTATAGAACATTCAGCAATATTACCACAAGCACCCACTATTGCGGTAAGGGAGGTATGTCACAGTATCTCTCTCTCTCTCACTCGACAATGGAACTCCAAAGCTTTTAACACAACCTTGCTTTCCAGAGCAGCAAATTTCTCCAGGGTGGCTAGAGGCTATTTTCATAGGTCTGTTTCACACAGTACACCTTCAAGATCTCATGCGGCCACGCCCCTACAGCTTTCCATCTTTCTTTAAATATATTTTCTCCCTTTTGATCTGTAAATTCCACTGTTTCAACCTGTTTTTGGAAATTACTTTTCCCAGATTATACAATCTTTCACGTTGTCATTATGGCCAGCACTTTTGGGAAAAATAAACTTAGTAACTTTTCTTTATTTATCTTGCCAGTTGCCATCTTATCATGTCCCTTTGAAAATCAAACAATCTCTCAACTCGTCTAACAATGCAAATTTCATTCATACTGTTTCTGCTGGGGCTTCATCCTAGCTTACCCATCTCCATTTCAAATGCCTGTTTTACACTTAATCCCTTTAATGATTCAAATCTTGCAGTCTGACCATCTCTAGTTTAATTAAATTAGTCACACATACAGAAACATACAAACACAGACCCACAAGCCTGCTTCAGTACCCCACAGTAATATTAGGAAAAAATTATATTTCCTTTACAGTATTAAACAGTTAAAATGAAGTAACGAAAGAACAAAATCTCATTGAATAACTAAGCCAAAACTTCAGAAATATTCATGCTCCCCTTAAGTGCAACATTGGGCTTCAAAAAGACTGAGGTTATTTTGGCTGAAGGGTGAACACAGATGCTAAGTGGGTGCTGTGCCAGTAAGACATACCTGTTTGAAATTCTGGATTTAGCACACAATTTGGTGATTGCCGTTATTGCTGATTACCATCATTTGAACCTGCCTGGAGGTGCTGAACCAGATACCTGCATGTTTAGCACTCCAATGCTGAATGCATGCGAATTTTGCAGACCAGTATCTGTGGGCTTTTTGCACCCACTTCCACTGAAGGTGTGTTTTCTGGCTGGTACACAGCAGCATGGTGCAGGTTTGCTCAGGGACTGAGGAAAGAGATACAGAGCTTCTTGGATGTGGCACTGGAGGTCCTGTGGAGAAGGGGTGGACTTAGCCACAGAAGTGAAGAACGTTACCTTGCTCTCTTGTTCCCCTCCGTAGCACAGCACCTCAGCTGAAGCTCTCAGAAAGTCTTGTTCAAGAATTGGAAAAGTCTTTACAATGTGTCCCGAAAAGTCTCCTGATGTGTTTCCGAAATTCTCTTCCCAGTTCCAGCAGCAATAAGCATAAAATGGTGAATATCCATTTATGTTGTTCTTGAAATTGACATCAATACCATGTTTACTCCCAAACAGCTGGTTGCTGTAAGGAAGTGTTAGTTGAAGTGCTAGCCACAAAATATTGTGAAGCCTCTCTATTGAGTGCTCATAGAACAACTTAACAAGCCTCTGGCTGGCTGTCCCTCATGTTGGATTCAACTCCTTTATACCAAAATGGTATCCTGCACTAAATGCTGGTTAGAGCAACATTTCATCTCAAGTCTCCACGTTGGCCACCACTTTACCTGTTTAATTCCTTAAGTGTTCAGTGAAAATTACCTCCACTGACTGACTGTAAGTCGGATATCAATGATGTTGGTTCCGGTATGACAATGGGAAACTGGAGCTGAGTCACTCCTCTAATGGTGAACTTGCTCTGATATGTGAACGAGACAGCTTCTCAAAGCTCTCTGGTTATGTTAGTGACAGTCACTCATGTTCATTGATGGCACCTGGAGTGTAAATCTACTGGGATTCTTTGAGCTAAGATCCATGGAATCACAGAAGTTACAGGGGGTCTATTTGACCCACTGGCCATATCTGGTGTTAACTCTCCAACTGGAGTACTTAATGTAATAAAATTTTCCTGTTGTTACCCTTTTCCTTTTACAGTATCAGATAATTTAACTCAGTGACTACATGAGCCGGATCATTGTAGCTCAGGAAGTTTACCAATGTCCTTTGCTAAACTCTAAGGGCAGCATTTTCCCCCCATCGGGGAGGTTGTGCAGGAGTGGGTGCGAGTGGGAGGGTCCGATCAGCGCCCCCAGTTGGGGGCACGGCGCCATTTTACCTGGGTGGGCCAATTAAGGCCCACCCGCTCAGAAGTGTTATGTGCTCCCTGTGTGGGCGTGGGGGGCAGAATCCCTAAGCGGAGAGTGTGCTCTTTCATGCATGCGTATGACAGGGCGCTCAGATCTCCCTGAGGCTAAGAGCTGCTGCGGGGAGAACGGCTCAGGATTCAAAATTTCATCACAGGCAAAAAAAAAATCCCTGACATGTCCCCTCATGTGACACTGTCACATGAGCTGGGACATGTCAACTTCCTTTATTTAGACATTTCATACAAATTTTAATACCCTCATGAAACCTCATTCTGCCCGGGGATGAGGCTTCATGTTTTTTTTGAAGGCCGCCTGGGCCCTTCGCCTGCCCGCCAATATTAAGGTTGGACGGGCAGGTCTATTAATCAGTTTAATTACTTTTTTAATGGCCTTAATAGGCCTTTGACAGTTAATTGGCTGTGCACCTGCCGAACTGAAAATCTAAATGGCGTGGGGTGATGTCGGGATGCACGCCCGATGTCACCCCGCGTCATTTTACACTTTGGCGAGCGGGCCCTGCCCCCTGCTCGCTGACTGGAAGATGCAGCCCTAACATTACATCTACAAACACTTGGGGCAGGCTTTTCCGTTGGCCGGGCGGAGCGGGGGGTCTGGAAACGACCGGGGAATGATCCACCGCCCGCGATCAGTCCCCGACTGCGACTTCACGCTGGCTGGTCAATTAATGTCCAACCAGTGCGAAAGGCATGCTGAGGAGCTCAGTACTGCCGGGGTGGGGGCGGGAGGAGGGCGAGCACAAATGTCTGTGCATGCGCGGGGGAGCACACACTGAGGGCTCCCTGAGAGCACCGTGCTGCCTAAAGGAGCCGAAGAATTGTGGAAACAAAAATAAAGATTTTAAAAATGAGAGAAACATGTCCCCACATGTAACTCAATCACATGAGCATTAAAATATTAAAAATTATGTGTAAATTTTTTTTAAATTACTGCTGGAAACCTCATCCTGCCTGTGGGTGAGATTTCATAAAAAATCCAAAATCCACCTGGCCGATTTACCCATCCGCCTACGGTAAGGTTGAACAGGCAGTGAAAAATAGCTTTCAATTATTTGATTAAGGGCTCTGAGAGGCCTCTTAATTGTCGGCAGGCGCACTGCTGACTCTCGCGCACACCCGCCGACTAAAATATTGCGCGAATGCGTGATGATGTTGGGACGCTCGCCCGACATCATCATGCGCTATTTTACACCCACATCCCTGCCCACAGAATGTAAAATCCTGCCCTTGAGATTTTCCAAAATGCGGTTCTTACCTACCTATAGTGTGGACTCCAGAACAGGAAATTGGAAGACCCATTTATTTCGATTTCTCAGTAGTCTGTTTTGAATCCTCAAGCACTGGAGATATCCTCCACATGCTTGGATGGAACTTTGAATTCAGAAGTTGAGGGCAATGGTAACTTCACTGTTAACGAAAGGGTTAACTTCCTCTGGAATTAATTTTGTACACTGCCACTCTATGGTAGCTGTCTCTGATGTGGTAGATCCACTATCTGGGATAGTTTGCTCTCTGATTGTATCTTCAATAATGTTTGTGTTGTCTGGTGTCCCTCTTCCGCTTCTGTTGTACCAAGTGTAGGTTAAAGTGGCTACTAGACTGTCAGTCAGGCTGAAGACTCTTTAATACAATTGATTTATGCCACAACTGCCAGTAGATTTTGCCTTTTAGTTCTTTCCTGTTCCAAGTATTTCAGCATTCATTTTTTGATTTGATTCCTTCTAATACGGTTGTGCACCAATTGTTCATTATTGACAATCAACTGGGGAGATGCTGGCATAGTGGTAATGTGACTGAAACCATTAATCCAGAGGCCCAGGTTAATGCTCTGGGGACATTGGTTCAAATCCCATCACTGTGACAGGTGGAATTGAAATTCAATTAATAAATCTGGAATATAAAATTAGTCTCAGTAATGGTGACCACAAAACGATTGTTGTAAAAACCCATCTGGTTCAATAATGTCCTTTAGGGAAGGAAATCTGTAGTCCTTACCTTCTCTGGCCTACATGTGACTCCAGACCCACAGCAATCTGGCTGACCCTTAAATGGCCTAGCAAGCCACTCAGTTCAAGGGCAATTAGGGATGGACAACAAATGCTGGCCTTGCTAGTAACATCTGCCTCCCATGAAAGAATAAAGGAAAAAAAACATTTAAAAATTCTTATAACGTTTTGCACCTACATGCACTTCCTAGCAGAGGGTTCAATTACAGTGTGGCAAGTTCAGACAGGTAGCTTTCATTGTAAGTGTGTGTATAGGAATATATAAGGGAGGTACAAACAGAATGTATGATTTTTTAAAATGAGGTCTGAACTATGTTGTATCTTAGGGGCCAGTTATCTCTCTTAACCTGCCTCTAATCTGCTTTCAGCTGAAGACCATACTTGGGCCAGAATTTTACACTTCACCACTGGCGAGTTTTTAGGGGGTGGGTGGGGGTTGGTGGCGGGTAGGAGGATTGTCAAATTTGAAGGGACGGGATTCCCTCCAGGTTCCTGCCCGTCCCAGCCACACAGCGATTTTATGCTGGGGCTGGCAAAGCCTTGGAGGGGAAGCCCTCCCTTGCCCCAGTTGAGGCGTTTAAGTGGCCACTTAAGGGCCGTTTCCTGCCAGCCTCAATTTTTAGGCTGGAGGGAGTATTGAAGTTGAGTGGGGGAAGGCCGAAAATCAACATGGTTACATCTCAGATGGGAAGGGGGGGGGGGTCGGGCGCCTTGGTCAGAAACCCTCCTTCTGAAGTCAGGTACCCTCCCCTTAAGGTCTGTGGCCTCTGGACCTCCCTCCCACCCTGGCTTCTCCCCGGAACTATGATCACCGCCTTCACAGCCCCCTAGGCCTTCCCTACCCTCCCTACCCTGGGACCCCTTGAACTTGCCTGAGCATTAGGTGATAAGGTGACTTAGTTTCAGGGGTCATCCTGCATTTCTTCTTCAGTCCGCTGCCAATCAGATTGTCCTGCAGCTCTCTAAGGCAGGACCCCCTCCCGAGTGAGGGGCGGAAGTCTCGCCTGCAGCCACTTAATGCTCATTCAAGCGTGAAACAGTTGCAGGGCACTCGGACCGAGACCCTGCCATCCGAAGAATTAAGGTCTTGATCTTCACTCCTCATGTGACCTAGCAAACAAGGCCATTTTATGATATTTTAGGGATGAGAACTTGACTCATATTAATTATAAGCAGCTGGAAAGTCCTTTTTATACCAGCTCTGTTACACTGTTTACATACTTACTTTGTGTGCACAGAATTATTCATACAGTCTGCAGGTAATTCAATGGGGTGAAGTCAAACATTGCATCAGCAGCTTCTTCTGCACCTTTTTCTGACTCATTGAACTTCCCTTAAGTGAGTCATCCAGAGAGAAGTATTGGCCTCTTCCTTTTACATTATGTCTTTCTTCAATTTCACTGCAGAATAGTTTGTACAAACATCTTAAGGAAGGCAGCACAAGGGCAAAGTTGAATCCGACTTAAATTTCAAGATGAGTCGGGCACACTTCAGTTCCATAATTTCAAACATCCCCAACATTTCATACATAATGCTGACTAAAAGGCCCCTTACTTATTGCCATCTGCTTCATCAGAGAGACCTACCATATAAATATTATTTGTTTTTCTTCTTCCCGTTTCACTAGTTTGATGTATTATCTTCTCCAGTCTGCTAATCTTCTAAATATAGCTTTAAATATTTTATCAAGTCAGGTTGCCATTGCTTAAGGATGCCAATTCGTTGACACAGTGGTTTAGTTTTGTTTTATTAGTTTGAAGTATATTATAAGTCAACTTTATTGTTTATTGGGTCAGCTTATTTAGAACAGCTCTTTGACCTATGTAGATTTATCTCCTAAACTCATTTTGAGGTTTCCTATTGCAGTATGTCTTTCTGAAGCAAAGTGAAAGAAGTTCTTAAAAATCATCTTGGTTGGAAAAATATCCCAGTTTTAACCCAGAAGATAGGACAGGGCTTTGCTTTGCTTCTTTTCCTCTCCATGGATTGGGTGACTCAAATGCTTTGCTTGGTTATTTGTTTGAGCTGGCAGTCTTTCAGTTGGCATTAGCCACATCAATGGCAAGCCATAGAGAAATATGGGTGGAAAGTAAACAAATAGTCCTAAGTATGATTGTGAAGTCAGTGCAATTTAATGTGAGCCACCCTGTGTATGACAAAGGCATTAGTGTAAAGTAAATATGTGTCTCATCCATTTCAGCATCTATGTAAATCATCACTTTCAATTGATTCTGTGGCAGGGATCCCAATAATCTCAAATTATGAGTCCATCGACCAGAGATTACAGTCTCAAGAATTCACTCTTAAAGGAGTTGGAGTTATAGAAAGAATGAACAATGAAAAAAACAAAACTTTGAAAGAAGTAAAGGAACAGGAAATCAAAAAAATGGGAACCATTAAACCGCAGCATAGCAAAGGCCAGCATTACTAGAAGCAGGAAAACGAGTGCCAACATTAGTAAAATCAACACCAAAAAACACTACTGACACCAGAACCCACACCAACCATGCTACTACGAGCAAAACCACCAAAAAGACCAACTCTTGCAACGCAAGTACCAGCAAAGCCAGCAAAAGCAGACCAGCAGCAACACAGGTGAGAGCAAAACCAGCAGCAAAATAAATACCAACAACATGTAGAGAAACCAAACCTGCACCAGCAACCCTGATAATGGCAAAACCAACCCTGATAATGGCAAAACCAATCCTGATAATGGCAAAACCAATCCTGATAATGGCAAAACCAACCTTGATATCAATGATATGTCATTGTTACAACTGTTAGAATCATTTGATGGTTTCTACAGGCGAAAGTATAAATAGAGGATCTGTAGCATTTTAAAGGCTAATATTCCACTCTTGTGCACCCAAGTGCTGAGGAGGCAGCAAACCCTTGTGCACAGTTTGTGTTATTTTGTGCTAGCCTTGAGATCGCTGATAGGGTATAGGCAGCTTGCACTGCTCCCTGGTGCAAACCAGAATATGTTTTGTTTTGGAGTGGGCGGGGTAGTGGTAGCCAGAGTTGAGCACATGTGCACGCTATGCTGGAAATCCTGTTGCACTGTGCATCTTTACTGAGGCTTTTGGTAAGCAGGAGAAATGCAGCATCCTGCAGGTGAACAGCCATCAGAAACTGTTTTGGAACTTTTAAATTAAGTTTTTGGTTTCCTGATATTGCACTCTTGCTTGTCTTTCAGATTGGATATTTATTTATTCTGTTTTGTTTGGTTTCAACCCTACTGCTGGACTCCAATGATTAAAATTCTTAACAAAAACAGAATTACCTGGAAAAACTCAGCAGGTCTGGCAGCATCGGCGGAAAAGAAAAGAGTTGACGTTTCGAGTCCTCATGACCCTTCAGCAGAAATTAAAATTCTTAGCCTGTTATTCTCCCTGGCCCTGTTCATGGGCAGTCTCCTGCCCCAAAATACACCATTAGTAATGCCCAATTTGAAACTTTGCTGCCAAACAAAGTGCTGGTGCTATTTAAAAACCTACACTGCAGGGATCAGGATTTCCTGAGCAGGCGCACAAGAGCTGCACTTGAATGAGGGGGCAGTGGAAAAGCAAGGGAAGTTCCCTCAGTGCCCAAGAATCACAAAGCCCATGCTGGTTGCTCTATACCAATGTTATTGCACTCATGTCAGAATTCAACAGCTTAATCACTTGAACACTTGTCTCATCAACACACAAGGAAGGTTCTTGGCCATATGATCGTCAATTATCGTGTAACTGAGTACTTAGTGGCTTGTGGAAACTGGGCTCTTCCCAATCAGCTACATTAAAACAAATCTGCACCCAAATACATACACACACTCATACTCATGTAGAAAACAAGGCATTGAATGAATCCTCTCATTTCTCACTGAAGTTAAAATTGGGTTTGAAACAAGATAAGGCTTTTAGCAGAAACCATTGAGACTACCTCGATCCTCACATAGCCATTAAAGCATTTAAGTCAATAGCAGCACTTTATAATCTGCTAGTTATCATTGAAATGCACTCTAAATGAGTACAGTGAGTACATTCTGGTCTCTTAGCACAAACACCATGTGACCGTAGTCATTAACAGTACAAAACAAGAGGAGATGCAATCCAAAGCTCTCAATGAAGTCCAGATGAGCACCGTGCAATGTACTGGGGCTGAAGGAGGTGCTTTTTAATCTCTGTCTCTGAGGCTACATGCTCAGAGTGGACAATTGGCAAGAGCGACTGCAAAAACATTTCATCTGGCGCACTCCTGAAATCCCTCCATTAAACACCACAATCTTTTTATGGCTATTCTTATCCCGTCAAAATTAGAATTGAGATAAGGCTGACAGTCCTCGCTTTTGTCAAAGATGTACCCAAGATCAGGTTACTTTCTTCTTAAATTCTGCTGACCATAAATGGCAGCTGAGAAAAAGCCAAAAGAAATGAAGTTCTCAATATAGCCATAATAGTTTAAAGTAAGGTCATTTATCCTCTTATATAAATCATGATCATTTTTTTACTGACAACATAAAAACATCTTGCATATCGTTAATCACTCAAAGCATGTTGCTACATTTCTCTAGCTTGTGAAAAAGCCCTTATTGGACTCATGTTGAACTTGTGTTTGATTCATGTCTGAATAATGTAGCGTTCATGTTGAACTCATCTAGGACTTCTATAAATGTTTTATATTTTTTCTAAGATAAAGAATATAAAAGCTTTTACGTATGTATTAGGCTAGTTACTACATTTTGCATAGTGTTTTTCAAGGTCATATTTTTGTACCAGAAGTCTCACAACCACAGATTCAGGGCATAGCCTCCCCTAGCTTTTTGCTTTACTGCATTTAATCAATGCACCGGCCACTATTAATGCTTTTTATTAGGAGTGTTTATTAAGCTGTTTGGCAGTCAATGGAACAGGCCAAGAGGCATGCTACAGTAACAAGAACACATGGAACTAGGTTAGTTTTAGTAGACTCCCACTATTCATACAATAATTGGCAAAACTTAAATCAGGATCAGAAAATTTCTGTAATTTGTCGACAATAACATTACTTTATGCTGTTTTTGGCTGGGAGGCAATTGTACCTAGTGCCTTCCTGATCTTGTGTGAGGAAGACAAATGCTGGTTCAGTGATTTTTGATTTCAAAGTATTTGGTGAGGTTTGGAATTCTTAGCCCCCAGCTAATCTTGATGGAGTCGTAGATGAGTTTGCCATCTGTCTGTCAATTGATTCAGGATTTCAATTCTGTACATGTTGTTGTAGAGTGATTGCAAGGAGTTTATCACCATACAGGACAGAACCACATTGTGATATATCAGAATAGCCATTCTTTACCTACTGTGAGCAGATTGCTTAGTTCTCATCTGAATTATCAAAACTTTCAGTGTCTCTTGCCTTCTCAGTTCCTTAGCGTTTTTGTGAGTAAACAAGGATCTCCCCGAGATGGTTGCCTTGATGAGAGCTATAGGCAGTCGTGCGTGGGGAGCTGATCTGGAACCTGAATTTTCACAAAGTTGAATGAAGCTACTTGGACAATTCTACCACTGCCAGAAGAAAATTAAAATGGAGATCCACAGAATCTCCTCCTTGGCAGCTGGAAAGGAAAAGGGGGTCTCTTCAGAATCAAAGGCCTACATATTAAATTACCTGCATCAAAAACTGACCCACATAAGTCAGCACCTCCATGACTGGCTGACCCCAGCAACAGACACCTCCTCTTCTGGAACTGCTGGGTGCTTGGATGGGAGTTTAAAATATTTCAAAATCATCAGTTGGCATCAGGGGTGAAACCCAAGGAACCCAGTCTACCTCATATATATGACCTTGACTGACATTCGGGAGGTAGCAAGTGCCCTTTCTTAAATTAACAACATTTTAAAAGAAGCTTAAACAAATTTAAAATTTGGTCCTGGGTGTCGATGGAACACTTCAGTCAAGTCTTAAATCAAATTTAAAATTTGGTTCCTGGTGTCAATGGGAGCACTCCAGTCCATCTGGTGCCCACCGGTTTTGGAATGATTCAGTTTACTGGCAGACACCTGTACTTGGTCCCCAAGTACACCTGGGTGCAAAAGTATCCAATGGTTGAAGGGAACCTGGGTCAGGATTTTTACCTCATCAGGCGGCTGTGGCAGGCGCTCCTGGGAGTGGTTGCGAACTGACCGCCGCCTGCAATTGGGCCTCGACTGTGATTTCACACTGGCTGGCCAATCAACGGCCATGCCAGTGTGAATCGTGCGCTGCAAAGCTTAGCGCTGCCGGGGTGGGGACAGGAGGAGGGCGAGCGCGGAAGTTTGCGCGAGGCATCGAAAGCTCCCTGAAGGCCCAGAGCTGCCTCAGGGAGCTGAAGAATTTTAAAAACATAAATAACGAATTGAAAAAATGTTAAAAACATGTCCTCTCATGTGACTCTGTCACATGAGCAGAGACACGTCATAAATGAGATTTAAACATTTTTATTTTATTTCTAATTCCTGTTGGAAGCCTCCTGTGGATGAGGTTTTATAAAAAATCGCCTGAGGTATCCAAAAGGCAATTGGGCTATTTGCCCATAGCTGAGAGTTTGATTTATGAGTGCCAGGGAATGTCCACATGCTGTTAGGCCCGTATGCTTCAAATCTAGAGGCCAAACCTTCTCCCACTTCCTCTAAAGTTTTAGCCTGGCACCTTGAGGGACCCAATTTCCTTGCGTCTCTATGAGGAGGCACATCAGAGGACTTGCTGATGGAGAGGCCATGTACTGACAGGGAGAGTCTTGAGCATTTGCTTCTCCTTTTAGTATTGCTGCTGGCCAGCAGTATAAGCTGAAGCATACAAAAAGCAAAGAGCAGACTAACTTCCTTCACCCACACACTCGAGTTGCAATTCCCAAACTGTGGGTCACAACTCCCAGCGGGGTCACAGAAACTGCATTTGAGGCTGCAAGCTCCCCTTCCTCTGAAGCAACAATGGTGACTGTGGAGAGGAGACGCTGGTGTCCTGGAGTCATAGAGTAATAGCATCATAGAGGTCTACAGCACAGAAAAAGGCCATTCAGCCCATCAAGTCTGTGCCGGTCAAACAAATACCTAACTATTCTAATCCTATTTTCCAGCACTAGGCCCATAGCCTTGTATGCTATGGCATCGCAAGTGCACATCCAAATACTTCTTAAATGTTATGAGGGTTTCTGCTTCTACCACCCTTTCAGGCAGGAGGTTTTTCACCAACCTCCTGGTGAAAAAATTCTTCCTCACATCCCTCTAAACTTCCTGCCCCTTGCCTTAAATCTATGCCCCCTGGTTATTGATCCCTCCGCCAAGGGGAAAAGTTCTTTCCCGTCTAGCCTATCTATGCCCCTCATAATTTTATATACCTCAATCATGTCCCCCCTTGATCTCCTCTACTCCAAGGAAAATAACCTCAGTCTATCCAATCTCTCCTCATAACTAAAACTCTCCAGTCCAGGCAACATGCTGGTAAATCTCCTCTGTATTCTATCTAGTGTAATCACAGCCTCCCTATAATGCGGGTTCTAGAACTGCACGCAATACTCTAGCTGTGGCCTAAGTAGTGTTTTATACAGTTCCAGAATAACCTCTCTGCTTTTATATTCTATGCCTTGGCTAATAAAGGCAAGTATTCCATATGCCTTCTTAACCACCTTATCTACCTGTCTCGCTACCTTAAGTTAGGACATGCACACCAATGTCCCTCTGACCCTGGGTACTTCCCAGGGTCCCACCATTCATCGTGTATTTCCGTGCCTTGTTTGTCCTGCCCAAGTGCATCACCTCACACTTATCCAGATTAAATTCCATTTGCCACTGATTAGCCCATCCGATCAGGCCATCTATATTCTCCTGTAACCTAAGGCTATCCTCCTCACTATTTACCATCCCACCAATTTTCGTGTCATCTACAAACTTACTGATCAACCCTCCTACATTCAAGTCTAAATCATTTATATATACCACAAACAGTAAGGGGCCCAACACCGATCCCTGTGGAACCCCACTGGACACAGGCATCCAGTCACAAAAACACCCCTCGGCCATCACCCTCTGCTTCCTGCCACTCAGCCAATTCTGGATCCAATTTGCCAAATTGCCTTGGATCCCATGGGCTCTCACCTTCGTTATCAGTCTCCCATACGGGACCTTATCAAAAGCCTTGCTGAAGTCCAGGTAGACTACATCAAATGCATTACCCTCATCTACACAGCTGATCACCTGTTCAAAAAATTCAATCAAATTGGTCAGACCTGTCCCCCCCTTAACAAAACTATACTGACTGTCCTTGATTAATCCCTGCCTCTCCAAGTGTAAACTAACTCTGTCCCTCAGAATTGCTTCCAATATTTTCCCCACCATTGAGGTTAGACTGACTGGCCTATAGTTCCCTGGTTTATCCCTTCCTCTCTTCTTGAATAATGGTACCATTTTGGCTGTCCTCCAGTCCTCTGGCACCTCTCCTGTGACCAGAGAGGTATTAAAAATTGTTACCAGCGCCCCTGCTATCTCCTCCCTTGCCTCACTCAACACCCTGGGATACATTTCATCCCGGCTTGGAGATTTATCTACTTTTAAGCCTGCCAGATCACTTAGAACCTCCTTCCTTTCTATGCTAAATTCCTTAATTATATCACAGTCCTTTTGCCTGATTTCCATACCCACGTCGTCCCTCTCACTTGTGAACACTGACACAAAGTATTCATTTAGAACCCTACCAATGTCTTCCGGCTCCACACACAAACGACCACTATGGTCCTTAATGGGCCCTACTCTTTCCCTAGTTATCTTCTTATTCTTAATGTACTTGTAAAATAATGTTGGATTTTCCTTTATTTTACCTGAAGATGTTTTTCATGCCCCCTTTTAGCTCTCCTAATTTCCTTTTTAAGATCCCCCCTACATATTCTATACTCCTCTAGGGCTTCTGCTGTTTTGAGCTCTCGGTATCTGCCATAAGCCTCCCTTTTTCTTCTTATCCAATCCTGTATATCCCTCGACATCCAGGGTTCCCTGGATTTGTTGGTCCCACCCTTTGTCTTTACTGGAATATGTTGGCTCAGTACTCTCCCTATTTCCTTCTTGAATGAGTCCCACTGCTCTGACGCAGATTTACCTAAAAGTAGCTGCTCCCAGTCCACTTTGGCCAAATCATATCTAATCTTATTAAAATTGGCCTTTCCCCAATTTAGAACTCTGATTTCTGGCCCATCCTTGTCCTTTTCCATAACAACCTTGAAACTAATGGAGTTATGATCACTATCTGCAAAATGTTTCCCCACTGATGCCTCTACCACTTGCCTGGCTTCATTCCCTAAAATTAAGTCCAGGACCGCCCTTGTAGGACCTTCTACATAATGGCTTAAAAATCTCTCCTGGATGCATTTAAAGAATTCCGCTCCCTCTAAACCTATCACACTATGACTAACCCAGTTAATGTTGGGGAAGTTGAAATCCCCCACTATTACTACCCTATTATTTTTACACTTCTCTGAAATTTGCCTACATATCTGCTCTTCTATTTCTCTCTGATTGTTTGGGGGCCCATAGTACACTCCCAGCAATGTGATTTTTCCTTTTTTGTTTTTAGGTTCTACCTATATGGCTTCATTTGAGTTGCCTTCTAAGGTGTCATCCCTCCTTACTGTTGTAATCGATACTTTGATCAATATTCCGATCCCCCTCCTCTTTTCTCTCCTTCCCTGTCTCGCCTGAAGACTCTCTATCCTGGAATATTGAGCTGCCAATCCTGCCCCTCTCTCAGCCATGTCTCTGTGACAGCAATGACATCATACATCCATGTGTTAATTTGTGCCCTCAACTCATCTGCCTTATTCATCAGACTCCTTGCATTAAAATAAATACCATCCAACCTTGCCAAATTCAATTGTGCCTTAACTGGCCTATAATTTCTATGCCTTCCAGACTCACTTGCTCTCTCTTCTAATTTTGGCTGTGCATCTCCCCCTGCTGAACCTCCTCTCAGGATCCCATCCCCCTGCCAAGTTAGTTTGAACCCTCTCCAACAGCACTAGCAAACCTCCCCACAAGGATGTTCATCCCTTTCCGGGTTCGGATGCAACCCATCCACCTTGTACAGGTCCCACCACCCACAGAGACCGTCCCAATGTCCCAGAAATCTAAAGCCCTCCCTCCTGCGCCATGAGCTGAATTTTCCCCCAGTCCGGGGGGATTGTGCGGGAGTGGGCGAGAACAAGCACTAATCCAATCGGCGCCCCCAATCAGGTCCACGCTGCCGTTTTATGTGGTGGGCCAATTAAGGCCCGCCCAGCATGACACTCGTCCGGAAGCGCTGAGCACTTCCTGTGCAGGTGGGACGGGATTCCCTGAGTCTGGGCCTGAGTCTTTCGCAGGAGATTTGTTTAAGGGTTCAAAACATTTAAAAAAAGAATTGAAAATATTTTAAGACATGTCCCCTCATGTGACAGCTTTACATTAGCTGGGACATGTCAAGGAAAGTTAATTAAAAAATTTATTTAATTTATAAACACTTCATGAAACCTCATTCCGCCGTGTGGATGAGGTTCAATGAGAAATGCAAAGGCCACCTGGGCACTTTGCCTGCCTGCCAACTTTAAGGTTGGACGGGCAGCTCATTTAATTGATTTAATTAGCTTTAAACAGGCCTTAACAGGCCTTTGACAGTTTGACGGGCGTGCAGCCAAGTCGGCTGCGTGCCCGCTGAACTGAAAATCTAAATGACGCGCGGTGTGGTTGGGACGCCCACCCCCACTCGCCAACCGGAAAATTCTCCCCCATCTCTCCAGCCATTGCGTTCATCTGGACTAACCTCCTATTTCTATACTCACTAGTGCGTGGCACCAGAAGTAATCCAGAAGTGACTAACTTTGAGGTTCTGCTTTTTAATCTGCTTCCTAGCTCCCTAAATTCTGCTTGCAGGACCTCATCCCTCTTTCTACCTATGTTGTTGGTACCTATATGTACCATGATCTCTGCCTGTTTGCCCTCCCCCCTTTAGAATGCCCTGCAGCCGCTCATTGACATCCTTGACCCTGGCAACAGGGAGGCAACACACCATCCTGAAGTCACGTCTACGGCCACAGAAATGCCCGTCTGTTCCCCTTACAATCGAATCTCCTACCACTATTGCTCTTCCTCTCCTTTTCCTCCCCCCCCTGTGTAGCTGAGCCACTCACAGTGCCATGAGTGTGGCTGCAATCCCCAGAGGAACCATGACAGAAAAACGGTTTTCAAGCAAGATGCACCCTGGGAATTTCCTGGCTACCTGCCTGACACCTTTCTTCTGACTGACGGTCACCCATTCCCTCTCTGCACTTCCGTAAGCTGTGGGGTGACCACGTATAAAAATGTGCTATCCACGAAACTCTCAGCCTCACGGATGTGCCTCAGTTCCTCCAGCTGCTGCTCAAGCTCTGAAACTCAGAACTCAAGTAGCTGCAGCTGGTGGCACTTCCTGCATACGTGGTCGGTCAGGGTGCAAGGAGCACCTATGACCTCCCTTATGTTGCGGGCGGTACATAACAGGGGAATGAGCTGCCCTGTCAAGCCTCTATTTGAATAAACCCCTTACTTTAAGTTAAATACAGTAAAAAAACCATTAAATTATTTATGTACTTTAAATAAAAACTAGAACTCTTACCTTTCCTTAGCCTAATCTATTTTAAATTGGAGAAAAACACTTATCCATTACTCACCAATCAGCTCTCACCTTTGTGCCGATGTCACTTTTTGAAGCTTCCCCGCACTCGCGCTGGTTCTGATCTCTCAGCCTCTCTCTCGCGCTGTCATGCGATGTCACTCTAGTTATTTTCAACAAGAACTGACTGCAGGACATTTTTCCCAGACTGCTTCACCGCGATGCTGACTGCAGGACACTCTTCCCAGACTGCTTCACTGCAATGCTGACTGCAGGACACTCTTCCCAGACTGCTTCACTGTGATGCTCACTGCAAGACACTCTTCCCAGACTACTTCACCACGATGCTGACTGAAGGACACTCTTCCCTTTAAATTCCACCAGGGCTGTGGTGAGATTTGATCCCATGTTCCCAAAACTTTAGCTTTGGATCACTTAATCCAGTGACATTACCACTATGCCACCATCTCCCCTTTATCCAATACACAACAACAAAAAGGCAGACAGTGAGCCCAAAGTGCCCTTTAAGCTTAGGAAGGTTTCCTTACTTGACTCATTCCTGGGGTGAAGACCTTATCTTGTGAAGAAAGGTTGAACAGTTTGGACCTATCCCCTTTGGAGTTTAGAAGAATGAGAGGTGACCTTATTGAAACTTATGAGAACCTGAAGGCAGTTGATTTCAGGAAGATGATTTTTCTTGTGGGGGAAGCTAGAACTAGGGGACACAGTTTAGAATAAGAGGTCTATCTTTTAAGATGGAGATGAGGAGAATTTTTTTTCTCTCTGAGGGTTGTGAGTCTATGGAATCCTCTTCCCCAGGAAACAGTGGAGTCTGGGTCATTGCATTTAATCAGTGCTGAGTTAGACATATTTGTGATAGATGAGGGAGTCAAGAGTTGTGGGCAGCAGTCAGGAAAGTGGCTGATTATTTTGTGTATGTGCGTGTGCGTGTGTGTCAGTGTGTGTGTGGCGGGGGCTGATTACTGTATATATAAGGGGAAAGGGGACTGATTGCAATGTGCGGGGGAAGAGGGACTGATTACTTGGGGGAGAATTTTCCCCATGTCGGGCAGGCCAAGTGGGAATGGGCATGGGCGGGCATGGACCTGATCGTCAACCGCAATCGGTCCACGCTGCCAATTTACGTGAGTGGGCCAATTAAGACCTGCGCAGCGTAATGCGCGACTCCCGAGGATAGCGGGAGTGGTGGACAGGGGTGGGAGTGCAATGAACACCAGGTCCAATGGCCTGTTTAAATGAAGTGCTGGCAGCCTTGGAAGGGCTGCTCACAATGGCAAGTAAAAGGGCTCACCAGAGGGAGGCGGGGGCCCCTCTGCATACGGGAAGGGTGAGTACCATGTTGGCAGAGGTCACTTAATGCACCATCAGCCTATCCCTCCAAGAGACCCTCCCCAGCAACTCTGAGTGCAGCTACAGCATTGAATCCTTCACGGCGTGTTCCCCTCGCTAGGTGGGCCAGCACATATCGCCCATGCCTAGTTCGCCCTGTGCTGAGATGGGTTCTGCACCCACAGCATGCGTGACACTGACACCCAGAGTATAGAATGGGGGGAGAAACTCAAGTATCTGCCCCTAGGCAGAGTGCTGGAACTGTGAAGCATGTCAAAGCCAGGGTGCTAACATGCTGGGAGGGGAGCTTCCAGGTGGTGGGGCACCAATCCATCTGCTGGCCTTTGCATTCCACGTGCTTGTGCCTCCTTGCTTAGCAAGGTTAGACTATGTGGTGCCAAATGTGAAAGAGGCAGCATTTGGGCAAGTGGGGGTGGGGTCAGCCCTGGCTTCTTTGTGTGAGTGTGCGGCAGCTGTGGGGTAACGGAGCACTGGAGTCCTGCAATGTCCAACTTTGGCTGGGGTGGCAGGGACGCGATGGGAATCCAGGTACAGGCTGGATGAATCGATGCTCCTCTCTCCTTTTCAGGAAAAGACTGCACACAATTCCATTGAACGGATGCAGACTGGTGGAGGCCAGGCCCAGTTGACCATCGTGATTCAATTCGAGCAGGAGGCCATGGATCTGGAGAAGCGCCGTGCACCCAGGTCCACCAGTGGCGGTGAGGCTGGGGTGCCACGGGGAGGTATGTTTGCCCAGCACTGGGGTCATCACGTGTGTCCCAGCAGCCATGGCAATGCTGAATGCTCAGTGATTGAAGTTTGCAACATGGGTTGACCATTGATTATGGAAGGATGAGCACATAATGATCCGGGGGACAGGGATGCACGTTGACATTGTCTCCATGTTAACTAATCAAATGTCCTTGTTCTTCCTTCCAGCATCACCGGAGCAGGTCTGGGAGGAGGAAGCAGAGGGGCCACCTCTCATACCAGAGGGCCCTGAACATTTTGACTCACCAGTGTCACACCATCTCTGCCAGGCAGGCACCAGCGTAGATACTAGCACCTCGGTGGGAATTAGATCGTCGGCTAGTGTCCCGGGGCACAGCAGTGAGGGCGGAGACAGAGAGTGCCCAGGGAGCCAGCTGTCAGAGAACTGCAGGGGACCAGGGACATGCTCGGTCGGTGGTTGATGATGTGCCTCTGGAGTTTTCCGTGAGGCAGCGAACGCCAGAAGTGCAGCAGGGTACACGGGAGGATTTGGCAGAGATACATGAGGCAATGCGTGGCATGCTGTCCATGCTGGAGGAGCCCACACGGAGCATCAACAATGCAACAAGCCTCATGGCTGAGCGCCATGCTTCCTCCATTGAGAGAATGGCGACTCTCGAGGAGAGGCTCCGCCAGGAAAACAATCAGGGCCTCCTGGGGATGCGCGCGGACCAGCAAGCCCTCACAGCAGCATTGACCCCAGCTGGTCATTGCCAATGTGGGAGATGGCTTGGGCACCAATTATCCCAGCTCAGTGCCCATCGATCTATTGTGAGCAGGGAGGTCCGAAGCAACCTCACATCAGCGCAGCAGCTGTCTGACGCCTCTCAGGGCGCTCCGGATGAAGGCAGCAGTTCCTCTGCCCTTCTCCCAGTGACCATGGCATCCAATGAGGCTGTGGCAACTGGGGAGATGCCAGCTGTGGAATTGGCAGCTCCCTCCCTGGCAGAGCCATCAAAGGCTCCATGGGCCAGAGGACGGCCGTCAAGGTTATCCAGGCCAACAGGACACACAGTGAGCAGGCTGTCTCAGATGCCACTGCCAGTGAGGGGGGAGCACCTAGACATAGCACCCATAAGCATAAACTTAAGGTACCTTAGGCACACCATGGGTTTCTCATTGGTGCTTTTATGTTGCCCCGCTATTAGTTCATGACCACTTGGTGTAATGTGTAACATCTTTGTAAATTTTTTTTCCTGAATTTAATTTTGTTATATCATTAAATTTTAACATGTAAGCATGGCTCAGGGTGACTCTTCTGCAGGTGGACAGTTACCCATGATGTTGTGAGTGAGTTGTGTGACAATGAATTTTATTGACAAGGCCCTTAATTAATGTTCCTATCCAGGCAGATTTTGCACTCAGGTATTGAGCATGGAGCCTACAGCCCTGGCTCGTGTTGGAGGTCCATCTGTGGTGTGCTAGCTGAAGGTTTGTTGGATTAAAGCCTCCCGGGTGTCTCTGCCTCCCTGGAGTATGCCCAGGTCAGTGTCTACTCCCTCAGCATTTACCTGTGCATGCTCATCCTTGGACTCACTGCTGGACTCATCGTGTGCAGCCAGAGCAACTGAGTCTACATCTTCTTCGTCCACTGCATCCCCCATTTCCAGTGCCAGATTGTGGAGAGTGCAGCATGCAACCACTATCAGCGACACATGATCTGGGGAATATTGGACTGCGGTCCAGGCATCGGAAGCGCATCTTGAGTAGACCAAAGGTTCTCTCCACCACAGCCCTTGTGGTGCCTTGGCTCCTATTGTACCGCTGCTCAGCTTCTGTTCTTGGATAGCAGAGAGGCGTCATGAGCCACCTTCTGAGGGGATAGTCCTTGTCACCCAGCAGCCAACCATTCAGCCGGGCCAGAGCACTGAAGAGCTTCGGCACCTGGGAGGGTCTCAATATGTAGGCATCGTGGGAGTTGCCTGGGTACCTTGCACAGACTTGTAGAATCTGCATCCTGTGATCACACACTATCTGCACGTTCATGGAGTGGAAGCCCTTCCTGTTGACGAAGGCACCAAGATCACCTGCTGGCGTCTTGATGGCCACATGCGTACAGTCTATTGCACCCTGGGTGCGGGGGAAGCCAGCAATGGCTGCGAAGGCTCTGGCTCGCTGTGCCTGGCTGGCCTCATCCCAGCGGTAGTGGGCAAAAGTCAACACACTCCTGAACAGAGCGTCTGTGACCTACTTGACACAAGTGTGGGCAGCTGATTGGGAAACTCCACAAAGATCACCCACGAACCCCTGGAAGGAACCAGAGGCATAGAAGTTGAGGGCAGCCATGAACTTCAGCACCACTGGCATGGGGTTCCCACCCACACAGCTGGCAGAGATCTCAGGGTCTATCATCTGACAGATGGAGGTGGCTGTCAGCCTTGAGAGATGGAGCCTCCTTCGGCACTGCACGTCAGTCATATTGAGGTAGCTGCTTCGCTGCCTGTATACCCTGGCAGCAGGATAGTGGCGTCTTCTGCAGCCCCTTCCACCTTGGATTACCTCTTGGCCCTGCGCCCCTTGTGCCTGTGCCTCTCCCCCCAAAGTTGGCTCCCCTGGAGGCTGAATGTGCACTCCTGGCCTCCTCCCCCTTCTGGTCCTCCCTTCCTCCTCAAAGGAGGTGCCTCTAGTGGAGAACACAACTCCCATTCCCAGGCTAAGGGAAGGCTTCCTGAAACTTGCAGGCCCCAGAAATGATCTTTACTGTAGAGTCCTGACCTGAAGGCTGTCACTCCTGTCCAAGCAGCTGTGAAGAGTTTTGAAGTATTCCTGCTCGTACAGGCAAGTATCAGTATCTTTCACAATTAACTATCTGACAGATAGCACTTGTGACCCCACTCACCCCTCTTATCCTGCCTGTGGATGAGGTTTATACAAATGTCTCCTACCCACCTGCCCGTTGCGCCCATGCAATGCCCTGAAGATCGTACGGGCCCCGAGAAATAACAGACAGTTGCTGCCTCAAGGGCCTTAACTGGGTGATTAATTAATGGCTGGAGCGCATCGGAGAACATCACGTGCCGCCCACCTAAATATCACAATGGTGCGCGGTGACGTCAGGATGCTCGCCGCGTCATTTTACATGTCGGCATGTGGGGCCCGCCCCCATACACCAACGAGAAAATTCTGGCTTTGGTGTGTGTGGGGAGGGGCTTATTACTGTGTGGAGGGAGGCAAGAGGGGCTGATTATAGAAAGGGGGAGTTAGGGGGTTAAAGAGCTTCACTGAATCTTCTGACGCCAAGGAATATGGAGAGCTTGGCTGAAACCTACCAAAATAAATTGTTATGGACAAGAGAGGGAGGCAAACTGAATTTCTTTATCCTTTCATCAACTGTCCATAAGCAGAAGGTGTTTTTGAATTATTTTTAAAGTATGCTGTGGCGTGTTTTCTCAAACCCTCAGTTTGTGTGATCCAATTTATTATAAACTCTCGGCAAACTCGTGTTATGATTAACTCAGAAAGTTAGCTTATCCAAATTCAAACTCGGGGGGAGGAGTGTCTGCAATGTCTATTCCACTACACACACACAGAGTAAGGGGGGAATAGAGAAAAAGATAATTTTACAACTATTGATGGTAACAATCAAAGAGCCACAGAAATGAATATTAATTCATGTGGTTATCAGAGTCCAGAGTCAGAATCCAGTGAGGAGTTCTTTCACATTGGAGCTCAGGTTCAGCTGGCTGAAGACCAGAGTTGTAGAGTTCTCTTTACAGTTGGTGCTGATATCACAAGATGAAATTGGTACACAGACTGGGTCTGTTCTGAAGTCGATGGTAGGAAATCTTCTAGCAGAGACAGGCTTTAAGGAGCAGGCTGACATTCAGCCTGGAGTCCTGCTTATTGGTGTTCACTGGTTAGATGCTAAACAGCAGACTGAGGGTTTCTCAATCTTAAAGGATTATAGAGATTTTAAAATGGTCATTTGAGTCATGTGACCTTTCCCCACAATGATTTCAAAAGGGATGTTTACAGAGTGCCTGGAACTGGCTTTTATTTCAGCACCGACAATGTTCCAACCATTAGCTTTTGAAAAAGTTGCCATCCATATTAAGGTTCTTGTATCCGGAAGTCATTGCCTAGGCAGACACTCTGACTCTGCTGGAGGGGTAAGCTTATCAGGATGCAAATTTTGTCCATTTTTCCCTCAATGGCCCTTTTGAATTAGACTGGGACAGTCCCAGTTTGAGATGGGTCTGCTAACAACTCTTCAGGGATAACGAGTTTCAATCTGCAAGTCCCCCTGGTTTCATGATTATAATGTCCTTACAACTGGGAGTGAGATTCCACGATGTTGAAAGGAGGATTCTCAGAACAAAGGGCTAATCCTGTGGTCATGTGACTTGCAGCAGCCATTTTTTTGGTTCAGCAGAAAGCCCATTTAAAAATTGCAAAAAATATGAAGTTTTGATACATACAGCTTTCGATTATTTTCATTGACATAACAGTCCTTTCCCCTTCTGGGAAAAACAAAATGGATGCTGTTTCTTTTTTTTTTCAGGTGGTCTTGTAAATGCAAACTAAGAAGTAAAGAGGTATACATTCATTCTCTTATTCACATTGGTAAGTCAAACATACAACTAGTTGGTGCAATGTTAGTCCCCTGCTGCATTTCTGAGTTTTAAACTTGGGATAAGGCGTCAGCTGTGACATTGTCCTTTCCCGCGATGTGGTAATCTTTAAGTGACCTGGCCATGTTCAAAACATGTATTTAATGGGGAAAGACTATCAGGTACAAGAGTTCTGAATTTTTTTTCCATCTTTTGGGGTCAGGCGTAAGCAAAGATATTGATTCAGAGCCTCTTCACTGCCCCTTCAAATCCCGATTATGCATTGTCTAAATGCTCTTGGGTTTTTACATGATGGTTAGCATCCAGATTGTTAACAACAGTCAAGCTGCTCTCGGTTATCTGTAGGGGTATTCTGTGCTTCTCAATATGTAAATGTAAATTCTTTCAACTGTAGGGTTGAGCTGCTCTGGTCAAGCTTAACTCTTCCCTGTCCATCTTTGTAACATGTGAATTTATCTGTTCAAACCCAAGTATTTTTACCAATCAGATTGCCAAGAGCTTGGTGGGCTTTAATTTGACTTTGACCTCCTGTAGGGAACATGGTTTACTGTCTGGCTTGGAGTATGAGCACAGCTGGGGGCATCCAGTTACTGCTGTAAGGTTTTATTTGTTGGTGTTGCAACAAGTACTTAATTTCCTCCCAAATCTGGGTCAGCTTTTCTGGACCAAGGTGGTGGAGATGTTGCCTTATGGAAGGGGTCTCTCCCTCATCCACATCACGTAGGGCTGCAGTGGTGCAGCCTAGATTGTCTCTACAGGTGCTTTTAAATGCAGTGAGCAGCCCTGTCAGGTCTCCTTGTTCTTCTGCATCTAGGTGTGTGAATATGGAGTCTAATTTCACTAGAATTTCTGTGTTTGAAGGCTAGATAGTAGCGGGTTCAATGTGAGTCTCACCCATATCTCCCTGCAATTCATCCTCACTGTTCCTCTCATCCTCTTCTGTTTTGGGAATGGGTTTTCCCCCAAGGTGTTTTGTGTCCTCTGGAACACTACTGTCCCCAGATGGATGTTCAGCTCTTGCTGTAACTCTTTCAAGTACAAACACATTTCCATCTGTTCCTATTCAGATGAAGTTACATTGTTTCATAGTTTGCCATTGTGAGATTTGAACTCTTGATCTTGGGGTTACAAGCCCATAACCACTTGGCTATTTAGGCCAAGCCCAGCTCCTGCTGTACTCCCTGTTGCTCTTCAACTAAGTAATCACCTACTTAAATTGCCTTGAAGCTATCTGCTAAACTGATCATTAGCTCATTCCTTTGGCTTGGGAATGGGGTGTTCCCCTAACTTATTCCATGTCCCCTGGAACACTCCTACCCCCAAGTGGATGTTCAGCTCCTGCTGCACTCCCTTGTGGCTCTTCAACTGGATGAGGCGTCTCACTCTATCAGCTTGGCTGCTTGGGAACTCCCATCATCCCAATTTGAACTTGGAAATAAGGTTTCTACCAGCCATACTTCAGGCAACTTAAAATAAAAACATACTTTAATTGTTCCCATCCCTTTAAATTTCACTCTCCCACCAATTGGGTGCTCCTAAAGCCATCCAAATCTGCAGCATGTAAAGCTATGTTAATGGGAGAATTTTGAAAAATTAAATGTAAATACGGAAGCACTTTGAGACAGTCTAAAACCTGCCAATAGCCATTCTGATGTAAATTATGCTAATAAAGGAAAACTTGCCTTGAAGGTATCGTAATTAGGCATACATAATAAAAGGGCCCAAAGCCGGAGTTGAAAGGCCCCAACCTTTGTCTGGTGCAACAGCAACAACAATTACGGCAACTACGGGCCAGTCACTTTAACTTTTGTGGTGGGAAAACTTCTAGAAAGAATAATTTGGGACAAAATTAATAGTCACGTGGACAACTCTGGGCTAAGTAAGGAAAGCCAGCATGGACTTGTTAAGGCAAAATCATGCTTAACTAACTTGCTGGAATTTTCTGAAGAGGTAACAGGGAGTTGATGAGGGAAATGCTGTTAATATAGTGTACATGGACTTCTAAAAGGCATTTGATACAGTCCCACACAGCAGACCTGTGAGCAAAGTTATAGCTCATGGAATAAAAGATATAGTAGCATTGGATATGAAATTGGCTGAGTGACAGGAAACAGAGGTTAGGGGTTAAAGGTTGTTTATCAGCTGGAGGAAGACTTGTGGGGATTTCCCTGAGTGTCAGTGCTGGGATCCTTGCTCTTACTGATGTATATTAATGCCCGAAACCTTGGTGTGCAGGGCAAATTTCAAAATTTGTGGGTGTTATGAAACTTAGAAGCATTGTGAACTATGAGGAGGAGAGTGTAGAACCTCAAAAGGACAATGAGAAAATGGTGAAATGCGCAGACAAGTGGCAGATAAAATTCAATGTGGAGAAATGTGAAGTGATTCATTTTGGTAGGAGGAACATGGAGAGATAATATGAATTAAGGGTACAACCCTAAAAGGAGTGCAGGAGCAGAGGGACCTGGGAGTATATGTACACAAATCATTAAAGTGGGAGGACAGGAGGCGAGAGCAATTAATAAGGTATACAGTATCCTAGGCTTTATTAGTAGGTGAATAGGGAACAAGAGCAAGGAGGTTATGTTGAACTTTAATAAGACACTAGTTCGACCTCAGCAGGAGTAATGTGTCCAGTTCTGGGCACCGCACTTTAGGAAGGATGTGATGGCATTAGAGAGAGAGCAGAAAAGATTTATGAGAATGGTTCCAGTGATGAGGAAATTCAGTTATGAAGATAGGTTGGAGAAGTTGGGACTGTTTTCCTTAGCAAAAAGAAGGTTGAGAGGAGAATTGATAGAGGTATTCCAAATCATGAGGGATTTGGACATGGTAGATAGGGAGAGAGAGTTGTGAAGGGATCGAGAATGAGAGGGCACAGATTTAAAGCAATTGTTAAAAGAAGCAAAAATGACATGAGGAGAAACTTTTTCATGCAGTGAGTGGTTACGTTCTGGAATGCACTGCCTGAAAGCGTGATGGAAGCAGGTTGAATTGAGGCTTTCAAAAGAGAATTAGACTGTGTAGTAATTATGGCTTTATTTAGTGTGTAATGTATGGTTAAGAATAATACGTGTTAGGAGAGCTCACAAGATCTATAGTAACCAATGGGAGGGTAGCGCAGGCTACCTCATAAGTCAATGTAGGGATAGAGTTGGAATTGGAAAGCACACATGTAGTTGCTGTTGAGTATATTGTAAATAAACTTGAGGTTTTCACCCCAGAAGTGTCTGCAGATCAACTCTATCACCAATTGTACAACTTGGCCACGCTACAACAAACTGGCAATGAGGATAAAACAGGATTGAACAGAAGAAATCATGTTGAAAAGGAATCGGCATTGTAAGCAGCAAGTTCTGTTAAAATTAAAGAAGTTATCCACTCTCAAAATGCCACAATTTGGGCAAATTGACCCTTTAGAACCAGCCACAGACGATTGGTCTCAATACATAGAATGCCTCACATTCTTCTTTTCAAGCAAATGAGATTACAAAGGAAGAGAAGAGGTGAGCAATCCTTTGAATATTTGTGGGAGCAAAACCTATGGATTTATTCAACATTTGATGGCACCCAGTGCCCAAGATTCGAAAAATTTTGAAGAATTGGTGGACCTCATGAAGGGTCATTCTCAACCAAAGCCCTCAGTCACGATGCAGGGGTTCAGGTTTAATTCATGAAATAGAGCCCCAGGTGAGCCAACTGCATGCCACATGGCAAATTTGAAGTAGCTAATGAAACATTGTGAGTTCGGTGCAAGACATGATCGGAGATCGTTTAGTGTGTGGTGTGAAGGAGGACACTATTCAGAAAAGGTTATTGTCCAAAGTGAATCTGGATTTCACGAAGGCGCGAGAGATAGTGCTGGCCATGGAAAGCACAGTAAGAGATTCAAAAGCAAAATGGCGCTGTCCTCCACATAGGGCGGGAAACATCAGCCGGAAGTGACGCAAAAAATCAAGACTCTGCTGAGAAGCGGGAAACAGCCCCTGCTAGCCAAAGAATAAAGAAAAATAACTTAGCAGTGAAATCAAAGAATAATTTTAATAGAGGTGGAGACAATCAGACTTTTAGTGATTGGCAGTGTAAAAGAATCGAATGCTACTATCATCACAGAAATAGACATATGGTGAGGCATGCAAGGAAAGAATCAAGCAGGCCTGTAAACAAAAGAAGAAGCCCAATGAAATCTACAATATAGAATAGCCTGAAACAACAAATTCAGATATTTACTCATTGTTTAATCTGGAAGTTGGAAAGACAGAACCAATATTTGTCACAATTAAAGTAAATGGCAAACCTATTAGAATAGAAATGGACATGGAAGCTTCCATTACAGTAATTGAGGAACATACCTTCAGATATTTAAATAATGGTGAACATCAAGTAAGTTTAGAAGAAACAGCTGCCAAGCTAAAAACATATACGGGTGTAGACATTCAAGGAAAAGGCATAAGCAAATAACTGTCCATTATGGAAGTCAATTGGCAAAGCTATCAGTGTTAGTATTGAGAGGCAGAGGACCAAGCCTTCTAGGGCAAAACTGGCTAAGGGAAATCAACCTTGATTGGCCAGTAAGATTCCAAAAAGAAGCTGGAAGCATTCCTGTTTTGAAAAAGGAGTGTGCAAGGACTCAACAATCTGAAGAATTGCAAGCTGTCTTAAGCCAAACTCTGGAAGAACAATAGAAAAAAGTCAAAGAGACCCTGCTTGATGACAGAGGTCGAGATGAGGTCAGCAACCTTCGAAGGGAAAAAGAAAACCTTTTGAAAGACCTTCACACACTACAAGATTCCCTCAGGTCAAAATTTGTACCTCTGGAAAAGTATGAAGAGAAACAGAAAGAATTCAGCACCTCTCTGAACAAACTGAAGAATGAGTTGGCAGAGAAGACACAACCATGCTCAATTTTCCAGGAGGCAGCAAACAAATGCAAAAAAGAGATGGAAGAGCTGAAGAATAGGCTAAATGAAGCCAAAGAGGCTTTGGAAGCAAAAGTCACAGTATTTTCCAAGAAGCAGACAGATAATGAAATTTTGGGAGACTTAACCACTGAGCTCAGGCATGTTGAGCTTGCATCTGAGAGAAGTCTGGCCAACAGTGAAGTCAAAAAGAAGGCCTAGATTAAAGTCTGCACTAGAAAAAAGAAAAGTGCACGTTCCAAGTGAGGGACGTGATCTATTTGGGTCACTGGTAGATTCACAGGGCCTCAGAGCTCAAATCATTCCTAGGAATGATCATCTATTATGGGTGGTCTTTACTCAATTTGTCTACGGTTCTGCAACCCCCCCCCCGACTCCCCCGAATTCTCTACTCAAAAAGAATCAACGTTGGTCTTGGGAGGCGGCCCAGAAAGAAGCTTTCATAAAGGTGAAACAATTGTAGCACCCGTCCAACTGTGCATAATGACCAGATGAAAGAATTGGTGTTGACATGTGATTCATCTCCCTACAGAGTGGGAGCAGTGAGCAGTGCTCTCTCATCGGATGGATGACGGCACGGAACGCCCAATAGGTTATGTATCAAGCACGCTCACCACAGCAGAAAAGTGATACTCGCAGATAGAAAAAGAAGGTTTGTCCATCATCTTTGGTGTCAGGAAATTTCACCAGTATGTACATGGCCGCCATTTTACAATCAGTTTAGACCACAAACCACTGCTAGGATTGTTTAGTGAGGACAAGGTTATACCACCCATAGCCTCAGCAAGAATACAACAGGCCTTAATTCTGGCAGCATACAAATACCCTCTCGTACATCGGCCTGGCAATCAAATCGCAAACGCTGACGCCCTTAGTCATTTGCCTTTACAAGAAAATGATGAGCACGTCCCAGTTCCACAGGAACTTGTTTTATTGTTAAATTTCTTAGATTCCTCACCGGTATGTGCTTGTCAGATCAGTGACTGGACAAGTCTGAACCCAGTCCTATCTCAAGTACGAGAATAAATGCTACATGGTTGCCCACAGGAGCCTTTATCTGATTAAATGAAACCGTATATCAACAGAAGACATGAAATAACCAGCCAGGATGGCATCTTATTGTGGGGAGCATGAGTGACATGCCTCCAAAGGGAAGGGAGCCTCTTTTAATTGAACTACATAGTGCCAATCCAGGAATTTCCCAAATGAAGTTCATAACATGCATGGTGGCCTGGGATGGATGGCAAAAGAGACAGTTTAGTAAAGCACTGTGTGCAATGTCAGCAATTTCAAAAGTTGTCAGTGACAGCGCCATTACGCCCATGGGAGCGGCCAGGTAGACCCTGGGTGCGGTTACACATTGACTACATTGGGCCTTTCCTGGGAACAATGTTTCTGCTTATCGTCAATGCCCATTCAAAATAGTTGGATGTATATGAAGTGAAGTTACCAACATCAGCCGCTACAATTGAGAAACTAGGTCAGAGTTTTGCCATTCACTAACTACCAGAAGTAGTAATTTCCGATAATGGCACGGCATTTACGAGTGCTGAGTTTCAATGGTTTATCAGTCTCAATAGTATCACTCATGTGAAAACTGCACCATGCCACCCTTCCTCAAATGGATTGGCTGAAAGGGCAGTTCACAGGTTCAAGGCAGGCATTAAAAAGCCATCTGGAGATTCCTTGGCAACCAAGCTGGCACTCTTTCTTTTTAATTACAGGACTATCCCTCACACAACAACAGGTGTCACACCTGCAGAGGTATTGTTGAAACACTGTCTCAGGACAAGATTGAGCTTAAAATTGGTGAATTTAGAGGGGAAGGTGGAAAGGAGTCAGGGAAGGAAGAAAACTAGACATGACTGGCATAGTCATGAGAGGAAATTGACTATGGGAGAGCCAGTATACATGAAGAACTTCGGGGAAGGACCAAAGTGGTTACCAGGTGAGATAGGTGCAGTGACAGGACCTCTATCTTACCACATGGAGGTGGAAGGTCAGATCATCTGTAAACATGTGGACCATTTAAGGAAGAGAGAGACAAATCGCCAAGATATGGTCCCACCAGTAATCATGACCGGGTCTGTGTTTCCTGTTGAGGATGTTCAACCCAGGACTGACATGTCTGATGTCCCTATAAGAGTTGAGGATATAGAACTGCAAATGCCCACCGAAGCACCTGATGTTCAGGCAACTCAGGAAAAGGAGGTTCCTGACAAAGAATCTGAAGTTGCGGAGCAGCGACGTTCCACACATACCAGGAAACCACCTGAAAGACTGAACTTGTAAATTCCTTACCCAGTGTAAGTATTATTCTGTCTTGAAAAAATTTGTACTTATAAATATAATATGTATAGCTGAGTTAAATGCGGAGGAATGTTGTAATTATGGTTTTATTTAGTGTGTAATGTACCTTTAAGAATAATACGTGTTAGGAGAGATCACATGATCTGTAGTACCAATAGAAGGGTAGGGCAGGCTACCTCAGCAGTCAGTGTAGAGATAGACTTGGAGTTGAAAGCACATGTGTAGTGGCTACTGAGTATATTGTAAATAAACTTAAAGTTTCCACCCAGGAAGTGTATGCAGATCAAATCTATCATTAATAGTACAACTCAGCCGCCCTACAATGGACTGTTATCTGAAAACGAAGAATGTGCAGGGTTACAGGGAGAAGGTAGGGAATGGTATTAAGTGAGTTGCTCATTTGGAGAGCTGGTGCAGATATGATGGACCAAATGGCCTCCTTTTGTGCCGTAACAATTCTGTGATTCTGTATAGTATAGCACCTTTACCACAGTGAAACATCCCTGTCACTTCACAGGAATAATGATGAGTCTGACTCACATAAGGAATTTCCAGTAAATTTCATGTAACTGAGAAGTAATTTGGTCGAAGAGTTAACAGAGAAGAGAGAGTGAGGGAGAGAGAGCTATAGAGACTCAGAGAGGGGATTCCAGAGCTCAGGGCCTAGACAGCTGAAGGCATGACTGCCAAAAGGGAGGCAATTTAAAATTGGGGGTGTGCAAGAGTCCAGAATTGAAGGAGCACAAAGATCCCAGAGGTTTGTAGAGTTGCAGGAGGCTATAGAGAGAGGGAGGGGAGAGACACAAGGATTTGAACATAAGGCTGAGTATTTTTATATCTGAGACGTTGAGTCCAGGAAACAATGTAGATCTGTGAGCAGAGGTGATGGGTGAATGGGACTTGGTATGAAACAGTGGAAAGTTTTGTATGAGCTCAAGTCTGTAGACAGCAGAAAGTGGGAGGTCAGCCATGACAGCATTGGAGAAGTCAAGCCGAGAGGTAATGAAGGCACAAATGAGAGTTTCAGCAGCAGCTGAGCTGAGGCAGGAACGGAGATGAGCTTGCTGAATACCATTGTTTGAGTTGTGGGCACCAAACGGCTCACAGGTTATGGGAGGGCAGAAAATCCCTTATGTCTTTCTGGAAGGGGCAAGCTGATCCCAAAGCAAGTGAGCCAGCATTCCTGCTCCTTTTGGCACCTTTAAAATTCTCCCTAAAATAAAGAAACATTCGGTCATTTTGTGAGTGCCCTCCAAGTGATCCCTTTAAAGACCATTGGCTTAGCCAGTCAGCATCTGGTACAACTGGATAGATTGACTGGCGCACTTTTGAATCGGTTACAGTAGAAACAGGTTACTACATCTGCTGCAGTCCCTCAATTTGTATATAGTCAAGTAGCCTGTTGGCAGAAACAGCCCAGCATGCATCAAATGCAGGCTTGCCTCACAATTGCATCAGGCAGACCTCAGGCATCAACGGATGCAGCCAAGGTGTCTCTGCAATTATTCACAACTGCTGGCCACCCCTGATTTCAGGAGCAATTAGCCTCCCACCTACGTGCTGAGAATTTCCAAGGAATGCCAGATTCCAGTGGTTTGCCAGATTAACCAGAGCTGTCAAAATTTGTCCAACTGTGTGTTTGAAATGTGGTTCTGTCTCTCATCACTACTCCCACACAAACCCTCCACCCTCCTCAGAGCCCCAACACTCGAGCCCACAACAAACTGAATGCTCAATAGTCCAGCTCCACTGTTTAAATAAGAACCTTCTGAACTGAACCATGAGCAGCACCCAGTGGAGTGAATCTGTCAGTGCAGTAAGAAAGCTGAGTGGCATCTGAGAGACTGGGCCACCAAAGCTGAGGGCCAGCCAGCTTGGGTGCCCTTTTTATTTTTGCAGGCATCTTTGTTGGATGTCTAAGTTCTGTTTGTTTCTGAGGAGCCCCATGTAGCTGTGTATGTAAACTTCACGCTGGGGAAATATGTTATAGATTAACCTCCAAAGGATTGGAATGTCTGGCTTAGAGGAAGAATGTAAAACAGTTGACAGCTGGATGCGTGTTAGTTTTTGCTCCGATTCTCTCACTGTGCTGTGATAAATCAGATATCGTTACAGCCCTGATTTTAACCAGGGGTAAGCTTTGGGTTTGGGGTTGTGGTGATTATCGGGGCAGGGTGGCAAGCAAGGATGGAGGGAAGTGGCAAGCATGAGACTGGTGTGAATGTGGGAGAACATGAGGTAGGGACCCAGGCCATTTTAACTCCCAGGTCTCATTTACATCCACCAGACCCAATTGCTGCTCTGAATCCAGCATGGTGAGGCCAGTCAGTGATTATGGCAGACTGCAGCCTATGACCCGGTAGTCATGTTATTGGTTACAGAGGGGTGTTTGAGAATGACTGAAGCCAAGGGAGGGGCTGATGAAACGGAGGCCCAAATTAGGGTAAGCCCCTTTGTTTCCTTGTGGGGCTCAGAGGAGAGTCCCAGTCCCAGACCTAATAAATAAAATGTATTCACTAGGCCTGCAGCTCCATACAGCCCAACGTTCCTGGCATGGCCACACATACTTCTGCAAGTTAAAATGTCATTGGGGTCTGAAGTACATCATCAGATCCCAGCTTTTGGATGCAGCTCTCACCAGCCTAGGATGAGGGGCGCACACATGTGTCTGTTTAAAATGGTGCCCGCTGTTGGATTGTGCAATAGGATGCTGCTCCAACGTCCCCCACTTGTATTCACCATTATCATTGGGCATAGAGGATTAAAACCAGCCCTGGTGCAATTAGACAGATGGTAAAGTTCAAAATTAATCTTATAATAGTTTTCACTCTGCTTGGATCTTCACGTACCAGAAACTCTGAGAAAACACCAACAGAGCAAATCCCGTAACTGTTTGATCTGAGCAGGTCAGCAGTGCAGAGCTTTTAGTCACGGAGCAGATGTGGTTCTGCTTTTAGATAAAAGAGATTGAGGTAGTAGAATCCATCCCCCTAGAATTTGAATGTGCTTCCTGTTATCAAGAAATCAAACCCTACAGCAGCTGCATATTCATCACGATCGTCTTCAGATAAAGATATTGAACCTATTGGCCCAGACCCTCAAGTATTCTGTACAATCCAACCTATCCTACTCACTATCCAGTTAGTTGTCTCCTCAGACAGCCTTATGTGGGAATTCTTTCTGATTCCTAAGATAATCAAACAGAACACCGGAATGCCTTTCCATACCCAGGTCCACACTCCCAATTAAACCCCAGACACATGCTTGCCCTACTTCAAATATTTATCCAGTTGTCCTTTAAAAGGTTCAGTCACTTCTGCCTCAACCATTCTTGCAAAGCTTTCACTCCTCCAACATCTCTCTAGAAATCTCTCCACCTTCTCTTAGTGATGGTTATAAATTTTAGAATTCCTTGCCACTGCTTCCCCAGCCAGAGACAGCAATCTTTCCATATTTACTGTATCAAATCCCTTTATAATTTTAAAAACCTCTATTAAATCTTCCTTTATCTTTCTCTGTTGCAGTGAAAATAGTCACAGTATCTGAAGACTGACTTTTAGTGATAGTTTTCCATCCTGATCATCATCCCTGGTGAATCTACACAGTACACTCTCAAAGCCCTTTCTCTAATAGGGTGTCCATAATAGCACCCAGTACTCCAACTGTGTCCTAGATTTCATCCCCTATCTCTTTATGGGGAAAAGACATTCTAGCCATCTCCCTGCCACATGTACATTGTGCAGTGGGGGATGAGGTTTTTTTCTGATCAATAATCTTACTTCAGGCTTGTGAAGTTTGGATTTATGTTCACAAATCATTTGTTTATAGTTAATCAACTTGTTTACTTCAATATTATCTCTACCTTTCATTATTTACTGAGGAGTGATAGAATTCAAAGGGATCTGGAGAAATGAAGCAATAAGCTAATCAACAGCAGATGGATTTTACTGTAAATAAATACTAGATTGAAACAGGAAATGGCTGAAGAGAAGATGGAGTTGGGAGAAGGCACAAAGCATTTCTGACAGGAGTCAAAAAGGATAGACTTGGGTTTCCAAAGCCTCATTCATGACTTGTTATTAGGTAGAGAGGCAAAGGAAGCAGAGAGTTGCAGAAATTAGCGATTGCAAAGAGCTGATTGTCATCAAAATACATTAAGTAACAGACCCCAGAAAAATTCTCCACGAGCAGAAATTGGCTGTGCTTTCTGACTTCACCCATTGATTTGAATGTGCCAACAATGGGTGCCTACAAAAGGTGGGACTAGGAAAGGTAGTGATGGCCAACAAACATAGCTGGTTTATAATTTTTTGTACCTTGTCCCCAATCAGTTACCTGTACAATTGGGACCAATATTTGTAAAGCTGTGAGCTTGCTGATGGAATGTTGAGGAACCTGGTGTGGGCCTCCAAGCTGCCTGTCAACTCCACCATTCAAGGAATCTGCATGCTGTTCAGCCCGGTACACTGGATGGCTGAGTGGTCGAGGTTGACACCAAGAAGTTCCCAGCATGGGAATTCCTTTGTCTTGGCTCCGCTCTCTTTGGATTAGGGTAATAATTTGGATGGATGGAAGTTCTGTCTAAATCCCTGCCTCCGTATAATTTATTAGCTAATTGGATTCCCTGGCTGCTACAAGAAAACCCATCTCCATATGGTGATAATCATCATGTTGTAAAAAGGCTTGGCGATCAACCATGAATAGAAACTTGTGATGAGATATCTCGAGTTCCAATGTGGGCACTATGTGGACCACATCATCGTTGGAACAGGTCTCATCCCATCTCGCCCATCTTCCCTTGACATTCAATGATGTGAATCCCCCACCATAAACATCCTGGGGGTCACCATTGATCAGAAGCTTAATTAGACCAGCTATATAAATACTGTGGCTACCAGAGCAAGTCAGAGGCTGAGAATTCTGTGAGGAGTAACTAACTTCCTGACTCCCCAAAGCTTGTCCACCATCTACAAAGCACAAGTCAGGAGTGTGATGTAATACTCTCCACTTGCCTGGATGATTGGAGCCTCAACAACACTCAAGAAGCTCAACGCCATCCAGGACAAAACAGCCTGCTTGATCAGCAGCCCATCCACAAACATTCATTTCCTCCACCCCCGATGTACAGTAGCAGCAGTGTGTGCCATCTACAAGATGCGCTGCAGGAACTCACCAAGGCTCCTTTGGCAGCATCTTCCAAACCCATGACCTCTAACACCTAGAAGGACAAGGGTAGCAGATGCATGGGAATGCCACAACCTGCAAGTTCTCCTCCAAGCCACTCACCATCCTGATTGGTAATATATCATTCATTTCTTCACTGTTGCTGGGTCAAAATTTGGGAGCTCCCTCCTTAACAGCCCTGTGGGTATACTTATAGCAGCAGTCCAAGAATGTGGCACTACCACCTCCACAAGAGCAATTAGGGATGGACAATAAATGTTGGCCTAGCCAGTGACATCCACATCCTTTGAGAGAATTTTAAAAAGGGAAACCTGATCCAGGTTTTAAAGATGCTGAGAGAAATGGATAAAAACAGATGCCAACTGGTTATTTAACCGGGAAACTGAGTATAGAATTAGAGGATGGAAATATAAAATGAACAAACTTCAGGCTAGATCAGAGGTGGCAAAAAGATGCTTGTCCCAAAGTGTTGTAGCTACGCAGAAGAACATTCTAAATCAATATTTCATTCAGTGCTGATGACACACATTTAGAGAGAACAGGATGAATACTGGTTAGTGTAGGATTAAGGGTTACAAGGATGTGTATAGATAGAAATAATTGAATGACCCATGAAACATGTTGATTGCTGATTTGGGAGCATGGAAAGGTCAAGCCACACAAGGCAGCTGGTGGATGTTGAGGGTGGGAGCGGAGGGAACACTTTTCTAGTTGGCTTGAGAGTAGCTCCACAACCACCAACCCCCGGAAACTACATTGCAAGCTGGAAAGCTTCCATCTTCAGTTTAGAATGTATTTCCCTGGGCAAGGCAACTCATGCAAGATGCTTCCTGTAATTGATGTTGTGAGAGGGATTCAGGTCCCCTTTTTGGGGCCTTCATACTAATGGTGAAAATTGACAGCTTAAAATGTAATCAACAAAAATATCCAGTGAAGGCATGACATTTTCCTGTAAACAGTGATCCTCCTTTGACAAAAAATGAATTCACCTGCAACTTTCTTTCTCCTTTATAAAGAATAAAGTTAAATAGGAGGGACTGGAAGTTCACAGAGGTATGGGACCCAATGTAAATGCTGAGATGTGCCCATTTGTAAACCCTGCCAAAGCTCACAAGGGAGTAAGGAGGAGAGGGCTTTGGCAAGCTGAAAACCTGTCTATGGAGCACCCGAACCAAGAATATGCTTAAGCTTGCAGAAAGACGCGGAAAAGGAGGTGCCATGGCCAAGGAGGGCAGCTGACATAGGATGGAGAGGCAAGGACTCAGTTGCAACACGAAAAGAAAAAGTTCCCCTCCCTCTATCTTCAGGGATTCCAGCCCAAACACATTTTGAAATGTTCAGTTCTGCAAAAAAAATTGTTGTGAATAGTTTTTGAAGGTGGAATGCAACCAAAGGGTCATGGGGTGCAGGGTCCTCTAGTTATCCCACAGGGATCAGACTTATACTCCTTTGGTATCCCAGGTTTGATAATTGTCTTTTCAACACAAACTTTTGCTGCTAGGTGTGTCTCAGTTCAGTCTGCTATGAACTTGGCATGTAATTAGAGCACTGAATCCAAATACTGCTCTTAATGTGCTGAAATATAAGGCTAAGAGCCATTAATTAAAGCATGAAGTAAAGCATGTGTGAGAGTGTGCATTTGTGAAATTTGCCTTAGTCGATCTTGTACATGTGAATCCATAAACTGCTTGTTGTGTGTGTGTGTGTGATTTGAGACCACAACAAAATTTGTGCAGTGAGATGTTTGAGCACATATGACTGGCTGTAAAGAACCTCCTAGCAGTTGGCACAAGGCAGGAGATTACGCTGCTCTGGTGTCTCTCTTTCTTCAGGATTTAAGTGAAACTAAATATCTCTTCTGGCTTTTATTACTCATTTAAAAACATTTGATATTCAAATGTTTCAAGGCTGGGTCCACTTCTGAAAGTCAATTTTGCCAAGTTACTGAGTGCAGCCCTGTTGCAGTACTTTTCTCTCAGAAAAAACTGTGCAATCAATCACACTACAGAGGGGGGCTGGGGGTGATAATTGATCATGTAAAATGGGTGGTATTGAATCAGGGGAGATGTATAACTAGCAACTGATTCAATATAGCTCCATTTATATAATCATCCAAAGTTATTATTTATACCATAGCAGTTTTCAAATTCGCTGCTTGTAAACTGAGACATTGTCATCTCCTGCTCCTACTTTCCCTGATACCATCCTACTTCATTTTGTTGGCTTCCAACTGCTCTGCTTTCATATTGCTTCCACTTCTCCTCAGCTTTCTGCTCCCTTTCCTGGGTCTCTGCTCCAAACAATCCCCAAACCACAGAATGACTACTGCACTTATGTCCTCTATCTGCACTAACTGCTGTTTGAGCTTCAGAACATTGCAGGAAAGGTCAAAGGAGGCTGCAAAGCATTATTGGGCACAAACTTGCTTCTTATGCCTGAACTCTCACTTATATAGACTGCTTCTATTTGGCTATTGGAGACATTAACAATGTAATAGTGTAATAGCACTTGTGGCCGTTTGTGTATATATGTATATATAGTCAAACCAGAATAAACTAGTTAGTTGGGTACTTCACTTTTCATGTGGCACACTGTCTCTTTTCTGTACTGCAAAGATCTCTCAGTCTGGCAACGAAGTGGGATTGTGGATTCCCTAGCCAAACAAATTTGTCTGGAGGGGCTTCCAACAAGCAATAGAGGAACTGTGAAGTCTTTTTTTGCTAAGAAGTAGTTTTAAAATTCCAGTTTTAATGAAAAGGCTGTTTGTACATGTGGGTGAACTGACCTTCAAAGTTGGCTGTATTAACAGGTATAATTGGGCAACTTGAAGAATATAGCTGTGCCCGAAAGTTTTTCAATGCGTATGTGGAGCCGCTAAAGATTTATTTCACTGCTGATAATATCGTCAATGTTCCTGATAATCCGACTGTTAATCAGGCAGTGGGGGAGAAGGAAAGGGCAATTTTCTTGCCTGAAGGAGGCCCAGGAGTGTATAAACCCTTAAGAATTTGCTATGCCATGCTAAGCCAAAAGACAAATTGCTGTCGGACATTTTGTGTAAGCTTGAACAGCACTACAATCCCAATGGCAAAAGCAGAAAGCTATCAGTTTGGAACCTGAACTCAGTTGCCCAGTGAGAACATTGAAGACTTTATCGTGGCTTTGAAAAAGCTGTCCCTACATTGTAATTTTGAAGAGTTTAAGGGAGAGCATTGTGGGACAGATATGTGTGCGGTTTAAAAAGTGAAAGCATTTATAGTAAGTTGCTGACATTGCCAAAGTTAACTTTTGACATAGCTTGCCAAACAGCATTGTCCGTGACCATGGCAGATCGTGACTTGAGAGAAGTCAGAGTTAACAACTGCCAGTTGTCTGCTGAAGTAAATAAACTGCAACTGAATAAGAGGAAGGCCCCAGCGAAAGCAGTTAGTAATAGCAGAGGTACTACTAAAGTCCTGGTACTTAGGCCAACATTGGGCACAGAATTATCCTTTTGTGAAAGCAGACTGCTACAACTGCAAGAAGAAAGGTCATCTTGCCAAGGCATGTTGAAAGAATGTAAACTGAGAAAACGCTGGCTGGAGGAAACAGCAGTCACTGCATATAGTCACTGAGCAGCACCAGGTCAATGAGGGGTTGATTGAGACTCAGACAATCCGAAGCACAAAGATGTCCAGTGGGAATTCTCAGGGCAGCATAGTCCAAGTAGTGTTGGATGGAGCCCTGGTAAACATGGCGGTCGACACAGGTGCATCAGTCTGCATGATTCCTGAACCACTATCCTGTCAAAAGTTGAGTCAGCATCAGCACGAGAAACCATGCATAGAATTACAAAGTTATGGAGGAGAGAAAATCCCCATAAAGGGAATTGTGTCGGTTCCAGTCATTTACAAGAAGCAATGTGCAACATTGCCCATCATTGTAGTAAAAAGTGAAAAATTGTTAGGAGGAAACTGGTTAACAGCACTTAAGTTAAACTGGAACAAGCTTTTTCACGTAGAAGTGAAATTCACAACGAAAGATGGCATGATCACAAAGTACCTGCCGGTGTTTAGAGAAACCGGCAAACCAATTCAAAGAAATAAGACCAACCTATAGGTTAAGAGGAATATAAGACCAATTTATTGCAGGGCTTGTCCAGTACCCTAAGCTCAGAAAGAGAAAGTAGAACTGATAAGAACTGAAATTGAGTATATTATCTCTAAAGTAGAACAGAGTAATTAGGCTACTTCCATAGTAGTATTACCAAAGTCAACTATTGGCACTCTACTCACATGATTGTTTTGTTATTTATCATAACACCCCTCACACTACTATCAGCAGAATGTCAGCAGAGTTGTTTCTTAGAAGACAGCTTCAAACAAGGCTTTCATTGCTGAAGCCAGATTTAGCACAGTCAGTAGAAGAAAAACAATCTCATGATAGGGGTTGAGTGAGAGAAAGAAGTCTGATGTTGAACCAGGAGGTTAAGATGAAAGAATGCCATCATAAGTGGTTGAAGTGGCTACCCGGAAAAGTCATAAAAATGTGGCCCTTGCTCATATTTGGACAAGATGTGTGCTAGTGGAAAGGTTAGGTTTGTACATGTAGATCATGTTTTACCTTCATAGGTTCACGAAGAAGGAGGAAGTTGGGAAGAGTCAAATGAGCCTGATGAATTGGGTAGTTGGGATGAGAGTAGAGTGCCCATAGTTACTCCAACACAAGATCTGCCTAATACCAGTTCAGACCCCAGAGGGCGAACATCCCAAACCCTCCATGTTAATTATGCATTCCCAGGAAACAGACCATTTCCATGGCAGGCGGTCTCTCATTCACCCGCTGCACTGTCACCTCACCGCTTCATCACACCAAGTGCCATATTTAAAGTCCAGCCATGCACACACCATTCAGGACAATGGCAGGGAAGATGTCCAGGAAAGGGAAAAAGACTGCAGCCCCCAGGTTTAGTGATGCATCACTGGAACACCTTTTGGATGTTGTGGAGGCCCACCGCGATGTCCTGTACCCCGCTTTGGCTGCTGGATGGGCAGTGGAGTGACCAACCCGGCTTGGGAGGCAGTGGCAGCAGTGGTCAGTGCTAACACCCTTCAAAAGAGGACAGCCCCCCAGCGCTGCAAGAGGATGAATGATCTCTTCTGTTCTGCCAAGGTAAGTCACTCTTCTCATCACTCTCGACTCACACACTCATAAACCTATTACACGTCCACAGGACCCTCCCTCACTGCTGGTTCAAGCGACATCACCATTCATTCTCACACACACAGCGTCATTGTCCTCATCCCATCTGTGAGACTACTCACCACCCACACATGCCAGGCATACTTATAATTTGGCCGGGCAGGCGTCCTGCTTACACATCATCTCTATTCATGCAGGACAAACTGGCACACAACAAGAGGGAGAGGTCACAGACCGGTGAAGGGATGCCTGAAATCAAGGTGCTCACGGACTTTGAAAACAGAGCTATCCAGCTGGCCGGCGACGATCAGGATCCTTCCTGTGCTGATGGTGAGGTCGGTGGTGCTCTACCAAGTGAGGATCCTGAAGTGCAACATCCATCAGATAAGCATGCTGTGAGTGATGCATCCTGTTTCACAGGCCACTGCCATGCACTAATTATCTCCCCTTGCTTCTGCAGGCACATCTGCCAAACAGCCGAGGGAATCCACGAACCAGGTCCTCCAATCAAGCCCCGAAGAAACCTATGAAGAGGAACCTGGGGGCACCCTCCTTGAAGTCCTGTCACAGCACTCACCCACACCCTCCACATATACCTTGGTGGGACCTAGCTTTACAATAGCCTCGGGATCACCACCTGGTGAGCACATCACACTGTCTGATCCATAGTAGGTAGCAGCAGGGACTTTCCAGGTGTCCGGCACGCAGAGGACTGCTAGAGGCCAGAAATTTGCTAAGTCCTAGTCAGACAATGAGCCTCTGGATTCGGTCATGTCACAGTTGCTGGAGTTGCAAAGGCAAGTTCGAGAGCATCAGGAAGGAATGTCCGCTGCACTCCTCAGATTGCAAGGCACAATGGAGGAGTCCATTCACCTTCAGGCTGAGCTGATAGTACCGGCATAACAATGCACCAAGGCCAACACTGGTAGGATGGTGGCCGCCATGGAGACCGTGATCCAGGGCATTACTCCTGCACTGCTTTTGCGGGCTCAACTCCATCGCTGACGTCATAGTTGGCCTCCAACAGCATGTAGAGGGGTGTGGGGCAGCTCGCCCTCACTCCAGCTATCCCTTCTCCTTATGGAGTCAACTTTGAGCACCCATAGGGAGGAGGATCACGAGGTGTACCCCCGGAGCCGTCCGTCCAAGTGACTCCGGGAGCATCTGGCCAATTCAAATCCCCTCTGCCTGTGACCTCAGCAGCTCCAACTCCATTGGCCGAGAAGGGTACCACTGCTACATAGCAGGACTCCTAAAGCAGGCCAGGGCCCTCCAGGTCTTGGCCCTCCAGAGGACGCCCTCAAAGGTCAGCGCAGACAGGGTGTAGTAGTCAGCAGGCTGCCTCCACCTCCACTGTGGATGGCCGGGGAGCACCAAGACATAGCAGCAAGGTTAGGAAAGTTAAAAAGCTGTAGTTGCACAGCCTGGGCACTGGTGTTAATCACTTGTACATATTATTTGCTATTGTCAATAAACTCGCAAGAATGTCTCCCTGCCTATGGCTTCTTGTTCTGATAAGCAGTTTTCTCGTCACTCAGATGTTCCTGCACAAGATAAAGGCCAGGTGTCTCAGTCCAGGCTTCTTCCCCGTGCTCTGTGCGGCCTTCAGACCAAAGTGATGGTCCAGCTTCACACTCCCTGGACACATTATTGATGCCTGCACCTTGATGGTGCTTTTCATTGATGCCAGAATGTTGTGAGCAGGCATCAGAGTACTATCATTCTCTCTTTGTGCTCTCAGCGCCTTCAGGGTGGGGCTGGCCCCATCTCTTCAGCATTTGTGACCAGTGCTGCTCTGCTCCTAAAAGGTCCAGGTGCTAAAGGCAGACAAAGGATCAGATGCTTTTAAAGTTTTATGGCTCCATCTCTATGATATGACCCGGATCACAGAGCACAAGTGAGCTGCTCTCAGCCAGAGAGGAGTCAGACATTCTCAGAGGCAAGATGAAGGTACTAAAGGAGGTGGCCATGGAAATAGTGGATGTGTTGGTTGTCATCTTCCAAAATTCTGTAGATTCTGTAACAGTCCTAGCAGATTGGAGAGTGGCAAATGTAAACGAGACAAAAAGCAGGAAATTACAGGCCGTTTAGCCTAACATCAGTGGTAGGGAAAATGTTAGAGTCTATTATAAAGAATGTGATAACAGGACACTTGGAAAATATCAACAGGATTAGACAAAAGTCAACATGGATTTATGAAAGGGGAATCATGTTTGACAAACCTACTGGAGTTTTTTGAGCACAAAAAATGTATATAAGTTGCATGGAATGTGAACATTGTATACTTTCTCATTAAGATGGGAGGAGTCTAATAGGTAATATTAGTGGCCGCGTGGCCATTTGCGTATGTATGTACATATACATAAATAATCAAACCGGAATAAAATAGTTAGTTGGTCACTTAGCTTTTCATGTGTCACACTGTCTCTTTTCTGTCCTGCAAAGATATTGCTGTGACCTATCTTCACTCTTCCGCTGTATTATTCCAGTTTCTCTGGACTGACATTTCCCCTGCTTTCAATTTGTCCACAAATGTCCTTCATATACTGTTCCTCATTGTTCAACTCAACTGCCCTCTCTGTTCCTCTGGGAGGAAACTTTTTCTGGGTTATCTCTTAACATGTTTTCCTCACTGTTGGCTGCTCCTGTTTATGCCTCATCACCCTATATCTGTACCTGATATCACCCACTTACCTTCACAGGTCCTCAGTATTCACTGTTTCTAGATCTACCTGCCTTCCTGGAATCCACTCTGCTGGACCCCTGGATCAATCTCTGTTGCAGCCTGATCTGATTTCCACTCCTCTCCAGTCACCTATAACTCCACGGGGTATTCCTAATTTCAGTTGCTGCCAGTGTCTCTGTTGACCATCTGATGTCTCCATTGGTTTCTTGGTCCACCTTTACGTTTATTGTGCATTAGCTGTCTTTGCTCACTGACTGGTTGAATACTCTGACACCCTTTAATACCATCTACAACCAGTCCTTATCCACCACTGCTTATCAATTCTCCACCTCTAACCTCTCAGATGTTTACATCACAACGTTCAACATGTTATGTAAGTCTTGTCTCACCTATGTCCACTCTGCGTTTGCACCTTGGTTGCCTCTCTGGACCTGATCATCCTACTATTATTCTCTTTCTTCTCAGGGTCTCCTTGAGCTCTGCTCTGCTCTCCAGTCCTCTCTCCTCCATTTCTCCTCATCTGACAATTTTATCTCTCCCTCCTCTCCTACATCAAACCTACATGGCCCATCATTCATTCCTGCTCTATTTACCTCCTCTCCTGCCACAGTCTCAGGCTTGATCTCCCTATTACTAAGCTCATAGCTACCCTCTGCATCTTTCTCAGCACCATCTACCAAGTCTGTTATGGCATCTGCCTCCACCATAATCAGCAACCAAAATTAGCCAAACCTCTAGTCTTGCCAACTTTCCAACCAAATAGTTCTTAAGGTCTAACCTTACCAATTTCTTCTCATCCTGCTCACTCTTCCTCTCATGATCATCCTGATTTCTGCAAAAGGGAACCACAATCATCAACTGCCTCCATATTAATCTCCAGAATACCCACTTATTCATGTACATGGTCCTCGCCATCCATAAGCTTATTGTAGTTGATTATATTGACAATGCAACATTGCCTGAAACTTGGTTTATGGTTGATGACACCTTTCCTCAGTGAAGCCTCCTTGCCAGGCTTTACTTCCTCCCACCTGTCGTGCTGTAATTACAATATGATCCTTATCACCAAATCAAACTTTCTCCTTACTCCTGACTCTAACACCTTTTTGTTCTTCAGCAACTTGCCCTATTCCAACCCTCTTACTTTTCTTTTAAAATCTTTGTTCTCTAGCCAACCCTGCACCACATGGGGTTCCTGTTCAAAACATTGCCTACATGGTGCCCCTTGGTGACACAATCTACAAACAGAGAGTCAGACATGGCTACAAATGATACCAGGTCTAATGCTCCATTTACTCTTGCAACCCCTTTGTTGCCTCTAAGGTGTTGGACTGTTTATCCAATGCTCAGTCCTGGATAAGCCATAACCACCTACTACTAAACATTAAGACCAAAGCCATCATCCCATGGTTCCCTCAGCTGAACTTCCAAATCCACATTCCCTCCATAACAAAAACCTCCCACTTCCACCTCTTTAACATCTCCCATCTCCGTCCATAATTCAGCTCATTCACTGCTGAAACCCTTATACTTGTCTTCATCCTCTCCAGGCTTGAATACTCAAACCCGCCTGCTGCCAGCCTTCCATCCTTACCCTGCACAAGCTACAGTTAGTCAAAAATACTGCTCAAGTCTTTCCCTCCACCAAGCCCCACTGAGTCTCACTAACCTACTTTGGCTTCCGGGTCCCCAACACGTTAAATCCTTCCAAATCCTCACTCTTTGTATGCAAGTCTAACTCTGAAACATCCTCTGCTCCTTTGGCTCCAACCTCTTCTGCATCCCTCCCTTTTCCTTAACATTGGCATATGTGCCTTCAGCCAGTTAGATTCTACTCTCTGGACTTCCCTCCTTAAACCTCTCTGGCTAGGCTCCACCCTCTTCTCCATAAAAGCCATATTTTTAATTAAGCCTTTGATCACCCCTCCTAATTTATCCCTTTTCTTTGCTCATTCAAAGGATGTGGACATCATTGGCAAGACTAGCACTTATTCCCCATCTCTGTACAACTGAGTGGTTTGTTAGGCTATTTCAGAGGGCAGTTAAGAGTCAATCACATTTGCTGTGAGTCTGAAGTCACATGTAGGCCAGACCAGGTAAGGGTGACAGTTTCCTTTCCCTCCTGGGCATGAGTGGAGCAAATGGGTACAACAACCAAGTTTTACAGTCACCATTACTAATACTAGCTTTTAAATTCCTGATTTATTTGATTAACTGAATTTAAATTCCCCAAGAAACATGCTAGGATTTGAACTCCTCGCTCTGGGTTATTAGTCCAGCAACATAGCCACTATGCCACCATATCTCTATGAAGTGCTATCAGAATTTCTTTCTAACTTAAGGCAATATATAAATGCATACCATCCTCTGTAAATACTGCCACACTCCCACATTCTCTTGTGAAATTCTGACCCCCAGTTCTGCATCCCTCGACCAAGGGTGACTCAATCCCACGAACATCTGCAAAAGCTGACACATTCCTACAAACTTCTAATTTTTCTTTTCATTAGGATGCAGAATGTCAGTGTAGGGGAATTAACCCCTTCCCATTTCAAGCGCTCAGTATCAGTGTCAAGCATTCTCAAGTCCAGTACAGCGCAGCCTGATGCATAGAAAAGCACCTTCTCCCCTGCCCCAATAACATGCCTCAGCCTTAACCTCAGAGGAGCAATATGGAGCTAGTGTTTCACAATTTCCATTTCCCACACCAGCCACCCTGTGTGTCTATGATCAACTGCGTTGAAATTGTTCTTATTCATTCCACATAAGCCCCCTACAATCAGCAGGCTGATGAGACTTTCTTCTAATTATTCTGGGCTGGATGGAACCCAAATGAAAGGCAAGTGTCTAGCCCATGAGCCATTTAAACAAGCCCATTATCTATATAATCTCTATAGACGTTGTATACACATACTAAGGTAAAAATATTAACCCTGATTGACAAACCAAACCCTGATTACATCTCTTGCAGATACCCAAAGTGATGCAGAATGTACAAAGATGCCTCTATGATAAGGTCAGAAGTGCAGATGTTTGCTGATGATCGTACAATGTTTGCAACTCCGCAGATATTGAAGAAGATCCTACCTTTCCCACTTGTGCTGAAAGATGTACGCTTCTTTCCTTGTTTATCTAACAGACTTGCCATGGTGGAGCCAAAAACATGGACTTAATTGTTCACAGTGTAGAAATGTAACACATTGGTGCTGTAGAGTTCAAGACATTGCACCAAAAGAGGTTGTTCCTCTCTGGGACCAAAGGCTACTCTCGAGTATAACCAGCTACATGGAGAGAGATTACTGAACAAAGTCTATGCAGTCAACAGATCCCTCATAACTGGCCAAAAATGTGGGCATTTGTGATATCAGTAAAAAGGTAAAGGTAAAGGCTCTTCACTTTTGCTCACATATTTTGTGATGGCCCATCAAGCACGAATCATACATTGGGAAGAACTCCACCTTATGGGAGTTACATTTAAAGCACTCATGTTATTTTATTGTGAAAAGTTGGATTGTGACCATTTCTTGCAAGTGAAGATAGCAGTTGAGGTTACTCAGGTTTTCAGCCTTTCTCTGCTGTAGATGTAGAGGCACCATGGAATACCTTCACAATGAAGGTACCCTGACTGCTTCTTGGATAATAACCACTGATGTGCAAAATGACGTTTCTGTAGTTCTGTTATATACTGCTCTGGCAGTATTGAGTATAAGCCTTAACTCTTCATAAAAGACAGGATATGAAAACACCTGATTCATTTTGAAAAACAATTACAACGCTTTGCTCTCAGGCTCTCTCTGCTTTCTCAAGTTGGCACCTCCTTTCCACAAAAGAAAACTCTCCACAGGCTGGAGTTATACCTAGCACATACGAAGATGGTTATGGTTATTGGAAGCCAACCATCACAGTCACAGGGCATCGCTTCAGGAGTTCCTCAAGGTAGTGTCCTAGGCCCAATCATCTTCTGCTGCTTCATCAATGATCTTCCCTCTATGATAAGGTCAGAAGTGCAGATATTTGCTGATGATCCCACAATGTTTGCAACTCCGCAGATATTGAAGAAGTCCATGCTACAAGACCTGGACAACATTCAGGCTTGCGCTGAGCAGTGGCAAGTAACATTCATACAACAAAAATTCCAGGTAAAGACCATATCCAATAAGAGAGAGAGTCTAACCACCTGCTCTTGATATTCAGTGGCATTGCCATCACCAAATGTCCCACCATCAACATGCAGGGGGTCACCATTGATCAAAAAACGTAACTGGACAAGTCACGTAAATACTGTCTCTACAAGAAAAGGTCAGAGACTGGATATTTTGTGGTGAGTTACTTGGCCTCTGACTCCACACAGCTTTTCTACCACCTACAAGGAACACGCCATGAGTGTGATGGAATGCCCTCTACTTGCCTGGGTAAGTGAAGCTCTAACAACACCTACTGAGCTCAAAACCATCCAGAGACAATGCAGTGCACTTGACTGTCACCCCATGGTGGTCGTGGCAGCAATGAGTACCATCTACAAAGATGCACTGCAGTTACTTACCAAGGCTTCTTCAGCACCTCCCAAACCTGCGACTTCTATCACCTAGAAGAACAAAGGCAGCAGATGGATGGGAACACCACCAATTTCAAATTTCCCTCTAAATCACACTGCATCCTAAGGCGGAATTGTATGGATATTTTTTCATTGCCATATGCTCAAATCCTGGATCTTCCTCCCTAACAGCACTGTGAGCGTAACTACATCACATGGACTGCAAAAGTTAAAGAAGGGGGCTCACCACCATCTTCTCAAAGGAAATTAGGGATGAGAAATAAATACCAGCCTTGCCAGTAATGCCCACATCCCAGAAATGAATATGAAATGGTGTCCGTAAGTCTTTGTGCAGCAGATGGTTCTACTCTGTAACAGTCTGATTTGGAATGTAGAGGCCATGAAGACCAGGCCTAGACACATGTGAAGGGTTCTGTTATCCCAGTTCCAGTATAGGTGATGGGTTTGGTCGATATGCCGGAGGAAAATTACATTTGTTTCTACTCATGGGGGAAGTAATTTGTCTTGGGCAGCTAAACGAATGATTTTCCACTGGCCACTTATTGTGGCCTCCACTTGATCTTCAGTTCTATTGAAGTCAATGGAATCTCAGGCAGGGAGTGTGACTGCCAGACGACTTGATAATGCCCATGTTACGCTGCCAGCCAGGAAAAATTTCTACCTCCTTGTGCTTGTCTTCCTCATTTGCAACATGTTCAGAAGCCCTGAAGAAGACCCATCCTACCCCTTTGTATGCCAAGATTTGAAAATCAGCAGCAACCAAGAATAAGAAAGAAAGGTTTTAGCAGAGAAAAAAAGCAAAAATGTAAAAATGCAGAATAACCCAGCAAAACCAACGAATGCAATAAATGGACATAAAAATCCAAAGAGAAGCCTCATTTAGAAACCTCCATCCACTCTTAAGGGGTCTTCCTAGCAGGCCAGGCCCTGGGACCTAGTATCTTCATATAGATGAGGTTTGCACTATGGCCAGAGCCTAACACAGATAAGTGAATTGGGGCTTGCCAGTACCAGAGCCTTATTATTTACCCCTCAGTAGTCAGTTGGCAAATTAGTCATCCCGCAAATCCATCACACAGGATCTGGAGCCTGATTTTCTGATCTGCATCAACTGCCTGTAAGGCCACCGTCACTGATGAGATCATATAAAATTGGAGATTTTATGCACCATGAGTGAATCTTGGCCAGTGATGGAGATTTCATATCTGCCAATAGCATATGAGACTGCAACAATGCTGCAGAAAATATGCCACACACAGAAGCTTCCCTTCCAACAGTATAACCCGTTATCCCACAGTGCTGAGGAATGTTCTCTGTGTAAGTGGTGTTTTCCCAGCCATCCTGGTGAATCCCGCCAGTACATGGGAGGTGATTATTCATTCCCACACTGTGTATATTTAACATTGTTGGAAATTTTCTTCATGAGATACTCTTTCCAATGTTATAAATGGCAGGACGTGTCTTTAATTTAAACATTTTTTGGCATTTGAAGCTGCATTTATGTACAGTAAACACACAGCCCTTTACCGTATTTTACATCTCTGTGCTGATTCTGTTGGCTCAAACATTGTGTAAAACTCTCAGTGAGAGGCCCAAGTTGGCTGAGTCACCCCAGCCGCAGTCCTTTTAAAATTCACTGAAGCGTTTCATCAGAGAGCATTTTAGGAAAGTGGAGCTGGCTTCTCAGCAATGAGGATTAGTCACTGAGCTCTGCTTATAGTCCGTGCACAGAGACTGTACGTTCAGAAACTTCCAAAACCCATTCTCGAGGGCATTGGCATAATTCATTTTTAACCTGTCATCAGGTTGTCTTTTAGTCATGTGTACCAATTTTGATTCTTATCTATCATTTTAAGATGAAATACATCCAGTTCAGTTGCAATGTTGGCTCACAATTCCAGTGAGTGAAAAAACCAGAACGTACAGGCCCAGATACCTGTAGGCAGCTCATCTTGAAGGAATTGCATTCTTAACAGCTATCCTCCTCTCTCCCATTTCCATGTTCTCTCTCCCAATTCTGGCTAATTCTCTACAGGGGCTATTTCATTATTTACTTCGTCAAATGCTAAACACTTACTGAATATGACTGATTGTACAGACATTGCTCTTTGAACCTATGTCTCAACTCAGCTGAGAGCAGTGGACTAGAAAGATCCAACAAAAGGAGTTTTAGACTTAATTCACTTTCTGGTGTGTCCAGCCCACAGCTTTCAACAGCCCTGTTTTTGAAGCAAGGGAGTCGATTGTAATCCTGGCTGGGTTTTGAGCAGACAGTAAGTAAGGAGGGAACAAAATGTGGAAAATGTCAAGCCCAGGAACTTTTAACTCCTGGGCCTCATTTAAATCTAACAAGTTGGTTTCCCACCCAACTTGTGGCTGAATAGGAAACATGTTCATGTTTTTAGCACAGTTTCCAGCCAGTCCTCCAGAGGCCAACTTAATGCAGTTCTTAAAGAGATGTTGCATTGCCTTCAGACTGGTTCTATCTGGAAACTATCTTGAACGAAAAGAATGATTTACACACAGCCCCCTTCCCCACCCACCATCCCACCCCATCCTTTCCTAATCCTTAGAAACCACCCTGGAGATGCTATTAGAGAGGACAAGGGGGAGGTCCAGTCACTAAGCAGTGAACGCACAGTTTCCAAATATGATTTGGAAGGAGGTGGCAGTGGCTACGCGTTCCAGAGGTGCAATATTCCCAGGACATGGATCCAGTGTAGCAAGCATCACTAACTCAAGAAGGTGGCTCACTACCAACTTCTCAAGGGCAATGAGGGATTGGCAATAAATTCTGACCTTGCCAGCGATGTTCACATCCCATGAACAAATAAAAAAAGTGCAGTAGGACCTTCACGTCCCCAGCCTTAGTGGGTTTTTTCAGCTATTTTCAACTTCACAGCAACCTCATTTCTTTGTGTAAGTGTCAAGGCCTTGCTGTGCACTCAATCCCTCCCCATGCTGCTTACAACTTGCTTCTTCTCCCTCTCAGATTGGAGAATGCAATTGGAAGACCCACACTGTGCACTGTCTTTTTGAGGAGGCATCATTAACTCTCACCTTCCCTCTCTTCAGAAAGATAAGAAAGACTTTTCATTCTTATAACGCCTTTCACAACCTCAAGCATTTCCAAAGCACTTTATAGCCAAGGAAGTACTTTTGAAGTGTAGTCATTGCTAATATTGTAATATAATGGTACATGCACCAGGAAGAAAAATAGCACCAAGCGAGGATCAGACAACGTCATGGTCATATCAGAGCTGGCAACAGTTTTTGAAATAATGGGGCCTGCAAGAGTGGAGCCCCTTGGTAATTTTGTGGCTGAAGGCTTGCCTGAATAAAATCTTTGTCTATTGCTTTCAACCCTGCATGAAACATGGAAAAATGTGCATTCAACCAATAAGCAGCATCTTGATGCATGGCTTATCTAACTGTTCAGCTTTTCAGAGCCATTATTGTGTCTTTTCTCTTTCCTGTAGTTTCTTCTAAACAGGCATAATCTCCCCAAAGAAGAAACCACAGGGGAGGACAACTTCTCAGAGGTGGCACTGTCACAGCACTTCTAAACACCAGCACAGAGTTTAACGCCAAGCTGGGTTAGAGAGTGAGTTCCAGAAGTCTGCAAATGATGCCCAGAGCCTGCCCGGTGGCTGTTTGAGCTTCTACCAAAGCAGCAAAGTTTGGTAGCATCAACTCATGTTCTAAGGACCTGGCTGAAGTATTCCTGGAGGTGGCCACTGCAGTGTTCAATTGCATTCTGCATTTGATTATGTGAGTCTGTTTACTACTGATGCTCACTGTGCTTGATTGGTTAAGCCTGGGTGTGGAATCAGAGAAAAGAAAACAAACTGTAGAACTTGTTGGAAGCTAGAGCTAGGAGCATTTTAAAAGCACTCTGAATAAAATCTGTTACACATGGAAACTAGTGTCATCTCTGCAAACATCACAGATTTAAAACATCCAACAGCCACATGCTCCAAAGTGGACTGCAGTATCAGTCCAAGGGAGCAGGAATCCAGCATTGCATTGTCTCCACCCATTCAGGAGTTCACGGCTTCACTCAGGGATAACAGCTTTTTTTTCTTTTTGTTTCTCTTGACAGATTGGAAATTCAATGCCTCACTTAGATCTTCCCTTCCCTCCAATCCTAACTCTTACATTACGTTTCAGCACCTCTGGGCACATCTGCCTTGTGCACAAAGTCCTGCAACAAATCATAATCACTAGGTGAGATTTGTTGCACTGGTGTATTAAATCAGCCGATTGCGATGTTTTTGAGAATTTTTTTGCTCCTTTTCCTTGGCCCAGCTGCTGCTTTTATCATTTGAACTCTTCAATCTTTGCTAGTGAAGTAACTGATGTTATTCCAACTGGCAGAGGAGATTTCATACCTTACTTTTCCCCCTTATATCAGATGTGATGTAACATCTTGTTTCAATTAGGCTGTTCTTTTGTCTTTTTGTTAAAAAATTTAGCGCATTGTACCTGGTTACTCAGTCAGCTTGAATCAAATTTAACTATATTTGATATAAAAATGGAAAATGCTGGAAATACTAAACAGGTCTGGCAGCACCTTTGGAGAGAGAAAGGTCGATGGCCTTTCTTCAGAACTGGGAAAAGTTAGAAATGTCATAGATCTTAAGTAGGTCAAATGGGAGAGGGTGAAAAAAGAAAAGAATGGAAGATATGTGATAGAGCTGAAGATGGGAGACATTAAATGACAAAAAAGTTGCTGGGGCAGAGCCAAATGGAAGGGTAATAGGACAAGTAAAGAAACAAAATATGTGAACAGAAGAGGTGTGAATGGCAGAATAATGAACAGCCACTCTCCAAAAGCAAATCAAGAAAAAGTCAAGATTAATACCAAAACATGCAAAAAAAAAAGGAAACAAAATTGAAGCAGAGATCATGGTCTGAAATTGTTGAACTCAGTGTTGAGTCTACAAGCCATAAAGTTCTATTTGAAAGTTAATAGCTGATTTGATTCTTCTTCTCTAAGTTCACTATTGGAGATGCAAAACATCACTAAAAGGAGCAACTGCTGTCTTCATTTCTATACCGGTTCCTTTTGGTTCCAAACAAATTTATCTCTCAAAACTTCTCAGAATTTCCCTTCCCCCACACCCACTTGCCCCCTTCATCCTTGCGGTTCAGTTACTAGCTCTCAATACAGGAGAACTAACCTTTAAGGCTCAGTTCCATCCTTTGCTGAGGGAGAATTAGATTGTTGTAGGCTGTGCAGATGAGACATTAAACTGAGGTCCCATCTGCCTGTTCAGGTGATTATAATTCAATCACCTGGAATATGATGAAGGTATCTTGCAGAGAGACCACACCCAGATATCTTATATCCTGGACACAAGGTTAGAAAAGATTCCTAAATTGCCTACTAAGTCTTCAGCCTATGCTCCGGGTCTTGAAGTCTCTCTAGTCCATGGGGGTGATGGCACAAGCCCTTACACCGATTTTCTCAGGCACTCTAATGCTTCAGCACCTAATAGGAACACAGAGAGCAAGATGTGGTGGGGAACTGGGAAAGTGCCCTCCAATTCATTAATGTGGTATAACTGACCCTGCATCTACCGAAGCCACAGGGTTTGTTATGGCAGAAAACCAACAGCTTGGGTGGTGGGGTGAAATTTTAATGTAACATATCTCTGTCCTTTTCCTCTTTACTACACCCAGTAAACATCAATTTCCCGGCAAAATGAGGTGGAAACTCTTATTCATGTGTCTGGGCAGGTATCAGACTTCCATTTGGGGATTACCTGTGCAATAGTGATCATAATAAGGATGTGATTACAGTAGAGAGAGTGCAGAGAAGATTTACCAGGATGTTGCTGGGCTGGGGAGTTTTACTTATGAGGGGAGATTGGATAGACTGAGATTATTTTCCCTGGAGCTGAGGAGATTGAGGGGGGACATGAATGAATTGTATAAAATTATGAAGGGCATAGATAGAGTAGACAGGAAGGAACATTTCCCCTTGGTGGAGGGATCAATAACCAGGGGGCATAGATTTAAGGTAAGGGGCAGGAGGTTTAGAGGGGCTGTGAGGAAGAATTTTTTCACCCAGAGGGTGGTGAGAATCTGGATCTCACTGCCTGAAAGGGTGGTAGAGGCAGAAACCCTCATAACATTTGAGAAGTATTTGGATGTGCACTTGCGATGCCATGGCATACAAGACTATGGACCTAGTGCTGGAAAATGGTAATAGAATAGCTAGGTACTTGTTTGACCGGCGCAGACTTGATGGGCCAAAGGGCCTTTTTCTGTGCTGTAGACCTCTATGACTCCATAACTATGACACTAATATGATCAAGTTTAAATTAATTCAGCAAGTTTCTGCTGCAGGTAATGCAATGTTTGAGGAGAACTCAATTGTGGGAATGAGAGAGGCCACGTAAAACTTCAACTGGAGGAGATTACTGAAAACTTCTTCCAGAGCGAGCCCCTCAGATCAATAAGAGGTTGAAAAATAAATGACATCTAAATTATGTAATGATAATGTCTGGAAGCAAATTAAATATTTATTCAGATTAAAGAAAATTAAGCACTCTCAAAAGAAAAGGGACAGGTGCAAAACTCAACTGAGGGTAACAAAATCTGTGGTAAGATCAGCCAAAAGAGCAACAGGGAAAGGGATTATAGATAAATGTAGAAGTAACTCATTGCCATTTTCTCAAGGCAGATTAGGATGAGTTATAGTGCAGGTCTTTCCAGCAATGCCCATATCTCATCAACAAATTAAAAGGAGGTATGGCCTATTTTGTTAAGTTCGGAATAAGGAAGAGATCAGAGATCACATAGGGCATTTGAGACACTCTGCAAGGGCATATTTGGGTATAGTCTCAAGATAAGGAGGAGGTTCTGAATCTGCTTTCATCGATAATGATGAGCGTCTGGAGTGCTGGATATATTTGACCTCCAAATTGACTATATCAAAGTTGAAGCAACGTTAGTCCATACTAGGACTGGGACTATGAAGACAACTTGGACTGCTGACCTTGATGGTATTCACCCTAGAGCACTTATGAACATGAGGGCTGTGTTCTGTCAACTGCTGGCTCACATATTTAGCAGGTCGTTGCAGTCTAGGAATTTTCCCATGGACTACAGGGAGGCCTATAATTAAAATGAAGCCAGTCAGAACGTGGGAATTACATACGCATAATTTGGACCTCAGTTATCGGCAAGTTGCTTGAAGGAATGATTGGAGATCGCTGTGAGGTCATTTGAAAAGCACAGGAGGTATTTTGGACGATTACTTTGGGTTGGACCCCTACTTTTAGAATAATGGCAGACATGGAGAGTGTTGCTTCTACTTACACGTGGTGTTACCTTTACTAAGCCTTATTTTCAAGTTACAGAAAACAGTAATTACCCAGTTGTTGCGTACTTCAGCTCCAACTCACCCTCAGAGGTCAATCTGCCAATGACTTCTCCTTGCACGTCTTCCAGTGACTGACCAGGTCACTCCTTCCTGACTGCAGTACAGATCTTCTCCCACTCTATCTTTTAAATTCTTGCTGCATTCCAACTTTTACCATGATGTCGGCATATCTGCTGTCTCCGACCATATTTGGCCAGAAACCAATTTCAGCTTACCTGATTGACTTTCAATCATTTTGTTACCCATCCAAACCAAACTCTACTGACCATGCCTTCTTTTGTCTCAACGCTGATTTGATTAGCCCAGTTTGTTGCAAGTTTCACTTTGTTATCGCACCTGTGGCTCTCGTAGATCCTTCGATCCGATGCCTCCTCCAATCTAGATGTACCATAGTCCACCCCTCCTGTTCGTTGCATGCATAGTTACGCCATAGCCAGTTTTTATCTGTTTCACCATTTGTAACTCATCTTACAGGTATTACTGATTCTTAACAAAGCTTTTGAAAACAGAAGATCTGTCTCACCAGTTTAGTTGAACAGGTCGCAAAACAGCCCACTTGATTGGCACCCCATTCCCCACCTTAAATGTTGACTCACTGGCAGCAGTGTGTAGCATCACAAGATGTACTGCGGCAATTCTCCAAAGTTCCTTCAACAGCTGTTTCAAGCGCGCAACCTCTACAGGCTTAAGGGCAGGAGACACATGGCACCAACACAACCTGAAAGTACCTCTCCAAGTCATCCATTCCTTCATCGTCGCTTGGTCAAAATCCTGGAACTCCCAAACTAACAGCACTCTGCAGCTGCAACGACATTCAAGAAATTCAACCCCCTTTGGGGAAGGGCAGTGATGAAGCAGCTGAAGATGGTTGAGCCGAGGACACTACCCTGCTGCTTTGATTTCAAGGGTAGTCACTCTCACCATTTGGAATTCATCATTTTTGTCCAAGTTTGGCCAAGGTTGTAATAAGGTCTGGAGCTTAATGGCCATGGTAGAACCTAACTGAACACCAGTGAGCAGGTTGCTGCAGAGATGATGCCGCTTGATAGTAATGTCAACAAATCTTTATCACTTTGCTGATGACTGAGAGTAGACTGATGGGGTGGTAATTGGTCAGATTGGATTTAACTTGCTTTTTATGAACAGGACATACCTGAGCAGTTTTCCATATTGTCAGGTAGATTCCACTGTTGTAGCTGTACTGTTATAACTAGGCTCGGGGCATGGCTAGTTCTGTAACACATGTACTACAGCAGAAGGTTGAGGTTGTCAAGTCCCATAGCTTTTGCTGTATCCAGTGCCTTCAGCTGTTTCTTAATATCATATGGAGTGAATGGAACTGGCTGAAGACTGGTCTTAGAGATGCTGAGGCCCTGAGGAAGGGGCTGAGATGGATCATCCACTCGAACTTTCTGCCTGAAAGTGGTTGCCAATGCTTCAGCCTGGTGTTTTGCGCTGACATGCTGATCTCCCTCATTATCGAGGATCAGGCTGTTTGTGGATCCTCCTCTTCCTGTTGCTTAATCCTCCACTACCATTCACCAGGACTGCAGAGATTTGTTCTGATTCATTGGTTGGGGCATCGTTTTGGTTTATAGCATAATTCTTCTGCTTGTTAGCTTGCATATAATCCTGGATTGTAGCTTCACCAGGTTGGCATCTCGATTTTAGGTGTGCCTGGTGCTGCTCCTGGCATGCTCTCCTACACTGCTCATTGAATCAATGTTGCTCCCCTGGCTTGATGGTGATGGTACAGTGTGGGATATGCCAGGCATGAGCCTACAGGTTGTGGTTGAATGCAATTCTGCTGCTGCTAATGGCCATAGCACCTCATGGTGCCCTGGCTTAAGCTGCTGTTAACACCATTTAACATGGTGTTAGTGCCACACAAAAACAATGGAGGGTGTCCTCTGTGTAAAAATGGGACTTTGTCTCCACACCACCTCTTGGCAATATTGTCATGGACAGATGCATTTGTGATAGGTGGATTGGCGAGGGCGAGGTCAAGTAGGTTTTTCCCTCTTGTTGGCGCTTTCACCACCTCCTGCAGCCTCGTCTGATAGTTATGTCCTTCAGAGTTGGCCAGCTCAGTCAGTAGTGGTACTATCGAGCTATTCTTGCCAATGGACTTTGAAGTCCTCCACCCAGAGTATATTCTGTGTCCTTGCCTCAGTGCTTCATTCAAGTTGGAGGTGTATAAATTCATCAATTCGGGCATGAGTAGGTGGTAAGCTGTAAGAGGTTTCCGTCCCCATATTTGACCTGATGGCATGAGACTTCATGAGGTCTCAAATTAATGTTGAGAACTCCCAATGGTCGCTCCTTCTCAACTGTATACCTCTGGTGTGTCTGTCCTGCTGGAAGGACAAGACAAAGCCAGGATGGTGATAGCGGAATCTGTGATTGGCTGTAAGGTATGATTTGGCACAAAAACAAAACTCCCTGGAAAAACTCAGCAGATCTGACAGCATCTGCAGAGGGGGATACAGTTGATGTTTTGAGCCCATATGACCCTTCATCAGAACTAAGACATATAGAAATTAGATGAAATATTAGCTGGTAGAAGGGGGTGGGTCAGGAGAGCTCAATAGGAGGCCAGTGATAGGTGGAGGCCAAGAAGAGACTGCCGAAGATGTCATAGACAAAAGGACAAAGGGGTGTTAACGGTGGTGATATTATCTAAAGAATGTGCTAATGGGGACATTAAGGGTAGCAAGCTAGTGGCAGATGGCCCTTTGCGGGTAGGGTGGGGGGAAGGGATCGAAATGGGCTAAAAGGTACAGATGAAACAATAGATCGAAATAAAGTTAAAAATAGGAGGGAAAAGAAAAAAATACAGTTGTAAAAAAACTTATAAATTATTGGGAAAAGGGAGATCGGAAAGGGGGTGAGGATGGAGGAGAGAGTTCATGATCTGAAATTGTTGAACTCAACATTCAGTCCGGAAAGCTGTAAAGTGCCTAGTCGGAAGATGAGGTGCTGTTCCTCCAGTTTGCGTTGAGCTTCATTGGACATTGCAGCACGCCAAGGACAGACATGTGGGCATGAGAGCAGGGTGGAGTGTTGAAATGGCAAGCGACAGGGAGGTCTGGATCATGCTTGTGGACAGACCGAAGGTGTTCTGCAAAGCAGTCACCCAGTCTGCGGTTTGGTCTCTCCAAAGTAGAGGAGACCACATTGGGAGAAGCGAATGCAGTGGACTAAATTGAGGGAAGTGCAAGTGAAATGCTGCTTCACTTGAAAGGAGTGTTTGGGCCCTTGGACGGTGAGGTTCCTCAGGGAGATTAGTTTAAGTTTTAAAAGCCTGAATAAAGAAAAGAAAAAATTTTAAGACATGTCCCCTCAGGTGACAGTGTCACTTGAGCTGGGATGTGTCAATGATTTTTAAAAATTTTTATTCAATTTATAAACACTTCATGAAACCTCATCCCACCAGTGGATGAGGTTCCATGAAAAATGCAAAGGCTGCCTGGGCTCTTCGCCTGCCTGTCAACCTGAAGGTTGGATGGGTAGCTCAGTTTATTGGTTTAATTAGTTTCTAAATGGCCTTAATAGGGCTTTGAAAGTTCGGCAGGCATGCAGCCGACTCGGCTGGGCGCCTGCCAGACTGAAAATCTAAATGACGCGCAGTGATGTCGGGACCCCAGCCCGACCTCACCCTGCGTCATTTTACACCTCGACGAGTGGGCCCCACCCCCTCTTGCTGAGTCAAAAATTCTAGCCATAGTGTATGTGAGATGATAGACACAGCAACCTCCAAACTTACAACTTGTGGTTCTTTGGAGACACAAAAATGCACTGTAACCTCGCTAGCCCAGAATACTTGGGACCAAATCAGTTCCGGTCAAAAAACAATTTTCAAAAAACTGGTGTTTCCAAACAATAGATTTCCATACTGGAGGGGTTACAGTGTACAAGGGGATCATTCCTTACAATGATATCAGCAACATCTTTGAAATAATTGTGATGTGCTGCACCATGAAGCTATGATGCAAGCACAGCTTGTGATTCACAGAATGCTGAAGCATTTGAAAGATTTGAGAGAGGAAGACAAAATAGCAATAACAGAGGCAAGCCAGGAGATGATACATGTACTCCTAGATGACCTTCTCCGATAGGCTCTACCATTTCCTGTCTAATGTTTTGAAGGATGACTTCAAGATAGGTTAAGGATTTGGGATTATGACAATCCTCTCCCTTTCATTGTGAGCTTCGATTTCCCACTGACATATACACATTGGTGAAATACTGGAAATTTGAAGATCCCAGGCGCTGTGGTGCAAATGTCAGAGTGCCTGCCAGAATGAGTCAATGAGCATGTAGGAGCCAAATGGCTGTTAGTGGAAAAATTCCACAGGTCATTGCTTATTGATAAATGAGTCACATCATTGGAAGGCTTTTTTAGAAGCTGAAAGGTGTGGCATACATTAACATTGGCTGTCTTATGATTGTACAAGTAAGCCTAGAAAGATCCCAAATCATCGCCAAGCACCCAAAGGCAAGATACAGCTGAAAGTGCGTGTTGCCATAACAACATTACAGCTAAAGCAGTTGCTATAATTTAGGCTACAATTTCCTTGGCAAACTTGATTAATGTATGAATATTTTTCTCTTCTGTGTAAATGAAGGCCATCTTGGCCTCTTCCTGAGGTCTCCACCATCATAGATGTGGTCTTCAGCCAATTTGATTCACTCCACTGATATCAAGAAATGGCTAAAAGCGCTGGATACTGCAAAGGCTATGGGCCCTGACAATATTCCAGTAATTCTGTGCTCCAAAACTATTCATACCCCGAGCCAAGCTATTTCAGCACTGCTACAACACTGACATCTATCTGGCTATGTGTAAAACTGCCCAGGTATGTCCTGTCCATGAAAAGCAGGACAAATTGAACTCGGCCAATTACTGCTCCATCAGTCTAGTCTCAATCATCAGCAAAGTGATGGAAGCTGTTGTCAACAGTGCTATAAAGTGGCACTTACTCAGCAACAACCTGCTCACTGATGCTCAGTTTGACTTCTACCAGGACCGCTCATCTCCTGACCTCATTGCAGCCTTGCTCCAAAGACCTGAACTCAAAAGATGAGGCGATCATGACTGCCCTTGGCATCAAGACTGCATTTGATTGAGTGTGCCATCAAGGAGCCCAAGCAAAATTGAAGTCAATGGGAATCAGGGGCTAAGCTCACCACTGGTTGGAGTCATACCTAGCACAAAGGAAGATGGTTGTAGTTTTTGGAGGACAATCATCTTAGTCCTGGGACATCACCCAACCATCTTCAGCTGCTCCATCAATGACCTTCCTTCCATCATAAGGTCAGAAGTGGGGATGGTCGTGGGTGATTGTACAATGTTCAGCACCATCTGGAAATTCTCAGATACTGAAGCAGCATTTGTACATATGAAGCAAGATCTGGATAATATTCAGGCTTGGGCTGATAAGTGGCAAATAACACAAGTGCCAGGCAATGACCATCTCCAACCAAAGAGAATCTAACAATCTCCCCCTGATATTCAATGGCATTACCATCACTGATTATCCTGGGGGTTACCATTGAACAGAAACTGAACTGAACCAGCGATATAAATACTGTGGCTACAAGAGCAGGTCAGACTCTGGGAATTCTTTGGGGAATAACTCACCTCCTGACTCCCAAAAGCCTGTCCAGCATCCACAAGGTACAAGTCAGGAGCGTGGTGGAATACTCTCCACTTGCCTTGATGAGTGCAGCTCCAGCAACACTCAAGAAGCTTGACACCATCTGGGACAAAGCAGCCTGCTTGATTGGCTCCCCAACCACCACACTAAATATTCACTCCCTCCACCACCAATACACAGTGGCAGCAGTATGTACCAGATTGAGGGGCAGGCAGTGGCATATTGACACTAGACTAGTAATCCAGAGACCAAGGGTAATTCTCTGGGGACCTAGGTTCAAATCCCACCACTCCTGAAATTTGAAATTAATAAGAACCTGGAACTAAAAGTCTAATGATGACCACAAAACCATTGCTGATTGTTATAAACACAGTTTTACTAATGTTCTTTAGACTCCAGACCAATGTGGTTGACTCTGAAAAATGCTCTTTGAGCAATTAGGCTTCCCCATGCCACAGGTGGAATGAGGCAAATAATTGGCCACCCAAGTGCCTCAATAGGCCAAGGGTAAGTTGTCTGATATCTCCCCCACCCACTGCAAACCAAAGATAGGCCATGTACTGCATTTTATGAGCACCCCCCCACCCGACCCCCCACCCCCACCACCACCACCCCACCTTTTAATACAGTTAGAGAAAGGAAAGAGGTACATAACTATATATTTTACATTACTATGCCTGTCCATCTCTTATTTTTCAGGAGGGTCCACACCCATAATGTTGATTTGTCTGTTCTCTCAGCAGATGCTAACTGACCTCCCTGTACTTTCAGGATTTTCTATTTTTAGTTCAGGCTTTAGCATCTGTGCTAAAGCTTGCTTTTTTACTAGTAATAATATATTAATCAAGCCAGAAAGACTTTGTGAGCCCTTAGCTGCAGATCAGGCAACCTGGAGAAGGGACCGTCAGAGGAAACATTAATCCGTAAGCATTCCAGGCAGTTCAAAGTCAATGGAACATTTAAGCCTTTGACCTGTGAGACCAAGAGGGAAAGAAAGATTGAAAATCTGTGTGTGGGATTCAGGGTGGTCCTGGGTGGAAACAAACTGATAGTGAGTGAGGAGTGTGTTACAAGCTATTAGTAAAGAGACTCAGAAGTCCTTCACTGCGTTTAGCAGCTAAACATTGTTTTAAAAGATCATAAAGAACAGCTGAAGTTCATGTAGATCATGTTCGTAGGATCAGGGCTTGTACTATTCTGCATGGCTTTCATTCAGAATGCAATAATGCCATGATCCAACCTGGTTTAATAAATCAAGTTCATTCATTTAGAAAGTGAAAACATCACGTACCAAAGTGACTTGGATTGTGTGAGTCCCAAAGATTACAAAGACCCTGCAGGGGAAAGAAACCCCATGGCCACAACTCTGGTTCATTGGGAATATCAGTTCTGCTTACGGGAAATGTGGCAAAAGAATTAGACAAGGGAATGGCTTGGCAAAACATCCTAAAATTAAGTCACATTGGCAGAAATTCTTTTGTCCTAAGTTGTACCAAGTCCGTTTCACCCATCATCCCCATTCTCGATGATCTACATTGGCTTCCAAGCGGATAATGCCTCGTTTTAAAACTTTTCACCTTTGTTTTCAAATACCTCCATGGCTCTGCCCCTCCCCAATCTCAGTAACCTCCTCTGATTCTGACATCTCACACATCCCCGATGTTCTTCGCTCCACCACTGGCAGCCATACCTTCAACGGCTTTGAACAAGTTGGCCCTAAGCTCCAGAATTTCTTCCCTAAACCTCTCTGCCTCTCTAACTCTCTTCTCCTTCATGGTATTCCTTAAAACCTTTCTCTTTAACTAGGTCTTTGCCCACATGTCCTAATATCTTCTTATTATTTGATAATGTTCCTATGAAGCACTACGGAACTTTTCAATACATTAAAGGCAATATTTAAATGCAAGTTGTTGTTGTATTGAATTGTGAGAGACATGAACAACTTGCATATTCATTAAATTGAACAGTTTCTTATCCATAATAGGCTTGTTGAAAGGAGCTCATATGGCCTCATGTGTTCTATTGGTAATGCTTTGAGGTAGGTTAAGAAGAATATCTACAAATTCAAAGTAGTGGTGATTTTCACTGACTAAAGCAGAGCCAGCCCAGTCATTGATGAAGTTTGTAGGAAATAGTAAAGTTCTATGACTTCCTTCCTGGTAAACTCCAAGCAGCAAAGTCTGTGCTCTTCAAACATTCCCTTGTAACAATGACAAGCTCTGTATCAATGACCTATATGATACGACTGTGTACGGCAGGAAATTAGGAAATTTTTGCACATCTCTTAGGCCAGGATTTTACGGCCCAGCTGCAGCTTGTCTCCCCCTGGTGGATGCAGCGAGCCATTTAAATTTCCATTCTGTTCGGCGGGACCGTAATATCCTGCTGGGTGGGGGGGACCACAAAATTCTGGCCCTAATGCTGCTTGAGGTCACTGACTTCAAGTTTCATAGCAGACTTTACCCTGATAGCCACTGACAGACCTGCTTCTGGTTTCCAGGTCTGGGTGAAGGAAGGAGCCTTCATTCAGGTCAGTCAGTAACATAGCTTAAGGCCTCTCGGATGTATCTGTTTCTTGCCCATCTTTCTGGCACTAGACCAGGGCAGGGCAGGTGCCAGAGTGTATCCAGGCAATGCAAACAACCTGGAAAAAGACATTCAAGGCTACATCTCCTCTTACAGACACATTGTGCCTCAGATATGCTGTGCCTGTCCAATGCACCCTGTGGTTACCCAGGGAGGAAAATCTACCCTTCCGCTTTTTTATTTTTGATTTGTTGTTTTCCTGTTGCTTGTGCGTCATAGATTTATTTGCAAATTTTGTTTCTAGGTCACACTATACTTCATGGGGCGGTGGTGGTGTAGTGGTAATGTCAGTGGACTAGTAACCCAGAGACCTAGGCTAACACTCTGGGGGCATGGGTTCCAATCCCATCATGGAATTTAAATTTAATTAAAAAATCTGGAATTTAAAGTTAGTCTTAGTAATGATGACCATGAAGCTATCATTGATTTCTGCAAAGACCCATTTGGTTCACTAATGTCCTTTAGGGAAGGAAATCTGCTATCCTTACCAAAATGTGACTCCCGACCCACAGCAATGTGGTTGACTCTTAACTGGTCTCTGAGATGACCTAGCCAGGTCAGTTCAAGAGCAATTAGGGAAGGGTAGCAAATGCTTTCACCAGCAATGCCTGTATCCCATGAAAGATTAAAGAAAAAAGGTTCCACAGAAACATGGCAATGAGCCTGAGCACACTTAGTTCAAACAGACAGAGTGGTTTTTTGGGGCGTAAGTCAATTTTTTCCCCTTTCAGGAGAGTTTAAGCATTGTGCAAGTTAGGCATCTGTCCCTTGCTGATTTAGTCAGTTGTATTCCTCTTGCTCTTGTTTTATAGATCTTGGGAATAATTTTGTACTAAAGCAGAAACGGTTGGCAAACATTGAGCAGGCCAGGCAGCATTTGTGGAGAGAGAAAAATAGGTCAGTGATATTTCGGGTCAACTCTGTTTCTTTCCACAGATGGGAAATGGAGGTGTGACAGTGCCCTGCATGCTGCACGGCATTGCCGTGGATGAAGATCTCCCACTGGCTTGAATGAGAAAAAGCAGGAAGAAAGGAATAACAGGAGCAAGGGGATGCTGTAGAATCAATGGCAAGTGACCAAATCCATACCGACAGGGACCAAGATGCAGGATCTGCTACATTTGTACAGGTATTACACTTTAAGATATTTTTCAATACTTTGGAGCTGAAATTGTTGGCTGTTATAGAAATAATGCATGTGCTAAATGTACAGTAACTTTGTACTTTAGCAGTAATGAAGTGTTCAAAAATTTCTGCCTGCAGCTCTTGAAATTCCACATGGGGTTAATCCAGTTTAATACATTTTAATCCATTTACTCAGCAGCAATGTCATTTTGGCTTCAATTGAAAGACAATGGGTTATAATTATTTGTTCACGTTCATTAAGGGCCCCGCCCAGGTGAATATGACACAGGAATGGAAAAGTTGTTTTTTTGTATGAAGCAATAGGGCCATATACACTCTCCAGTGAGGTAATATAGATCAGATCCAGCACAATTAAAAAACTGCAGATGTTGAAAATCTAAAATCAAAACAGAAATGTTGGAAACACTCAGAGGGTCAGTTAGCATCTATAGAGAGAACAGAGAGATGAAAAGCAGACTTCCTAACAATGTACTTCAACGCAAACCTCCAAGGAGAATGGGCTTATTATACTTGTGCATTTTCTATAACCTTTCTCAGAGACATTCTACAGATTGGTATAATATATTTTCCACCATGATTTGCCTTGATTTTGTTTCATTTTAACCCTTTAGATAGCTGTCAAAGAGAGAAGTAGTTCACCTCTGTCTCTGCTGCATTTTAAACCAAGATCTTGGCAGCAAAAGGAGAGTAATTTAATACCATCAAGAGAAAGAAAATAGAAACTGTCAAGTACAAGCTAAGGACTTAATCACAAAATTAGTAATTTAAGCGCTATATAGAGTTTGAAAATATAGAGCAGCCTTTTTATTATTTGGCAGTAACTAGGATTGCTAATCCTCCAGGATTGTCCTGGCAGTCTTCAGGAATTGAAGATTAATCTCCAGCTCACTCCTGAGAGCTAGCCTGGAAAAGTTATAGCGGCATTAAAAGATTTTTAAAATTTTCTTTGAACACTTCTGTAAAAGTATCGGAGATGGGAAAAAATGCCGACCAAGCATCAACCAGTGAAGAGTCATTTCAATTGTCATTCACAGGAATATTGTGTTGGGCAACCGATGGTGGGAGCACGGAGGCAGGTCGTGTGATGAAACCTCCAGGAATACATTCAATTAGAATTGGCAAGTCTAAGCTTGTGACCTACTGACTTTCCAATTTTCATTCTTTGTTTTATTCCATCGTATTACCCTGCAGGATGCATGAACCCTGATAGATATGGGAGTACCTCAATAGATCTCTTTTTTTCTCCCAGATTACAGCATGGACAGAATTTTACGAGTCGGTGAACAGGGGCGGGACCCGCTCGCCAACGCATAAAATGATGCGCGATGTTACCGCGCTTGTTTTAACTTTTCAGGAAGGCAGGAGCGCAGCAAAATCAGCTGCGCACCCACTGACCTGTCAATGGCCAATTGAGGCCATTGACATGGTCATTTAAGCATTGTCACATGAGGGGACATGTAAGGGAAATTTTATTTTTCTATTTTTATCTTTTTTACATGTTCAGCCGATCTCCCTGAGGCGGCACTTAGCCCCAGGGAGATGAGTGCGCTCTTTCGTGCGCATGTGCGAAAGAGCGCACTCTCGATTTTGGGATTTCCCCCCCACCCACCCACACAGGGAGCGCATAGCGCTTCTATGCAGATGTCACGCTGAGCAGACCTTAATTGGCCCACCCACGTAAAGTGGCGGCGCACCACTGATCGGGGGTGCCGATCAGAAGCACGCTCTTACACGCCCGCCCGTCAACTTCCCCTCCAATAGGGGGAAAGTTCAGCCCCATGTGTTTGAGCCTAGAGCCTCTGTCTGGTCTTTCTCAGCCACACTCTAACACTGCCCCAAGAATGGTACAAGAACCAACCAAAGTGTTGCCTCCATCTATGAACTTGTCAAACCTCTCCACCACTGACATTAACCTCTTTCCTGGATCCCAATTATAAGGAATACTTGTGAAGTAAATCTTCCTCATGTTCACTCATTGGATGGGAGGAAGTGAATGAATTTGAAGCAATAAAAACACAAGGAAGGGAAAACCACAAATAAATGAGTAAATGCTCCATGATCTTTAAAGGAAATCAATCAAAATGATCAACCCTCTACTCAATAACTGGCTGGGAGCTATGTCTCACTACCACCACCCCAGCTCCTCAGCCTATATTTCATAGAATCATAGAAACAGCACAGAAGGAGGCCATTGGCCTTTTATATCTGTGCTGGCCCTTTGAAGTAGGACCACTCCCCTGCCTTTTCCTCGTAGCCCTACAAATTTTTCATTTTCAGATAATGACCCAAATCCCTTTTGAAAGCATATGGCAGTGAATTCCAGATCCTAACCATTCGGTGCGTTACTCACTTCGCTCTAGAGTAGAGTGAAATCAGAAGCACACGATGCTGATGTAATGATGATGTAAGATCACATGATTGAGTAACAGAGATCTGGAGGAAGGAGCAGTTCCAGCCCTGTGCAGAGTTCCCAATATGTACATATTAGCTGTAAGTAAAGAGTAATAGTTTCAATAAATTACATTCTCGAGCAGCTTACTGTGGGAGCATAGACAAGTCCCAAAGAATCCCAGCTAGACCCCAAACACATGAAGAAACATGGTGGCAGTGGACAGTGAGTAAAAGACCCAGGAAAACTTTAAGAAGCAGCTACAGATCTGGCAAGTCAAGAGGTCCTTGAAAGATGTATGAAAGGAACAGATTCAAGACTCACCAAAAAGTCAGAGCATTGTAGGTGCAGTAGATGCAAGCTGAGACACAGACCCGGAGTCCAGACAGTAATGAGCATAGACCCAAAGCAACAAGCAGCACCAATGAAGCAGCAACAATTCCAGAGCTCAGTAGAAACATGGAATCCACACTACCACTCACAGAACCATTTCAGAGCGCTGAAGGCTCACAACAGGCCCAGAACAGTGACAACTGGAGAAAGAGGTTCGCAAGATATAGAACTGCTTTTGGCTTACACAAAAAAGATCAAAAAGATCAGGCCATTTTTACACTACTTTATGCAGTTGGATCTATTGATGGCGATTTGATAACAAGGCAGGGAATGGATCAGACTTCAACTTCTGATGAAGAAGTCCTACAAAGATTTGATTTATAATTCAGTGTCCGCAGAAACCTAATTATTGAAAAGGCAAAACTTAACATGAGAAAGCAAAGACCAGGAGAAAGCAAGGGCTCGTTCATCAATGATGTGGCAGGGAATAGGCTGGGAGGAAACTCTGATTATGGAATCTTAAGGGATGAATTGACTTGTGACAGAATTGTAGTAAGGGTCCTAAATGCAGTATTATCAGATCTCTTACAGACAGGAGAAAATTTAACACTAGTCAAAACAGTGCAAATTGCGCAGCAAACAGCTTAGAAAACAAAACCAGGCATTTATTCACAGAGAAGGCGAGATCCTGTGGAGAAGATCGAATGAGACCATTCAGTATGTAGGTCATAAGGGAGAAAGTGCACCAAAGCCTAAGCCCACCAAAACAGGGAAAAGTGGGCCAACCAAAATCTCGATATGTCTTAAGTGTGGCAGGAACAAATTGCGTAAGCGAGAAGAACATCCAGCAGAGGAAGCAGAGTGCCACAACTATGGAAAAACAGGCCACTTCAAACCTATCATTCGAAAACACTGACAACCTGTAAAAAGAGGGAAACAATATTAAAGCAGAGCAGCATATAAGAAGTGGAAGAACCACAGATAAAGCAAGAAACCTTCCTAAGGAAGGTGGAAGATACTGAAAACAAACACTGGATTATTAAACTTGAAGTGGATGGACACTTCGTAGGGTTTTAAAATTAGACACAGGAGCAGAAGTTTCTGTTTTATCAGATGAAGTAAACTGGCTCAAGCAGATTACATTGCAACACTCATCTACCAAATTACAGGGCCCTGGTGGGAGTTTGTTAAAAGTCAATGGCCAACTTATGGCAAAGTTGAAGTATAAAAATAGAGAAATCTTCAAACCTCTTTATGTCATTCAAGATCAAGAATGCTCACAACTAAGCAGAAAGGCATGCTTCAAATTGAAGCTAATGTGTTATGAAGTTGATGACGTTCAAGTGGACGAAGTTGCTGATGAGCATTACAACAGTGCATTCAGGAATGAATTTTCAAAATTATTTACAGGCCTAGGGAAGCTAAAAACTAAGTACCATATGATCCTATGAGCTGATGCTAAACCAATTTGCCTCTATACACAAAGAAAGTCCCTCACTCACTCTTGCATAAAGTCAAGGGTGAAATTGAGAACATGCAACTGTAAGGGGTTATCTCACTGGTCATCATGCCAACAGGATGGTGTTCAGGAGTGGTCATGGTACTAAAGGCAAATAGTTCTATAAGAATCTGTGTGGATTTAACTCAACTAAGCAAATCAATGGAATATGAGATCCACTTGATGGCATCAGTAGATGAGAGTCATGCCAAACTAGCTAAGAATATTCTATTCACAAAATTGAAGACAAACAGCAGATTTTGGCAGTTACCTCTGGACAAATAATCCAGATCGTTGATCACATTTATTATATTGTTCAGACATTATTATTTCATTAGATTACCATTTGGAATTGTGTCTGCTTCTGAAATTTTCCAGAAAACACTGTCTCAATCCTTAGAAGGCCTGGAAGGAGAAATATGCCATATGGCATACTTGCACATGGCTCCACAAAAGAAGAGCATGACTGCAGAGTTAGAGCAGTCCTGAGAGTCTTACAGGGTGCAGGCCTAACATTGAATGAAAAGTAAGTTTGCCAAAACTATGATCGCGTTTCTAGGTCACATAGTACAGGTCACTGAAATCACAGCTGATCCACAAAAAACCCACAAGAATTTCCAGAATCCAGGAATATAACTGATCTTCAAAGATTCCTTAGGATGGTCAACCAAGTAGGCAAATTCCTACTTAGCAGAGGTCAATGAGCCTTTGAGACAGCTTTTGAGATGAGGTCAACACTGGTGCTGGAATATGGATCAGTAAAATATTTGGAAAGATTAAATAACATTTAATCTCCTCTGCAATTTTGGCACATTACGACCCAGAATTACGGACCAGACTAGCCGCAGATGCATCATCAACAGGTCTGGGGCCAGTATTATTTTGAATGCAGAGAGACGGCAAAAATAGACCAGTTTACTATGCCTCAAGGTCATTGTCTGAAACAGAACAAAGATATACCACAATCAAAAAAGAAGCATTAGCAGCAACATGTGCATGCAAAAAATTCTCAGGCTATGTTATGGGATTGCAGTTCAAAATTGAAACTAATAAGCCACTAGTCACTCTCCTGAACATGAAAGAAATTGTGAAGATGCCGTGCAGAATCCAGTGATTCAGATTAAGATTAATGAGATATGACTCCATGATGGAGTATGTTCAAGGGAAATATTAAAGGACAGCAGAATGTTGCAGATACCATCAGAAGGAACCAAACAAGAGAATTTATGTTTCATTGAGGAAGTAGAAATATATACATTCCTAATTACTCAACATTCACCAGCTGCTGCAAAAAAGTTGCAGGAAATAAAACAAGCCCAGTGCCAAGATGACAAGTGTATCTAGGTAAGAGAACATTGCCTGGAAGGATGGCCAGACTATATCCCCAGTAATCCAGTACAATGCCAATACTTTGAATAGTGCAAGCACCTCACAGTTTTGATGATTTACTAGTCTTCAGTGAGAGAATATCATACCAAGAGCACTTTGGCTTGATATTCTTCAAATACTTCACTAAAACCACTTAGGGATAGCAAAATGTCATGCAAGAGCCAAGAAATCAATCTGGTGGCCAGGCATTTTTTGTTCTATAGAAGAAATGATTTATAATTATCCTATGTGTGCAGTAAACAGCCAAGAGCAAAAAGAACCCACTATCACCTTCTACTTTTCCATCAAGACCGTGTGAACACCTGGGAATAGACTCATTTGAATTGAGGGGGTGAAAAATTCCTTATTGCCATTGGTTACTACTCAGGTTGGATTGAACTAAACTGACTGAAAAGCACCACAGGGGAAGCAGTCATTTAATCACTGAAGAGATGGCCAAAACTATATCCCTAGTAATCCTAGTAATTATGCAACACATGACATTCCAGACATTGTGGTGTCTCATAATGGTCTGCAATTTGCCAATGAGTTATTCCAAAATTTTGCAGAAGAATACAGATTCATTCACGTGTCCAGTTCACCTTGTTATCCTCAAGCAAATGGAGAAACTGAGAGATGCTCCATCTTTGACACAGAAACTTAAACCCAATATCACCAAGAATGACCACAAGAGGGTAACACAGCGTGAGGAAGAACAGAGAAACAAACAGGCTCATAACCTTAACTTCAAGCACAGAGCACAAGAATTACTGGTGCTGAAGCCTGTGGAGAGAGTATGGGTATGAGACCAAAAGAGAGAAGGCACAATCATTGAAAGAACTCCACAACCAAGATCATACAGGATTGAGACAAACCTGGGAACTATAAGGAGAAACCACAGTGCCTTAAGATACTTGGTAAGAAAGCCAATAAAAAATTGGGCTTACTACTCAGCACTTACTACTCCTCTGAAGAAAAAGAAGACAAAGCTCCACAGCTACCCTGGAGAAGAACACTTACACCAACAGAAGGGGGAGTATAGAATATCCTTTACCTCAGAAGGAGATCAGAACAAGGTCAGGGAGATTGGTCAAGGCATTTCAGAGCCTAACCCTGTGAAGTCGGACACTTTGTGGGGAGATGTAGGATTATGTAAATAGCTGGGACAATGACTTGGTGGAGATGTAGACTAAAGAATTAACATCATAAGTACATGATGCTGATGCATTGATGATGTAACATCACATGACTGAGCAACAGGGGTCTGGAAAATGAGAAGTTACAACCTCGTGCAGAGTTCCCAATATGTTCATGGTGGCTGTAAATAAAGAATAATGGTTTTAACAAACTACAGTCATGAGCAGCTTATTTTGGGAGAATATAAAAGCCTCAAAGAAACCCGTCTAGACCCCAAACACATGACAAAACAGTCACCATTTTTTTTGTGCCCTCAGGTTTTCAATCTTCCGCCAATAGGAATAGTTTGTCCCTATCTACTCTGTTCAAATCCCTCATGATTTTGAATGCCTCTCTCAAATCTCCTCTCAACTTTCTCTTCTCCAAGGAGCAGCCCCAGCTTCTCCAACCTTTCTATGTAACTGAAGTTCCTCATTCCTGGAACCATTCTTGTGTTATTCCCAAAACTTTCAAACTCATTTCTAACCAGATGCTTAATAAGTTCTTTTTTGAGATGCTTTTTTGCTCATTTAAAGGCTGATGACATTGCAATACAGATCACCAGGAAAAATGGCTCCAGGTGAAACATTTCATCCGGGTTATCAGGTTACCAAACACATTATTTACAAACAAATCATGGGATGCCTTTGTTCAACAATGTGTAGCATCCAAGCAAGCATTTCCCTGCAATAAGCAGCAGCACAACTAGTTCCACCTGCAGCTCAAGATCTCCACAACACAACACACAATGCTGGACAAGCAGCTTATTAAACAACTGACATTTACAGGCCTCCTGTGGAAAAGGTTGAAAATATTCACCCTAAAAATCCACAGGCCTTTTTTGGCTCATTCCCATCGTAAATAGGAAATTCACCACTCAGGGGGTTACTGTTTGGAATTCCATCCACCTTAAACGTGACACCTGGCATCAGAGCGAATGGTTCAGGTGGTGAATTTTTTCACACCAGCTGTTCCCTCAGCCTTGGCCTGCCTTTTTTTGAGTGCCTAGCATGCCAGAAACAAGAAGGCTGACCCGCATTCAGACATAGGGGAAACGACTCAGGGACCATGCCTTTGTCCTGAGCTGGACCTCCCAAAAGACTTATCACCAGTCTTGAATGTTTTCAGCCCCCCTTATAAAAAGGACTAATGTTTTAATTTAAAATTTATTTCCTTTAGTGACACCTGTGCTTCTCCAGTGTCTCGGCAGCCTAGCAAGTGCCCACCCTAGTGGCATACCCACCATAGCTGTATTTGCATGCTAGCAGCATTCCCACTCTAGCAGTACTTCAACTTTAGCGGCTTTCAAGCCTAGCCAGTGCCTACCCTAGCAGCATTTCTGTCCAAACAGCCTTCCCAGCTTGGCAGCATTCCAACAATATCTCATTTATAGAGATAAATAACATTAATGATGAAAACCAACAGTTCCCAGTCAGGAAGAGGAAAAAGAAAGTAAGAGCTCCCGCTTATATAGAACTTCTCACAAATTCAGGGAATTGCAATGTGCTTTACAGCCTATGAAGTACTTTTGGAGTGTAGTCAGTGTTATAATGTAAGAAACATGGCACCAATTTTGCCCAAAGTAAGATCCCACAAACAGCAGTGTTATAATCACTTGCTAATCTGTTTTTTGTAACATGTGTGAGGGATAGATATTTGTCGGGATGGCCAGCAGAACAACCCTGCTCTTCTTCCAAGAATGCTGTCAGATCTTTTATTTCCACCTTAGTGGGGCAGGTTTAGCGTCTCAATCGAAAGACGAAGGAACAGTATATTCAGTACAAGAATCATCGTCAGGATTCAAGTGATCACAGCTATGATTCAGCATGAAACACTGCTGACATCAACTGGAAGCAAAAGGTACTGTTGTTACCTATCCCACCTTGTAAACAGGGTGGGATAGTCATTGTGCTTCATATGGTGAGATAGGTAACAGTAGTACTTTGATTATACATTATGTTATGCCACCCTCACTCAATTATTCTTTTAGTATGATGCAGTGCTCATTTTCAATGATGGATACAATGTGTGGCCCACTTGCAGTGTTTAGACACTTGTCACAGACAAGAACATTTTTGGGACATCTGAGGTCCCTCTCAAATAATGTGACATTTGCAACCCATTCTGTTTCACCTAGATTACTGGTCTGGGTTGTTTCAAGATTTTGACCATCAATAATTTGAAATACTACTGTTAAGCTGAAAATTTCACATCCCCTGCCAGAATGTGTTAAACATATTCACATATAGCCCAGGCTCATAAAGTTAAACACAAGAAGTCTCTGGAAGCAAACTAAATGAGTAAGTGCAGAAAAGCCTCTCTAACTTTTCTGGACTTGCAATTAGCAGCTGAATATAGTGACCCCTGCACAGAATGGAGATTATTGAGTAACTCCCCCATTAATCACAACTGGAGACCACACTGCTGTAACTGGGATTGATTTTATATGCATAGCTTGAATTATGTAACTATTCTCCACTCTGCATTTTGCTGGGGAAATGATCCATTTATGTTATGTAACTATTAGATCGTTTGCTGCAGCATGCTGTTTGCTGAGTTCATTTCCTGTGAAAAGACCACTTGCTGTGAGTCCTGCTGTAAATCCTATGCTGCCTCCAACTCACTAGCTGACACAGTAAAGTCAATAGTCACTTTGAAAATTAACAGTACTCCATGGTGAGCACATGGCTGTTCCCAACATAAGCAACTCTTCTGGCACATGAGAAATTCTGGAATGACTGATACCAGACTCCTGACAAAAGACCCTTCACAGAATGACGGGAATTACCCACAAAAGCGTTGGACTCGTGTGTATTCCAAATCATGATCCGAGTACTGAAAAGCCAAAGGCATGGGTCATTAAGATCCCTGTTTCTTCCAATCTAATTGAAAGTGGAAAAAATGGAATACCAGTATTAACGAGCTTAAAACTCATGCTATGTTCACATTATAACTGGGCTTGTTCCCAATGCTTTTTTTTCCTCATTCACACCGAAAAAAGTTTCTACAAAAGAACAACGCAGCCTGGATATGGGTAATAGTGGACCACAGTACAAAGCATCCTTTCCATTGGATACCTGCTAATTTGTAGGATTCCATTGCACTTCATGTCATTTAAGAGGATATACTTTCATCTGCTTGACACGTTTTTGGTAACAGTCTAAACTGGTGGAGATGTTTACTTAGGAACTGAATTATTTAAAGAGACAAATATTATAGACCCAATGTTGAACAGACAAATACTATAGTATAATTCTGGAGTTTATCAAATAGGACAGACAGACAATTCTTCTGCTTACAGAATTTGAGAGAAATACTAAGCAGAAAGAAGCATTCCCTCTTCTTAGCAATTCTATAAGCACATCTTTAAAGAGCTTAATTTATCCCAAACAAAGAACAAACAAACAGGCAAGATGCAAAGAACTGCTAACAGGCAAAATGTAGTGGCCTTGTGATTTATCATTAATTTTAAAACTATTGATCTGAAAATTGGAAGCCAGGTGTTGGACCCTTTGACCAAGGCTCAGCTGGCAGCAGTACCTCGCAAAATTAATGCTGTAATCTCTTCCAGGGTGAGGCATTAAATTTCCACTTTGTTCTTTTTGCACCCTTCCCTCTTTCACTTGCTTAAAGAAAGATCATCGAACTGAATTGTTAACTCGGTTTCTCTTTCCACAGATGTTGCCAGACCTGCTGAGTATTTCCAGCTTTTTATATTTTGATTTCCAATTTCCAACATCCACAGTATTTTGCTTTTTCAGTAAATTTCAACCTCATTTACCCACCTTTGCTTCATACCCTTACCTAACAAAAACCTATCAACTCTAATCTCAGAAACTTTAATTGATTCACCCTGTATCCATAACATTTTGTCTGGGAGAGTTCCAACTACCTGTTGCCCTTCCTGTGAAGAAATGCTCCCTGATTTCACTCTTGAGTGTCCGTGCTCTGATTTTAAAGTTATGCCCCCTTTTTCTGGATTGCCCCAATAGAGAAAATCGCTTCACTGTATTCACCCTGTTCAATCCTTTTAATATATTGTAAACGCCTCGTTTCGTTTTTATTTATTCATGGGACATAGACACCGCTGCAAAGCCAGTTTTTATTGCCCATCCTTATTGCCCTTTAGAAGGTGGTGGTGAGCCGCCATCATGAATTGATACTAATTTCTATACTTTCCTGATAATTATATAATTAGTATAATTTGAAATATTCCTGATACATCTCTGGCACAGTTGTCCAATCCTGTTTACTACCAATTCATGCTACATTAAGTTTCTTAAAGAAACTGTTTAGAACTATGGATGTTCCAGAGATGCTGGCATGCTGATTTGATCTATTTTGATGCTGTTTCTCATTTAAATTGCAATTGTCACTTTAGTAGCTTGCGTGGCGTAGTTGCACCCACAATGCTGTTAGATAGGAAATCCCAGTGATGATGAAGGAATTGCGATATAGTTTCATGTCAGGATGGTGTGCGGCTTGGAGGGAAACTTGCAGGCAGTGGTGTTCCCATGCATCAGCTGCCCTTGTGCCTATTGGTAGGAGGAATCAAGGGTTTGGACGGTGCTGCTGAAGAAACCTTGGAAAGTCATTGCAGTCTACTTGTAGATGGCACACACCACTGCCTGCCAGTGTGCACTGGTGATGGAGGGAGAGAATGTTTAAGGTGGTGGATGGGTTGCCAATTAAGCGTGCTGCTTTGAACTGAAAGGTGTGGAGCTTTCTGAGTGTTGCTCAGCATTATCCAGGCAAGTGGAGAGCATTCCAACACAGCCCTAGTACCTTGTGTCAGCCATAGCTCAGTTTGTTGCCTCTGAATCAGAAAGCTGTAGGTTTAAGTCCCACTCCAAGGGCACAAAATTCAAGGCAAGCTTTGCAGTGTAGTATGAGGGTATGCCTTGTGGTCAGAGGTGTTGTCTATCAGATGAGATGGGGCCCTGCCTGCCCTGTCCTATGACACTATTTGGAAGCAGAGCAGGAGATTGTCCCAGCCAATATTTATTCCTCAATCAACAAAAAAAAGTAGATTATCTGGTCACTATCACATTGCTTTTTGTGGGGTTTGTTGTGTGCAAATAGGCTGCTGTAATTCCTATATTAGATCAAAGGCTACACATCAAAAGTACTTCATTGTCTACAGAATGATCTGAGATGCATAGTGGTCATGAAAGGTGCTATACAAATGTAAGTCTTTCTTTGTAGATGGTGGAAAAGCTTTGGAGAGTCAGAAGGAGAGTCACTTGCTGCAGAATATCCAGCCTCTGAGCTGCTTTTGTAGCCACAGTATTTATGTGGCTGGTCTAATTAAGTTTCTGGTCAATGGTAATCCCCAGAAGGGGGATTTCATGATGGTACTCCTGCTAAATGTCATGGGGAGATGGTTAGACTCTCTCGTTGGAGATAGAGATTGCCTGGCTCTTGTGTGGTGAATGTTACTTGCCACTTGTCAGTTCATGCCTGGATGTTGTCCAGGTCTTGCTTCATGCAGACATCAGTTATTTTGCTGTTGGAGTTGCAAATGGAACTGAAGCCTGTGCACATCAATGAATATCTCCATTTCTGACCTTGTGATGGAGAGAAGATCATTGATGAAGAAACTGAAGGTGGTTAGACTTAGGACACTGCCCTAAGAAACCCCTGCTGCAATGTCCTGGAGCTGAGATGTTTGGCCACCAACAACCACAAGCATCTTCCTCGAAATAAGTATGACCAGTGGAGAATTTTCCCCCTAGTTCTCATTGGTTTCAATTTTGTTAGAGGTCCTTGATATCACGCTTGGCCAAGTGCTTCCTTGATGTCAAGGACAGTCGCTCTCAACTCACCTCTGGAACACAACACTTCTGCAAATGTTTGGACCAAGGTTGTAATAAGGTCTGGATCTGAGTGATCCTGGTGGAACCCAAACTAACCACTTGTAAGCAGGTTATCAGTGGGTAAGTGATACTTGATAGCACTGTCAATGACACCTTCCCTCACTTGGCTGATGATTGAGAGTAAACTGATGTGAAGGGCGTTAATTGGCTGGATGGGATTTGTTCTGCTTTTTATTTACAGGACATATCTGGGCAATCTTCCACTTTTTTGGATTGATGTCAGCATTGTAACTGTACTGGAACAGCTTGGCTAGGAGCACAGCTAGTTATGGAGCACAAATCTTCAGCACTGCAACTGGGATGTTGTCAGGGCCCATAGCCTTTGCAGCATCCATTGCCTTCAGCTGTTTCTTCATATCACCATGGGTGTGTACAATTGACCGGTATCTGTGAGGCTGGAGCCCTCGGAGGCAGGCTAAGATGGATCATGCACTCAACACTTCTGGCCGAAGATGGTTGCAAATGCTTCAGCCTTGTCTTTTGCACTCGCTTGCTGGGCTCCCCCCTCATTGAGGATGGGGATGTTTGTGGACCCTCTGCCTCCCATTGTTTCTTATTTGTTCACTGCCATTCACAACTGACTATGACAGGGCTGCAAAGTTTTGACCTGGTTCTTTGGTTGCTGAATCACTTAGCTCTGTCTATAACATGTTGCTCCAGCTGTTTAGCATGCATTAGTCCTATGTTGTAACTTCACCAGGTTGGCACCTCGTTTTTAGGTATGCCAGATGCTGCTCCTGGCATGTTTTCCCACACTCCTCATTAAACCAGGTCCGGTCCCTTGGCTTAATGGTAATGGTTGAGTGAGGGATATGCCAGGCCATGAGGTTACAGCATGTGGTAGAATACAATCCTGCTGCAGCTGATGGCTCACAGTGCCCAATTTTGATTCACAGGTTCTGTTTTGAAGCTACCTCATTTAGCACAGCAGTAGTGAAATACAATACAATGCAGGTTGTCCTAAGTGTGAAGACTGGACGTCCGTGCAGTGGTCACTCCTACTAATGCTATCATGGACAGATGCATCTGCGGCAGGTAGGTTGGTGAGGACAAGATCGAGTAGGTTTTCCCTCTTATTTTTTTTTCTCAGTACCTCCCAATGGCCCAGTCTGGTAGCTATGTCCTTCAGGACTCAGCCAACTCGGTCAGCAGTGTTACTACCAAGTCACTCTTGGTGATGGATATTGAAGTCCCCCAGCAGAGTATATTCTGTGCCCTTGCTATCCTCAGTGTTTATTCCAACACGAAAGAGCACTGATTCATCAGTTGCGGGAGGGCAGTAGATGTAATCAGTAGGAGGTTCACTTGCCCATATATGACCTGATGCCATGAGACTTCAAAGGGTCCAGAGTCAATGTTGAAGGCTCCCAGGGTCACTCTCTCGTGACTGTAAACCACTGTGCCACCGTCACCTCTGTGGAACCTGTCCTGCTGGTGGGATATGACATAGGCGTCTCGCACATTGGCTGTAAGGTATAATTCTTTGAATATGATTATATCAGGCCGCTGCTTGACTAGTCTGTGGGACAGCTCTAATGAGGATAACTTGGTGGGGTCGACTGGGCTCAGTATGCCTTTGTCATTTCCAGTGCCTAGGTTGAAGCCGGGTGGTCTGTCCAGTTTTATTATTAGAAATTTTTGTTGCTGTTTGATACAACTGAGTGACTTGCTAAGCTATCTCAGAGGCAGTTAAAAGTCAACCATATTGCTATATGTTTGGAGTCACATATAGGCCGGACAGGTAAGGACACCAGATTTCTTTCCCTAAAGGACATTAGTGAACTAGATGGTTTCTTACGACAATCAGGTAGTTATATGGTCATCATTACTGTTACTATCTATTCATTCCACATTTATTTAAAATTAACTGAAGTTAAATTCCCAAGCTGCTATGTTGGAATTTGAACTCATGTATCCAGATAATCCAGGCTTTGGATTACTAGTCCACAAATATAAATCTACTATGCTACCAGACCCCTGCACTGCATGATCCTCTACACTCAATGGAATATAAGCCAAATGTAAACAATGTGTTCTCACAATTTAACCCTTTTAGCCCTGGTATCATTCAGTTGAATCTGTGCACCATCCCCTCCAAGCTATCCTTCCTAAGATGCGGTACCCAGAACTGAACACAGTACTCCAGATGAAGTCTGCCCAAGGCTTTGTACAACTGAAACATAACTTTCCTCCCTTTGTATTCCAACTTCTCGACATAAAGGCCAGCAGCCTATTAGTGTTTATGATTACTTCTTGTAGCTGTCCCCTAGCTTTAAATAATTTGGCACATAGATATTCAAATCTCCTAGTTTCTCAACATTTAAAATATACTCTGATTTACCAATCTTGAGTCCAAAGTGGATGGCCTCACACGTCCCAAAGCTGTACTCCATTGGCATCACACAGGGATGATTAGTTGGAGATGCTGACAGGATTTAAAGAATTACATTATCTAGGTTTGAAAAATAATGTCACATTTAAAATAAGTAACCTTCTTCCTACAGTCTATCCTAATGGGTTGAGGAAAGTGTACATCACAGTCAAGATATTAACATGTCAAAAAAATTGACCTCTTCAAAGACTATGTTGCTGGAATCTTCTGACTTTTAAGGGAGGCATTTAAATATTTAATGTAAAATTTCTACTGAAAGATTAATCCAAAAATAGGGCAAAATGGACAAAAAAGGACAAAATTTTAATTTCTGTCCCTGGCAATTCCAAAGCAAGTCAGTGGTTGTTGGCACTGATACTTAAAACTACTTCAGTTCTTCCCCATTCGCCCACCCCCAGAAGCTTTAAGGAATTCAGCATGAATATGGTTTGCAGCTGCTGTCCTATAATTAGCTATGCGGAGTCCAGTGCTTCTTCCCCCACTCCCCCCGCAAACTGGTCCAGCAAGGCTTTCTATCTGCACGGTTTGCTTCACTGACATTGGTAATCCAATCACAATTATTTCTTTATGAGGTCTCATGGAGTGGGCTGGTAGCTTGTGTGAAATGACTTATCAGTCATTGGTATTGGTCCATGTGAGCCTTCGACCATGACTGATGTAGACTTTGGCCACAAGTTAATTCAATCAGGAACCCTTTTGTGCAATTGCTCATTCTTGTTTTTATAATCCTCAGAATGATCATCTTAAACAGTCTCAGTGTATCTGGTGACCGCTTTCATGCCTTCGGAGTCGGTGTGTTTGGCCAGTTCCCCTAGCAGCATGAGGCGGACAGCGCTCTGGATCTCTCTGGCCGAGATGGTGTGGTGCTTGTTGTAGTGAATGAAGCGCAAGGCCTCGGAGGCGATGTGCTCGAAAATGTCAACAACGAAACATAACCCACTGATCTCATTTCTTCCAGTAGTCTCACACACACTGTATCATAATCCACCTCTCCATACGCCTCTTGGGAACACCTGAGGGTTTGGCAACCTGTTCAGTGTTAGGGAAACTCCAGAAATCATTCAGGAAAGTTGCCACATGGAAGGAGATCTGAAACAACATAAACTTAGCCTCCAGCATAATTGAAACCTGGAAAAAAAATAAGAATGATCCAAATATTGTTCAGTAAAAGAGAAAGTCATTTGAAGTTCTCCAACATTCTTTTCTGCCTGACAGCCCTACAGGATGCAGGTTTCTGTATTGAATTAATAGAAATCTCAGGGTAAGTACCCTGACTACTGGTAATTTTTATGCCAATTTACAGTTTTTCAGTAAAATGGTTGGCAAGACATGAAGGTTACATTGAGAATTCAGAAATCCTGCAAGTAATAATGCCAGTTCACAGATTCCAATAGGTTCAAAAGGATGTGTAAACATTGTATACCCTAGTGAATTAAAAAGAACAATTGCTGCTAATTCCAGGTATATGGCATAATCTATTTTAATTTTAAATCACAAATGGACAAGGCATTAATCTACACCATACTGAGGGTAATTGGAGCTTGTTTTCTTAGTTTTTACCTCTGGGGAACATCAGTTACCCAGGGAAAAATGTCAGGAAATGTCAGGGGGCAGAAACCTCTTAAACCAAGTCTGCCTTCTTTAATAAAAGCAAAATGCTGCGGATGCTGCAAATCTGAAACATAAATTGAAAATGCTGGAAAAACTCAGCAGGTCTGGCAGTATCTGTGGAGAGAGAAATAGAGTTAATATTTCGAGTCCGTATGACTTTCCTGCAGAGTGCTCTAAAGTCTGAAGAAGAGTCATATGAACTCGAAACGTTAACTCTGTTTCTCTCTCCACAGATGCTGCCAGACCTGCTGAGTTTTTCCAGCATTTTCTGTTTTTATTTCTGCTTCCTTTACATTGTCCTAGGGCGGAAGCCCAGTATTGGCATGGAAATGATTTAGGAGGGGATTTCTTGGCTTTCCCTTGTATCTTCTCAAATAATCAATGAGTGCCTCCTTCCAGTGGATCTGCAAGAAGCTGGTCTTGAGCCTTTTTCCTGGGATGCTCCCAGATTGGAAAGTTTGAGGAGGTCAACAAGCAAGGGTCGTATGGTAAGATTTACCTTTTCTTTTCAGGGAACTTGGGGCTTTGGGATCTCCTGGTCATGCTCTGAAGCCAGAAAGTCCTGAGGTTGGTGGCCAGCCTGCAGCTTGGCCCTGTTCCTTTTGTTAGGGAGTGTGACAGGTCATATTCAGACGATCAAATGTGGGCATGAGTGGGCAAAGCAGTCTTCCTCAAAGGGGCCGGGTTAAGGGATTGGGAACAATGTTGGGGCTGTATTTTTAACATTTTTCAGGCGTTGTTAAAGACAGTCTGCACACTATGCAGATGCACACAGAGGCATCACACAGTAACGTTGATGAGTTTCGCCCACTTTGTTGCATGATGCAATGTGAGGAACTAACTCATTGCATTACATGATGTTCGTACATTAATCCTCAATGATTGCAAATGAACATAGACAAGAAGGGAATAATTTATCTGTTGCAGCTGTAACAAGTCAAGACACCCTCAACTTGATTGCACTAAAGATTTTAAAGCCAAAAGGATAAAAAAAAAAGAGAACCACATATGGCTGAGCACTGTAGAAACTATTACACTTAAACTGGAAGGTGAATTGCCAGCATGTTAAAAGCTGTAGCCGATCTCTAAAATGGGATTGGGAACTGGCGTGGAGAGATAATGAACACATTGGAGGTGCAAGTTGGCACAGTCAACATCCTTTGCAACCACAACTGCAACAATTTTCGAGGTAAACTGCACCATAAACAACAAGTTGTGTTTATAGAGTGTCTTTATCGCAGTAAAAAATCCCAAGTGGTTTCACAGGAATGGAATCAGGCAAAAAACTGACACCAAGCTAAAGAAAGAGAGATTACATCAGATGGTCAATGTCCCCTCTAAATATTTTCATGGTGCACACCTTCTTCATTTGAATGCACAGTGCCTTTACCTTTCTTTGCACAGACATTCATGCGTGGTATCTTAAAGAGGACAGCTCATGTACGGCCAGTGCAGTACTTTCCAGGCTGCTATGTGGCTGCAACAGCAACTTGCACGCACAGTTTACGGAGAACATCGCAGATGACCAAAAGCTAGTTGAAGAGGTAGGGTTTAAGGAGTGTCTTAAAGGAGGAGAGAGTGATGGAGAGGTTTAGGGAGGGAATTCCAGAATTTGGAGTTTTAACAGTTGATGAAACGGCCATCGATAGTAGATGAAGTAAGTCGAAGATGTGTAACAGGCCAGAATTGGGGAAAAACAGAGTTCTTGGAAGACTGGAGGAGGTTATAGAAATAGGATCGAGGGAGGCCATAGAGGGATTTGAACACAAGGAGAAGAATTTTATTTATTTTTTATTCGTTCATGGGATGTGGGCATCACTGGCTAGGCCAGCATTTATTGCCCATCCCTAACTGCCCTTGTTCAGAGAGCATTTAAGAGTCAACCACATTGTTGTGGGTCTGGAGTCACATGTAGGCCAGACCAGGTGAGGATTGCCTTCCCTAAAGGACAAATTTGAGGCAGTGATGACAGAGAGCCAGTGTAGGTCAGTGACCAAAGGGTGAACGGGAGTATGTGCCAGTCAACTTATGGAAATTTTTAATTTTATAGAGGGTGGGAGATGGGAGACCAGCCAGAATAGCACTGGAATAGTCAAATCTGGAGGTAATAAAAACAAGAATGATGGTTGCAGCAGCAGATGGGCTGAGGCAGGATGGAGACAACTTGTGTTGTAAAACCAATATACATCAGCGTGGCTCTGTTCAGCACAGCCTGTGGCAATACCATAAAACGTTTCACAGCCCATATTTCCTCTCAGAGATATTTGAGGATTTGGACTGCTCACTAACGGAAGGGTTTTTGTAACACAGCTTTTAAGTCAGCACAACTATCAGTACCACAGGTTTAAGAATCTATCTGAAAATTATAATTTTCACACTTGTCAAGAAGTGAACAAACTGCTTATTTGGTATCAATCTCAGAAAATTTATTCCAACTGTGTGCCAAGGAGACTGAACTTTGCTACAATGGCTGGATTTGGTAACTAGAAACCCAGGCTTAGTATCAGCGAATCTGTTCAGTGTTCAGCCATTACTGTCAGAAAAGTTGCCGCCTGGAAAGAAATAATTGGCAAGGTAAACAGGATTTATGACAATTAGAAGCTGGAAAGTAATTAGGAGGGCATTCCAGAACTTGAATAGAGTCACTAACGTAAGAAACAGTGTAAGTGCAAATGTATCCTACCTTAACCTGTCCCCTGGAGTTATATACACAGAGTTGAAGGTTAAAGGGGTTGATGACTTATCTTCAGCAATGAAGCAATGTGCGTGTGTAGACCTTTGAAAAGTGACAGAACAAAAATGGAAATGAAAACCTAGAGCTGTTGCTTACATCTATATCACTAAAGTATGGCCAAGCTAATGGGGGGTGCAATTAAAAAGACCAAAATCTCCTTGTTAATGCATGTTGTTATAATCAGGGTAATTTCTTAATTCCATGATGAACCTTTTGTACCATCATGACTCCACAGGCACCCTCTCCTCCTTCTGGCCTTCCAGGGTTTGAGAGAAAGCAAAAACTTGTATTTAAATAGTTCCTTTTGCAACATCAGAATGCCTCAAACCCCATCACAAACAATGAACTAAGTTTGAAGTGTAGACAGTGTTGTAATGAAGGAAAAAGCAGCCAATTTGTGCACGTCCAGCTCCCACAGGCAGAAATGAGGTAAATGACCAGATATTCTGAGTTTTCTTTCAATGAAGTTGGTTGAAAGTTTAATATTACCCAGGGTACTGAGAGAATTACACCCCTCTTGCTCGAATAGTGCCATGGGATTTTTTTTTTCCACCTGAAAGGACAACTGGGACTTCACTTTTATCCAAAAGAAGACACCTGACATCTGATTGATTGGCCAGTACCCATTCTGTTTATCTCAGAACTCTGAAGCAGATATACATTTTGACAATGCTCTGCTTTCATTACTGAATCTTACCCTTTTTTTACTAATGATTGCCAGATCTCTGCACTTTCAGAACAAAAAGTACTTTTATATTGCACTCCATGGATTAATAATATTTTCATGACTTTTGCTTTTAAAAAGCCTTTTTAGCCATAAACAAGCTATTAGTGAGGTGATTGTTTCGATTTTTTTTTGAAAATAGTATTTTGAAAAGCAAATTTGAAACCTTTCAACATTATTATGTTCTCTTAGAGCTGAAAGAATTGCGGCCAAGTGACACTAAGTTCCACATCATTTTTGGGGCCTAAAAGCGGGACAATGCACTAGATCGACCAGAAAGTTAAGGCAGAAGCCATTTCCCCCATCCCACCGTTCACAATGCCATAAACAATGCAGTTTGATTTTCAAGTGCAATTTGGCCCTTCCAGCAATCTGTTCACCAAGTTTTCTGTCACTAAATTTAAATACTTTTGAATCAAGAACTAGTGACAATGCAGCTCCAAATTTCTTATGAAGTTAGATTGGGAACTATTAGCCTTTGCTGTTGTCAGAAGCAGCTGAGACTGATTGACATGATAAAGGATGCTGGGAGTTTGATTAGTGATGGCTGTAGATGGGAACGACCTTTATCTGGAATGATTTAGTTTCTGCGTTGAGGTTAAGCACTTGTTTCTGATTGTCTGTGGGAGTGTGAGGTCAGGTCACTGGAAAATTTTGACCCACTTCCACCGCAGTAAAGGCCTGTTAGTAGCAGGAGTTACATTGAGGAAGAAGGGGTGGAGTGGGGTGGGGGAATAGAGGAAAGGACATTGAGGCATTATTTAAGGAAATCCATTTGACCAGATATTGCCTGAACCCAAGCAAAATACAGGAAGACTGGGAGAGCTATAAAAGAATACAAAAGCTTGTAAGGGATATCAAGGGGAGAAACTTAATTTATTTAATATAAATTTAAAAATGATAATGAGAAAATCAGGGGCACTTTAAAAATAGAGTCCAGGACATCGTGCCTATGGCAAGGTATTGAAAGAAATATTTGAGGAAATTATGGGTTCATCAGCCATAACACTTCAAAGCTCCCTCAATTCAGTAATTGTGCCTTTGGATTGGAAAATTTCAAATGTCACTGCATTATTTAAAAAGAGGGCAATCAGGTATCTACAGAACTGTCAGTTTAGCATCAGTTGTGAGGAACTTACTGGATTTTATCATCAAGTGCAGATTGAAATGAGCACTTGGGCAAATATAAGTTGGTCACACTGAGTCAGCATGGACTTGTGAAGAGTAAGTCATATTTCACTAATCTGGCTGAATCTATGTCTATGTGGACTTTCAGAGGACATTTGATAAGATTCCACACAACAGCTTATCCCAAATGAAAGTGCACAGAATCAAGGTAAGCTTCTGACATGGATTAGTAATTGATTGGAAGGACAGTGAGAATAAAGGGAATATTTTCTAATTGGTGGGATGTGACAACTGGTGCTGTCCAGGGAGGCACCTCAGTGCAGAGAGTTGTATATCCAAGTTTTCAGAATACTCTAAGTTAGGAGTCCCAGTATGGATGGGAGCAGGAGTTACAAAGGGATGTAGAGAGAGTAAGTGAGAGGACAAAATTATGGCACATGAAGTTTAATATGGGGGAAGTGTAAGGGTAATCTACTTTGGATCCAATAGAGACCAATCAGAAAATCTTCTTAATAATGAGAAACCATGTGTGAGGGCTGGGTTGGCAGCAACATCCAAAGCAGCAGTTTAAACACTGCTACAGTTTATCTTGAAGAAATCTGGTAAGAGAGTGGCACTGTTGGTAGAGAAATTAAGAGGAACAGGGATGTCAGATGTAGCTCTAGTGAATGGTGATGCAAGAATTGGAGCCGGGTTTAGATTAACTGTGAAGCTTCTCTTATTTCACACATCAAGGGACTAGTGAACTGTCAGGAAGACGGGTGGTGTGGGGATGCAGAGGGTTTCCTACTCTGCTTCCAGAAGAAGCTGGTGACTCAGGAGATGAATTTATAAATATATATAAATAAATTTAGTCAAAAGGCCAATACCAACCTCTCACTTAACAGAGATAGCACCCAAATGGCAGCTCTGGAAACAGTAGTGCAACTTACTTTTCCAAACAGTAGTTTTTTCCTTAACTATACTTGGTGCTATTAGAGGAAGTTTGTATGCAGAGGTCTCTGTCATTGACTTGCATGAGTTTACACTGGTACAATTAGGTGCAAGTTCTGGGCACCACACTTTAGGAAGAATGTTGAAGGCATTAGAGAAGCTGCAGAAAAGATTCACAAGAATGGTCCCAGGAATGTGGAACTTCAGTTATGTGGATAGATTGAAGAAACTGAGACTGTTCTTGTTGGAGAAGAGAAGATCAAGAGGAGATTTGATAGAGCTGTTCAAAATCATGAGGGGTCTGGACAGAGTAGCTAGGGAGAAACTGTTCTCATTGGTGGAAGCTTTGAGAATCAGGACACCAATTTAAGTAATTGGCAAAAGAGCAACGGTGACATGAGGAAAATCTTTTCAATGCAACGAGTGGTTAGGATCTGGAATGCACTACCAAAGAATGTGATGGCGGTAGATCTAATCATGGCTTTTAAAAGAGAAATGGATAATTATCTGAAGAGAAAAATGTTACAAGGCTACAGGGAAAAGGCAGGGGAATGGGACTCAGTGAGTTGCTCTTGCATAGGATCGAGAGTCGGCAAAAGAGGGGCCGAATAGCTTCCTTCTGTGCTGTAACTATTCTATGATTTTAAGTACTTTTAACATGGTCACAAAATTAGCTGAGTGACAGGAAACAGAGAGTAGCGGTTAATGGATGCTTCTCGGACTGAAGCAAGGTTTATAGTGGAGTTCCCCAAGGTCAGTGTTGGGACACCTGTTCTTCCTGATATCTATTAATGACTTGACCTTGGCATACAGGGAACAATTTCAAAACTTGCGCATGATATGGAACTTAGATGCACTGTGAACTGTGAGAAGGATAGTGTAGATCTTCAAAAGAACATTACAGGTTGGTGGAATGGGCGGACAAGGAGCAGATGAAATTTAATGCAGAGAAGTTTGAAGTGACTCATTTTGTAGGAAGAACTCAGAGAGACTAAAATAAAGGGTAAAATTATAAAGGGGGTGCAGGAGCAGTGGGACCTGGGCGTATATGTACACAGATCATTGAAGGTGGCATGACATGTTGAGCAAGGGGCTAATAAAGCATAAAGCATCCTAGGCTTTATTAATAGGAGCTTAGATCTTAAAAACAAGGAGGTTAAGTTAAACTTGTATAGAACACTGGTTCAGCCTTAACTGGAGTATTGCGTCCAGTTCTGGGTGCCGCACTTTAGGAAAGCTGTGAAGCATTAGAGAGAGTGCAGAAGAGATTCACAAGAATGGTCCTAAGGATGAAGAACTACAGTTATGTAGATAGATTGGAGAACCAGGGACTGTTTCCCTTGGGGAAGAGAAAGTTGAGAGGGGATTTGATAGAGTTATTCAAAATCATGAGAGATCTAGACAGAGTAGATAGGGAAAAATGTTCCCATTGGTAGAAGGATTGAGAACAAGAGGGTATAGATTTATGGTAATTAGCAATGGCCACATGAGGAAAAACAGTTTTACACAGCAAGTCGTTAGGACCTTGTTGGATCCTGTGGATCCTCGTCGCATGCTTGTTGTAAACGGTGGCTAAGTTGGTGCTGTAGATAGAGTTGATCACTTCTTGGGTGAAAAACAGTATGTTTATTACAAAGGTACTCAGCAGAAACTACATGTGTGCTTTCAGTTGAAACCCTATCTCCATACCACTGACTACTAATTACAGAGGTAGCCCACGCTACTCTTCTATTGGTTACTCACAATCATGTGATCTTCCTTTATAACATTCTTCTTGAAGGTATATTACACATTAGATAAAACCGTAGTTACCACAGATCTAGAATGAATTGCCTGAGAGTGTGATGGAGGTAGGGCAATCGATGCCGTCAAGAGGAAATTGGAGTTGTTATCTGAAAAGAATGTGCTAGGCTATGGGGAAAAGGCGGAGGATTGGCACCAGGTAGAATACTCCTATGGACAGCTGGTGCAGAGACAAGGGGCCACGTGGCCTCCTTCTGTGCTGTAAGAATTCTGTGATTCTGTGATTCTTTAAAGTACAGACGCCACAAAAGGCACTGAGAAAGCTTGTGCTTTTCATGATCAAACCATTTTTTCTCTTTCCACCTATTTTGAGGCATTGTTTCAGACCAGAACAGAGGAAAATTAGCCCTCCTGAATAAGATTGTGGACAATTTTTAAAAAAAAAATTATTCTTGGGACTTGGGTATCACTGGCAAGACCAGCATTTATTCCCATATCGTACTTGAGGGCATTTCAGAGGGTCATTAAAGGTGACTACATTGCTGCCGGTCAAGAGTCACAGACAGAGTGAGGATCACAGATTTCTTTCCCTAAAGAGCATTAGTTAGCCAGATAGGTTTTTGAATAACAATCCAGTATGATTTTACTGGATCATCAGTGTCCTAGCATTTTAATTCCAGATTTGTTTATCTAACCAAGTTTAAATTCTCCAGCTGTTGTGGTGGGATTTGAATTCATGTCTCTGGATCATTTATTCAGGCCCCTGGATTGCCAGTCTATTAACATAACGGTTATGCCACCATACACTTACTTCAGCAAACGGAAGTGAATTACAGCTAAATGGGAACCACTGGCTAACAGCCCTGTGGCAGCAATGTCTGGCCCACCTTCAATTAAAGGTTGAATCTGACCAATGGAGGGACTTTCATTGCATCTCCCTGATGAGTGTTACAAACCTCCAATGCCCCTTGTTGACAAACAGACCACTTGGACGAGAACCAGGCTGTCTGGTTCTAATAAGCTTTGCCTGAACCGTACTTGGGCACACAGTTTTGCCGGTGAGGAGAAGCTAACACAAGTCCAGCGTTTTAGCAGTGAGCAGCTATATAAGCTCTTAGTTTGATAACTTTGAGAATTAATTACCTGGAGTGTCTTTTCACAGACTCTGGAGGTCCATATGAGAGGCATAAAGCACTGAAAAGAGAGGAGAATGCCCTCTTATCAGACAGGAAAGGTAGTATTATATAAACTATATTACATGACTAGAATATTTGTTTTTATTATGAAAATGCAGCATTGCAACTAAGCTGGCCATGGCAACAAAACTGTGGGATTTTTCCACAGAGAGGCAACATTTCAAGGACTGATGTGGCCCCAGCTGTCATTCACATCATGGGAACCAGCAACGTTCATTTTCAACAGATAAGTTCAAGCAGTCTAAAGGAATGTGGCCTTAGTGCTGGCAAATGTCTGAATAATCGCAAAAGACTGTCTGGACAAACCCAGAGCACAGGTCAGACAGGTCAAATAAACCCAGGGCTTGAATCTGTGCTTCCTTGCATTGGTCACACAGAAGGAGCAGAAAATAGGAAACTTGATCCCAGCATGTGCCAGTTTTGTTTTCTGCTGGGCCAAGCCAGCTTACACTGCTCCAGGCACAAATTCAACACACCAAGGCTCCTTCGATAGCACCTTCTAAACCCAGGACCTCTAACACCTAGGAGGACAAGGGCAGCAGATACATGGGAATCTGCAAGTTCCCCTCCAACCACACACCATCCTGATTTGGAAATTCCTTCATGGTCACTGGGTCAAAATCCTGGAACTCCCTTCCTAACAGCACTGTGGGTGTACTTACACCACAGGGACTGCAACAGTTCAAGAAGGCAGCTCACCATCATCTTCTCAAGGGCAATTAGGCCGGGCAATAAATGCTGGCCTAGCCAATGACGTCCACATCCCATAAATGAATATTTTTTTAAAAATTCTTTCAATATGCATCAGGGATCTTCTAGAGGTGGTATCTGGCTTTGCAGGAAATTATATTGCCTTGCGCTAATAGGGTCCCATTCTGGAGCAGAGACCAGACCTGCCGGTACAATGGTTACCGTGAATTCTCAACGGTGACCTTGTGTTTGTTGCTGGCTTTGCTGAGCTTGTTCTGTGTTCAGCCAACTCTTGGAGCACTCCATGCTATCAAACCATCTTGCTTATCTGAGCCAAGCTGAATCTTAACACAAGTATCCCTTAAAGGATTCCACTTACTCTTCACGAGATTTGGAATGAGAAGAAAATGACACAGCAGTACACAGGCATCATGAAAGGTTACAGTGCAGAAGGAATTATCTAATGGTTTGGTTTTCCAGAGATGGTACAAGAGCTGTGAATGGATGAATTGGGTTACAGGTAGCAGTGAATGATGTAGGAAGCTATTGAGCTTGGTAGTGTCTTGCAGAAAAACTTTCAGATCATCTCCTGGCCAGGCGCTGCTCTGCTTGTAATAATTATGGTTACAATAGTATTAAACTTTTCTGATACCAGCTCCTTTTAAGGCCCCACAGACCTTCCAGCTCAGCCAGTATGTGGTGAGATGCTACATCCATTACATGGAATTACATCAAGCACAGAGGGGGGGCTTTTATCCAAAACTGGTCTATGCCAGTGTTTAAGCTCCACACAAGCCTCCCACCACCCTACTTCACTTTTCTGTATCCTTTTACTCCTTTCTCTCTCATGTACTTAGCTACTCTCCCCTTAAAAGCATCTATGTTATTCACCTCAACAACACCTTGTGGTAACAAGTTCTATTAGGTCACTCAGAATGTTTAAAGGTGCTAATGACTTTTATAAAGGAGATCTTGTGATGCAGTGTTAATGTCCCAAGCTCTGGGTTCAAATCTGCAATGATTTGACATTCCGAACAGGTTTTTACTTGGAACAGGTAAGTTTATTACAGAGAGCTTTTTCCTATTTACAGAGAAATGTGAATAACCCACAACATGTACATATATACAACTCAGGTGATTATAGATTAAGTCTCTGAGGTGGTTTCCTTATTCGGATAGAGCAGCGTAGCTCTACCACTTGAGGTTCTTCCATTGGATCAATATGATCAGGAACTGCAGCATCAGGTACATCATTAGAAAGTGGCAGTTCAGGGTGAAGCAACTCTACAAAGACATCAGGTATTTCGACTCTAAGTCGATCTGTTGCCTCAGGGATTAATGGTTCTACATTAATTACAGGCGGAATAACTGCTTGTAGGAATGTCTTTCTATTCCTAAAATGATCCACATGTTTTTGAACAATTCGATCTTCCACTTCCACCTGGAAGGACAAGGGACCAGTTTCTGAGACAATTATACCAGGAACCAAACAAGGTCCACTTGTAAAATTCCACACGAAAACTATATCTCCTACACTAAATCATCGAGCTTTGCTATGAACACCGTGATTCAATTTTTGATTACTCTATTTCTTCTCTACCTTCCCCTCTAAGTTTGAAAATACCAGACTTAACTTTGTACATAGGCAGCACTTCAACAATAATTCAGACAGTGTTGAACCAGTAGTTGCATGAGGAGTCGTACGATAATTGAAAAGAAAACTTGAAAGTTGAGTTACCAGAGTACCTTCAGGTAACTTCTTCATTCCTGATTTGAAAGTTTGCACAGCTCTTTCAGCTGACCCATTTTATGAGGGATGATATGGTGCCATTTTAAAATGTCTAATTCCATTTAAAGTCATGAATCTCTGAAACTCTGCACTAGTAAAGACAGTACCGTTATCCAAAATGATGACTTCCAGTAGGCCATGCATACTAAAACATTGGAGCAGCTTTTCAATAGTTGCACTCTATGTCAGTGATGTGACTTCATACACATCCATCTATTTAGAATGCGCATCTACGATCAATAAAAACAAGGCGCCTAAGAATGGTTCTACATAATCAACATGTAATCTAACCCAGGGTCGACCAGGGCACTCCCACGGATGCAGTGGAGTTGAAACAGGCATCTTCTGTTGTTGCTGAAAATGCTGAAAGTGCTTGACCATGCTTTCAATGTCAGTGTCTATGCCTGGCCACCAGACATGGCTTCATATAAGCATTTTCATCTTCGGTATGCCTGGATGCGCACTGTGAAGCTCTGTCAAGAGTGGTTCTCTTCCTTATAGAGAGACAACAACTCTTGATGCCCACAATAAGATTCCACCTTGACAACTTAACTCTGTTTTTCAGGCATGGAATGGTCTCATCTCTTCAGACACTGTGAATTTGACTACCTTTGCAATACAAAGTTTTGGACTTTCGACAAAATTGAATCTCTGTTCATCCAATTCCTAACTTGCTTCGCACACAGGCCAAGAATCCAAGAAGTTCAGTATAAGCACAGCTAGTGGCACTGGAGCATGTACATTGCTATCTGGTAATGGGAGAAGACTGAGTACATCGCATTTGCAATAAGCAAGCCAGGATGGTGCATAAAGGTATACTCATACACAGATAATACCAAAGCCCAACGTTGAATTCTTGCTGATGCTATTGGCAGAATGGCTTTATCCTCACTGAATAAACCCATGAACGGTTTATGATCCGACACAATGGTGAAATGTCGTCCATGTAGTTACTGGTAGGATTTCTTCACTCCAAATGTCACTGATAAACCTTCATTTTCTAGTTGGGAATAACCCTTCTTGGCTGCAGAGAGGGTTCTGGAGACATAGCTAATAGGCCTTTCTGATCCATCTTCCATTCTTTGTGATAACACAGCCCCCACACCATTATGAGACGCACCATATGTTAATACCAATTCTTTCAACAGGTCGTAATGCACTAGCAAACATGATGAATGTAATAACTTCTTAACTTTCATAAAGGCTTCTTCTTGTTGTGAATTCCATGACCAACGATGATTCTTTTTTAACAACAAGTGTAATGGTGCTAACACCTTTGACAAGTTTGGCAAGAAGCAGCTATAATAATTGATCATGCCCAAAAAAGACTTGAGTTCAGTTACACTGGCTGGAGAGGACGCCTCTTTGATTGCCCTGACCTTCTCTTCTACTGGATGCAAACCCATGGTATCCATCCAATGACCCAGATAAGTAACTTCTGGCACTTGGAATGTATATTTTCTTTAATCATACACCGGCTTCCAAGAATCTTCTTAACACCACTTCCAGGTTGGCCAAGTGTTCAGCTTCAGTTGAGCCTGTGATCAGAACATCATCTAGGTATACTACTACTCAGGAAAGACTTTGCAAAAGAATCTCCACTGTCCTTTGGAAGATTGCACGTGCAGACGATACTCCAAAGGGTAGGCGGGTATATTGAAGCAGGCCCTTGTGCGTGTTGATAGTTACATACCCTCTAGACCTGCTCTCCGGCTCTAGCTGTTGGTATGTATGGCTCATGTCCAGTTTTGAATAGGATTTATCTCCAGCTAGCTTTGCGTACAAGTCATCTATTCTCGGGATAGGGTATTTATCTAGTTTAGCTGCTTTGTTCACAGTCAATTTGTAGTGCCCACAAATGTGAATAGTTTGATCAGGTTTCATCACAGGGACTATGGGCATTCCGAAAATTGGACTGGTTGGTTGATGCCTAGTGTTTCTAACCAGCACAGTTCTTCATCCATCTTCTCCTTTAGGACATAAGGCACAGGTCTGGACTGAAAGGGAATCTACGTATATTTTTGCTTGCAAGCCTTTTAACTTTTCTAATCGTCACAAAATACACTGTCATATTTCTATAACAGCTCAGGAACTCCTCCTGTTCTGAACTGAAATATTTCAGACTTGTTGAGCTCAATTTTTTTAACCAGTATCGACCTGGAAGACTAGGTCCTTCACCTGTCACTATGATCACTGGACACTGGGCTGTCTGTTGCCTATAGGACACAGGTACCATGGTGATGCCCTTTACCTGTATGGATTCTCCAGCGTATGTCTTCAATTGAGCCACTGTTCGCTCCAGATTCAGTGGCTGGATACCTTCACTTAGGTACTTAAATGTGTGCTCTCCCAACACTGCGGTTAAGGCTCCTATATCAACCTCCATTATTAGTGGCTTCCCATTCACTTGGATTGTGACGGTAATAGATTCAGTTTTTACTGCTGTGACATTGTACAGGGAATAGATGTCGGTATCGGCAGCTTCACGTTCTGTTATACTATTCACTTCATTCATTTTGGCCTGCTGATTTATGAGCTGTTTCGATTTCATCCTGCATTGCTTTATTACACGACCTCTCCTACGGCAGTAATGGCATTCTGCCTCCGTGAATCTGCAGGTGTCCGGTATGTGGTTACCCCCACATCTATAACAGATTAACCTCGGAGTTGTTGCTGAAATGCTTCCACTAGACCTTTTCGTTTCTCTAGCAGCAGAGATTGCCTCTTGTTTCGCTGCTGTGTCTCTGGTTTTCAAGCCACACCCAGCAATAGGTTCCTGCCCCACATGAAGAACGGCGCCATGTTATAGTGTTGTAAAGCCTGCGAGTCTCTTGCAGCATTTTCCTGGTTAGTGCTATTTCCAGGACGTGCTTCAAATCGATGTTGACTTCTGCGAGTAAACAGCGCTGAATGGCGTCGTTGTGAACTCCACAAATTAATCGGTCCCACAGTAAATCATTGAGTGTGTCTCCGAAGTCGCAATTCTCAGTCAACTGCTTCAACTTCACTATATAGTTTATGATGGACTCTCCTGGGGCTCTTACTCTGGAGTTAAACTTAAACCTTTGCATTATTATAGGTGGCTTCAGCTGAAAATGCATTTTCACAAGGTCTATTAATTTGTTAAAGGACTTAGAATTGGGTGCGTTCGGGACCGTCAGACTACGGATGAGATTGTATGCCTTGCTGCCGCTTCCACTCAGAAGGATTGCTTTCTGCTTGTCCTCTGTGGTAATTTTGTCACCACAAAATAAAAACCAAGCCGCTTCACGTACTGTCTCTAGTCTTCCATAGTCACATCGTAAGCATCGATTCTGCCGAAGAGTGGCATGACTGGTGAGTATACCTTTCTTTTTTCTTAAGATCTGATGTACTCACAATCACAAGGCGAGGTGCAGCTTCGGAGCTATTTAACCCTCATCGCCAAACGTACCGGACAGGTTTCTATTTGAAACAGATAACTTTATTACAGACAGCTTTTCAAAAACTATGTGCTTGAACCAGGTCCTCGACTAGAAAAGCCACGCCCCCAGATTACCCACACTTAGGGCTCATTGGTCAGAGTCTCCAAGAACAATCACGTGAGCCCTGATAAGCAGGAGGAAAGGCTATACAATTACTACAAAGTCCCACTTCAAGGCCTGATGGCCATAGAATGTGCATTCGTAACGTGACCAAGCAGGTTGATTATTAACTTGCAAATCCTTCCAATATGCCTGATGGGAGGAGATGAGAGTGGAAGAGTTTCCTGATCAGCCATACTGCAGAAGGATATGGCAAACCACTGCTGTACTTTGCAAAGCGTAATCATGGACCAATCGAATGAAAGCCCATAGTCGCCCATACTGTCTTGAGGTATGGTACCTGAAGGAGGAGGAGGAGGAGGAGGAGGAGGAGGAGGAATGCCTTTTATAAGGAAGGTTATAAGCCACAGGAGAGCGCCCAGTGCTTCCACAGGATAGCTGGGATCCATGAGGTTCAAGACCCAATCACTGCCACTTGTGATTATTTGGACTCCTTCCATTAATCCAATCGGATACATCACCAAAAAAGGGACCCACTCAACAAATGTCTTGTCTTTAGGGATGACAGGTAGGTTGCTGCCAAATATCTAGAAAGCAGAATGTCTCTTTTATTCTGTGGCAGTCAACAGTAGCATGTTTGTTTATGGACTAGTCAACCTTGGAAAGACAGCTTCTGGAGACCAGTCCAACCACTGGAGCTGCTGACACCCGTGCAATCCCACAAATACCCGCAAAAAGATGCTTTGATGAGACCTATTCTAACACCAGACCCAAACTGAGCATATCACCAGCTCTCCATTTACAGCTTGGCTACTATTCCCTTTTTTTTTACAGTAACCAGATGCTGAGAGTTCCTAGATTTATGCCAAAAATTCCTTGTTGGCACTCTGGACCTCTACTGCTTTTAACTTATACCTCTTTCCTTTTGGTTCCTTGCTCTCATACTAATTATTTTATACTAGTCTGGAAATTCTTGCTGATTGAAGTGCTTACATTGATGCGAATTGTGCGAACATATGCCAAAAAATCGTGAGTTTGTGAACTTGCTCCCTTTCCTCTCACCCTTTGCTTCATGGCAATTCCCCATAATCTGATTGCCTGCCAGCTGTGCCCTCAGAATTCTACCCTGGGAGAGATTCATTAAATATTTAAATCCCAAGACAAAAAATGCTGCCTTGGTACAATGATGATGTCAGCTTATTTAACTGTTAGCCCCCCCCCCGCTCCTAATGCATTGTGCCTGCAAGTGCCGGGAGTATGCACGAGCTGGAGGCTAGGAGCAGCAACTCTTAAAGGGCCCCTGCTCTCTCTTAAAGCTGTTCTATAAATGAAGTGGAGGGGAAATAGATTCAGCACCCCTTACAGTACAGCAGAGTTCTGTGTGCCCTGAGAGTATCAGGAATGTACACATATGGGGCACTTAGCAGGCCATATGTTTCGGCACCCCATATCGTGAGGAGCAGGCATCAGCTGCACAGCAAGGCTATAGGTGCCAATGATTGCAATTATTGCCCCCACCATGAAAAGCAAGTGTTAATGGGGGCGGTCAGTGATTTTTCTGAATTCTTGTACCATGTACATGCAGATGCTTATTTAAAATAAGTGTTAAAGGATAACAGGTTCTCCCCAGTTGGGACGTGGTCTCTTAAGGCTGCACTGTTCTTTTATTGTTGACAACCAGCAGCTCAGTTCAGTCTCCTGAGAAGAGGTTCAAATAGAAGGGAAATTTGCTTATGACAAGGAATAAAATTGGTTCAAAATACTAAATACTGTACAACAGCTATAAGGCGATAATGATGATAATAATGAATGTGCTGGAGAGCTGATCCAACTGTTCTACAGAACTCGATCACAGCAGCAGACTCCCAGAAGGACAGCAGAAATGTTTTAATGATGTCCGCAAAGCATGTCTGAAGAGATCAAATATCCTCACCGACTCATGGCAGACCCTGGCTTGTGACCAACCAAAAACAGAGAAGGTTTATTTGAGAAGGCACCAAACACATCAAGAGATTTCACTGGGAGCATGCAGAGGCAAAGTGAAGATGTTGGAGAGAGCACACAAAATTCCAACACCTCATCTCGCGCAATTATTCAAGCACCTTCTGCCCTATATATGCCCTGCCAGCGACAACACTGGCATCTACCCAGGTATGTCCTGTCCACAAAAAGCAGGATGAATCCAACCCAGCCACTATTGGCCCAAAGGTCCATATCAATCATCAGCAAAGTGATGGAAGGTGTCGTCGACAGTGCTATCAAGTGGCAGTTACAAGGCAATAAAATGTTCAATGACACACAGTGTGGTTTCCATTTGGCTCCTGACCTCATTACAGACTTGGTCAAAACATGGACAAAGGAGCTGAACTCCCGAGGTGAGGTGAGAGTGACTGCCCTTGACATCAAGGCAGCATTTGACCGAGTGTGGCATCAAGGAGCCCCAGCAAAAACTGGAGTCAATGGGAATCAGAGGGAAAACTTTCCACTGGTTGGAGACATACCCAGCACAAAGGAAGATGGTTGTCGTTGTTGGAGGTCAATCATCTCAGTCCCAGGACATCACTGCAGGAGTTCCTCAGCATAGTTTCCTAGGCCCAACCATCTTCAATTCAAGAAGATGGCTCACCACCACCTCCTCTAGGGCAATTAGGGGTGGGCAACAACTGCTGGCCTAGCCCGCAATGTCCACAACCCTTGAAAGGATAAATTTTAAAAACTGGCAGAGTCTACAGATCATGCATTGGGCTTATCAGCCATCTCAGAATCCATCAAACCAGAGTGGAAGCAAGTCTTCCTCAATCCCAAGGTAACGCCTAAGAGAGAAGAGAGCTGATCATTATCACAGTCAAGTTTTAATTGTGCTTTCCACAGGGAAGCTTGCCTCAGGAAAGCAAATTTGCCACAATGATCTGGATGGGATGCTTTGCACCTCACCACTCCATCTATAAAACTGTTGTACTGCCATAACATACATAGAGATGATTGTTGTCTCTTTTGGAAGGATAATGCTCTGATGGATAACATCCAGATCTAGTGAGAGACTCTACAGTAAAGTGGTGCCAGAACTGAGGATCTGAAATGTTTCCCGCTGCTTCAAGATTTCTGATGTGCAGCATGCAGCAGAACCATCCACTCATGGTGTCCTGTGTAGAATAAAGATCTTAAGGTGTACAAAAGCAAAATGGTTATGCTATTGACTTAGTACCCAGAGGCCTGGATTAATACTCCAGAAGTATAAATTCAAATTCCACCTTGGCAGCTGGAGAATTTAAATTCAATTAATTAACTAAGCCTGGAATGAAAAGCTATTATAGGTAATGGTGATCATTCGACTACTGGATTGTTGTAAAAACCCGTTTGGTTCACAAATATCCTTTTGAGAAAGGAAATCTGCCATCCTTACCTGGTCTGGCCTATATGTAACTCCAGATTTAATTTCTCTCTGAAATGGCATAACCACTCAGTTGTAGTTGAGAAGATGGTCCACCACCATCTTCTCAAGGGTAAATAGGGAGGTACAATAAATGTTGGCCTTATCAGTAATGTCCACATCCAGTAAATGAATAAAATAAAAATGCCAAACGCCCAAGGGATGAAGTCAATAGGTGTGTGAGATTCCCAATTGGTTTTGTGCCAATATGCACATTAATGTTTCCATCACTATTGTACTGTAAGCACTAAAGCAACAGGATGTTGTATATAACCATAATGAATCCTGATATTCTGTTTATATCTTTGCCACTTGTGAAAAATTGATTTGATATCATCATGAAGCTACCCAATTAAGGCCCCAGTTTGTAATAAATTGGTATGGTGGCTGAGTGCCTTGATGCCAGAGGTGTAAAAATGACTTTAAACTCTTATCTGCAATTATCTAACTTGTTGGATTGCTTTGTGGTTGAGCAGAAATTTCCTCCAACTAAATGTTGGGAAGACAATAGCCTTTGTCTTTTATCTCTACCACAAACTCCATTCCCTAGCTGCCAACTCCATCCCTCTCCCTGTCAACTTTCTGAGGCCGAACCAACTGTTTGCAGCCTTGGTGTCATATCTGACTCTGACCAGAGCTTCCGATTAAATATCCTCACCTATTTCCACTTCCATAACATTGTCTGATTCCACCCCTGCCTTATCTGTTGCTGAAGCCCTCATCTATTCCTTCACAACCTCTAGACTTGACTATTCCAACACACGCCTAGCTGACTTCCCATGTTCTACCCTCTGGGCTGAATTTTCCCCCTGTTGGGGGGAGTTGTGCAGAGGTGGGTGGGGACGAGCACGAACCCGATTGACGGCCCCGATCGGGTGCGTGCCACCATTTTACTGAGCGCTGAGCGCTCCCTGTGTGGGCAGGGGGACGATCCCCTGAGTTGGGGCCTGCGCCCTTTCATGCAAGCGCACAAAAGAGCGCAGAAACCTCCCTGAGGCACCTCTGTGCTAAACATCATGCCCGCTCACCTGGGCAGACACCTCTGTACAGGATTTCTTCGTCTGGTGGGGTGACCCCTTGCCATTCTGTGGCATGAGGATCTCATGCTGGGCACTCACTGCGTCCATGAGAGCATGCAGGCAATTGTCAAAGAATTAGGCAGCAGAGCGCTCACTGCTATTTCCTTTCCACTTGTATGCCCAGCGGCTGCTGAGGCCATAACTCCTGCCAACTAAAAATGCTTCAAGTCCCTCGTGGACAGCTGCTTGAGGCTCCTCGCCAACTCTTGGCAGGCATCAGAGAGTTGCCTGTGATGCTTTTAAACCCCCCTCCAGGTTCCCACTGGATTCAGTGCCCACCACACTCCCACCCCTGGTGGCAGCATTGAGCCACTGTCAGCGCTTGTTTCACACTGGTTGGCCCTTAATTGGCCAGCCAGCATAAAATTATATTCTGGCTGCGATCGCGGGCGGGAGGGGATATCGCAAACGTTTCCAGGCCCACCGGTCATGCGCACACAACGTACGCAAAATTCAGGCCGCCATTCAGTCCAAATGCCAAAAGTCACATGATTTACAGCAGCTTGTTTGTGTCCAATTTTTAAGGGTATTGACTGAATGTTCATAATTTTACACACTTGTACTAGGTTTTCTTTAGAAGAAGTTGAAGTCCCTGATATCCTGCTCTGTACCTGGGTCTGCACAACATGAAGTCCAGAGTGTGAACTGCCAGCAATGTTGATGCACACATGTGTTTGATTCAAGCCCGAAGTAAACATTCACTTTATAACGTGGATCTTACTTCAATCTCAAATTACAAATATTTGTTTTGTGATTCTGAGCTTAATTATTTTGATTACACACTGATAAAATACTGCCCAGGGGATATGAATGACAAAGTGTCTTGTAATAGACACAGTCAAGTTCCTTTATTGCTCTGTGCTTTCTTACAGAAGAAACATGTTATAATAATCTGTTAACTTTTCATTGTAACAAGCTGTTTTGGAGGCCCAGCTGATGTTTATTAAAGTCAAAGCAGGAGCTCAAACCTCAATAAGATTGAAACTACATTTTTGAGCTGCTACGTTACTGCCCAACATTCCATTCTTGTGATCTGCACCACCACAATAACATCAAAAACATTGTGTATTCACATAGCACCTTTAATGTAACAAAATATCCCAAAGCATTCACTACAGTATTACAAAACAATATTTGACAGCGACCCATATATAGAAATATTAGGGCTGATAGCCAAAAGGTTGGTCAAAAAGGTAGGGTTTAAAGATTGTCTTAAAGGAGGAAAGAGAGGTGGAGACGCGGAAAGGTTTAGGGAGGGAATTCCAGAATTTAGGGCTTTGGCAGCTGAAGGCGAGACCACCATTGGCGGAGCACTTAAAATCATTATAGCTCAAGAGGCCAGAATTAGAGGAGTACTGATATCGCTTCCTGGGTTGGAAGAGATGACAGAGCTGCGAGGCCATGGAGCAATTTGAAAACAAGGATGAGAATTTTATAATGGAGGTGTTGTTGGATGGCAAGCCAGTGTAGGGCAGCAAACACAGTGGTGATGGACGAAGGGGATTTGGTGTGAGTTAGGACACAGGCAGCAGAGTTTTGGATGGCCTCCAGTTTACAGAGGGCTCAATTCTCCGGCCAGTGAGCGGGGGCAGGGCCCGCTCGCCGATGCATAAAATGACGCGAGGTGATGTCGGTCAGGTGTCTCGATGTCAATGTACGTCATTTAGATTTTCAGTTCGGTGGGCGTGCAACTGACTTGGCAACATGCCCGCCAAACTGTCAAAGGCCTATTACAGCCATTTAAAATGTAATTAACTCAAAGTTGGACAGGCAGCTCATTTAATTAAGGTTGGGGGACAGGCGAAGAGACCAGGCGGCCTTCACATTTTTCATGAAACCTCATCCATGGGCGAGATGAAGTTTCATGAAGTGTTTATGTGAAGGGGACATGTTTTAAAAGTTTTTAATTTCTTTATTTTGACACTTAAAACTTAAACAAATCTCCCTGAGGCACCTCTGTGCCTCAGGGAGATTTCTGCGCTCTTTTGTGCGCATGCGTGAAAGAGCGTAGGCCCCAACTCAGAGAATCGCCCCCGGGCGAGCATCACGCTGGGCAGACCTTAATTGGTCCATCCATGTAAAATGGTAGCGCGCACCCGATCGGGGCCGTCGATTGGGTTCGTGCTCGCCCCCACCCGCCTCTGCACAACTCCCCCCGACAGGGGGAAAATTCAGCCCAGAGGTTAGAAGATGGGAAGTCAGCTAGGCGTGTGTTGGAATAGTCAAGTCTAGAGGTTGTGAAGGAATAAATGAAGGCTTCAGCAACAGATGAGGCAGGGGTAGAATCGGACAATGTTATGGAAGTGGAAATAAGTGAGGATATTTAATGGATCCCGTGCTGGAAAAAAGTTCAATGATCTTCTGCGCTTCACAATGTACCAACTTGGCATGGAACTCTGTCTCGATGGCTTGGAGGGTGGCTGTTCTTAGTGGCGCTCAGGTTACTGAGATCCAGAGTGCCAAATGGCACATATCCCTGTGCCAGCCAAGGCTGAGAAATGTTCCCACTAGCCAACATGATGGGTCTCCTTGGGGTGAAGGAGAGTGGGGGGGGGTGCGAGGCTGGTATGGTGTGGCAGATAGGGGGTGGACTAATGAATGCACCTCTGTCCGTACAGGAGAAGAGAAGCCATAACGCGCTGGAGAATGCATGAATGGGTGGTGGTGTGGCCAACCTCCTGGTCTTTTCCAAGTTTGAGACTGATGCCCTCAACATGGAATACAAGCGTGAGCAAGGTCCACAGGTTGCAGAGAAGCAGGGGTCTCAGAGGAAGGTAAGAGTACAGTGGACAGGTGAGAGACTGGGTGATTGTATAAGAGATGTAGGCTTTGCACCTCTAATGAAAATTTAATTCAAGAGTCCCCATTACTTGTCCGCTCACAATGCCCCAGTGAGGCAGTTGTCCATTGTGATAAACAATCATCATGCATGCAGTCACTTTGTTATGATGTTATCAACTGACATATTCTTTTCTTCCCTCAGATGCGCTACCCTCACAATGCCTGAGACACCCCGAGGACCCTTCCTTGACACCCGAAGAGGAGCCACGGACAGATGCATCCGCGTCACATCCTCTGAACCAAGCACCAGTGCAGACACAAGCGCCTCAGTGGGCATCAGTTCAGATGGTAGTGCATGGTGGTGAGGGCACATCATACTCACATTAGGAGCAAACAGAAGGAGAGAATGCCCAATGTGCCAGCAGTCGGAGGACGGCTGGAGACCAGGACCATGCTGAGTCAGAGGCAGATAATGAGCCTCTGGAGTCAACCATCAGGTAGCAGATGCTGGATATCCAATGGGATGCCTTTGAAGATCTGGCAGAGATTCCTGAGAGTCTACATGCCAAGGTCCTTGTCTTGTAGGAGTTCATGCGGAACATGAGCACTGCATTGACCCAGAACTCCAAGCGCACAACCTCCTCCATAGAGAGACTGGTGACTCTCATGGAGAGGCAGCTCCAGGAACAAAGTCAGGGGATTCTGGGGCTGCACTCATATTTGCAAGCCCACACAGTGACCTCAGCAGGTAACTGCCAATGTGAGAGATGGATGAGGCATCTAGTCAGCGTGCTAGGTGCCCGTCCATTAATGGTGAGCAGGGAGGTTCAAACTAACCTCATGCTGGTGAACAAGCTGCATGTCGCAGCTGAGGGCTCTTCTCAGGGCATTCCAGGCGAAGGCAAGCAGCTCCTGCGCACCTCTGCCAAGTGCCCATCGCATTTGAAGAGGCTGCAACGACTGAGGAGTGCCCAGACATGGCACTGGGCGCTCCCTGCCAGACAGTGGCTGCACTGGCTCGACCAGCCAGAGAACATCCACCAAGGTCATCAAGGCCAACAGGACATCACAGTCAGCAGGCTGCCTCCAGTGCCGCTGCCAGCGAGGGATGAAGGGGCACCAAGAAGCAACACTTGCAAGCAGAAGTTTTAGGCACTGTAAATACAAGAGGGGTTGTCACGGGTGATATAACTTCAGTTGATATGTGTTCTATGTACAAATTGTGTTACCGGGACCACGATATAAATATTTCATGATGTATCATGACCTGAATGTGCTTCCTGTACTTCATAGGTGCTGGGCATGGGAGTTGTTTGTGACAGACAGGAAGGGCTGCAAATTTTGGTACAGAGGTCATTACTTGCCATAAGGGTCACAGGGTGGCCGCAACAGCAACATTCAGTAAAGTGGCGTCACCCTTGCCCCCAGTTTCAAGCCATGCCTTGGGTACCTAACTGAAAGGATGGAGAGTCAAGGCCTCCCTGGTGTCCCTGCCTCCCATAAGGTTCCTCACTTCTGCATCCACATCCTCATCCTGGACCTCCTTCAGCTCCTTCTCAGACCCAACACTAGAGTCATCCTCTGCGGTCTGTGGAGCTGCCTTGCTGACTTCATCCTCCAACAGGTCGCCCTCTTGACAGAGCGAGATTGTGCAGTGCGCAGCGCACAACCACAATAAGTAAGATGCGCTCTGGAGGAAAATGCAGAGCTCTCCCTAAACGTTCCAGGCAGCACAACCTCATCTTGAGCAGCCCAATGGTCCTCTCAATTACCCCACTTGTAGCCATGACTTCTATTGCACCTCTCCTCCATTTCTGTCCTTGGGTGTCTGAGTGGCATCATGAGTCACCTTTTCAGGGAATAACCTTGGTCACCCAGGAGCCAACCATCGATCGAGCTGGAACAACAAAGAGCCTTGGCACCTGGGAGTGTTGCAGGATGTATGCATCATGGCAGCTGCCAGGGTACCTGGCACAGACCTGCAAAATCTGAGTTTTGAAGTCGCAAAATGTCTGGATGTTCAGGGAGTGGAAGCCCTTTCTGTTGACGAAGGTACCCGACTAACCCGCTGGTGACTTTATGACTACATGAGTGCAATCTATGGCACCCTGAATGCAGGGGGACCCAGCAATGGCAGCGAAGCCGCTGGGTCCCTCAGCCTGGCTGACTCCATCAGTCCGGTAATGAATGAAGTTCATGAGCTGTCTGAACAGAGCGTCAGTGACCAGCATGACACAGCTGTGGGTGGCAGATTGGGAAACGTCACATAGATCTCTCACTGAGCCCTGGAGAGAACTGGAGGTGAAAAAGATCAGGGCCACTGAAGCCTTAAGAGCCACTGACATGGGGTGGCCACCTAGGCAATCTCAGGGCTAATAATCTGGCAAATGGAGGTCACTGGGTCCCTAGTGAGGCGGAGCCTCCTTTGGCACTGGACCTCAGACATGTCCAGGTAGCTAGAGCACTGCCTGTAGGTTCTGGCTACAGGATAAAGGTGTCTTCTACGAACCCTTTCACCTTGCACTTCCTGCTGACCCTGCACCCCTCTGGCTGCACCTCCTTTCTTACAAGTCACTCTCTGGGATGCTGCCTGCGGACAGGTGGCCTCCTCACCCTCCTGGCCCTCTTCTCCTCAGAGGCAAAGGTACCTCCAGTCCCCATTTGCTGAAATATAGATGGCACAGGATAGTGCACTGAAGGGACCACTTGGCAGAAAGCCTCTAAGAAAGCTTGTAAGCCAAAAAGTCCTCCAGAAAATGCAGAAAATGCAATGAACTGTCTGAAAATGATACCTCCAACCAATTCGCACCTAAATTCCTACCTACTGAAATTGCCATGGCTATGGTCGATCTGTATCCTGCCCTAGATCAAGTTTCAATGAAAACCTGGATGGCTGCCTGGCCCAGTGGTCCATATGCTGACCGCTACATCACACGAGCCATGTAAAATTGCCAACAATTGCCTTTTTAATGAGCTTAATTGCCTCTTTAATTGTAGGTTGGCATGCTTCCCCACACACCTGCCGACTGTAATATCACACGATGGCGTGATGATGTCAGATGTCCACCTCGTGGCTTCTTATGCGATTTCACATGTGTTCAGGTCTGCCACACGCCCGCTCCGAGAGCATAAAATTCTGGCCCGTGTCAAGACTCAGGCAAATACCTAAATAAATATGGACATAGGTGAGGGTAGCTCAAAGCCTTTTGTGGAATTCGCACATCTCATTGTTTAAGGATGGGCCAACACCTAAAGACTATGGAGTTTCCAGACTGCCTAACTCCATGTTTCATACTGAACAAAAGGGACAATCAAAACTTAATGGCCACCATCAACTTCCCATTGTATCACAATGGCCCCTCCTATCCAAACTAGACTGGGTAGGTCTCAGAAATGTTAACCCAGCCATCATGTGATCAAGGGAAGGCACCTTATTACCCTTCCAGGGGAGGTAACGAGTAAACTGGGTGACACACACAACACAAGTGAACAGCATCAGCTGCTAGTGACACATGAAGAGGAAGACGTTGTTATAAAGAGGTCAGCAGGTATTAGAGCTCAGTTGAATAGGCTGTAGATCTAGATTTTATGAGCTCTGCATTTGAAGGAGCAATTCTTGCATTAATATTTGGTCAAAAAATATATAAAATATATAAAAATAAAAAATATATAAAATTCCACTTTCTGTTAATATCTGGTGTATGTTATATGTAACATTAATATTCAACATTATACTTTATATTCATTTTAAACTTTCTTTCTTATGCTTTATCTTATATTAACTGAAGTGCAGTACTTTGTATTCACTGGTGTAATCTTGACTTTGTACTAATATCTCTTTTATACTTAGGTTTATATTAATATCTGGTATCTACTTAATTTTCTATTAATATTTCACTCAGGTTCTTTTACTATCTGATATATGCTTCACTTTGTTTTAACATACAGTGTATCCTTCTCTTACTTTTAATATCTTGTACATTTTTTATATCTTATTAATATCTGTGCCTGTCATCTTATATTAATACAAGACTTGAAAAATTGGACCATTTTTCATTAGAACAATGCATACTTTAGAATAATATGATTGAAGTGTTTAAAGTTATGAAAGATGGTAATAGATTGTTTCCTGTAGTTGAAGGGTCAAGAACAGGATTAAGAGTATGAGATTTAGAAAAGAGACCAGGAGAAGTCATGAGGCTGTGAAATTCACTTCCAGGTTAATGTTGAGGCAGAAAAGATGCCAGCATTCAAGCTTAGATTGGATGAGTGAGTGAAAGTAAAGGAGATATAGGCGTATGGGAACAGAGTGTGTAACTGTGGTTAAAACTATTTGCTCGCAATGTGGGTAAACACCAACATGGAATGGTCATATTTAATTCCATGTTATAATTTCTATGTATTTCCTTCCATCTGTTGTAGGCAAATCTAGTACTGCCAACAGAGGAAAATCTGGTGAAGGATCCAGTTTCAGTTTCACCACAAAAATCTTCAGAATCATTTTCTTCCAGCCAGCTGAATTTGGGCATCTTGGATCACTGTATCAGTGTCCCACCACATGTAAGTGACAGCAGCTGGATGGGATTTGCTGCAGGGTCACATTTCCATCAGCTACCATCCATTGCCACTGGCATAGTAAGTGTCTCAGGCAGGGGCAAGCATTGGGCCTTGCTGTTGCTAGCCAGCCTCGCTCCAAACATGAAGCTGTAGGGAACAGGTTGGTAAATTCTCATCGGTTTTATTCAAAGGTGCTTTTAATTATTTTAAGTTTATGTTATGTTTATGTAACCCTTTTAAAGATCTCTTTAAATACTAATTATGTTAAATGTTTTTGCCATATTTTAAGCTTAAATGTTGCAGACTGACTGGGGGAATCAATGAGTTTTCCTGCACACCCTCCGTTCTCTTATTTTCCATCTGTGGAAAATTTTATTCATGACCCTAACCTAAAGTCATGAAACACATTCTATGTTACTGTGGACATGGAAACTTTCTCATCTTCCTCAACCTATCTGCAGCCTTGGACAAGGTTGACTATGCCATTCTCCAACAACTCTCATCTATTGTCCAGTCTGATGTTTGGTTCCACACTTTCTTTTTGGATCATATCCAGAGCATCTCAGTCAATGGCCTCCCTTCCCACGACATTCCTGTCGTATTAGGAGTTCACTGAGGACCCATCCATCACATCCCCTCTTCACCAACTACATGCTTAACATTCATGACGACATCTGCAAGTTTGGGGCCAGTACACTGATGTGCCCAGTTCCATCTCGCCACTGACTCTGCATTTTCTTCAGCCTTTGCCAGATTTCCATACAGTTCTGCCTGAATACATTCCTCTCCTTGCCCCTGTCTCAGCCTGAACCATTTTGTATTGCTCTCGATCCTGAGCTGAGTTTCTGTCTCCATATTCTCAGCATAGCAGAGAGTGCCTACATCTACCATCGTACTACGAACTGTCTTGTTCCTAACTCAGTCCAATTCCTGATTCCTATCATTTGTCACATCCAGACTTGGGCCGGGATTACTCGGAGGCAGCAGGATCCGAAAGCGGAAGTGGTGGTAGGTGGGAGAGCAACCACTCTTCGGCAGGCAGTGCAACTTGGGGCTGCATCTTATAGGCAGCAGCAAATTAAATGGCTGCTGCTAGGCCTGCTGCCCTATTAAGGATAACAGCCCAGCCCCAAAAGCTGGTGGTCCAATTAGAGAGCAGCAGGTCAATAGCCTCAACTGCTCCTCAGAGACAAGTGGCTACTGCTAGGGGTCCACCTGGAGGAAGAGGACACAGCAATGGATATGTGACCTCACAACCAAATAAGTGGGGTCTGGGGGCGCTGAGGCCAGTCAGCAGGCATCGATGAGGAGGTGGGTAGGTAACCAAGGGCAGGTGGCATTGATGTCATGGGGATGGCTATTGCTGCCAGGAGACCCCTTTATGCTCCAAAGAGTGCCCAAATAGGAGGGAACCTACCCCTGGAACCCACTGGCAGACCGCCAGGGTGTACCTGTCAGTCACCCAACATGATGGCGGGTACCCTTGCAGGGGAGACAGTGGCATAGTGGTAATGGACTTGTAATCCAGAGGCCCAAGCTAATATCCTGGGAGCACAGATTCAAAACCCACCATGGCAGCTGGTGGAATGTGAATTCAATTAATAAAATCTGGAATATAAAGTTAGTCTAAATAATGGAGACCAAGACAACTATTACTGATTGTTGTAAAACCCATCTGGTTCACTAATGTCCTCTGGGGGAGGAAATCTGCCATCCTTATCCTGACTGGCCTACACAGCAAAGTAGTTGACTCTTAACTGCCTTCAGAAGTGGCCTAGCAAGCCATTCAGTTCAAGGGAGATAAGAAGCTGCCAGAAGAGCAGGGAAGAGGCCCTCAGTTGGCCCTCAGTGTAAATGGCTGAATTGAGCTCCAAGCGGAGGGGCCATCTACCACTTTTCCCACTGTGGAAAGCTTGAAGCAATTAACAGAGCATTGAGAGTTTGGTACATCCTTAAATGATATGCTTAGAGATCGTTCACTGGGCCGTGTGGATGAGGACATGATTCAGAAACGACTGTTATCTGAAACAAGTTTGGATTTTAAGAAGGTGCTAAAGATTGCACTGGCAATGGAAAGTGCAGTTAGAGATTTCGAAAGCTATGCACAAAATGGCGCTGACCTCTACTTTGGGTGGGAAGCCCCAGCCAAAAAGGGCGCAAAAATGCAAGACTCTACAGAGAGGCGGGAAACGGCCCTTGGTAGCAGGAAAATGAGAAAAAACGACTCGGCAGTGAAAAGAAGGAGTAATATCAATAGAGGTGGATACAAACGATCTTTTAACAATTGGCACCTTAAAAAAATAGAATGTTTTTATTGCCATTAAAACAGTCACAATTTGAGACAGTGTAAGGAAAGAGTCAAGCAGATTTTTAAACAAAAGAAAAAACCAGTGAGATCTGCAGTGTAGAAGAGGCTGAAGCAACAGTTTCAGATATTTATTCGTTGTATAACTTGAAGGTTGGAAGAACAGAACCAATCCATGTAACAGTGAAAGTGAATGGTAGACCTGTTTGAATGGAAGCGGACACAGGAGCTTCCACTATAGTAACTGGGAAACATACCTTCAAATATCTGAGTAATGGGGAACATCAATAAAATTTGGAAGAAACAACTGCCCAATTAAAAACATACACAGGTGAAAACATCCAAGTCAAAGGCTTAAGTAAAGTAACTATTCATTATGGGAGCCAATCGGTAAAGCTACCAGTGTTGATATTGAGAAGCAGAGGACCAAGCCTCCTAGGGTGAAACTGGCTAAGGGAAATCAACCTCGAGGGACCAGTAAGATTCCAAAAGGAAGCAGGTAGCGTTTCTGCTTTGGAAAAGGAGTGTGTAAAGGCTCAACAACCTGAAGAACTGCAGGCTATCTTGCGCCAAAACATGGAAGAACAGCAGCGGGAACTCAAAAAGACCATGCTTAAGGACAGAGTTTGAGACAAGGTGAGCAACCTCTGAAAGGAAAAAGAAAACCCGTTGAAAGACCTTCACACACTGCAAGACTCCCTCAGGTCAAAGTTTGTACCTCTGGAAAAGTACGAAGAAAAACAGAAAGAATTCAGCACCTTTCTGAACAAAATGAAGGATGAGTTGGCAGAGAAGACACAACAATACTTTATTTTCCAGGAGGCAGCAAACAAATACAAAAAAGATATGGAAGAGCTGAAGAATCAGCTACGTGAAGCCAAAGAGATTTTGAAGGCAAAAGTTGCTGAATTTTCTAAGAAGCAGAAAGGTGAGGAAATTCTGAGAGACTCAACCACTGAGTTCACTCAAGTCAAGCTTACATACGAGATTAGTCGGGCCAATATTGAAAGCGAAAACAAGGCTGAGACTAAAATGAGAGCTAGAAAGAAGAAGGCACCTAGAAAGAAGACACAGAAACACAAATAAGGCTTTAATTCTGGTAGCATACATGTATACTTTCATACACAGGCAGATTCACTTAGCCATTTGCCTTTACAAGAAAAGGATGTGGAAGCCCCAGTTCCACAAGAACTTATTTTGTTGTTATATTTCTTAGATTCATCACCACTATGTGCTCGACAGATCAGAGACTGGACAAGTAAGGACCCAGTCCTATCACAAGTACGAGAACAAGTGCTTCATTGTTGATCACAAGAACCTGTATTTGACGAAATGAAACCATACTTTAACGGAAGGCATGAAATAACCAGCCAGGATGGTATCTTATTGTGGAGAGCACAAGTGATAGTTTCTCCAAAGGGTAGAGAGCCATTGCTAATTGAACTACACAGCGCACATCCAGGAATATCCCAAATGAACATCAGAGCATGCAATCTATGGTGGCTTGGGATGGATGGTGAAATAGAGAGTTAGGTGAAGAATTGTGTGCACTGTCAGCAACTGCAAAAGCTACCTTCAACAGATCCATTACACCCTTGGGAATGGCCAGGAAGACCATGGGTACGATTACACAATGACTATGTTGTACTTATTATGGGAACAATGTTTCTGCTCATTGTTGATGCCCACTCAAAATGGATGGACATATATGAGGTGAAATTGCCCACATCTTCTGCTCCAACTGAAAAGTTACGCCAAAGTTTTGCCATTAACGGACTACCAGAAGTTGTCATTTCTGATAACGGCATAGCATTTACGAGTGCTGAGTTTCAACAATTTAACAGCCTTACTGGTATCACTCATGTAGAAACTTCACTGTACCAACCTTCCTCAAATAGACTGGCCGAAAGGGCAGTTCAAACAGTCAAGGCTGGCATGAAGAAATTAACAGGAGGTTTCTTAATAATCAAGTTAACAGGCTTTCTTTTCCATTATATGACTACCTCTCACACAACAAGTGTCACACCTACGGAATTATTGATGAAATGCCTTCTCAGGACGAGATTGAGCATAATAATGTCAAATTTAGGGCGGAAGGTGGAAAGGAGGCAGGGAAGTCAGAAAACTATACATGACTGGCATAGTCACAAGAAGAAATTTATTGTGGGAGAAACGGTATATGTGAAGAACTTCGGAGAAGGACCAAAGTGATTACCGGGTGAAGTAAGTGAAGTGACTGGACCTCTATCTTACTACATGGAGGTGGAAGGCCAAGTCATATGGAGAGATGTGGGAAGGAAGAGAGAAACTATGCACCAAGAAATGATTCCACCAGTGTTTGTGAACAGGTCAGCATTTCCTGTTGAGAGAACTCAACCTAGTACAGACACATCTGTTGTTCCTTCAATAGTGGAGAATACAGATACATCCACGGGTGGGATAAGGTTTCCTAAAGTTAATACTGATGAAATAAAAACTTTATTTTGAAAATAAAAACATGTCCCATCTCATGTGACACAGTGACATAGGGGACATGCTTCATTAAGTTTTTTATGTCCTTATTTATTTTTTTAAAAAGCGCTTCAATCTCCCTGAGGCAGATCCGTGCCTCAGGAAAATTGGAGTGCCTTTCTGTGGGGATGCGTGAAAGAGCACTAACCTGACTCTCCATCCTCCCCCCACCTGCACACAGTGTTACCACTTGCGATCCACGCAGGGTGGGCCTAAATTGGCTCACCTGCGTGAAATCGCGATGCGGAGACGATCGCGGGCTACAGTCGTCTCCACAACCACCCTTACCCGCTCCCGCCGAGCACACCCGACGACTGGAAAATCCTGGCCTTGAGCACAAAATATAGACTGATGTTCTGTGTAGCACTAAGGGAGTTTTGCTTTGGCAGAAATGTTATTTTTCAGATTAGATGATAAATTGAGGCTTTGTGTACCTGCTCAGGTTGAAGTTAAAAATCCTATGACTCTGTTTGAAGAGCAGGGCAGTTTTCTGTGTGTCCTGGCCAACAATTATCCCTCAGCCAACACCTATTTATTTATTTCATTGCTGTTTGTGAAACGTTGCGATGTGTGAACTGGCTACTGCATTTCCCTACATTACAACAATGGTTACTTCAAAATGTCTTCATTGGCTGTAAAGCACTCAGGGTGTCCTGAAGCCAGGACAGGCATTATATAAATACAAGCCCTTCCTTTTCTGTGGCTCACTTCCTGGCTAGTACTGCAATATCAGATACTGTGTTGTCCATCAGTCAGCATGGCCAGCATTTTTATATAATTTCCCACTGAAAACAATGAAATGCCCATCAAATATCAATGTGCTGATGTATTTCACAAGTGTAGGGAGTCATTGATGGCTGCCATTTGTCCATTCTAAAGCCCTTACATATGAACGAGGCAAGGTTTCTATTGCACATTACACCTTGATTGAACTATGGATACACATGAAATGCAATGAAAGAGGTGAGAAAAACTTTATCACACAGCGAGTAGTTCGGGTTTGGAATGCACTGCCTGGAAGTGTGATGGAGGCAGGTTCAATTGAGGCATTCAGAAGGTCATTGGATGATGATTTAAATAGAAACAATGTGCAGGGTTATGGGGAAAATGCAGGACATTGACACTAAATTAAAATGCTCAGAGAGCCGGTGCAGACCCGATGGGCCAAATGGCCTCCTTCTACACCATAACAATTCTGTGATTCTGTAGTTGTATGGAAACTTGGCAAGCAGTAAAATTGGAACATGTTAATAGGCAGATGGTGCTCGTTTATTAGTCTTACCTTGCCAAATTACTTAATGTGTGCCACTTTCTCATCCATTTGCTTTCAACTACAATAGGTAGCATTGAGCCTACCTGCAATCTCTTGCCAGACATGACAAATGGGCTGGACGTAACTTGGGAGGAGAGAATGTTGCTCTACAAGGCATTGTCCTTCCACTGGGAGGGAGTAAGAAGGAAACTTTGCACATGACCAGGAAGGGAGGAAGTGACCAGCGGTGATACCAATGTGGCAGATGGAGAGAAATCCTCATCACTCCCAATTCCAAGTGAGATTGTAGCAAAGATTTTCCTCCAAAGCTCTTATCATGAAAGCTGTCAGCTATGCCACCTCTTCCAGACAGCATCGAGCATTCAACACTGCCTGAGCAGCACTGTAATCATTATTTTCTGATTGACTTACACTCTTTTGCTTCTATAATGGATTTGTAGTAAACAAATCCAAGCCATAAAAATTATGCTCACCCATCATTTTAATTTTGGTCTAGTTTAACAGGTGAAATAGGAATAATTAACACTTCATTCAATAAAAGAAAATATCACGTTTAACAGTCTTTATAAATTGCACACTTCAATGAATTGCTTAAACATAAGAGGGAACCTTTTGCCTTCAATGAGGAGCCAGAGTGGTTCCTGACTGGGACATAGATCACATCATATAGCAGGCATGTCTCTTTATGAATAGCATTTGGCCCATGTTATCTCATGGACTTATTTTGATTGCCTATGGAATTTTCCAGAGTTTTTTGCCTCCCCAGGAGGTTACATGGTTATATGGCTGCTGGGGGTTGGAGAGGAGGTGGTGGTGGGGGATGGGGGGGAAGAAGTATTTAGTTGTGGTGCTCCAGCCATCATGGTATGAGGTAGGCGCGATGATCCAGCTGGTCTTTTCCTGCCTGTCAGTTTTGTACATTTGTCTATAACTGGCCCGTACACCAATCACTCTGGAGACTTCGGTTTGGAATGCTTTGACTTTATGTATTGGACACAGGAGGATGTGCTGGGGCTGATGAGTTGCATTGCTGTTGGAATTACATTTTTGGTTTCTATTTCCTGATGTTCCAGTTCTTGGCTTATTCTCCAACTAGTAAAGAGAAACTCAGCAGGGCAGCCGTGGAACTAAACATTTAGAATGAAAGTACAGCCCAGATATAACTGCACCATTGACTGAAACAAATTGCTACAATCAGTTCTGGAAATGATATTGAATAACAGCAACGCTGGCTACTTGTTATCATTTTTTTTATTAGTGCGATCATTCAGGCTTTAGAAAATGAATCCCATTTTATCTCAAGTTGTGTGCTTGCTCCTCCAGCCCAACTCCTGCTGTGAATATTCCCTCTCAGCTGGCCAGGTCTACAGTCACCATTGAGCCACCCAAGACAGCCACCTCAGTAACTGATGGTTCCTCAATATCCAAGAGATCTACTTCTAGCTTGCACCTCTACTCTTCTAAGTTTTAATTACCCCATCTCCCTCCACTTCATAATCAGTGGCAGAAAAAACACAGCAGAAATGGAACAGGGAATAAATCAGATGGCACAGGTAGTCAGAGCACAGAAGATACAGCGAATATAGCTCAGAAGATGGAGGAACAGCCAGGGAGAGTCAGACTATGGACAGAGTCAACGATGATCAGTGTGATTACAGCAACCTGCCAGATGCCCTTTTATGCTAATGCATAATGCATTTGCGTCTCCGCAACACCCTTCACTCCTCCCTTCGGCAATAACAAATGCATGTTGTGACCCTGAGCCATACAAAGTAGCAAAACCCAAGGTTTAATCCCCATTTATGCCATGTTATTTGAATTCATTGGGCTGATAATATTAGCCTCGCTGTCAATGACAGAAGGCAGGAGATTAATCAACCTGAGTTTGTACTGCTGATGGTGTGATCCCTATGGGATATTGTGTATGTCGAGCCTCTTGTTAAGGGTAGAGTTGGGCTCAGTTGTGATTTCTTTCTCCCAACACTCAATATCAAATTTCACACATGAAGTTCAGTCACTTGGGTGAGGTTTCAGAGCATTGTCAGCACTTGTGGAACCATAACTTAGCAAGATTTAGTGCCTTCAGGACAGGAAGAAAAGAAGAAAGTGGGGGTGGTGAGGAATGCAGATTTATTCTATAATTTTTCATGTTATTTTGATAATGCTTGAGAAGTCCTCAGTGTTGAAGCAAAATAATTAACAGTGACTTTGACACAAACCAGGCTAAATCACACTTCTTCCGAATTTATTGCAAATTGAGATTTCTTTTTCCGTGGAAGATAAACAAGTACTGAAACATCCCTGGAATTCTGTGAGCTTGGTATAAGTGCTTCCAGAACATTGAATCATAAAGCACCTGGGCTTAATAATGGTTCCCTCTATACCCTTTCAACAGTCTCATTTCCTTTTTCTGAGTCAGGCACAGGTCTGACTGCAAATAAGAGGCAGTGATCTGAGAGCTTTTCACTCGATATGACACGTATTGCACGTGTATCAGCAACCTGTAGGGAAATCTTCGTAAAAAGCGAAAACATCTTTTTGGTATTGAGAAGCCAAGGAGAGCCAAGGCCCTCAGTACAGGAAGCTGAGAAGAGTAAAAGACAACGCGTAAGATATGTTGAAGGAGGACGGAGAGAGAGAGAGAGAGAAACAATTCTGCAGTTTTGAAGGTTTAAAGAATGGGTTCAAGTACCAGACTGTAGAAGCAGCATTGATTTCAACAAAGTGAAGCAGGAAGAAGGCATATTGAATGCCATATTTGCATCGTTGGGAGGAACAGAATAGGAAATTACAAAGGAGCACTCACCAAACAGTATTGTATAATAATGAATGTCCAATTAGAAACAAGCTTTCTATCCGGTCCAAAGAATGTCCTGGCTGTGATTGGCTGACATTTATCTGACCAATCAATAAGCTAGACAAAAGTACGTTTGTCAGTTTCATTTTTGTTGCACAAGGTCTGGTTCTTCAAATGTCTGAAAGAACTAAGAGACAAAATGTTTTCAACTGAAACTAGATCTCAGTGATAAGAGCAATTATTGGAATGAAACAGTTTTGTGTATTTTGCTCAGTGGGTCTCTTCAGGCTAAGTCAGAAACACTTGTTAACACAGAGAGAGGGAGACTGACACGCTGAATCCAGACTGTGACACATTAAGGAAGAGGAAAAAAGCAGCATGTGGGTTGTTTCTGAAATTATACATCAGGCTATGTTGTGACATGTCAGTCAAAATATATCAAGGCAGCCCACAGTCACATGACCTTAAGCTGTTTATCTGCTAGACCCTCAGTGCCACAGTAATTGCTGTGCAACAACTTATATGAACTGCAGGAGCTTGCCTGTCCTTTAAGCTTAAATCCGTCAACAATACTGGTTTTCTCACATAGATAAATAGTCAAAGTAATATTCCCAGTGATAAAATTAGTGATTGACAGGCATTCCTAACTTCAGTTTAAAATATCTCTTTATGATTGAAATCACAATGTATGAGATTATTTCAAACAGAATAAAACTTTCATTAAAATACCAGACGGAGGAACTTTGTTCATTATTGTCACATTATGAGATTTCAACCACTTTGTCTCTTACAAATTTTAATATTTTTACCTGTCCTAGTTCTTGGCTCGGTGTCAATCTTTGGCTGAGTACAGTGAAGGGACTCAGGATATTTAACTAAGTAAAAGGTGATATGTAAATTCAAGTTATTGTTGATTTCAGGTGGCTCTACAATTTTGATAGTTCTTATATTTTTAATTTTTTGAATTACTTGGTTCTCATATTAGTTAGGAAATCCTGTATTTTTCAAAATGCACAGAAACTGAATAAGTGTTCAGACTAAACCCGATCCAGAACTGGATCAGACTCACAACATCTGTGTTTGCACTTGGAAAGTGGGTGGAAGTCGGTTGATAATTGGTCCATCTCCGACTCAGATCATCAGCCACAGTGAAAGAAAATGGGGACAGGGGGATTGGCGGGGAGGTTTTGTCCGCGCTAGCTTTCAACATTACATAGGTTATACGGCACAGATACAGGCCTTTTGTCCAACCACCTATGACAGTTTTTATGATCCACTCAAGCCTCCACCCATCTTTCCTCATCAAAATCTACCAGTGTAATCATCTATTCCCTTCTCCCTCAAAAGCTTGTCTGCTTTCCCCTTAAATCCATCTATATTATTCACTTCAACCACTCTCTGTGTAGCGAGTTCAACATTCTCACCACTCTTTGGGCAGAATTTTCTGTCTAGCGGGCGGGCGGAGTGGGTCCATGCCGCCATTTTACTCGGGCGGGTCAATTAAGAGCTTCAAGGTGGTGTGGCACCGACCAATCTGCTGCCCTCTGTGCTCAACGTGCTTGCACTCCTTCTTATGGAAGGTTAGACTGTGTGGTGCCAAATGTGATGTAGGCAGCATTTGGCCAAGGGGGTTGGGGGGGGGTGGTTGGGGAACAGGCCTAGCATCTTGTGTGAGTGTTCGGCAGCAGCGGGGTGAGGAGACACTGGAGTCCTGCAATGTCCCACTCTGGTTGGGGTGGGCCGTCCGCGAAGAGAATCCAGGTACAAGTAGAACTAATCAATGCTCTTCTCTCCTTTTGAGGAGAAGAATGCACATAAAGTTGCCGAGCAGGTGAGGACTGGTGGAGGGCCGGCCCAGGTGGCGGTGTTAGCGGGTTTGAGCAGGAGGAAATAGATCTGGAGTGGCGCCATGCACCCAGGTCCACCGGTGTGGTGAGGCTGGAGTGCCACGGGCAGGTATGTTTGCCCAGCATTAAGGTCACCATTGTTCTCATAGAGACATAGAATATGGGAGCAGGAGCAGGCCATTCGGCCCTTCAAGCCTCCTCCGCCATTCATTATGATCATGGCTGATCATCCAACTCAATAGCCTGCTCCTGCTTTCTCCCCATATCCTTTGGTCCTTTTCGCTCCAAGAGCTATATGTAACTCCTTCTTGAAAACATACAATGTTTTGGCCTCAACTACTTTCTGTGGTAGCGAATTCCATAGGCTCACCACTCTTAAGGTGAAGAAATTTCTCCTCATCTCAGTCCTAAATGGTCTACCCCATATCCTCAGACTGGTTCTGCACTCCCCCACCATCAGGAACATCCTTCCTGCATCCACCCTGTCTAGTCCTGTTAGAATTTTATAGGTTTCCATGAGATCCCCCTTCATTCTTCTGAACTCCGGCGAATATAATCCTAACTGACTCAAACTCTCCTCAAATGTCAGTCCTGCCATCCCAGGAATCAGTCTGGTAATCCTTCACTGCACGCCCTCTATAGCAAGAACATCCTTCCTCAGATAAGTGGACCAAACTGCACAAAATATTCCAAGTATGGTCTCACCAAGGCCCTGTATAATTGCGGCAAGACATCCCTGCTCCTGTACTCGAATCCTCTCACTATGAAGGCCAACATACCATTTGCCTTCTTTCCTGCCTGCTGCTCCTGCATGCTTACCTTCAGCGACTGGTGTACAAGGACACCCAGGTCTGATTGCACATTCCCCTCTCTCAATTTATAGCCATTCAGATAATAACCTGCCTTACTGTTATTGCTACCAAAGCGGATAATCTCACATTTATCTACATTATACTGCATCTGCCATGCATTTGCCCACTCACTCAGCTTGTCCAAATCACACTGAAGCATCTCTGCATCCTCCTCACAGCTCACCCTCCCATCCAGCTTTGTGTCATCTGCATTGGAGATATTACATTTAACTCCCTCATCTAAATTGTTAATATATATTGTGAATAGCTGGGGTCCCAGCACCGATCCCTGTGGTACCCCACAAGTCACTGCCTGTCATTCGGAAAAATACCTGTTTATTCCTACTCTTTGTTTCCTGTCTGCCAACCAGTTTTCTATCCATCTCAATACACTACCCCCAATCCCATGTGCTTTAATTTTACACTCTAATCTCTTATGTGGGACTTTGTCGAAAGCCTTCTGAAAGTCCAAATAAACCACATCCACTGGCTCCCCCTCATGAACTCTACTAATTACATCTTCGAAAAAGTCCAGTGGATTTGTCAAGCATGATTTCCCTTTTATGAATCCATGATTACTTTGTCCAATTCTGCCACTGTTTTCCAAGTGCTCAGCTATTAAATCTTTTATAATGGACTCTAGAATTTTCCCCACTAGTGACATCAGGCTGACTGGTCTATAATTCCCTGTTTTCTCTCTCTTTCTCTCTTTTTAAGTAGTGGGGTTACATTAGCTACTCTCCAATCTGTAGGAATTGTTCCAGAATATATAGAATCTCAGAAGATGACGACCAATACATCCACTATTTCTGGGGCCAGTTCCTTAAGTACTCTGGGATGTAGATTATCAGGTCCAGGAATTTACCAGCCTTCAATCCCATCAATTTCCCCAACACCATTTCCCTACTGATACTGATTTCTTTCAGTTCTTCCCTCTCACTAAACCCTGTGTTCCCCAACATTTCTGGTATGTTATTTGTATCCTCCTTTGTGATGTATGTATTTCTCCCAACAGCCATGGCAGTGCTGAATGTTCAGTGATCGAAGTTTGCAACATGACTTGACCATTGCTTATGGAATGATGAGCACATAATGATCTGTGGGACAAGGATGCACATTGACATTGTCTCTACGTTAACTAATCAAATGTCCTTGTTCTTCCTTTCAGCATTAGCGGAGCAGGGCCGAGAGGAGGAGCAGCAAAGACCCCCTCTCACACCTGAGGTTCCCTGAAGTCTTGGACTCACCAGCATCACACCATCTCTGCCAGGCAGGCACCAGCGCAGATATTAGCACCTCAGTTGGAATTAGAACATCGGCTAGTGTCCCGGGGCACAGCAGTGAGGGTACTTCACAGTCACTGGGGGAGCTGGCAGAGACAGAGTGTGCCCATGGCGCCAGAAGTCGGAGGAATTTAGGGGATCAGGCATATGCTTAGTCGGTGCCTGATGATGTGCCTCTGGAGTCATCCGTGACACAGCAAATGCAGGAAATGTGGCCGGGCGTGTGGGAGCATCTGGTCGAGATACATGAGTCTATGCTTGGCTTGGTGTCTGTGGTGGAGGAGTCTACGTGGACCATCGCCGATGCAATGAGCCTCATGGCTGACGTTATGCATCCTCCATGGAGAGAGTGGTGACTCTTGTGGAGATGCTCCTCAAGGAGACCAATCAGGGCTTCCTGGGGATGCGCTCTGACCAGCAAGCCCTCACGTCAGCATTGACCTCAGCTGGTCATTGCCAGTGTGGGAGATGGTCTGGGCCCCAGGTTTCCCAGCTTGGTGCCCATCCATCTATGGTGAGCAGGGAGTTCTGAACTGACCTCACATCGGTGCAGCAGCTGCCTGTCGTCTCTGCGGGCTCCTCTCAGGGTGCTCCAGATGAGGGTGGCAGCTCCTCCGCCACTCTGCCAGTGACCGTTGCATCCGGTGAGGTTGTGACAACTGGGGAGATGCCAGCTGTGGAACTGGCAGCTCCCTCCCAGGCGAGGCCAACACAAGATCTATGGGCCAGAGGACGGCTGCCAAGGTCATCGAGGCCAACAGGGCAGCAGAGTCAGCAGGCTGTCTCAGATGCCACTCCCAGCGAGGGGGCAGCGCCAAGACATAGCAACCAAAAACGTAAACATAAGGCACCTTAGTCACACCATGGGTTTATCACTAGTGCTTTTGTGTTGGCTCACAATGAGATCTTTATGAGTTGGTGTGATTTTTAACACCTTTGTCATTTTGTTCTCTTAACTTCCTTTTGTTATAATATTAAATTCAGACATATCACCATGGCTGAGGGTGCCTCTTTTCTTCTGCAGGTGGATGGTTACCAATAATATTATAAGTGATATGTGGGATATTCAGTTTTATTTAATGCTCCTATCCAGGCAGATTTTGTACTCAGGTATCGAGTATAGAGTCTGCAGCCTAGGCTTGTCCTGGAGGTCCATATGTGGTGGGCTAGCTGAAGGTTCATTGGATTAAAGCCTCCCGTGTGTCCCTGTCTCCCTGGAGTATGCCCTGGTCAGCGTCTATCCCCTCAGCATTTCCCTGTGCATGCTCATCCTCGGACTCACTGCTGGACTCATCGTGTGTAGCCACAGCCACGGCATCTACATCTTCTTTGTCCACTGCTTCCCCCCTTTCCAGCACAAGATTGTGGAGAGTGCAGCATGCAATCACTATCACTGACACACGACCTGGGGGCCTCTGGAGTGCACCCACTGAATGGTCCAAGCATCGGAAGCACATTTTGAGAAGACTGATGGCTCTCTCCACCACAGCCCTTGTGGTGCCGTGGCTCCTATTATACTACCTCTCAGCTTCTGTTCTTGGATGGCGGAGAGGTGTTATAAGCCACGTTCTGAGGGATAGCCCTTGTCACGTAGCAGCCATCCATCAAGCCGAGCCGGAGCACTGAACAGTCCCAGCACCTGGGAGTGTCCGAGGATGTAGGCGTTGTGGGAGCTGCCTGGGTACCTTGCACAGACTTGTAGAATGTGCATCCTGTGATCACACACAATCTGCACATTCATGGCGTGGAAGCCCTTCCTGTTGACCAAGGCACCGGGCTCACCTGCTGGCACCTTGATGGCCACGTGTGTGCAGTCTACTGTACCCTGGACACGGGGGAAGCCAGCGATGGCTGCGAATCCTCTGGCTTGCTGTGTCTGGCTTGCCTGGTCCCAACGGTAGTGGATGAAGGTCAATGCATCCCTGAACAGAGTGTCTGTGACCTGCTTGCCAGAAGTGTGGGAGCTGATTGGGAGGCACCACAAAGATCACGCACTGAGCCCTGGAAGGAGCCAGAGGCATAGAAGTTGAGGGCAGCTGTGAGCTTCAGGGTCACTGGCATGGGGTGTCCACCCACACACTTAGCAGAGATCTCTGGCCCTATCGTATGACAGATATAGTTGACAGTCTCCCTTGAGAGATGGAGCCTCCTTTGGCACTGCACCTCAGATATATTGAGGTAGCTGCTTCACCGCCTGTATACCCTGGCAGCAGGATAGTGGCGTCTTCTACGGCCCCTTCCATCTTGGACTACCTCTTGGCCCTGTGCCCCTTGTGCCTGAGTCTGTCCTTCCAAAGGTGGCTCCCCTGGGGGCTGAATGTGCACTCCTGGCCTCCTCCTCCTTCTAGCCCTCCCTTCCTCCTCAGAGGAGGTGCCTCCAGTGGACAGTTCAGCTCCCATTCCAGGGTAAGGGAAGGCTTCCTGAAACCTGCAGGTCCAAAAAAGATTCTTCACTGCAGAATGCTGACCTGAAGGTTGTGAGTCCAGTGCAAGCAGCTGCTACGCATTTTGAAGTATTGCAGATCACACAGGCAATTGTCAGTAACTTTGAAAAATCAATACTTGAAAGACCACACTCACGACCCCACTGAGCCCCCTTATCCTGCCCGTGGATGAAGTTTATACAAATGCATCCTACCCGCCTGCCCGCTGTGCCCGTGTGACGACCTGAAGATTGCACCGCCCCGAAAAATCGCCATCAATTGGTGCCTCAAGAGCCTTAAGTGGCCCGTTAATTAATGGCAGGTCCGCATCGGAGATCATCGCACGTTTGCCCAATGGAATATTGGGATGGCGCCCGGTAACGTCGGAACACTCGCCCGACGTCACCATGTGTTATGTTACGCGTTGGCGTGGGGGGCCTGCCCCCACATACCAACCGGAAAATTCTGTCCTTTGAGTAAAGAAGTTTCTTCAGAATTCCCCCATTATCAACTTATGGGATTACAGTCTTGTTTCACAGGGGAAATCTCTGCCAGGTTAGTTTGCATAGAGCCCCACTAAAAAACAAAGACCAGCATCAGACCCTAAGAGTTGAATCATTCCTCCTTTGTTTCCAAGTGTTGCTGCTTGATCCTATGCCAGCCAGCACTGTTTAACTGAATATCATTTACTGGATCAAAAAAACACATACTGGTTCCTGAAAATTGGCTTTTATGTGCAGTCTTTGGCTCAATATCTAAAAATAATTTTTTTGACCTTTTTGTTGACCCACACATGCTTTTAATACAATTCATTCTTAAGAGCTGCAACAGCAGACTGGGTATTTTGACTTAACTAAAATAATACAGGATTTCAGAGGGCCAATTTTCCACTCCTCATCCTTCCTTCCATTTTGGCACAAGTCAAACAGAACACACCTGAAGTGTCTCCTCCTAACCTGAAGCCACTCTATTTCTGGGTGCAGGCCATTCAGATAAGCCTGCTCCTTAGTATGGACATGCACCTGACATCAGGAAGGAATGTTCCAAGCGTTGCTGCAGGTCTGAGGGGCCTATCTAATGGTTACTGACTGTAGGGTTTCAGAAGCCTCCATCCCAATAGCTGGTTTAAGGTACCTGCAAGTTAAAAGGTGTGAACCTTTAACCTTGCTCCACCTTCTTGCTGCTTACTCCTTATCAGATGCTGCAATCTGTGTGGGACTGGGCGCAGAATTGGGTGCTGCTCCAAGTCAGTACCTGGAGTACTATAGAAGCGAAGTGAGGTGAAAAATGCTGGTGTTCCCCGCCCACCTAATTTTTCATATAAGCTCCTTCTTTTACCTGTGCCCCCTCCCCAGGGAAGACTGAGAAATCCTCCCTTCACTTCCCCACCTTTTCTTACCTCCTCCCTTCATTTCATTGCATTTTCAATTGTCATCCTACTATCCCACCCACTCTTACCTGAGCCCAATGGCTAAACACAGCGTACAGATCACACCTTCTCCCCAGATACTTCCATTGCTACAAGCTGTCTCTGTATCCTGCAAGTAGGAAAATACACAAGAGTTACCACGGATCAATTGCAATCATTACGCTGGGAGCACACTGGAAGGAGGAAAGGATCTGACCAGTTCATGGAATCAATAGAGTCAGGCAGTGCTGGACTAGGATTGAGGGGGACTGGTGCTGATTACTGACAGAAATAGTTAACCAATGATCAGAAAACAGTGAAATTCAGCAGCCTGATCGTTGGCAAGTATATTTATGGTCAATTTTGAGTGTCATTTCATAGTTGCCTTTATTGTTACTACCCTGTAATTGTTTGCCTTTTAGATTACATTATGTAACTCTGTGACTAGTCAGGAGCAAACTCAATGCCATGCTATCATCGAAATCTATTATATTCTCCAGAGATGACCCTCCTTTTTCAACACTTTCTGTAAATTTTCCTCTCTTGATGCTCTGTCCATCATTCCCTCTCCACTCTCTGTGTCCCCATTTCTCAGCGATTCACTTTCTCTCAGTGAGTTCTATTAATCCTTTCTATAGCCTTCATTAATCGTCCCATGTCACATGGTTTTGGACTGCAGGAATGTGGCAATCATCTACTCGTATTTTTTCTCACTATCTCATCCCGAGGAACAGAAACTATTATGGTCCTGATTAATTGTGGCCATCAGAACTAAATTCCAAAATGCCATCAATAATACAATTGGATCCCTGATGATTTTGCCAAGAAATGTTCTGCTCTGATTAAAATTCCTGCAAAGTACCTAGAAAAGATATCCCAAAAGCAAAGCTCATAGACTTATAGTCAAAAGCAAAACAACACAAAACACTGAACAAACACAATGATCTGATACAAAGTGGTTGAGTTTCTGATATAGGCTTCTGCTGGTAACAGCTGGCGAATGATCAGTGGGGCCGAGAGTAACAAACACCCAAGCATTTTGGAATTTTTCTTCCTTGTGTCAGGATTTTGCATTTCAATGTTATCCTTGGATCAAGGAGTCTTAAGAAGGGGATCAATGGGAAATAGTGTAGTACTTCAGAATTATTGTTTGGATCAGGTCTTGGTCGACGTGGAGGTGGCTACAGTTACACCACTCTCAACTCTGATCTGCAACCAACAACGCTCTCACATGGGACTCCTTTAGAGTAACAAAATAAACCCTAACAACTGTGCTTTTTTAAAAAAATCTATATCAAGAACTGAGCTTAATCCACAGCTACTCCGGGTTTTATAGCCTTACTTCCAACATTCTGAATAATTTTGCCTCTACCGCTTTAAACATTTATCACTTTTGATTAAAAAAAAATCTTCCTAACTAGCAGATTTTGTGTCAGTTACTCACAGTCAGTTGGAGGATACACTATTACCCCTTATAATGCACAAATAGTATCAGAGGCAATGATTCATGAGGACTGAGTAAGTCGTACACAAAATACTTTTCCTGGACTCAGCTGATCCTTTATACCCAGTTGTGAGTTACTGAAGGCAGGTTTTCTGTCCAATTATTAGCAAATCTTGGCTTTTGTGTTAAGTGCACACCACAAGACATGTGGTCCTGTTGGATGGCCTTAATGTGGGAGGTTTCTTAAGATGTATCATTTTTTCCTGCATCTGTTTGCAGGTCCAATGGGCACTTTAGATATTGATGATCCTAGCTGCCACTCCCTGCCAGGCAGGCTGCCTGATCTCCTGTGAGGAGGGTGCCCTGCAATACCAAACAGGTAAACATCCTACCCTTCATGCATCAATATCTTTGCCATCTGTCAAACAGAGGGAGGGAAGCAGTTCCTGCAACTGCTCCATGCCAAGATCACAAACTAACTATTGGCTGTTGCAAGATTTTTGTTAGCCTGCAATCTTTCACAGCCACTTAATTTTTGCTCTAATTGCGTTTTGTCCTCCGCAGTTAAATGTTTGCTTGCCGCTAAATGGCTGCTGAAACCTATAACTGGCAGTAATAGCATAGAGAGATAAGAGTTACTGAGTTTTAAGAGTTAGAGCCAGGAAGGTAAACTTTTGCTCAAATGTATCAACCAAGTTTCATTTTGTATTCTTGGATGAGAGCCCAGAAATCCATTACCCTGTTCAAATGCCTGAATCCCAGAGAAAACATTGGTTGATTAATAGCTCTGGTTCTCTCATCTCTTGTATAATTTCGCAATGTTTATTGGGACAAGATAAAGAGGTTTCAAGTGTTTGCAGTTTCAACTATTGATACTTTAAAGGGTCTGGGTGATTGACATTTATTTTGGGCTGCAGTAACTGAGCTGCAAGTATCTTACAGGTTGTAAAGAAAGTTTCCACATCCTCCTCTTCAAACTTGGGGATAAGTTGGGAATAATTTAGGAAATCAAAATTTGTCCCTGGGCTAACGGTATTTAACTTATCACTAGGTAAAGTCAGGTTCTCCCTAGCTGCTACAATCTGTCTCAGTTCCTGATCTTTTTGCACTTGTAACACTCTCTCAAACTTCAGGCTGGAAAGCATATTCCTCCTTGGAATTCCCTTCCTTCTGGGCTTCTCTCTCTTTCCTTTCCTTCTGGGCTTTTCTTCTTCCTTTTCCTTCCTTGCCTGAAACTCTAACTTGAGCCTTCACTCTTCCAGGTGAGTTTTGACTACAGTAACCTGGCCTGTTTTATGTTCAGATTTGGAACAGGTAGAAAAACTGGAGTGAGGCCAAGATGCTCAGGCAGCACTTTTCATACCTCAGGTGTCTGTGCTTTAGTGCATATGTTATGTTCTACCCACTTAGCTATGGCTTTTATCTGTTCTATGTTTAGGGAAGCTGATTTTTGCCAAGTTAAGTCCTCCTTTTTCAGAAATGTTTTCCCATCGAAAGTAGCCATCTTATTTTCTATCGTTAGTACTCTCAAAGCTTACTGCTGTAATCTCTTTTGTTTCTTGTTTCAATAATTTTAGCTATGTTATTTTCCATTGTACTTTCAATTCCTTTTAAGTCAGATTTGGCTCATTTGCAATTGATTTTATCCTGGGCTGCAGCATCCAATTTGTCACAGACAGAACTTATGTATTTTCTTACTGTCTGTGATCAGTGTGTTTTGTATGTGAGGTGTGTGTAGTTTTTTTTATTCTCAGAGTGATTGTCCCAATGTTAATAATTATAGCAGCAAGCTTTTTTTGTGAATTTAAAAATAAAGGTTATTTATTATCACATACTGGAGGTTTAAAAACGTAATGTCTCACTCGATTCATCCACACAATCACTCACACAAAAGTTAGATGCAGATGAAGAAAAACAACAATTACAAAGCATAAACAAAAATTTCTGGAAAAGCTCGGCAGGTCTGACAGCATCTGTGGAGAGAAAGGCAGAGTTGTTTCAAGTCCATATGACTCTTCTTCAGAACTTTACAAAGCATAATTGTTTCAGTCTCTCCTCCTTGGTAAGCCTGCAGTTTCTTAGATGAGTTGCTGCTTTTAGTTGAAGTGAAGGTCTTGTAAGCAGAGGATTCTCAGTAAGTTGTGAGGCTTCTTGTAGTTGAATTTCTAGGAGGTTGGTTCTCAGGTGAACTTGAAGTTGGAACAGGTTAGAGAGAGTCCTCCCACTTTCAATGTTTGATTATTTATTATCTTTGCTATGTGGTTGATGATGGCTGTCTGATGGAATTTGAATGGAACTCTGTCACTGCAAGCTGATTTTGTTGCTTCAAAAGCAGACAGAAAACATGGTTGTGCTCATCATATCATTTATGCTTTCAAAAATCCTTTGTCCAAAGCAAGTTGGGGTGTTGATTACACACCTATGTCGTCATGTAACACTTTGAAATTCTTCCTGTCTGGTTAGAATGAAAAGCCATCATAATACAATGGAGGGGCAATGGAATCCCTTGCACATTCATTTAACAAACATTGAATTGCAATGTTTCTTTTGTCCACAATGAAACAGAAAGATGAGTTGGCTGGAATGCTATAGCTCTGTTGTTGGTGGTCCATCCACAAACAAAAAGACGTGTTAATCTCCTGGCTGGCTGTGAATGTCCATACCTAATTAGGTATTTGTTTGAGACTCAGAGCATTCTGGGGCCCAAAATGTCAAATGTCACGTGATTTTAATAGACTGTGTCCAAAATGGTAAAAGTATTGTCTGAAAGTTCATGTTGTACTGGAGCATGACAATAACAAGGATGAGAATATTAAATTTTCAGTTTTGCTTAATTGGGAGCCACTGAAGGCCAGTGAGCATAGGGGTGATGGGTGAATGGACTTAAGGACATGGGCAGCAGAGTTTTGGATGGCCTCAAGTTTATGAAGGGTAGATTATTGGAGGCCGGCCTCACATCTCACCTTGGATGAAGTCCCCAAATTGTGTCATATACTGGGCCATGGCCCACAGGTAACATTCAGCTCAGGGAAAACATATTGAGGTTAAAGTCACCACTGCACTGAAATTTTATATAACCAGAAACAAAAACAGAAACAGAAAATGCTGGAAATGTCATCACATTTTTACTTCTCTTTAGCTCTGAAGAAGGGTCAAACAGACTGAAAATGTTAACTCTGTCTTTCTCTCCACAGATGCTGTCAGACCTGCTGAATTTTTCCAACATTTTCTGTTTCTGTTTTTGTTTGATTTACAGCATCCGCAGTATTTTGCTTTTATATAACCAGCTTGTTTATGAGATAAGTTAAAGAGGTACACTGGAATTTCAAGATTAGTGATGGATAATATATACACCCTCCATGCCAGCTAAAACACTGTGATTTCTTGGGAGAGGCAAGAAAACAGATTAAAAGCACAGGCCCATCTGGTGGGAAAACAGTCTGGGAAATATCTTTACAACCTTATGTGACTGAAACCAACCCAGGAGGTCATTCTGCCCTCGCAGTCCCTGAAACACCTGCCTTCTGTAAGAGATAATGTCTGTCTCAGCCAGAATCAGGTCCAGCTCTTGCCTGAAGGAATTCAGCAAATACGTGTCCGCGGTACAAGACACCAACCTGTTCCAAAGGTCCACTTTTCTCTGGGAAAAGGACACCTCCTAGATCTGGCCTTACACAATTTAAAATTCTGACCCACGGTCCTACTAACTTAGTTAATTGTCAAACTATCAAGTGGAACACAATCTATTTCCTTCATCATCATATAAATCTCAGTCAGATCACCCCTAATTTCCACTTCTCTGTAGAGTGCCAACTCTATCTTGATAACTAAGATGCTTTATACTGGGAATTAGTCTAGTGGACATCCACTGCCCCTTTCCAAAGCCTTAATATCACCCACCATGTGAGGAGACTATAAGTGGGCATAGTATTCAAAGTGAGGTCTGACCAACGTTTTGTACAAGGACAAAATAGTATGCTAAAAGCAAAAACCTGCGGATACTGGAAATCCAAAACAAAAGTAAAAATAAAAATACCTGGCAAACCTCAGCAGGTCTGACAGCATCTACGGAGAGGAACACAGTTAATGTTTCAAGTCGGTATGACTCTTCAACAGAACTAAGGAAAAATAGAAGAGGGGTGAAATGTAAGCTGGTTTGGGGGGGGGGAGGTGCTGGGACAAGTAGAACTGGATAGAGGGCCAGTGATAGGTGGAGATAGCCAAAAGATGTCATAGACAAAAGGACAAAGAGGTGTTGAAGGTGGTGATGTTATCTAAGGAATATGCTAATAGGTGACATTAAGGGTAGAAAGCAGGATGAGCAAGGTACAGATAGCCCTAGTGGGGGTGGGGTGGGGTGAAGGGATCGAAATAGACTAAAAGGTAGAGATAAAACAATGGATGGAAATACATTTTTAAAAAATGAAATAGGTGGGAAAAGAAAAATCTATATAAATTATTGGGGAAAAGGGGGATCGGAAAGGGGATGGGGATGGAGGAGAGAGTTCATGTTCTAAAATTATTGAACTCAATATTCAGACTGGAAGACTGTAATGTGCCTGGTCGGAAGATGAGGTGCTGTTCCTCCAGTTTGCATTGAGCTTCATTGGAACAATGCAGCAGGCCAAGAACGGACATGTGAGCATGAGAGCAGGGTGAAGTGTTGAAATGGCAAGCGACAAGAAGGTCTGGGTCATGCTTGCGGACAGATCGAAGGTGTTCCGCAAAGCGGTCACCCAGTCTGCGTTTGGTCTCTCCAATGTAGAGGAAACCGCATTGGGAGCAGCGAATGCAGTAGACTAAATTGAGTGAAGTGCAAGTGAAATGCTGCTTCACTTGAAAGGAGTGTTTGGGCCCTTGGACGGTGAGAAGAGGGGAAGTAAAGTGGCAGGTGTTGCACCTTCTGCGAGGCAAAATTGTATGCCTCGTCTTATAAGCAACTGTCCCATGAATGCACCCCAACACTTTATTTGCCTAACTATTAATCACTTCATGATATTGCTCATGCACCTTCAGAAATCTATGCTCTAGAACACCCATGTCCCTCTCCCTCACCCTTTTTTAATGCTTTCTCCTGAAAGGTTCATGAATGTGAATTATTTACCCTGCCCATATGCATAACACTGCGCTGCCAAATTAAACATAATTTGCCAGTCATGAGTCCAATCTCCCCAAACATTAAGATCTACCTGAAGCAATTGAGCATCGTCTAGCAAGTCCCACACATCTTTGTATCATGCGTTAATTTGCAGGTCATGCCCCCCAACACCTGCATCTAGATCATCAGGTCATCAGGTGGAAATATTTACTCTCTCTATAGATGCTGTCTGAGCTGCTGGGCATTTCCAGCACTTGCTGTTTTTATTTCTGATCTCCAGCATTTGCAGTGTTTTACTTTTGCATGCAGAAATGGAAGAAGTTATTGATGTGACAAGTTATTGGGCAAATACAGAGAACTCACATTTCAGAATTTTTGATTTTTTTTTCCACAGGTTAAATTTTGGAGAGATCAACAAATTGAATTTGCACAGGAATAAAAAGGCACAAGCTGCAGTGAGGGGAGCTTTTCAGTGTTAATGAGACAGGCATTGCAATATTTCCACAACAGTGGGGATGGGGAGGCATTAAATAATATGTTATTGCCCTCAGATGGCCTGAGATAACATCTGACCAGGCTGGGAAAGATTCTATTTGTAGGGGTTCAACATGCAATGTCTACAGGGAATATACTCCTGGGAATGGAGGTAGCTAATTTTGCTCAAGAGGTGACACATGAATCCCGAAGGGAAAAGGGTCCTGTACCAGCCCTACACTTCCTGTGAATGCAAGGAACAGAGAAAGCGGAAAGGTGATATTTGGCCAACTTCAAATGACAGTCTGGGTCTGGAAACTAAGGTGGAGGACGTCAGTTTTTTGCCATTAAAAAATTTCTGAGAAATAAAAGTGATCCCAAAAACTAGCAAATCAGCCCAGGAAAAGAAAAGGGCACAGAGCCTTTTTTTTCTCATTTTGGAAGTGCAAAGTGGAACTGTATGCTGAAGTTAGTTCATGAGCGTGTATGTGTGTGTTCATTCACGGTCTAAAATACAATTTGTATCCGGCATCTCAATAAAACGTTTTGAGTTGAAGATTGAAGAAGCTCACATGAGGGCATGAATGAATGTCCAGTTTGGATCACAGGGGTCTTATTATTGAGCTGGATTGCGATATCCAATAAGTTAGATATTGGGCAGCATGAGAACATAAGACATTCGGATTAATTACAGGAATGACCAACACCTTTGCACCTGAAATATGTAAGATAAACCCAAGGCTTGTTACAAAGACATTCACCAGTTTGAAAACAGAATTCCCAAAATACTTAGTTCTGAAAGATCAGCAAATAAGCTTAAGTTATTGAGGTGACACATCACCTGTGGTTCAGTTGGTAGGACTTTTTTGCCTCTGAAGTAGAAGGTTAAGGATTTGAGTCCCATCCCACGGCTTGAGCACAAAAATCCAGGCTGACACTTCAGTGCAATGCTGAAGGTGTGCTGCGCAGCCTGAAGGTGCTGTCTTTCGGATGAGATGCTAAACTGACAACCCTTCTGCCCTTTCGGGTGGATGTAAAAGATCCCACGGCACTATTTCCAAGAAAATAGGGGAATGAGCCTTGGGTACCTTTCATCGACAACACAAAAAACATTATCTAGTCAATACTTCATGGTTGTTTGTGGAGATTGTTACACGCAAATTGGCTACTGCATTGCTTACATTACGACAGAGATTACACTCAAAAAATACTCCTTTGGCTGCAAAGTGCTTTGGTCCTGAAGTTGTGAAAGGTGCTATGTAAATGCAAGTTGTTTTTTGACAGGCTTCTGTTTCCCAGTTTGCTCTTTTCTCTGTCTTTTTTGACTTGTCCTGTGCCTCACACCATGCCCTCTAACATTTGTTGGACAAACTTTCAGAATTCTGCCAATGCTACTGAGTAACCAGCCACTGTGAAAAACCCAGGTCTGATCCACTTAGCCAAGGGGAAATGCCTGGCTCTGTGGCTGAGAGCAGGCACTCAGTCTGTGGCTTCCTCGGACTCCATTGTATAATGCATTGCAACACATGGAGACAGTAGTCGAGCAAGCAACTGAGCACTTACAGGAATAAAGTTTAGAAATAGAGGAATGAGAAAAGAAACCTGAGCCAAATAGGATATTTAAACCAAAGAGAGCAAACCAGAAAAAAATCCAAAATAATATAATGACATTTAAAGAAATTGTGGGAACAGAAACAAAATAGGGCCAGAGTGTGAGTGGCATTAAAAGGATCAACAAAAGATCACACTGGAATAGACAGCTATCAGAGTGCAAGAGCATAATAAAATCAATGACTGACAACAGGATACAAGGAGTCACACAAATCTGGGTGGCAAAGGGAACCTAACATACAAACAATGTCAGAATGTTTACATAGGTTCATTCAAGCAATTCGCCATTCTTAATTACAGCATCTGACATGAACTTGGAAGCAAAAAAGAAATGTAGTCAGATGTTACCTCTCGTAAATGACCTGTTCTCTGCAAATCCACAAATGACTGAGAAGCAGCAATCCCAGGGAATTGCAGTTGTGCTTTCCAGTTTAACATTACAGCTGCTATTCAGAGTCCCACAAGCTCTGAGCATCAATCTCAGACCTCACAATCTGATATTAGAGTTCAGAGTGCCTCAACTCCTAATCAAACCACAATATGACACTTTTCAAGTGAGGAATGTTGCATCCCTCCCATTATATTTCCACTTATAACTGGTTTTCTTCAGATGTGTCTTGTTTCCAAAATGCTGAATTTTATAATTAGAATATTTGATAGAAATAACAGATGCGACCCCTGTTCTTCCTGGTATATGTTAATGACCTAGATCTTGGTGTACAGAGCAGAATTTCAAAATTTGTGGATGATACAAAACTTAATTGTGAACTGTGAGGAAGATAGTGAAGAATTTCAAAAGGACATAGACAGGTTGGTAGAATGGGCGGACAAGTGGCGGAAGAAATTTAATGCAGAGAAGTGTGAAGTGATTCATTTTGGTAGGAAGAATACAAAGAGGCAATACAAAGAGTACAAAATTCTCAAAGAGATGCAGGAGCAGAGGGACCTGGGTATACATGTGCACAAGTCATTGAAGGTGGCAGGACAGTTTAATAAAGTATACAGTATCCTAGGCTTTAGTAATAGGGATATAGAATACAATTAAAGCAAAGAGTATACATTAAGCTTGTTTAGAACACTGGTCCAGTTCTAGGCACCACATTTTAGGAAGGATGTGAAGACATTACATAGAGTGCGGAAAAGATTCATAAGAATGGTTCCAGGAATGAGGAACTTCAGTTACATAGAGAGATTGAAGAAGTTGGGACTGCTTTCCTTGGAGAAGGCTGAGAGGAGATTTGAAAGGGGTACTCAAAATCATGAGAGGCCTGGACAGAGTAGATCGAGAGAAACTGTTCCCATTGGTGAAAGGATCAAGAACAGAGGGAAAAAAAAACAAAAATACCTGGAAAAACTCAGCAGGTCTGTCAGACTTGCTGAGTTTTTCCAGGTATTTTTGTTTTTGTTCTAGATCTTCAGCATCTGCAGTATTTTGCTTTTATCAAGCGCAGAAGGCACATGTTTAAGGTAATTGGGAAAAGAAGCAATGGCAACATGAGGAAAAACTTTTTCATGCAGCAAGTAGTTAGGATCTGGAATGCACTGCCAGAGAGTGTGGTGAAGTGAGGTCGAATCGAGGCATTCAAGAAGAATTTGGATTAATATCTGAATGTGCAGGGCTATGGGTAGAAGGCAGGGGTGTGGCACTGGGTGAATTGATCCTTTGGAAAGCCAGCACTGACAATGGGCCGAATGACCTGCTTTTACACTAACAATTCTGTGATGCTGAGGCCCTTAGCCACCAGAGGATAAATACAACCGCGCCCATAGATTTCAAAGATGGCCTGTTAAATTCTGAGAGGAATATTTGAAGTTTCCATTCACTCCCACATTGTTTACTTTATGAAGCCTGAGCCACTGAGGAGCAAAAGGGTTGTTGAAGATGTAGTTCTGAAACACTTCTGAGTGCAGTGTTGTTTTGTTCATGTATGCCAGAAAGTTTTTATATTATATGTACACATATCTATACACACACAAGGCTGTGCACCTCTAAAACACTTAACAGCGAGTGCATCTGCCAAAATGTAACTGTACACCCTGACCTAAGCTCTCATCTCAGCTGTACAATGATATATGTTTAATTCAAACCAAATACTCCAGACCCCAGAGGACAAGCTGTAATTTCAATAATGAATTACATACAGTTCTCCATCGTATGCAATCGGTTCTCACTGAGGTGGATTTCAGCTAGTCACATGACCAGGGGCCTGGTAGCAGGGAGCTTAGTGTAGGGAGACTCCAAGCTGGCCCATATTTGATCTTATTCTCCTGGAAGTTAGACAATTATTCTCAAAGCTACTGATGGCTGCAGGGCACATTGGGAAGCAGTATAATTCTGCATGACTTTTGTACATTAGCCCTCCGACAGGTTCAATTGTTTGTTTTCAACTTCCTCAGATGGTCGCTTTTCTGCATTATTACTTGATGGTAGTTTGATCCCCCACTGCTGTAATCTAATTGTTTTGCTTAACTGGAGCTGTTTTTCACACTGGGGTTCTACATAACTTACTGTTTAATATGGTCCACATACAAAATGCTACACTTGCAAGTACTACCTTCTAACACTGTAAACAACTACAAAATTTTCTATGTACTTTGGTCAGTTGTTTCAAACTGAGTGCAAGATGTGAAAAATGCCAGCTCCATCACATTGATTCATCTCTGTGCAAGTTAGAAGAGTAACTTAAACTATCGTTCAGTTTTAAATTTAATACAGGTGCAGTGGGCTAAATGGGCTTTTTCTGTATGTTGCATCATTCTATGATTCTGCATGCTGCAACAAGTGCAGCCTTTGTGGGTCTGACCATTTGCACAGTCCCAGATAGAAGAGGACATCTCATTTCAGTACCGTATAGGGCGTTGAAGATTCATGGCAGTATTCTAGGCTGTGAGAAACATCACTGTCAGCTGCATTACCAGAATTAATGGCATATCACATGAATGAGGGAGGGGTAAGCTGTAGGTCAGTGGTAGTGCTTTCACCTCTGAGTAAAGAGGTTGCAGGTTCAATCAAGAGACTATGAGCATGTAATCTAGGATGACAATTAAATGCAGTACAGTGCTACTGACATCATTTGCCATTATTTTCAGTAGAGATAGGTTTGAAGCAGTACAGTTTGGTGGGAGGAATCGGGAGGCCACATATTCCCTGGAAAATAAACCTCTAAATGGAAGTTTAGGAAAGAGCAGAGACATCTAGGAAGTACAGATACAAATATTGCCAAAAATAGTGATGTATTGTGATAAAATCATTTAAAAAGCAAAGCACTGAGTTCATTTCTCAAATGATAAAATTGAAAACTCAGAAGTTATGTTATATTTGTAAAGAACCTCAGTTAGACCACACTCGGAGTACCGTGAACAGTTCTGGTCTCCATATTATAAAAAGAACAGACGCTGTCTGAAGGTGGTCCAAAAAATTTACTAGAATTATACCACAACTTTAAAATTACACTTACCAGGAAAGAATGAACAGGCTGGGGATCTTTGCTCTAGAAAAGAGAAGATTGAGGGGTGACCTAATAGATGCCATTAAGATTACGAAAGGGTTTGATGGTTATGCGCACAGAGAAGACGTTTCCACTTGCAGGGGAGGCCAGAACTAATATAAGGTGCAGGAGAAACTTCTTTACCCAAAGAATGGTTAGAATGCTGATCTGATTACCACAATGAATAGTTGATTGAATTTAATATAAATTCTTTTAAGGGAAACACACAAGGGGGAAAAGATGAAAGTATTTTGTTGATCGGGTTAAATGAAGGATGGGAGGAGACTCGTTTGGAGCATTTACACCATCATGGACTTGTTGGTCCAAAGAGCATGTTTCTGTTGTAAATACTATGCAATAAAACATTAATTATTCAAGATGCCATGATTTGTACGAGACGTTAACTACCCATCCCTCAGTTGGACTTAAGATTCCATGACACTATAAGGAGGACAGGAAAGTTACCCTGACAAACCTTTATCCCTCAGCCAACAGCATCAAAACACATTTATATCATTACTGTCTGTGGGACCTCCCCGAGTACAGATTGACTGTTGTGCTTATCTATATTAGAAGAAAAGTAATTTACTAACTGTGAAATACTTTGGGATGTCTTAAGGATATGAAAGATCTTTTGACAGTCATTATAAAGGTAGATGAGATAGCTGCAGAGCCAGTGTGCCACACATTACTGAGAGCATACAGTTTCCACTTATATTTAAGAAATATTTTAGCCCATCTTTGTTTCAAAATCTGTCAATCTCCCTAATCTCTATGTTTCTACCTCAATCTCTATCTTCAAAAGCTTCTCTAAAACCTACATTTGGTTGAAATTGCTACTGATTCACCAAACAATAGAAACAATCTTTTCCTGTTTGGTTTCTTCCAGAATCTCATAACTTTGAATCCCCTCCCTTTACTTATTCCACTCCTCTGAAACAAGAGCAAATTTGTCAATCTTTCTTTAGTAATTATAACATTTCATTCCTGGTATCATTCTAGTGAATTTTTGCACCATGGGCTTGATATCCTCTCTGTACTTGGGTGTCCAGAATTACTTATTAATATTCTGTGGCATAACTAGTCATGTGCTAATACATTTTTTTGCTTTTATATTCAACAGCCCAAATTATGAACGTAGAACCTCATATCTTTTTCAAAAATAATCTTATCTACCTTCACCCCCCACCTTTAAAAATACATGCACCTGCATTCCTACAACTTTGTTTTTCTACTCTTAAGAATCTAATTGTGCAGGGACTACTCCCTTCCAATGTTGTTCTTCCTAAAATGTACTACTTCAGTCTTTTCACTAAACAGTATCCACCACCTACCTGCACACATTACTAACCTATTTGGGCACTCCTGAAATCATCTATATTTGTCCTCAGGTTTGCCTTGCCTTTTTTTCTTACTATCATCAGCAAAACTAAAATACAATATGTTCCTCTTTTGCTACATTCAAGTCATTCATATAACTTCCCTTATCTCTTCATGTTGCATTCAGATGGCCTGCTATATAGCCTCGAGACAGAATCTTGTCTTTTCACTATATCCGTTAACAATCTCTTTGAATTTTGCATCATTAAATATTTTATAAATTAATCTCTCCTGCCCTGCACCTTATTATAGACCTTCTCTTTTACTCTTCCCATTCTTACCCCACCTCCCAACTTTGTTCTTCCTATCTTTCCACTGGCTTTAAAAACTCTTAAATAACTATCTTCCTTCTGATAAAAGGTCATTGACCTGAAATATTAACTCTATTTCTCTCCACAGATGTTGCCTGGCCTGCTAAGTATTTCCAGCATTTGTTTTCATTTCAGGTTTCCAGCATTTGCAGTATTTTGCTTTTGCACCCAGATGTTATGATGCAGCAGATGATGTATGTCAAGTGGATCAAATCCACAAGGGAAACCTGATCACGCTACCACAACAGTTTTGCAATTTGTATTTATTTCGAGATGCATGCCGTGAATTCATGAGTATTAAGCCCACCAAGACTTGAGGTTTTTTTTAAAAACTAAATTAAACATTTATTAACAAAAGAAAATATCTTAAGCACATACATAGATATACAGATTGCTGCTATAACTCCTAAACCCGTAATTAATCTGGCTTCCAGTTACACCCCCGTAAGGCAACAGTAAAATAAAAGATTTTAAACATGTCCAAGCAACACAATACCCTGGACAGTGGAATTCAGTGGCTTTTCCCAGCTTCGGTTTCTGTAGTCAGCACGAGTACTGGAGGCTTCTTACACTGCTGTTAGATCTTACAATGCCTTCCCTAGCACATAGCCTCATTCTCCTTTATACATGTTTCCCCCTTTTAATGTAAATTCCATTGTTCCCATGTGTCTTTAGAACTTTACCTCTCTCAAATCTTTCCATGGTGCTAATGCTGTCAGTAACCTTTGGTAAAAATAGGCACACTGTTTGGCATAGCTTCTCTGGCTAGGCGTAAATATCCTACCATCTCTGAAATTCAAACTGCCCTGATTTATCTAAAAATGCAAATTCTCCTCACCAAGACTTCTCCCATTTTTTTTTATGTATTTAGCATTTCAAACCTAGCTTCTTTTGATGGGTCAAAAACTCCAGACCAGCTGTCTACAATCCAATTAAATCCCACATACACACAAACTATCCACTATTAACCTACTTTTACAATAAATCACAATAATGAGAATTACTGTACTTTCATGACACTAGAAAACTAACCAGCTACCCCCTTCTTGATGAAGGCAGACATAGATCACCTCCAATGTGCCAGCTTAGCCTTCGAGCCATTGGGGAAAAACATTTTGAGGACCAGGACCTCAAAGCCAAGACGAATGTCATGGTTTACCAGGCAGTAGTAACCTCACACTCCTATATGCTTTGAAGACTTGAGCTGACCTACAGCGGGTACCTCAAACCACTGGAGAAGTGTTACCAGTAGTGTCTTTACAAGATCCTCTGAACCTGGTGGCAAAGGGTGGTCCAACAGCAGCATTCTCTACCAAGCCGACTTGCCCAGCATCGAGGCACTAATCACTCAAAACAGCTCCACTGAGAGGGACATGAAGTTTGAATGTCTGACACCAGATGCCCGAGGCATCGGCTCTACTTGGAGCTCATTTGTAGGAGAAATACTAAGGATGCCCTCAAAGCATCCCCGAAGAGGTCAAACATACCTGCCGACTCATGGGAGGCCCTGGCTTGTGACCAATCAAAATGGTAAAGGCTCATTCAGGAAGGCACGAACACATCAAGAGGTTTCATCAGAATGTGTAATCAAAGTCGAGGCATTGGACAGCGCGCTCAAACTTCCAGTGAATTTACCCAGCCCTTCAAGCACCACCTGCCCCACATATGCCAAAGTCTGCAGCTCACACATTGGGCTTATCCATTTCGGAACCCGTCAAATCTGGAATGCTGAAGAAGATATTCCTTAACTTTCAGAACAAGTCTCTAATGTAGCACATTATCAAATACTTTCATTCATTCCTTCAGTCGCTTCGCCCAATTCTTCTGTTACTCTTAACATCTATATTCCAGTTGAGAGAAATATCTTAGGGTGTTTTACATTATAAATGCACATTGTTATTGGGGTTGCATCCTTTTGCTAGTAAGTGACAAGAGTAGAGAACATTACTCATGCAGCAGCACTGACCTACTTTACCTGGACGATCACAAAAAAAATCACATTAAGTCAGAGCAATAGATCAGATATAACTGAGTTAAGGAAGGGACTAGCTGAGGAACAATTAGTGCTTTCTGTGCTTGAGCAGCTATTATAGATAAACCATTACAGAAAATTCTTTAGTCAGCAGTGCTACTGTTAGCCACACAGCTGTTATTAATGAGTGCATGGAATGGTGGTTTTTCACCTCTTGATTTCACGTGAGCAGATCATGGCAGTAAATTAGCATGGTCTTAGGAAAAACAAACAATGGGATTCCACACATGTGCCACAGACATCACTCCTAATTGTTTGCAGAGGACGGAGGAGGCTTGTAACAGGCCTAGGGGGTTAAAAAAATACTTACTAACAACATTCAGCAGGGCTGAGCTTTGTAAGCTTGCTTACTTGTTGCAAAACTGGCCCCTACCGTCAGGATTCCAACTGACAAAATTCCAGGATCAAATGGAAAGAGAGAGACATCTCACAATGATTCAAAAGATAAATGCCTCATGTGGCTAAGGCTGAACTACATAAACAAAGAACATGCCAGGTTTGGTCCCTGCTTGGAGGTAAATTAACTGATTTCAATGGCATCACACCCAAATCCTAGGGTAGCAAAAATAAGTGATAGAAGTCTCTCTAGACCACTATCCAGGCCTCTAGCCAAAACTCAGCATATTTATTTCTTAAATATTTACTATCTAGATTCCTATTAAGACTATCTCACCCCCGTCCCCACCCCCAGCCATCCAAGCACATAGGAGCAAAGGCCTACCTATCACCTTAAACACCTCTTACCTTCAGGAGCAAAGATTTACATGGTTGCCAACCATCTCCAGTAACACAGCACCCCATACTTTGTTTCAAAATGTATCCAGTCAATTCAGTTCATATTAAACTAGATCGATACGGTCAGAAAGCAGAACCACGGTGCCTTTTGGCTGCAAACTGTTATTTAAGTGTAGCAGTCCCTAGCTCCATGTGGATTAATTTGGGTAAACCTGCACACTTGTATCAGAGCACCTATTCTATATTTCTGAGTAGCCTTTTCACCTGTATATACTCCTGAAATCCTGGCTGTAGAGTGGAACTCTTGAATAATGGCACAGCTTCTGCAGGATAGATCTACCAAGTCCCATGTATCACTACAATAATACTTGATACTGTTTCTCTTCCAGTTCCCCACTTCAGCCAAATTACCTGCTTCCATCCAAGTCTCACTATGATTTCACCAAACTTCTTGATCAAAAGAATCTACAGAGGATGGCAAAATACACCATTAATAACCCCCTGCAGCCATCTTTAGAGGTAGGCATGTTCTAGGCCAGGCCTCGATGCCCTTGCTTGTTTGTTGACCAATGACTGCTGCTTTTAGCCATACTAGGTAGGTATGCCTGGAACTCTACCAACTATACACCTGATCCCTTTGAAGGCCTGGGCCATGGAAACTCTCAACATAGGGAACCCTTATTCAGCAGTCAGGCTGAGGCTGTGCCCCAAACAAGGCCATCCACATTCCGGAGCCAATGTGTCCAGGTCCCAGCTACTCCAACACAGCCACAGTTACAGCAGGGAGCACACTGGAGCAACCCCCATGGATATTTGCAGCCTAAATTTGGAGAGATCCAACCTCCAACCAAGCAATATAGGCTGCAGGCACTGGCACCTCATCATGATTGACAGCTGCTAGGAGTTCTCAACAGTTGTGTCAGAGTCCATCATATCCAAACACTACTATTACAACGTCACAGCTGGAACCTAGTCATACTCATTTGGAATCATGAGGACACCTGTCCATATATCCTGCAGTGATAGGAAAGTTCACATTTTGGATAATTATAAAGTAAAATCTTCACTGACTTCCAGTGGAGATTAATTGGTGTAGTCTGACTGATTCAATTTCCTTTTAAACATTGCTGCCCAATACGTTCTTGGTTAGGAGCATGAAAAAAATCCAATACAGATGGTCATGAATATTGTCCAATTATTAGTGAATTATACAGACAGATAAATTTCCTTCAAGTATGAGCTTTCTTTTTGGTGTTGAAAATGCACAGTACTCCATCAACAGTGGACATAATTTGGCAATTCTCTGGCAAATACCTGATAAGGAAGCTGGAAGGCCCAGTGAATGATCCAAATTTTTATATTCTCCTTCAACCTAGAACAACCTTCATTACTTTATGTGGATGTTGACAGTCAGAACAAGCTACTATTTTATTATATGGATTTAAATTTAAACTGATAGGTGCTATGTATATAAAATGAAATATAGCAATTGACAGTGATCATTGGGTTATGTCCTAAACAAGTGTTTGTTAGATGTAAATTTTACAGCTGAAAGAATACCTTCAAAATGAGGAAACAATTTCTAAGCTGCATCAAAATAAAAATATAATAAAAGTCTCCAGTCTCCTTAACCAAACAGCAACATTTAAAACTGGTCAGTAATTATATTCTGCCTGTTTGCCTGCTGAAATAAGTTCCCACAACTTGCATTTATATACCACCTTAAACATAGAAAAATGTCACAATCCAGGATACTCCCCAGCCCGGCTACTGCCAAGAGGGGGTTTAGTTAATAGTGCTAAGCCAGCAGCAATAGATTGCACTAACGAGTCATCACACTAATGTCGAATGCAATGGGCAATGAAACAAAGACCTTGAAAAATCACATTTCCCAATATAAAACTGCAGGGCTCTCTTCCCACACCACCACTGTAGGTGGGTCAGTACAACTGGCCTCAAGGGTCCTAGGCAAGTGAGGAAGGGGAAAAATGGACATAAGCTCTAGTTAGATAAGTCCAGGTGTAAACAGGCCTCACCTTAATATCAATGTTTGAATAGGGAAGAAGGGCAACTTGGCGGAGACACTGAGGGGCTGGAAAAATGTTCTATCAATAAGTCTACATTTTAAGGAGGAGAGAAAACAAAACACAATCAGCCCACATTTCAAAAGACGTCCTGGAAAGAAAAATCAAAGAGACTGAAAATTGAAATATTAAAGCTACTTTCATTCATTTAACAACTTGTTTCAAAACCCAACACATATGTACTTGACTAAAGTTTACCATTATGTTTTGAAGTGACACTGTGAAGCAGAATTATATTTGTTTTATTGGACTGGATACAGTATATTACAATAGTTGGTGCTGCTTGAGCTGTTTTCAAAGTTTGGGAGGTCCTGCTAAGCGCCAACCTTCCATCTTGCCCATCTTCGTGAGAGCTGCAATTACGCCAAGGCCAAGGCAGGCTGAAGTACCAGTCATGTAGCTGTGAGCTGTGGAAAGAGATAAGGCATTCTAGTGTTAAAATTATTACAGTTCTGATGAAAGGTAATCAACCTGAAACATTAACTCTATTTCTATCTACACAAATGCTGCCAGATCTGAATTGTCAGCATTTTTCTGATTTTAAAATTGTTAAGTCCTTTCTTGCATTATTGAAACAAATAGTACACCAATGCAGAGCATGAAATATTCAGAACCTACTCAGTAGAGATCACCACATACTCAAAAGCATTAACTGGACACACAATACAGAGAGCAACATACGTGAAACCTTGAGATAAAAACAAAAAACTGCGGATGCTGGAAATCCAAAACAAAAACAGAAATACCTGGAAAAACTCAGCAGGTCTGGCAGCAATCGGCGGAGAAGAACAAAGTTGATGTTTCGAGTCCTCATGACCCTTCAATAGTACTAAGTAAAAATAGGAGAGGGGTGAAATATAAGGTGGTTTAAGGTGGGGGGGGGGGAGAGGAGAGGTGGGGGGGTGGTTGTAGGGACAAGCAAGCAGTAATAGGAGCAGATAATCAAAAGATGTCACAGACAAAAGAACAAAGAGGTGTTGAAGGTGGTGATATTATCTAAAAGAATGTGCTAATTAAGAATGGCTGGCAGAACAGGCAAGGTACAGATAGCTCTAGTGGGGGTGGGGTGACATAAGACTAAAAGGGCATAAAAGGTTTATATTTAAAAATAATGGAAATAGGTGGGAAAAGAAAAATCTATATAAATTATTGGAAAAAAACAAAAGAGAGGGGGAAGAAACAGAAAAGGGGTGGGGATGGAGGAGGGAGTTCAAGATCTAAAGTTGTTGAACTCAATATTCAGTCCGGAAGGTTGTAAAGTGCCTAGTCGGCAATGCAAATGCAAACTGGAGGAATAGCACCTCATCTTCTGACTAGGCACTTTACAGCCTTCCAGACTGAATATTGAGTTCAACAACTTTAGGTCTTGAACTCCCTCCTCCATCCCCACCCCCTTTCTGTTTCTTCCCCCTCCCTTTTGTCTTTTCCATTAATTTATATAGATTTTTCTTTTCCCACCTATTTCCAATATTTTTAAATATATACCTTTTATGCCCTTTTAGTCTTATGTCACCCCACCCCCACTAGAGCTATCTGTACCTTGCGTGTCTGCCATCCATTCTTAATTAGCACATTCTTTTAGATAATATCACCACCTTCAACACCTCTTTGTTCTTATGTCTGTGACATCTTTTGATTATCTGCTCCTATCACTGCTTGCTTGTCCCTACAACCAACCCCCCCCTCCCCACTTCTCTCCCCCCACCTAAAACCAGCTTATATTTCACCCCTCTCCTATTTTACTTAGTTCTGTTGAAGGGTCTGAGGACTCGAAACGTCAACTTTGTTCTTCGCCGCCGATGCTGCTAGACCTGCTTAGTTTTTCCAGGTATTTCTGTTTTTGTATATCTTGTAGTATCCACATCACAAATGCTCAGAGCTCATACTATGAGATACCATTACACTAAAGCATACTGGAAGCTTTTCAAAAGCAAGCTGGGACATAGAAATCAGCATGCAGAGTTTCAAATGTTACTGGTTAAATCACAAATCATGAGAAATAAGTGTTCACAAAACCATCTATCTGGTGCTATCTAGTGGACAACATTAAGAACAGCAGTCAACAACCAGTCAGCCACTGAACATTAATCAATGCCCTTCAATTGTGAGCCCTCCAGTTTAACTCAAGAGAAATGGCTCTCAAATCCAACTGGAAGAAAAGACGTTGGGATAAACTGTTAATTCAGATACTCTTCAAACTCATACTTCTTTTTAAATAAACCTGAGGATTGCCACAATTGGAAATTTCCCAATTCCACATTTGTCACTACAGGGAGCCCCTGGAATACACATTTGTTCACCACTCTTTCTGATTATTACTAGAAAGTTTGTTCCACTGCTGGCTACTGTACATGATACAATTCAAGAACCTCAAAATAGGCACAAAATTAAAAAGGTAAAATTCTGAGGCCAGTATCCATCCTGAATGACCTCAAATTTGTCAAACAGCCCACCACATCCCCAATCATTCTAATAATTCAGCTAATGTCCTTTTCGGGATTAGTCAGTTTGACAGGAGGTCTGCTTACCAAAATCGAACAGGGGGCCACAATTCAAACAGAACTCTGGTGATCGATCCTATTGACTTTATATAGAGATCATTCAATACCCAACAGTAATATTGTTTAATTCTATCATATATTTAGACCAAGTGAAATCTGAGTAACTGCCATACAGGCTTATACACACTGGCACATGTACACTTAAGAATTAGTTGAATTCAAACAGAAAAATCTATGCCAATTACTGAAGAGGCAGAAAAGGTTTTTTGGCTTCAACGATCTCATTGCAGACCATTGCTTCTTTGATTTAAAATTTTTCAGAATTTTTTAATGCAACATTGACAATACTGAAAAGATGTGGAAAAATAAAAAGATCCAAGTGGGGAAGTCAGGCAGAAAATTAGTCCATTGCAATTAAAAGTCAAGTGAGTGGTATATTGGGACAAAGATAAAAATATGACCAAAGACCTTACAATGGCTTTCATTGCTGAGGAGATACCACTGTCTCAGTACAACAGAATAGGTGTGGGTCTAAAATTGTCTCATCACAAGCTACCCTTTGGATGGTTTTTGGATAATATTAGTGCATTTAAATGAATGGAGCTGACCAATATTCAACATCTCATCGATATCCATGGACGGATGCTATAAATTATAGGTGTACCAGCTTGACTTCAGTGGCATGAAAGCTGTTGGAAAGCAACAGATGTGATGTATAATCACAGAGCATTTAGTCACTATTAGAAATTCCCAACATGGTTCGACAAATTAATGAACCAGAATGCAAGTTCACATTGAATTATTTAAAGAAGTGACGAGAATGTTGAATGAAGAAATTTAATTTATATAATGACCTTGATTCTCAAAAGGTCTATGATTAAGCACCATCAGACAGCTAATTGATAAAAGAAACAGTAGATTTCATTGGATTATAGGAGCTACTACACTGGGTCAATAACTGATTAAAACTATGTAAAGTGTTGCTAATGGAAATGGATTGGATTGAGACTCCATTAGGCTCTGCATTGGAACTACTGTTGTTCATCATTTTCATTGACTATGAACTAGAATACAGATGCAGATTATATTGATAGTTTGTTAGGCTGAATAATGTTATCCGTAAATGCTTCCTGACAGAGCTTCATGCTCATCTCAATCTATCCCACTTGCTAGCCAAATTCACTAATAAATTATCTTCTTTGGGAGGATGAAATGCAAAAATACCCAAGCTCCAGATTTGTAGCTCTTTGTAGCGTTCCAAAAGATTGGCAAAGAAATTTGCCCGTTATACAGAGAAAACAATTAGATATCCTTCCTCTACCTCAGACTGAGAAAAGTTAAAGACCTCCTCAATAACTCACATAAGCCACTTGCTTACCAGTCTGTTCATTTCTCTGACTCTAATCTCCCGATATTCACAGGCAAACTACCATTAGGGGGTGACAACTTACACGATAAGCGGCATTGCCAATTTTTTGCCATTCCTTTACACAATATCATACTTATTATCATGAATCTGGGTTTTAAATGACCAGTTTCTAAGACACTTGCCTCAAACTGAAATTGGGCACTTGCTAGTGGAGTTACAAATGGAGGCCAGAATCCTTTGCCAACATAAGAACACGATTAGGCCATTTATTTCATTGAGCCGTTGTCTCTACTCTGCCTCCTTCCACTCAGCCAATATCCTAACTAGGTTAATAATTTGTCTTCAAACTCTGTAATGGAATTTAATAGAATTAAGAACAACTGTTTTAAAGGTACATTTCTGTTTTCAAATCTTTACATTGAGTTTAAAAGTCTTTTTCAAAACAGAAATATGGACAGACAACTTGGCACCTTCTGGCATTCATTCAAACCTGGTCAGATTCATCTCTCTACAAAGAGTTATTAAAAATGCAAAGACCCCTCCAGGGATGTCCATTGAATTCTAAAAAAACCTTCTGAGGGAACAGGAGACAGGAAGGGACTTCACAGAACCGCAACATAATTAACTTCTTTGTCTGGTGGAAAAATCTTTCATTGAAATTAACACAGTAGCCATTAAGTTTAGGAACTGCATAAAATGGCTATTCTCAAACAGCCTTTATGTGCAGAAACCTAGGAAGAACTCTGAGAAACCCAAGAGGGTTCTTGGCCAAGGAGGACAAAGAAGAAGGTATTAAGAAATCAACTGTTGTTCTGTCAAAGGAGTCCAAGCAATCTACAAGTGCCATAACTGCAGAATTAGAGAGAGTAGGAAACCTTCTCTGTCAATCCCAAAAACTTGCTGAGACCACCTGCTGGTTATTTCTAAATTGAACCACTCACGCACACCTTTTGCACAGTCATCACACCAGTCACACCAAGCTGCTGTAAACAACTTTCCGAGATCTACTGCGATCAGTTGAGGTACTAGCAAGACCCAAGTACAAAGCAAGGAATGTGCTGGCTGCTATTTCTTTGTTTGGAGTAGTGACACAAACACTTTACTGGTCTAATTCAAGATCTAGATCCATGAAGATGTTTCTAGTATTGTTTAAAAGGTAAGCCAAAGAAATGGTAATCTATCCACTCCTCACTAGGTAAGATAGTCCCCTGACAATAATACTTGTCCTTAAGACCAAACCTAGGATCTTAAATTTAAACAAAGCCAACTATGGATTTATGGGGGGAGGTGGATGCTTGTCTGAGTCGATTGGGAAATTGGATTAAAAAGATATGACAATAGATAAACAATGATAAACATTTAAAGAAAGAATTCATATTTCCCAACAAATGTACTTTCCCCTAGGGTAAATTCTCACAAAAAGTATTACAAGCATTGCTAAATAGAGAATTTAAGGATAGTACTAGATTAAGAGAAGCAGCTTACAATCTTGGCAAAGTGAGCACTGACTTTAAGGATTGGGAATGTTTTATATGTCAGCAAAGAATGACGAAGAAATTGATAAAGAGGGAGAAAATAGGATTGAGTAAGCTAGCAAGAATTATAAAAACAGATTTGTAAGAGTTTTTACAAGTATGTAAAAAGGAAGAGGATAGTGATAGCAAATGTGGTGCCTTAGAGGCAAAAATGAGAGAAATTATAATGGGGAAAGAAAGAAATGGTAGCAATGTTGAAACAATATTTTGCGTCTGTCTTTACATTAGTAGACACTGAAAATAGGGGAGAATCAAAGAGTCTAATGAGAGTTCAAAAACTCAAAGTAATTAATTAGTAAAGAGAAGTACTGAATAAATTGAGATGAAAAGCTCCTAGATCTGATGGCCTACACCCTAGGATTTTAAAAGAAGTAGCTGCAGAGGTAATGGGTGCATTGGTTTCGATCTTTCTAGAATCCTGTGTAATTCTGGATATCTCATTGGAGTGCAAGATAGCAAATATAATCCAGCCACTCAAAAAAAAGGGAAGGGGGCAGGGGGAGACAGAAACAGGAAATTGTAGGGCAATCAGCAATCAGTAGTAGGAAAAACATTAAAATCTCGTATTAAGGACATAGTAACAAACTATTGAAAAATCACAATATGATTAGGCAGAGTCAGCATGTTTTAATGCAACTGATGATTTATATGGCCCCTCAGAATTTTTTCCAATAATTTGTCTATCGTTGAGATCAGCCTGATTGGCCTGTAGCTATTTGGTCTATCCATTTTTAAATAATGGTGCAGTGTTGGCACATGGTTGGGAACCATGCCGGAAGCCAGAGAGAATTGGAAAATGATGGTCTGTGGCTTCTGCTATTTCCTCCCCTGCTTTTCTTAATAGCATGGGTTACATTTCACCTGGACCTGGTGATTTATCAACTTTCAAAGACACTAGACCCCTTAATATTTCTGCTCTCGCCATGCTTATCCCATCCAATATTTCACACTCCTCATCCTTAACTACGATGTCTATGTCTTTAGTGAACACAAGATACAAAGAATTCATTAAGAACCAGGTCACATCATCTGCATCCGTGCACAGGTTACCTTTTGGATCTCTAATAGGCCCTCTTTCCTTAGTTAACCTCTTGCACTTTATGTTTTTATACAACATCTTTGGGTTTCCTCTGATTTTACTTGTCAATATTTTTTCATGCCCTCTCTGCTTTCCTAATTTCCTTTCTAATTTCACCCCTGCATTTACTCCACACTGCCAGGCTTTTTGCAATATAACCTTCCATTTTTGTCTTAACCTACTCTGCTCTTTGACATTCAGATGGGTCTAGATTTCAGAGTCTCACCCTTTCAATCTGTGGAAACATATTTATTCTGAACCTTCAGTATCTCATCCTTGAATGTCTCCCAATGCTCAGACTGAGATTTACCTCCAACTAGCTGTTTCCAATTTACTTTTCCTAAATCACGCCTCAGCTTGGCCTTTCCCCAATTAAGAAATTTTACTCCTGGGGCAGAATTTTACATTTGGCGTGCGGGCACGCAGCCGACACGCTGGAACGTAAAATGATGGGTGATGACGCGGGCGTGTGTTCCGACGTCACCACAAACTCACGCGACTCTTCGTTCGGCGGGCGCAGGGGAGTCAGCTGTATGCCCACCGATAATTGAAAAGCCTATTAAGGCCATTAATGAGGTAATTAAGTTGAATTTTACACTGCCCATCCAACCTTGCGGATGGCAGGCAAGCGAAAAGGCCAAGCAGCCTTTATGTCTTTTAGGAAACCTCATCCACAAGCGAGATGAGGTTTCCTAAAGCTTATACTGATGAAATAAAAACTTTATTTTGAAAATAAAAACATGTCCCATCTCAAGTGACACAGCCACATGAGGGGACGTTTCATTAAATGTCCTTATCTATTGTTTTAAAAAGCACTCCGATCTCCCTAAGGCAGCTCCGTGACTCAGGGAGATAGAAGCACTCTTTCGCGCGCATGCACGAAAGGGGCAGGACCAGACTCTCCCTCCTCCCCCCGCCAACACAGGTAGTGCTCAGTACTACCACTTGTGATCCACGCAGGGCGGGCCTTAATTGGCCTGCCCACATGAAATTGCAGCACGGAGCCAATCGTGGGCGGCTCCACAACTGCCCCCGCTTGCCGACCAGCTGGAAAATCCTGGCCCTGGTCTCTCTGTCTTTTTCCTTAACCATGCTAAATCTAACTGAATTATGATTTGTTCCACTACAATGTACTTCCACTGAAACACCTTCCATCTGCCTAACTTAATGCAGAGCTTGGAGTGCTGAAGTGGCAACTAGGTGACAAAACTGGAAAGTAAGCTCAATGTCCTTTAACCAGAGAAACATAATTATCATAAGATCATCAGAATAGGAGTAGGCCACTCAGCTCCTCAAGCCTGCCCCACCATTCAGTAAGATCATGATTGATCCAATTCTGGCCTTATCTCCACTTTCCTGCCTGTCCCCCAAAACCCTCGACTCCTCTGTACATCAAAAATCTTTCTAACTCAGCCTTGGATATTTTCAATGATGCAGTTCTCACTGCTGTACTGATCCCATCCTTTATTAACAGAGGCAGCCCACCTCCTTATCCTTTCTTACTGTCCTTCCAAAATGCCAAATACCCTTGAATATTCAGGTCCCAACTGTAGTCACTTTACAGCCATGTCTCTGTAATGGCTATCATATCATGCTCATTTATTTCCATTTGTGCTATCGATCTTGTTATCTGAATGCATGCAGCATTTGTAAAGAGCTTTTAATTTTGTTTTTTCACCATTTTTCCATACTCTAGCCTTATTTGCTGGTGCACTCTTATGTTTGTGCGCTCTTTCCCTTTATCACCTTCTGCCCACAAAAAAACGCCACAGAAATATAGAAGTTAACGCGAATGAGTTTTTTAGCAATGTTTAAAATCTTTAAAGAGAAATATTATCTTTTGACTGTATCACTTTTCAGAACCTTATCAGAAATTTCCAGAAAAAGTCTAACACTATCTGACAGCTGTGACAAGCACTCACCTCTCACTCCAAGAAAAATTCCTGAAGCACAACCTCCAATGAAATAATTCAATGGATCATTTTCTGTTTCTCGGATTTGCGCAGTTAGGCAAGTGGTCACTCCAAAAATTGCACCAAGAGCAGCTAAAAGGCAAGCAAACAGACATGATCTTGTTACATTTCTCAACATAAAACCCTCAAAATAAACAAGAAAAAAAGCATGAGGTAATTGCTAATTACACTAGGCTTTTGATCAAATGGCACCGGTAAAAATTAGCCAGATTACAATCTACTGTGAAGAAAGATTGAAGATATAACACAATAAGATTTATGAGGAAGTCAGCAAAAGAAATTAGCATCCCTTCAAGTTGTAGATCCACAGGCAGTGTAAGACAATATTCCGTTATCATCATACTCTGGATAAAGTAGGCTTGATCATCTGAAATGTCTTTTCTCTTTCTGGATTTTATGTTCTTATGCAACATAGAAAAATTTCATCTCTTGCAACAAAAGTCTTTCTTCCCATCATGGCATCCTCGAGTATTTTAAATGATCCAAATTTTTTTGTCTTTATTACTTTGCTTAGCAAACCAATAAGAATATTCATCAGGCTTTAAAAGTTTAATGCTAATTGTTCTAACTTTAATTTACACTTAACAGCAAAGCAATGAAAGGAATCGTCAACAGCAAAGTCATGGAAGGAACTGTCAACAGTGCTTTCAAGCAGAACTTACTCAGAAATAAGCTGCTCACTCAGGCCCTGACCTAATTGCAGTTTTGGCCTAAATATGGATAAAAGAGCTGAACTCCAGAGGTGAGGTGACAGTGACTGCCCTTGACATCAAGGCAGCATTTGACCGAGTATGACATCAAGCAAAACTGGAGTCAGTGGGAATCAGGGGAAAGCTCTCCACTGGTTGCAGTCATACCTAGCACAAAGGAAGATGGTTGCGGTTGTTGGAGATCAGTCATCTCAGTTGCAGGGTCTCTCTGTAGGACTTCCTCAGAGTAGTGTCCTAGGACCAACCATCTTCAGCTACTTCATCGATGACCTTCCCTCCAATATAAGGTCAGAAGTGGGGATGTTCACTGATGACAGCACAATGCTCAGCACCATTCATGGCTCCTCAGATACTGAAGCAGTCCATGTTCAAATGCAGCAAGACTTGGACAACATTCAGGCTTGGGCTGATAAGTTGCAAGCTACATTTGCACCACACAATGCCAGGCAATGACTATCTCCAACAAGAGAGAATCCCGCCATTTCCCCTTGACATACAATGCCATTGCCATTGCTTAATTCCCCCCAGCAACATCCTGGGGGGCTACAATTGACCAGAAACCGAACTAGACCAGTTGTATAAATGCTGTAGCTACAAAAGCAGGTCAGAGGCTGGGCATTCTGTGGCAAGTGGCTCACCTCCTGACTCCCCAAAACCAGTCCATCATCCACAAGGCACAGTTCAGGATTGTGATGGAATACTCGCCACTTGGCCTGGATGAATGGAGCTCAAGAAGCTTGACACCATTCACGAGAAAACAGTCCGCTTGATTGGCATCTCATCCATAAACATTCACTCCTTCCACCACTGACGCACAGTGTGCCATCTACAAGATGCACTGCAGCAACTCACCTAGGCTTCTTCGACAGCATCTTCCAAACCAACAACCTTTACCACCAAGAAGGACAAGGGTGGCAGAACATCAGAACACCACTACCTGCAAGTTCCCCTCTAAGTCACACACCTTCCTGACTTGGAACTATACCGCTGTTCCTTCACTTTCGCTAAGTCAAAATCCTGGAACTCCCTTCCTAAAAGCCATGTGGGTGTACCTACATCACATGGACTGCAGTGGGTCAAGACACGGGCTCACCACCACCTTCTTGAGGGGAATTAGGGATGGGCAATAAATGTTGGCCTAGCCAGCGACGCCCATATCCTGTGAAAGAATTTTTTAAAATTCTAGCTACGTCCTTTAATCTTGCATTCTTGGTAGACTTGAATAATCTAGATCTACATAATATATCTATATTATTTAATAATTGATACACTTAATGAAGTCCACCCTCTGACCTGCGGTAATGATTCAGAGCTTAAATGCATCTTGTCTCTCCATTTCCTCCTTGGACCTCAGCACATATTTCTGCCATTAAGCTAACCATCTTCTCCTCAATCTCCTTCTGTTCCAACACTTAATTATACTACTTTATCTCTTCATTCCACAGTATTGGCATCAACCACCGGTCTCACTGCAGCAGAACCGCTTCATCAATGACCTTCCCTCCAACATAACATCAGAAGTGGGGATGTTTGCTGATAATTGCAGTGTCAGTACCATTCACAACTCTTCAGAAACTGAAATAGTCCATGTCAGCAGGCAACAAGACCTGGACAATATTCAGGCTTGGACTGATAAGTGGCAAGTTCCTTCACTGTCACTGGGTCAAATTCCTGGAACTCCCTTTCTAACAGCACTGTGAGTGTATCTATGCCACAGAGACTTTAGCAGTTCACCACCACCTTCTCAAGGGTAATTAGGAATGGTGAATAAGTGATGGCCAGAGCCAGCAACACCCACATCTCTTGAACAAATAAATAAATAAATTCACAACATGAGTGCTCGGCAATGAACATCTCCAACAACAGAAAATTTAACACCTTCACTAGACATTCCTCACTATCAACACCTGGAGGATAACTGTCCAGAAACTTAATGGACAAGCCATATAAATTCTGTGGCTACAAAAGCAGGTTGGAGGCCAGTAACTCTTCAGTGAGTAACTCACCTCCTAACTTCCTCCAAAGCCTGTCCACCATCTATAAGGCACAAGTCAAGAATGTGATAGAATGCTCTCCAGTTGTCTGGAAAGTGCAGCTCTAACAATTCAAGAAGCGAAGATAAAGCAACACACTTGACTGGCGCCCTATGCACTACCTTAAACGTTCATTCCCTCCACCACCGACATAGTACATGCTGCTGCCACTATCTACAAGATGCAGTGCAGCAACTCATCAAGCCTTCTTCAACAGCATATTCCAAATCCATAACTTCTACCATCCAGAAGGACAACGGGGACAGGTGCATGGGAATCCCACCAGCCTGCTGTTTCCCTTCAAGTCACCCACTATCCTAACTTGGAGCTTTATCATCATTCTTACACTGTTAGGTCAAAAACCTGGAACTCCCTCCCTATACCAACACCACATGGACTGCAGTGGCTCAAAAAGATGGCAATTGGGGATGAGCAATAAACGAGTTTGTGACCTACCCCCGTATTCCAAGGGCCAGTGAAAAAGAAACTTTCCTCAACTCCTTCAAGTCTGTTGCCATTATCTACTTTGTTCCCATAATATCATTGCTGATGCAAGGCTCCTGACATCTGTTTTAACAGTTACCAGCAGTTCTCCTGCTGCCTCACTGCCTAAAGCTGCAATTATGTTGATCACATGTCAGCAACACTGTTGGCACAAGAGAAGTCAGCAAAACTATTGAAGTGATCAGGAGTCCTGATTTATATGCCACATCCATGTTCAAGAAGTGCACTCAATATAATGCTCCCATTTCTCTTTCTTAATACTTAACTGTTTATCTTTAGCTTCACTGCTACTTTTATATTCGAGGTAAACTGTGTTTAACTTCTCTTTTGTTGTGATATCATACTGCTCCACGGCAGACCATGATGGCCTTGGCATTCAAGCACCCCAGAGAGAGGCAGTGCCTCCTAAGGATGCATGCAGCCCAATAAAGCTACATTCCCCAAGGTCACAAGCGTCCAGAGTACACACAGTACACAAGTAAAATAATGAAAGCTCCTGAGAATGATAATGAGTGAAGCAAACTTCTTCGCAAATAATATTGGACTGGGCTGTACCATAAACAAATATGTCCTTACCCATAGTTAAGGTGCCATTGGTTGCTCTCTGCAATGCTTCAACAGCATTTGTAGGCGGCAATGCAACAATATGATAGGCTGAGCCAACGAGGCCTATAAAGAGAAGTTACAAAAATAAGATAATAATCACAACAAGGTCTGACATTCTGTAGAGAATGATTGTCCTATTACTACACAAGTTTCACCACCACAGGAAGTTAGTTACTGTAGCCCTTTGAACAGCTTTCAGATAATAGAAACAGATTAAACTGGCATCCCTGACTGCATGGACCACAAAATTTCCCAATGTTACCCACAATCATCAGGTTTTGGATATTAAGTTTTACCTCCCCTTCAGATGCAATAAATCATATGGCTAAGTGGTTAATCTAACTGGAAAAAAAACTACAGGGTGCATTCCATCTAATCAACACACACAGGGTTCTTGATCACGTGCAAGATTGCAGTGTTAAACATATATATAGGCAATTACAAGGGTAAGAAGACAGAGATGGCTAAAGTAGAATGGAAAAATGGGTTAAAAGGTAAGATGGTAAAGAAGCAGTGGCAGACATTTAAGAGGATATTTCGTAACTCTCAAAAATATATTCCATTGAGAACGAAAGAGTCTATGAGAAGGATAACTAAGGAAGTTAAGGATGCCTTCAAAAGAAAAAGGCTTACAATGCTGCAAAGATTAGAAGTAGGCCAAAAGATGTGGAAAACTTCAGAACCAGCAAAGGATGACTATAAAGAGACAGAAAAACTAGCAAGAAATAAAAAAAGACAATAAAGGCTTCTAAAAGTATATAAAAAGGAAAAGATTAAACTAAGTATTTGTCCCTGAGAGGAGGAGACTGGGGAATTAATAAAGGGAAACAAGGAAATGGCAGGGTCTTTGAACAAATATTTTGTATCTGTCTTCATAATAGAAGACACCAAAAACATCCCAAAGAATAGTAGAAAATCGCAGCAAGATGGAGGGAGGAACTTAAAACAATCACTATCGCTAAGTACTAGGAAAACTAATGGGACAAAAAGCTGAACAAGTCCCCTAGAGCTGATGGCCTGCACCTTAAGAGTCTTAAAAGAAGTGGCTGCAGAGATAGTGGATGCATTGTTTACAATCTTCCAAAATTCACTAGATTCTGATCTGCAAATTGGAAAACCAAAAATGGAAGGAGACTACAGGCAAATTAGCCCAACTGTCATTGGGAAATGCTAGAATCAATACTAAGAAAGTAGCGGCAAAACATTTAGAAAATCATAATACAAATCAGGCAGAGCCAACATGGTTTTGTGAGTTCGTTGAGGATGTTACAAGCAGGGTGGATAAAGGGGAACCATAGATGTAGTGTATTTGGATTTCCAAAAGGCTTTCAATAGGTGCCACATAAAAGGTTACTGCACAAGATAAGAGCTCATGGAAATTAGCAGAGATAAAGATTGGCTAACTAACCAAAAACAGAGCCAGGATAAATATGTCATTTTCAGGCTGGCAAACTGTAACTAAAAGGAGTGCCAGAGGGATCAGGGCTGGGGCCTCAACTATTTATGATCTAGTCATTTGGTAGTACAGAACTTGAGTATTGCTGAAATAAAAGGAGACATGTCTAAGTTTTTCACCTTGCACTTATCAGGACACTTGCAAGAATACAAATATAAGGCTAAAAACAACAATTTATACTGTATGTGAAGAGAGTGCTGATTGGTTGGTAAGCAACATTGCCTTGGAGAATGCACCACTGATGGTTTCTGAAAGTTAACTGCCAAGCACTTGCTTGGCAACACCACTTGCCAATCTCTTTTTTCAGCAATATTTATGATCTATATTAACAATTTGGATGAAGGGACTAGGTGTATTGCAGCCAAATTTGCTGACAATACAAAGATCGGTAGGAAAACAAGTTGTGAGGAGGACACAAAGAATCTACAAAGGGATAAAGGTCAGTTAAGTGAGTGGGTAAAAGTTTAGCAGATGAGTATAATGTGGGAAAACACAAAGTTGTCCACTTTGATGGGATGAATAGAAAATCAGATTATTTAAATGGTGAGAGGAGACACTGCAGAATGCTGCAGCACAGAGGGATCTGGGTGTCCTTGTACATGAATCACAAAAAGTCAGCATGCAGGTACAGTGAGCAATTTTGGAAGGCAAATGGAATGTTGGTCTTTATTACAAGGGGAGTGGGGTATAAAAGCAGGCAAGTCTTGTTGGAACTGTACAGGGAGTTTGAGAGATCACACCTAGAGTGCTGTGTAAAGTTTGGTCTTCTTAGTTAAGGAGGGATATACTTGTATTAGCAGTTCAAAGAATGTTCATTAAGCTGATTCCTGGGACCGAAAGAATTTTCTGAAGAGAAAAGGTTCAGCAGGTTAGGCCTTATACTCATTAGAGCTTAGAAGAATGGAAAGATGATCTTATTGAAACATATAAGATTGTAGATGCTGAGATGCTTCCTCTCGTAGGGGAATCTAGAACTAGGGGGCACAGTTTAAAAATACGGAGTCTCTCATTAGAACAGAGATGAAGAGGAATTTCTTCTGAAGAAAGTCATTAATCTTTGGAATTCTCTTCCCCAGGGAGAAGTGGAGGGTGGGTCATTGAATACATTCAAGGAGGAGTTAGGCAGCTTTTTGATCTACAAAGGAGTCGAGAGTTATGGGCAGGTGGCACAAAAGTGGAGTTAAGGCCACAATCAGGTCAGCTTTGATCTTACTGAATGGTAGAGCAGGCTCAAGGGTCTGAATGACCTACTCCTGACCCCTATTTCTTATGATTTTATGATTAAGACTTGCCTTTACTGGTACCCTACCATTTCATGGTTCAGTTGATCAATCCACCCATTATCTTTAGGCTGCAAACTATCTAATTGATACACATTCTATTCATCATGTATGCATGCTTCCCAGGATCCCAATATAGTTTTAAGCTTGCAAGGGGTGAATGTACTGGGGGTCTCAGGCAAAATAATAGAGAAAGGGTGGATAATGAGAGGCAAGGCCATGAAAGGAGTGAAACATGAGAATTTTAACTTTGAGATATTGAGGACCTGGAGGAAATGTAGGTCAGCAAATGCACAGGTGTTGCAAACAAACAAGGAGCAGAAGGCCCTCGACTCTGCTCCGCCATTTAATAAGATCATGGCTGATCTTATAGTAACCTGAAATCTGCATCCCACCTACCCGGGATAACCTATTACCCCCTTGCTTACCAAGAATCTATCCATCTCTGCCCTAAAAAAATATTCAAAGACTCTGCTTCCACCTCCTTTTCAAGAAGAGTGTTCCAAAGACTCAAGACCCCCAGAGTGAAAACATTTCACCACTGGGTGCTGGGGTGGGATTAGATACAGGCAAATGAGTGAAAGTTTATTGGGTCTAGCAAATGGCCAGGAAAGTACAGAAATAGTTGCACCTGGGTGTGACAAATCAATGGCAAGGATACAGGCTACGTGATGGGAGCTGAAGGATGTTGGCTTCACAATGTTTAACTGGAGTAAACATTGATTCATCCTAGACTGGTAATGGACAAGCAATCTGACAGCACACAATCAGTGGAATTTAAATTCAATTAATAAATCTGGAATTATAAAATCAGTCTCAGTAATGGCGACAACTACTGCTGATTGTTGTAAAAACCTATCTGGTTCACTAATGTCCATTAGATAAAGAAATCTACCATCCTTGCCCGGTCTGACCTACATGCAATTCCAGACCCACATCAATGCGGTTGACTCTTAACTGTCCTCTGAAATGGCCTAGAAAGCTCATAGAACAAGGGCAATTAAGGGTGGCTAATAAATGCTGACCTTGCCAGTGACACCCAAATCCCATGAAAGAAAAAATTCAGCCATTGTGTCTGCCAGGTCTTTGAAAAAACTCGAAACGTCAACTCTTTTCTTCTCCACCGATGCTGCCAGACCTGCTGAGTTTTTCCAGGTAATTCTGTTTTTGTTTTTGCTTTGAAAAAACTATCCAATCTGATCCCACCCCCCTCCCCCACTTAGCCCTGCAATGCTTTACCCCTTATGTATTTATCCAGGACCCAGGAGTGAGGTGCATCTGGTATAAAACACCAGGACCAGAGGTTAGAGGAGTCCAGGCTTGACGTCCTAAATGGAGTTCTTGTAAATGGAAACTGAGCAGTGAGAGCTTCAGGTCTGACAAACTAGCTTTAAAAAAAAAATCAGAACTGTAAATCTGACAGTTGCTATTTTTTTCAAAAGCCGGTCTTTCAGGTCAGTTTCACTGAGTTGTTGCGCTGCTGCTTCCAACATCTGGGCAGCTTCGTGATTCCGATATTTTTTAAACCGGTCAATCACAAAGCTGCCCAAAGGTTGAACTGACAGTGGAGCAGTGATTGGAGCAACAGCAGGTGTGGGAAAGGCAGAGCTGCTCCTTCAAAAACAAATCCTGCTTCTCCCTCTTGTGCATTGGTCTCCAAAATTCTTCTAATAACCTTCAGTGAATATAGATTTTATTTTAAACCCAATTACTTCAGGATTTATGCACTCAACACATGGGAAAAAAAGGCTGATCAGAAAAGGAAGCGTACTTTTAGAGATGGTGAAGCCAATGGAGAGGGGGGTTGGTGTGGAGAGAGCGAGAGCATGAGAGGAAGGGTAGGAAATAAAGCCTCCGTCATCCATAATCTCCATTAGCAACATTGTGCTAGAGATGGATGAAAGTTAATATGAAAATACACGCAGGGATGAGACACAGAGCAGCAATGATCTCCTGGGCTTTCATTTTTGCAGGTATCCTTTGGGGGCAGGGGGTGGTTAAAACAACTGGAATCGAAACTAAAACAAAAATAGCTGGAAAAACTCAGCAGCTCTGACAGCATCTGCAGAGAGGAATACAGTTAACATTTCGAGTCCATATGACTCTTCATCAGAACTAAGGAAATATAGAAATGTGGTGAAATATAAGCTGGTTGAGGGGAGTGGGACAAGTAGAGCTGGATAGAGGGCCAGTGATGGAATCAAAACTAGTCTGTTTATAGTTTCAAGGGAATCAGATAAGTAATTGGGTTTTTGAACTTTTGAATATTCTTCAGGGACCAGCACTGGGGAGATTCGCAGAACAGCGTTTCTGTTGGCATAATTGTTTGTATACCTATTACAAATCATCAGGGTTTTCAACAGCAAAAGGTTAAGGCCACACTGCAGGAGTCTTTCAACTGCACTTAACGATTTGTGACAACATCTCTGGGAGGCCAAAGAGAAGAATCAGAAAATGAAAGAACAGCAGGGAGTCTCCGCTGGTAACAAGGGTGGAGCAAGACCAGAGAAGCAGTCACTCAGCCTCATGCCAGGGTTGACCCGGCTGTTGTCCACATCTGCAGCACTCACCACTCCCAGGGAATTGGGAACTTCACTTCTAGCGATACGGAGATATCCTGAGCAAGGTGAGTGAGTAGCTGTGACAGTCTCCAGGGACAAAGGAGAGCGTTTAGGCAGCAGCACATGAATGGAACCGTCCCCTCTCCTCCTCTAGCCACAAATCCATCCCCCACAACTCTCTTCCTCTTTCCCTTCTACAACTCTCCAACAATGAAACAGTGTGAGCTGGAGCATGGAAACTGTCTTCCTTTTCTATACAGGACAGGTGGTCAAAACATAGAAAACAAAACCTGAAAGGTTATCTTGCAATCTGGTTTGCAAGTATTGAAGCTTTTCCCCCAAAATTTGAATTTGCTATCACCATATACATATATTGCAATGTATAGAGCATGTCAATGAGGCAGTCACCAAAATCAGTGTTATCATCTGCAGTGTTATAAATAACTAATGGGACATTTTCCTGTTACATTAACAATATTGCATGATGCTGTTAAACTAAAATGTGTACTTTGTGGTTTGTTTAATTGTCACATTGGGATCACCTATAGGATGTACACAAACTAACACTGCATTATATCTTTGCTACTCTCAATATTAATGACCCATGCTACATATATATCATTGTTCCCAGGACTGTTACTGACCTCATCTCCTCTGGAGATCTTCCTTCCACACCTGAGCTTCCAACCTCAGTCTCCCAACCTCGGACGGCCCGCTTCTACCTCCTACCCAAAATCCACAAACAGGACTGTCCCGGCAGATCGATTGTGTCAGCCGGTTCCTGCCCCACGGAACTCATTTCTAGCTATCTTGACTCCATTCTCTCTCCCATTGTCCAGTCCTTTTCCACCTACATCCGTGATTCCTCTGACACCTGACATCATATTAACAATTTCCAGTTCCCTGGCCCCAACCGCTTCCTCTTCACCATGGACATCCAATCCCTCTACACCTCCATCCCCCACCAGGATGGTCTGAGGGCTCTCCGCTTCTCCCTCGAACAGAGGCCCAAACAATCTCCATCCACCATTACTCTCCTCCGTCTGGCTGAACTTGTTCTTTCACTAAACAATTTCTCTTTAAACTCCTCTCACTTCCTCCAAATAAAAGGTGTGGCTATGGGTACCCGCATGGACCCCAGTTATGCCTGTCTCTTTATGGGGTATGTGGAACATTCCTTGTTCCAGTCTACACCAGCCCCTCACACAACTCTTTCTCCGGTACATCGATAATTGCTTCGGTACTGCTTCATGCTCTTGTCGGGACCTGGAAAAATTATATAAATTTTGCTTTCGATTTCCATCCCTCCATCATTTTCACATGGTCCATCTTTGACACTTTCCTTCCCTTCCTTGACCTCTCTGTTTCAATTTCTGCTGATAGACTGTCCACCAATATTCATTACAAGCCTACCAACTCCCACAGCTACCTCAACGACAGCTCCTCACACCCCGCTTCCTGTAAGGACTCCACCCCATTCTCTCAATTCTTTCACCTCCGTCTCCTGTTCTAAAGATGCCACTTTCAAAAACCGTTCCTCTGACACGTCTTCCTTCTTCCTTAACCGAGGTTTTCCACCCACGGTCATTGAAAGGGCCCTCAACCGTGTCGGGCCCACCTCTCGCACATCCACCCTCACACCTTCCTCTCCCTCCCAGAACCATAATAGGGTCCCCCTTGTCCTCACTTATCACCCCTTCAGCCTCCAGATTCAAGGGATCATACTCCGCCATTTCCGCCAACTCCAGCATGATGCCACCACCAAACACATCTTCCCTTCACCAGCCCCCCTCTCCGGCAGCAGTCCACAGGGATCGTTCCCTCCGGGACACCCTGGTCCACTCCTCCATCACCCCCTACACCTCAAACCCCTCCCACGGCACCTTCCCATGCAACCGCAGAAGGTGCAACACCTGCCCCTTTACTTCCCCTCTCCTCACCGTCCAAAGGCCCTTTCAAGTGAAGCAGCATTTCACTTGCACTTCCCTCAATTTAGTCAACTGCATTCGCTGCTCCCAATGCAGTTTCCTCTACATTGGAGAGACCAAACCAGACAGGGTGACCGCTTTGCGGAACACCTTCAGTCTGTCCGCAAGCATGACCCAGACCTCCCTGTCGCTTGCCATTTCAGCACTCCACCCTGCTCTCATGCCCACATGTCCGTCCTCGGCCTGCTGCATTGTTCCAGTGAAGCTCAATGCAAACTGCAGGAACAGCACCTCATCTTCTGATTAGGCACTTTACAGCCTTCCAGACTGAATATCGAGTTCAACAATTTTAGATCATGAACTCTCTCCACCCCCTTTCCGATCCCCCTTTTTTCCAATAATTTATATAGATTGTTTTCCCACTTATTTCCATTATTTTTAAATGTATTTCCATCCATTGTTTTATCCTTTTAGCCTATTTCGATCCCTCCCACCCCCACTAGGGCTATTTGTACCTTGCTCGTCCTGCTTTCTACCCTTAATGTCACCTATTATTACATTCCTTAGATAATATCACCACCTTCAACACCCCTTTGTTCTTCTGTCTATCTCCACCGATCACTAGCCCTCTATCCAGCTCTACCAGTCCCACCCCCCCCCCCTTAAACCAGCTTATATTTCACCTCTTTTCTATTTTTACTTAGTTCTGATGAAGAATCTTACAGATGTTAACTGCGTTCCTCTCCGCAGATGCTGCCAGACCTGCTGTGTTTTTCCAGGTGTTTTTATTTTTGTTTTGGATTTCCAGCACCCGCAGTTTTTTGCTTTTATCTGCATATATATCAGACGATATTTGTAAGCAAATGCCAACAATGGAGATTATAACTGTGATCGTTTGATGAGTTGAAAGGGGAAAATTATCATGCACAATGTGGGGAGGGTTAAAGGGCGGGGAGGGGAGAAGGGGCCCAGAAACAGGAGAAGCAAGGGCCCATGATTTCTCTGCCTGGCCCTGCATTTATCCAATTCCACTTTGAAAATTACCATTGAATCTGTTTCCAGCATTTCTTCAAGCAAAGCAATCCAGCGTGAAATGATTTCTCATCCACCACCCCCCCCCCCCCCGCCCCCGCCCCCGGCTCTTTGGTCAATTAAATATAAAGGTGAGGTTGAGTTACCCTCCCCCTAGCTCGGTAACTATCCTTTGCCCTCCCGTTATCCCTGGCCCGGGCCTAACACTCACCGAGGCCAGCCCCGGCCCGAGTAGTCTCCCAGGTTTTGCTGAAACATTCCTCGCCATCTGCCGAATCCCAGTAACCCATCGCCGAGCGGCTCAAGGACAGGCTCACCCGGGACACCGGCCAAATACCGCGAGATGACAGCGGTGCCCACGTGACCAGCTGGGCGACCAGCAGCGCCCATGCGCAATGAAGCGCTCCTCAGTCAGAGCCTAAGTTTCAATGGGAAGAGCCATGGAGTGCAAGATGTAGATGTTCAAACTCCCACCGCTGCATGATATGTGTGTGTGTTCTCGGCCACTCACAGACCATTGCCAGCTAAGAAGCCATGTTGGGGTGATGAGTGAGCTGGACTGGATGTGAGTTAAAATTGTGGTGGCAGAGTTTCTGGATGAGTTGAAGTTTAGTGTGGGTGAAAACTGAGAGCCTGGCTAGAAGAGCATTGGAATAGCCAAACCTGAAAGCAACAAATGCATCGGCTAGGCTTTCAGCAGCAGATGGACTGAGGCAGGCGATGTTAGGGAGGCGGTAATAGGTAGTCTTGGATAGGGTTAAATGAGATAGCAAGGTTACACACACTGTAGTTCAGTCTCAGACTGTGACCAAAGAGAGAGATGGGGTTGAATTGTCTGGCTGGTGGTGGGGCAGAGCGGGCGTGGACAGTGATCAGGTCCGCACCACTATTTTATGCAGGCGGGCCAATTAAGGCCCATCCAGCATACTTCACGACTCTCATGCATAATGGAAGTGGGCAGGTGCGCTCAGCCCACCAGGTCCAATGGCAACCCGGCGGCCTGTATAAAGGAAGGCCTTGCAGCCTTGGAAAGGCTGCTCACAATGGCTGGGCGAAGGGCTCTGCAGAGGGGCAATGGAGGTGACGTAAGTCCGGAGGGTAGGCCAGTCCGGAGGGTAGGCCATTTGGGGCAAGCCAAGCCAGAGGGTAGGGCGGGGGGCTGTATGGCCCTCGTTTTTCCGATGACTGCCTTGCTGCCCTCCTCGAGGAGGTGGCAGCACGGTGAGAGGTGCTACTTCCCCAGGACAGGAGGAGGCCCCCTACCTTATGAAACGTGCCTGGGAGGAGGTGGCGACCTCCCACGTAGTGATGCGGCGCACCTGGATCCAGGGCCGCAAGTGCGTCAATGACTTGTTGCACTCGGGAAGGGTGAGGACAATGTTGGCATTGGTCACTTAACCCAGCAGGTTGGCTTCCCCCCCTGCGCCCCCCCAACCTGCTGCACACCCCCACACAAGCCTGAGTGTAGTGATTGCATTGAATCATTAACGGCATGTGTCCTTTGCTGGTTGGGCCAGAAGATATTGCCCATGCTGAGGTCAGCCTGAGAGGGTGATGAAGAGATGGGTTCAGCGCCCGCAGCATGTGTTACACTGAGTCCCACATGATTGGTTTGGGGGCAACTTGGAGGAGCTGCACCTAGGGTGCAGTGCTGGAACTGCAGGAATGTCTGAGTCAGAGTGATGACATTTTGGGAGGGGAGCTTCAAGGTGGTGTGGCAATGAACCATCTGCTGCCCTCTGCACTCCACGTCTTGCGCCTCCTTGCTATGGAAGGATATACCTTGTGGTGCCTAATGTGATGTAGGCAGCACGTGACCAAGTTGGGGGTGGTGGGGAACAGCAGTGGGGTGAGGAGGCACTGAAGCCCTGACATGTCCCAATCTGGTTGGAGGTAGGCCGTGCCATGTACAATTTGCACAAATCAATGCTCTTCTCTCATTTTCAAGACAAGAATGCTCATAACACAGCAGAGCATGTGAGGACTGGCAGTGGCCAGGCGCAGTTAGCCATTCTCAGCTGGTTTGAGCAGGAAGCCCTGGATTTGGAGAGGTGCCATGCGCCTAGGTCCATGAGTGTCGGTGAGGCTAGGGTGCCACAGCCAGGTATTTATGCCCAGCAGTGAGGTCACCATTGTTCTTCTAACAGCAATAGCAGTGCTGAATGTTAAGTGATTTAATTTTGCAACATGGCTTGACCATTGCTTATGGAAGGATCCAGAGGACAGGGATGTACTTTGTCATTGTCTCCACGTTAACTGATCCAATGTCCTTGTTCTTCCTTTCAGCATCAGCGGAGCAGGGCCGGGAGGAGGAGCAGCACAGGCCCCCCCTCACACCTGAGGGCCTGAGGTCTCACGAGCGTCACATCATCTCTGCCAGGCGGGCACCAGCACAGATACTAGCACCTTGGTGGGAATTAGAACATCGGCTAGTGTCCCGGGGCACCGCGGAGGGCACTTCACAGTCGCTGGAGGAGCTAGTAGACAGACAGTGCCCATGGTGCCAGCAGTCGGAGGACTGCAGAGGACCAGGCACATGCTCAGTCAGTGCCTGATGATGGGCCTCTGGAGTCGTCCACGACGCAGCAGGGGCAGGAAATGCGTCTGGGTGTGCGGGAGCACCTGGAGGAGATACATGAGGCTATGCTTGGCTTGGTCTTTGTGTGGAGGAGTCTACGCGGACGATCGGCGAAGAAATCAGCCACATGTCCGAGCGCCATGCATCCTCCATGGAGAGAGTGGCAACTGTCATGGAGAGGCTCCTCCAGGAGACCCATCAAGGGTCTGACCAGCAAGTTCTAACGTCGGCATTGACCTCAGTTTTTCATTGCCAGTGTGGTAGATGGTCTGGGCATCAACTTTCTCAGCTCAGTGCCTATCCATCCACGGGGGTATGGAGGTCCGAAGTGAGCTCACATCAGTGCAGCAGCTGCCTGTCATCTCTATGGGCACCTCTCAGGGCACTCCAGATGAGGGCGGCAGCTCCTCCACCACTCTGCCAGTGACCGTTGCATCCGGTGAGGCTGCGATGACTGGGGAGATGCCAGTGTGGACCTGGTAATGTAAACATAAGGCACCTTAGGCACACCACAGGTTTATCACTGGTGCTTTTGTGTTGGCCCGAGATGAGGTCTTTATGGTTTGCTTTGAATTGGAACACCCTTATCATTTTATTTTTGCTTAAGTTTCTTTGCCTGTGTTATTAAATTCAGACATGTGACCATGTGTATGATTTCGAGAAATGTAATGAGTGCTTTGTGGGACATTCAGCTTTATTAACAAGGCCCTTAGTTACTGTTCCTAACCTGGCAGATTTTGCACTCAGGTATTGAGTATGGAGCCTGCAGCCCAAGCTTGTCCTGGATGTCCATATGTGGTGTGTTGGCTGAAGATTCATTGGATTAAAGCCTCCCGGGTGTCCCTGTTTCCCTGGAGTATGCCTGGGTCAGCGTCTATCCCCTCAGCATTTCCCTGTGTTAGCTTATCCTCGGACTCACTGCTGGACTCATCGTGTGTAGCCACAGCCACTGCATCTACGTCTTCATCGTCCATTGCGTCCCCCCTTTCCAGCGCAAGATCATGGAGAGTGCAGCATGCAACCACTATTACCGACACACGATCTGGGGGGTACTGGAGTGCGACCCCTAAGCGGTCCAGCACATCTTGAGAAGACAGATAGTTCTCTCCACCACAGCCCTTGTGGAGGCGTGACTCCTATTATACCGCTGCTCCGCTTTTGTTCTTGGATGGCGGAGAGGCATCATGAGCCACCTTCTGAGGGGATAGCCCTTGGCACTCAGCAGCCATCCATCCAGCTGGGCTGGAGCACTGAAAAGACCCAGCACCTGGGAGTGTCTGAGGATGTAGGCATCATGGGAGCTGCCTGGGTACCTTGAACAGACTTGTAGAATCTGCAACCTGTGATCACACACTATCTGCACGTTCATGGAGTGGAAGCCCTCCCTGTTGACGAAGGCACTGGGCTCACCTGCTGGCACCTTGATGGCCACATTTGTGCAGTCTATTGTACCCTGGACACGGGGGAAGCCAGCAATGGCTGCAAAGCCTCTGGCTCACTGTGTCTGACTTGCCTGGTCCCAATGGTAGTGGATGAAAGTCAATGCCTGTCTGAACAGAGCATCTGTAACCTGCTTGACACAAGTGTCAATGGCTGTTTGGGAGACACCACAAAGATCACCCACTGACCTCTGGAAGGAGCCAGAGGCATAGAGGTTGAGGGCAGCTGTGACCTTAAGAGCCGCTGGCATTGGGTGTCCACCCACACGGTTAGCGGAGATCTCAGGCCCTATCATATGACAGATATAGTTGACTGTCTCTCTTGAGAGACAGAGCCTCCTTCGGCACTGCACCTCAGACATATTGAGGTAGCTGCTTCGCCGCCTGTATACCCTGGCAGCCGATACTGGCGTCTTCTGTGGCCCCTTACGCCTTGGACTACCTCTTGGCCCTGCATCCCTTGTGCCTGCGCCTATCCTCCAAAAGGTGGCTCCCCTGGAAGCTGAATGTGGACTCCTGGCCTCCTCCTCCTTCTAGCCCTCCCTTCCTCCTCAGAGGAGGTTCTTCCAGTGGACAGTTCAACTCCCATTCCCAGGCTAAGGGAAGGCTTCCTGAAACCTGCGGGCCCAAAAAAGTTTCCTCACTGCAGTGTGCTGACCTGAAGGTTAAGAGTCCAGACAAAGCAGCTAGTATGCGTTTTGAAGTAGTGCAGATCACACAGGCAAGTTTCAATAACTTTGAAAAATCAATAACTGACAGAGCACACTTGCGACTCCAGTGAGCCCTCTTATCCCACCCGTGGATGAAGTTTATACAAATGTGTCCTATCCGCCTGCCCATTGTGCCCATGCGCCAACCCGAAGATTGCACAGGCACCGAAAAATCGCGGTCGATTGGGGCGTCAAGGGTCTTAAGTGACTCGTTAATTAATGGCGGGCGCGGATCGGAGAGCATCACGCGCCCACCCAACAAAATATTGCGATGGCGTATGGTGACACCGGGTCGCTTTCCCGACGTCATCATGCGTCATTTTACGTGCGTGCGTGGGGGGCCCATCCCTGCACACCAACATGAAAACTCTGCCCATGGAGTTGGTGCAATGCGAACAGGGTTTTAATGGAGACCACCTTCACAATCTTTAATTGGAGATGAAATTTCTGCCCATCCAATACTCAATGTCAGATAAGCAGTATTACAAATCAGAGGCAGTGAGCATTTTGAGAGCTGGTGTTGAGGTAGAGCTGGGTGTCATTAGTGTACACGTGAAATGTGTCATTGTGTTTCGAGATGATGTCGCTGAGGGGTAGCATATGGATAAGATATAGAAATAGAAATCTTAATTGACTATTGATGTACCAATGCCTCAGATTTAATATTAGTATTCTCACATTTAAATCTGTACATGATTAATTACTTTGCGATTTTCTTTGCTGCCTTTTTCCGTGATGTGCAGAGGCAGAGGACTATGCAGCAGTCCCCTGCTCCGATTTTAAAGTGAAGTGGCTTTGATTGACAGTTACTTTGGGGCCCTTCAAAAGAGGGCAGGGCCCTGATTGACAAGAACCATCTGTAAATGACAGATTGGTGGTCAGAAAATTCATCTCACAGACTGATGTTGGTAATTTTCACACACGCACACAGAATAAAGCATTTATAGTGTTTCAAATCCCCAGCTACCAGCTGTAACATAGAGTGATTTAAAATTCCTTACCAACCTGACAAGTGCAATTAGGTCAATTTGAAGTTGTATATATGGGTCAGAGATAAGAAAGAAAGCAAGTTATGTATTTATAATTTTACATATCAAAGACTATAGTCTCACTGTGAAAACTGTGTTTCGTTCATTCATATATGTTGCAAACAAAATCATTTGTTCATTTTGTCAGAGTGCTTATCCAGCTTGACTTCTGTAAATAAAAGACAATTCATATTGTAGCATGTGATACAGTTTAGGAGTTGGGGTATGGAGAAAGTTTTCTCTGTTCTTATCCCAGGTCATGGTTATCATTCATTCAGATATTGGGCAGAAAAGAAACAGTCTGGATTGCAAGGGACATGTGATCTGTTTTCAGGGGTAACCAAAGATGCAGATATCTGTTGTACAAAGCCCAGAATTGTGAAGGAGGGAAATGTAGCAATCAATTTGTACACGGCAAAATCTCATGTACAGCAAATGACTTGAATAAGAAGTTATTTGTTTTTGCTGCTGTTGGTTGGCAGTGAAGGAGATTTTGGCTAATACACTGACAGAACTCCATGCCTTCAAGTAATTTTGCAAAATCTTTTATATCCACCCAACAAGGCAGACAAGACTGGAGTTTAACAATGAAGCAATACCCTGTCAGCTCTGTCTTCAGATGTCATCTAGATTACATACACGTGTGATATTATTGTTGCGCACACCTGAATTGTAAGAACCATGTAAGATTATAGAATGCTAAATCTACAAAATCTGTAAGGAGTATCAGTCGGAAATATGTTAGTTGTATCAACTCTATTTTCAGCACTTTCGCGTCACATCTTACCTTTGAATTATCTTCCATTATCCAGTTTTTATTTTATTGACAGGTGCACAAGCCTAAACCCATAACAACCAGAACACTATGAAAACTTCTCTACTTGCAAGACATCACAATCAAAGGCAGACACAGAGATGCACCAATTAACACCACTTTAATTAAACAACACGTATTGTAATACAACTAATGCCACAGTAAGGTTAAGCATTGGAGAATTACAATAAGAGCTTGATTCCTAAATGTAACACGTTCTTAGCTGGGTTTTTTTTTTACCTACTATCATTATTACAGAGCTATGTTAATTCAACATGACACTGTCAAATCCAGGCTATTCCAAAATGAAAACATAAACCTAAGACTCCTCTTAATAGGTTGGTGCATGTAGCTTTGCCTTCCCCCTGAGTGGTTCTGGCGATCTGCTGTCCATGGTCATTGTCACCATCCACAGTTGTTGTCTCCTTTCTTTGACTATCATCATCTTCACCCCTCTTAAGTAATGTAGCATGCATTTTAACTCTTTATAATGAACACCATTGCTTTCCTTTCTGTAGGTTTGGCAATATAAACCATTAAGCATTAGCTATGATTGTCATGAAACTATAATAATTTTTATATTATTGTGAGTTATTTTAAAGTAGGTTTATAGGGGTGAGTATGGAAGATTCTGTCTGTGTGTGATTTAATTGAATTGAAGTTAGCTAGATTGCAAGCTTGAAATTATCAAAAGAAGTTAAGTGTAGAAGGGTACTTGAAGTTCTAATGAGTAAACATGGATGGGGTCTTAGCATATAAGGTGTGAAGGAAATTTGCATTTTTAGATAAGTCACAGAATCACAGTGCAGAAGAGGCCCTTCAGCCCATCAAGTCTGCACCGACACGTGAGAAACACCTGACCTATCTACCTAATCCCATTTACCAGCACTTGGTCCTTAGCCTTGAATGTTATGACATGCCAAGTGCTCATCCAGGTACTTTTTAAAGGATGTGAGGCAACCTGCCTCCACCACCCTCCCAGGCAATGCATTCCAGACCATCACCACCCATGGGTAAAAAAGTTTTTCCTCACATCCCCCCTAAACCCCCCACTCCCTCACCTTGAACTTATGCCCCCTTGTGACTGACCCTTCAACTAAGGGGAACAGCTGCTACCTATCCACCCTGTCCATGCCCCTCATAATCTTGTACACCTTGATCAGGTCACCCCTCAGTCTTCTCTGCTCCATTGACCCAAGTCTATCCAACCTCTCTTCATAAATTAAATGTTTCATCTCAGGCAACATCCTGGTGAATCTCCTGTGCACCCCCTCCAGTGCAATCACATCCTAAGTGAAGGAGTTGTTTGGATTTCAAAGGGATGGTAGGATGTTTACAACTGGTAAGATAAGCAAGGCCAAGCAGTGTGTTTATATTTCCCAAGAGGAAAGAGGGCATATTGGCAACATGAAAGATTTTTATATTATGGGAAAAGTACATTTGCAAAGACATAAGGAATAGTGGAATTTGCTGGTTAAAAAGAGAGAAACATATAAAGAAGGAAGGAAGGTGATGTTGGGAGGCCATGTAAGATCTAACAGGAGTGTGTGAAACAGCCTTGGAGAAGCCTCCAGCTATGTTTGAAAAAGTCTGCTGAGTCCAGTAACTAAAGTTAGAGAAAAGCCTTTGGAATTCCACTGTCAAGTGGGTGCTGTGGTAACTTGCTGGCTTGCTTTTTAAATTTTAAAATCTGTTTTGGACTGTTGCCTTAAAGAGGGTGTATAGTTGTGAATTAGGTTAATGAAAAAATTTAGGATTTGTTATAGTATGTGTATGTGCTTGAAATCTTTTCTTTTGTTAATAAATATTTTAATTTAATTTTTAAAATCTCTAAAAGTCTTGGTGGACTCAATACTTCTGAATTCAAGGCACACATCTCATAATAAATACAAATTGCAAAACCATTGTGATAGCATGGCCAAGTTTCCCTTGTGAATTTGGTCCACCTGGCACACATCACCTGCCATGTCATAACGTGGCCCACTTTTGAGTTTATTTCTGTCCAATTACACTTTTAACATTCTCTGCTTCTTTCAGAAATGCTTCAAAATTTCTTTCTTTTTTTTCTAGCTTTCCTGGAATCAACCTGAAATATTTTTCTCTACTTTCTAGTTTTGTTCTGGACCCTATGGGGGCTAAATTGATTAGCCCTTGATCAAGGATCATGATGAACCCATGCCCTTTTAGTGGAATGCAGATAGTATATGGTGTGCTGCTTGTTCATAAGCAGGAACGAAGTATGTTACTGCCTAGCATTACTTAAGGCTGGCCTGTATTGCTTAAAATTAGCCAGCACCTTTTTAAAGGACGGGGCATTGTGGCTACTGAGGTGGGGCGGGGGGTGGGGTGTGGTTTGCTGAGCATTGGGAATAATGCACAGTATAATAATAATAATAGTTGACCATGGAAGAAAGCAGACATCAAGGTTTTCACATGCTCCACTGGAAGTCTTGGTGAAGAGGTGGAAAGGAAAAGAAATAGCCTGTACTCTCAGGGCATGCTCAGAAAGCAGTGGCAAGGAATAACAGAGGAGCGCTCCAGCAATTAGTTCTCGGACAGATCTCGCACTAGACCCTCTATGGACCGGCCTTCGATCTTGCTTGTTTTGCTAACCTTTGTAATTATGTGGATCTCATCTTGGGTTGTAATGTTGTGGCTGTGGTGCAACACTAAAGGAGACTTCGTCCTTGATGAAAAGCTGTTATTCAATAGTTTGTTAAATACCCATACCTTGCCTGCAACAAAGATGAAAATATCTGCATTCTTCAGAACAGCAGTATTGATACATTTAGGGCTGTATACCACATTTATTTTATCATAGGAATGCTCTCTGTCATTCTAATTTGTATAGTATTGTATTTCATCAGCTCTTTTCTCCTTTCAATTATATTTCCACAACTCCACAGCTTCAAGCAGGACCTGAAAAATTTTATATGTTTTCTTTGCACTCGAGTTCATTATCTGCAGGTGTTACACTTCAAGCAAGTTCTGCAGTGAATGTGCAGCTCTTGTTTCTTGTCTGGGTCCATCAGTATCATCACATCTATGTGCCTAATGAACTTTGAAACAGTTCTGTGACTATATGGTTGGCCTGCTGGTAGTAACATGAAGCGTACCATGTGGCGATCAGTCCAGCATTCTGCTCCATGGTCGTGGTCATGCTTATAGGTAGGAAATTACATTGCCAGATGCTGATGTAATCAATAAGAAGCCATATCTTTGTTACAGGTTGCATCCAAGATATTTCATGTTAGTCTGTCTGGAAGAAGACTGCACTAGGGAAAGAAAAAAGTTGTATTTATTAGTGATAACTATTGCATGCTTGACATGACAGCCACAAAATTGGACCCCATAATGCCACTGCTGTTTTTGCTATGGAAGCCTGAAGTCCCAAATATAGTAGTCAATCCACTATACTAGTCTGGGCATGCTACGCACATGTTATGTATGTGTCGGAAGCATGTGGACTGGGCAGATCACTCAGCATTTAATGCTAACCACCCCCTAACTCACACTTTATTTTAAGGGATCAGCATGGGATTTTCAGGTGAGTTGCTTTTGACTTTCTTTTCCTCATGCAAGTTAGTCTACTGTGTTGTTGGAGGAGGTCTAAAAAGTTGTTGGAGTTATAAGGGAGTGATGCTCGACTTTTCTAAGGCGTTCAGTAGCATTTCAAGGCCTCTGAGCAAAAAACATGCACTCACTCCTGGGGCTATATATTTGCAGCCCTGTTGGGCAGAGAGCACAGGCAGTGGAGAGGGAAGCTATGCACAGGAGAAGAAGGAAGGCTCTCAATAGAAGTTTGTACCCACCTAGGATCTTCAGGGAACCTTTCTCTGACAGCCACCTCAGCCAGGAGCAGTGTCTAATGAGCAAGGAGGTGATCAATGAACTGTGCCACCTCCTTCAAAAGGACCTGCAGCCACAGAGCAGGGCAGGGATGACACTATCAATGGCCATGGAGATCACTGTGGCTCTAATTTCTAAACCTCAGGATCCTTCCAGGCTGGAGTCAACAACATTGCCAACTTCCCATAATTTGCTCTGCTTTGCTGCATCAGGGTTGCTAGGAAAGGGGATTTCAGAGACTTTTTTCAAAGCCGGGAGAAGCAGAAGAAGGGGGCCTGGGCTTTGCCAGGGTGGTGAGATTCCCACTGGTGCAGGGTGCCATTGATTGCACATTCTGTGGGCACCAGATATTTCATTCCAGCCAGCTTGGTCCTCACCTTTGCAGCAATAGTGATGTCTGAACAAGCCAGATTTCATGTTATCAAATCATTTATCTGTTCTACTCTTTCAATGTCTTGCCTCTCAAGAAAAGCTCTGATGTTGCATAAAGTCAATGTCATGTTCTGTTCTTTGTCAGCTTTATGAGTGCCGTATACAGGGTAATCTACTGGTCACAGTGAACTGACCTGACTCTTAAAAGGCCGTCAATTTTTGGGCCACTTTTCCTTGCCTTTTCCTCATATATAAACCCCTAAAAAAAGGGGCTTCTTAATTATCTTGGATTCTTCTAAATGTTTTCTTGGATATCCAACCCAAATCAACCAGAATCCTTTCATGAAAGTCTGCAGTTGAAGCTCCCTGCATCCTCATGCCATACTGCTTTACTAATCACCCATAGCAACAATGCTTCTATTTCCCTGTCTGCCCTGCAAAAAAAGCTGAAACTTGCACAGGAATGGATTTAAATGAACGTGTTTTTTACCAAGCTGTTGTCGCCTTCTTGTCCCTTATTTTGTGATTCAATGGCAAGGACAAATGAAAATTTTAACATTAACATCAACAGACAATCTTTGAGCACTTTCCACTGCCCTGTAAGACACTGCCCTGTAAGGTTCAGGAGTGGGTGTGCCTCCGATTGGCGCCTCCGATTGGGGGTGCACCGCCATTTTACGTGGGCGGGCCAATTAAGGCCCGCCCAGCATAACGTCCACCAGGAAGTGCTATGCGGTCCCTGTGCGGACGGGTGGTGGGGGGATTCCCTCAGCCGAGAGTGCGTTCTTTCGCACATGTGCCCAAAAGAGCTCGCTCACTCTTCCTGAGGCTAAGTGCTGCCTCAGGGAGATCAGCGCCAAATTCAAAAATGTTAAATATAGAAAAATAAAATTTCCCTGATGTCCCTTCATGTGACACTGTCACATGAGTTGGGAAATGTCCATCACTTTTAATTAAACTTTTAATACTTTTTAAAAACCTACATGAAACCTCATCCCGCCCATGGATGAGGTTTCATGCTTTTCCTGAAGCCCACCAGGGCTCCCGGCCTGCCCGCCAACCTTAAGGGCAGGTCCTTTAACAAGTTCAATTACTTTTTAAATGGCCGCAATTGGCCGTTGACAGGTCGGTGGGCGCACAGCTGATTCGGCTGCACCCCTGCCGACCTGAAAATTGAAATGACGTGGGGTGACGTCGGGAGTTCCGCCTAACATCATCCCGCGTCATTTTACGTGAGCAGGGCCTGTCATCCCGCGTCATTTTACATGAGCGGGGCTTGTCCCCCGCTCACCGGCCTCAATATTCTGCCCACTGTTGTAGTTGGAGTCTGAGGATCCAGCAGTCTCATTGCAGTAAATTAGAGCCATCAGTAATGAAATGATCCAATTGTACTTGAGCAAGGACCAGGCTCTTAGCAGCATAACTGCTTTTTGTCCAATCTCCGCACTTTGACCCTTTCAGCATATGTATTCTTACCAATAGTATAGCTACACAGTTAGGATATAGGTCTTCAGGTTATGAAGGCAGGCAATGCCTCTTCACCACAACCCATAGATAAAGTTGTATGACACATAGGCACAAGAGAGAACAGAGCAGAGGAAGAAAATGGTGCTAAAAATCTATCAGCAAATTAGGCATTGTAGACTGGGAGTGAGGTGTGAAAGGAAGCCTAGCCCGCGCTTTTTAGAAGACCTGAAAATAATTCCTCACTTCATTCTCTAATCTTATTTTGCTAAAATTCACAGAGGATAATAAAGTTTTACAGTACTTAAGCAAATGAAAACATGTTTTCACAATTGTATACTTTCATGAAATTGTTATGCTAAGCAACTTTTAGATTTAAATGACTATCATTTAAAATTTATATATGTTATAATATGCAGTTCACTTGAGCAGTACTGAGGGAGTGCTGCATTGTTGTAGGTGCTACCTTTCAATGAGATATTATTTCAAAATCCCATCTGCCTACTTGCTAATTCAGGTGAATGTGAAAGATGCTATTGTGTTACCCAAAGTGGAGCAGGGAATTTGCCTGGTGTCCTAATCAAATATTCCACCCTTGACAAAAGTTACAAAAGCTTTCATCTCATTGTTCTTTGTGTAACCTTGCTTAGGACAATGTGACCACAACATTTGCCTACAAATAATAGTTGTTACTGCACTTGAATGCACAATATTTGTAAGATCTTGGGGTGTTTCTGATATACGTGTTAAGATTTCAGACAAAAGGTAGACATTTAGATGCTTTTTCATGGGTGTTTGTTTAATCAAGATTGTGGCAGGCAGTACTTCTACTGTTTTCTGTTCTGTCGAAAGGTCATGAGGACTCGAAACGTCAACTTTTTTCTTCTCCGCCGATGCTGCCAGACCTGCTGAGTTTTTCCAGGTTATTCTGTTTTTGTTTTACTACTTCTACATGGCTATTTCAATCTGCCTTTCTTGTCCCAATGATAGAATCATACATCCACTTTTTCTATACTGAATATCTGTGAAGAATAAAAACTTTATTTGCCTTTTTTTTAAGTTTAAAAATGAGAATCCCCTTTCTAAATCATCTAGTTAATTTTAAATTGAGTGTATTTACTTGGTCATTTCTTTAATCTACTGGAATTCTCACAGCATGTGAGGCCCTGTGAGAAAAATCAATATCTTCTTTATTTTCATTGAGCCATTGTACACAGAACCTACATAGACCACAGCTGAATCCCAAACTTCTTACTGCTATTTACCACATGAAACAGGGAGAAGCTTCTTGATACTCACTGCCTCATTAACCTTCTCCATCCTCGGCAGTGGCAATATCTAGTTGCAACTTTTCCTACCTTGTTAGTTTGACATTGGTGTGTGTGCTGAGTTTACAGAATCAGACACATCTTAGAGGTCTGTGCACGTGCTTTGAAACGCCTCTTCTTGCTTTCATTCAGCCTAGTTCTTGCAGGACAATTGTTCACCATGATAGGACCCTCTGAATAGTGCCTCTTTTGGCAACGGTGGAGAATGATGCGGTAAGTCCCAGTTATGGGACTGTGGCAGTTCCAAGTAGGATTATTGTAGATGTGCATCTCTGTGATTCCCAGGCTCCTCAATGCTTTCTTCACCTCCTTTTCCTCTTCGTTTAGAGGTACAGAGCTGGCCAGGTGGGTTGGATTCAAGCGGAATGGTTGGTATGGCTCTGGACATTCCATTCCCTTCAGCCATGGACTTTCCAGGATGTTGGTCAGGGTGTAACGGTTTGTTGGAATGGTTTGAAGGATTCCATGGATTAGTTTCTGGCAGGAGTCTGATACATAGGCTGGAATTGTGTATGATCCTCGTAAAATGCACTTTTTCAGCGTCCTGATGTTTTCTGCACAGAAAGGAACAGTTGCTGTCACCATGAAGTACAGTAGGATACCCAGAGCCCAGATGTCCACGTGGATTCCAAAGTAGCTCTTCTCTCTAAACAGCTCTGGGGCTGCATACGGAGGGGAGCCACAACAAGTGTCTAAGGGATCATGCAGAGGAGACAGTGCACTGAAGCCAAAGTCACCCACCTTCACACAGTTAGTACCTGAATAGAACACATTTTCTGCCTTGAGATCCCGATGGATCACATTGTTCTCATGCTGAAAAAGGAAAATGGAAAGTTAGGCAAAATAAGAAGCAATCAAGGAAGGAACAGATGAGAAAATTGAGGAGTTTATAGTCTCTCAGCTTTACTAAACGTACCAGGAGCACCAGGACCACTGAATATCGGCTATCACCAGCACCAGGTCCATTTTTCTATTCCAGTAATGACTTCTTCCCAGAGCATAGCCAAGATTAACATTTGTAATATTATCATTCATTTCTCCTTACTTCTCTGACAGTAATAGGGCTAGATTTTCCTACAGGTTTTGGGGCACCAATGTTGAGACCAAATGGAGATCCTGAGGCTGCACTTTCCAGTAGCAAGACTGGCTCAGCAATTCTCTGGGAGGCAGCCTTCTACCTGGCTCTTTAGGGCTTCCTTTTTTGAATAAGGTGAGGTAACTCTTGTACACTGTTACAACCGGTCCCCGGGCAAAGTCCCCCATTTTGTTAACTTCCCAAATGGGACCTCAATTTTGTTATGCTTGTGGGTGAGGAGGAATAAGCTGGCTCCCCTTCTTTATTCAACCCCCTCAGTTGGTCACAACAAGGTTAATTTGAAAGGGAACCCTACCCCCGTGGACACCTTTTCCCAATCCAAATGTATTTTTTTTTTTAGAAGGAGCCAATTTAACCAGGCTTTCTTGAGTCAAAGAAAGGGTAAGCTTATTAGTTACAAAAAAACCTGAGTAAAATAATAAAAATGCAACACACATACACACAGATCAGAAACGAGAAGATAAGAGTCCAAATAAAGGATAAAAAGGATATACAAATCAATCTTTGGCTTGTTCATGAGGCATAGATGGTGAAATGTTGCAGCCATTAAGTTGGGTGATTCTGGTAGAGCTGACTTTGGAAGTTTCACAGTTGGTTTGGAGACACTTGGAATCTGCAGAATAGCTGAAGAGGCTGTCCTATTTTTGATTGTGGCTTTTGCTGAGCCTTGCCTCCAGCAGCAGAGCGAGAGAGAGACTTCACCTGCAACTGCAGGGGTGACCAGTTGGTCTTGTTGCTGTTACACACAGCACACCAACACACACTTCACTGCTCTGCAGCTAGCTTTTTAACCCAATTTTTTCTGTCTTGTGCCCAGAGTCTGTTTTCTTTCAATGCTGACCATTTTACACATTCTGAGGTATAAATCAACAGGAGATAGATTTCACATGACTGCTGAGATGTGGTAATCAGTCTTTGTCTCTGCAACCACAGGAGATTAAAGTTCAGTCTTTTGCATCTTTCCTATCTCCCTTTCAAGTGTCTCTGCTTGAAGAAGGCCATGACATATTTTCAGGTGCGACATTCCATGTTCTCTCAGGACAGGTCTGTCAGTATAATCCACATAGGATTTTTCCAGAAAGTAGTCACTTTACATTATTAGCCATCTTTTGCTGGGTGTCCTTGCTTGTATTTCTTTAAAAACACACTTCCTTAAAAAGTTCAATATGCCCATAAGTAATTTGTGGCTGTAATCAGCTTTTCATCGCAACACCTCCCTGAGTGCCAGAAACAAATAGCTCTAATTCAACAGCATAACAGCAGTTTGGCCATCTTGTTTCCAAGTTCAGTTGCATCTACCCAGTCCTTTCCATTGATCCTGCATGGTGGGTGCCTCTCCTGCACGGTGGATGCCTTTAGCGTGGGACAATTGCATTCTAACCATTAGGAAAAGGAGAACGATAAAATGCAACAGTGATACACCCCTCCCAATTATGTTTAGCTGACATTTTAATGTTTTAAAGTATAAGTTAGCCATAGTTTAAATATGAGTATCCTGCTATGACTTTCACAAAGGCTGCCTTCATTAGCTGTTCTTCCTTCCTTTCTCTGGGTCAGTGCTGAGGTAACCTGAAGGAGGACCCACAGAAGTTAACTACTGGTCCCAGAAGAAATAAATCCTATAAGGTTACTTGGTTCACTACAGACCTCTAGAGCTCCAGCTGTTCATTTTCCAGACAGTTAACATTCAGTGGAAAATCACTGGTTTACTGAGAGTCCAAATAGCTATATCTTGGGCTGAAAGTAACTTTGCACGGTAGCTCGGATACAGAACGCTAAAAATTGGGTTGCCCTGGTTTTTTGGGCATGAGGGAAGCAATGCACATGACCATGCCATTTGAGGTCAGTAGCACACAATTGTCATGCACCCATTTCAGCTGTATGATTGTAGCATTGGTTTGAGCAGCTCCAGTGATGCTTCTCTGTCCTCCAAGTTACCTTCAGCCTCGGCGCACAGCAGAGCATTTGCTGATCATGAGGTACCACCAGGCTTCCCATTAAAAAAAAATCATTGCTGACGGAATAACATTTTGAAAGATTGGAAGAATGTCTCAGCAGGCCAGGTTGAGGGCTCGCTGCTTTAGTGATGCTATACTGGAGACTCTGGTCACTGAAATGCACTCCAGGATGGAGGCAATGTTTTCCCGGGTGGGAAGAAACCCTCAAGACACAGGCTGAAGAGAGAATGGGAACATGGTGCCCTGAAAGTAAAGGCCTGTAGTCTGGACATGGCAGCAATGCAGGAAATAAATAAAATAACCTCACACAGGTGAGCAAGGTAAGTGAATACATCCTTACTGTGCATCTCATTCCCACCAAATCAGCAATCTCTCACTCTTCTCAAAGTGTCACATCTCCATCACTCACCCAGCTGCACTGCCTGGCACTCAGGGCCCTCGCCTAACAATCATGTACTACACCAAACCCATACACAGCTACCAATGCTGCCAGCATCACACCCACCTCTCCTTGCCTCCATACACCTTCAGCTATGGCAGGCATGTCACAAAATCACTGAAACTCTACCCTCTCTCTTGCAGAAGAAAGTTAAGCTCCCATAACAGCAGAGAGAGACAGAAGACTGGGGTACTAGGGGAGGGGTGAGGGGTGGCGGGCACCAAGATTCCATTCTGACTCGCCTGGAGGAACTGATGCTCTACATCCTGAGACCAGAGGCAATGAGGCCCATGGCATCTGGTGCAGCGCAGACTGTCCAGAATGATGGTAAGTGACAGCATTAAGCTCCTTCTCAACTTCTTCCTCACTCTCATCCAGAGATGTGACATCAAGTGGAAACTGAAGATGGTGTGACCATGGAATTCTTGCTTTCCCTCCACCCACCACCCCTCCCACCAAATGCTACCCACCCATTTCTTCTCCGCAGAAGAACTGTTAACTGGACAAATCAGTGGAGGCAACTGGAAGAGGCAGAGCTACCCCATGAATGTGATGAAAGTGCATCATCACTTGATCTTACACAGGTCACCAGCAACTCAGATACGAGCACTGCAAGGATCTTAGAGGGTGGTGCTGTATCACGGTCTGCACATGGTGAGTTATCAGACTGCAGCCAGACCAGGAAAAAAGGGTGGCTCACATGCCAGCTCCCTGGAGGTTGAGGACAGAGATGAGTTCTGCTGCAGCCGACTCGGGTGATGACCTCGATGGGGCAGCCTACAGGAGAACACTAATGATGTTGCTACTCTGCCAGTGCCCTTGCTGTTGCCTGTCAGCCAGCCAACCTGGGTTCCTGCTGCTCATACCAAGTTGGTGTAGTCTAAAGCTAGGCCCAGACCTGCTTAAGGGTGTCCTGTTTTGCCATCTGTAGTCTTCCCTATTGAAAGTCTGTAGCCTTCCACCAACCATGCTGCAACCACATGGATAGCACTGTGTAGGAGCACTAGGGGAGGCAAGGGCACCTATAAGAAAGACATTAAGGGATTGCACAAGGGTGCTTAGTTCATTGTTGTTTATCTAATTGGATGTGTTGTGGCGCAAAGATATTTTATAAAGGTTCTTGCTGGTGGCCTTTATAGCTGGATGTTGGGCAAGGAGACATTGTGGTGCAGAGTGTGAAATGAATGTGAGGGTGGTGATTGGTGGACTCACATTGAGATGGGAAAGTTGTTTGAAGTGGAAGTGTAGCCTCAAAGTCCTTTGTCTGACATTCCATTCAGTTACCAGGGGTGCAGGAAGCCCACAGGGATTGCAGCAAAGACATGTTTGGTGGACATTCTGTGTGTGGTACAGCTAACCAACATGGATCAGGCTGATCAATTAACAAGTTGACATAGGGACAACAGCCTTTTTGCTCAGACCAGAATAACAGAGGCCGTGATTGCTCTTGACCTGGATCAGGTCAGACAGAGAGCACGGTTTCTTCATGATCTACTCAGCTCAGTTGTGACTCCTTTCTTCCCACCCACCATGGATCTGGCACCGAGGCTACATCATCATTCCTTGGTTGCTGGTGCTTGGCTTCAGGGTGTCAGCAGAGATTACACTCTGTTAGAACGCAGAATATTCAAAAAGCAATGTTGACTACCTTCACCTAATATTTAAACTGGTGACTGAACCATGATGGTGTTTTACCATCTGGAGGAACAAGGCAAGTCCTCCTAACCCAGGGGAAAGCTTCAAGCTGGTAACCCTGCTCTGATCCTTCAGACTGCTCATTAGGAAACTGGTTAAATCAATGTCTACTTTCACATCCTCATTTCACCTGGTTTTAATATATAATCTCAAATTCAATTTTTGGGATCACAGGACATAGTTCTATGCACCCAAGTTGTTAAATGGCCTATTCCTACCACATAGGGTGTTCACGAAAGATGCATCTATTGTTGCAGTTGAACTGCAGTCACAGCATCACCTTGTCCTTATCCTTGTTTAAATGTCTGGCTTTTTGAGGGCTATTTGTGAACAAGCATCTCAACCTACTCCAAAAGCTCGACTTCCTCATTTCAAGAAGTCTCATCTGTCACCAGGGCAGGACATGATTTTTCAGACGATCCCTGCTTTGCAGTCCTCCAATACAACGGTACCGTCTTTATGCAGGGGATAATAGCATACCCACTTGTACTCAGTCTGAGTGTAGCACAGTCTTATGCATAATATTGTGCAGGTGATCTCTGCATTTGAACTTGCTTCACCAGCACACTCACAAAAGTGTCCCAGTTGATAGAGGCAGATGAGGATGATGATCTCAGGATTTAATACTGCTCATGGAATTTTCTAGCAAACACCATCTTGACCGCTGACCATAGTTATAAATACTTCTCTACTGAGGTGGGGAAACCAAGGTCAGGAGGCATGATCACATGGCCATTTGATTATGCAATGTCTGCATGCCACACAAACAACTGAGCACCACAAGCAACTCCAATCACTTTATTGAAGGATAAGTCCTTTAAGACATAAGTGGTATATGGAGGAGGGCAGAAGAAGAAAAGAATGACCTACCTTGTAGGGTCTTCTTCACTCTTTGAATGCTATGGCAACCTCTACACTATGCTGCTACCTGGTCCTTCCATAAGAACTTTGAAGTATATAAAATTGATACTGCTTTCTTCCTCTCACAATGTCCTCTGGCAGTCTGAAAACTAAATGCAATCTTGTGGATATGTCAGAATTTATTAATGATGCAGGAATGGAAAGATCATATAGACAATCTACCTTAAACCATTTGACCTTAAAATGAGATTGTTCATTAAATGAATGTATGAGATCAGTCCAGTTCAGTGGTGTGCTAGGAAGGCTACATCAATTTAAAGATGACAATATAAGATAGACTTTTCTTAAGCCAAGACTACATCTCCCACTTACCATATGTTTGACAGCTGCTACAATCTGAACAAATATAAATTTACTCTCATATTCCAAGAGTCGTCCCTGCGTGGAGATTCTGGTGAATAGATCCCCTCCATCTGCATACTCCAGGACCAGGTACAGTCGAGAATGTGTCTCCAGCATCTCATACAACCGGATGATATTTGGATGATGAAGTTGCTCCATAGTCAGAACTTCACTTATGAACTGTTGCCGTGAATTCTGGATCAGTTGCTTTTTATCCATGATTTTAATTGCCACCTTCTCTACAAATTACAAAGAGAAAGACATTGGTTACTTTCTAGTATAAGTGACAAGTTACTGAGTATAGTCTCTGCACTTCTGTAATGCAGTAATCGGAAGGAGTAGATAAGTTTATATCTGAGTCTATTTGATTCATCATTCAGATCCCTATATATGTAATGTGTTCAGAGCACTACATTATATATCAGGGTTGCATATAGTGGGATACAAACAAAATCCTTACTTTACTGAGATAGTGTGCTGACTGGGCTAAAGTAATCCAAGCATTTTATAGCCCTTGCATGTTTTTAAGCTGCTTTAGTATTGCCTCTCCCAATTTAATCATGGTTGGTAATCTCCCGAATGTTACTTCTATGGATCTAATATAATCTTGGGTAAATGAACATTGACAGACCAATACAAAAATAGAATTACCCGGAAAAACTCAGCAGGTCTGGCAGCATCGGCGGAGAAGAGTTGACGTTTCGAGTCCTCATGACCCTTCGACAGAACTTGAGTGAATCCAAGACAGACCAATGTTTCTTTATGATGATATGATTATGTTGTCTTGGGGCCAAGAGGACAATTCAGGAAGAATGCATTCATAGAATTGGCTTAAGAATGCCTATTATCAATTTCCGTTGTTAAACGGTTACTCATGAATCTGATGCTTTTCCTCATATTGGTATTACTCATACTACCTACTACCATCCAGATACAGGCATAATACTCTATCATTTGAGTGTCCCACTCTTTGCTGAGTGTATCTGGTCTTGGCTGTTACATCCATCATGGATGGGAAAAATTTAGGTGAAAATACAGTAATGTTGTAGGCAGCAAAAAGCCATGACTACTTTTTATAGTGCATCCTATGAATAAAATTGGGAAAATAGGAAGGGACAAAAACCATTTTAGAAGCTGTTCAACGGATCCTTTGGAAAGTGGCCCTTTCTCTTCCATATCTTTTGTTCTTAATACATGGGATCTTCCTTTACTGCATCTGCTTCCTTCATCCATCGCCTTCATTTTCTCCAACCGAGCAAGTAACAGTGCAACGTTTTATAATAATATTAAGACTCATCTAGTAAAGGTGGTGCTCACTTCCAGCCTTCAATGTTCTAGATTACTAGCGGCATCACCTTTGCCTTGGCAGCCTGAGCTGAGCCAATTATATCTTTACAACTGGGATCGACCAGTGGGATGGGGGTGTCAGGGGTTGTTGGATGGGTGATTCTGTGCCTTGCAGAAGAAAACCCTGGAAGATTATTATCCCAGTATTCATGCATGTGACTTGAATAAAATATGACCATTACTAATGATTTAATAATCACTTAATTGCTGGCCGGAATAATTAGATTTCTGTTTTGGTCCCAAGAACAGGCAGCTACATCTTTATCAGAGCAGCTTTATTTAATATTCTTGTCTTTATAATCTCTTGATGTGCTAGGATTTATGAATCTTGCCTGTTTGAATGATTTTGTGTCTTACCAAATTCCAGACCTCATTGTTGTTACAGGTAATGGGTATTTTATAACTGTAGCTGTCATCACCTTTAAGGATTGCTAATGCGCAATGCTACTGGGCATCAGGTACCAGGTCCCTGTTTTGCAAAATACTGAGGCACAAAGGTCTTCATAACCTAATTGTGCTTCAAGTAATTGGAGCCTCCGTAGCAAATGGGTATCAGGTTCATTGATTGGGCTAAGGGTAGAGGAGGTGCACAAGAGGCCATAGGCAGAGGAATCGGGAGTTTAGGTGGGGACTGGAGGTATGCAGGGAGCTGCAAAAATAGGGAGGAATGAGTATTTTAAATTTAAAGCATTGTGGGAAGAAAGCCAATGTCAGCCATTGAGAGCAGAAATGAAAGATCAGCAGGACTTGATGTGGGATAAGATACAAATAACAGAGTTTTGATGGGTCATAATGGCATTGACTTGATTGAATCTGAAGGCAAAAAAGGCATGGATGAGTATTTCAGCTGCAGAATGGGATGAGGCATATTATGGAGGTAGAAGTGGTTGATTTTTGCTACAGTGAAGATGTGGGGTTGAAATTGCAACTTGGGAGAGTAGGATACTGAGGTGACAAACATCACTCACAGACATTGCATTCCCTGTCTGGTCAATCAATGACAAGGGTACAGAGTTTTTGATAGGGGACAAAAGCAATTCATTTGGTCTTCAAACTGTTTAATTGGAGTAAATGACATTTTAAAAGCGGAGTCAGGTAAGGGCAGTTCCACTGAGCTGGACAATGGAAGAGAGGCATTGGAGGACAATACAATGTCCAACCATGTCAAAGGCTGATGCAAGATTAAGAAAGATGAGATAATTGCACCGTGGCCACATTCAGTGAGGATATCATTAGATCATTAGTGACTTTGGTTAGGGACATTTCAGTGCTTTGCTACAGGGGAAACCTAATTGGAGTGATTCAACCATGGAATTACATAAATATGAATATAGATTTGGAAGGCAGAACTACATTCAATTAGTTTGGAAATGAAAGAGAGAAAATGAAGCAAAGATTTGCAAGAACAAAGAAGTTGTGATTTTTCTTTTCGGTAGTATGTCACTATGGTGGCTTTGAAAGGGAGAAGGACAGTATACCAGGACCATTTTCAATGTAAACTAGCCTGGGGGTCAAGAAAGAATGAGTTTCATATATGTGGAGTCAAGGGAGCAGAAATTGGGTCTCATGGATAAGAGAGGAGTTAAGAGAAAAACTAGAGAAAGACATGGGTTCAGGGCTAAGGCAAGGGAAAGCTTGGGGGAGGGGAGAGTTTGGCTTTGTGGCTAAAGAAAGCAATGTTGCAGCAGAAGTTGAATGGATGGTTTCAATCTTAGTAACAAAGAAGTCTATTGAGCTCCTCACATTTATTATTGCAGATGGGGTGGCGGGGCACAGGGGAAATGGGTTGAAAGAGATGGTTTCTCTTGGAAAAAGGAAACAAAAGGCTATCTTTGCCTCCCCTTCTGAGGGGAGGGTGAGGCTGATGGTCCTTGGGGGATGTGCTTCTGCCAGGTCTAGTGATGTTTGGCTAGAGCAGCTGTATGAAAGATATATTTAATTCTGCAGCAAATGGAGGCAATGACCATGGCATGAAAGAGCAAAGACTTTGCTAGAGCCAGGGGCATCAGAGGTGGGGTCAGGGGTGTGATTGAACAATCTGAAGGCAATGATGAAGGGATGAGGAACTGTGATCTCATTGAATGACAGACAGGTTCAAGGAGTGAACAGCCTACTCCTGTTCCTAAGTTCAAAGGCCGGGGAGACCGCATAATGAAATGATTGACACTATAAGTACATCATATTGATTAACATCATCCCATCTCAGCATCACCAATAAAAGAACATTTGACGAAGTGCTCCGAATATGGAGAATAAGTTGAATCTTCCAATTTGAAAATGTTAATACTTTACTGCCCCAAAAATGTCTTAAAAAAACTGTGAGTAAGGTCCTCCCACGATCCAAAATCTATCCAGTGATCATTATTCAAACAGCAGTCAACTGATTATGAAAAGGAAGTGGTAATAAATGAACTTCACTGACAACGGTTGTGTCCGTGATAATCTGTGGGCTATATTCCCAGTGCTGGTTTGCTAGTTCCTTAATGGGCTATGTTTTCAAATTGTTAGTTTAATGTCAAAGATTGTTGATAATTGTCAGAATTTCCTCAGAGGAAAATGCCAGTGACAATTATCAACGATATAAATACTGTAGCTACAAAAGCAGGTCAGAGGCTAGGAATCTTGTGATGAGTAACTCACCTCCTGACTCCCCAAAGCCTATCCACTGAAGGGTTCTCAAAATTCCCGCATTTTTCATATCATCAACAATGATATGACTTTTGGACTTTTAAACTGTTGAGTTAAATGTAAAACCCTGCAGACAGGAGGCTGAGCCCATGAAGGCCTGGGGCTGCACATGCCCGGGCTTATTGAGTACAGTGTGGATTGTTTTACCTGAAACCAGACAACGAGAGGAGACAGAATATGCATTCTTCCCTTTAATACAATCAACCCAGAGAAAGACTTCACCTCACACGAAACTGAAGCCCAACAAACTCTTGCATAAATAATTGCTACTAACTACTAAGGCAGGAAGGCACCATCAATTCAATTATGCGAACCCATCAATACTCCACACATACAATGGCTTTCAATTCAAAAACTAGTTACTAGGCAGGAAGACAATGATAAACATCATGCGAGCCCATTAAAAATAATGAGACGTCAATCACTGGGGGAAGCCCACCAAAATCAAACAAAGAACTAACCTTGATTTGGATTGAGATAAGAAATTCGAAAGACAGTCTAACTGGGCAGTCGGTTGTGAAGGAGAGAGAGAGAGAAATCAGCTAGCAGAAGGGTGAGAGAGAAACCAGCTAGCAGGCAGTGAGCAGTTGGGAGCGGTTGAAACAGAGTTTAAGCAAGAAGATCTGGAGGTTTTGCAAGCCCGCAGGCGACATCACGGCGAAGGGCACAGGGTGGTAGGCTCAACTGAAGACAACAAGGCCGCAACCTCAGCCCTCCCCGAAGATCAACCACCCATAACCGCGTCTTCCACTCAACAGAAGAACCTTCGCAGATTCCACAGACCAGGACCGTGTGGGGATGGCAGGCCCCAGAGGACACAAAGAGCGTACCCCAAAACGGCAACCGGCTTACCTGGCTGAATTTCAAACTGTCAAGGAACCCTGGGTTGGTGAGCTTGATCCCTGACCTCTTCTAGTTCAATTTAGTTAGGTTTTGGGGGTGGGATAAGGGTAAGGGGATTAGTAGCGTGATTTTTCCCTCATTATGCCATGTGTTCCCCATTCTTAACTAAGTGTACTTTGTAAGTCTGTATAATCTCATTGTAATCCTAATGTTATAAATTCATTTGTGATTTCAATAAACTCAGTTTTTCTTGCACCAAAACCGGTTGTCTGCTGCACTTTGTCACAACCCCCAAATAAGTCCAAGGTCTAGAACCCAGGGAGTGGGAGCGATTCGCTCAGAGCGAACCACTCAGAAGTCAGAGGTGAAACTGACTCACACTACCACCCCCTACACCATCATCTACAAGGTACAAATCAGGAATGTGATGGAATGCTCCCCACTTGCCTGGATGAGTGCAGCTCCCACATCACTCAAGAAGCTTGACACCGTCCAGGACAAAGCAATCGGCTTGATGGGCACCAAATCCACAAACTTTCACTCCCTCCACCACCAACACATAGAAAGAGCAGTGTGTACCATTTACAAGATGCACCGCAGGAATTCACCAAGGCTCCTTAGATAACGCCTTCCAAACCCATGACCACTACCATCTAGAAGGACGAGGGCAGCAGATAGATGGGAACAGCACCACCTTCACGTTCCCCTCCAAGTCACTCACCATCCTGACCTGGAAATATATCGCTGTTCCTTCACTGTTGCTGGGTCAAAATCCTGGAACTCCCCTCCTAACAGCACGGTGGGTGTAACTACACCACATGGACTGCAGCCGTTCAAGAAGGCAGCTCATCACCACCTTCTCAAGGGCAACTAGGAATGGGCAATAAATGCTGACCCAGCCAGCAAAGCCCACATCCCGTGAATGAAAGAAGAAGCTAATCCCTAAATGCATTGTTTAAAGAGGCATTGCATGATGCATTAAGGTCCATACTATTTTATAATGTTTAGTTCAGAATACAATTTTAGCATTACATCATTGCACAATATCAGATTCACAACATGACACCAACTTGGATATCGTAAGGCAGACAGACTGTTGTTTCTAATCTTGGTACCAGTGTGAATTGTCCCTAAGCCCTGTATCTTTGTGTACATCCTCTTCTCCTGAAAATGTAGACAACTTATTCAAATAATCTCTCAACAATATGTTTATAATATCTCTTAATCAGCTAGACTCCTCGAAATGCAGGGTAGAATTGGGTTAAGCAGATTTACCTGTCGTCAAGCAGTGTATACCAAGCTTCACCTTTGAGAAGTTCCCAATGCCTATTTCTCCACGGAGTTTGTAAAATCCAATCCTTTTTCCAAGCATTAGTTCATTTTTCACTTTCCTGTTGTTCCTCATGTCATAAGTAAGTTTTTCAAAGGGTGTGAGTAATATGTTTTGCCCCTCCCCCTCTTCGTCATCATCTATCTTGTGTTGCACCAGCTGCTTAGCACCTTCTGTTGAGCTGAGGCAACCCCCCAAACCCTCAGTGTGAACAGAAAGCTTTGTTACAGCCATTGTTAATGTTCACAGTTTGTATCTGAAAAACTGGAACTGGAACTCCTTCACATCCCTTTAGAGAAAAGCTCAGTCAAAGCTGACAAGATGTTCCCCTCTTAAAGAAGTATCCTCTCATTGAAATAGCCGGTCCTTGTGGAATCTCATCTCTATGGAATCTCTGTTCCTAATAATCTCTTTTCCTTCCCAGACTTTGATACAAGTTAAATCCATTTGTCTCTGTACTCCAGATCTAAATGATGCTGCCACAGAAGATGGTCACTGCCATTGAGACTGGAATATTGCTACTTGATCTTCATAATCAGTTGAAGGTTGAACAACATTCACTTTATCTTCTACCCAATGAAGCGAATAGATTCTGAATGGTGGGAGCTCCTTCTTCAACCTCTACACAATACCAACGATTTCTCTGAGATGGCACTAGAGGAAAAATAAATTTAGTTTCAGCAACTGGCAGTAAGGAGATCTGTACATAAAGCCTTATTTTGTAAAGAGCCACAAAAATCCACTTGACATCTTATAAACTAGGAAGAGATTAGCCCAGAGAAAACTATTTTATATTTTGTTTGGTACTGACAAACTGCGGTTGAAGTGTCTTTGTTCAACAATTTATGCAGTACTAAAGCTCTTTTCATAGGGCAGAAAACAAACACTGAGCAGTGGCAGAAGGAAGTTTATAGTCAAAAATAACATCCTATGTGATGGGCACTTTCCATCCTTACTCTTCTTGACCTGTCTGTGGCCTATGACATGATTGACCACACCATCTTCACCAAAGGCTCTCCGCCATTGTCCAGCTGGATAGGACTGCCCTTGCTTGATTCCATACATCCAGTCATAACCAGAGAATCCCCTACAATGGCTTCTCTTCCCATTACTGCACCATTACTTCTGGAGGCTCCCAAGTATTTGGCCTCCTCCTATTTCTCATCAATATACTGCCCTTCAATGACATCATCCAAAAACAAGTGAGATTCCATATGTAAACTGATGAGACCCAGCTCCAACTCATCACCACCTCTCTTGACCCCTTTACTTTGTCATGCTGCTTTGACGAACATCCACAATTGGATAAGCAGAAAATTCCTCCAGTTAAATATTAGCTATTTTCTTCAGCTCCTGCCACAAACTTGATTCCCTAGCCACCAATTCTGTCCTCCTCCCTGGCCACTGTCAGAGGCTGAACCAGATCATTTGCCACCTCAGTGCCCCATATCCTCTCCATCACTAAAACAAATACCTCTATAATAACGCCCATCTATGTCCCTGCCTCAGCCCATCAGCTGCTGAAACCCTCATCCAACCTTTTTTTACCTTTACACTTGATGATTCCACTACTTTCCTTGTCAACTGCCATCTTGCACCTCTGGAACATCAAGCTTATCCAAAACTCTGCTGTCTGTATCATAACTCATCTCAGATCCCATTCTCCCATCACCTGTGACCTACATTGGTACCTGGTCCAGTAAAGCCTGAAATTTAAATTCCACATTCTCGTGATCCAATGCCTCATAGCTTTGCCCCTCCCTACCTCTGTAACCTCATTAAGCCCGACAATCCTCCAAGAACTCTGCATTTCCTTTGTCCCACCATTGGTAGCTATGCCTTCCCTTCAAAAATGTAATTCCGAAAGATCAGTATGTGACTAATTTTGAACATCACTGTTAAATTGGTAAAATGAGAGCTTTGTGAAAATTAAGTGTTCACATGGTGAAATGCTACATGCATTCATTTGCACATAAAGACATTTGTAAATTAACTTCTCTTGCCATTTTTGCAAGAGCACCCTATGCTCGTATAAAAGGCCTCCTGGAAAATCACCCAATGGATGTGCAGAATGGCAAAATGGCTCCTCATGTAGTTTTCCAGTTCCTGCATGCCTGAAACCAATTGGTAGGAACAATGACCATGCAGATAATTCACTCCTCAAAGAGGAAAGGTAGCAGGGCCAGTGGAAGAGAAAATGAAATGGCTGAGCATGAGCATTTTGAGAGGATGTAGGTGAATTTTCAGATTTTAGGGGCAGAGAAACAAAGCCTGAGGGAGAGCCCTCAGTGAAAATTGGGCTACGTACAGGTAGTTGTGTAGCCAGGAGATGGATGGGGGATAGTTGAGCACACAGACATGTCTCATATAGGAAACAAGCCTGAAGAGTGCAGGGGAAAAGAAAGTGGAATAAACGTGCTGATTTGAAGAGTGATACAAGATCAGACAACACAGAGACAGTGGAGACAAATGGGTGGACAGGTGGAGCCAGGTGTTATTAGCATACTTGTGAAAGCTGACTCCATGTCTTGGAGTCATTACAGCATAGAAGGAGGCCATTTGGCCTACTGAGTCCACGCTGGCTCTCTATAGAGCAATCCAGTTAGTCCCATTCTCCGGCTCTATCTCCATAGCCCTAAAAGTTTATTTCACTGAAGTGTACATCCGGTTTCCTTTTGAACTTATTGACTGTCTCCATTTCCACCACCCATGTAGGCAGCAAGTTCCTGGCCATTACCACTCACCGCTTAAAAAGGTTTTTCCTCATATTCCTAATGCATTACATGCCCAAAAGCTTAAATCCGTATTAAGTGTTCCTTGTACCATCAGCAAATGGGAACAGCTTTTCTTTCACAGTGCAAAGCACAAGGTGTTTCTGTAACTTCAGATATTGGCAAGCATAAAGTGACCCTCCTCATCCAGGAGTGACAATCCCACTCTCCCACACTTTTCCCAGTGGGCCTTCGGCATTCCCTCTTGAAGGAGGTTTGGGTCAAATTCACTTAAGTCAAAAAGGTTCAACACAGCCCTCAAAATATGTGCAACGAAGCTAATGCAAACAAGAGACAATGCTTGTAAACAAAAAAAAGGGAAAGATGTTGCCTCTAAGATGGCCAACTAAGCTGATATTAGTATGTGTCCAGTTTATTAGGGTGAGGCCTCCTGCATGGACAGAGCTTGATGTCCCAAAATCCATTCAAAGTCCTGAGGGAATTTGCATATGTTTAGGAGCCCCAGACATAACTCTAGTCTCAAAAAAGACCCAAACCCTGGATTTGGTGCACAGTGACCTTGACTTGATTTTGTAACCTTGCTGACTGTGTGTGATGTGCTGCTGGTGACAGTGGTGGTGTGGTGTCTAGTAAAATCAGGGCTTGTGATGAAAGTATATTAATTTTCAGAAAATTTTTCTGGTTTATTGTGAAGTAGATTAATGGGGCTAAGTGTAGGTGATTCTGTCTGTGTGATTTAATAACACTTAGAGTCAAATAGACTGCAAGCTTGAAATAATCAAAAGAGGTTAGGTGTAGAAATGTGCTTGACATGCTAATCAGTAAACATGGATGCTGGCTTAGCATGTAAGGTGTGAAGGGATATTGCATTTTTAGATAAGTGAAGGGATTGTTTGGATTTCAAAGGTCTGCTTACAACTAGCCGGATGAGCAAGGCCAAGGAGTGTGTTTACTTTCCCTGAAGGTTACTAACAATATTAGCAACATGGAAGTTTTTATATTATGAGGAAGATACAGTTTCAAACACATATGGAACAATATAATTTACATATTAAAAAGAGACAAATATACATAAAGGAGAATGAAAGGCTATGTAAGGAAGGCCATGTAAGATCTAACAGGAGTGTGTGAAACAGCCTTCAAGAAGCCTCCAACCATTTATGCATAAGTCTGCTATGTAAAGTGACTGAAGTTGGGGAAAAGCCATTTGGAACTCCACTGTCAAGTGTGTACTGTGTTGACTTACTGGGTTTATTTCAAATCTAAAATCTATTTTGAACTATTGCCATAAAGGGGTGTATAACTGGGAGTCAGGTTAATTAGGAATTTTAGGATTTTTTATACTAGTAAGTAATTGTAGTCTCATGTATGTGCTTATAATCTTTTATTTTGTTAATAAATATTTTAATTTAATTTTTAAAATCTTTAACGGTCTTAGTGGACTCATTACTTCTGAATTCAGTGCACACATCTGGTAATAAATAGAAATTGCAAAACCATTGTGATAGCGTGACCAAGTTTCCCTTGTGGATTTGGTCTGCCTGGCGCACATCATCTACCACATCATAACAAGTAGGTGTGAAGAGTGACCTACTTGGGCAAAGTACCAGAAAACCGTCTCTGCTTGTTGAATTGTACCCAAACAAAAGTCAATGCCTTTATGACAGCAAACTATGTTTAAAAAAAAACCACCCTGGCAACTTTATTTATGGTATGTGTAATGCTTGCATTCAAGTGTAATCCAACATGTCACACTGTCACCTTGCAAGCCAGCAGATCAGCATCCCTAATGTTTCAGGCTGAGCGGATTAGAGTTTCAATGACGCAGTCCAACAGGTCTTCTCGTAATGCCTTGTCTAACTGACCATGGTGAAGTCTCTTCCTCATTCTCTCACTCCGCTGCTGTTTACTATGTTCCAGTTGTTGGACCCTTTCCCATGAGTAAACTCAGTGCACAAGAAGAGCTGCAAGATTTCTGCCCTGTCCCAACCTCACCATAACCAAAACAAAAACAAAAATACCTGGGAAAACTCAGTTTGTCTGGCAGCATCTGCGGAGAGGAATACAGTTAACTTTCGAGTCTGAATGACCCTTCAGCAGAACTAAGTAAAAATAGAAGAGAGGTGAAGTGGTATTTTTGTTTTTGTTTTGGATTTCCAGCATCCGCAGTTTTTTGCTTTTATCATGATTATCAAAGCTGGATTGTGGCTGCACCTGGAACTGGCAATATAATAACAGAATCGCAAGTAATTTGTAGGTAAGAATAGCACTAACTTTCAGATTTGTTACGGTAAAGAAGCTCACAGTCACGTTGTTCCATTAACAGTGTCCAGCAACTTGGTGCACGAATAATTTTAGAATTGAATTAAATTGGTTACGATATATTTTAATGCCCAGATCTGTGTCAATAATATATTATGATAGAAACAAAAAACGCTGGAAAAACTCAGCAGGTCTGACAGCATCTGTGGAGAAAAAAACAAGATTAACGTTTCGAGTCCGTATGACCCTTCTTCAGAGCTCTTGAGTTTTTCCAGCATTTTCTGTTATTTCAGATTTGCAGCGTCGGCAGTTTTTTGCTTTTATATATTATAATAGCACTGCTATCAGACAGAAAATGGCTTGTCATGAATTCACAAGATTAGTTACCTGTCTAATTGAAATTGTGTAATTTTTATTTCTTCTCCATCTGTCGTAGCTTCTGTTGATCTGTCGGGTTTGTCCTGTCCTGTTGCATGAGGCGCCGACGTATCCCGCCCCCCTACCCCTGGTTTCAGTATCTTCTGGTGTTCTCTGTTCTGTGTCAGCTGCACTTGAAGTGCAGGAAGAGGCTTCAATCTCTGCCGAGTGTTACAAAGAACGAATAGCAGCAGTAAGACTGCTCACTGGGTTAATCTTATTCGGTCACTGACAGTCTTAAGAACGAGGATTAATGGAGTTACTTTTCCTTTTTTTTATATCTGGCCTGGTTATTCTTAACAGGATCTTAAGAATTACAAAAACAAAAACAGAATTACCTGGAAAAACTCAGCAGTTCTGGCAGCATCGGCGGAGAAGAAAAGAGAATTACTGCCTGGCATGAAATGACATCATTTATTAAAATGTGTCATTAGCGCAATCATTTCTTTTAGTAGAATGTAGACAAGCATTTTACATTAACCTGCCATTACTGGCCATAGCCTGCGATGCAAAGCAACTGAAATCACTTCTCCCATTATGATGTGAGAGTCACTTCTCACACAGCAATGCCAACCTACATTGATATAGTGCCTTCGACACAGGGAAAAACCTCCCAAGGGGCTTCACCGGAGCAGAATAAACAGACACAGAGCAAAGAAAGGTAAATTGGTCCATACCAGCAGCACGAAACGGGTTTGCAGCAAATCGGCAGTCAATTTTTCACAGCGCGAGCTTTCTTTTATATTTTCCATTGACTTGGAAAATGTTGCCAAAATGTTTTAATTTCAACCGAATAAAAGGCGACTGGGAAACAAGTTTCCAAAAAGACTTCAAAAACGATTGTTCTGAGTACGTCAAGTGAATGAGTGAAACAGTCACCGATTCGTTACCAGTCTGTTTTGCGTTGCTAGTGTTGATCAATTTTATCTCCGAGAGGTGTGTATTAAGAAGGGTATTAAAAGGGGAAGTTGCAGAGGTTCAGCAAAGGAATTTCAGGCTTAGGGCCTAGATGACTGAAGGCACGGTCACCAATCGTGGGGCAGAGTGAATTTGAGATGCATAAAAGGCCAGAGCTGGAGGAACACGTAGTTTCGTCTTGTGCGGGCCCCACTTCTCCCACAAAGATGTGCTTGTTTTTTTGGGCATCTCAATCTTCCAATTCTCGCACTAGAGTCTGCATAAGTAATACCCATCCAAATCGTGTGTGTAGATAAAAGCAAAATACTGCAGATGCTGGAAATCTGAAACAAAAACTTGCTGGAAAAATTCAGCAGGTCTGACAGCATCTGTGGAGAGAAAGACAGAATTAACATTTCCAGTCCCTATGACTCTTCTTCAGAACTAAAGAGAAGTAGAAATGTGATGAAATATGTAGTGTTTAAGGGGGTGGGACAGGTGAAGCTGGATAGATGGCCAATGATAGGTGGAGGCAAAGGAGAGATTGCAAAATATGTCATTAACAAAAGGTTGCAGGGGTGTTGATGGTGGTGATACTGGCTAAAGGAAGTGCTAATGTTGACATTAGGAGTAGAAGCAGAATGAGCAAATCCTGCAACCCTGGACCATGACCCCACCACCGAACATCAAGCCATTGTTACCAGGATTGTCACCGACCTCATCTCCCTGGAAATCTTCCCTCCACAGCTTCTAATTTCATAGTCTCCCAACCTCAGACAGGCCGCTTCTACCTCCTCCCCAAAATCCACAAACAGGACTGTCCTAGTAGACCGATCGTGTCAGCCTGTTCCTGCCCCATGGAAATCATTTCTTCTTATCTTGACTCCATTCTCTCTCCCCTTGTCCAGTCTCTTCTCACCTACATCCACGTTTCCTCTGATGTCCTATGTCATATCCACAATTTCTAGTTCCCTGGCCCTAACCGCCTCCTCTTCACCATGGACGTCCAATCCGTCTACACCTCCATCTCCCACCGGGATGGTCTGAGGGGTCTCTGCTTCTTCCTTGAATAGAGGCCCGAACAATCCCCATCCATCACCACTTTCCTCCATCTGGCTGAACTTATTCTCTCACTGAACAATTTCTCCTTAAACTCCACTCACTTCCTCCAAATAAAAGGTGTGGCCCTGCATGGGCCCCAGCTATGCCTGTCTTGTTATTGGGTATGTGGAACATTCCTTGTTCCAGTGCTACTCAGGCCCCCTCCCACAACTCTTTCTCCAGTACATCGATGACTGTTTCGACGCCGTTTCATGCTCTTGCCTGGACCTAGACAAATTTATTAATTTTGTTTCCAATTTCCACCCCTCCATCATTTTCACATGGTTCATCTCTGACACTTCCCTTCCCTTCCTTGACCTCTCTGTCTCAATTTCAAGTGATAGGCTGTCCTCCAATATTTATTACAAGCCCACTGACTCCCACAGCTACCTTGACTACAGCTCCTCACACCCTGCTTCCTGTAAGGACTCCATCCCATTCTCTCAGTTCCTTTTCCTCCATCGCAATGGCTCCAACGATGCCACTTTCCAAAACAACGCTTCTCAAATGTCTTCCTTCTTCCTTAACCGAGGTTTCACACCCACGGTGGTTGACAGGGTCCTCAATCATGTCCAACCCATCTCTCACACCTCTGCCCTCACACCTTCCTCTCCCTCCCAGAACCATGATAGGGTCCCCCTTGTCCTCACTTTTCACTCCACCATTCAAAGGATCATCCTCCGCCATTTCTGCCAACTCCAGCATGATGCCACCATCAAACACATCTTCCCTTCACCACCCCCCCCCTCCCCGCCCCCCTCCCCGTTGGCATTCCACAGGGACTGCTCCCTCCGGGACATCCTGGTCCACTCCTCCATCACCGCCAAAACCTCAACCTCCTTTCATGGCACCTTCCCATGCAATCACAGAAGGTGCAACACCCACCCCTTTACTTCCACCCTCCTCACAGTCCAAGGGCCCAAACAATCTTTTCAAGTGAAGCAGCATTTCACTTGCACTTCCCTCAATTTAGTCTACTGCATTCGCTGCTCCCAATGCGGTTTCCTCTACATTGGAGAGAGCAAATGCAGACTGGATAACCGCTTTGTGGAACACCTTCAGTCTATCTGCAAGCATGACCCAGACCTTCCTGCTATACAGACTCGAAACGTTAACTCTGCCTTTCTCTCCACAGATGCTGTCAGACCTACTGAGTTTTTACAGCAATTTTTGTTTTTGTTTCAAATCGTGCATGTGTCTGTCTGAAATATAACGCCCCTGTGGAGCCTAGAAATGTTTTACTTCATTAAATCTGGTGTAGACCCCAATTTGCTTGTCCGCCCCCACCCCACACCCCCACACCCCAGCCCTGCCACCCACCCCCATCCTTTAAGTTGCTGTCCCGGTCTCTCTGGGGCAAACCTTTGCATCAGACAGGCTTGGGCCACTATCGCTAAAGCCATGTGACCAGCATGACCCTGGCATTCAGGCTGACTCAGCAGTTTATGTGGAGCCCACCAGAGACCTCAGAAACAGGATTTTTACCTTGTCAGATTGTTATTACTATAACAACAGATGATCCAGATTTGTGCCAACACTTATTGAGAGGAGGTCATTAAAGGCCTCTCAAAGGCCATCCAGCACCACTTTTCCCATATATTTCCCACCGTCCACACCAGGACAAAATAGTGGGCCACATGGGAGCATTACTTCTGTTAGGGCAGGAGAACTATGCACTGGAATTTAGAAGAGTAGGAGGCAATTTGACTGAAACCTTTAAAATCCTGAGGGGTCCTGACATGGTGGATGTGGAGAGGATGCTTCCTCTTGTGGGAGAGTCTAGGACTAAGGGTCACTGTTTAAAAATAAGAGGTCACTCATTTAATTCAGAAATGAGGAGAATTTTTTTCTTTCAGAGGGTAGAGAGTCTTTGGAACTCTCTTCCTCAAAAGGTGGTGGAAGCAGAGTCCTTGAGTATTTTTAAGGAAAAGGTAGATAGATTCCTTATTAACAAGGGGGTGAAAGATCATCAGGGGTAAGAAGGAATGTGGGGTTGAGATTACAATCCCATTGATCTTATTGAATGGCAAAGCAGGCTCAAGGGGCCGAGTGTTCTACTCCTGCTCCTAATTCGTATGCTCGTATGCTTGGAAGGAGATGGGAAGAAATCTATCGCTTGATAGATTAAAACCTGCTTGAAGAAGAAGCAGTTAAGTGAGCTTTTTTGCAGCGTTGGTCAATATATTAATATCCAGTGACTACTCACCCAGCTTTTTAGTGCCTCTGCAGGACCAAGTTCAGGTGGGGCAGCATCACTTCCAGGTACCCGGTGACTTAACAGCAACTTCATTATAAGTGCCAGCAGTTCCAGCTAATTCCCTGGTAGCCAAAAGACTAAAATATAGAACTCTTGTTTTCTCAGATGCTAACACCTAGCTGCTAATGGAGCAGATTGGGTATGCAGGAATGGCTAGTGGGCATTCCTGGAAGGAAATCAGTGAAAGGACTCATAATAGCCATGTGTAGGGAGCTGTTGGTGGCTTTGGATGCTACATGTCTCAGGTCCAAGATTTGCAGACCAGTAATAGGAGTTAATTGACCTGCTAAGGGCAAACAAGCTAAGAGAAGTGCCACTTCCTCCAATTCACTTTGGCACAATGGAGCCCCTTTGATGTTCACTCTCACTTCTTCAATGGAATAAAGTCACCATGCTCTGCACACCATAGTTTAATGGCTCTGTAACCCCTTCACCTGCAACCCATGTTTGGGATTCTCCTCATCAGTTTTTCTTGCACATAACTTCAAATCTACATTTACAACACTCTTTTGCAATTGCTGTTTTGTAAGATCAACTGTTTCCTGGCAGCTGGGAGATATCCATCCAATGCTTGCCTTAATCTAATGTTACTACTCTTATTGCAGGAGAAAATGGAGAACTGCACAGGAGAGGCAAGGCACTTGTTGGGGACAAAAGGCTGTTCATAATGATCGAGCAATGGAGTTGTTAGGGAGCCACCATTGTCACTGTAAGAGGGTTTGGTGGGTCTTTTCCAGCTGTAGGTGAGTGTGTGTAAAACACTGCTGATACCTGTTGCATGCTTAACTTAATTTAACTGCCAGAAAACCTGTCTCCACATGATTCCTCTCTCTTTGGGTGGTGCAGACTCAATCTTAGTTCCTTTGCTTTTCAATCGAAAAGAAGGAAGAGGATTATGGCTATGGCCCATCTATTTATCCAGTGTGACACTGCCTTTCTCTCTCCCACCCCCCAACTCAAAAGGCTTTCATCCAAAAGCTCACAGATTGTAGGAAGAGGAATTAATGAGAGCCATGGAGCACAAGGGAACCAGTAAAGTAGGAATGGAAATTTCAACTTTTCCTAAAAATGGCTGGCTTAGCTGAAGAATTAGGGGATTCAGATTTCATGAGCTGTTTCTGAAAACACTGATGTTTGATGAGCATCACGCTATGTGCACATATTGAGGTGCAGATGACACCAGTTCATTTTCCTTATTAGATATGCACTTCAAAAGAAAACAAATGGCAGGGTTATGGGGAAAGAACAGGACAGTAGGACTTATTGATAGCTATCAAAACAGAATAAACTGAATGACCTCCTTCAGTGCTGCACTATGATCAAGAAATCATTTTCCTCTTTGCGGCCATCAACGGAGTGTGAAGCAGTTTCACTGCAGGCCTGAATCATTCTCCATCCCCAACAGTGTAGTCCAGTCAGTGTATTTCCCATGTTGGAAACAAAGCGTGCAGTGCTGGGGAACAGGCAAGAGAGCCCTATTCCAGCCTTCAGAGACATGAGGCTAAAGTACTTGAAGCAACTTCAGCACAAACAGAATGATACCTATTTCAAATAGTACTGAACCTATGTAGCTGCAACCTAAACCTCTGCCTACTCTAAACTCAACCTTGAAGGTGAAACAATCTAAATCTTCCCTTTACCAATCCCTCTCCATGCCCAGGGTAAGAATACCAACCCTCCAGACTGAACTTTTTGAGGAGGTGACTAGGTGCGTAGATGAGGGTAGTGTAGTTGATGTAGTCTACACGGACTTCAGTAAGTCTTTTGACAAGGTCTCACATGGAAGACTGGTCAAGAAGGTAAAAGCCCATGGGATCCAGGGCAATTTGGCAAATTGGATCCAAAATTGGCTTTGTGGCAGGAGGCAGAGGGTGATGGTCAAGGGTTGTTTTTGTGACTGGAAGCCTGTATTCAGTGGCATACCGCATGGTTTGGTGCTGGATCCCTTGCTGCTGTGGCGTACATTAATAATCTAGACATTAATGTAGGAGGTATGCTCAGTAATTTTGCAGATGACATGAAAATTGGTGGTGTGGTAAATAATGAGGAGGAAAACCTTAGACTACAGGACGATATAGATGGGCTGGTTAGATGGGCAGAACAGTGGCAAATGGAATTTAATCCTGAAAAGTGTGAGGTGATGCATTTTGGGAGGACTAACAAGGCAAGGAAGTACACAATGAACGGTGGGCCCTAGGAAGTTCAGAGGATCAGAGAGACCTTGGTGTGCATGTCCATAGATCCTTGAAGGCAGCAGGACAGGTAGATAAGATGGTTAAGAAGACATATGGGATACTTGCCTTTATTAGTCGAGGCATTCAATACAAGAGCAGGGTGGTTATGATGTAGAGCTGTATAAATTGTTAGTTGGGCCACATCTGGAGTACTGTGTGCAATCCTGGTCGCCACACTATAGGAAGGATGTGATTGCACTGGTGGGGGTGCAGAGGAGATTCACCAGGATGTTGCCTGGGCTGAAGCATTTTAGCTATGAAGAGAGACTGGACAGGCTGGGGTTGTTTTCTTTAGAGGAGAGGGCTGAGGGGACCTGACTGAAGTGTACAAAATTGAGGGGCATGGATAGAAAGAAATTTTTCCCCTTGGCGGAGGGATCAATAACCAGGGGGCATAGAGTTAAGGTTCGGGGCAGGAGGTTTAGAGGGGATTTGAGGAAAAAAATTCACCCAGAGGGTGGGGACGATCTGGAGCTCACTGCCTGGTGGTAGAGGCGGGAACCCTCACAACATTTAAGAAGCACTTAGATGAATATTTGAAACACTACAGCAGACAAGGCTACAGGCCAAGTGCCGGAAAATGGAATTAGAGTCGATAGGGGCTTGATGACAGGCGCAAACACGATGGGCAGAAGGGCTTCTTTCCATGCAGTAAAACTCTATGACTCCAAGTGTCCTGAAGTCTCCAGGGATTGAAGATTGAACTTTAGGACGCTCCTGGAGTGCATTCAGTCACAATTGGTAGTCTTAATCAAGATCCAACCCCGATTGACTTTCCCACACCAAACTAAACTGGAGAAACCAGCACCAACTCTGCACTTCTGCTCATTGCACCGTCTCTAACCTGATTGGTTAGGTTAGCAAGACTCACGATAGCAATCCGATTGGACCAATGTTTTTTGACCAAAGTGTTGTACTATTGGTTAATTAACTTGACGGCGCACATATTCTCTCTTGTGATTGGTAGAGGTCGTGCACCAATTCTTTGCATGATTAACGGGAGAAGGCGCGTTGTGATTGGTTGTGGCGGATTGGCTGCTTGCGAGGCGGGAAGACCGGTGATGGAGGAGCGGGAGAGTGAGGCGGGCGAGCCGGGCCAGAGCCTGCAGCTTGAGGCCGAGGCCGAGGTGGAGAGGCCGGGCTCGGCTCCGCTGCCTGGGCTGCAGCATAAACTGCTCCGGCTACCGCTGAGCCGTATCAAGGGGCTGATGAAAGCCGATACTGATGTGTCGCTGGCGAGTCAGGAGGCCGTCTTCGCCATCGGCAAAGCCACGGTGAGTGCGTGTGGGGCAGCCTCGGCCCAGAGACCTCGGCCCGGAGCAGCCGCCTGTCAGACGCTGTGGCTGTGGTTCAGTCACCGCCGCTATTGATGGCCCTTTGCCTGAGTTCCTGGACCCCTGCCCAGCGCTGCCAGCCTTTCTCAGGATATACTGACCTTTAGAGGGGTGCAGTGTATGTTTACCGGAGGGTTAAATTACAGGGAGAGATTACACAAACTTGAATAGAAGCAAAATACTGCCAATTGTAGCAGAATTTCTTCAAGGTAGGGAAGAGAAGTGGCAGTGAATTAAACACTAAAGTAAAAGCTAAATACTCCATATATTAAACACGAAAAAGTAAATACAGTGTAAATTAAACACTACAGTAAAAGCAAGATACTACAGACTTTTCTGAAGAATATTCGACTTAGCATTAACTCTTTCTCTCTCCACGGATGCTAGAGTATTTTTAGCACTTCCTGTTTTTATTACACAAACTTGGGTTGTATTCCCTGGAATTTGGAAGATTAAGTCATACAGATGGTTTCTCTCTCTCCATCCCATTTCCACTAGTTGGAGTGTCTAGGACAAGGGGGCATAACCATAAATATAAAGCCAGACCTTTCAAAAATTATAAAGTGCATCTATACACAAAAGGCAGTAGAAGCTTTGAACTCATCCACAACTGGCAATTGTTGGTAGATAAATAATTTTAAGGTATTAAGGGAAATGGTGCAAAGATAGGAATATGGAGTTGGCTGATATCAGCAATGATCTTATTGAATGGTGGAACAGGATTGAGAGGGTAAATGGCCTACTCCTGTTTCTATATTCTCTAGCACTGCTATGACCTGTACAGATCATTGTGGAGCAGCCCAGTGATCCCTATAAAGGAGCACTCTGAAGCTGAAGCAATTCGCAACTCAGCCCCCTGGTGCTGTGGACCTGTTACCTTTTCACCTTTTCCATTGCTTATGCCCCAGTTAACAAACTTATATTCAAAAACAGCTTGCATTTATAGATAACATCGTAGGGCATCCCAAGATGCTTCATTGGACTTTGTTAGACTAAAAATTGATACTGAGCCAAGGAGGAAGTTATGAGGACAGTAACCAAAGGCTTGGTCAAAAAGTAGATCTTAAGAAGTGTAGAGAGAGGTTTGAGAAGGGAATTTGAGTTAGATCATAGACAGCTGAAGTCATGGCTGCCAACGGTGAGATGAAGGAATTGGGATCAACCACATGATATTAGAGTTGCCCCTGTAAAATAATGTTCGTCTTTCTAGGTGACAGTTTGTCAGCTGGGGTGTTTAGTAGGGTTCGGGTAGTTACATACATAACTGCAAAGGCCAATCTATGCTGGAAGGTTCAGCAATTAGAACAGGATGCTGTAAATGATTGAGTTTTTTATGAATTGCTGGCTCAGGATTTCCTCTCCTTGCATTTCTCTTTGCCCCTGATATATGCTCGCTTTCAAAGGAGCCTGCGCCATTTTTTATTTGGATGCGGCAGGTGCAGCGATCCTGGGCGAGCCTCTCCCAGGACTTGAAGTCAATATCAAAACTCCCAAGTGAAGCCTTCAGAGTGTCCATGTGTCACTTCCTTTGACTCTCATAAGAATGCACTCCTGACTCAAGCTTTTCATAGAAGATTCACTTTGGTAAGTGAGTGTGGCATTCTGGCAATATGACCAGCCCAACTTAGTTGTAATTGTCTCAACATGGTGTGGATACTTGACATGCCTGCTCAAATGAGCACCTCAGTGTCTGGTATTTTGACCTGTTATCTGATCTTCAGAAGCTTCTGGAAAGCAGCTCAAGTGAAAGTGGTTGAGCTTCTTGGCATGATGCTGGTACACAATTCAAGTCTTGCATGCATAGAGAAGAGCGGACATAACTATTGCTCCATAGATATTCAGTTTGATAGGCAGACTTACTCTTCTTTCCCAGACTGATGTTCAAAGTCTGCCGAAGACTCCATTTGCTTTGGCTATTCTTGCGTGTGCCTTAATCACAAGGTTTCAGATTGAGCAGTTTCCCATCCATGTGACATCTGGTGATGCCAGGATCACCATCATGGAAGACGTCGGAGAGCGTGGTGGATAAAAACATGCTGAAGAGGGTTGGTGCTAGCATGGAGCCTTGTTTAACTCCATTAGTTACTGGGAATAGGTCAGAAAATAAACCATCATCCAGGACACGTGCTAGCATGCCACTGTGGAACTTTTGAATCATTGTGATGAATTTCTCAGGGCAACCAAATGTCTCCATCACCTTCCAAAGGCCCTTAGAGCTGACTATTAAAGGCATTGGCCAGGTCAACAAACATGGTGTAGCATTCCATGTTCTATTCCTAGCATTTCTGGAGCTGTCTAACTGCAAACACAATTTCAGTGGTTCTGGAACCTTTTCTGAAACCACACTGACTCTTTAGCAGCAGATCCTGGTCAAGATGTAATGGTTCAAAAGGATTCTGGAAAACATTTTGCTGGCAATGGAGAGAAATGAGATTTCTCTATGATTGTTTGCAAGATTGAGTTCCTTTCTGCTTGTACAGGTGGATGATGGAGGCACCTTTGTATCCATGCTTGCACATAGACTGAAAAGATTCAGTGAGCTTCTTGACCAGGCATTGACTACTAGCCTGGAGACCTCAGCTGGGATAGCTTGAGCTCCTGGAGCTTTGCCACTAGACAGGAATTTGCATTCAGCATTTCTAACAGTGTGGGAGGGTCATCAAGAGAGCAGTTGATGGCAGCCTGTTGATTGCTTCTTCATTGATAGATGAAAGCTGATTGAGGATGTGGTTAAAGTGCTCTGCCCATCTTTCTAGAATTCGGGCTTTTTCTGTGAGCAGTGTTGACCCATTGGCACCGAGGATTGGTGATGAACCAGTAGGCTGGGGCCAGTAGACAGATTTCAGAACATTAAGCACCATGGAATCTCTTTCACTCTTTGTGGTCTGTATGTGACTGAAGTTCATCTGCTTTCTGATTCAGCCAAATGTCTTGCATCCCTGAGTTTGCATTATATGATCCTGTTTTGTTAAGCATCGTGCTTGGATAGTGATGACTGGTCATGAAGGTAAGCCCCCCCATAGGCGATTTTTCTCCTCCAGTAGTTTCTGGATGACCTCATTTTTTCATCAAATCAGTCTTGATGCTTATGAGAAATAGGGCCAAAGGCCTGAGAGCAAAGGAATACATTATATCTGTGAATGCCGTGAGTGTCCATTTTTGCTGTACAGAGGTGGCTCTTGAGCATCTATGAGAGAGATTCTTTCACGACTGCTTGTTTGATCCTTGAGACATTGAGATGCTTCTGGACTTTGGTGTCCTGGGGGATAGATCTTGATGTTTAGCCTTGAAATAAGACTGTGGTCAGTCGAGCAGTCAGCACTTTCGTTACTTATACAAGCTGTCTCTTGTTCTGACTGGTGATGATATAGTTGATTAGATGCTAATGCATATAATGGGGATGCATCCAAGACAGCTTGTTGCGCTTAGGGAGATGGAAAACTGTGGTGGTGATAAAAGCTCATGCTCAGCACACACCTTCAGCAAGCGGAGCTCATTGCTGTCACAACTGCCAGCCCTGTTTTTCCTGATGACCCCTTCTCACACCTGGTGATCTGCACCAAATCTTGTCTTGAAGTCACCAAAAACTATTAGCTTGTCTGACTTTGGCACAGTAGCAATCAAGGAATGGAAGTTATCAGAGAATTTATCCTTGACTTTATCAGGATTGGTCATTGTAGGGGTGTACACACTTGGAGTTGCTTGCCTATTGCACTGCAGGGCGAGTTTAAGCACAATCAGACAATCTTTAACACCCTTGGGAAAGCAAGTCAACTTATTAACAAGATGATTCATGACAGCAAAGCCTACACCAACTTTGTACCATTCTCCCTTTCCACGGCTACTCCAAAAGAATGTGTGACCTGCATCGATATCCTTGAGCTGTCCCTCCTCAATTAGACAAGTCTCGCTGAGGGCAGCAATCTGCACATTGTACCTAGCCAGCTGTCTACCGACAAGCAGTTCTTCTCTTGGCTCTGTTGACTTTGGCATTGTCCATGAGGACGTGCTTGTTCCATGTGCCAATAGTGACCATGTCACCTTTTACTTTTTTTGTGATTGACTAATAATGCATTGATGAGATCCCTGCTAGCTGCGGCCTGCTGGCCAAGGAGGTGAAGCAGACAATGTTTAGGGCACCTTTTCTAGCCCCTTCCTCATATTAGTGAGCAGTATGGTCCTGAAAAGGGCTGCTCAGTCACTCTGAGCTACTGAGTTCCACTATTTCCTTGCAGTGTAAAATGACCCTATTACCTGAGCTGCCTGTGTGCAGGTTCACGGCTCCAGCTCCCACTGAAGCCACACCTGCTGCTGTGTCGCTCACCCTCAGCACGGGACTTTTAAAAGTAGGCGGTGGATGACAGTTGATGGAACAGTGATGAACGTGACTTGCTCGAGAATTATAGTGAGGGAGAGTTGTGTATCGTCAGCCTCTCTTTCTTTTCCTAACCTGTATTGGTCCAGTGGTGAGACGAGTCTAGACAGGTAGAGATAGATCCGGATGCTGTGGGTCACCAGGACATCATCTGTGTCTTAAGTTCTGCATATTCCACAACACAATGCTGACCCACCTCCAAGATCATCGGACCTTAGATTGGTCTCATCCACCCAGTCCAGGGGAATCGGTCTTTGCATATCAGTCTTTGCATGCCAGGGTAGACAAATTGCTAGGTTGCCGAGGGTAGGAGACCGGATGGCTACCCTCACCTGGTGGGTAGGAGACCGGATGGCTACCCTCAGCTGGTTTGGCTGACCTGTCAAAAGGGCTTAGTGGCGTATGGCCCTTCTCGCTACACCAATTACTTGGAGCCAACAAGCGAGAGCTGGGTGATAATGAGGACCAATACAACCACTCCAAAAAGTGTGGAGAGCACATCTGAGAGGTGCTACCCCTCCCTTATACCCAACCTCTAATTATAGGATTATTCCCTAATACAACTGGGCTCTTGCCACGCTGCATCCAATTTTTATTAGAGACGTTCATGTGTACTCTTTCTCTTCCCCTATTCTCATCCCCAATGTCAAACTTGAGACAGCATTGTTTAGGCACACTGAACATGTTGCGATGTACTATAAGTGGAATCAAACCTGAGTGAGCTGTATTTGGATTTGCTAGGCATTCAATTGAGATCCATTTGGTGTGCCTGAGACCAGTTTGCAATAGGAAAATAATTGGCTGCAATGTAAAGAATTAAGTATTTTTGAATTGCAACAGTAGGATGTTTTGAGATGTCTGGAGATTATGAAAAGCGCTATATAAAAGAATGTCTTTCTTTATAATCCAATTGATGGTTCTGTAAAATAGTTGGGATTTAATCCCAAAATAATCCACCCTGTTGTCAGATGTAAAGTGGTAAGCCAGTAGATGCTTCTCATTCCGCTGATACCAGTGCCAAGTTATTTTTTTTATAGGGCTACCTTCCTGGTCATCACCAATCATAAAGTACAGTGTACCAACTCAGGCCTTCACTTACCATGGGTCGTCTTAAAGAGCAGGGATCCGCATTAATGCAGGTTAGCCACAATGGGCACAGTCATTGTGATGGTAACCAATAGGATGACTGACTAATTGCATGGGATAAGTGAATAATGACAACAGTTCATATTTTATATGACCTGTTTAACATAATATGTTCTAAAGTGTTTACAGGAGAGTTATAAAGCAAAATTTGACACCAAGCCTCATGAGGTGACAGAGTAAGGAATGTCTTAAAGGAAGACAGAGAAGTCGAGCAGCAGAGAGGCTCAGGGAGTCAATTCCAGAGCGTTGGGCCTAGACAGCTGAATGCGCAACCACCAGCGGAGGAGAAATTAAAATTTGGATGCTTAAGAGGCTGAAATTGGTTGAGTGCAGATATTTCGTCAGATTGTAGGCTGGAGAAGATTACAGAGATAGGAATGGTTGAGGCCATGAAAGGATTTGAAAACCAGGATGAGAATTTTTAAAATGAGGCATTGCTTGACTGGTGAAGATGGATTCTTTGACTTAATCACAATTTGCTGAGTAACAGTACAGTAATTGTCTGGAGAGGCAAAGACTATTTTTCCATCTAGCCTACCATTCAAAGCTAATCATGATTCTGAAACTAATAACACTATTCCATCCTTTTTAAGTAATCTATTATGGCTTCATGCACAGCATACATCGGTAATCTCTTCAAAAATTATCTTCCTGAACATATTAACCATCATAACTTTTAAATTATGCCCTGTAGTCCTCAAATATTACAGCTGACAAAAGAACCCACCAGCATCCAAAGTCTCCACATCTGTAAACAAGTTTAATGACTATATCAAGCTTCTATTTCCACCCTTTCCCCTGAAATATTTCCTCCAGAGAGTGAAGTCCTAGGCTAAATGATCTTCTCTTCATATATCTCTGTTTGGCACTTGACATCTTGTGATTTTTTTTTAAGCTTCATTTCATTTACATTGTTGTGTCAGGTCCGTTGTACAGACTGACCTGATGATTCTACTTGAGTTTGCATAATCATTTAATCTCTGGTATTAAACAGTGACATTGATCATCTTACATAAGAATGGATTAATGAAGCTTAAGACTTAAGAAAAGCTTCCATCTTGGTTCCTGGTACTGTTTACTATTGAGGCAAAGATAACTTTCCTCCCTGAGGAGGGACCTCGTGGGCTGCCTGAGGGAAGAAATGCTGGGCCTGCTCAAGAAAGATACCAGAGCTGTATGGGGCCTACTGGAAGTATGTACTGGATCTCTGAAGAGGGAAGGTATACTGGGCAATCTCGGTACCCTAGTGACTAACTGTGTTTGGTTTCTGCTGACAGGAGCTGTTTGTTGAAGTGATCGCAAAGGATGCGTACACATCCGCATTACAGGGAAAGCGGAAAACCATCCAACGGAAGGACGTAGGTGAGTCTGCCAGCAGCTTCTGTTATGCCAGACTCTTACCAAGTTGTTAGAGCATACATGAGGGTCTTTGTTCATGGGATTATAGTGTGTATGAGTGACTGGGTTTTGTAGTGTTGATCTAAGATAAAGTGCAGGCACTGTTGCCTTGGCGAAATAGTCAATTATGGTTTTGATTGGGAGTTGTCCATGTTGCTGAATGATGCCTTTTTGTTTCTCTTTTAGATAATGCAGTTGATGCCACAGATGAATTTGCATTTTTGGAAGGTGAGTGTTTCCTCCCTGTGTTTAGCAACCAGTACCTTTGATCTGGTAGCTATTTTCTTCTCATGCTGCTGCCATTAATTCATACTTGGTTCCCTTGTAATTTGTGGACATTGGAGTGCAGGAAACAGATTGATCATGTAACTTGAGCTCACCCAGTAAAAGAGGCCTTATTGATGCAAGGTACAGCAGAGTTACCTCAAGTTGGGTGCTGGCGTGAAGGCTCAAACTTGTCGAATTGCACAGACTGAGCTGTCATTAATCTCCCACATAAGCAATAAATAGTATTAATACAATGTGTCCGTCCTATTCCCTCAACCACCTATGTAATCTATTCTTCAATTAGATTTTGGTAGTGTATTCCACAGCTTCATAATATTCTAAGTCCTAAGCGTCTCACATTTAATCTTTTATCTATGTCCCCATGTCCTAAACCCCTTCAGTTACTGTAAATAATTTCTTTCCACTGTCTCATCCCTTCATAATTTTAAGCATTTATCAACACACTTAAAACAGCACTATTAGTATACCTGCACCAGATGGATTACAGCAGTTCAAGAAGGCAGCTCACCACCACCTTCTGAAGGACAATTATGGATGGGCAACAAATGCTGGCCTTGCCAGTGATGCTCACATCTAATTAATGCATTTGCATGTACTGGAAGCTACATATATTAATACACAGGGCTCTTTTCTTTACAGACAGAAAGTACAAGTACACACATTGTGCCTGTTTCAGCTCAACAAAATAAGTGACAGCCGTTTGCTAACTCATTCCTCAGGGCAATGCCTTGACCAATCGGACAAGCTGCCTAGTTTAAATTTCAAACAATGCTTGGCAATTAACTGTCAGTCACCACCACAGGTGCAATCTCCATGGCAATGCCACTTGCCAACTAATCAACACTCTCTTCACATACAGTATAAATTGTTGTTTTCCCCTTAAATTGGTATTCTTGCGAAGTATCCTGATGAATGCAAAATGGAAAGCTTAGGCATGTCTCTTTTTATCAGCAATTTAAAAAAAACTTAAACACCTTTTAGAAATGAGATTGGGTCACCTTTTATTATCAAATTGCTCAATGTTTCAAGTCCGGCTTTACATTTATATTTCTTCATGCGAGGCAGCATCCCAGTAAAATCTGTACCTTCTCAGTTGCTTCAACACCCTTCTATATTGTGGACCCCAAAACTGCATTGTACTCAACTGTGATCCTATGATTTTATTAACCCTTCCATTTTCACTTTTATTCCATATTTCTTAACCCAGTATTCTATTAGCTTTTCTTTTATGGTTTTATCCTGCTGCTTTTAATGTCTTGTGATCCTGAACTCCAAACCCTCTGCTTATCCATGTTGCCTGGTCTGCACTTCAATTAGTAAGTCGTTACACTTCTTCCTCACTTCCCTCTCACAAACAATTCAAAATAAATTAATTGGCTGTGAACTACTTTGAGACATGGTGAGATCATTGACCTGAAACATTAATACTGTGTCCCTCTCTACATTTTCTGCCTTACCCCACTATTGGCAGCATTTTGTTTCTTTCCGATTTCTAGCACCTGCGGTTTGTGTGTCTCACTTTCTTTCATGTTCAGATTCTTCAAACTCCCTAACTCAATTTGTTGTAAGGAATTCCTTCACCTTTACTTTCCCAGGTTCTGGTGCTAATGCTGCAACACCAAAAAAGTGGGGACAACAGTAGTCACTGTGTTTCTTGGGTTACATATTATCATATCTGCTTCTTGTTTGTATGTCTGAGAATTTCAGTACACTTTATTCTTCCAGGAACTCTGGATTGAAATGGAGCCGAGCTTCACTAGAGGCCAAATTAACTATGGATGGAGAGCTGTGTTCAGAGATTCTCACTATATAAGTGTATGTACATTTTGTATAATTTATAAAAAGGGTGTTCTAGCTGTTGAGTAATTGAATGTTTGCAGATTAAATGACTACATTAAGATGCTTCTGTCATTTTTATTTTGAATATTACCCTTGACCACAAGGCCTTTCAATCATGCTGCTAGTGGGATTGGTATGTGTAGACGTAAAAGAAAATACCAACATGATTAGGCAGGGTTGATAGCTTACACAAAATAGATGATCTCTCAGCCTTTAACTATAAACATGGCAAGCATCACCACCCAATGACTTGTATCATCTTAGTAGGTGTGATGACATTACAAAAAGTTTCAGAGTACTGTAATATAAATTACAGAGCAATGTAATATAAACTGGCTTTTACACAATTACAAATACACAGCAAGATATGACCTGAAACCTGTACTGTGATGAACAAAGGAAGACTGGAAACCTAACTGCCTGGACTTGTGATTAATTCCAACCTGAAACTTACTCCGGGGGACCCACTGTTCTATCTCAAACGTATTCGTTTCTACCTCACTTCATTATCCTTCTGTGCATTGTGGGAGGATGGTATACATTAAATTATGTTTGTGTGTAATTTTATCAGAAATTTAAATCCATTCTGATTTTTTAATGCCTCCTGAAGTCACCTTTTTGTCACAGATATCAATTAACACATGCTTTGTATCCTTTTCACTTGAACCAAAGTCACTCCACACCCCTCAATGCTTCTTGCTTGTCAATCTGTTCAGTAGCAAGGGACATTATTTGCCATGTCTATCTGAGAGTAATGCAATTGAGGCATTCAGCTTGGTGTCTGCTTGTGGGGGCCTTGGGTTGTAATAATGCATCTGTTCCTACTTGCACAAGTGATTTTGTGCTATGCATAAGGTACTGCAATATGGACTTGGTGGTAAAGGGTAAAATTTATAGGTAAACTTGTGTAATGTGTAAGATCCTAATGCCTATATTCAAATGATGATCCTCTTTGTGTAATCCCACATAACCTAATTTTACTAACTTAATGTGACCTGTGCTGTATCATGTTTTGTCTGCCACCTCCTCTCACAAATGACAAGAATACAAAAAGTCTGCAATAAATGCAATTAAATTGACATTGACCAAAAATTGTTAAACTGAATTTAAAGCTGGTTGCAATGCCTGCTAATGCTAATGGCCTGTAGGGGTCCAGTTTCAGGGCCTCAAGTTTTAAAAGGATAGTCATTGATTAGGGAAGACTGTGCTTTACTTTTTTGACTAAGCTCAATTTTTTCTGACCTTTGTGATTGTTGGTTGAGTCTTTTCCTACCTTTTGAATTGTTATAGGAACTGTTTCAGTTGTCACTCAACTCGACTGAATCTAGGTTTTGCTGTATGTACCTTTCTGTACAAGTGATTGTTATGCCTGGCAGTACAATGACTCATTGGGGCTGGTTATCTGATCTGAATTGTGGATCTTTTTATCTTATTTATTTTCTTTGTCCTTTGACTTCAGAAGGTTGCGGGTCCAAGCCTCACGGCATGGCTTGAGCATGGAAGGCTGACGTTTCAGGTCAACATTGCACCAAATAGAAAAAATATTAATAGGTTGATCAGGGAGATGAAGAAAAACAGGGCTGCAGGTGCAAACTATAACAGTAAGAAGTTCCTTCAGCACAAGGTTATTCAGAGAGGCACTGGGAGCCTTCAAAATGCAAATAAGTTTAAAAAAAAATGACTGCTGAAAAGAGTAAGTGTTCTGCATGATTAAATATATCAGTCCTAGACTGACTGAAAGCTTTTATATTTAAATAGATGCCAGGAGTAGATGGTACTTATCCCATCATACTAAACAGAATAGATTTGTGCAGTGTTGACAATCATTAAGGGTGTTGCTGAACAAGGAGGGATCAGTAGATTTAAAACAGGTTAATATGGTCTCCATATTTAAAAATACTCAGCTTCCATTTAAAGCAGCCAGCCAGAGTTTGTGAAAAAGCAGCCAGAAGGCCCCAAAGTCAAAAGCCATTACCACTGCAGCAAGCCTTTCTCCTCTTCCAAGCACAAGTTCTTGCCAAGAGATGGTCATATGTTTAAAGAAGGTTAGGTCCTGGTTAGTGACCTGAATGCAGCAATATAGGCGGGTTCAGGGCAAATAAGGCAGAGCATACTTTGCCTTATTTGTGCCCAAGCTTTTTTAGAGGAAGGTGAGGGAGGGAAAATCAGTTCTTATATTTGGTCTATCCAATTTCATATACAATTTAAGGAAATGAAGGGCTGAATGAAATTGTGAGACAACAAGAATGAGCAGCACAATGACATGACTATAAGAAAATAACAGGATCTTTGAGATTGTGAAAGTAACGGAAAAGCAGTGAAGGAAAGTGAAAATATCACTTGACGTGAGCATAAGAAAATAACTGGGTTTGAAATAAGTGACTAGAGAACAATGGCTTAAGTGAGGAAACTGAACTGCAGTTAGCAGTGGAGAATGTGAATCGTTGAGAAGACGGACAGCAGAGACTTGGAGTCTAGTAACAAAAGGGGGGAAAAGTGAATAACGAAACAAGAATCTGAGGAGAGAGGGAGAACAGGATTGAGGGGTGGAAAGAATGAATGTGATGATGACCAGTGAAAGGAGTGTGAACTAATGAAAGAATAAAATTGAAGATAACTGAAACAAGACTGAGAATAACAGGAGAGAGAGCAATAGCATAACAGTGGAAAGGATATTCCTCCCTGTGCCACAAGTGGGGCATGAGATTGGAAGCAAGTGAGGAGGAGAATGCCTGAGAGGGATTACCTTGTTCATTCTTCATTATTCATTGGAAGTTTACAATGTGTAGAAATCACCCAAGCTTACAATGCTGTATTCATTTATTCTGTATAATACATCAATTTACAATGATTAAACTCTGCCAATAATCATGAAGCTGCATATATTAATACATCTATATAGAATTATATACACATATGCATATTTTACAACTAACTGTGCCGTCAACACACCCTTACTTTATGGAGTGACCATTTTTATAAAAATTCAATTTCTCTGACGCCTTCCTTTCATGATTGCAATTTTGAAGAGACTCCTACTAGTCCCACGATTTCCAGATCTCTTGAGGATGCTTGTTGCTCACCTCGAGCCAGTCATTATGCAATACTGGCATGGTTATGGCTCTGACTGGTAGTTATAATTTCCTTCCTGGTAAAATTGGGTGGGAATTAAAGGGCTGATAATAGGTTAATGGCACCCACAGCTGCCAGCAACCATGTCGTCATACTGTTTCAGGACCACATTCTCATCATCATCAAAATAGAGAAGATTAATGGAAAACAGCTTGTCTGGGATGCAGCACGGAGATGCCACGCCATTGGCTAGCTTAAGAGCATTGATAATGGACTGAACAGTGGCATGGTTGGTGGGTCTCATATTTTGGCCCAGTGGGAAGACACATGCCCCTTTACAGTGGTAGGCATTGTAACCTCGAGGGGAAATAATCCAACCAGCCCAGCCAATCTCTTCAAAGTCTACATATAGAGGATACCTCTGACACGCTTGGAAACCTAAGGACCTTGTGTTCCGGTTCTGGCTTGCTTTGTTCTTGAGTGTTGCATAAGGGAGTGATGGAGTCTCTGCGGCCACATCTGAAAGTGTGCAACATAATGAGTTAAGGTGCCTCGTGTATTTCAGGTGCCATTTAAAAACAAAAATCTTTTGTCCTTGCTGAAGATGCTGATGTTGGAATTTCACAGGCACCAGCACCTTCTGCTTAAAAAAAGCAAATACTGCAGATGGTGGAAACCTGAGTATTTCCAGCATATTTTTATTATTTCACCCGTGCAGAGGAAAACAAAGTTAATGTTGGTGGATGACCTTGCATCGGAACTAATATGTTAACTCTTTCTCCCTCCATGGATACTGTCAGACCTGAGTACTTCCAGCATTTTTTTTTATTAGTACTTTCTGTATTTGGACAGTCAGCAAGGATTCAGCGTTCTCATTCTTATACTTGGTTAACTGTCACCTTGACTGAAATCAGTTTAGAAAAAAGTTGGGTGCTACTATGCTGGATTATGGTAATACTTCAAATGAAAGTCTAAATTTGTTTGCTTAATCCCTTAAAGAATCATTAGTACAATGAGGTAGAGAGAGAGAATAACTTTGACTTTTACACCTGCTGCTGCTGAGCTGAATTTTCCACTCCAGGTGGTGGGCTACGTAGAAATAGTGCTAACAACCTGAACCGACCATGGGTTTGTCATGTAGATACATTGGTTCTGGCAGTATGAAATGGGCAGGTTAGGGAACATTTCTAGTGCATGTCTGGCAATAAATCTGCTGATAGGAAAACCTTAAGTCAATGTATCTGAGTCATCCACCTAGAAAGAGGGATTGTAGTCATGCTTTGAAACTCCTCCCAGCTAGCATCCTGTTAATGACCCTCAGTCAGCTCCTTTTCTCGAATGCCTTCCAGTCAGCGCACTGTTATTAACTATTGCAATTGATATTACTGCTTTGCAGTAAATCTTTTGAAATAGTAAAGTAAGAACCCTGATGCCAGTCTGTTCACCATTGTAAAACCACACCGGCTCCCATCCTTGTGCACGGTTTTACAGCACAGTGGGTGCATCTGCACCAGATGGACCGCAGCTGTTCAAGAAGGTGGCTCACCATCACTCCTCAAGGACAATTAATGATGGGCAACAAATGTTGGCCTTGTCAGTGACACCCACATCCCATGAAAGAATAAAAAAATAGTTCTCCAGTAACTCACCCAGCCCACCTCAAACATTAGTTGTCTATTCACAGCCAAATCCTGTCATTAACCAACACCCTCTCATAAGTACTTTAGTCAAGGGTTAGACACCGAAGTAATTTAGAATTTTGAAAAGCCAGTAGATATTTGCGTGGGAAGTAAGGATATTAAGTGATTTGTAATTGGGATTATAAGGATAAATAGCTACCACATAAGATGAAGGAGATTGAACGAGGCATCCTGTCCTTTATAGCAGTTAGAAGTGGTTGCACTAGCTGGTTTCTCTCCCTATCTCAGTCTGGCAGCACTGAGGGTGAGCACTTGACCAAGCTATTGCAACAGATTAGGAGTTAAACCTACAACCTTCCATGCTGTACGTCTGAGCAGCATATAGCGTAAACCCTTCGTGCCATCAGAAATTAAAAGTTAATCGTTATGTAAATGAATGGAATTACAGCTTTGACACTCTTAAATGGATTTGGAGTAGACTCCAGAGGGTACCTAACTAAGGTTTTACACCAACTTGTTCAGGCACGTGCCCAACGACAGCTTATAAGTGTGTTCAAAATCAGTGCAGCAGTGAGGTGGATCCTACTCTTTGATACCAATCGTGAAGATTTTACCTTTTAAGGAAGTGGAGGAGGCAATCCCTCTCCTCTCATCTGTGAAGAGGACCAGCATTGGTTGCTTGCTGGTATGATGGTCTCTCCCTGTGGCAAAGCGGACGCTGTGATTGTTGAGTTGCTGCCCAGCCAGAGTTCGCACAATGACCAGCAAGCCCTTGTTGCTCTTTTTATCCTGTGTCCAGGCATAGACCTGCCAAATAAACAAATCTTTCATCAGTCAAGTACAGCAAGTGTTTCATGCAGTGTAGGGTTGTATCTGTTATGTCTCATTAATCACTGCCAGGTCAGGCACAGCAGTTGTCAAATGCAGAACAAAGAAAAAATCTCACTTTACTCAGCCCAAACAATGTGCTTTAACCCTCTGCCTCAGGACAGCACCTCCTATTGCACCAATGTGACATTTCCATTTTCCACTTGCAAGATGGACACCTCTGACGGGCCATTGGGCTCAGCTTCACTCATCCATCCAGAATAAGGAAAACTCCTATCAAGTTATGTCTTTTGAAAGACTAAGATTTTTCACCACCCCCCTCATTTTATGAAAGCCCATTCACTTTTGTGTCAAGTTTTTATCATCTGTCCTAAATTTTTCTTGCATCATTTTTAGCTTATGTCTTTCTTGTTCTAGTATCCTAGCATATATTGAAACATATTTTATGTATGCTACTTAATTTAAACTAGGCCCTTTCAGTCACCTTTTAAGGTTAAAAAGCCATTCTTGGGAAACTCAATCCTTTGGGGATCAGTCCAATGACTTCTTTGTACCATCCCCGTGGATTGAATATTCCCCTCATGCCTGAACTGAACACAGTACTTAGAATGGTTTCTGATCATTTTACAGTTTTAGCATATCTTTTAACATACTCAACTGGTTGTGGAATCTAATTAAGCATTCTGTGCTCTTTGTTGTGGTTAACATTGGTTTAATGTTATGAGTAAAATCTATATTGCTCTGATCCCTTGCCACTTCAACTTTATCTAGACCTACACTACCTTCTGTATACTTGTGAAGTTTATTTTCCATCCACTCATTTGGCCTCCTAGTGAGACCGTTCAGCCAGAGATCTGCTGCAGAGCCATGCCTGTTAATCACATGTACTAATCCAGTGTAGCTTTCAGTATACTTAGCCTGATTATTTTATGGCATTATTTTTAGTGGCACAAGGTCTTTATCCTCACACAGACCTAGTCCATCATACAGGAGCACAACTGGCATTGCTGTGCCAAATATGCTGGTTGGAATGCATATTCTGCCCAGTATATTGGTAAAGGCTGAATGATCAGTGCTGTTTCTGCCACAGTACAAGAACATGAATAAGAGATTGTGACTTCTGGTTCTATTATCCCTAGCAAGGAGGAACATCTTCCCAACATTTACCCTGAGAAGTTATAACAAGCTTCTGTGTAGTTTCTCTGAGATATATCAAGGGGCTGAATAGTTACTCCCTTGGGTATAACAAGCGTTGATTCACTTACTGCTGCTGGTACAGCAATGGTTGGTGTGGTTACTCCCAAGCTATAACAATCAGTGTGAGTATTTCTTATAGAGTCATTGAAGGCACAGAAGGAGGCCATTCAGCCCATCAAGTCAGTACCGGCTCCTCGTGACGCAATCGAGTCAGTTCCACTCCTCTGACCAATGCCTGTAGCCCTGCAAGTTTATTTCCTTCAAATGCCCATCCACTTTCCTTTTGAAATTATTGAATATTGCTACTTCCACCCCCCACTGTGAGCAGAGAGTTCCAGGTCATTACCACTCGCTGCGTGAAAAGTTCTCCCTCATATTCCCTCTGCATTTCTTGCCCAAAATCTTAAATCTGTCCCCTAGTCCTTGTGCTATCAGTTAATGGGAAGAGTTTTTCCTTGTCTACCTTATCTAAGCCTGTCATAATTTTGTAAACCTCTATCAAATCTACCCTCAATTGCCTTTGCTCCAAGGAGAATAACCTCCGCCTTTCCAACTTAATCTTATAACTAAACTCCCACCCCACTATCCCTGGAACCATTCTGGTAAATCTCTGAACCCTCTCAAGTGTCTTCACATCTTTCCTGAAGTGTGGATGCAATGCTCTCGTGTGGCCTAACCAGAGCTTGATAAACATTCAGCATAACTTTCTTTATCTTTAACAAGGGTCTTTCAAAGAGCTAACATAGGCACAGAAGCATTTGTCGAAATTGTTACAATTTAAACTTCAGCAGTAAACCCTACATATTTACACGGACCATTAAAAACAAAATTAACTTTTCGCTGTTCAACTGATCTGAATTCTAGGAAAAGTAGGAGCCTTCCGACAGGAAAAAACATTTTATTCACATTATTCTACACTAATCCATCAGTCTCTGATTCTTCAGTGTTTTTGTACTATGTCATTCTATGAATGTGTTACACCTTGCAACTATAACAATGGTTTGTGTAGATGCTGCCAAAGTTAATGATATAAGAGGCCAACATGATTACTTCTGCAAGGTACCAGAGGAGATAGTGATTAGTCATGTAGACATGACAGGGGATCAAAAATGTTATTCCTGTGGTATTATTGAATACAGTAATGCAATGTAACTTACAGCCTGAGTGATTGTGAAGACCTCCCATGTGCTGTCATGGACTGCCAGTACTCTGGATGAAAGCAATTGTTGCCCCTCTGCTGTAGACGTGTTATTACTGTTCAATATCTGGTAGACACTGACCTAAGACAGAGTATAGAGACCAGACAAGTTGTGAAAGCCAATTACATTGTAAACATAGCCAGAAAATAATCAAAGTGGAATGAGCGCACAGCTTCCGGTACAGGGCATTTCCACAGGTCTGAATGCAGAAAAATTCTTTGTTTTGCTTCCAATATGGGGCAGCAGATTACTTTCCTTCCACCTATTCCCATTATTCCTGCCTGAAAAACTATCCTATCATTATGTATAACCAATTGATACAAAAAGCTACAGTCACCACGACTCTTAGTTACTGAAACTGTGAAAATAGATTCTTCAAAACTTGGCTCTTGTTTCCAGCTTCTTGCATAGGCAGTTTGAGGGGAATTTCCTATAGGGGGGTGTAACCGGGAAGTTACACCCAATATCATTATTCATTCAATCATTTTTCTAATGTCTATTTGCATCTAAATTTCCTGCCAATCTCACTGATATAATTGATGCATAAACCTGGAAGAAATCTGTGTAAACAATTGGGGCCCAATGATTGTCCCAAATTCATTCCTTTAAGTATGACATCTAAAATTTCAAGCCATCCATCATTCATGTATATTAGGTATAAGAACATGCAGGTGGCACTTTGGCGTCAACGTTGACTTTGTATAATAGACAATAGCGAATGAGCAGCTTGTTTTCCACCTTTCCCAGTTTCAACTGGAAACACTAAAACGGCCTGCCAATTCACTTTCACCTGCTGTATACAATCCTGCAGAACCAAAATGATCCCATTCTTAGATCATAAAAATGCATTCAAAGGCAGCAGAAAATTCAATGCAGATCTCAGTGTGGATTTAAAAAAACAGAAAACTCACTTTACTCTCGTTGCACCTATAAGTCTGGGTTAAGCTTTACACCCGTTTTGAACCAGTCTAGTTGCAGGGGGTTCATGGGTACAGCTCTATATGGAGCCATGAGAAAGTGATGCGTTTGAGCACTGGCGTCGTTAGGCAGGCGTAAACTGAGGAAATTCGAGCGTGGCGTAATTATATTTGTGATACTAACGGGTTTCCTCTATCTTTTCTGTCTCGATTATACATCTCTCTGCACGTTGATATACAGGAAATTCCACCGATATTGAGAGGGCATGTGTAAAACCACATAAACCTTACCTCTCCTGGTTTCTCTCAATTTCTGAGTGTCCTTTCTGAATTCGTACTCCTCACTTTGTTTCCTCTGAATTTCTTGCTGTCTTGAATTTCTTGCTGTCTCTGTCACACGCTCTTCCTCAGTTTGTTTTTATTTCTCTCGGAATGTCTTTAAATCTCTGTTTCAGTCTCGGATTCTCTATCCCCGAGTTTATCTCCCTTACTCTGTGTCGGTGCAGATTTGAATTTCGGGTTGGCTGCATTACTGAATGGGTCAGACTCGGCCCCTGCCTCTCGAACACCCTCTTACCTGATAGAAATGTTGCCTGTGGTACAGGATGCCCTGTGAGAGTCGAGTTCGCAGTTTGAAGAGGTGTAGCTCAGCGGTCAAGATGGTCTCGCTCTTGGCCACGCTGGACAGGTTGAAGAAGAACTGGAACTGCTGACTGCGGCCTGAGAAAGAAAAGGTGCAAAGGTGAGCGGGGGGCGGGGCGGCGGGCTGGGGGGCGTTTGTCAGTAACAGTTTCTAACACCCAACGCTACAAGGGGACAGCTAGGCGCTCACTTCTATCCAGGAAGCTGCGCACCGTGTTTCCCAGCAGCAGGTCGGGCTCCTTGGTTACTCCGTCCACATCTGCCACCGTGTTGTAGAGGTCCAGCATGTACTGAGGAGGGTGGCGGAGCCTGGGAGGGGACTGCGGGGCGTCTTCCATGCCGAACACCTCCAGCAGCCTCTTCAATGCCTCGGACCGTACCTGCTGGCTGTGCCCGGACAGACTGGCGGCGCAACTCGACCCCAGAGACACGAGCAGGAGCAGCAGCGAGGCACCGAGCCTGGAGCACATGGCACTCACAGCTGGGGTGGTCATTGGGGTCCCCGATCACAGAGGGAGCCGCAATATATCCGCACTCCGGCCTCTTTGCAGCCCATTAGAATGAAATATGCAAGCGGCCAATTAGTAGGTGTGAGGGGCTCAGACCCTCCTGCTAACGAGGTGTGACCCCAAACCCAGGAAGGAAAACTCCCCTCTGGAATACACAAGCATTGACTGATTCCCGATTCCACATGGAGACCCCCCACTGCTCCCCTCCCTCCCAATTGTTCTGGCACAGTCGGGGCCGCTTGCTGAACCTTTGAGTGATTAATTTCCATTAATGAAACCATTAACTGTACAAACAGAGGGAGCTGGTACCGCCGAGAGGGACAAGACCAGAGAGAGAGAGACTGAGTCAGAGAAATTCTCTCTCAATGGGAGAGAATTTGGGTCAGGGAGGGGGATGTAAAATGCTTAGGTAGAGACTGGTAGAGATAGAGGGAAACTGAGTCTAAAAGCAAAGAACAGCGGATGCTGGAAGTCCAAAACAAAAACAGAAATACCTGGAAAAACTCAGCAGGTCTGGCAGCGTCGGCGGAGAAGAGCACAGTTGACATTTCGAGTCCTCATGACCCTTCAACAGAACTAAGTAAAAATAGGAAAGGAGTGAAATATAAGCTGGTTTAAGGGGGGGTGGGGGGTTGTTGGGACAAGAAGCCAGTAATAGGTGGAGATAACTGAGTCTGATGGGAAACTGAGTCTAACAGTGTCTCCTTGAGCAGTTACCTTGGGCTGATGCTTGCTGCAGGTGGGTGCTTTAGTATAAAGGGAATGGGCCCTGTACCTCGAGGCCTGCAAGCAGTTGCTCTTCGGGTGACCCTACAGAAACACAACGCAATGTGCATGCAGCAAGATTCCAGTAACATCATCTGTCCTAATGATGTTGGTTGAGGGATAAATATTGGTTAGGAAACAGGGGGGATTACCCTGCTCTTCCACAAAATGGGATCTTTTACACCCTCCTGAGAAGTCAGGTGGGGCCCGGGTTCTACATCTCATCTAAAAGATGGCACCGTACTGCACTGGAATGTCAGCCTAAATTACACCCCTGGAGTGGGACTTTAACCCACAATCTCCGGACTCAGAACGGAAGGTGCCACCACTGAGTGACATCTGACACCATGAGAGAGTACTGAGGCCGTAAAGATGAAGCATCCCATGTGACTGTGCAACTGGTTGAGGTGATAACTTATTGCAGGCATGTGATAATATTACAAAAGCAAAATACTGCAGATGCCGCATATCTGAAATAAAAACAGAAGATGCTGGATATACTCAACAGATCTGGCAACACCTGGAGAGAAAAACATAGTGAATATTTCGGTTGTGATCTTTAATCAGAACCATAACGGTACACAGTTATAGCAGCTCAACTCAATCATGTGCAGCAGTATAAAGAGGCCTGAGCACTAATGGAACTGTTTATCACAAGGAAGGAAGGAAAGCATATGAAAAATTGGGAAGCTAAGGAGACAGTGCTAGAGGGGTAAATGCACTGCTCAATTGAAAGGGTTTACAAAAAGCCAAAAGTTGGCCTTGCTGATGAAAGTGGGCTATGAGGGGGTGGCTACTTTATATCTTTAAGGTCTGCGATTCTGGTAGTCCATCTTGTATATAAGACAAGCTTGAAATGTTGTCGAAGTACAAACTTTATACAATATTTTTCTCACCTCGCAGTTCTGAGAAGGGAGGAGGTTTCATTCCCATTCCTAGACAAAGTACATCACAAAAGCAGATTAATTCCAAATCTTATTAACTATACAAATTGAACATTTTAATATATTTCAACAATTTAATCCAAATTCCTTTCACTTTCTCTTCACTGCCTTCTGAAATGACAGCTCTCTATTACCATACATTAAATATGTAAATTTTCTAATTAGCTTGTTATTTGCAATTCGGACAGCAGCATTAGTCGCTGGTGTGGGGCTTGGTGTGCAGTAAAACGTTATCCTAAATTTAGCAATACAAAAGCCAAGAAATGGCAACAGGATGATCAAGCGAAAGGATCAATGCTGCACAATAATGTAAATTACTTCTAAGTAGCAGGCAATTTCAGTAGACCAGTAGTAAAACTTACTGTTTTTAAGTTTCTGCCACTTTGTTTTAAAAAATAGTGCTCATGGTTTTCCCAGATACAGTGCAAAGTCTTATCTGAAAGAGCATGAAGTGCTTCTTCGAATAAATCTGGTCATAGTGAGTTGCTGAGGTGACATGGCTCCGGGGAACAGCAACTTTGGAAATCTCTTGCGAGTAGTACCTCCAATGTGACAAGAACAGGGATATTCTGGGCCACTATCAGCCTCTGAGCACTGACGAGCCAATCTTCAAAGATCAGATTTGTCTTTGTATTTTTTATTCACTGATTTTCTGACTATGAATTGTGTATGAAGGTTTGTACTGTTCTTATTGTTTGTAGGAACAGGAGTAGGCTATTCAGCACCTCGAGCCTGCTTACCATTCAGTTAAGGGCTGATCTCTCTACATCAACTCCACTTATCCACCTTTGGCCCATATAACTTGATACTCTTACCTAATAAAAATCTGTCAACCTCAATATTGAAAATTTTAATTGACCCAGCATCCAAATTCTTTTGGGGAGACAATTCCACATTTCCCCCAATCTTGGTTTGAAAATGTACATCATGATCACATTCCTGAATGGCCCAGCTCTAATTTTAAGATTGTGCCAAATTCCTCTACCAGAGGAAATAATTTATCTGTATCTACCCTCTCAAACTCTTTTATGATTTAAACTCTACAATTGCATTAACACTCAACCTTCTAAACTCAAAGAAATATAAACAAGCTTTATATGAAACAAAAACAGAAAAGGCTGGAAAAACTCAGCAGGTCTCACAGCATCTGTGGAGAGAAAAACAGAGTTAATGTTTTAAGTCCATGTTAACTGCCACTACCATTAACACCCCCTTTGTCTTTTGTTCATGACATCTTTGTCACTCCCTCCTTTGCCCCCACCTATCATTGGCCTTCTAGTCAGCTTCACCTGCTCCACTCCCCACCCCCCAGCCCCCACCTTAAACAGTATAAATTTCATCACATTTTTACTTCTCTTTACCTCTGAAGAAGAGTCTTATGGAATTGAAACATTAACTCTGTTTTTCTCTTCATAGATTCTGTGAAACCTGTCCTCATAGCTTAACCCCTTGAGCTCTGATATCACTTTGATTAATCTGTGCTGTAGCCCCTACAAGACTAACATATCCTGAGGCGTGGTGCCCAAAACTAAATGCAACATTCCATGTGACATCTGATTAGCCTCTGTGCAATGAAGGATAACTTCCTCCCCTTTCAATTCCAGCCCTTTGAGATACAGGCCAAGATTCCATTAGTCTTTTGGTCACAGTTTGCACCTAGCTTTTAGTGATTTGTTAAATCCTAAATCATAACTCAGAGATATGCTTGTGTCAAATATCTAAAATATCTGAAAATGAATTGAGGACTTAATTGGATTTAAACTTAATGAGAGCCCATGGTACACAGCTATGCAATCCACAAAGGCCAAAGCCTAGACACCCTCTCAATGGGTCGTTCGTTCCTTTATAAAGTTGCGGCTGTATAGATGTGATCTCGTGCACTACGTATTCTCTCATCACAGCTCAATTCTTTTGAAAGAGATGGCATAATGTTTCTGGCATTCTTTTACACATTAAGTTCAGTAAGTGACAAGGAATGCTCATTCTTACCAGTTTAGAAGTATCATTTGAGGCCAGTAGTAAAAAAAAATCCTAGAATTGCAAAATTAGCAGAATTCCCAGCAAATCCAACCAATACATATAACAGAAATTCATCAGGTTATGCTCCAGGATTCCTGATATACCTGCTTCAACTGGAGGAGTACAGGACCCTCTGTTACCTGTAATTGGAATTCCAGGTGAGGGGCTGCATTTAAGGGATGACAGTGAAGCTTATACACACTGGTTGCGCAGCCTCTATTTTGGCCCCAGAAGGCTCTTTGTGACCATAACCCAGGCCTGATTCTGGTTTCTCTTTGCTTTCTGCAAAACTTCACATTTTGGCACAGCTTCATGAGAGCTATACAGTTATGTACATCTGCTACTAATCCATACAGACCCCAGGTTTGATCTTCAATGAGAAGAGCTTTTGGCTGATTTTGCAATGCTCTGTTCACATTACCTAAATTAATGTGACATCAGGAACTCTCATCACTGCCTCAAAATTAGTGCCTTTTGATATATATATTAACGACATGGATGACTATACAATGCACAATTTCAAAGTTTGCAGATGACATAAAAATCAGAAATGTAGTAAACAATGAAGATAGTAACAGACTTCAAGAAGGCATAGACAGACTGGCAAAATGGGGAGATGAGATTTAGCACAGAAGTGTGAAGGGAAACATTTTGGTAGGAAGAATGTGCCAAGGCAATATATAAACTCAATGCTATAATTTTAAAGGGTGTGGAGGAACAGATAGACCTGGGGGTGAAAAAAAAAGCAAAACACTGCAAATGCTGGAAATCTGAAATAAAAACAGAAAATGCTGGAAAAACTCAGCAGGTCTGACAGCATTACTATTACTGACCTTCTATTCTGCTTCACCTGCTCCAACCTGCTCCAACAGTATAAATTCCATCTCATTTCTATTTTTCTTTAGTTCTGAAGAAGAGTCATATGGACTCGAAACGTTAACTCTGTTTCTCTCTCCACAGATGCTGCCAGACCTGCTGAGTTTTTCCAACATTTTCTGTTTTTATTTTAGACCTGAGGGTATATGTACACACATATTAGAAGGTGGCAGTAGAAGTTGAGAAGCCTGTTAAAAAGGATTATAAGATCCCTTGGATTTGTTAATGGAGGTATGCAATACAAAAGAGGGAAATTATGCAAAACCTTTATAAACATTGTTTAGACCTCAGCTGGAGTATTGTGTTCAATTCTGGGAATTACACTTTAGGAAGAATGTTAAGGCCTTAGAGATGGGGCCGAAGAGATTGACTGGAATAGTACCAGTTATGTGGAGAGACTGGAGAAGCTAAGGTTGTTCTCCATGGAGCAGAGAAGGTTAAGAGGATATTTGCTCGAGGTGGTCCATGGTGAATTTTGATAGAGTAAGTAAGGATAAACCATTTCCAGTGGCAGAAAGGTCAGTAACCAGAGGACACAGATTCAAGGTGGTTAACAAAAGAATCAGATGTAACATGAGGACATTTTCTTGTACACAACGTGTTGTTGTGATCTGCACTGCTAGAAAGATGGTGGAAGCAGATTCAATAGCAACTTTCAAAAGGAAATTGAATAAGTAGTTTTACAGGGCTGTGGAGAAAGAGCAGAGGAGTGGGACTAATTGGAAGCTCTTTTAAAGAACTGGCACAAGTATGATGGGCCAAATGGCATCTTTCTGTGCTACATCCTTTGATTTCATGATAATCATGAGCCACAACATAACCCAAACATTTCTTGGTGGAAGAGAGCTTTTAATGTGCATTTTTCTGGAATAAAACCTTTAAACACTTCCCTTGTCAGATAATTATTTTACTTAAGAAACTGGTTAGTTCTGGTGCCCACATTAAAATTCAGCCCAAGGCTAATGGGTTGGAAGTTTCCTCTGTCAGGTGTATCATTCCTATGGGATATGTTGTATGGGAACAGTTCCACCCCAATTCCTGGTGCATCTATACAGTTTGGCTTATATTGATAATCTCATTCAGAGAGACCATTAGGGTGTGAGAAAAAACAGTAGGGAGTACAGTAGAGGGTGCTCTGAGGTTGAGGTTAAGGGAGTGGTGGTAATAAAGAACTTGCATTTACTTAGCACCTTTCATGACCTTAGAACATTCCACAATTCATTATAGCCAAGTTTACTTACTATTGTAGTGTAGGAAGATTTCAACTGTGTACTAGATACAGCTGTACCATAAGTACATCCTTTGGAAATGAGTTGATAGTTTTGCTACATCTGATGCTCAAAATATCTTTTTCCAAGCACTTACGAACCTGTGTTGTAAGTGACCTGAGAGTTACTACTGTTGACAATGGGGAATGAAAGTGGAAAACAGAACATTTTTTAACAGCAATGTTCCTCAACATGGGCACAGAAGAAGAACCAAAAATTACAAAGAGGCATGGGGAATAATCTGCCAACTCATATCATTAGGGATGGGTCAGAAAAAGTTCAGTGAAAGGCAGTGGGAACATTGTCCTGAGGCCACTTTTAACTTCCACATATTAAAGTCAACAGCAAAACCCCATCCCAAAAGATTACACTGCAGCAGATATAAATGCTATAAATAAAGCATGGTTGTCACAGCACTTCAACAGGTTGTGTTCATTTGAATTACTTCAATGTTTAAGCTTTACACTACAAGAGACACTTCCAGCACCTCTCATCAGCCTGATGTTTGCGAACAGGTTTAAAGGATCATCCTGCTGTGTGCTAGCTGTCAACATCCAACATCAGTTTAGCCAGTGGTAGAAACAAATCGGTGAGGCTTCATTTAATCATCTCACTCAATTATTTATATATTTTTTATTTCCTATTATTCATTTCAAGCACCAAATGTTTCATTAAGCAATTTATTTTTTATTGGAAATGACTTTGGTTAAGCATCATTTACCTGAAACCGAATAATTGATTTAAGGTAGCTGTGTAATACTTATCAGAATCCTGGATTCTGCAGTATGACAAGCCTAATAAGAAAGTAAATACATAAAATGCTGGAAATACTGAAGGGATCTGGCAGTATCTGTGGAGCAAGAAACAGAATTAACATTTCAGGTCAATCACCTTTTGTCAGAGCTGGACAAATAACAAGCTTTTCATCTGTAAAGTTGCATTATTTATTTACACAGTAAAGCTTATTTTACATCTGGCACAATATATCCATACTAAACAAGTCTTTGGCATATTGAATGCAGAGCTATTGCAGCTCAATCAATAGTATAGGAGCCATTGGGAACAATCCTGGGGCTGCTTGTTGTGTTTCTTCAGATTGATTTGTATAATCTCTCTGCTAAAATGGGATCAATCCAATACAATAAGTTCAGCTCAGTTTAACATTCAGTTGAGTCCCAGTGGCTTTACTTGCAGTTCAGTGCATAAAGATGAAGGGTCTGAAATTCCGACTGGGCCCTGGGATGAAGAGCAGCAAATCATCATTGGGGACATCGCTGGGAAGCTGCCTATATACACTCTTAAATAATTTTCCAAGAATAGAAACAGGGTAAATTTTACAAGTGTCTCTCCCCCACCCCCATCCACATCGAGTGGCACCTCTGGGAAAAGTCAGGAATTCTGTACATCCAATACATTCTCAACAGACTTTAGGGAACCAAATAGTAGCTGAAAGCTGGCATGAAATCCACTGAAGTAACAGAAAAGGCCTTGAAACATGTGCATCCATTAATAGATCCCAGAGGGGATCAATTACTTTCTGAAAGTTCCCTTTGGAGCTGAAGGTTTAACTTACATACAATTCAGTGAGTCCTTCCCTGACTTCCTCTCTTTTATCAGAACCAGTTTTGTTGCTGGTTGCTTGGGTGAGCGCTGCCGAGATGTCCTTACAGGCACAGGGCTCGCACTGCAAGGTTGCATATTACCCCATTCATGTGACTTGTGATCAGGTCCCAGGCTCAATACCTAGTATGTGCTGAGCTGCCAATATTTATTAACTGATCCTTGTGCCCTGACTATGGTGCTAAGAACTTAGCCAGGAATTACTGCTCCTTAACCACACTGTTAAGTAAAGGCATCAAGTGGGCTTATGATTGGATACAGGTTTGCATAAATCAAAAATGGTCAATCGGAGAGGTAATGGTGTCGGTATCCAGTGCCTGGGAAAAAAGAAACGCACAACTTACATTAAAGTAAAACATTAGGCAAGACAGCAGAGTGTTATTTAGGAATGTGGTGACATTTACTTTTCCTGGCACTCTGGATGTGAAACTAGACATCTGCCATACAGCAGCACTTTCCCATATTTGTCATTGTGTTGATGTAATCCTCCATTTCCCTGTGTTCACTATAAGCTTGACCCATGGCACTTGCAGGATTTGATGGCATAGACAGTCCTGATCTTTCCACGTCTGCTCATAAATGTATGAGTTTCATATTCTTGAGGGAAGCAACCATTTGATGAGCCATCTTCACAAACCACGCACTGGTCCTTGCTCCGAGTATCCCTGAAAAAAATGTCAATAACCATCTACATCTTTGAGAGCAGGAGAATAGAACCCTGCCTGAGAAACGTTGGTCAAATATCAAGCAATGCGTAGCTTAAACTGTGATGGGGTCCAAACTGACAGTCAATGCCTTTAACATGGAGATGTAGCCAATTTTCAACACATCCTGACCTTGTCAAAAACCCAACTGGCTTTTAAATACAATCAAACAACAGCTCAACATTGAGTTACGGCATCCCTGTTTTTTCAGGAAAGTCTTCCTTTCAAATTGGTGAATTGACTGCCTGCAACAGCCAGAATTAAACAGAAGCCCTAAATTAAAGGAAGCAGAACTTGAGACAAAACACGTCACAGCACAGAATGTACATGGGAAAGTCAGCACCCTGGAATTCATATCCTGAAACAAACTGGTAGAACTATATTGAACTAAACTCCTGTAAGTGTCTATCACAACATTAAAGAAATCTACTGGCAATAAATAATACTTTCTGCACTGAGGAACAATTACAAAACAAACCCCATCAGTAGAAAATATTATTTAAAAAGCCACACCTATAGTAATATTATAAACACTAGCTATATCAGAGCATCAAACAGAAACTGGATAGTTTTTAGTGACTCTGAGATCAGATACCTCTTACTGAGTTGCTCAAAAATTGGGTTCCTCTCAGTAAATTAGATGGAGACTGGGTGCCTCTGAGTGAGGTACATGGAGACTGGGTATCTACCACTGATGTTACAAATAAACCAGTTATTTTACTTTTAACTTGCCTTTAATATTGCTTTGGCCTGCTGAATAATTTTGCATTGTTTATACCGTGTAAGTGGAGCATGTTCACTTTAATTTCTAAACCATTTTTAAGATTGCAAAACATCAGGACCAAGGTCTATAGTGCTGGATACCAAGGAGATGAGGTTAGTCAGTTTATATTGTGATTAAGTGAAGGCTTGTGTACTAAAAGCCTAACAGTTTTGGGTGAAAAAAGCTAGGAAGTAAGGATCCTGTACATTCAACATTTTAAAGGTCTCACTTTTAAATTAAGGATCTATGGGCGTCTGAGCCTTGAAATGACTTTCAATGTTATCAGTAGCTCATCACTTAACATGTTCACATTTCTCTGACAGCTATTTTAAAACAGCAGTAACTTAAATGAACTGATGTTTCCCCTGAAATTGTGATCCAATGAACACTTTAGGAATGCACTAAGTATTCTTCTGGTGATAATGTTATGGTTTCTTAAACCAGTTTGGCAGAATGGATTGAACAATTGAATAAAATCCTAATCAGGAATGTCTTGAAAGTATGTAAATCCTGTCAATAGATCCGAATAAAAAGAATTCTGATGCTCAATATCATCATAAAATAAGAAATTATCTCTGGCTTTTTTTGCTTCTTTGATGTTTCTATTCCTGTGCTGCTCCATTTTATGAAGTTAATTCCATTTTGCTGCTTCATTAGCATCAAAGCAAATTCACTTAATCCTGTGTGCCTGCTCTATTTCAATATCCATTTATCTCCCTTTCTTTTAACTGCCTAGCTAGCTTGTTTTTAAATGTTGACATGGTGGTAGAATTTCCTTAGGGATTCTTCCAATCTCCTTCTGTAATTTTGGCAGAAACACTGAGAAACAGCATCAACAGCTACTTATACTGTTGCCACGGGATTTCTGTGAATGTTATTGTGAGAGGTTGGCGGAACCTTGTAGATATTGTACCCTGTGGTCTCTGCTTTAATCACTGACACCAGTAGTACATTCAATTGCCTCTTAAGCCTCTTTGTAAAACATTGCTGCTGCTCTCTTACATAAATCTCTTACATTTAATTATATCCCCTCTTTTTGGAGTCTTCAATCACTGCAGCCTGTTTCTATCAGTTCTGCCCCATCCTCCCATAGTTTCAAACATCCTTTTAAAATCACCATGTTGTCTCTCTTCAAACACAAGCAATTTTTCACCTCGGTCTTCATTTTTGTATTTCCTTATAGCAGGGAGTATCTTGTCAATTCGTCACTATACTCTTTATTATCTTCACATTCTTCCTGGAGTATGGAGCCTAAAACTACACAAAGTGATTCCAACTCTGATCTTACTATGGTTAAGTATGAATTTGCCATTACATCTTGACTTTTGTACTCTACACATTTTGTCATAAAACATACCATGCCATTAGCCATTTTTGGCCTTAGATATTTGAGGTGCTGCTTTTAATATCTCATAAACCTGAACCCTTAAATCAGTCTACTCTTGCTCACAATTCAGCCTTCCCCCAATCAAAGTATGATTAATATTTTTAAAATGTTCCTCTTGCAGCATTACAGGGAGAAGCTGCTTCTAGAGCTTGGACTCCGAGCCTCTGTAGACAGCAATACCAACTCATTTAACTTCCAGATCTGCCATAGAAGTCATGGCATCCACTGGTACATTATTATTACTGAAACTCAGCATCAGACTATGTCTTTTGGAAAACATACTCATGGGGATGGGAGAAGACTAGGACCAGCTGTGCTTACCTTAAGAGATAGCCACTTCCTGCAGTACACACTCCCAAACATCTGCCAACATCGATTTCCTGTAAGATTATCACAACAAAGAGGCACAGTCATTTCAGGAACTCTACGTATGAACAATAGCCAAACGCTGAGCAAACTGCAGCTGCAGTGTAATTAGCACCTCCTGTACCTTGAGCCTCTCTTCCTTCTCACCGCTGGAGTTAGTGGTGATCACATAGTAATAATCCACATGGGGCAGTCTGTAACAGTTCTCTCTCATCTCACATAATTCCACAGTTTGAATAAGCTCCAATCCATTTGGACTCTCCAACGCAATTGATTCAAATTTGGTGGGTACACATCCCAAGCCACCTGCAGGGAGTAAGCAAAACAAGGGCAATATACTTCAGGAAAAATCCCAAACTTCTTCCTTGTGGATTTACTCAGGGAAAATTACATAAGCAGCCATCACCTCAGAGGGAGCTATATTATTCTAGCTCTCAGCAGCGATACACACTTGTTTCTAATATAGTCATGACTCTGCACTTTTGGCATTAACGCTGTGCAGCTGGTGCTGTGCATTTGTAGGAAACTTAAATGCTATGCAACTTTGCTGGTGTTGACTCAACCTCTACCACTACCTGCAAGAAGTGAACCACCATCCAACTCTTTTTAATTCTGACAAGAATAATATTTACCATAATTTTTATTTATTCCTAGAAGTTAATGGCCTGGGAACCACCACCAACCAACTTTCCTGTCATTCATTACCCCTCACCTTCCTTATCATCCCAGCTATCTTCTGCCTTAATATTTCTCTTACATGCCAATTTCAATTGGGATGCAGCCCCATGTCTGCTGGAAGTGTCTGGAATGTTACTGATGTTATAATACATACATTACGGGCATCAATGAAAATGAAAATTGGGAGAGATGGAATGGGCTGTCATTGGCCACCTGTTTTACACTATCGCACACAAGGACATAATCTATCCCCCTGAGACCACACATTGAGATCACTTACTTAAATTATAGGCCAAAGTTACACAGTGGACAGAATTTTCCTGACTGGATGGGGGCAGGCTCGGAGGTGGCTTCCTGCCACCAGTAGCATCGAGAGCATGCTCATAATGAATTCCTCTCAGTCCACTTCCTGGCAGCCCCTTACCTCATCTCTGCCTATTTTGAAGGTGTTTACCTCCTTGCCTCACAAAAAGGACATTGGCAATGACACTTTCATTAGAACCTCTTATGGTTCCAGTTCTAGAGTGAAACCCTGAATTAACACAGTTTCATAGGATAGCCACCAAGAAAACATTTCCGCTTATAGAGGAATCCAAAATTACGGGATATAAGAATAAGATAATTACTAATTAAACCAGTAAGAAATTCAGGATAATTGTCTTTACCAAGCAAATGTGCAAATGGAATATGGTTAGAATGTGGAACTTGCTACCACAGGGATCTGATGAGGTGAATAGTGTAGATGCATTTCAAAGGAAGCTAGATAAGTACAAGAAGCAGAAAGAAGTAGGATATGCTGGTAGAGTTATATGTAGTTGCAGGAGGAGGCTCATGTAGTGAATAAACTTCAGAATAGACCAGTTAGACCAAATGGCCTGTTCTTGTGCTGTAAATTCTGCGTAATTTTCATTTCCTTGTTTTGCCTAAACACTCAGATAATGGGGCAACAGTCTACAGGGTTGAGAGTAATGCTACAGAATGTTATACTAGAATGCTGTTGCTTTTATTCCCTTTATTTTCATTGAAATTCCCACCTCTGCATTAACTGAGTGCACAGATTAAAACTGAATGTGTATTTCTGAGCAGCCAATCACCATTAATTCACAACCTTGCAATTCAATTTTTCTTATTTATTGCTAACGAGGACTGAAGCCCTTTAGTTCCCTTTAGTTGCCACAGTGTCCCCTCCACACAGAGAATAATGCATTTTGGAAAAATTTAAATGAGGTCACCCAGGTGGATCAGAAGAATGCTTCAGTTGTGCAGCAGCACTACTAATTTCCACCAACATCCCACCCACCCCATATCTTCCACCCCCACATCAGTTTTTTCAGGTGAGATGTTAAACTGAGGCTCCCTCTAAGATGGCCATAAAGGATTCCATGGCTTTATTTCAAAGCTGAGGAGTTAGCACCTGTTCTTCTGGTGAACTTTTATGTACTTAACCAACGTCACTAAAAACAGGTTTTCTGGTCATTCTCACATGGCCGTTTGTGGGAGCTTGTTGTCTGCAAATTGGCTGCCATCTTTCCTAAAGTACAACAGTGACTACACTTCAAAAAGCATTTTATTGGCTTTGGGACATCCTGAAGGCATGAAAGATGCTATATAAATGTAATTCCTCTGTTTCTTTACTAATAGCTAACCACAGGATGGAAGTACCTGGAGCTGTTGGGTTGGAACACCTGCCCACATCTACAGTGACCTCCAGTGGACTGTCAGGTGAGTATGTTTTCAGAAGAAGCGATCGAACACATGCTGTAGGCCTTGCATTGCATTGACACTCCTCAATCACCTCCAGCTCTCGGGCTCCATCAAACAGCAAAAATCGCTCAACCCTCATCCGCACTGGCTCACACAAAGAATCACGTGGGCACGATGACCCCATTGGCATCCTAGCCTGTTCCAATGTGTGCTCCATCTGCTTCTGGAGAAAGGAGAATAAGCGATGTGAAGCAATTGAGACAAGGTTCTAACTGAATCTGAAACAACGTCCTGAACGGTCTTCAAACTACATAACACATTACCGATTCCTAATAATAATTGGACGATCAGGTCATACTGCATTTCATACTGAAATTCATACTGAAAGGGATTCACCTTTCTATTTCTGCAGAAATTCTAATTGAAACTGAAACTTCCATTTATGCTTTAGAGAAGAACTTTTGCAGGACAGACAGAAAAACACAATACTCTAAATGCTGTAAATCTGAAATAGAAATAGAAAATGCTTGAAAACAGCAGGACAGGCAGCATCTGTGGAGAGAGAAGCAAAACTACTGTTTGAGGTCAATGAGCTTTCACGGAAGGACTGGGTTCAAACCCACCACTGAGAAAAATCACTCCTGTAGTTTCCTTACATAATACCACATTAGTTTGAACTTTTGATTTTTCTGTGAGTTAAAATGAAGAGTGTTCTTTAGAATCACCTTGCTAGTTTGGAGTTGTTCCAGCACTGAGAGATGTTTAGGGAATCCCAGGAATTCAGAGTTGTAGTTTGCCGATCTCTGGGGATTGCCACAATGAAAATGACATTTCCCAATGTCCACACTAACAGGGCTGCTGGAGATATCTGCCAGGGCAAAAGGGCATGGGTCACAAAGGAGCAGGGTGGCCTAAATTTACATATTTACATGAAAATTGCACCACTTTACAAAAAAATCTTTTCAACTGTGCTCATTAAATGCACTACAGCAAAGCATCCTAAAGAATTTCACAAACTGAACAATCAAAGAAGATACATGGTGAAAAACTAGATGAGGTAGAAGTATGTCTGCCTGAGAGAAAACTGGAGAGAGACTGAATCAGGAAGAGAGAGAGACTGCATGGGTCAAACAGAGAGAATATAAGAAAGAGGAGCAGGAGTAGACCATATGGCTCGTCAAACCTGCTCCGCCATTCAATTTGATCATAGCTGATCTTGTGCTTTAACTCCATTTTCCTGCCTGCTCACCGTGTTCCTCAATTCCATGAGAGACTGAAAATCTGTCTATCTCAGCCTTAAATGGATTCAATGATGGAGCATTCGCAACCCTCTGGGGTAGAGAACTCCAAAGATTCGCAACCCTTTGAGTGAAGAAATTTCTCCTCATCTCAGTCCTAAATGATCAGCCCCTTCTCCTGAGACTGTACCCTATGTTCTAGACTCCGCAGCAAGGGGAAACAACCTCTCTGGCCCCTTCAGAATCTTGTATGTTTCAATGAGGTCACCTCTCATTCCAGAGCATGCCAGAGAATATAGACCCAACTAATTGCCTCTCATTATAGGACAACCCTCACATTCAGGGACCAATCTAGTGAACCTTTGCTGCACTACCTCCATTGCAAGTATATCCTTCCTTAAATATGAAGACCAAAATTGCACACAGTACCCTTTGCTATTGTACCAAGACTTCTTTATTCTTGTATCAAATCCCCTTGCAATAAAGGGCACTATGCCATTTGCCCTCTTAATTGCTTGCTGTACTGGCATGCTAACTTGTTAAGCATAGCCAAGTCCCTCTGAACATCAACATTTACAAGTTTCATGCTTTTCCATTCTCATGATCAAAGTGAATAACCTCACATTATACTCCATCTGCCACCATTCTGAGCCGTCATGCCTCAATCTGAAATAAAAATCGCAGAGGTGTGAAACGGTCGGCCAATTCACTCTCTCCTGTTTTACGCTGTTGGATAAAGTCAAAATTGCCCCCTTTGTAACTTACAAACATACACACAATTTTCCGCACCTGCACTGGGGATCATCGTACGTTTGGGCTGACCTGCACTTGCATCTGTGATTATTGATGTAAATGACCTGGCCCAAAAAATTTAACTGTGATTCTCAGATTACCTCAGAGATTCAGTGCCATTTCTTCACCTTTTAAAAGATGACTTGCACTCAATAAATAAGTCAGCTCCAAGGTCTCTTGTTCCTAAACAGCTTATAATCTTGGCCCATTTCAGGATAGTTAAGTGATCACTGAGGGACTGTCAGAGCTATTAATCTTCATGTGCCACCTACTAATCACCTTTCTCTACCCACCCCCTCATTCACTCGCAAACTCCACTGCCCCGTTCTCGATCCCCACAGTTATTTCTAACTGACCTACAGTCAGATCACAGGTACAGGAGGGAGCACCACAAAAAGATGGCTCTCCAAACACTAGATAGAACTAGGGTGATAATTTGTCGGGTTTTATCATTAACAGCCTGGTTCTCAGCAAGGCTGTACCCTCTCTGGTACTGAACGCCTTTATGTCCATTATTTTTATTCTGTGGTCACTAGCAATGCCCAGATCTCTGGCCCCGGGCTGTGTTGCTGGCCCACAAACTGTTGATGAGTTCGCCTCACCAGCTGCCCTCTTGGCCTTGGCCCCAGCTGCATGCCTGACTTGCACAGTAACATGCCCACGAGCCACCTGCGCCCTCACCACTAAAAACAAGATGCCAACTGAGGACTAACAGGGACGGTCAGCACAGATGGGTGACCCGAGACCAACAGACTTGGGTTAAAGGGCCCAAGAGATCTTTCACCAAAGAGAATTTAACCGAGGACGATGATTGGCTTCAATCTACTAACTCCAGAGACAAACTGGTCCAGGATAAAGAGAACTTTGCCAATGTGGGGCACCTCTATGGGGACACCTAGCCCCTTGAGACCCCCGTGCTGCAGAAAATCAAAATACTCACTGACTGTTCTATATCCCAACACTGCATCTTCTGAAACTTTAAAGGGGCCATTTATTTATGAATGGTCATTGGATTTACACTTTAAAAAACATTTTGAATTACCTGGGTTTGCATCGACCATTTTACCAGTCTGCTTCCAAGCCCCTGTTTATAATTGGTGTCCGGTATTCATGAGCTCTGTCAGTAGCCACCCTGAGTAAAATTGGACCTCAAATGAAAGCAACTGAAGGAAGGTGTATAAGAAACACAGAAAATCTGCAACCTGGGAAAAGAGGATGCAGTGAAGGACAGGCTGAAGATGGAGAAAGAGTTACAGAGTGTGGAATTAATCAAAAAGAAGAAATGTATGGAGAAATGAAAAGAACCGTGTAGAATGAGGCCATTCCCACACAATGAGAAATTGAAAGAGAGAGGATTGGAGGAGGGTGGGAGAGAGACTGGGATAGAAAGAGAGGTTATAGAAAGAAAAAGCAATATAAAATTTATACTGCAGCAATGAGGTCTGAGACAGGTAGTGACCATTTGGATTCCTCTGCTGCATCCTGGCTGCACTGCCCAGACCAATGCACCCTTGAAATATTGAAATCCTTGTTCTCCCCACAGAATCTGCCTGTCCTGCTAAGTGATGTATCTTATGGGTTGTATCTGAAAATCTGAAGGTCATAATCCTGAATTTTCTAAAAGTTTTTTTCTTATCATGTTTTGCTTCATGACAAACTTTTTTAAGCACTGCTTGTTCAAGCATTAAATAAGTGCCTGTCAAGTTAAAAGGAAAGCAGATCATTTCTGGCATACTATTTATTATTCTATTTATGCTGCATTTTATCTTTTAGTTTCAGACTGCCAACATATGTGATATAAATATAAGTTGTTGTTGGCTGTAACTCTAAGCACCAATATGTACGCTTAGCTGCCAGATAATGCGTCAGCTTCAACTGACTTAGATCCTGTGACACCACCCAGTGCCAGTCATTTCTGTGTGTTTCTTACAGGACAGATAGTGACCATTTGGATTCCTCTGCTGCATCCTGGCTGCACTGCCCAGACCAGTGCACGCTTGAAATATTGAAATCCCTGTTCTCCCCACAGAATCTGCCTGTCCTGCTAAGTGATGTATCTTATGGGTTTTATCTGAAAATCTGAAGGTCATAATCCTGAATTTTCTAAAAGTTTTTTTTCTTGTCATGTTTTGCTTCATGACAAACTTTTTTAAGCGCTGCTTGTTCAAGCATTAAATAAGTGCCTGTCAAGTTAAAAGGAAAGCAGATCATTTCTAGCATACTATTTATTATTCTATTTATGCTGCATTTTATCTTTTAGTTTCAGACTGCCAACATCTGCGATTTGTTGCTTTCTACGCTCTGAAGGGAGCTTTGCGTTGTCTGGATACAGGCTGGGGTAGGGACTGTCACCTTAACAATTAAACATTTAAATGTTTAGGGAAAAGAACCTAACTGTCTAACAGTTAAATTGAATTTAAGTGGGTTAACAAAGCTTTCCAAGGTGTCCAGACAGTGAACATTCTATAGATCAGGTTTGAGAGTTCACTGGATTCACAGCCCTTGATGTTCCCCTCCAGCGAGTCACATTCTAGGATCAAGTTGGAGCCTGACTCCAGATTTCTACTATTTGTTTAGCATTGGTGAAAGTGAAATTGTTTAATAGCCCTACTCAATTTGTAAATAGATTCAGCCTTAGAGAGCTATAGGTGGAGGAAATCTGGAGAGGTGGAATGGAGAGATTTAGCAGAGCCAGCTATATGCTGTATACAGAAAGAGATGAAAAGAGGAAGTGGGACTGGGAGATCTTTGTGATCTTCTCTAACCTTTCCCTATGAAGACATAATGAGGCTGTCTCCTGCAGCAGTGCTTTTCTTTTAACACAATGTTCCTGGGATCAGTCAGAATTCCAGCACCTAGACAGCAGGCACAATAATCATAAAATAATTAACATTATAAATGTGAGAAAACTCAAAATGTTAACATTTAAATCAGTAAGATAGATAAATGAAGAAAAAATTATTTATACTCTAATAAGACATTGACCTTCATCCAAGGCCTGTTCCAGGTCTCATATTCCTTATCATCCAAAAGCAGTTAGTTTTCACATGTGCACTGACAACACCCAGATCTAACTCAGCAGCACCTCTCTTGATAACTCCATTGTTGCTAAATTATCAGACTGTCTTATCTAGTATCCAGTACGGAATGAACATAACATTCCTTTGATTAAATACTGGGAAGACTGAAGCCATTGTTTCTGGTCCCTGCTCAAAACTCTGTTTGCTAACTACCGACTCAATTATCTGAGGCTAAACTAGACTGTTTGTGACCTTGATGTTATATTTGACCCTGAGATGAACTTCTGACTATATACTCAAGCCTTCATTAAGACCATCTATTTCCACCTTAATAACATCTCCCAACTTCACCCCTGCCTCAGCCTGTCTCCTGCTGAAACTCTCATTCATGCCTTTGTTACCTCTAGATTTGATTATTCCGATGAACTCCTTGCTATTTCTCCCATTCTATTCACTGTAAACTTGAGGTCATCCAAGTCTGCTGCCTGTGTCCTAACTCAAACCTAGTCCCGTTCACCCTGTGCTCACTGACCTACATTGGCTTCTGGTTAAGCGACATCTTGACTTTAAAATTCTCATCCTTGTTTCCAAATCCCTTCATGGTCTCACCCCTCCCTCTCTCTGTAACCTCCTCCAACCTCCCAACTCTCCAAGATATCCGCACTCATCTAATTCTGGCCGCTTGATCGTAATCACTCCACCATCTGCGGCTGCACCTTTGGTTGCCAAGTCCTTAAGCTCTGGAATTCCCCACATTTCTCCACCTCTCTACTTCACTTTCCTCCTTTCAAGACACACCTTAATCCTACCTCCTCTGACCAAGCTTTTGGTCATCTGACCTGATATCTCCTTATGTGGCTCTGTCAAATATTATTTTGTAGCACCCCTGTGAAGCACTTTGGGATGTTTTATTACATTAAAAGATGCAATATAAATATAAGTTGTTGTTGTTGGCTGTAACTCTAAGCACCAATATGTACGGTTAGCTGCCAGATAATGTGTCAGCTTCAACTAACTTAGATCCTGTGACACCGCCCAATGCCAGTTATTTCTGTGTATTTCTTAGCCAATCTACTTTTCTTTTTAACCCCGAACTCTATAGACGCTCCCAGCAGCAAAGGCCAAGCTGGAAGCTGTTGTAACGCAAGTACCTGTTGAACCACCGGAGTGGAGGACAAGGGTAGCAAGCAGACACAGGGCTTTCTCAGCCAGTCCAGCCATCTTCTTACTGGGACCTCTCAGTCTTGGCACTGGCTGGTGAGATTTGCAAGGGCTATTTATGTCCAGGGACACGGAGGGAGTGGTGTGTATACCATTGACTTCATCCTACATAAGGCACCAAACTGGTGTCGAAACAACACGTGCAGCTGGTTCCAGACAGGCACTTCAAAGTGACTCTCTGCAAGTGGGTGGAAGTGTGGGTCTGCTTGGCTCTGTGGCTGGTAGAACTGGGTCTCAGAGTGTTTATTAACAGTATTGGCTGAGATTACTGTTTCAACACGCTCTTTAATTAAGTCAAAAACTTGCAATGGCCACTTTGAAACTGGGAAACTTGAAAGAATTCCTCAAGCAGTTTAGCAGAAATCAGACTGGGGGTGAGAGAGAGGAGGTGACAAACACAGCAGGGGGACAGGAACGCAAAACCCACTGAGAAAAAATCAAAGACTTGCTCTTATCAGAGAGTCTGCTGCAATCCAGATCCAGTATGCACAACTCTATTTGATCATTCCTCTCCAGAACAATAGGCATTGTTGTGCTGTTTTTGACTTAACCCAAATTGTCCTCCCAAAAGGATTTAAATAACGTAAAGTCAAGATCAGATTATGTCTGATGCACAGAAGCCCCTCACAATGCTTAAGAGCCTCCAAGCTAAACCACAGGGATCACAAGGTAATTTAACTCATCGTGTGCTGATCCCTCAAAGACACCACATTCGCAGTGTGAACTCACATTCCCAGTCGGAGGTAAAAAGCTAATCTGCCCACCTTAATTCATCAATCCAGAAAGTTCATACAACCCTAACACTGCAGCATCCAAAAAGAGTTTTGGGGTTTTGCCTCCGCTAGTCCATTTAAAAGTTTATTTCAAACATGATCACTAATTGTGCCATTTACTAGTTTGAAGCCCATGTCCCCTTGTTCGACTCCACAAAGTAATCTAGTGCAATACTCTAGGTTTATTTATTCCATTCCTTTAACAATATTATTCACCTCTATGAAATCTCCTTGCAGATCCTCTCTCCGAGGCTGAAAAGCCCAAATCTCTCCAGTCTTTCCTCAGGCCCTTGTCACTAGGGATCAAGTCCTTGGCTTAGAAATTCAGCTGCATGAACAGCACATACTTTACAAGCACAAGCTCCTAAGCCTCGAATATGGTGGGTAAGAAGTACAGACTCATAATGAGTGAGAGGTGCACATGCCTTTTTGTTAAAGGCCAAAAAATGTGTGTCTAGTACCCATGTCTGAAACAGGCATTGCATCCTTTGCATTAATGGGCCTTTTTGAGGCCCGCACTGCACGATTCTAACTAGTTGATCCTTCATCCAGTCTCTTCTGGTAACTATGGTACTTGCCCATTCTTGATACACAGAGTAGATCTTGGTTGCATTTGATAATAGATGAAGGATGCTGACTAATTGGAAATACATGTGATCTCTTGCTATTCATGCCCCACCTTTATGTTCCAGTTAGGCTTTCACGTGGTGCTGGAGGTGCTTGTTGCCAATATCAGCAGCTGCAGCCTAAGGCTCCAATGGTGTCATTTAGACATTCATTTAATTTTATAAAACTTGTGCTGAAATAGCACTGACTCATAGGCCAAGCCATGCAAGGGGAGGCGATGATATAGTGGTACAGTCGCTGGGACTAGTAATCCAGAGGCCTAGAGTAATGCTTTGGGACCCTGGTTTGAATCCCAGCAGATGATGGAATTTGAATTCAATAAAAGAAATTGTTGATTATTGTATAAACCTATCTGGTTCACTAATGCCCTTTAGGAAGGTAATCTGCTGTCCTTACCTTACATGTGACTTCCAGGCCCACAGCAATGTAGTTGACTCCTAAATGGCCTAGCAAGCCACTCTGTTGTATCAACCAGCTACAAAGCTTCAAAAAAGAAATGAAACTGGACTGACCACCTGGCATCGACCTAGGCACCAGAAATAACAAAGGCAAACTCAGCCCTGTCAACCCTGCAAAGTCCTCCTGACTAATATCTGGGGGCTAGTGCCAAAATTGGGAGAGCTGTCTCACAGACTAGTCAAGCAACGGCCTGACATAATCATCCTCATGGAATCAATTCATACAGATAATGTCCCAGACATCACCATCCCTGGGTATGTCCTGTCCCACTGGCAAACCCAGCAGAGGTGGCAGCACAGTGGTATACAGTTTGGAGGGAGTTACCATGGGAGTCCTGAATATCGAGCCTGGACCCCATAAAGTCATAGAGGTCTACAGCACAGAAAAAGGCCCTTAGGCCCATTGAGTCTGCACCAGCCAAACAAGTATCTAACTATTCTAACCCCATTTTCTAACACTAGGCCTTGTATGCCATGGTATTGCAAGTACACATCCAAATACTTCTGAAGTCTCATAGCATCAGGTCAAATATGGGCAAGGAAACCTCCTACTGATTACAACGTACCTCAGCTGATGGATAAATGCTCCTCCATGTCGAAGACCACTTGGAGGAAACACGGAGGGTGGCAAGAATGCAGAATGTCATCTGGGACGGGACCTTCAATGTCCATCACCAGGAGTGGCTTGGTAGCACCACTACTGACCCGGCTGGCCGAGACCTAAAGACAGCTGCCAGACAAGGTCCGTGGCAGGTGGTGAGGGAACCTACAAGAGGGAGAAACCTACTTGACCCCATCCTCACCAACCTGTCTGCCGCAGATGCATCTGTCCATGACAGTATCAGAAGGAATGACCACTGCACAATCATTGTGGAGATGAAGCCCCGTCTTCACATTGAGGATACCCTCCATCATGTTGTGTGGCACTCCCACCATGCTAAATGGGATATATTTCGAACAGATCTAACAACTCAAGACTGGGCATCCATGAGGCGCTGTGGGCCATCAGCAGCAGAAGAATTGTGTTCAAACACAATCTGCAGCCTCATGGTTAGGCATAACCCCCACTCTACCATTACCATCAAGCCAGGGGATCAACCCTGGTTCAATGAAGAGTGCAGGAGGGCATGCCAGGAGCTGCACCAGGCATACCTAAAAATTAGGTGTCAACCTGGTGAAGCTATAATACAGGACTATTTGCAGGCTAAACAGCATAAACAGCAATTGATAGACAGAGCTAAGCGATCCCACAACCAATGGATCAGATCTAAACTCTGCAGTCCTGTCACATCCAATCATGAATGGTGGTGGACAATTAAACAACTTACTGGAGGAGGAGGAGGAGGCTCCACAAATATCCCCATCCTCAATGATGGAGGAGCGCAGCACATGAGTGCAAAAGATAAGGCTAAAGCATTTGCAACAACCTTCAGTCATAAGTGCTGAGTGGATGATCCATCTTAGCCTCCTTGGGAGGTCCCCAGCATCACAGATGCCAGACTTCAGCCCATTTGATTCACTCCAAGTGATATCAATAAAGGCTGAAGACATTGGATAATGTAAAGGCTATGGGCCCTGACAATATTCAGGCAATAATACTGAAGCAGGACAAATCCAACCCGGCCAATTGCTGCCCCACAGTCTACTTTTGATCATCAGTAAACTAATGGAAAGGGTCTTCAACAGTGCTATAAAGTGGCTGTTGCTTGGCAATAACCTGCTCATTGATGCCTAGTTTGGGTTCTGCTAGGGCCACTCAGCTCCTGCCCTCATTACAGCCTTGGTTAAAACATGGACAAAAGAGCTGAACTCCTGAGGTGAGGTGAGAGTGACTGCCCTTGACATCAAGACTGCATCTGAGTGAGTGTGGCATCAAGGAGCCCTATCAAAACTGGAGTCAATGGGAATCAGGGGAAAAACACTCCACTGGTTGGATCATATCTAGCACAAAGGCAGATGATTGTGGTTGTTGGAGGTCAGTCACCTCAGTTCCAGGACATCACTGCAGGAGTTCCTCAGGCCCAGCCATTTTCAGCTGCTTCATCAATGACCTTCCTTCCATCATAAGGTCAGAAATGGGGATGTTTGTTGATGATTGCACAATGTTCAGCACCATTTGCAACTCCTCAGATACTGAAGCAGTCCATGTCCAAATCCAGCAAGACCTGGACAATATCCAGACTTGGGCTGACAAGTGGCAAGTAACATTTGCACTACACAAGTGCCAGGCAATGACCATCTCCAACAAGAGAGAATCTAACCATCACCTTGACATTCAATGGCATTACCATTGTTGAAACCCCTCTATCAACGTCCTGGCGGTTACCATTGACCTAAACTGGACTAGCCATGTAAATACTGTGGCTATAAATGCACGTCAGAGGCTAGGAATCATGTGACGAGTAACTCACCTCCTGACTCCTCAAAGCCTGTCCACCATCTACAAGGCACAAGTCAGGAGTGTGATGGAATAGTCCTCACTTGCCTGCATGAGTGCACCTCCCACAACACTCAAGAATCTGGATACCATCCAGGACATAGCAGCCCCCACCACATCCACAAACATTCACTCCCTCTACCACACTAGCAGTAGTGTGTACCATCTACAAGATACACTGCAGGAAATCACCAAGGTTCCTTACACAGAAACTTGCAAACCCACGACCACTACCATCCAGAAAGACAAGGACAGCAGATAGATGGGAACAGCACCACCTGCAAGTTCCCCTCCAAGTCACTCACCATTCTGACTTGGAAATATATTGCCATTCCTTCACTGTCACTGGGTCAAAATCCTGGAACTCCCTCCCTAACAGCACTGTGGGTGTACCTACAGCACATGGACCGCAGAGGTTCAAGAAGGCAGTTCACAACCACCTTCTCAAGAGCAACTAGCGATGGGCAATAAATGCTAGCCCAGCCAGTGAAGCCCACATCCCATAAATGATTTAAAAATATATATAAAATAGAGTCCTCATTCGTTGTGCTGTGTGCAGAGGTGTATTCAAATATGTGCAAAGAAAACACTTGCATTCATATAGCGCCCTTCACAACTGCAGGACATCCCAAAATACTTTACACCAATGATATGTAATGTAGGAATGCTCTAATTAAGGAAACAGGGAGACCAATTTGTACACAAGGTCCCATAATCAGCAATGTGATAATGGCCAGATAGTCTGTTTTAGCGATGTTGGTTGAGGGATAAATATTAACCAGGACAACAGAAAGAACTCACCTTCTTTTCTTCCAGATTGAGGCTGTGGGATCTTTTACATCCTCTGAGAGGGTTTACTGTCTCTTGCAAAAGTCAGCACCTTCAACAGTGCAGGTCTCTCTCAGTGCAACATGAGCCTAGATTTATGTATTCCAATCTCTGGAGTGGGATTTGAACCACAGCTGACATACCAAGAGGACCTTTCCTGTATTGTGAAATTTTTGTTCCCCTTTTCCATTTCAGCACTTAAATTACTCAGAAGGCTTTGCCCCAAGTGTTTTTGGCAGCCCCATTCTTTTGGAGTGCCTATAGTTTTGAAAGAATTGTTGCCCCATGGGAAGCTCCTATGCATATGTTTTCTTAGAGGAAAAAGCAGCTGGGTTAGAGAAAGATGGCCCTATGTGCCTTAAGCCAAGGAGAGGTGAAAATCTGAAAGTCACTTATTACTTTCCTGCTTCTTCTCTTCAGTCTCTCACTGCGACCCCATGGACCCTCTGGTTTCTTTACCTGGCCATTTTGCTTGTTTTGGGAAAAGAAGATAGCTTGTTGAAAATGCACCCTCCTGCCTCAGTGTTCATGCTACTCCTGTCCCTACCCTGTGTACAGATCCACACGTGCTTTTGGGAAAGCCCAGAAAATCTTAGCGCAGCATTGTGATGTGCAGTCTTTGATGTGATAGGTCTCTGCCCCCATTTCCTTTTCACTGCAACCCAGGCACAGAGAAGGCAGAAATCCCCTCTCACTTCTCCTGCCCACAGAAGTCTCTACTACACCCATTTTTGGCACTTGAGGTTCTGCCATTGCTACACAGAGGTGTTTCTTAACATTACAATTGTTGTTTAGCTGTATAATGTACACATTTCCTCAGAGCTGCTTCTGCTCCACAGCTGTAACTTTGCTGGATTTACGCTGGTATATGGAGTTTCTACTGCACTTTTGGTGCAGCTGGAGTGGCAGAGCGCAAACATCACCAAGAAAATTCTGTCCATTGTGTTCCCCAACCTTGCTCACATAGACCAGATGGTGTGTATTTAACAATCTTCTTTTTCTTCTTCTACTTAGGCAGTCCCTTGGATTGAGGATGATTTGCTTCCACTCCAGTTCAATGGGTTCTGAGATAGCTGGTGAGTCCAATGTGTGATCTGCAGACTCTGCCACATGTGGGGCAGATGGTATTTGGAGGTTTGTGCATTGTGTCCAATGACTTGACTTTGCCTCTGTGGGTTCCTGACAAAGTCTTTCGATGTGTTTGGTGTCTTCCCAAATGAACATTCTCCGTTTTGGTCGGTCAAGCCAGGGACTCCCATGAGTCAGCAGGGATGCTTGATCTCTTCAGGGATGCTTTAAGGGCATCTCTAAAGCATTTCCGCTGTCCACCAGGGAGTCTCCCTACTGTGACTGAGTTCCAAGTAAAGCAGTTGTATTTGGAATCTGATATCAGGCATATGAATGACCTGTCCCACCCAGCAGAGCTGGTTTTCAGTGATTAGTGCCTCAATGCTAGGCATGTTGACATGTATGTATGAAGCAGAATTTCCTGATGTTAGTTCCAGCTTTGCTTCTTACTAATTTGAACCATGCCCGTTTGACCTGTTCTCATAATCCTGTGTCATGGCTGCACTTGCAAATATAAATAGCTTGACCTAACTTGTTCCAATGACAGCAGAGATGCTTTGGAGGTGTGTAGTAATTGTAGCTTTAAGGAATGTAGTGACTATAGCTTTAAGACTTAGTGTGTTGTATAGTATCCCGTGACAGTGTGAACGAATCAGCTCTAAGCACAGGGAACTTTAGAATGAGAGTCATTCTTCTAGTTGTGGAGATTGATGGAAGCATGTAACTGCTGCTGCAGCCTGTAAATAAAGCTCAAGGACTCTAATAAGAAACCTGTCTGGAAAATCAAGTCCATAACACACTGGTGATGAGGGTAAATTGGGTAATGGTGTTGTCTCTCACCCAGTGATTGTGATTGTTTAAACCGAAGAAAAGGAAGATATACTCATCAGATATGCCACATTTTGGCAGGATTAACCCTTTCAAACCATCCACAGAGGATTGGTTTCAATATGTAGAATGCCTCAGGTTCTATTTCCAGGCAAACAAAATAACACGGAAGGAAAGGTGGAGAGCAATTCTCCTATGTGTTGGCAGGAGTAAAACCTATAATTTAATCCGAAATTTGATGACCCTGGATTTGAAGACCTTGGTAGATCTCGTTAAGGGACACTTTCAACCCAAACCCTGGGTCACCATGCAGAGGTTCAGGTTTAATTCGCGGGTTAGAGCCCTGTGGAGACCATTGCTATATTGAAATTGAAACAACTGACTGAGCACTGTGATTTCAGGGAGACTCTAAGCTCAGGGATTGTTTGGTCTACAGTGTGCTAGATGATACTATTCAATGATGATTATTAGCTGAAGTAAACCTCGATTTTAAAAAAGCATTGGAAATAGCGCTCATGATAGAAAGTGCTGAACGGGATGTGCAGGCTATGCAAGGTGCACAAAATGGCACCATCTTCCGTTGGGGTGGGAATGGACAGCTGGGCGTGGTGTGAAAAGCCAGGACTCTTCAGCGAAGCGGGAGACGGTCCCCGCTACCTGAAAATTTAAAACAAATACAGGAAACAGCTCATCAAACAGCAAATCTGAATTGTTACTGATGTGGAAGCGATCATACTCCTGAAACTTGCTGTTTCAAGAGATGGAGTGCTATTTTTACCATAAAAGAGGGCACATACTGAAGCATTGTAAAGCAAGATTATGATAGACTGCCGGGCAGCAAACTAAGTTAATTGAAGTACATAATGTGGAAGAACTAGAAACCACCAATTCTGATATTTAATGTAAAAATAGAGAAGACAGAGGCAATCACTGTTATTCTGCAGGTAACTGGAAAATCTTTAATGATGGTAGTGGACACTGATGCTTCAACCACTGTAGTGGGAGACACACCTTCAAATATTTAAACAAGGGTATTCAACAATTGGATTTGGAGCCTTCAGCCAAATTGAAAACTTAGACTGATGAAGCTATCTAAATGAAGAGTATTACCCCTGTACCTGTTTATTATAAGCACCAAACTGCACAACTCTCAGTGATAGTACTAGAAGGTGAAGGACTAAGCCTTCTAGGTCATGATTGGTTGAAAGAAATGAAACTAAATTGGCCTGAAATTTTCCAGCTACATGTCAGGGGACTGTCAGAGCTGCTAAAGAAATATGACAAAGTTTTTCGAGACGAACTGGGGAGAACAAAGGCCTACAGGCCAAGATCTACATTGACTCAGAAGCCTGTTTCTTTAAAGCAAGACCAATGCCATATTCTCTGAGGGAGAAGGTTGACATCGAATTGAACCATTCAGAGAGGCTGGGGGTCATACAGCTGGTTCAATTCTGAGTGGGCAGCACCTATAGCCCCTGTCTTAAAACCGGATCAGACCATTCAGATCTGTGGGGACTATAAGCTAACAGTAAACAAAGCTGCCAAATAGGGTAAGTACCCTATCCCCAAGATTGAGGATCTCTATGCTAAATTAGCAGGAGGAACAACTTATACTAAATTGGTATGTGTCATGCATTTCAGCAGCTGGAACTGGATGATACCTCCAGAAAGCTTGTGACCATAAACACCTACAAAGGGTTATATCAATACACGCAACTGACCTTCCATGTTTCTTCGGCCTGTTTGATTTTCCAGAGGACAATGGAGCGTTTGCTACAAGGTTACCTCAAATTTTGGTCTACCTGGACAACGTCCTAATGATGGGGTCCACGGAAGTTAAACACTTGGTTAATTTGAAGGAAGTCTTGAAATGATTTTTGGAAGCAGGGATGCACTTAGAAAAAGAAAAGTGTGACTCTCAGGCAAGCAAAATCGTCTATTTGGGCCACCGGGTAGATGCACAAGGGTCACATCTGATAGAAGAAATTATTAGAGCTATTAAGGAGGCACCTTCGCCAAAAAATGCCTCTGAACTCAAGTCATTCTTAGGTATGGTTAATGATTATGGTTGATTCCTATCGACTTATCAATGGTCCTAGACCCTCTACACTCATTATGAAAGAAAAACCAACATTGGGTTTGGAAGCCACCCCAAGAAGAAGCCTTCATGAAAGTTAAACAACTCTTGCACTGTTCCAGCATGTTAGTACACTATGACCCAACAAAGGGACTGGTACTAACCTGTGATGCGTCCCCCTTTTGTATGGGAGCAGTACTATCGCACAGGATGGACGCCAGTTCAGAAAGGCTGATAGGCTACATGTCTAGGACTCTTCCAATGGCCAAAAAAGAGTATTCATAAATCAACGAAGAAGGATTATCAATTATTTTCAGAATTAAAAAATCCCATCAATATGTACATGGCCGACACTTTACAATAGTGCCTGACCACAAACCGCTCTTGGGTCTGTTCAGTGAAGAAAAAGCTATCCGTCCCATAGCTTCTGCACAAATTCAAAGCTGGGCACTAATTTTATCTGTACATGAATACACTTTTGTACACAGACCAGGGATGCATCTAACCAATATCGATGCCCTAAGTCGCCTTCCTTTGCAGGAGAGCAATGAACAAGCCTCAATTCCCGAAGAGAGCATATTATCATTGAATTTCCTGGATTCCTCACCAGTTTGTGCAGGCCAGATAAGAAGCTGGATGAATTATGATCCAGTCCTGTCTAGAGTGAGAGGGCAAGTGTTGAAAGGATGGTCCCAAGAACCAGTCCCTGATGAGTTGAAGACATTCTTCACTCGAAGGAATGAATTGAACAGTAAAGACAGTATCCTGTTATGGGGTGCGTGAGTGGCTCTTCCTTCACAAAGAAGGAAAGCGCTCTTAGCAGAGTAGCACACCGCACATCCAGGAATCTCAAGAATGAAGATGACCGCACGAAGTCACATTTGGTGGCCGGGCATGGACAGTGATATCAAGAAGGTGGTTAAACACTGTATACAATGCCAACAATTACAGAAACTACCTGTTGTGGCCCCACTACATCCATGGGAATGGCCTGGTAGGCCCTGGGTGAGTCTGCACATAGGTTAGTTATGTCAGTCCTTTTATAGGCGCCATGCTCCTACTAATAATTGATGCACATTCCAAGTAGCTAGATGTGTATGAGGTTAGGTCACCAACATCAGGTTGGTGTTATGTCAAAGCTTTTCTATACATAGATTGCCATTAGTAATCATCTCAGACAGTGGTACTGCGTTTACTAGTGCTGAATTTCAAAGATTTGTGAGTCCAAATGGTATCATATCATAGAGGCGGCACTATATCCGTCATCCAACAGATTAATTGAGAGAACAGTACAGACTTTTAAAGCTGGGATACAAAAATTGTCAGGAGGATCATTGGAGACTAAGCTTTCACGTTTCCTGTTTCACTATAGAACAACCCCCCACACTACTACAGGTTCAACACCTTCCGAGTTATTCATGAAGCAATGCCTTCGAACAAGATTAAGCCTGGTGCTTCCCAATTTGGAGGGGAAGATGGAGAAAGGTCAAGGGAATCAAGAAGCGATTCATGATTTGCATAGTCGGGAGTGAGAATTCACTGTTGGTTAAGCAGTATATGTCCAAAACTTCGGTGGTGGATTGAGTTGGTTACTGGGCATAATAGTTTCTGTGACCAGGCCCTTGTCGTACCACATAGAAGTGGAGGGCCAGATCACCTGCAAATGTGGATCATTTGAGAAGAAGGGAGATACCCCAAAAAAATGATGTTACCCCTGTAACCATTGTAGAACCCTTGTTCCCTGTTGAAATTGTTAAATCAACCAGATGTCCCTGTCGGAGGAGATAACGCTGAACAGCCTGTGCCTAAAGAGATACCTGATGTTGCTGCAGCTCCAGATAATGTGGATCCTGTAAGAGATTTGAAAGTCATGGAGCTATGACGTTCCACCCAGATCAGGAAACCACATGAACTTATAATTCCATGACACATGTATATATTTTTCATGTCATGAATGTCGATGTTGTTATAAATACAAACTGTACAAAAAATTTAAAGGGGGAGGAATGTGGTAATTGTAACTTTAAGCAATGTAGTGACTGTAGCTTTAAGACTTATTGTGTCGTATAAGTATCACGTGACAGTGTGAATGAATCAGCTCTAAACACGGGGAACCTTAGCGTGGGAGTCCTTCTAGTTGTGGAGCTTGATGGAAGCATGGAACTGCTGCTGCAGCCTAAAAATAAAGCTCAATGTTTCTATTGAGAAACCTGCCTGGAAAATCAAGTCCATAACAATGTGCAATTGATTTTTGCCAAAAACGGGCTCATTAAGGATCCACTGCCCGCTTTACACTGCGGCTATATTTTCCTTTACTTTGAAGTTGGACACTGTGCAAAACAGGCAGCTAATTCACTTGGAGTTTGCTGCTACTGGCATTGATTATTGTGCCGTGTTACAATGAACCTGTTTCCATCGTGCCATGAAGATCAGACAAAAGCAGTAGTGTAAAGATGGGAGGACAGCACATGGAGGCATTCCCTTGAACCAGAACAAAGAAAGAACAAATAAAGAAAGGGCTCATACTCAACTTGTCTGGGCTCCCAATATTTTGAGATTTTGGTCCTGTCCTCATGGGAGTTTCTTAAGCTGCAGAATGTTGCATCCCTCAGATCAGCAGAGGGGGCTGCAGGGCAGCACTGGCAAGACAATATACCAAGGCAGTTAATACCTCAGAACAGCAGAGGGCGCTTCAACATCATCTTGTCCGACAGTCCCGAGGGCACCAGCCATATTCTGTTGCCCAGTAGGTGAGGATTATATTTTGGTGCAGCATCAGACCTGTCCAAACAAAACAACCGCAGCATGAGAAAGGAAAAGGGCAGAATTTTACGGCCCTGTCACAGCAGGGGCAAGGCTGTCAAATGCGGCGAGCCATTCAAAAGCCCTTTGACCTTGGCAGGACAGTAATATCCCACCGGGGTAAAATCCCACCTAAAGGGACGCTCCCTGAGACCGTTAAAGGCACAGGGAGCCTTGAATGGTCACCTGCAAGAATCAATGAAGATGTCAGACAGGTGCCAGACCAAGGCACACACCCAGTGGACATCAAGGGATATGGGGAGCAAGCGGGAAGATGGAGTTGAGGCTGAAATCTGCCATGATCGAATTGAATGGCAGAGCAGACCCAAGGGACCATATGGTCTATTCCTGATTCTCGTTTCTTATGTTTTTATGGTAAGGTCTCACGATGCCAAACACAAAGAGTAAACATAACTTTCTTCTCCCTGGATGCTGACTGACTACCTCAGGGTTTCCAGCATTTTCTTTTTTTTTGGTTTTAAAATTAAAGTCTGGTAGGAAAGACAGCGCAGTAATAGGAGTGCAAAAGTTTTCAGCACGGGGGACCGTTTGGCCTGGTAACTCTGTGCTGGCTCGATGCCAGATTTGATACATTTTCCAGTTTTATCTCCTATCCTCCTGAGAGAGTTATCGTGCAGCTGCAATGATTCCACAGGTGCTGATAAAGCCGGTGCAGGGGGGTCATTGGGGGGGTAGGATTTTCAGGAGTTGAAGGGCTAGCCTGACATTGGACAGAGGGATGAGGAGCTCCAGCAGATGCATCCTCCTGGTTAAGAGGAGGCCAAAGGGAGCACAGTGAGAGGCCCACAAGGGGGAAAAGGCACTAGCCAAGTCCTGGTGCACCACACCTGCAAATAACAGAGCTCCAGTGCTGGAGGAGACCATGCCTCTCCAGGCAGATGGTCTTGAATATTTGTGCTCTGGCCCACAATGACCCCATGGCAATTCCCTACATGCAGGTGTCAAGGTCACTGTGGCACTGAATATTTATCTCTCTGGATCACTTGAAGGATCAGCCACAGGCCTGGGTGGCACCTTGCAGTCGGCAGGTCATCAGGCTGGTCACAGAAGCTCTATCCTGGATAGCAGCGGAATACATCCATTTTGAGACAGAAGGCTTTGGGATTTGCCACCATCAATGGATTCCCATCTCTACTGCTGACAGCCAGAGGCACCTCCACCCAGGTCCTTTTGGTGTCTCTGGGCAGCTTCCTTTTGACAAATGTACCCCCGCTTCTCAGTGATTATCTCAGTTAACGCCTCAAGAGAGGCAATTGCAAACCTTGGGGCTGCCCATGCCCTGCCTGTGACAAAGCGGGCCCTCTGTGAACCTGCCATTTCCTCAGCGAATGGCAAGTCAAATCATGGCCGTTCTTCGACTTTTCAAAGGGCCCTTGGTAACTATGTTCCAGCCCTAGGTAGCTCCCACAATGCTAATTGGGTGCTGAACCTGCCCCAGGTCAATTAGGCCCTTTTCATTTTAAAATCAGGCCATGTCAGACCCTGCAATGTTCAGGGTATCAGGCTCCCGACCCCAGATTGGAACTCCAGTCCGAGGTTCCTGGATTTTTGCTGATTTGGGTTGATTCGGGGGCCCTTTAAAAGTGGTGGGTGGGTCCCGATTCCAGGATTTCTGAGCCCACTCCCTAGCCTGCTCCTTCAACACGCTCAATCATGTACATATGTCAATATGTATGTTTGGCTGAGTGTCCAGACAACTACTAAAATATGAGAAAGCCTGCTCCCCAGAGGAAACATTATTTGATTGATAGCTCAGGCTCTCCGATCTCTGTGGTCAATTTCACAATGTTTGTTGACACAAGTGAAATGGTTTCAAGAGCTTGTGATTTGTGGTTTTTGGAACTTCAAAGAGCCTGGATCATTGGTGCAAACTTTTTTCAAGCATAGGAGAAAGTTATCAATGGATTATGTTTTTTCAAAGCTTTTTCTATTTACACTTCCCACAATACACTGTGGTGTTCATTGGTTCGAGAAAGTGTACAGTTGGTAATGGGCATGGGAGTCCTAGAGCTTGGTATGGGGGCATGAGGGATCTGAGGGGGTGGGAGGAAGGACAGAGTTTGGCATAGTGAGCATGAGGGGACATAGGTAGTGGGTGAGGGGCATGAGGTGGCATAGAGGGGGCATGGGGAGTGTTTGGAGGGTGTTGGAGTGTGAGGGATGAGGGCTTGAGGGCTTTTGGGTTTTATTTTCACTTGGACAAAGTCCCACAACACCGAAGGGGACCTTTTAAACAGCCCGCCTCTGCACCCGGCAGCCCCTGTGGCTGCCTCCACACTCCTTCCAGGGTCAGCTGACCCAACTCCAACTCAGCCCCCAGCAATGAAGATCCCACCTTTGTGGGCATTTTCTCCCAAGGTGGGCGGGCCGAGTCAGGAATTTTCCTGACTCCCCCTACCTGCTGAGTGTGTAGATTCAGGCCAGCATCTCTTGTCATATTCAAAGTTCCACATGGCTCACAGGCTTTAACCAACAGCCAATTAAGAAAGACCTGGTTTAATTATAAGGGAAATTTATAGATCCCAGAAACACAGATTCATACAGAAAGATCCATCACATCTCCCTCCTTAATTCAAGGAGTTTGAATATGGTGATAGCAATTGCCTAACTGTGTCTTTATTTCTTGCAGTACCCTTCCTGATAAACATGAAATTTGTTAAAAAAAAATTTTAACTATAAACAACTCCAGTAGCACGCTGAAAATGTATTGCAGTAGATATATAAAATGATAATTGTAAAATGGTAAAATACTCCACAGCCTAAACTAAAATAGTAAGTTTCTTGGCTTTATGTGTGACTGCACTAAATCAGTTTGTAACAGAAACATCTGAGCATTTGGGTTTAACATTATTCCACATTTGAAATATCTTGCCATCTAATCTTTCTCAACCAAGGCGTAATAATTGGCTTGTTTTTGGTCTCCATCGCTGTCTCTGGAGTTTCATCCCCATAGTCGGGTGCTGTTGCACTATGACAGCTCTGGGTTGTGGAGTTTTGTTTCACCTGCTGGCAGCCTTGGTGTAGGAATCCCAACAGTTGGCCTTCAAACTGGAGATAGATTTACAAGTTTACAGCAGCGACTGCACTTCAAAAAGTACTTGATTGTCTGTGAAATACCTTGGGACTTCCCGGGGTCATGAAAGACACGATAGAAGTACAATATTTATCTTTTACCAACTGACAAATTTCCAGGACTGTTGAGTTTAGAAGCATCTGCCTTGGGCCTTGGCCTTCATTAACATCAGGTTGTCCAGAGCAACATGCAGCTGACAAACAAAGTGTGACTGCAGATCGGAAATCTGCTGTTGCTATAGTGGCCCTCATGAAAGTTGGGAGGGGTGCGAGGGGTAGGGTGTGACCGGGAACAGGGGCGGGGTAAGCTGATCGGGAGGAAGCAGTAACTTGTGGGATCTTGCTATGCACAAATTGGCTGCTGTGTTAACCCAGTGACTGCACTTCAGTGCTCTCCGTGTCCTAATTTTTACATAAATTCTTATCTCATCCAATGTTCTACCTTGAATTCTGAAAACATTTAGTTTAACGGGAAATCTTTCTCATGAACCTTTGTCACATTTGTTCTGAAAATCCAAGTAAACTATCTCACAGGGAAGGTCATTCCCTACCTAATCTGTAATGTTTTTGAAGAAGCACAGAAGAGTGATATGGTGGGTTGAAATCAAGGCTGGAACAGGAGAGCGCAGTCAACCCAGAGTACCTGCAGTGAGCAAAATGAATTTAGGAGGGGGCCTGTTGTACGAAGGGAACAGCAATATTAAGAGTGATAAAAGTGGAAGATAAGAGGACACCATTCAAGAAATACCAAGAGAAATATTTAAAGATGCACATTAACTTAACATGGTCGGGTTTAAGTGCTTGGTATAATAAAATATTGCCACCTATTTGGAAACAACAGCTCGAAGTCCACATGAAATATTTAATTAATGTATGTGTTTCATTCAAATATTGAAGTAATTCATTTGTGACAATTCAATTAACAATTTATATTTCAACTAACCTGAACTTAACTTTTCAAAGGGTTATTTAATAATTAGAGTCAATCCACACTTATTTATTCAGTAATTTCAGGATATATTTATCTATTAGTGATTAGTATTTAGTTTCCAACATATCAATAGTCATTTACCTATTTATATTCGCCCATAGGACTGAAGTGCAGTCACTGGGTTAGCGCAGCAACCAATTTGCACACAGCAAGATCCCATAAGACATCGCTACCTCCTGATCTGCTTACCCTGCCTGTTCCTGATTGCACCCCCCCCCCCCCAACTTTCATAAGGGCTACTATGGCAACAGCAGATTTCCAACCTGCATTCGCACTTTGTTTGTCAGCTGCATGTTGCTCTGGACAACCTGATCTAAATGAAGGCCAAGGCCCAAAGCATATGTGGCATTGCTAGGGATTCAAGAGTTTAATAAATCCATAACCTTATCAATGAAGCCTTACCAGCGAAGATGCGTGAGGCCTCCTGAACTTGAGGCACTACAATTATTACTAGACAGCACAATTGGGGGGGTTATTTGTGGCTTACTTGTAACTTTTTATGATAAATTTATTTTGAAGAGAGTTATCAGTGAATTTAGTCAAGTGGAGCCAGGTCTGGTAATCCCAGACCTTTTATCTCTCAGCCAATAAGCAGGCTTTCGTTTCTGATGGAACCGGGACTTCTTGCTCAATACTGTCAAATGGTATTAGTAATCCATTTTCCCATGTTGTGAAACAGTGCCTCAGGTGAGCGTGCTACTGAGCTACCAGGTGAAGCAGACAGAGAGAAAGAGAAAGAGTGACGGAGCAGAATTTAACCCTTCCCACACTTCTTCCTAACAAATGACATGTTATTCGAAGTACAATTGATAAACTGGAGGGGAGATTTAGCGATCGTCTTCCTGGCCATATTTACCACCAGCAGTGGGAAATTCTTAAGGGATGGATTTGTGCCTGCTCAACCTCTCAGCATTACTCAAACTGCCCCCAGCATCATCTGAATACCACACCCCCTCCCCAGTCCGTATCACTGGATCTCCCCAGTATCAACTGGCCCTCCTCAGCACCATCTCAGCTCCCTAGTATCACCTGACCTCCCAGCATTACTAAATGGACTGAGGCCAGAAAGTTGAATGCTATTTGAACATAGGATTTAAACAGGCGTTCAGGCAGTTCTAAACAAATTAGTAATTAAAATGTAAATTTAGCTTTGCGTGGTAGTATTCCTCTTAGGACAGATTGCAGGTCTCTCTGGGCTTATTGGATTAAAGTACTTGATTAATTGAGATGTTGTATTGCAGAGCTGCAAAGGGAATTTGTCACAACAGCAATTATCATGTATTGACATAATTCCTGAGCTTTCAATAAGACAAAGCTTCTGGAAAGCAGTGAAAACTAATCCACATGGAATCCTATCCTAACCTGTTCAATTACACAGGCCTTATGTAATACCATTAAGGAGCCACTGGATGAATATTGCATTTGGGAATCAGCTGTTAGGTGATTGTTGTAAATGTTTTAGTTATTTGTCCTATGTGCTATTGTTGGCACGTATGGGTTTTCCAATGGAAATATTCGGATTTATGTATTTTTATGCCTAGTGTCACGGACAAAATGTATTTGCTTTCTTACTGCCCATAATCAGTGTGTTTGTGTGGAAAGAGGTGTGTCTTTTCTCACCATTGGAATGTGTATGCTAATTAAATAATTGAGCAGCAAGCTTTTGTGAGTTTAAAATAAAGAAAGTGAATTATTCTCACACAATTACCCCAAACTAACACAATGTCACACGCTCTGTCTCACATACACACACACACACACAAACACGAAGATTGGATACAGATTAAGATAGTGCACTTTTACATATTACAGCTATTTCAGGTCTTCCATGTGGAAAATCTGTGATTTCTTGAATGGATTTGATGATTTAAATTTGAAATGAGGGACTTGCAAAGAGAAGGGTTCACATCTTGCGAGATTTCTTGTAGTTGAATACATAGGAGGTTGGTTCTCAAGTGAAGTAAAAGTAGAACAGGTTAAGTATTTTGGATGCTTGATGTCTAGCAGTTTGTTTCAGGGTCTGGTTCTCAGATTGGCTGATGGCTGATGGTTTGGATGTATCTGCTGGGTCCTGGGGCAATAAGGGCGCAGTCCCCTCAAACACATGATTTCTGGGTTAATGCCTCTCAGGCCCACCCAGTCTAGATTGGATGGGGCAGGCCATAGTGATACATTGGGAAGCCAATAGTGGTCATTGAATTTCGAACTTCCCTTTTGTCCAGTATGAAACATGGAGCCTGGCAGTCTGGAAACTCCATAGTCTTTAGGTGTTGGCCCATCCTTGTTTTTGTCCAATTTTTAAAAGTATTGACTTTAAAGGTCATAATATGATATGCCTTTTACTGGAACCAGAACCTGGAATACTAAATCTGATGGCATCACTAAAATATACAACGTCCGCAAGTGTCCGATTAATTGAAGCGATAATGATCCCTGAGAAACAGCTCAATCACAGTAACTTATGCTTTCACTGGCACTATTTGAAAGAAAACATATCAACATTATTAGTTTCCAGCTTGCCTGAATGGTTTTAGCTGCCAAGGTGCCACTGGCCTTACCTGACAGCCCAGGCATGTTTTCCTGGCAACAACCATGGGGATTTGTTTTTGAATAGGTTCACCATTCACCTTTGAACTAGGCCAGGGGTTTCTAAACTGTGATATGTGTCTCCTTGAGGGGACACAAGAGAAATTGTGTAATGAAGGATTTAAGCTCTAATGTAAACGTAAACATTTTTCTCATTTTTAAAATTCATTAATTTTTCATTGCATGCGTGTGTGTGTGTGTTTGTAAAGAAAAAGATTAGGATGCTTCACGTTGTATGCTTGCACTGCCTGTTTTACTTTCTGTAAATGCAAGACATAAAGCGTGGGGCAGGGTGGGCTTTGGGATCTAACTGCTGCTGATCAGTGCAAAGCAGCTGGGGACAGTGAGGTTGGACAGTTCCTGTGATGTGGGATGGGACACTCTTCTGAACACTTCAAATTATGTAATAAATCTGCAGGTTTTCCATTTTTTTAAAAAAAACTCACTGGGCAGGATTTTACTGTCGGTGAGCAGGGCTGGGGCCCGCTCGCTGATGCGTAAAATAATGCACGGTGACATCGGGGGGAGCTCCCAATGTCACCGCGCCCGATTTAAATTTTCAGGAAGGCTGGAGTGCAGCAAAATCAGCTGCACGCCCGCCGACCTGTCAGTGGCCAGTTGAGGCCATTGACAGGATCAATTAAGCAATTAAAGGATCTGCCCATCCAACCTTAAGGTTGGTGGGTCAGCCAGGAGCCCCAGCGGCAACTAGAGAAAACATGAAACCTCATCCAGTGGCGGGTTTTTAACATTTTAATGAAGTTGTTATGGAAATTATGAACATGTCCCAACTCATGTGACATTGTCACATGAGGGGACATGTAAGGGAATTTTTTTTCTTCTATTTTTAATATTGCTGAAAGTAGAGCTGATCTCCCTGAGGCAGCACTTAGCCTCAGGCAGATGAGTGCACTATTTTGTGCACATGCACAAAAGTGTGTATTCTCGATTTTAGGGATTCCTCCCTGCCTGCACAGGGAGCACATAGCACTTCCCTGCGGACATCACGCTGGGTGGGCCTTAATTGGCCCACCCACATAAAATGGCACCACGCCTTTGATCGGGGGTGCCGATCAGAAGCGCACCCACACACGCCAGCCCATCAACTTCTCCCCACTATGGGGGGAAAATTCTGCCCACTATTACAGAATTGTTACTTGGTAGTACAGAACTTGAGTATTAATGGCAAAAGAGACATGCTGTAGAAGCTTTTCAAGTTGCACTCATCAGGATAGAATCACAAGAATATCAAATCTCAAAGGGAACAACAACTTCTACTGCATTAGAAGAGGGTGTTGATTGGCTGGCAAGTGGACACTGATTTTTTGTTAACTTTTTCATGGGATGTGGACATCACTGGCAAGGCCAGCATTTGTTGACCATCCATAACTGTCATTGAACTTAGTGGATTGCAACCTCTATTCCTGGCCTCCATGTTAGCTGTTAGGGGTTGTAATTTCAGAGGGCAGTTAAGAGTAAACTGCATTCCTATGGGCCTGGAGTCACATGTAGGTAAGGATTGCAGATTTCCTTTCTCAAAGAACATTAGTGAAACCAATGGGTTTTTACAACAACCAGCAATAGCTTCGTAGTCATTATTACTGACTAGCTTTTTAATTTCAGATTTTTATTAGTTGAATTTAAATTCTACCAGCTATCATTGTTGGATTTGAACCCATGCCTCCAGAGCATTAGCCTGGGCCTCTGGATTACTAGTCCAATGATATTACCACTATGCTAATGTCTACCCTGAAGCCTCAGAGTCAGAGATGACTTGCCTGGTTTGAGTTTAAACATAAGTTTGGCAGTTAACTGTTCCTTGGTGCATTGTCATGCAATGCCTCTACTAATCAGATTCCACTTGCCAACCAATCACCACCCACTGTTCATACAGTTTAAATTGTTGCTCTTTTGAGATTTGGCATTCTTGCGATTCGATCCTGATGAGTGCAAGATGACAAGTTTCAACACCATGTCTCTTTTTTCAGCAAAATCACAGAATCAGAAAACATACAAGTCATTTAATACTTCATTAAGAAAATATATCATCTACATTTTATATAAATGTGAGCATTGATAGTACTAACATTTAAAGTGGTGGAAATGGTCTTTGTAGTTTGTGTAGATGGTTACCTTGTGTTTTGCCGTTGCTGGATGGCACCCAGGTACTTGTTTCTATCAATTCCAAATAGTCCATTCCATATTTTACAGATTTTTCTTCCTCCTTTGTTGTAGTGATTCCCATTCTAAATCTTTTATCAACGATGTAACATTGGTGTATTTCCCATTCTGACTCATGCAGAATCATGCAGCACATCTTTGGATCACTTCAATCTTATTTATATCTGTCACCATATATACATCCCACACATAACTTGCATATTCCAGGATTGGACAAACAAGTGTTTGGTAAGCTATAACTCTGATAATTTTGTTGCTGTACCAAAGATCCTTGGTCAGAAATCCAAGAAACCACCTGTGCTGTAAGATTCTACAGCTGCCAGTTGCACCTTCATCTGTCTCCTCAGCACAGCATACACACTGATAACAGGCAATGAGAAAGCATTCCCATTGTCAATTTGCGCTGTGACTGAAAGTTGTTTGAGGAATGGTAGTCCAGGGCTGTTGCGGGGTAAGAAAAGATGGTGCAGGTGCAGGGGTTAACAGAAGTTTTGTTCACCCAACTGTGGAGTGCACATAAATATGGAGTTATGCTTCAGTGTCCAATTTACTGAGCAGCTTATGATTTGAACTATCACCTCTCACTCCAAATATTACACGCCTATGCTCCAAAACATAACTTCATCCATCACATTAATGGTGAGTGGGCATTGTTAAAGTTGTATATGTATATTATAATTAGTACATTTTCTACAGGGGTTTGGGTATTAAAGGAGTTAAAATATTGAACATGCAGAACACACAGGCAGCTGATAGATCTGGAAGGGGGTACGCAATAAGTACAGATTGAGAACTTCTGGGCCAGATAATTAATGAGAGTTAGGGACTGTAATTCCACGATAGAACTCTCACACACTTTCAGCCAATTTCAGCTAATGTCCTACTATTAGGTGTAACGTTTCACTCAGAGCCAGGTATTCGTGCACCGTAAAGAACTGAGGTTCTCACCTGAGCTGAACAGTGGGTCTTTTGTTCACAAACAACCACTTTTGGAATCATAATTGCTGATCTTATCTTAATGGTGCTGAGTTGTACATTCTGACAAACAGCCAGTCTGGCAAAGAACCAGTTTGGCAAACAGCCATTACCAGCAGCAATTCTGAATTCCACTGTATGGTTTTATTCATTTTAGCTATCTGGGTGCACCTGACAAGACTGACATTTATTCCCAATTGTGAGAAGCCTCCTTCTTGAACCACTGCAGTGTCAGGGACTAGCAATATTTAGATGAGAAGCAGGAGTGTTCTTAGGGGCTGCCATCCACCCTCACCTCCAACGTGTGCGAGCAGCTCATGGGCTTCTTTGTCATTAAGATTAAGGCACATTCAGCAGTCTCTGCTGCTCCCTTTCTGTAGCCCAAGTGGCCAAACCTCCGCCAAGGTTCTCCCTGCCCTAATAGACACCTTTCTTAATTTCCTCTCTCTACTCAGGCCCTTTCTGAGCTCATCTTATCCATGAGACTTATTACTGGCTTCTTTGACCCTATTCCCACTGAACAGCTGAGTACCCAACTTCCCTTCCTGGCTCCCATGTTAACTGATCTTGTTAACGATCGCCTCTTCTCAGGTACTAGCCCCCTCCCTTTCAAATCAGCTATCATCACCCCTCTCGTCCAAAAAGCCAACCATTGGCCCCTCTGTCCTTTCAAACCACTTGCTACTTCCAACTTCGCTTTTCCTTCCAGTGTACTACTGCCTCCCAAATCCATTCCTATTTTTCCCAGTTTCCAAATTTAAATCTATCTTCAGGTTTTCACCCCTGCCTCAGTACAAAAGCAGCTTTTTACCAAAATCACAAATGACATCCTATGTGACTGTGACTATGGCAAGCTATCCCTCTTTATCTTTCTTGAGCTTTCTGCAGCCCTTAACACAGTTGTGCGCACTATCCCCCCTCCAAAGCCTTTCCTCTGTTCTTCAGTTGGAAGGGACTGCACTCGCCTGATTCCATTCTTATCTATCTAATCATAGTCAGAGAGTCATCTGAAACTGCTTCTCTTCACAATTCTGCATCACTGGACAGAATTGTCCCAGATTTGCACTAAATGTGGTAGCAGGCAGGTAAAACAATATTTTGGCGGATTTTCACGCAGTATCGTCCTGGAATACACGCCGTTTTGATGGCAGGCGGTCTCCGATTCGCCTGTCACGCCATTGCCTCGCTATTTCATCACACCAGGCACCACATTTAAAGTACAGCCGCACTCACTGCTCCAAGCCCAAGACTGCAGCAAGGAAGACACGGCCTCGAAAGGCAAGAAGACTGCAGCCCTCAAGCATCTTTTGGATGCCGCGAAGGCCCGCCATGATGTCCTCTACACCCATTCTGGCCGCAGGATGGGCAGCAAAATTACCACTCGGCTTGGTAAGCGATGACAGCGGTGATCAGTGCCAATGCTGCACAGAAGAGGTTGGCCATCCAATGCAGATAGAGGATGAATGATCTCACCCGTGCCGCCAGGATAAGGCAACCATCTCATCACTTCAAACTCACACACTCAAGCCCATCACACATTCACTGGCATCTTACTCACTGCCAGCTCAAGGGACATCACCACTCATTCTCTCACACACACCCTCACATGTCCATCTGGCCTCATCTCCTCTGGAGGCTGCCTCCTCAGCCCTCACCACCTTGAGGCCACTTGCACAGATCAACATGTGCCCCCCTACACACACCCTGGGATACCGTCCTTCCCCAGTACCGCTCTCGTCCTGCAGGACTTCCTTTGCCTGAGGCCACTTCTCCCCTTTCTCCAAGCAAGACCTTGCCCTGCAGCTGTTGAAAAGCCACCCTCATATGGCTGATCTGATAGGTAGAGACCTACCAATGAGCCCTCCTAAAAGCAATGTGGTGCTGTCTGTGAAGCCTGGTGCTGATGACTGCCAATGCTGACCGAAACAAGGTAGGCAAACAAATCTCAAAATCCCGAGCGAAGTACAGCCCGCCAAGTGCATGTCTTATATATATTGTTGTGAAACACATTGGCATATTTTCCCAGTGACATGGGTGGACGATCCAGCGATGGGGGCAGTGAGTCTGGCAGGCCGGCTTTATAATGACATGCAGATGTATTACAAGGAGAATCCTGACATCCGATGGCAGGGAATGTGGCCCTCCATCGACGGGCTGAACGGACGAGTGCAAGCTGGTTTCACAACATTGTGAAACTGATTTTTGGCCTTCTCACCATATTGTCTGCTCACGTCACCAAACACACCTGACACCTGTGGAGAAAATCCCGGCATCTGCTGCAGGGGAATCTGCCACAGCAGGGGCAGAAAATCCCAGCCATTATCTTTGGCCTCCTCCTAATTCTCATCTACATGCTGCCTCCTGGCTACATTATCTGAAAACATAACATGGGGTTCCACATATACGCTGATGATACCTCAACACCACCTCTCTTGACCCCTCCACTCTCTCTAAGTTGTCAGACTGCTTGACCGTCTTCCAGTTCCAGACAAGCCGAAATTTCCTCAAATGCATATTGGGAAGATCAAAGCCAATGTCTTTGGTCCCTGCCAAAAGCTCTGTTTCCTAGCCATTGACACCATCCCTCCACCTGGCAACTGCCTGAGGCTAAACCAGACTGTTTGTAACCTTGGTGTCAAATTCTGAGATGTGTTTCGAACTTTATATCCATGTTGTCACTAAGATCGTCTATCTCTACTTCCATAACATTGCCCGACTTCATCCCTGCTTCAACTCTTCTGCTGCTGAAACCCTCATTCATGCATTTGTTACTGCTGGACTTGACCTATTCTAAGCATTCCTGGCTGGCCCTGTCCTTTGCAGACAGAAGTATGTCCACACATTATACCTTTTTCAACTAAACAAAAGCTTGAGGAACAACCATTTCCTGCTTTATTCCCCATGGCAATGCCTTGGCCAATCTGATTCGATTTTCCTGGTGTGAATTTGAACAACAGCTTGGCAGCTGTTCCCTGCTGCATTCTTCATGGCCTCTACCAATTAGAGTCCACTTGCCAACCAATCAGCACTCTCTTCTCATCCCGTATAACTTCTTGTTTCCTTTACTGTTGGTAATCTTGCGATCTGTCCTGATGAGTGCAAGGCAAAATGCCTAGATAGCATATCTCATTTTTCAAATAAAGAAAGTTTTTCCTTATGTTATCTTTGGTTCTTTTGCCATTCATCTTAAATTTGTGCCCTGGTTCTTGACACTTCCAATAAAAGAAAGAAATACTTGCATTTAAAAAGTGCCCCTTATCACCAGCCATTTCAAAGTGCTTTAAAGCTAATTAAATACTATGATGTGTAGTCACTATTGTAATGTAGAAAATGCAGCAACCAATTTGTGCACAGCAAGATCCCGCAAACAGCAGTGTGATAATCACCAGATAATTTGTTTTTGTGATGCTGATTGAGGGATAAATATTGGCCAGGATACTGAGGAGAATGCCCCAGCTCTTCTCCAAAATAATTCCATGAGATTTTTACGTCCGCCCGAGAGGGAAGACAGGGGTTGCGATTTAATATCTCATCCAAAAGACAGGACTTCTGGTACTGGACTAGAGTGCTGGTTTTGATCTCTATGGAAAAGCCCTGGAGTGGGACCGATGGAGCCACAACTGACACTCAGTGGGAATAGTTTCCCTTGATCTACTCCATCTCGACCCCTCAAGATTTTGAACATCTCTATCAAATCTCTTCTCAACCTTCTGTTCTTTAAGGAGAACGAACACAGCTTCTCCCTCCCTTTGTCTAGCTCACTGGGCCAAAGGGGTGAGAGGTCTCCTCCCTCCTCCCTAGCTCAGGCTAATGTATTATGCTTTTTATCACCCTTCCTCCCTCTACTCACTCACTCACAGTGAAGCCCAGACATATGTACTCCAATTCAAAATACAAGCAATTAAAAATATGAAACATGGTGGGGGCAATTTTCAGCAGTGTGTTCATGTAGTAACAGTCCTTCTAGCTGGCCAAGATGGGGTCTGGTGTTGAAATGCCATGTTAGCCCATGTTTAACACAAGAAACCATCATGGCAAAAGAGTTGAAACATGCACTAGACTGGCCAGAGGCTCATTAATGGACTGATTGTCACTTAAAATGCCTGCTAGCACCCATAATACATAATGCCCAAGAAATTGCATCAGGATTGTGCCCACTAGTGTAAATTTGTTTTTTGACCTGGATAGTATCCAGTGTAATGCATATACATTCCCCCTAGGAAACATGGGTGTGCGATTGCAGAGGTACCCGGAAGTTCCCATATAGGCCATGCACAGGTTGGATCCTCTTTAAATGCCTGTGTATACAAGGCCACGTAAATAAAGGGGGCCATGCACTTAAATATAAAAAATCATCCACACACCGCAGAAAATATTAAAGGGAATATTGTACACAGTCACGTAGAATTGTCTCTCTTGTCTTCTCTCTACCTAAAAAGCAGATGGTGGAAAGGCCATGGGCAGATAAAAGAACAGAGCTGATTTTCAGAAAAAAAGATATCCTTTAATGCAAGTAGGGGAATAATGTGGGAGTGAGAAGAATTGAGACTGGAGAGAGAGGCAGCAGTAATGCTGAGCTGGTGGGAACTAAACAGTAGTCCAGGGCTGGAGTGAAGAGAGGCAGTGGTAATGTCAGAAGAGGCAAACTGCAATAGTACTGATGAGAGGTAACAGCAATGTAGGGGGACCTGCAGTAATCTAGGCTGGAGAAAGCCATCAGCGGTGGAATATAGACTGAATTTACAATCCCCTTCAGATTACACTTTTAATTAGCTTTGACATGTCAAAAGCTTCATATGCAGGCTCATTTTTGATTTGTCAGGTTTTCTGGGCTGTTAGCAGTTGCTAGTTTCCTAAGTTGGCCTGAATGAAGACTGGAGGTAGCACTGGATACAGTTTGATAAAACAATCAAAATTTATTGAAAAAGAAAAAAATCTTTACCATATACACAATCAGGGTTATTTCAGCAGGTACACTCCACATGAAGCTATGTTAGACAATCAGAATCAATCAATAATTGTAGAATAGAAACTAGACAAGGTGACCATGATTATATGTCACGTGTTACCTACAGGCTAGGGTGCTGGCTCAATTTGCAGCTCATTGCAAGCTGCAGCAGCAAACTTTGGACTGACTCTTGGAACGTGAATGGAAAATCTGAGGCTGTAACTGTTGTTACTGTTGTAATCAAGACGACATTCTCCTCATGAAGCCCTGTTGGACATTAAGGTGGACAACTTCTCCACAATTCATAATACAAGCAATTAAAAATCTGAAATATTGTGTGGATGATTTTCAACAGCGCGTTCAGCACTTAAAATGCCTGCTGGTACCCATTAAAGAGGCTACCTGACTAGCACTTCCCCTAACAGCGACCAGCTACTTAAAGGGATACTCATTAATGCTGTCTCTAAGCTGCGTGGCTGCATAGCAACCTAGAAGTTACCATGCAAGCTGTTCCTTTTAAGTTGCTGCACGATTTTGCGAAGTATTTTAGAAGTACCGTGCACTTAAATGGATAGGCCAAGCATTGCAAAAAAAAAATTCAAGGGGCACTGATATTCATGCTTGTTCCTGGAGCTGTGAAGAAAATCTCTGAAACACATCAGGAGAGTTTTCACTGTCCTCAGGGACACTTTGTCAAAGCTCTGCCAACACTCTAGCAAGATTCATTTTAGAAACCTTTGAAGATTTCGGGTGCAACTCTACCTTAAAGGCGTTGCCTGGAGAAAGGGAGTGTTTGGTCATGGGCATCTTGCTAGGGCCCTTTGGTCTGGATGAGAAATGGGAGGCGTGCATGAGGCCAGGCACAGCAGAACCAGCACCAGCTGCTCCTAGAAGGAAGGACATGAGGGCAAATTGGCGTTCTTCCCCACTGTGGGTACAAGGCAATCCTCCTCAGTTGGGCCTCCTCCATCGAGATCTCTAGTGCCCCACGTGAGAACGAGTGAGCCTTCTCCCTCTGTCCCTGAGCAATCCTGAAACGCATCACTGTGTGCGGAACAGAGCACTCCATGCCTACAGCGGGTGCGAGGAGCCCACGTATACCGCTCCAAGAAAATTGTAGCTGATCAGCATCAGAATGCTAAACCTGCAAGTGTCTGATTCTCACTTCCTGGCAAGTTCAAATGATGGTAATCGGCAAGTCGGATAAAATTGTGAGAAAATCCAGATTTTCAATCAGGTCTCAAAAGTGTCTTATTAGCACAGCCCCCATTTAATGCCTGTTTATTGAGCAAAATAACCCCATGTCTCCATGAAGTTTGTTTGCTGGACCAGATTAGCCCCTGTCTTAATTGGATGGCTGCAGGTGCTGAACAGCCTGTTCCTGGTCCAGGGGGCAAAATGCAAGTTTTGTTTTATCTTTTTGGATGCCAGTACTATCTGGATTTGTGTCTACTACCTTTCTAGCTTGTCAAAAATATTGGGGCTTTTTTTGAGTGAATTGTACAGGTTAACAAGCGAACAAAAATAAAAATAACATTGCACAAAATAAACAACATGCAGCCAAGAGATCAAAGTGGAGATGTTTGCAGTTAAACATAATGATAGCATTGCTGATTTAATAATTATGATTGAAGTGTATAATGGTTCAATGGTAATAGTATGGCTGGTGATGTGGTGTCCTTGTTCCACAACGTCTTTCCTGTATTGTCCTCTTCAGTTGGGTTGGGGGGCATTGGTGATGTCTTAATTATGTTTCAGCTGGTGTAAGTGTTGATTGCTTTCAGTACAGCCATAGACAATCGCTTCAGCTTTTATTCAAAGACAGGTTGTAGAGAAGAAGCAGACTCAGGTTGCGGAGGGTCATGGATCACCTCCCCTCTTCACTGCTGCTCACAGTTTGATTAATGCTGAAAAGTGTAAAGCGAGTGGATGTTCAGACACTTACTGTAACACTTTTTGCTCACAGTGGTGGAGGGAGCAGCAACTCTTACTGGGGCCTACCCCATATGAATAGAACAGTCAGAACAGGAACACAATCCCTATCAGTTTTCATTTTGTTACTAAACTACAATAGAGTGTCAGACTATTGTATTTGCAACAAACTTATAAGAAGGGGTAAAATATGACAGACTGGGTCCTGCAGCACCAAGGGTTAATCCTCACATGGTGCCATGTTAGTTATAAGACAACAATCTCCCTCAGGATTTAGTCTTTACCACTCAGTCTGTTGGAGTTTTGTATTTAATCTATATGCATGAATTATTAATTGCACATGAGGGGAACTGAGTTTGAGGAGATAGTAAGGTTTACAGATTGTGATTAACATAAATGAGTGGTACACTGCAGCTGAAAATTCACAGCCCCTCCAGAGCTCTCCTGCTGTAATTCTACCAGGAATGGACCAGAGATGGTGGAAAATTCAGAGATAGCTGTCCCGCTGTGACCATGGTAATCCCAATCCCAGCACTTCCACAGGAGGTGGAATAAAGTCAAGATACCCCAAGATTCCAGCTTTAGATCATGGATTTTATGAGGCTTAGTATGACACAAAGGCTTTGCCCATCCCTTACAAAGCTGGAGGTGAAAGGAGGGGGCAAGACTGGCATTCCAAATTTCCAGGTATTCCCATGCCTGGCATCATCAGCATGGTAGGTCACTGAAGGAGGCATTTGGTGAATACTTGGGGTCACGGCCTGGATCTCCTGAAAAGAAATCAACTTATTTTCATGTTATAGATCCCTTGTAAAAGCAAGCAAAAATGGAATATTCCTGAACCCCAGCTGACATACAATTCCGCCCCCCCACCCCAACCCCCATCTCCACTGATGGACAGTGCAGCAATCCTTGGATTATCTGATATTTTGGTGCTGGTAAGTGGCCTCGACATTCCCTTTGTGGCATGGACATGCAGTCAAGCTCTGGAAATGAGGTGACATCAGACTGACCCCCAGATACGCCAACTGGTCAGTGCCATAGATGACCAGCAGCGACTTCCTGGTGCTTGAGTCAGAATAGCAACCCCCCCCACTCCGACCGACCCACAAAATTCCCTCACTGCACCTGGATTTCAGCCCTACATTCACTAACAATCTAGGTAGTCACCCAGAGGATTGACCATCTTGATGCTGAATTCCAGAATTCCATGTCCCTAACCACTCCCTAGAATTTCCACTGTTTGAGCAGGATTCCATAGACCATGAGCAGGTCCTGTCACTACATGTCCTCTCTCAGCCTATCTTCCAGAGCCCCACAGTCAGTGAGCTGGATTGACACCACTTGAGCTATCCTGACTCCTGTATACTTTGTCACTTACTTTCTTCCGACGTTTGCAGGGTTTAGAAGCATCCAAGCAACTTTTTCTGCGATTTTTATCGCTTGTGATGTAGTTTTTGACCCAATCCGCTTTTGGATTCACACAAATGGCCCCACGCTTCAACTGTAGGCTGCAGAAATGAAGAAAGATTAAAAGATTGTAACATAGACATACAGCCTGACACTGGGTTGGGAGAGAGGAATCACAGTCTGCCATGGGGGGGAGCTGTGCGGTTCATCGTCTAACATGTGAGCTATAGTGGGGCCTTGAAATGACAAGTGTTTGCAAATATTTTCACTATTTTTCCACAAGAGACTTTTGCAGAAAGAGTCACATTAACACAGGTTTAGGAAAATAAAGGCTAAAGGTGATAAATGTCACACTGCGAGCATGCGAGGAACCGGGCTCTGTTGCACAGTGAGCGCGCGAGGAACTGGGCTCTGTCACACTGAGTGTGTGAAGATCCAGGCTCTGTCACACTGAGTGTGCGAGGAACCGGGCTCTGTCACACTGTGAGTGCGCGAGGAACTGGGCTCTGTCACACTGGGTGTGCGAGGATCCAGGCTCTGTCACACTGAGTGTGCGAGGATCCAGGCTCTGTCGCACTGTGTGTGCGAGGATCCAGGCTCTGTCACACTGAGTGTGCGAGGAACCGGGCTCTATCACACTGAGTGTGTGAAGATCCAGGCTCTGTCACACTGAGTGTGTGAGGATCCAGGCTCTGTCACACTGTGAGGCTGTGAGGAACTGGGCCCTGTCCTGTATGTTTTTCATTTTTGTACTTACACTATTGCATGTAAGTTGCAGCTTCCACCTGTGGTCTGCTCTCGGTATTTGATGATGTGTTTCTCGAGTCTCCTGGGATATTTCACTTGGTAATATTTCAAGCAGCAGTCTAGCAATGAGTTTGCTGTTGAGAGATAAAGGATGTAATCTGGTCACAAAAGAGCAACAGTTCAAAGGTTAATTTGTGCCTCCCTTTACTCTACATTCCCAATGGCAACAAAGCAAGGTAGTTTTTACTTGGCTCTGCTTAAGGTAATTATACCACTTCTTAAAATTTAGTCTACTTCTGCTAATTTGACACGTTTTCCCTTTCTCCTGATGATGATGAGCCTTAGGATGGTTTTCATAGTTGCTCCACCTTCATGGTGCAATTGATATTGGTGATTGGTTACAAAGTGGGAGATTTCAACTGTTCTTTTTGAAATCTCATATTGTCAGTGATCTAAGCACTGTTCAAACCCTAACACTACCCAACACAATAAAATCCATCTTATGCCACAATCAGACTATCTGTATCTTAACCAATGCTTTCAACTTTCTCACAGCCAGACTTCCATTTTGAATTGGTTACAATTGTTGTTTCTTTGAAAAAAAAGAGTCAGGGGTATGAGCCTGCAAGACAAACATGAATCTGTCTCATGGCTGCTTGTAACCGTCAATAAACAAAGGCCAGGATTTTGCCCCTGTCGGGCGGGCTTGACAGTAGGAGGAGGTTTGGGCAGGGGGGGAGGGGGATGTCAGGTGGGAGCGGTCGGAAAGCTGACTGCTGCCCTCGATCGGAGCCGGACTGTGATTTCACACTGGTGGGCCAATTAAGGCCCGCCCAGCGTGAAACACGCACTGTAGCGCTCAGTGCTGCCCTTGTGGGGGTGGTGGAGGAGGGGATGCTGGGGGAGGAGGGCGAGCAGGGAACTTCAGCATGCATGTGAGTGCGTGCTGGAAAAGTCCCCTGAGCCACAGAGCTGCCTCAGGGAGATGAAGATAGAAGAAATCAAAAATAAAGAATGTAAAAATGTTAAAAAAAACATGTCCCCTCTTGTGACTCTGTCGTGAAGTTAAAATTTTTATTTTATTTTTAATTGCTATTGGAAACCTCATCTTGCCCATGGATGAGGTTTTCTAAAAAGTGCAAAGGCCGCTTGGCCTTTTCGCCTGCCCGCCAGCCACAAGGTTGGACGGGCAGGGAAAAATTACATTTAATTGGAACTTTAATGGCCTTAATAGGCCTGTTACTTGTCAGTGGGCGCACTGCCGACTCCCAAGTGCGCCGGCCGACCAAAACATCGCGTGAGTGCGCAACGACGTTGGGACACTCGCCCAACATCATCGCTCGTCATTTTACCCTCGTTCAGGTCAGGCGCGCGCCTGCTGACGAGCTAAAAGTTCTGACTAAAAACTTAGAAACTGGACCAGCTTTGCTGCTGGTGTGGCTACATCAGGCAGCACTTGATCAACTGATTTCAAACAAAACATTTGTTTCAGAGCTGAGTGCACTCTTGCTTGTCGGAGCAACAGCTGGGGAGTTGCTGTTAATGTTGCAAATGCTGTGACAATTGAGTGCATGCTCTAGTTGTGATAAAGAACAGGCGCTACTAATTGCAGAAAGGTTAGGGCACATATATAAAAACCCAGTTTCCACCTGGGTGAGGGAACTGGGTGGAAGGGAAAAGTAGTCTGTACTTACACTGAATTTTATGAAGAAACTTATGTTGAGGACAGACTGGCTCCAGTTTCTTCCTTTGCCTGACGGGTTTCACCCCATTCACAGTTGCACCCAGCACGATGCTGCTGGGATGAGGAGCAGAATCAGCCAGGAATTTTAGTCCCGAGTTCTGTCCAGCCAACTTCGCTCATATGAGGACAACTTAAGACTTGCCTGTGCTATGACATTTTACCTGGTTAACTAGCTTGTCCACACATGCTGCCTAGGCTCACACAGGAACAATTGTGAGGTATTGAAAGGCTGCTGGCACAAGGTACTATATTGTAGCACGCATCAGCCAAAGCTTTTCGGGACTAAATAGGTTTGGCAATTCTTCAGGAATTTATCTCTGCGAGCAACTCAGGCGAAAAATTATAGGGACATTTTAAAGATTATGATGTTGTTCTTTTACATTTTTAATGAACACTGCCGTTTATCAGTTATAAAAATGTTGGCAATGGAAGGAAAAAGGATGTTTGACCGGACAAGGCGGCTGGGCGCAAGAGAACATGCAATGATACCCTCCAAGAATAGGTCCAACCAGAGCTGGCAACCTGAGAGAAGAAAATTGCAAATGAAGTGTTTCTTTTTTAAAAGCAGTATCATTGAGCCATTTGCAGCTAAGCATAAATTTCATATTTCCTTAACCTTGACCACAGGATTGTGAACTGAGGTGGGGAACACATTAAGACCAATTTAGGTCAGGAGCCAGGCAGTTGTAACCATCAACAGAACCCACAACAGAGCCCGGTCAGCAACAGCTAGAGAACAGCAGCGGCAAACTTCCAAGGCCTGAAGGTCAAGCTGTGAAAGACAGCCAGAAGAATTTAGTGACTTAAAATGGCCTTGGCTCTTTGAGATCCGAGGACATGTGCAGGTCCCAGCACCACTAGCTTCATGAGGCGCACTTCTATTTAAGGTCACCACAGTGAAACACGAGGGCTGGAAAGGGCCTAGTCCTGCCAAATTTACCTGCCAACACCGGACATGAGCGTGTCCAATGCTAACGTAGGAGGGTGTCCCAAGAAATCCTGGGCCAGGGCAGTGGTACCGAACCCTGACACAAACCACAACAACTTGTTCGCTGAGATAAAAGCAGAAAATGCTGGAAAAACTCAGCAGATCTGGCAGCATCTGTGGAAAGAGAAACAGGGTTAACCTTTTGAGTCTGTATGACTCCCCACCAGAGCTGAAGAAACCCGAAACGTTAACTATGTTTCTCTCTCCACAGATGCTGCCAGACCTGCTGAGCTTTTCCAGCATTTCCTCTTTTTATTTTAGACTTCCAGCATCTGTAGTATTTTGATTTTCTTCACTGGGAACTCAGAAACCCCCCAGGGTCAATAAAGGGAAATATTTACTCCCCTATTGGTTATTACAGGAAGGTGAAATATCAGACTCCTAAGCACTGCCCTTAACTGCAGAATTCAACAAGTCTCTTTCTCTCCACTGACATTTCAGCAGTCCTAGTGGAAATCCATAGCCTCGTGTGTGAGGCTAATGCTCCACACACACAACAGTTGTCAGCTCCCTCACAGCACAAGTGTAAAAACAGTATCCTTCTCACATTCTCACCGAAGAGGGGATCTTGCAGTTCGCATGTGCGCACTCACCTTGTGAAGTGCTCAGGCAGAAGCAGGCCGCCATCATGGCTAAGGTGAGTAGCTGGAACCTCATTCTTCTCCCCGAGTGTGAATCCCCAGAGGATGAGCCTCTAGATGGAGAAAGACAATGCTCAGGTTCCCACGGCAGACAAGATCAGCCCCGGAAACTCCACATCTATTATCACTTCTTTTGCTGTCCTGCTGTGGTATGCTTCACAGCCCTGCAACTGCCTAATGAACACTTCCCTCTTACTACTGCATGAAGGAGTCTGTATCTCTCAGCTGCATTATTAAGACCCTATAGTAGAGTTTTTCCACTAGGGGCCCCTGGACCCCAAGGGTTCCACACAATTTTCAGGTCACTTGAAAATTGAACCAATTTTTTCAATATTTCATTATATATTTTATTTAGTGAAAAATAATCAGTCATTCAATAGTGTTTTACTTTTTTTCATTTTTGTTTTATAATATATATGCGGTGGCAGGGGAGGAGGGGCTGGGATTCCACAGAAATTCACGATATAGGGTTCTTTAAGCAAGAAAGGTCAAACACCACAGCCCTCTGGTCATTTGTTGGGGGGTGTGGAGGATGCTGATGGACTTATTGTTCTTCCACTCAGTTTGTGTCGCCCACTGACATTATCACCACCTGTTCCTCCTGTCAATGTGAGCATCATTGCTTTGTAATGAAAGCCCGGGCACAGCCTGCAGGGGATAGGGACCAAGGAGCTGAAAACTCTGACCTCCCTTTCCTCTCCTGAGATAACCATGGAGCTAACTGTTCAAAGGTGACTGGGTTGGATACTTGGCTAAACTCTTCTCCCAAGCTGTGTCAAGAGTGATACAGTGGTCATCACCCTCAAAGCTTAAACAGCATGGAATGGCATCAGCTGAGGAAAAGGGCTTATTTTGATATAGAGATATTAAATCAACAGAGCATCTCAGAGGGAATAGAGCAGAACGTGTCACACACGTGAGGAGCGTGTGTAACATTAAAAACATAGACCATTTGAACAGTTTCCTATTAAATCAACTGACACATTGCTCACAATTGTGAAAACTTTTCTATTCCCCTCCACAAATGAAGTAACATGAAAAGCTTTACTTACCTTGCACTGTGGTCTCTTCTTTCTCACACGTTCAATGACCACGCGTGAGACACATTTGGAAACAAGAAACATTCCTTTTATAAATCTTGCTGGCCCCTCCCCTGCAGCACTCCGAGAATCAACTGACAGGGATTTATCAGCTGACACTCCTTTCTGTACTGTGGGTTTTATTGCACAGCTTGCTACAGAATGAAGATTTTTACCAAGCTTGAGATTCCCAAACAATGCGGCGTTGCAAAGCAGCCAAGTGATGCTTGGTTCAGTAACTGCACATGCTCAAGTGTGCACAGCAGGTAAATCTGATAGGTAACCAGATACACCAGAAAACAGATCCTATCCCATTTATCAAACAGACACCTGCTTAATTATTTGGTAACTTGCTACTTAATGCATCTAACCTTGGACTAAACTGCCTAACTCTTCCCCCACCTTATTAATCTACCCAGAACCTACTCCAGCCCCTGGTCATCTAAACCTGAGCTACTCGTTTTGCATGGGTGACATTGCTCCTCATGTGAAAGTACATTACTATAGGTGTTCCAGCTTTCTGTGCTCATGTGTGCATCAGGTTTTACTGCCTGGAGTCCAGGCTGAACCTTGCTCAGTCTTTGTAGGTGCTAAAAGTGAAAACAGCAAGCTGCATTGAATTGCACCATATTTGTGCTGATAGAAAATAAGTTGCTCCTTTCAATAGCATGAAGAGCTGTTTGCACCAGAACTTTGCGGTTCAGTCCATTGATCACTGTCTTGTTTCTCCTCAGTGCACCAGCACACTCTATACCCTCTGTAACAGCTGTACACTAGCCCTTCACAATGACCTCTGGTTTGCCTCCCCTAACAGCACAACCCTAAGACCCTTCCCTCCAGGGCTATATTACAATATCTCTCACTTTGCCTGTCTCATGTGACTTCACACAAATTCCACAGCTGCATCCCCAATCTGAAACATCTTATACTCCACAAGAAGCGAGCCATAGAGCTCATGGAGAGGGTTTTTTTTCCATAGGAGATGGTGAAGTCAGGCACCAGGTTAATGATTGAGCATCTACACGCTCATCTTTATTTTTCGTTCAAATTGAAATCATATCAGAAAGGGTTGGCTCATTTGCTGCTGGATTTTCTATTGGATAGTGGCTGTTGGCATGGTCATGAGAGAGTAAAGAGGGCTGATGTATTTTCAAGTCCTCGGCTTGACAGTGGCATTGGCTGTCCTTTAATTTGAGTATGACGTCTACTCAGGCTCACGAGTTTCAACCATGGGTCTTCATGTTACTGAACAAGCTGCTTCTTGACCCATAGATCTTTGGGCACTTGGGGCAGGATGTCCCATGGTGTAGTGGGATCCAGAGTGCAGGATTTTCTTCCTTTTCTCCCCTTCTCTGCTGGTGCTCTGGCTCATCATTAAGATGCTGTGACTCAAAGCGTGTTACAGCTTGATGAACAAGTTGTGACCATCCTGAATGATTGGTAGCGAGCTATTCCCAGTCATTAATGTCAATGCTGCCACAGCTGAAGAAGAGCTTAGGAGTGTCTCTGAAGCATTTTCTTTGTCCTGCCCTGGAACGACGGCCATCTGAGAGTTGAGGAAACTGGATCTGATGGGGGAGATGCTTTTCAGTCATCTGGACATAGTGTCCAGTCCATCAAAATTGTTTTGCAGGAGTTTTGCCTGAATTCTTATGGAGCTGGCATTAAGAAGGACACTAGCATTAGTCCGTTGGTCCTCCCATTGAATCCGGAGGATGTGGCAGAGGCATTCCTGATGGAATTTCTCTAGCGCTGTAGGCTAGGTACTAGATTAAAGGAATGGTCACTATTTCAAGCTGGGGAAGAAAGAATTGAGGCAATAGTGTCAAAGGTAGTCATGTCATGTGTTTTTGCTCTGCCCAAAGGAAGGTCCTTGGCTCATTATCTGCTGATGCCTCATTCTCAGTGGTGGTTTGTCATTGGCTTCCACTCCCAGGGACAGGGCGAGGAGGCGGGTCCCATGTTTACCTCAGCCAGAGCAGGAATCGAACCACACACTAGCCATCTAGCCAACTGAGCTAACCAGCCCCCTATCAAAAACAGACTGTGTTAAAATGGTACAGAAGTGCTCTGCTGACCCTTGCGCATCAATCACTGAGGAGTCCACTCTGAAAGTTGTGATCCTCTCCTTTATCCCCTTCTGCACATCTTTAATCAGGCTGTTGTGTTCTGCAATGTCATATGTTATAGCCAGAATCTATTCTCTGCCACCTGGACACAAACATGGGAAAAACCAGATTGACTAGAAGAAACCTTTGCACTATACTTATCAATCTCTCTCGTTCTTATAGCGGATGTAGATGTATAGCAATAACCATAATTGTACCTTCAGGTGGTTAAGGCAGATAATTGTGTTAGGAATAACAGAGTGCATTAATGTGTTTGTATTTGTAAATCAGCCATTGTCATTATATGTTCCATGGTCTATTCTGGGTGAGCACAGTCACACACTGGAGAGGTTTTAATTTTTCATTTGTTGGGTGAGGTTTGCCTATTAGCATTGCAGAAGGACAATGCCGAGAATCTTCTGCTTTGGCTCTTTCACGAAGTGCGTTTAATTTCTGCATTTCATTTGCAAAAACACACAACGTCAGCCGTGACTGGAAGTTGTTCAAACTGGTTTTGAAGTAAACCTGTTTCATTTGTAGCTCATTTGTTGCATTGCTATGGATAGTTTGTGTAGTTCCTAGGGCGATATCATTAAAAGATTCTAATTGTCTTCAGATAAAAGGAAGGAAAGGAGTTGCATTTCTATAGCACTTTTCACAACCTCACCATGCCCCAAAACACTTTACAGCCAATGAGGTACTTTTGAAATATAGTCACTCAAGTAAAGTAGAAAAATGCAGATCATCTGTTTTAGTGATAAAAACAAAAAAACTGCGGATGCTGGAAATCCAAAACAAAAACAAAAACAGAATTACCTGGAAAAACTCAGCAGGTCTGGCAGCATCGGCGGAGAAGAAAAGAGTTGACGTTTCGAGTCCTCATGACCCTTCGACAGAACTTGAGTTCGAACTCAAGTTCTGTCGAAGGGTCATGAGGACTCGAAACGTCAACTCTTTTCTTCTCCGCCGATGCTGCCAGACCTGCTGAGTTTTTCCAGGTAATTCTGTTTTTGTTTTTGATCTGTTTTAGTGATGCTGCTTGAGAGATAAATATTGGATAAAACATCAGGAGAACTCCTCTACTCTTCCTTCAATACTACCATGGGATCTTTTACTCCTATCTGATAGGGAAGATTGGTTTAACATCCCATATGAAAAATAGACTGTGATGCATGTAGTCAAAACAAGGAATGATTTTTAGAATGTATCCAAAATCGTTTTTTTACTTCTGTATGTTTCTAGTTCAATAGGGAAACAAATACTGCCTGATAGTTCTGGGAAATGAATGAAGGGAGACAAAGGTATTTTGTGAGATTGGAGCATAGTTGGACAACATCGGTCATAACACAGTCAGCTAACAGGAAAACAGGTGGAAGTCTTCAAATATGAGATGGATGTATGTATCTAGTCATAGCCCCAAAGGGTCATAGGCGTCTCTCTCCATCAGAAAGAGACATTTTGGCTGTTCATAGCTTGAGGGGCACACTATTACTTACAAGGAGGAATAAAGGGCTGCATCATAGTTCCATGGATTTATGGAGATTAAAATGAAAAGAGAACTTGAAAGGGACACTAACATTGCCCAAAAGGAACAAAGAAGTAGTGAGGAAGTGAACAAAAAATCAAAATTGCTAAAAAGGAATAAGAAAAAGAACTAGGGCTAGGAGATGATTTGAAATATTAAATGCTTTTACAAGCGCATTATGAGTAAAGGGATAGAACTGCTCGGGGGATTCTAGTTATGGTGAATAACAATATGGAGGAGTGATTAAATAAATATTGCACGTTGATCTCTGGGAAATAATGGTTGAATTAAGAATCTTAGATGTACTAGAGGAGGATGTAAAAATATTGTTAGAGAGAACTGGATAAAAATAAAGAAAAAAAATTAGAGGAGATTTCCTGAGCTCCCAATTGCTGAAATAGGCTGCTCCTGCCTGGGCCCAGAAACATTAATAATTCCTATCCCAGGCTTTAATGTGACATACACTTGCTCCCAGCCTTGCAATGATTTTAAAATTTTTGGATTAAAATTCCTCCATGTTCACCCTGTTCCTATCTCTTTAACATCTTCCAGGCTACAATCTTCCAATATCTCCGTTGCTCCAATTCTAGATTCTTGTGCATCCCTGATTTTTTTCACTCCACCATTGGTGCCTGTGCCTTCAGCTGTCTAGGTTATAACCTCAGGAATTCCCTCCCTAAACTTTTCCACCTCTCTAGCCCTCACTCATCCTTAGGACGATACTTAAAATCTACCTCTATGACAAAACCTAGCAAAATATGTCCTTTTGTGGCTGAGTGTCAAATTTTGTTTGATGATGCGCTTTTAAGCACCTTAGGACACTTTGCAACTGAAGGCATTTTTAAATTGAAGTTGTTGTTGTGGAGCAACCTCATCTAGACATTTTCTCACCAAGAGGAAAGTCCTGGGAAGCCCTTTCTTCTGACTGTTATATTTGAGGGAATGCAAGCACTAGTAGATTAAATCATAAAAAGGCCAATGATATTGGGTTTTGTTAATAATGGTAAAAAGTCCAAGAGAAAGAAGTAATGATAAATTGTACAAAACTTTGGCTAGGGCCTACTCTGAGCAATGTATGTAGTTTTAGGAACTCAATTAGAGAAAGGAAATTAAAGCCATTGAGAAAATTTAGCATACCTTCACCAGGCTGGTGCCTGACATCGGAATCCATAGTCACGAGGCGGAAATTGGAACATCAGTAATTGGGGTAAAAAAGATCTGGGGTGGAATCGTCCATGTCCGCTGGCGTCGGGTGCCATTGCGGGTGTGAGCAGACAATATGGCAGGAAGGACAAAAATTGGTTTCACGCCATCATGAAATACGTTTGCAACCATTCGCTCCTCCCATCAATGGCGGACCACATTACCCACCACCAGAAGTCGGGAACTTCATTGTAATACATCTATATATCATTATAAGTCCAGCTTGCTGGAATCGTCCCCCTGCGCTGCATCATCATCCCATCATGTTTCACAATGGTATATATAAGGCGGGCTGCACTTCGAGGGGAATTTGGAGGTGAGTGCACAGTAACATTGCACTGCAATAGCGAGGGTCACCTGTTGGAGCTCAAGGTTGAAGTGCCACGCATTCAAGCGAGGGCACAGGCAAGTCGCCTTTTTCCCGGCTGGCTGATAGTGCAGTTCTGCAGCAAGGGCTGCACTGTGGTTGGGGCGAGTTGTGGCGGGGTGGGGGGGGGGGGGGGGGTGGGTGGCGGTCAAAGGCTGAACTCGGTTGATGGTAATGCACAAGCACGTGGGAGAGTGTGGGAGGAGCAAAGTGGCCACACATTAGGGAAACCTTGTATAATGTGACCATTCCTCTGCTGCTGAGACAGTTCAGATGCAGCCACATTGCCATGCTTGGAGTTGGGCCTCTAGCTTCTCTGTCCGTTCAAGCAGCGCAGGGGCCTGTAAGTGCCACCAAATGCTCCAGAGCTTTTCACCCCTTGGTGACTGCAAACTAGTGAGCGTTTTAGTGGACTGCAGAGCAAATGGACGATTGGACACATTGTATAATCTCCTTGCTAAAGCTGTCCATGGAGCAGTCACTAGTGGAGGTGATCATAGCCCCTTGCAATGTCAACATTCAGGTTTGTACCAGTCTCCCCCATGGTTCAAGCTAACAGTGCAGCCTTGCAGTGCGGGTTAGGAGAATGCCTGTGCCTGAGCTGAGAGCACAGCACGCAGTCCAATGGGCAAAGCTGCCACCAATCGGTTGGGTGGAGTGAGTGAGGTTTCAGGCAGCCATGCAGCGCACAAAAGTCTGGCGATCCAAGTGGTGGCCAGCTCTCTCCGGGATGCATTAAGGTGCATTCAGATTTAACCAAGAGAGGTTCTTAGAACACCCAAGCTAACCCACACATCTCAATCTTTCATCTTGCAGAAGGAGCACATCAGGAACATGGAACTTGGTGACCTAGCTGTATGCCTCATGGCTTACAGAGAGCAAAGACGAAGAAGAGACCAAGGAGGCACGTGGCTGGGCAGAGCAGGGAGCAGCACCCTCGGGAAGAAGGGGTGGCTGGGGCTCCTGCACACGCCACTGAAGAGCCACAGCAAGCCGTTGCTGGTCAGTGCCTAGCTAGACCCAGGGTCTAAAGACAGCGCTTGTCATTTCTGCAGGTGACTGAGAACCAGTGTCACTGAAGATTGTGCGTGTCTAGGGAACTGGTTGGTCACATTTGCCACCTGCTACAGGATTTGGTGTCACGGGGACATTGAGGGCATCCACTGCCCGTGGCTGTGAAAGTGACTGTGGTGCTCAATTTTTACACCAGTGACTCATTCCAGGGTTCCACAGGTGACCTCTGTGGGATATCACAAGCCTCCAAATGCATCCATGAGGTCACGGATGCCATCTTCACGAAGTCACACAACTTTATGCATTTCACCTGGGACCAGGACAGCCAGGAAGCAAGAGCTCTGGGATTTGCCCAGATCTCGGGTTTCCCACAGGTGCAGGGCACCGTTGACTGCACTCATGTGGCGCTCAGACCTCCGTGGCAACAAGCGGTCAACTGTGTCAACTGCAAGGGCAATCGTGCAGGTCTGCTCACGGTTCTCAGGGAGCGTCCATGACTCTTATATTCTCAGTCGGTCTCAGATCCCTGAAGTCTTCCAGGGTCTACAGAGGCTGCAGGGATGGCTCCTCAGAGACAAGGGTTACCCGCAGAGGATGTGGCTGATGACACCTGTGCAGCAGCCTTAAAGTGAGGTAGAGAGAAGGCACAACGAGGTTCGTGCTACAACTAGCACCTTGGTGGAGCAGACCATCAGGATGTTGAAGGTGAGGTTCCGATGCCTGGACCAGTCTGGTGGAGCCCTGCAATATAGTCCACAGAGGGTGGCTCGCACCGTCGTCTCCTGTTGCGCCCTTTACAACCTGGCACTGCAACAGGGAGAGGAGCTGGCTGAGGAGGAGATGGAGGAGCTGGACGTCTTCTCCAGTGAAGAGAACGTTGACCGGAATGAGGGTGAGGAGGCCCTCGAAGGCAAGGATGAAGGCCATGAGGCCATTGCACTGGCCAGACGAAGCAGGGGTACTCAGCAGGCCATCATAGCTGCTTAATTTCTGGAGGATAATGATGACGACATGCAGTGAGGAAACACCATAGATCCTCACATTGCATCTGTGAATGTTTGACTCCAGTCTGGCTGACAGCAGCACACAATCCCTCCGTGATAATGTTCCTGTCATGGAGATGCAGCGGAGGCCCTAAAAGTCACTAGATTCCAGGAGGATAATGATAATATGCAGTGAGGACACTCCATAGATCTTCACATAGCCTTTGTGAATGTCTGACTTCTACATGGCTGAGGGCAGCTCACTTGTGCTCCATAATCAGGGTCATATCATGCAGACGCAGCCATGAAACTTTAAATGCACCTGATCCTTTGTCAGCCTTCAGCATCTGACCCCTTCAGGAGCACAGAGTCACTGGTCATAGATGCTGAAGAGATGGGGCCTGAGCCCCAACCAAAATGTGCTGAAAGCACACAGAGAGAATGATGAAACTCTGTGATGCCCACCCACAACATTCTGGCAGCAATGACAAGCACCACTGAGGTGCAGGCATCAGTAATGTTTCCAAGGAGTGTGAAGCTGCTCCATCACTTTGGTCTGAAGGTTACACACTGGACAGGGAAGACCTTGATACACATCCTTGGAAGGCTGAGACCTTGAGGGGCCCCGGCCTGCTTTTGGGGTCCTGCTGCGTGGCAGTGGCACCCTCTTTGTCCTGTGGAGCTGGAACCGCTGAGGTCACAGGAAGAGGGGATTCAAATGGGCCGGCCAACCCCGAAAGGGTGAATGGCACCAGGGTGTGCACCTACTGATCCTCCTCCCTATGGGTGCCCAAGGGCCGCTGGCTGACTCCTTGAGGAGAGGGGAAAGCTAGAGAGAGACTCAGCTGCCCCACACCCCTCTTACTTTGACAGTTGGAGGCCAACTATGGCATCAGTGATGGAGTTCAGCCCTCGGAGCAGTGCACGACCTATGTCCTGGACCAAGGTCTCCATGGCAGCCACCATCCTATCAGTGTTGACCTCGGTGCATTGAAATGCTGGCACTATCACCTCTGAATGAAAGCAGACGCACTCCTTCATTGTGCCTTGCAATCTGAGGAATGCAGCAGACATCCCTTGCTGATGTTCCCGAGCTTGCCTTTGCAGCTCCAGTAACTGAGGTATGATCAAGTCCAGAGGCTCCTCATCTGACTCAGACTCAGCAGATTTCTGGCCTCCAGCAGTCATCAGGTGCCAGACACCTAGGAATTTCCTGCCGCTGTTTGCTGTGAATCAGACAGTACGATGTGTTCACTAGATTGTGACCCCGAGGCTATTCTAGAACACGGCCCCACCGAGGTCTGTGTTTCTGCGCTGGTGGAGTGTGTGGGTGAGTGCTGTGACAGTTCTTCAATTGGGGTTTCAGCGGATTTCTCTTCCGAAGTGTCTTTGAGGCTTGATTTGAAGAGTTGGGTCATGGACTCCCTCGGCTGTTTCCCAGATATGCCTGCGAAAGCAAGGAAAGGTAATTCATGCAGTTGCCTGTGAAACAGGACACATCATTCACAGCATGTTTGTCTGATAGATGTTCAACTGCTGGATCCTCACTTGGACTTGGTTGAGCACCGCTGACCTCACCGTCAGCACAGGAACAGTCCAGATCTTTGCCGGCCAGCTGTATGACTCTATTTTCAAAGTCTGTTTGAACCTTGATATCAGGTATTCCTCCGCCAGTCTGTGACCCCTCCCTCTTGTTGTATGCCAGCTTGTCCTGCATGAATACAGATGTGGAGAGTGTAAGCAGGATGCCTGCCTGGCCAGATAATAAGGATGCCTGTCATGTGTGGGTGGTGAGTGGTGCCATGAATGGGATGAGGACAATGACGCTATGTGTGAGAGAGTGAATGGTGATGTCCCTTGAATTGGCAGTGAATGAGATCCCTGTGGATGTGTGAGGGGTTTGTGAATGTGAGTTGAGAGTGATGAGAAGAGTGACTTACCCTGGCGGACCGGAGGAGATCATTCATCCTCTTTCGACATTGGGTGGCTGCCCTCTTTTGCATGGTGTTGGCACTGACCACTGCTGCCACCAGCTCCCAAGCCGGATTGTTGTTGTTGCTGCCCCTCCTGTGGCCAGAGCAGGGGCTACAGTGTATCACAGCGGGCTTCCACGGTGTCCAAAAGGCATTCCAGGGACGCGTCACTGAATCAGGGGTCTGCAGTCTTCTTGCCTTTTGAGGCCATGTCTCCTGTGCAGTAGTCCTGGGCTGAAAGCACTGAGAGGTGTGTGCACGGCTGCACTTTAAATATGGCGTCCAGCGTGAGGAAGCAATGACATTCTTTTTCCCACCTGCTACCACACTTAGTACAAATCTGGGACGATTCCACCCCTTGGGATTCTTTATAGATTGAACAGGGGAACACCACTTTTTCTAGTTGGAGAGTAGTAACAAAGAATGAAAGAAAAGTGAATAAATATATGAAGTAGAGGAAGGTATGGGGGAAGAGCAAGGCAGTGCAATTTGTTTTGGATTATTCTATCAAAATCATAATGGGCTGAATGGGCTGAGCCATAGAGGTCTATGGTTCTGTGATCCTTTTCAAAAAACTTTAAATTGTAAATGAATATCTTCACTGTCACATGATAGAAACTCCAACTCTAAAGTTCAATATGACAACACAAACAAAAGATTAAATGGTGGAAAACATATTATCAGAGAAGGACCCATACCTCAGAAGTAAAAAGAAAGATTTTAACACATTGCACCATCGCCTCATGATGAGAGATCCCATTTCAAAGGCAACAGTTCAGCCTCTAATAAACTGTGCACCCCTATCGGAATCAGAGACCCTCATCTAGAGGTGAAAGGACAGCGTCTAAGACATTACTCAGTGCCAGGGTTGAAGCACTTTACTTGAGCTCCAAATACAGCTTAAAAGTTAGAAGCCATCCTGGGTCACTGCCTAAGACCCAAGGCACAGACGGTTGAGTCTTCAGAGATTCAATGAAGCTTATAAAGTAAATATAAGGATGAGAAATAACCTGAAGCTCAACTAATTGTTGCTGAGCTAGTCCTTTATCTGTTGCTGTGGGAAAAACAACCAAACTTCATGCAGCACCTGCAGTACTATTAGAACATTATGTTCTAACGGTTGTCCGTTTACATGGGAAATGGGCAAGTTCAGATCACCACACACTCGCTTCATTAGGAACATAGGAACAGGAGTAAGTCATTCAATACTTCGGCCAGCTCCAGCATATCATGGATGATCTACATCCTAAATATATCCATTGCCTTGCCTCCTTAATACCCTTAATTCCTTTAATATCCTTAATTCCTTTAATATCCTTAATATCCTTGATCTCAAATTTAAAATTATTAATTCAGGTATGTACTGCTTCTATGGGAGAGATTTCCACACCTCTACTGTCCTTCAAGTGAAGAAGTGTTTCCTAACTTCTTTCCTGAACATTATGATTCTGATTTTAAGGAGACATCCCCTCGTCTTCAGCCCCCTCACTCTACCCTATCAATTCCTTTTGAAATCTTAAAACCTCTCTTAGCCACCTATATTCCAAGAAATAGAAACCTAGTTTATGTAATGTCTCCTTATAATTTAACCCTTGGAGCCCTGGTAGCATTTTGGTGAACCTGTACTGCATTCCTTTCAAGGTCATTAATCCTTTACAATGTGTAGTGGACAGTATTCCAAATGTATTCTAACCATGGCTGCTCTGTATAGTGGTAGCAAAACCCCTTACCCTTTAAGTTCTAGCCCTCTCGATCTAAGAGATAACATCGTATTAGCCTTTTTGATTTTTTTTGTGCCCAACCATAACATTTCAATAATTGGTTTGCATGGAACCTTAAATCTCTTTAGAACTCAACTGTTCTGAGTTTTTCACCAGTCTGTCTGCCACCGTTTACCCCAATCGTTTAATCTATTCATGTGATTTTGTAATTTTATACTCCTCTCTTCACTGCTTGCTATGATGCCAAGCTTTGTGTCAATGGCAAACTTGGATATACAGCTCTCTATTGTGTTAGCTAAGTCACTAATAAATATAATGAATAGCTGAGACCCCAGCACACATATCACTAATTAATTTCTTCCAATTTGAGTACATTGCCATTACGTAGCCTATTTCCTATCAACTGCTGCCTCGCCAATCTCCGAACCAGGTCAATAATTTTCCTTCCATTCCATGAATTTAATTTTAGTTAGCAGTATCTTAGGTGAGACATTACTGAATGCTTTAAGGAAGTCCATATAAACCACACCTATAGATACTCCCCTGCCTACTACTTTGGTGGTAAGGACTAAAAAAGGTGCAGATAGTGGCATAAAGGTAAAAAAGCAGAAGCTTTCACATTATTATCACATTCTGCTTTCTTACCTTTATGTCACTATCAGCACCTTTTTTTAGCCCTTACCACCACCATTAACACTCCCTTTGTCCTTTTTTCATGCCATTTTTGTCTCTCTTCTTTGCCCCCATCCAGCTTCACCTGCTCCAACCCCCTTAAACAGTATAAATTTCATCCCATTTCTACTTCTCTTTAGCTCTGAAGAAGGGTCATGTGGACTCAAAACATTACACTGTTTCTCTCCCCACAGGTGCTGTCAGACCTGCTGGGTTTTTCCAGCATTTTCTGTTTTTGCAACACAAAGGACTAGGAGACGAGACATCTGCACCAGCCAGTTCTGAACAAAGGCAGAGCTATTGCGACTCCATGTTTCCAACATTTTGCTAATGGTTCCATAATTACCTCCTCAAAATACAGTGGGTTTTAATGAAGGTCCTTAAAGTACATCATTAGATGAATGGCTCAACCTGAAACCACCCTGCCACATGACTGAGACTTGAGCTGTTTGACTTGCTTTAATTATACAGCTTTTGAATTCTGTCTTCAGTTGCCATTTAACATTAGAAGAGAAAGCCAGACTCCAGGCTAGCAAACCTGCCTCTGACCTCCATCTGTCTCAAAGTCAGATCTCCAGAAAGAATCCTGTATTTCACCTATAGAATGAACTAATTCCCAGAATGCAAGAATACTGTGCTGCATCTTCAACTGTGGTCTTGGGACAAAGACCAGGAATCCTGCCTGACAAAGCCACCTGAAATAATCTTCATTGGGCATTAACTTACTGGATTCTACTCCCATGAATTAATGGAAATAGCTTTTTGATTTTTTAAAGGAACTCACAATTTGTAGTTGCCATTTCAACACACCACCCTGCTCTCATGCCCACATGTCTGTCCTTGGCCTGCTGTAATGTTCCAGTGAAGCTCAACGCAAACTGGAGGAACAGCACCTCATCTTCCAACTGGGTACTTTACAGCCTTCCGGACTGAATATTGAGTTCAACAACTTTAGATCATGAACTCTCTCCTCCTTCCCCACCCCCTTTTCGATCCCCCCTTTTCCAATAATTTATATAAATTTTTCTTTTCCCACCTACTTCCATTATTTTTAAATGTATTTCCATCCATTGTTTTATCTTTACCTTTTAGCCTATTTCAATCCCTTCCCCCCACCCCACCCCCACTAGGGCTATCTGTCCCTTGCTCGTCCTGCTTTCCACCCTTAATGTCCCCATTAGCACTTTTCTTAGTTAATATTACCACTGTCAACACCTCTTTGTCCTTTTGTCTATGACATCTTTGGCTGTCTCCACCTATCACTGGCCCTCTAACCAGCTCTACCTGTCCTACCCCCCACCACCCCCCCTCCCTTAAACCAGCTTATATTTCACCTCTTTTCTATTTTTCCTTAGTTCTGATGAAGAGTCATTCGGACTTAAAACATTAACTGTATCCCGCTCCGCAGATGCTGTCAGACCTGCTGAATTTTTCCAGGTATTCTTGTTTTTGTTCTAGATTTCCAGCATCTGCAGTATTTTGCTTTTATCACAATTTGTAACTTCTTCTCCTCTCATTCTCTGCCTTTCTACCCTAAATGCTCGTGAGTGTGGATGTGGGTTGTGATCCATCCCTCAGGTTTTGAGTGTGTTAATAAACCCTAGTTTTGTTTCACCTTAAAGAATTTGCAGTGGGGTTATTTTTAACATTGGACCTCATAAACCGGTGTTTGGGAAACACACTTCAACAAGGGAAAGGATACTAAGGGGAGCAAATTAAATTAGAAATTAAAACTATTGTTGTCAAGGGCAAAAGTGGGGAACAGTATTAGTAATTCAATTGACCTCACCCTCATGTCCGGAACATTGTAGACTCAGCTATCTTTCTCATAATAGATGTTAGACTAACCAGCCATTATTTCCTGGCTCCTCTCTCTCATCTTTCTTAAACAATAAAGTTACATGTGAAATTTACCAATCAATTTAATATGCCCAAGCAGAAACCATCAGGTCCTGGGTGTTTGTCAATTTTTGTTGCCATTAATTTTTCTAATTACTGTAAAGGGGTAAGTGGTGGATAAACGGAGAGATTGGGCAAACACATGTAAAACATCCCTTAATTTAGTACACAGAGTTTGACCTACTTTGCCTGCTTCCAGAATGAGTTGCTTTAGGATGAAAGTTCAAACCCCTCAATGCCAGGCCCACTGCCTCCTTCAATGGTGACAGAGTGGACAAAGAAATGCATTGTTGAGTTATGGGTATGTATCTGCTGCATTTGAGAAATGCAGGAGTGCAGCTAGTGAGAAATGACACAGGCAGAATAGTGCGTCTCATACCTGCACATTAAACCAAGGAAGAGGGTCTGCTTTTTTGCAACCAATCATCCTTCTCCAATCCCCTCTCAGCTAACCTTTTGATAACTTTTTAGACCGCCATCTTTCCATAAACTCTTCTGGACCTTTAAGACAAAAAGAAACTTACATTGTTATAATATCTTTATAACCTCAGGATGTCCTAAAGAGCTTTGCAGCCAATTAATTGCTTTTAGTATTACAGTCACTGGTAATGTAAGAAACGGGGCAGTCGATTTGTGCACAGAAAGTCCACAAACAATTAAATAAAGGACCAGATGTACTTTACATGTTGATTCAGGGGTAAATATTGGCCAGGACACCAGGAAACAAAGCCCCCTGTACTTGTTTTAATTTGGCTTCTCTGTCAGCAGTTTAGCGAAGAAGATTGTTTACTGGGAACTCCCCCAGGAGTGAGCAGTCAGTGTCTGTCAGCAGCTACTCATGTTACTTACTTGGATTGTCAAAAGCTTGGCTGCCAGTCAAGCCCACTAATATTTGACTTTTTGATGAAGACTGAATGTTTTCACCACCTAAAATAAGACAAAACAGCTTTTAACCACTCAGCACTGAGGTGATTGATAAGTGCTCCCACAGCACCCCAATCCCTCCTCTGCTGAATTCTCATGCTCCACATACACTGCTGTCACTCTTGCTGCTTTTTCAGTGACTCTACCTCAATTTAGTACTCTGCAGCACCCTCCCTCACAAAGGGATTGCCAATGTCTCATGCCAACAACAAAAAGGAGACACAAGGATTTAGACTGGAGAAAAACCTACAGGGCTAAACAATTCACCAGAATTGCCGAAACAGCCCAGGGTTAGATTTATGCTAAACATGTTACAGGATGTAACAGAATATTCTGTTCACAGGCATTTACTGATCATTTACAGGGAAACGAGTTTTGACAGGACTGTACTCACACCCTTTGAAATAGCAGCTTTTCAGGAAAATTCTGCAGTTTTATGAGAAATGTTGGGAACTAACCAAATGCCAAATCCAATAGCGAAACATTTTGTTCAAATCAATAAAGAACCGCTTAATTTTCATTGAACCCTGCCAACAGTTTTTCAGCTGATTCAGAAGCTGCAATTCCAGTCCAGCATCTCTTATTCCCGGAATCTGTCCAGGTTGACAATGTAGATGGGGGGTTTTATTATACTCTGATGATTTATTCTAATTCTCACTCCTAGCAGCTTCCTTTTATAAGAACTTTTAAATGTTCCTTGCTATCGTAAAATAAGAATATGGCCAGCATTAAGAAATTAGTGGGGAGAACTTTGAATGCCACAGCTTTTTTGAGCAGTGTGTGTTGGAGCTCACTGTTAAGGTTCCAAAGCCTCTTGCGGTGCCTTGGTCAGTTCAGTCAATATCCATGCCTTTCAAAAATAGTCACTGGGGTAAATAGTGTTGCTATTGAATCTCCGCCAAAGTATGCAATGGAATGGAATAAATCCCATGGCAGTTCCTGGCGAATCCATTTGAGATATAAATGTGGATTAGGGATTATGCACAGTAGATCACATACCATGCTAGAATTATAGCACTTGAATAAATGGAGTTGTTTTATAAAGAAGAGAGGAAATGACTTTTTTGAACACAACACATAGAAGGTACAGCACAGAAACAGGCCATTTGGCACAATGGGTCCTTACTGTTAGAAGTGTTTAAAATTATGAAAGGGTCGGACAGAATAGATTGAAACCAATAGCTTCCAATGATTGAGTGGCATGAGGCAAAAAGGCATAGAGGAGTCTCCACACTGGGTGATGGAGTTCTTGGTCTCAAAGGGACCCTGATATGCCAACTAAGTAAAAACTACCAGCCATCTAAAGTACAGAGGAGAACCCAACCCAAGGAGGGAAACCAGCCAAGCTCATGGCTCTGAATTTAAAAATATTTTAGAGCAGCCAGTTTAGTAAGGAGTTGCCTGGAGAACAGTCAGGATGGCAATCCCGATACTGGACCTCCCACCCCACCTCAATCCAGCCAATAATGCCACATGTTGAAAAATGTGCTCCTAGCAGCAAACCTGCCAATCCCATTCTAATGAGGTTACCTTCAACTGACCCCACAGGCAGGGTTACTGGTAATCCCAGCATAAATGTCAAAATCATTTCTCATGCAATTTTGGCCTTGTAGCACAGGAGCAGCAAGAACATGTTTACATGTTTTCAAATGTTCATTGCCTTCTCCCTCCTCTCCCAAAGCCCCAATTCACAAAGGCATTTACTCCATTCAGACCCAGCTAGCAGAGTTACTGCACTCCTTCCAACTCTGTGTTTGGGTTTTAAAATGTAATCCTATTAATTGTACTAATGGGCTTGCCACAGTCATGTGACCTCTGCCATTAGGGAATGTCTGGGGGCAGTTCAATAAGGACCACTGACTGAGAAGACACTTATGAAACACTGCGGTCCTTAAACTTGAAACATGGGGAGGAATCATCCCAGGTTTGCGCATTTTACCCGCCGACCGCGATGGTGGGTTTTCACGCTGTATCATTCCCAAACCCAACGCATTCCAGGAAACATGTCGTTTCCATGGCGAGCGGGCAGGCTCTCATTCGCCCACCATGCCATCAACTCCCCACTTCAGCACAGTGTGCGCCACATTTAAAGTCCAGCGACATGTACACATCTCAGTGCTTCGAGCCCACGACTGCTGCAAGGAAGATTTCCATGAAAGGCAGAAAGACTGCAGCCCCCAGGTTTAGCGATGCATCATTGGAATGCCATTTGGATGCCATGGAAGCCAACTGTGATGTCCCCTAACCCTGCTCTGGTCGCAAGACAGGCAGCGGCATCACCAATCCAGCATGACAGGTGGTGGCAGTGGCGGTCAGTGCCAATGCCCTGCAAAAGGGGACAGCCACCCAGTGCCACTGCAGGATGAATGGTGTCATCTGTTCTGCCAGGGTAACTCACTCTTCTCATCACTCTCAACTCACACACTCACAAAAAAATCACAAATCCACAGGGATCTCACACCTCAAGGGACAATACCACTAACACTCGCACACACCCTCACATCTCCACCAGGCTCATATCCTCTGGAGCTCACATCCTCATTCCTGTCCATGGCGTCTCTCACCACACAAACATTCCCCACAGTGCCATGTGTCCTGCTCACACTCTCTCCATCTGTTCCCATGCAGGACAAGCCTGCTCACATCAGCAGGGAGAGGTCCCAGACCGGGGGTGGAGGGGCCTACATTAGGCCCCTAACTCACTTTGAGAGCTGTGAGGATGGCAGCAAACACCCACCTGAGGATCCTGCATCACATCATCCCTCCCTCAACGCAACTGTGAGTGCTCTCTCTCCTGCTTTTGGCTCTGCTGCCATGCACTACTTATCTCTAATTTGGTTCACAGGGAGCTCCGCCAAGGGATCCGACACCCTCAATCAGCCAGTCCCTCAGCTCCATCCATGTCCTCATCTGCAGCCAAGAGGGCACCTCCAGCCTGGAAGGCCTGTCACTGCAGAGGGAGCAGCTGGTCCACGAGTGATTCTGGAGGGAAAAGTGTATGTGTGGCAAGGCCTTTCAGAGCCTCGTGTAAGCACTCTCCCACGCATGTGGATCATTCACGTTTCACACTCATCTCAATGTCCTGAGCATTTTGAATGCTGCCTGCTGGGGTTTGCTTTAAGTTGTCCAGCTGAGCTGACCTGCATCTCCGCCCACCCACTGATCGCAATCCCATGGAACACATGATCTCACCCACCATGATTGTTGTTTCACTTTTGATTTGGACAGCATGGTGCTACTTTGGCTTTACTTTTGCTCCCCTGTCTTTAACCTTCCCCCAGTCACCCATTTCCTATCTCCCATCACAGTTGATGCATCACATTCCACCTCCCCTCCGTTACCTACCAGACCCAACCCTCTTCCTCCGAGAATGTCCAGGTGAATGTGTATGTTCCCTTCCTTCCCAAAAATCCCACCACCAGATCTATTCACCTCCCCGACCTCCTCCTTTCCACCCCCAGGGTTCATGTCTGCCTCCGGGTTCCCACCAACACCCTTGCTGTCCATTCTATCGCTACTGTCAAACTCTCACCCTCCCACCCTACCATGCCACTCTGCCCTTGGTCATTCTCACCATTTCTTCATACCCTGCCCACCCTCAGTTCACTCCCCAGGAGGCAGACATGGACCAATCCAACACATCCCGTGCATGTTCATCTGCACATCCCCCCCTGCACATCCCCCCCTCCACACCCCTTCCTCCCTTTGAACCCCTTCCCCCCTTCACACCCCTCTGCACTCCTTCCCCCCAACCGGAATCCCTCCCCTACCCCATTCCTCCCACCCTCCCCCGGACTCCCTCTCCCGCTTCATGCCTCCCCCTTCCTGATTCCTTCCTCCTGGAGGGAGGGGACCCTTACTCCCTCCCGTCTCTGCACTCCTTCCTTCCCCTGTCTGCACCCCTTCCTTCCTCCCGGACAACGTCCCCTCGCTGCACTCCTTCCTCCTTGTGGACACCCTCCCCTCTCCGCATTCCTTCCCTTGTGCCTTCACCCCCCCCTTACACCCACCTCTCCAGTTGCTGTCTTCTCCCCTGTTACCCTCTCCTCCCCCTGTTCTCCTTCCCACCTCCCAACCCCACCCCATCCTGATACCTTCACTGCCCCCCTCAATCTCACCCCACCCTGACACCTTCATTTCCCCCTCCCAATCTCACCACCCCTCTTCCTCTCCCAGCCAATCCTAGTCCTTCTTCTCTCATCCCCTCGACCATCATCTGTTGTGAGCATCAGCAATGACTATCCAACTTCCGTGTGCTGCTTTGCAGTGAGTCATGCCCATGAGTATCCAGCCAGCATGCCATGGATGTTCCTCTAGTGTGCCGTTGGTGTCAGGCTCCAGCACCTTCTGCTCCTTGGTTGTCCACAATGTGAGCAAAGCCCCGAATTCTGCACATCACAGTTATCAAGACATGTTCTACACTGGCATGTTTTTCTGCCACTGTAGGCAGACAATCCAGCGGGGAGGGGACAATTCCACCAGGCAGGCCTAATAATGATATACTGACGTATTACAATGAGGTTCCTGACGTCTGATGGTGGAGAACGCGGCCCGCCATCGGTGGGCTGAGCGGACAATCACAAACTGGTTTCACACCGTCGTGAAATTGATCACACCATATTGTCTGCCCACAACACCGAATGCGCCTGACGCCGGCTGGGCATGGAAATCCCAGCCATGGTGTCCAGAAGTGGAGATAAAACAGATTTTTGAATCCTTCAAATTCTGAAGAGAAGACACTGAGAACCCAGGCACATGGAAATGTTTGAATCTGCAATAGAAGCTGCTGGGGAAGGACAAAGGAAAAGCAAACACTGACTGAAGGCTGCAAGTAAAATATTGGGTGCAGAGAAGATACAACTCAGAAAGGCACATAGAAAAGTTCAAATCTACAGAAAGCTGCTGAAAAAAAGAACAAAGGAACAGCAAAAGGACAAAAGGAGAGCAAACACATACCGAAGGCTGCAAGTAAATACTGGGTGAGTGAACATGGCAAACTTTGTAAACTTTCCAATCCCAGCTCCAGTGAAAATGAATGGTGATATGTGGCAGAATTGGCAGTTTTTCCGTATGCAATGGAAAAACTATGAGATTACAACAGATGTAATTAACAAGCAGGAACTGATAAGAGTAGCCAGGCTTTTAACGCTGCTGGGGAGGAACTACTACAAAGTGTCTACCACCCGGAAGCTAACCTATGAATAAGGGAAAATGACAACAGAGATTTTGAAAGTCTGAATGAATGCTTTGAACCCCGAGTGAATGTTACGTATGAACGCTATGTATTCAATGCTAGAGCATAAGGCGCACAAAAAACCATTGAGCAGTACATGACTACAGTGACACAGCTTGCAGAATCATGTGAATTCAGACAGCTAAAAGATGATGTAATTAAAGATCAATTAGTCTTAGGCATGCGAGACCCTTCGGTGAAAGCAAATCTACTTAAAGATATGAAACTGACGCTAAAGAAAGCAAGAGACATGTGTCAAAATGTGCAAGTTGTGCAACGTCAGCTAGAGCATTTGTATGGCAGAGAAACCTGGAGATACATTATGCTGGGAGACATTCCAGGCCGAAGGAGGAGAGCAATCACAGACAAAGGGCAGGGTGTACATACTGCGGATAGCATACAAAGGAAAAGAAGGATTACCCAGCATGGGGAAAGCAGTGTTTTAACTGCAAGAAACAGAATCATTTCACATACAAGTGTTTGGCTAGAAAAAAGCAAAACAAGCCTATACAGATGGCCACTGGAGAGATATCAGCAGAAGAACCTGATGAAGAGCTATACACAACATAACAGGTTGGTCTCATCAAATTTATAGATGACAAATGGTTTATGTGTGTTACAATGATGACAGCAGAAGAAGAGTATGAAATGAATAAATAATATCAGATAGACATGGTGCGACATGCAACGTAATGACCCTCACAGACCTGTGCGCAATGGCACAACATGGCGATCCAAAAATGAAACCCTCAAAAGTGAGGTTGAGGCTTTTTGATAGCATGATACTCATAACGAGAGGACAAATTAGCCTGAGAGCCCAGTGCAATGGCAAGAAAGAAGGTCTTGAGTTCCAGATCATAGTTGGGATGCAACAGCCACTCATCTCAGCTGAAGCAAGTCTAAAGCTTGGGTTGGTAACCCTAAACATGCCAACAGAGAAAGGAAAACAAAAGACTCCAGAGAAAGGGCAGCAAAAAGCCCCAGAGAGAAGGTGACAGAAAACCCCAGAGAGATGGGAAAAAAAGACACCAGAGCAAGGGAGACAATATTTAAATAAACCACCGGATGGTTGCCGACCACATTAATGGAATGAAGTGCACAAGCTGAAGGTAAATTAAATAGTTCTAGAGAAAAAGGTTTGCATCAGAGCTGAACTGGAAGATTTGAAGTGCAAGATTCAAGCTGAGTATATACCTTTGAACACACATAATAAACTTAAGTCTTCAATGAACCAAGCTGTGCGAGATCTGAACAAAGAAATGTCAGAGATGACACAAAGGGACCAGGAGGAAAGAATGACCCTCAATTCCATAGTTAGCAACTCAAAGCGGGAGCTGCATAACCATCAACCAGATGAACAGCCAATGTCAACGTGCATACGTACCATTAAGAGACTTGCATGATTTATAGACTACTTATGCAATCAGGTGCAGAGACTGACTGGTAGAGCAAACAGTTTTTAATACATCAGAACAGTGGGTGTATAATGGGTAACTTGGGTAACCCACTGTTACACATGATTGTGCATGCAACTTTGACTTTTGTTCACTAGGAAAAGAAATATATATGTTTGCATCTTTTGTTCAGTATGAAAATGGGAATGTTTGGGTTTTGAAATACAATCATTACTAAGTATATTAGCTGGCTAGCCATAGTCATGTCGCCTCTGCCATAAGGGAATGTCTGGGGGCAACCATGATATAGGCAGTTCAATAAAGACCTCTGACTGAGAAGACACTGATGAAGCACTGCTATCCTTAAACTTGAAACACTCCACTCTTTCACAGAGACATTCAGCTTTGCCCATGTATGGCCTTCGACATCACCGAATGGAAAAATTAACATTTATTTCTGAAGATTCAGATTACCTAGCTGCCAATTTGAATGTTGAGCTGCTTCCTGTGCACAATTCTTCAAGCGATTTGCCATAATGTTTTGATTATCTACAGAATGTTTTCAATTTAAGCTAACACATAATGAGAAATAATTCAAATTTGCTGATCAAAAAACTGAGTTATTTGACTCGTGGAAGGGGGTTTGATTCATACCAGTCTCAAAGTGAAGAATGGGAAATAGTGAATCAGAGAAAGATTGACAACATATTTGTACTGAGGCATGTGTTGTGTTCCAGTTGAAGTGTTAATGCTTTCCTGAATCAGTTTTGATGACAGTTTTCTGCTTTATCAGATTAATGAAGTCCTTGACACTCAATTACATTCCTGGTGTAACAACGGGGTTCCTGTTCCATGATAGTAACAAAACAATCCTGATCCTAACAGCAACATATCTAATATAGTATTAGATGATATCGTAATATGGAATGTTTAATATGTTATCTGAGATCGGTCCTTCTATCTTGGACTCTAGGTGTGAGATTTGGTTCTTAGACAGACTGATACTTTGGTATCTGTTTAACACTTATTTATTCATACTCTATTGAAACAGGTTACAGAGTAGGTATGTTGCTCCTAGGCTTGATTCCAGCCTCTCTCTCGAGACTCTATTTTGAGACTGATATACAATAGTACATCATCATCTACATCCTACATTAGCATATCATGTCTGTTAACCCTTTATACTACGTAAGTGACTTACCAAGAGGCAGCAAATTTCATCAAATTTCTAGCACTGTAATAGTTGTATTCTTAAACGGGCACAATAGGGCTTCTTTTGCTTTAAGAGCCTCAATTTTTCACTTAAATACAATCCTGAGTATAATAATGACATTTTTGCCCTAGGTGAGCTCCCAGTGACAGTATCATCTCCGATTGACTGGTCACCATTTGAGGGCAGGGACAGAAATGTGCATGCTTTTGCAGGATTTAAAGACTTGCAGCAGCTAAAAGGGGTCTGCACAGCAAAGATTGTTGGGACAGCGTAATTCCAACTGGGGTTCAGCCTGCAGCAGTGTAATGATGACAACTTCAGTTCCAAGGACCTCATATTTGACATAATCCTGCCACTAGGGGGCATGTGGACTAAGATTTCAGAAGCCACGTATCATCTGACACCAAGGGAAAGCAGTACAAAAAAAATAAAAAAGAGTTAAAACTTTGGTTGCACTCATTTTGTGGTGTGCACAGACATTGTTTGTGGCAAATTTTGGAAATTACTTGAATCTGGCGTAATGGCTGCAAACAGAATGATTTGCATTGTGCAAGAAAGTATCAGGGGCTGGTCTATGATCAAACATGGGAATGATACAAAGGTAACCGTGTTCATTTTCAACAGAGAACTGCACCAAAATAAGATACCCTTTAAAGTAAAGTTGAGTGAGTGCTGCACCAGTCAGTGCCAGAAATTATTTGAACCACAAACATCGCAAAAGCAAACTTTTTCATAATACCCATTCAGGATATTTGTTCAGGATTTCACATGATGCTAATCGGTTAGTCAATGGGAAAAAGTGATTGTGGTAGCAATAATATTTTAAAACTGTTTAAAGAATTTTCAGCAAAAAGGAGCCCAGTAAGACAGGCCTGAGTGATCTCTAGCAGACACCACAAGCTTCATGCACTGGACTTGCATGGCTTTCCTCATCTCTCTTTGTACAACAACCAATATTTATCTCTCACTGTTATGACACAGCTGTTGATAAAGGCTGAGTTATTTAAAATCCCAGTGGGAAACTTTAAACAACTGTCATAACCTTTATTTTCAATTGGTATGTTTGAGATGCAACTCTGAATTCAGAAATGAATGCACCAATCTTCCAGAGGCTTTATATTAAACTAAATGAAACATTTGTTAATTTACAACAAGATATTAAACACATACACATGTCTACAAATTACTACTATCACAAACTTTTAACAAATTCTCAAATTAATCTCCACTAAGGCAACAATAACCAATAGGCTTAAAAAGACACCTGGCAAAGCATTTTTCACTTTGCAAATTCAAAATGAGGTTTTCAATTTGGTTCCTTTGCAGACAGTTGTAGGCTTACAGCTGCTTAGATATTACATCCTCTGCCCTGCACACACAAACACTCTTCTGTTATACCCAGCCTTTCCCTTGGAATGCAAATTCTCATTGTAGCACCAGGACTTTTGAACTCCACCTCTTCTAACAATAAAATCCCTTTCATTGTGCCAATTTTATTAGTAATATAAACACATTGCTTGGTGTCTCCTAACTGTGTGCAAGATTTCACCATCAGCCTTTGAATGGTTTATTCAACAAAATGCAAATACACCCTTCACCTTGCTGTTTACATCTCAAAACTATTATACATCAAAGCACCCAGACTAGCTGCCTTTAATCCAGTTAAGACATACACAGACACACCCACAGACTAAATCTCTATTTAAAAAAATAATTTCCAATAACATTATATACATTAATATCTCTTCATGACAATCACCTAGTTACTGATCTGGCTATTACAACACTTCAAAAATCCTGAAGGCTAACCCTAAGGGTAATAAATTCCAATTTCAGGTTTTTATGCAAAAGCAAAATACTCCAGATGCTGTAAATCTGCAATAAAACAGAAAATGCTGGAAATATATAACAGTGGGGAGGCCGTGGCGTAGTGGCATTGTTACTGGACTAGTAATCTAGAGACCCAGGGTAATGCTCCTGGTGTTTCAGTTCGAATCCCACCAGGGCAGATGGTAGAATTTGAATTCAATTAAAGTCTGGAATTAAAATTCTAATGATGACCATTCTCAATTGCTGTAAAAACCCATCGGTTCACTAATGCCCTTTAGGGAAGGAATTTACCTGTTCTGCCCTACAGGTAAATCCAGATCCACAGCAATGTTGGTGTATTCTTAACTGCCCTCTAAAATGGCCTAGCAAACCACTCAGCTGTATCAAACCACTAAAATATCTAAAGGAAATGAAACCAGATGGACCACCCTGCATCGACCAAGGCACTGGGAATGACAACTGTTGACCCTGCAAAGTCCTCCCTACTAACATTTTGGGGCTTGTGCAAAAATTGGGAGAGTTGTCTCACAGACTAGTCAAGCAACAGTTTGACATAGTCATCCTCATGGAATCATACATTACAGGTAATGTCCCAGACATAGACTGTGGAGACACAGTGGTGTACTGTTGGGAGGAAGTTGCCCTGGGAGTCCTCAACATCGGCACCGGACCCCATGATGTCTCATGGCATCAGGCCAAACATGGGCAAGGAAAACTCCTGCTGATTACCACATGATGCACCCCTACAACCCCCCCCCACCCCCACAACCTACTCACTCAGCTGATGAATCAGTGATCCTCCATGTTGAACACCACTTGGAGGAAGCACTGAGAGTGGCAAGGGCACAGAATGTACTCTGGGCGGGGGAACATCAATGTCCATCACCAAGAATGGCTCAGCAGCACCATTACTGACCGAGCTGGCCAAATCCTAAAGGACATAGCTGCTAGACTAAGTCGGTGGCAGGTGGTGGGGAACCATCAAGAGGGAAAAACATACTTGACCTCATCCTCACCTATCTAACTGTTGAAGATGCATCTGTCCATGAGACTGTTGGTAGGAGTGACCACCGCAGAGTCCTTGTGGAGATAAAGTCCTGTCTTCACATTGAGGATAGTTCCCATCGTGTTGTGTGATACCACCACTGTGCTAAGTGACATAGATTTCGAACAGATCTAGCAACTCAAGACTGGTCAACCATGAGGCATTGTGGGCCATCACCAGCAGCAGAATTATGCTCAGCCTCACAGCCTGACATGTCCCCCACTCTATCATTACCACCAAGTTAGGGCATCAACCCTGGTTCAACGAAGAGTGCAGTAGGACAGGAGCAGTACCAGGCATACCTAAAAATGAGATGTCAATCTGGTGCAGCTACAACTCAGGACTACTTGCATGCCAAACAGCATAAGCAGCAAGTGATAGACAGAGTTAAGCAGTCCCACACCCAATGGATCAGATCTAAGTTCTGTAGTCCTGTCACATCTGGTTGTGAATGGTGGTGGACAATTAAACAACTCACTGGAGGAGAAGGCTCCACAAATATCCCCATCCTCAATGATGGGGAGCCCAGCACATCAGTGCAAAAGTTGTTAAGGCTGAAGCATCCTAACAGCACTGTGTGATGTACCTACACCACATGGACTGCAGCAGTTCAAGAAGGCAGCTCGCCACCACCTGCTCAAGGGCAATTAGGGGTGGGCAACCAATGCTGGCCCAGCCAGCACACCCACATCCCATGAAAGAAAAAAAACTTGCAATGATCTTCAGTCAGAAGTATCAAAAGGATGATCCATCTCATCCTCCTCCGGAGGTCACCAGCTTCACAGCTGCCAGTTTTCAGCCAATTCAATTCACTCCATGATATATCAAGAAATGGCTGAAAGCACTGGACACTGCAAAGGCTAAGACCCTGATAATATTCCGGCAGTAGTACTGAAGACTTGTGCTCCAGAACCTGCCACGCCCCTAGCCAAGGTTTTCCAGTACAACTACAAAACTGGCATCTACCAGCAATGTGGAGAATTGCCCAGGTATTGCCTGTACACAAAAAGCAGGACAAATGTAAAACAAAAACAAAAATTGCTGGAAAAACTCAGCAGGTGCGACAGCATCTGTGGAGAGGAAGACAGAGTTAACGTTTCAAGTCCGTATGACTCTTCATCAGAACTAAAGAGAAATAGAAATGTGGTGAAAGATAAGCTTTTTATGGGGGGGGTGGAACAGGGGCATTTGACAAATCTCACCCAGCCAATTATCACCCCATCAGCCCTACTCTTGATCATCAGTAAAGTGAAGGAAAGTGTCATCAACAGTGCTATCAAGTGGCACTTGCTTAGTATGATCTCTAGTGCTCAGTTTGTGTTCTGCAAGGGCCACTCAGCTCCTGACCTCATTACAGCCTTGGTTCAAACATTGACAAAAGAGCTGAACTCTAAGAGTGAGGTGAGAGTGACTGTCCTTGACACAAAAGGCAGCATTTGACCGAGTGTGGCATCAAGGAGCCCTAGCAAAACTGGAGTCAGTGGGAATCGGGGGAAAACTCTCCATTGGTTGGAATCATACTTAGCACAACAGAAGATGGTTGTGGTTTTTGGAGGTCAATCATCTCAGCTCCAGAGCATCACTGCAGGAGTTCCTCAGGGTTGTGATCTCGGCCCAACCATCTTCAGCGGCTTCATCAATGACCTTCCTTCATCATAAGGTCAGAAGTGGGGATGTTCGCTGATGATTGTACAATGTTCAACACCATTTGAGACTCCTCAAATACTGTAGCAGTCCATGTCCCAGTGCAGCAAGACCTGAACAATATCCAGGCTTTGACTGACAAGTAGCATGTAACATTTGTGCCACACAAGTGCCAGGCAATGACCGTCTCCAACAAGAGAGAATCTAACCATTGCCCCTTGACATTCAATGGTACTACCATTGCTGAAACCCCACTATCAACATCCTGGGGGGGTTACTATTGACCAGAAACTGAACTGGACTAGCCATATAAATACTGTGGCTACAAGAACAGGTCAGAGGCTAGGAATCCTGCAACGAGTAACTCACATTCTGATTCCCCAAAACCTGTCCACCATCTACAAGGCACAAGCCAGGAACGTGATGGAATACTCCCAACTTGCCTGGATGAGTGCAGCTCCAACAACACTTAAGAAGCTTGACACCATCCAGGACAAAGCAGCCCGCTTGATTAGCACCCAATCCACAAACATTCACTCCCTCCAACGTCGACACACAGTGGCAGCAGTGTGTACATCTACAAGGTGCACTGCAGAAACTCACCAAGGCTCCTTAGACAGCACTTCCAAACCCACGGCCACTAACATCTAGAAGGACAAGGGCAGCAGGCAAATGGGAACACCACCACCTGGATGTTCCACTCCAAGCCACTTACCATCCTGACTTGGAAATATATCACTGTTCCTTCATTGTGGCTGGGTCAAAATCATGGAATTCCCTCCCTAACAGGACTGTGAGTGTTCCTACGTAACATGGACTGCAGCAGTTCGAAAAGGCAGCTCACCACCCCCTTCTCAAGGGCAACTAGGGATGGGCAACAAATATTGGCCCAGCCAGCGAAGCCCACATCCTGTAAATAAATTTAAAAAAATACTCAGCAGGTCAGGCAGCATCTGTGAAGATAGAAATAGAGTTAATGAGCTGGATTTTCATCCTCAAGATGGGTAGCAGAAGTCAGGAAAATTCCTGGCTCGGCTCGGCTCGCCTGCAAATTTCTCTTTCCAAAATATTTTGGCATTGGACAGTTTTTCACTGCCCTGATTGGATCACATTTCAGTTCCCTGATTGGCCATTTGGTCAGAATGCTCTGATTGAATTCTGAGGATGAGTCACATCAAAAGAAGCCTCCAGTTAAAATAATGCCTTTCAGAAACATAATTGTGAGTTTCAATCCCAAAAAATAGAAGAAAGGAATTCTCAACTGACAAAATCATTTCATAACATCTAGAATTGAGTTCTAGTACAGTCATTTACATATACCCTTTCAGGGGAGAAATTACTAAATGATTTGTACATAAGTAACACATTTGCCCTTAAGGATCAAATTGCAAAAAAAGCAAGTACTGCAGGGATATTAAGTAAAGGCATTTTATTTAGTGAAAGTTGCGCTGGGCCAAGGACAGGAACAAAATAATGTAGCCCAAATATAAAAAAGGAACATACTACACCAGCAAAGATTGGATAACTCATCAAAATTGAAAGATTGTACTTTCATTTGTACTGGTAAATCACAAGAACTAACTGTGTGATCCTAGGTAAAGGAGGTAGCTGGTGGTTCTGGGAGTGCACTTTAACAATAACCTTGCAATAAACCAGACACAATTGGATCATGCTTTAATTAGCAACATTTCTTCTATTGCATTTCTTATATTGTATTCAACATCGCATGTGAACAAAGTTTATTTAAAAAGGCATCTTAGCAACAGAATCTGATAGAGTGGGAAATATTTGTGCAGAGTTTTGTGTCCTGTGCAAAACTGACTGGCTACAGTGCAATAGGTGTGACTCCATACTGATTAGTCAACTGATCCAGTCACTCCTATCAAAGTGTTTCCACTATTTACTTTTCGAGGACACGCTTGTAGTCACTCTGCAGCAATATGAAAATTGTGCCTGCCTTATCCTTTCCATTGTTTTAATCGGAGATTTCTTTCACTGTGGCTTGAACCTAAGCACATCCCCGGAATCCCCGAAAATCCTATCAGGGCATTCTGACCATGTAGCCAATTGGGGCACTGAAAGGTGAACCAATCAGGGCAGCGAAAAGCTGTCCAATGACAATGTTTTATGGGAAAGAGAACTTTGCAGCCCACCTGCCTCAGGACAAAGTGCGGGGCAAAGTGTATGGACTGACACCGTACCAGCCGACGCAGGAGAAAGTTCAGAGACAGCCACAAAGGCTGATGGGTGCAGAGGCAGGCCACTGTTTAAAAAGTCCACCTTGGTGCTGTGGGACCTTGTCTCAGTTATGATAAAAACACAAAGGGCCTCCAGCCCTCACCCTTCACATCCTCACACACTCCTCATTCCCCTTCCATGCAACCTCATGCCCCTTTGCCAAGCTATGTTCCCTAAACAACCTCTCATGAACTCTCATGCCTCCTTTGCCAAGGTATGCTCTCCCAAACAACCCCGATGGCCCTTCATATTCCCCCCTCCATGCAAGGTATGCACCTCAGCCACCCCTTGTGGCCCCTCATTTTCCCCCCATGCCAAAATATGCACCCCATCCACCTACATTGGCCCCTCAGGTCCCCATGCCAAAGTATGTCCCCACCAATCACCTATGGCCCCTCTTGTTCCCCCATGCCAAGCTATGGATCTTCCATGCCCATTCAACTAATAGACACTGCATAGAACCAAAGAACAGTATAGTGACAGTAGGATGTATAAAAACATTTTAAAAACAGTCATTCATTGATAACTTTACACTTCTTAAAAAAAAACCACCTTCTTACTACAGGCCAAAAAAAGTCAATCATCCAGATCCTTTAAAGTATCAATGGCTAAAACTGCAAGTACTTAAAACCTCTTTGTCTTGTGTAAGGGGACTCAGGTGCTTCATTAGAATAATGGATTTCTGGGCTCTCAGCCAAGAATACATAATGAGGCTTGGCCTAGCTTGAATTTACCTTTCCAAAGGTTCCAAATTAGGACTATAGTTCAGGAAACTTATGAGGTGCTGTGACCCATGATTTTGAAAAGCTGGTCTGACTCCATGATAATTGTGGAGGAGTGGGACATGCCTGTCCCTGCAATGGAGCCAGCCAAGTCAGGAGTACAGCATGCAAACTTGCGAACCAAACCAGCCCATACCGTTAAAAGGGTTTTAAATAAAATTGGAAACCCTGGGGAAATAGGAAACCCCAGAATTGGGACCCAACTGGCATTTTTAAAGAGCTTCTGAGACATCCCAACTTGGCAAAACTCTGGTCCAATATGTCAAGCTCAGTTTTATAGATGTATTTTTCCCAAAAATATACTTCTTTCATTAAATTTGTAAAGGCAATTTACATAACAGTTCAAATTTGCCATTACATAAGCTGCAATACGGATCAGTTTCTTTCAGTACAATATATGAGATGCCTCACTACACTTACCATTAGACCATAAGACCATAAGACGTAGGAACAGAAGCAGGCCATTTGGCCCATCCACCATTCAATGAGATCATGGCTGATCTGATAATCACCAACTCCACTTTCCTGCCCCATAACCCTTGATTCCCTTACTGATTAAATATCTGGCTATCTCAGCCTTAAATATATTTAATGACCCAGACTCTATAGCCCTCTGTGGTAAAACATTCCAAAGATTCACTACCCTTTGAGAGAAGAAATTCCTCCTCATCTCTTTTAAATGGGAACCCCCTTCCTCTGAGATTATACCCTCTGGTCCTAGACTCTCCCATAAGGGGAAACAACCTCTCAGCATCTACCCTGTCGAGCCCCCTAAGAATCTTATAGGTTTCAATAAGGTTACCTCTCATTCTTCCAAATTCCAATGAGTACAGACTCAACCTACTCAACCTCTCCCCACCAAAAAATCCCTCCATACCATCCCAACCTAGTGAACCTTCTCTGGACTGTCTCCAGTGCCAGTATATCTTTCCTTAGATAAGGGGACCAAAATTATTCACAGCATTTTATGTGTGGGCTAACTAGTGCCTTGTATAGTTTTAGCAAGACTTCCAAATTTTTAAAGTCCATTCCCATTGAAATAAAGGCCAACATTCCATTTGCCTTCCCTATTACCTGTTGAACTTGTATGTTAGCTTTTTGGGATTCATGCACAAGGACTCCCAAATCCCTCTGTGCTGCAGCTTTCTGCAGTCTTTCTCCATTTAAGTAATATTCAGCTCCTCTATTCTTCCTGCCAAAGTGCATAACCTCACATTTTCCTACATTTATTCCAACTGCCAAGTTTTTGCCCAACCACTTAACCTGTCTATATCCCTCTGTAGACTCCTTGTGTCATCCTCACCACTTGGCTTCCCACCTATTTTTGTGTCATCCGCAAACTTGGCAATAGTACATACACCTCCGTCAGCTAAGTCATCAATATATATTTTAAATAATTTTGGCCCCAGCACTGATCCCTGTGGCACTCCACTAGTTACAGATTGCCATCCTGAAATGGTTGCCATACCATTACAGGTTATATTTACAATGTACATTTATATTTCATGTCGAACATTCTTTGGTGCATACTGCCTGAGAGGTATAAAACTGTACCTAGCCCCTTAGACTGCGGCCATTGAGTCCTTGTGGTGGCTGCCCCAAGCTTTAAGGTACCCCTCAGCACATCAGCTAGAATTTTCCTGCTCCTCACACTGGCGGGATCTTCCTGTCCTGCTGATGTGAATGGAGATGTCAATGGCTCACTGGCCCCACCGTGTGGGAACCTGCCACAGTGCCGGAGGTGGGGGATGAGTGGGGGGTGGGCACTGGAAAATTCTGGCCATCATCCTGGATTTTGCAATGTGCCAGTCTGCAACCTCGGTCACTGACAGCTCTTTACACTGGAAGAACAGCAAGTTTTGGGCAGACCAAAGACTGACTTTCACCAAGTCGATGGTCCTCCAGCAGCGGTTGCTGTTTATCTCGTTGTGCATCCCTAGAGCCTTAGAATACAGAGGCCTGGGTTATGGAGCTGCTCAGGATGAACCTCAGCAAAACACACAGCGTCTCTTTCCAGACCTGCTTTACAACGGCACATTCTAGAGAGAGGTGGATGATGGTCTTTTATTTTAAGCAATATACTTTATTCATAAAATTGGCAAAGATACATTACATTTCAGTTCAAAGTTTACATTACACTAAGTGCAAAACATCATTTGTTTTCTTTACATTATGTGACACTCTGAGGTACCTGACTTCACTTAGGATTAAAAGTTATATTTACAATATTCATTTCATGTCAAACATACAGCCTAAAGGGTTTTACACTGTTTCCAATCCCTTCCTATATTATGGCAGGAGGGCCTTAGACTGTAGCCTTTATCCATTAAGCCTTTATGGCAGCTGCCCTCAAGCTTTACTGCATCTCTCAGCACATAGCCCTGACCTTGGAGTGTCTGCAAGACTCGGTCATTGGCAGCTCTTTACACTGGAAGACCAATAAGTTTCGGACAGACCAAAGAATGTTTTTCATCAAGTTGATGGTCCTCCAGCAGCAGCTAGAGTTTACCTTGGCTGTGTCCCTGAGACCAGGCCCGTAGGACACATGGTTCTGCTTCAAGGAGCCGCTCAGGATGAACCTTGACAAAAACCACTGTATTGCTATCCAGACCTACTTTGCAAAGGCACATTGCAGAAGAAGTTGAGCAGCATTCCTTTCCCCACCACAGCTGCCCTGAGGGCAGCTTGCAGAGGCGCTGAGTCTCCGAGCATGCAGAAAGAACCCGACAGGGAGGGCCTTTCACACCACAAGCCAAGCTACATCTTGGTACTTGTTTGAAAGTTTTGGAAATGACGTATTCTGCAAAATGACTTTGGCAGTCTGCCCAGTGAACTATCTGACAGGATCCACCATCTACTTTTCCCACAGGGCTGCGACACTGTTACATGTGGACCACTGCCTGATGGACCTATGGTCAAAGATGTTTTTCACGAAAACTTTTCCACAAGGAATGGTGCGTTCCATGGCAATGTGGCCAGATCCATCCTTCACAGCACTGGAGACAGATAGAACCTGAGCAAATAGTGACACTTGGTGTTTGCGCACCGAGGGTCTAAGCACATTGATACAGCTGCACACAAAGGTTGCCATCAAGATGAGGGCGATGCTGAGTACATATTTTTTCCCTTTGTCAGGAGATTTGTACATCGGGTCCTTGTGGATATGGTCCATTTTTGACCTCCAGACAAAGTGGAATATGGTTCGGGTGACTGCCACATTATAGCGGTGGGGTTGAATCATTGAATCATAGAATGGTCACAGCACAAATGGCCTGTCAGATCTGTGCGGCCCTCTGAAAGAACAATTCGCCTAGTGCCACTCCCCTGCCTTTTCCCTGTTGCCCTGCAATTGTTTCCTTTTCAGATAATGATCCAATTCCTTTTTCCAAGTTAATGGCCTGAACTTTTCCCTCGTCGGGCGTGCGCAAGTGGCGGGCCCAGGAGTGGTTGAGAAACGGGCTCCCGACCGCAACCAGCCCCCAACCACAATTTCACACTGGCTGGTTCAGCCAGAGCGAAACGTGCGCTGACAATCTCAGCATGCCGGGTTGGGTCGGGAGGAGGCAGTTCACCTTGGGCGTGGGTGAGCACTATGAGAGAGCTCCCTAAAGGCAGACAGCTGCCTCAGGGTGCTGCAGACCTGCAAGTGATCAACTAAAGCTCTAAAAAGCTGCAAAAAACATGTCAATGCATCACAATCAAGCACCCGAAAGCAATACCTCATAAAAATGCTATCCACAGATATTTCCTTTACTTTATTTCCTAAAGGAGATTTCATCCCGCCCTCGGATGAGGCTTCATCAAAAATGTAAAGTCTGCGTGGCCCATTCACCAACCGTAAGGTTGGACAGGCCATGAAAAATCGCAAACAAGCGAGCCGTCAATGTTTCAAGTTCCGGGAGATCTGAAGGAGTCATACGGATTTGAAACGTTAACTCTGTTTCTCTCTCCACAGATGCTGTCAGACCTGCTGAGTTTTTCCAGCGTTTTCTGTTTTTATTTCAGCATCTGCAGTCTTTTGCTTTTATCCTTTTTCAAAGCCTCAGCTGACTTTGCCTCCATCACGTACTCAGGCAGTGCATTCTAGATCCTAACCACTCACTGCATTAAAGTGTTTTTCCTCATGTTGCCGTTGTTTATCTTGCCAATTGCCTTAAATCTATGCCCTCTCACTCTTGATGTTTTCACCAATGGAAACAATTTCTCCCTATCTACTCTGTCTAGTCTCCTCATGATGTTGAGTACCTCTATCAAATCTCCTCTCAACCTCCTCTTCTCCAAGAAGAACAGTTCCAATTTCCCCAACCTTTCTTGAAGTTCCTCATCCCTGGAACCATTCTCTTGATTCTTTCCAATGTCTTCACATTCTTCTTGAAGTGTGGTGCTCAGAGCTGGATGTAATACTCGGTTGAGGACGAATAAATGTTTTAACCAGGTTTAACAAAACTTATTAGTACTCTATGCCCTATTGATAAAGCCCAGGATGCTGTATGCTTTATTAACTGCAGTCTTAACCTGTCCAGCCACCTTCAATGATTTATATACATATACATACAGGTCCCTCTGCACCCGCACCCCCTTTAGAATTGTACCACCTATTTTATACTGCCTCTCTGCATTCTTCCAACTAAAATGAACCACTTCAAACTTCGGGACATTAAATTTAAACTGCCATTTGCCGGCCCATTCCACCAACCTTTTGATGTCCTTTTGAGTTTCTACACTATCCTCCTCATGGTTCACATACTTTCAAGTTTGGTATCATCTGCAAATGTACACCAGGATCTAGGTTATTTATATACATCAGGAAGAGTAGGGTTCCTAACACCGATCCCTAGAGAACTCCACTATAAACTTCCACCAATCAGAAAAACAACTGCTCACCACTACCCTCTGTTTCCTGCCACTCAAGCAATTTTGTATCCATGTTGCTACTGTCCCTTTTATTCCATGGGCTCTGACTTTGCTCACAAGTCTGCTGTGTGGCACGGTATCAGATGCCTTTTGGAAGTCCATGTTCACCATATCAACACCATTACTATCATCACTTTTCTCTGTTGCCTCTTCAAAAAACTCAAGCAAGTTAATCCTCTCTCTTCAGTACTGCAATGTTCTCCTTAATCAGTACTAACACCCCTTCTCCTTTCCTTCCTTTCCTCTCTATCCTGAACACCACATATCCAGGAATATTTAATACCCAGTCCTGCCATTCTTTGAGCCAGATCTCTGTTTGCACAGCATCATACGTGGCTATTTGCACCTGCAACTCATTAATCTTATTTACCACACTCCACACATTCACATACATGCTCGGTAATCCTAATTTAGATTTTATTTTCCCTCTTATGCTGAACCTACCTAATACTTTATTTCCGACCCTGGTACTACCTGTCTCTCCCAATATTCTTTGCCAGATTGGTATCCCTCTCTAATATTACTTCCTGGTTTCCATGGCCCTGTCAAGTTAGTTTAAACTCTCCCCAATAGCACATTAAATCGCCTCACAAGGAAATTAGCCCCAGCTCTGTTTAGGTGCAATCTGTGTGGCATGTACAGGTCCCATCTGCCCCACAGCCAGTCCCAATGTCCCAAGAATCCAAAGTCCTCTCTCTTGCACCATCTCTCCAGCCACACATTCATCTGCTTTATCCTCCTCTTTCTATACTCGTGTGGTACTGGGAGTAATCCAGAGATTATCACTTTTGAAGTCCTACTTGCTAATTTCCTACCTAGCTCCCTAGATTCTGACTGCAGGACTACATCCCTCTTCCTGCCTATGTCTTTGATAACCATGTGGAATATGACTGCTGGGTGTTCACCCTCCCCCCACAGGGTCGCTTATCAGTGGCATCCTTGACCTGGCACCAGGGAGGCAACGCACCATCCTGGATTCACCTATGTGGTCACAGAAAGACCTATTTGTTCCCCTAAAAGACCTATTTGTTCCCCTACTTATTGATTCACCTATCACTATTGCTCTTGCAGTCTCCTTCATGCTCCCCTTCGAGCCACCCGTGGTGCCATGGACTTGGCTATGGCTGCAACCCAAAACTCAAAACTGAATACTGAATACTAGTTGAGTGTGAGTTCCACTCAGGGGATTCCTGCACTACCTGCCTACTTCTTCTTGACTGCCTGGTGGTCACCCATTCCCTCTCTCCCTGCATACTCTTAAGCTGGTTATCTGCATCTGCAACTCATCAATCTTATTTACCACATTCTGCGCTTTCATACAAGCGCATGTAGCCCTAATTTAGACTTTATTACTTTCCCTCTTACACTGAACCCACCTAATACTATTTCCTGCACTGGTACTATCTGTCTCTCCCAAAAAATTATGGTGTGACCATATCTATAAATCTGCTATCCACAGACCTGTATGGGTCAGTCTTGCATTATGAAGAGCAACATCAAGAACACCTCACACCTGATGACCAGGTTAACCCCAATGGAGAGGGAGCATCACTCTCACATACTCAGTTTTTGTTTCACCATGGCTACACTCTGTGTCCAGTTTTGGGCGCAGAGCCCAGCCCCTCTGAACCATATCCCCAGCACCTTCAGCACCTGTCTGTCCTGACGGTGAAGGGGACAAAGGATCGGTTGGTCTGTTTCCTAAAGGACAAGGCCTCCTTCTTGCCATAATTTACTTAGGCTCCTAAGGCCAGTGTGAACTGGTCGCAGATGCTCATCAGTCTGCAAATGGATAGTGGATCCGAGCAGAAGATGGTGAGGTTGTCCATCCAAAGAGAGGCTTTGAGACAAGTGCCTCCACTGCCTGGGATTGCATCTTTCCTGGTGGACTTGGCAAAAGGTTTGACACAACACGTAAACAAGACAGGAGAGAGGACAACCCTGCACACCTCCAGATTTGATTGGAAAACTTACTGATTCCCACCCATTGATTGAAATTGCACCACTGATGTTTCTGTATAGCAGTTGGATACAATTGTAGATTCCCTCCCCAAGCCCCATGTTGGAGAGCATGTCCATTGTATAGGTGTGCTATATTCTGTCCAAGGCCTTTTTTTTATTTTTTCATGGGATGTGAGCATCGCTGGCTGGGCCAGCATTTATTGCTCATCCCTAAGAGAGTGATGGACATTAAATGCTGGCCCAGCCAGCCCACGGCTTGCTAGGCCATTTCAGAGGACATTTACCAGTCAACTACACTGCTGTGGATCTGTAGTCATATGTAGGCCAAACCAGGTAAGGACAGCAGATTTCCTTCCCTAAAGGACATCAGTGAACTTATTGAATCACCTATCACTAATGCTCTTGCCGTCTCCTTCATGCTCCCCTTCGAGCCACCTGTGATGCCATGGACTTGCAACCCAAAACTGAATACTAGTTGAGTGTGAGTTCCACTCAGGGGATTCCTGCACTACCTGCCTACTTCTTCTTGACTGCCTGGTGGTCACCCATTCCCTCTCTCCCTGCATACTCTTAAGCTGGTTATCTGCATCTGCAACTCATCAATGGGTTATTACAATAAATCAACGATGGTTTCATGTTCATCATTAGACTTTTAATTCAAGATTTTTTATTGAATTCAAATGTTACCATCTGCTGTGTTGGGATTCAAACCCAGGTCTCCAGAGTGTTACCCTAGGTACCTGGAGTACTAGTCCTTTGACAATACCACTATGCCACCGCCTCCTGGTCCAGGCTGATGAGGCAGGTGTCCATTCCCTGTTTTGTATGTAGGCAATCAAATCCTTTAGTAGTGTGAGGCTATCAGAGATCATTGTGCTGAGTACAATGTGGGTTGGATCAGGGTCAATCAATAGCTCTAGAGCACACTTGATTTGATTGGCAAAGGCCATGGACAGAATTTTGTAGATCCACGTTAAGCAGTTAATGGCCTGCCAATTCTGATTTCATCCTCTCCCCTTTCTATATAGATGAGGATGAAAACGCCTTTCCTCATGGATTCTGACATGCTGCCAGCCAGAAGCATACTCTTGTACACTTCCAGCAGGACTGGGCTGATCCAGTCCCACAGAGTTGAATACAACTTGGCTGGTGAACCATCACATCTGGGAGTTTTACTCGTTTCAAGGATCTGACAGCCTTTGTCAGCTCATCTAGAGTTTGCAACTTGTCCAGGCTCTCTCCCATACTGTTATCTGGAACCTTTGTGGGAGAGGACGGGAAGGACTGAAGGGCCGTGCTGTGTAGGCTTCACATCGTACAGCCAAATATCAAAGGATTTTCTGACCGTTAGTATGTCAGGCTGCTGATCAGAGAGCTCTCTCTGTGTGCTTTTTGGAAGAAGAAGCGTGGACAGGTCAATCGGCTCTGAACTCTGGACCAGAACATTATCTTGGAGACTTCTGTAGCAAAGAGCGAGGTCTAGTAGCTCTTCACCTCTTGGAGATCGACTCCCATTGACAGCCTCAGGAGCAGATTCTGCATACTTTCCCAGAGTCCAGACATTGCCGCCTGTCCCTCTCTTGCCTTCTGAACCCCTTTGAGGATGAAGAACCTCATTTCGGAAAAATGCATTGTTCTTTATTTCAGAGCCTCTGCTAATAAATAAGTGCAAGTTGTTGTTATTGTTGCTCTTTAGCACCTGGGGTCACAACAGCACGCTCCTAGTATTGGCATCACACCAGGACATATTCATGATGTTGTGAGATCGAAGTAAATTTGTGTTCCCAGGCTTTAAAATTACTTCAGATGTTTACTTCACATCTCAGGATTCAAAGCCAAATGATTCATTTTCCAATTTGGATCACTTTGTACATACTATTTTGACAAACAAGTTTACATAACAAGCCTGGCTGTTGTTAATATACATTCTGTTCCAGAAAGCTAAACGCTGAGCCAGTTTTGTTTCAGATCATGAATAATTTTGCTGCACTTTTGGAGTGCTTTTCAGTTATTCATTCCCAAATCGTAGCAACTATCAGCTCTCATGCCCATTCTTGGCCTGGGCACCTACAAGAGATCAGCTGGGGGACTCCTGGACAGTGGCAGAGGGGTCTGTCGCTGTAGCTATTACCACTAGTTCAGGCCTGTCAGATTTACTAACCCCCCTCTGTCACTAATTCTGAGCAAAGCCTCCTACCAAAGGACATACCTGAAGATGCTACTGGTCAATGCTACCAATCAATGCTACTGTTCTCCTCCCATTCCAGGCTTGTATCATCCTTCAGTCAGCTCACAATTACTGCATGTGCCTCAATGAAGGGGTCATTAAGGTACCCATTGATGATTCTTTATGAGCAGGATCCTTAACTGCCTCATTCTCCTCTCTTACTGACTTTCTCAATCCACTGGGGAGTAGCCTCACTGACCTTCTTTCTAACCCACTGACACCACTCATCATTATCCCCTTGGACTTTGCCAGCAGATTCATCAATGCTCCTCACCACATTTCCCTCTAGAATGCCCATTCATTCAGGAACATAACCCTATTGCTATCCGTGGCTTATTGTGAATAATTCCATGACACTTTGGCCCTGACTGAAATTTGGCTCCTGGGTAGTGACAACTTGCCCCTTGTCAAAGCCCACATCACTGCCTGGCTATATTTTCCACCACCTGCAATGTTGGTGGGCCCCTTATCACTAAAGCTCTTCATGGTCTCTCCCTCTACTCCACTGGCACCTTCCGCTCCATTGAGCACCTCACCTTGTTCCATCCTCCTGATCTCTCCTTTAAATTATTCATTCACAACTACCCACTTAAGCTTCACACTGAGTTCCTCACTGAAGAATCTTTATTCCTATCTTCCTTCAGCCTCTACCCTGGATGAATCCTTTATGTATATCAGCAAGCACAAGTATGATGGGGGAGTAAGGGTCTTGGAGTAGGATAGGATAGAGTAGAGGTTTGGATGAGCTGGAGCTGGTGAAGGATGGAAAGCTGACCAGGTGGGCATTGGAACAGTCGAGTCTGAGGGTTCCAGCAGCCGATGAGCTGAGGAAGGGGTGGAGACTGACAATGTTACAGAGGTGGAAGCAGGCAGTCTTTGTGATGAAGAGGATTTAATGTCAAAAGCTCAACAGAGTCAGATAGTGCACTGAGTCTGCAAACATCATGATTGAGTCCAAGGCAGTGGCTGCGGAAAGGGATGGAATCAGCAGTAAGGTTATGGAATTTGTAGCAAAGATGAAAGACAAGGGGCAGAATTTTGCCCTTGACAGGCGGGCGGGCCCCACTGGCTCAGCAGCGCGCAGGCAGCCAATTGCCGCCGCCAAAATAGTCCCCACCGTCATTTTAAGTGGGCGGGCCAGTTAAGGCCCACCCAGCAGGCCGCCCGACAGGAAGTGCTATGCGCTTCCTGTGTGGTGGGAGGGGAGGGATTCCCCAACTGTCAGGGCACACATCTCCCTAAGACTAAGGGCTGCCTCAGGGAGATCACTAACAGTGTTTCAAACTTCAAAAATAGAATAATAAAAAAATTATTAACATGTCCCCCTCATGTGACAATGTCACATGAGATGGGACATGTTAATAAATATCACAAAAACTTTATTACACTTTTTTAAAACAGACATGAAACCTCATCCCACCAGTGGATGAGGTTTCATGGTTTTTCAGAAGCCCACTGGGGCTCCTGGCCTGCCCGCCAGCCTTAAGGTTGGAAAGGCAGGGTCTTTAATTGGCTTAATTATCCTGTCAATGGTCAATTGAGGCCATCGACAGGTCGGCGGGCGCACAGCTGATCGTGCTGTCCACCCGCCTTCCTGAATATTTAAATGGGGCGGGATGACATCGGAGGTTCCCCCTGACTTCATCCTGTGTCATTTTCGCGTTGGCGAGCGGGCCCCATCCCCAGCTCGCCGACGGAAAAATTCTGCCCAATAGCTTTGGTACTTAATAATGCAGGTTGAAGCGAGAGCAGTGTGCAAAAATTTCAATTATTATTAAAACCAGGAGATAACATTAGTGTTGTACAGTATTTTCTGACTCATTTGACTATAAAGTTACTTTCTGTTTGCAGAGAAATATGTTGGTGAATCACTTGAATAAGAAGATTAATTGTCATTACAAGGAATAATTAGTGGAATGCTTATGAGGAAGTGGTTATGTATTAATCCTCATGGAGTGTGAAATGATTGAAAGGAAAGCTAAAACAAACTTTCCAGGTTGACAAGTAGAGTCGCCAACTGTGATTAAATGTATTCCTGGCAGTTTCATCAGATTACTTGCCCCCATGCTTTAGCCATTAGTCAGGCAGCACATCCATCCTTATGACGCACTGCTTTCCTATGCCAATTGGAAAGCAAAAAGACTCATTACACAATTGGATGATGCTTAACTGTCTACCAAACAGCCTTTTTTGTCCCATTTTCAATATTTTTATATCTGATAAATAGAAATGTTCAAAGAAAATAACAAAAAAAATTTTTAATATCTTTATGATTTTTCACCAGCGTTGCACATAGCAGTGTCCTGGAGATTGATCTTCAATTCTTGGAGACTCCAGGCCAATCCTGGAGTTTTGGCAACCCTATTATGACAAGTGAAGATTGAAAGTATTGCCCACATTCCTTCAGGTCCAAAAGGCAACAAACACGTTAGAAAATGTGGCTGTATATGGAATAACAAACAAAATGGGAATTAAAGAAAATGCCCCATCTAAATTCTGCAGAAAGAAAGGAGAACTGGGATGAAAATAAAATTTAGAAACATTTTAAAAGATTGCCTATAGGGGCAAACGCAGAGCTTGGCAAACACAGAACTGACCAAACACAGAACCGGGCAAACACAGAACGGGACAAACACAGAACTGGGCAAACACAGAACAGGACAAACATGGAACCAGCAAACACAGAACAGGACAAACACAGAACCAGCAAACACAGAATTGGTCAACAGAACAGGGCAAACACAAAACTGGGCAAACACAGAACCGGGCAAATACAGAACGGGACAAACACAGAACCAGCAAACACAGAACAGGACAAACACAGAACCAGCAAACACAGAACTGGTCAACAGAACCGGGCAAACACAAAACTGGGCAAACACAGAACCGGGGAAACACAGAACCGGCAAACAGAGAACTGTTCACCAGAGTTGGATACACACAAAACCGGCAAACACAGAACCAGGCAGACACAGAACCGGGCAAACACAGAACCAGGCAGACACAGAACCGGGCAAACACAGAACTGGGCAAGCACAGAGCCAGGCAAATACAGAGCCAGGCAAACACAGAGCCAGGCAAACACAGAACCACAAACACAGAACTGGTCAACAGAACCGGCAAACACAGAGCCAGCAAACACAGAACCCGGCAAACAGAGACAGGCAAACACAGAGCGGGGCAGAGGCACCCATAGGCTAAAATCTGGGAAAAGGAAGTCTCAAGAAAAAGCAAAGCAGCAAAGGACAGGCAGAACAGTAAAAATTTATTTCTTAAATCACATCAGCAAGTGGGTAGCCAGAGAAAAATTAAGAACCATCAAAGATGCAAATGGACAAGAAATTAAGGATGAGCATAAAACAGAAACCATTCTGAATGACTGCTTCCTCCAAGTATTCATGGAAAACAAAAGCAATCATTCTCCTTGGTGAATTTCTTCAGCATCAGACACAAAAGTGGGCAATTAGGTGTCAACATTTCAGTTGGCAAGTTATCGTTGTATTTTAAGGGCCTGGCACATGCAGGGTTAATGTGGGACTGAGTACAATAATGCCCACACAGTGAGTTAGAAGGCACATGACAATGACTTGGTGTTGAACAGGAACATGTTAAGACCTAGACATGGAGATAGCTCCATACCTATACCCTTTACTGTATATATACATATAGTTACAAGGAGTTAGTAAAGACTAGCTGTAAATATACAGAAGACTACAAAGACTTCTTTAACAGGCGTATTCTGTAACCGATACCATTCCAACATGATGTCATCCTGGGATCAAAAACCCTCAACCTCACAAAAATGTTGAAATGCTAAGAGAAAAAAAAGCTTCAGTGGAAATTCTGACCTGGAAGAAGCTCCCAACTGAAGCTGAAGATGCTCAGAAAATTTGCCAGAAAAAGCTCCAGAGAAAAGAGCCTAGAGGCTGAAGGCAGAAATTTTACTGCAACAGAAGACTCCATTGAATCTCCCTTGGAAATCCAATTTCAGCACACAGAGTCCAGAGCCTGCAGAAGTCATCTAAATCTTTTTAAGTTCCAGGCTGCAGCTGAGAACCCTTTTTACTAATCCAGAGTTGATAGTCCTGTTTGAACAAAACCTGTCTCTAAGCCCGATCCCTAACTCCGAGCCTCAATACGTGGCCTCCGAGTTCGAAAAAGGGAAAATATTATTAATTCAATTACTAGTCCTTTCAGGAACATTGTGACCATCCATTTTGTAAAACAGCAAGTCTGCGTTGAATTTGAACACCTCGCTACTTGCAACAGTAAATCACTGAACAAATTTAATCAGCAGACAGCCAACCCATGCAGCCATTGTTAAAAAATTTTTCCAAAAGCGCATCACCACCATTTTGTGGAGCCTGCTGAAACCGGAAAGCACGGGAAATCCTTTGTACTGCAGTGAACTGCGATGCTATCTTCAAAATCTATAAAACCTATAAGCTCTTAAACCTGTACCCACACATTAAACATCTTTAACATGGATCACAATTCCACACTCCCAGCTTCACTTGGATTCACCCAAGATCCAGACCAGTCACAAAACTGGAGTCTTCAGAGGATTTTTAAGATACAGCATCACTTCAGGTTTAAGTAAAAAGTCAGAAGAAGACCAAGTAAACACACTTCTTTACTCACTAGGGCCAAAAAGAATAAAAACGTACTTAAATGTCAGTCCAACCTCCTAGCCAACAACAAGAACCAGGGCCAACAGAGCCTACACTCCTCCAGCAAGAATAGGCCACACATTCCCTTGAGCCTTTAACTGTCTGCCAATGTGATCAATGCCAAACCGGTAAATAAATCCTCCACCTATTGAAGAAAATGGTATGGGTTTTGGAAAGGCAGATCTCTTATTTCTTGACAAATGAAAATGAGTTTCCTTGGGACTTAGGAAAACCTGAAATTTGAACCGTCATGGTGTTGTTGGGGGTTGCGGGGTGGGGGGTTTGGTTTGCGATGGGGGTGGGGGGTGGAGGGGGAGGTGCTTTTAGTTTGAAGGTTTTACTTTAGGGGTGTCTGTACTGAAGGACAGGAAGAAATCCCCTCTCTTATAAAATAATTTTCTGATGGTAAGCTACAGAGCTGACTGTCACCCTCCTGACATTGTGAAGGGTGAGTTACTGGAACTCCTCCAGCTAACATTGTAACTGCAACTACACTCCACAAGAACACAAGCAATAGGAGCAGGAGTAGCTCACACGGCCCACCAATCCTGCTCCGCCATTCACTACAATCAAGGCTGATCTTGGGCTTCAACTCCATTTTCTCACCTGCTCCCCATATTTTAATTCCCTGAGAAACCAAAAATCTGTCTATCCCAGCCTTAAACATATTCAATGATGGAGCATCCATAACCTTCTGGGGTTGAGATTTCCTAAGATTCACAACCCCTTGAGTGAAGAAATTTCTCCTCATCTCAGTCCTAAATGTTCAGCCCCTTATCCTGAGCTCCCTGTATTTTAGACTCCCCGACCAGCAGAAACAACCTTTCATTTACTTATTAAACCACTGCAGCATTTTGTATATTTTAATCAGATCACCTCTCATTCTTCTAAACTCCAGAGAATATAAGTCTAGTTTACTCAGCCTCTCATCATAGGGACCAATCTAGTGAACTTCAAAAGTACTTTATTAACTGCAAAGTGCTTTGGGATGTCCTGAGGTGATAAAAGATGCTATATAAATGCAAGTGTTTTGTTTTAATCAAGTATTCAAGTTTGTTGCCCCACCTCTCCTTTCTCTCTCCTCAAGCCTCTTTCTCTTGCCTTCACCTAGACTCCTCTCTCACCTCCTTTCTCCTCCCTCCCAGCCTCCTCTATCTCTTCCCTCCCTCTCCCCCCAGCTATTCTTTCTCCCTGGCATAGCCTCTTCTCTCTCTTTAATACTCAGCCTCTGCTCCTCTCCCCTCACCACCGACTTTCTGTACTTGCTCAGCCTCCACTTTCCTTTAGCCTCCACTTACCCCTCTCTCCTCAGTGTCTTTGCTTACCCAGGTATCGTCTCCTTTCCTTCACCTCCTGTAACTCAGTAACTCATTCTCCTTCTAATTCCCCTCTCTCTCAACTACCATCTCCGCTGTCTGAGACCGATAATTTCCCTGCCCATCTTAACATAAGTACTACAAATGGTCTCCATTCTATGTTCAATGCCAGAGGACATTGATAAACATTTTAATTAGCTGCAGGAGAAATTCTTTTTGGGTTGGAACTTTAGCAGGCTCGAGAATGTCAAAAAAGATCCAAATCAATATTTTCTCAGCTGGCAGTAGAACAGAAATATCATTTCCACAGCACTTTTACTGCCTTAAATGCTTCCAATTCTAGAGGAATGTATAGTGATTAAGTGAAGCTCGGATTTTACCAAAATGCAGGAAACTTTTGGTTGCACCTCGCTGTTCTAGTGGCTCTATAATAGGAATGTCTTTTTTTACTGTATTACAGAAAGAGGTTTTGAATCTTGTTAGCAATCTTGCGTTGGTTAGGAAGGAGATAGCATTTCTTGTATTGGATGGAAAAGAATAGGATTCTATTACAAATCACTAAGAGTGAATTAACTTTAAATCTTTTATGCCAATTCGCTAAATAAATGCTAAACAGAATCATTTAAAATCCTTATCAACACTCCTTCACTTAAACAAGCTTTGACAAGCTTTAAGCTTACTGTGACTAAGTCTCACATTCCCCATACTCGTAACAAATCATCACATTCTGATAGTACCTCATCAATTTAAAGCTAGTCACAGTCATATATTATGTTGTTCTAGTGCAGGTCCATACTGCTCCATATGACTCAGTACAATTTAAGAATTCAGCTTGATACCTATATTTGCCATTCTCATCTTCCACTTCCAATATCATTCTTCATATTTGACAGTTCTTTCAAACCATGCTTTACTATAAAACTGTACTGCATTTTATTGCTTTCTTTCTCAAACACAGGACAGCTGTTCACCTGAATTTATAGCCCACTTTCGTAATTCATCACAAACCCCCATATAGTGACAACCTTTGCCTTAAAATGTTTGGAATTAAAAGCTAGTCTCAGTAATGATGCCCGGAAACTATTAATAATTGTCATAAAAACCCACTTGGTTCACTAAGGTCATTTAGAAAAGGAAATCTGCCATCCTTACTTTGGCCTATATGTGACTTCAGACCAACAGCAATGTGGTTGACTCTTAACTGCCCTCTGAAATGGCCTAGCAAGCAACTCAGTTGTACCAAACTGCGACGGAAAAATCAAAAAGGAGTAAAACCGGAAGACCACCTGGCATCGACTTAGGTACCAGGAGTGACAACAGCACACCCAGCTCTGCAAAGTCCTCCTTATTAACATCTGGGGGCTTGTGCCAAAATTGGGAGAGCTGTCCCACGACTAGTCACACAACAGCCTGATATAGTCATACTCACCAAATCATACCTTGCAGCTAATGTCCCAGACACCACCATCACCATCCCTGGGTATGTGCTGTCCGATCAACCAGAGGTGATGGCACAGTGGTTTACAATTGGAAGGAGTTGCTCCAGGAGCCCTCAACTTTGACCCCATGAAGTCTCATGGCATCCGGTCAAATATGGTCAAGGAAACCTCTGGGTGATTACTACCTATTTCCCTCCCTCAGCTGATAAATCAGTACTGCTCCATGTTGAATACAATTTGGAGGAAGCGCTGAAGATTCAAGGGCAAAGAATATACACTGGGTGGGGGACTTCGATGTCTATTACCAAGAGTGGCTCAGTAGCTGGCTGAGTCCTGAATGACATATCTACCAGACTGGGCCTGCAGCAGGTGATGAGGGAACCAACAAGAGGGAAAAACCTAATATATCTTGTTCTTACCAATCTACCTGTCGCAGATGCATCTGTTCATGATAGTATAGATAGGAATGACCACCGCACAGTCCTTGTGAAGATGTAGTCGCATCTTCATACTGAGCATATCATCCATTATGTTGTGTGGCACTGACACTGTGTTAAATGGGACAGATTCAAAACAGATCCAGAAGCTCAAAACTGGGCATCAATAAGGCAATGTGGGTCATCAGCAAAATCTGAATTGTATTCAGTCATAATCTGTAACCTCATGGCCTCACTTTACCATTACCATCAAACTAATGGTTCAAGGAAGAGTGCAGGAGGGCATGACAGGAGCAGCACAAGGCATACCTAAAAATGAGATGTCAACCTGGTGAAGCTACAACGCAGGACTACTTGCATGGCAAGTAAATAATGGAATCAGCATGTGATAGACAGAGCTAAACAATCCCACAACCAACGGATCAGATCCAAGCCCTGCAGTCCTGCCACATCCAGTCGTGAATGGTGATGGGCAGTTAAACAGCTAATTGGAGGAAGGGGTCCACAAACATCCACAAGTGAGAGATTGCGAGAGAAACAGCGTGGTCATTTACAGTGAGAGATTGAGAGAGAAATAGTGTGGTCATTTACAGGGAGCAAGTGCGAGAGGAGCGGGGCCTTTAACAGTGAGAGAGTGAGAGAAGGGTGTGCGACCATTAAAGAGCGCAAGAGGGAAAAGAGCGTGGAAAGCAGCAGATTGGTGAGTAAAATTGCTGAGTATTTCTAGTCTTTCAAGTAAAAGTAAGGTCTTTAGTTTGTGTTTAGACCATAAGACCATAAGACATAGGAGCAGAAATTAGGCCATTCGGCCCATCGAGTCTGCTCCACCATTCAATCATGGCTGATAAGTTTCTCAATCCCATTCTCCCACCTTCTCCCCGTATCCTTTGATCCCCTTACCAATCAAGAACCTATCTATCCCGGTCTTAAATACATTCAATGACCTGGCCTCCACAGCCTTCTGTGGCAATGAATTCCATAGATTCACCAGTCTCTGGCTAAAGAAGTTTCTCCTCATCTCTGTTCTAAAAGGTCTTCCCTTTACTCTGAGGCTGTGCCCTCGGGTCCTAGTCTCTCCTACTAATGGAAACATCTTCCACACGTCCACTCTATCCAGGCCTTTCAGTATTCTGTAAGTTTCAATCAGATCCCCCCTCATCCTTCTAATCTCCATTGAGTATAGACCCAGAGTCCTCAAACGTTCTTCATATGTTAAGCCTTTCATTCCTGGGATTGTTCTCGTGAACCTCCTCTGGACCCTTTCCAGGGCCAGAACATCCTTCCTGAGATACGGGGCCCAAGATTGCTCACAATATTCTAAATGTGGTCTGACCAGAGCCTTATAAAGTCTCAGCAGCACATCCCTGTTTTTATATTCTAGTCCTCTCGAAATAAATGCCAACATTGCATTTGCCTTCTTAACTACCAACTCAACGTGCAAGTTAACCTTAAGAGAATCCTGGACTGGGACTCTCAAGTCCCTTTGCACCCCAGATTTCTGAATCTCTCCCCATTTAGAAAATAGTCTATGCCTCTATTCTTCCTACCAAAGTGTATGACCTCACACTTCCCCACATTGTATTCCATCTGCTACTTCTTTGCCCATTCTCCTAACCTGTCCAAATCCTTCTGCAGCCTCCCCGCCTCCTCAATACTACCTGTGCCTCCACCTATCTTTGTATCATCTGCAAACTTAGCCAGGATGCCCTCAGTTCCTTCATCTAGATCATTAATGTATGAAGTGAAAAGTTGTGGTCCCAACACTGACCCCTGCAGAATTCCACTAGTCACCGGTCGCCATCCTGAGAAGGACCCCCTTATCCCCACTCTCTGCCTCCTGCTCAGACAGCCAATCTTCTATCCATGCTAGTACCTTGCCTCTAACACCATGGGCTCTTATCTTACTGAGCAGCCTCCTGTGCGGCACCTTTTCAAAGTCCAAGTAGATAACATCCATTGGCTCTCCTTAGTCTAACCTACTCGTTACCTCCTCAAGGAATTCTAACAGATTTGTCAGGCATAACCTCCCCTTGATGAAACCATTGCTGACTTTGCCCTATTTTACCATGCACTTCCAAGTATTCTGAAATCTAATCCTTTATAATGGACTCTAAAATCTTACCAACGACCGAGGTCAGGCTAATCGGCCTGTAATTTCTCGTTGTTTGCCTCACTCCCTTCTTAAACAGGGGGGTTACATTAGCGATTTTCCAGTCCTGTGGGACCCTCCCTGACTCCAATGATTCGTGAAAGATCACCACTAATGCCTCCACTATCTCTTCAGCTATCTCCTTCAGAACTCTGGGGTGTAATCCATCTGGTCCAGGTGATTTATCCACCTTCAGACCTTTCAGTTTTCCTAGCACCTTCTCCTTGGTAACGGCCACCATACTCACCTCTGCCCCCCGACTCTCTTGAACTTTGGAGATGTTACTATGTCTTCCACCGTGAAGACTGACACAAAGTACCTATTCAGTTCCTCTGCCATTTCTTTGTTTCCCACTACTACTTCTCCAGCGTCATTTTCCAGTGGCCCAATGTCCACTTTTGCCTCTCTCTTACCCTTTATATATCTAAAAAACTCTTGCAATCTTCTTTTATATTACTTACTAGTTTACCCTTATATTTCATCTTCTCCCTCCTTATTTCTTTTTTAGTTGTCCTCTGTTGGTCTTTGTAGGCTCCCCAATTCCCTGGCTTCCCACTGCTCTTCACCGCATTGTATGCTTTCTCTTTAGCTTTTATGCTGTCCCTGACTTCCTTTGTCAGCCATGGTTGCCTCGTCCTCCCTTTAGTATGCTTCTTCTTCCTAGGGATGAATTTTTGCTGTGTCTCCCAAATTACTCCCAGAAACTTCTGCCATTGCTGTTCCACTGTCTTTCCTGCTAGGCTCATCTCCCAGTCAATTCTGGCCAGCTCCTCCCTCACTTTAGATCTCTAGTTGTTTTTTTCTCTTTTTTTTAAACATAGCTTGTTAAGCATAAGATACTGGTGTGTACAAAAAAAATTATAATAAAGTGTAAAGAGTGGGGATACTAGAGTAATTAATTAATAAATTGAATAAAATTCAATAGCGATGGCAGGACGAGTGATGTGTTGCTGCTGCAGCATGTGGGAGCTGCTGGACATCAAGGTGATCCAGAGCAAACACGTGTACCAAGTGTTTGCAGTCGAGGAACTTTGGATCCGAGTTAAGGAGCTGGAGTCTGAACTGCAGACATTGCACCATGTCAGGGAGGGGGAAAGTTACCTAGTCACTGTTCCAGGAGGTGGTCATACCCCTCAGATTAGGTCATTCAAATTTGGTCTGTGATCAAGGGCAGGAGGGTGTGATTGCAGGTGAAGTGGGTTTGGGGATCCAGGGCGTAGCATTCGAGGATCCTCAGCCCATGCAACTGTCCAATATTTACAAGGTTCTTGCAAGCCGTGTGGATGAGAGCAGGGACTGCAGGGAGGATGAGTGAACTGACCACAGCACCATGGTACAGGGAGCCATTCAAGTGGGTCGGGGAGAGGGATGATGAAATGGGAACGTAATAGTGGCAGAGGACAGTATAATTAGGGGGATATTGGTCCATATTGGTTCCAATGACATTGGTAGGGCTAGAAAGGAGGTTCTGCTGAAACAATTTTAACAGTTAGGAACTAAATTAAAATGCAGAACCTCCAAGGTAATAATCTTGGGATTGCTACCTGAGCCATGGGCAAACTGGCATAGGGTAAATAAAGCCAAGGAGCTAAATGCGTGACTCAGAGATTGGTGTGGGAGGAATGGGTTTCAGTTCATGGGGCACTGGCACCAGTACTGGGGTAGAAGGGAGCTGTTCCTGTGGGACGGGCTTCACTTGAACCATGCTGAGACCAGTGTCCTGGCGAATCGAATAACTAAGGCTGTAGAGAGAGCTTTCAACTTAATAGAGGCGGGGGAGGGTTCTGGAAAGGGGATATGTAGGCTTACAAAGCAAAAGGATATGGCAGCCTGGCAGGGCAGCTATTTAGGTAATGATACCAGAGTGTGACAGGAAGGGACAGAGTGTACAAACATAAAAAATTAGCAGCTAATAGGGTCAAAAGGGGGAAAAAAGGTAAAAAGCAAAATTAATGGCCCTTTACTTAAATGCACATGGTGTTCGGAACAAACTAAATGAATTCATGGCCCAAAAAAAGGTTAATAGGTATGATCTTATGGTCATTACGAAGATGTGGTTACAAGGAGATCAAAGTTGGGAACTAAATATTCAGGGGTATGTGACTTTTCAAAAGGACAGCCAGGAAGGAAAGGGTGGTGGGGTAGCTTTGTTAGTGCAAGATGGAATAAGTACGATAGCAAGAAATGATCTTGGATTGGAAGATGTAGAATCCATGTGGGTGAAGATAAGAAACAACAAGGGGAAGAAGACACTGGTGGGAGTGGTCTATAGGCCCCCTGATAGTAGCTATACTGTAGGACAGAGAATAAATCAGAAGATAATGAGGGCAGGTAAAAAATGTAGTACATTAATCATGGGTGGCTTTAATCTTCATGTAGATTGGGAAAACCAAATTGGCAAAGTTAGACACGAGGAAGAATTCACAGAGTGTATTCGGGATAGTTTCTTAGAACAATATGTTGTGAATCCAACCAGGGATCAGGCTATTTTGGATCTGTTAATGAGGCAGGTTTAATAGATGATCTCAGAGTAAAGGGTCCCCTAGGAAACAGTGACCATAATATGGTAGGAATTAGCATTCAGTTTGACAGTGAGAAACTTGGGTCGGTAATAACTGTGCTAAACTTAAATAAGGGTAATTACAATGGAATGAGGGCCACGTTGGCTGGAGTGGATTGGGAAAGCAGTTTAGCAGAAAAGACGGTTGATGAATGGCAGACCTTTAAGAAAATAGTTCATGACTCTCAACAAAGATATATCCCAGTGAGGAAGAAGGGTACTAGGAAGGAGATAAACTAACTGTGGTTAACCAAGGAAGTTAAGGACAGTATCAAATTGAAAGAAAAAACCTACAATGTGGCAAAAATTAAGCCAGAGGATTGGGAAAATTTTAGAAATCAACAAATGATGACCAAAAAATAATAATAAATAGGGAGAAAATAAGCTTTGAGGGTGAACTAGTGAGTAATATAAAAATGAACAGTAAGAACTTCTTTAAATATATAAAAAGGAAGAGAGAGGCTAAAGTGAACATAGACCCCTTAGAGAATGAGGATGGGAAATAATAATGGGGAACCAGGAGATGGCAGAGGAGTTGAATAAATACTTTGCTTCAGTCTTCATGATAGAAGATACTAAAAGCATTCCAAAAATACTAAATAATCAAGGGGCAAAAGGATGGGGAGGTAATAAATACGATAACTATCACTAGAGAAAAAGTAACCAAGCAAAGTCAGCATGGCTTCATGAAGGGGAAATCATGCCTAACAAATTTATTAGGATTCTTTGAGGAGGTAACAGGCAGGATAGATAAAGGGGAACCAGTGGATGTAATATATTTGGATTTCCAAAAGACACAGACAAGGCTGTTTAGTAAGATAGGAGCTCATTATGTTGGGGGTAGTATATTAGCATGGATGGAATATTGGCTAACTAATAGAAGACAGAGTTGGGATAAGGGGGACATTTTCAGGATGGCAAAGTGTAACTAGTGGAGTGCCACAGGGATCAATGCTGGGGCCAAAATTATTTACGATATATATTCATGACTTGGATGAAGGAAGTGAATGTACTATCACCAAGTTTGTGGATGACACGAAAATAGGTGGGAAGGCAAGTGGTGAGGATGACACAAGGAGTCTACAGAGGGATATAGACAGGTTAAGTGGATGGGCAAAAACTTGGCAGATGGAATAAAATGTGGGAAAATGTAAGGTTATGCACTTTGGCAAGAATAGAGGAGCTGAATATTATTTAAATGGAGAAAGACTGCAGAAGGCAGTAGCACAGAGGGATTTGGGAGTCCTTGTGTATGAATCCCAAAAAGCTAACATGCAGGTTCAACAGGTAATAGGGAAGTCAAATAGAATGTTGGCCTTTATTTCAAAGGGAATGGAGTATAAAAATAGGGAAGTCTTGCTAAAAATATACAAGGCAATAGTTAGACCACACCTAGAATACTGTGAACAATTTGGTCCCCTTATCCAAGGAAAGATATACTGGCATTGGAGGCAGTCCAGAGAAGGTTCACTAGGTTGATCCCAGGGTATGGAGGGATTTTCTTATGAGGAGAGGTTGAGTAGGTTGGGCCTGTACTCGTTGGTGTTTAGAAGAATGAGAGACGACCTTATTGAAACATATAAGATTCTTAGGGGGCTTGACAGGGTTGATGCTGAGGGGTTGTTTCCCCTTGTGGGAGAGTCTAGGACCAGAAGGCATAATCTCAGAGGAAGGGGTCGCCCATATAAAACAGAGATGAGGAGGAATTTCTTCTCTCAGAGGTAGTGAATTTGTGGAATTCTTTACTGCAGAGGGCTATAGAGTCTGGGTCATTAAGTATATTCAAGTCTGAGATTGACAGGTTTTAATCAGTGAGGGAATCAAGGGTTATGGGGAAAAAGCAGGAAAGTGGAGTTGTGGATTGTCAGATCAACTATGATCTCATTGAATGGCTGAGCAGACTTGATGTGCGGAATGGCCTACTTCTGCTCCTACATCTTATGGTCTTATAATCTCCATCCTCAATGATGGTGGAGTCCAGCACATCAGTGCAAAAGACAAGGCTGAAGCAATTCAACAATCTACAGCCGAAATTGCTAAGTGGATGATCCATCTTGGCCTCCTCCTGAGGTCCCCAGCGTCACAGATGCCAGTCTTCAGGCAATTCGATTCACTCCATGTGATATCAAGAGACTGTTGCAAAGGCTATGGGCTCTGACAACATTCAGGCAATAGTACTGAAGACTTGTGCTCTAGAACCAGACACACCAATAGTCAAGCTATACAAGTACAGCTACTACACTGGCACCTACCTGACAATGTGGAGAACTGCCCAGATATGTCCTGTCCAAAAAGTAGCAAAAATACAATCTGACCAATGATAGTTCCATCAGTCTACTCTCTATCGTCAGCAAAGTGATGGAAGATCTTGACAGTGCTATATTACTCAACAATAACCTACGCACTGATACAGCTTGAGGTTCTACCAGGATCACTCAGGTCCTCACCTCATGACAGCCTTGGTCCAAACATGACAAAGAGACTGAACTCTTTGTGAGGTGAGGATGGCTGCTTTTGACATCAAGGCAGCATTTGACTGAGTGTGACATCAAGGAGCCATGTCAAGATTGAAATCAATGGGAATCAGGGGGAAAACTCTCCACTGGTTGGAGTCATACCTGTCACAAAGGAAGATGGTTGTGGTTGTTGGAGGTCAATCATCTAAGTGCCAGGATATGGCTGCAGGAGTTCCTCGGGGTTGTGTCCTTGGCCCAACCATCTTCAGCTGCTTCATCAACGACCTTCTCTCCATCATAAGGTCAAAAGTGGGGGTGTTCGCTGATGATTGCACAATGTTTGGCACCATTCACAACCCCTCAGATACTGAACCAGTCCATGTCTATATACAGCCAGACCTGGACAACATTCGGGCTGACTAGTGGCAAGTAACATTCATGCCGCACAAGTACCAGGCAATAATCATCTCCAACAAGAAAGAATCTAATCATTGCCCCTTGACATTCAATGCCATTACCATCACTGAATTCCCCATCATTAACATCCTGGTGGTTACCATTGACCAGAAACTGAACTGGACTAGCCATATAGACACTGTGGCTACAACAGCAGATTACAGGCTGGGAATTCTGCGGAGAGTAATTCACCTCCTGACTCCCCAGAGCCTGTCCACCATCTACAAGGCACAAGTCAGGAGTGTGATGGAATACTCCCCACTTGCATGGATGAGTGAAACTCCAACAACACTCAAGAAACTCAACACTATCCACAATAAAACAGCCCACTTGATCAGTACCCCAAGCACCATCTTGATTGTTCACTTCCTCCACCACCGATGCATAGTGGCAGGAGTGAGATGCACTGCAGCAATCCACCAGCATTCTTTTGAGAGCGCCTTCCAAACCCGCGACCTCTGCCACCTAGAAGGACAAGGGCAACAGACACATGGGAACACCACAATCTGCAAGTTTCTTTCCAAGCCTCACACCACCCTGACTTGGAACTATATCACCATTCCTTCACTGTCCAAGTCAAAATCCTGGAACACCATCTCTAACAGCACTGTGGGTGTAACTACATCAGATGGACTGCAGGAGTTCAAGAAGGCAGCTCACCATTACCTTCCCAAGGGTAATTAGGGATGGACAACAATTGCTGGCCTTGCCATGTGAGGTCCACATTCCAATGAAGAATAAAAATAAATATTTTTGCATTTAGTATCAATCCAGTTATAGTGAAGTTTCATTCATTCAATCATTGAGGTTTTCATAGACAGTGTCTCTGCATGAAACACATGGGGATAAAAAAATCCTTTTGCTATATGTCCACTAGCATGTAGATTTGGCATTCATTTTAATCTATGGACCTTTTGTGTAACTTCACAATAAGTTCTCTGTGTGTGCCAGGAACAGAGAAGGAGAATTTTTGGTCCAGAGTTGCTGAAACATGCATCAGACTGGGCAGTGTTTAATTTCCCTACTGTCTCACATAGCATAACTTCCCCAAGTTTTCCTGCTCTCCTGGCAACTAAAGGGGAGAAAATTGTTTGGGACTGGCCCTTGTAACAGTGTCCCTGGGTATATCATGCTTGCATCTAGCCATAGCCCCAAAGGACCATAGGCATCTCTCTCCATCAAAGAGACATTTTGGCTACTTGCAGCTTGAGGGGGCACCACTCCACAAACGTGCAGCAAAGTGAGGAGGCAGGGCCTCCATGAATTACCACAGCTGGTATGGGGATTGAACCCACACTGTTGGCATCATTCTGCATCACATTCTAGCCATCTTAGCTAACCAACACTTGACTATTCAGCCACTAGTCAGCCCGAATGTTGTCCAGCTCTGGCTGCATATGGACACAGAGTACACTTATTTGAAATGCAGCCACATTCTGTTTTTATTTATCTTGGAGTCATTTGTGCAAACCAAATGAAGAAGACCTTCATGCTTGTTGTCTGATCTGATTTTAAATCAGTATGGTACTGTTGAAAGAGAATAAGCTGCTCATATGTGATCTCATGTTGAGGTGTTGCTCTATGTGCCCAAATTGAGTTCACAGCTCTGTGACTCATTTGAAAATATTTGATATGAAACTATGCACTTCCACTTATTCATTAAAAATTGGCTAGGTTATTCAAGGATGTGCAAAATGCGTGGGACAGTGCACACACTCTAAATATAGGAATACACTACAAAAACAAAAATACCTGGAAAAACTCAGCAGGTCCGACAGCTCTGCAGAGAGGAACACAGTTAACATTTCAAGTCCGTATGACTCTTCAACAGAACTAAAGAAAAATAGAAAAGAGATGAAATATAAGCTGGTTTAAGGTGGGGTGGGACAAGTAGAGCTGGATAGAGGGCCAGTGATAGGTGGAGATAGCCAAAAGATGTCATAGACAAAAGGACAAAGAGTGTTGACGGTGGTGATATTATCTAAGGAATGTGATGCTAAAGGTACAGATAGCCCTAGTTGGGTGTGGGGTGGGGGGAAGGGATCGAAATAGGCTAAAAGGCAAAGATAAAACAATGGATGGAAATACATTTAAAAATAATGGAAATAGGTGGGAAAAGAAAAATCTATATAAATTATTGGAAAAAGGGGGATCAGAAAGGGGGTGAGAATGAAGGAAAGAATTCATGATCTAAAATTGTTGAACTCAATATTCAGTCAGGAAGGCTGTAAAGTGCCTAGTCGGAAGATGAGGTGCTGTTCCTCCAGTTTGCGTTGAGCTTCACTGGAACAATGCAGCAGACCAAGGACAGACATGTGGGCATGAGAGCAGGGTGGAATGTTGAAATCCTGTCACATGCCATTTCAACGCTCCACCCTGCTCTCATGTCCACATGTCCATCCTTGGTCAGCTGCATTGTGCCAGTGAAGCTCAACGCAAACTGGAGGAACACGGTCGCCTGCTATTTCAACACTCCACCCTGCTCTCAAGCCCACATGTCTGTCCTTGGTCTGCTGCATTGTTCCAGTGAAGCTCAACGCAAACTGGAGGAACAGCACCTCATCTTCCGACTCCTGGTCGCTTGCCATTTCAACACTCCACCCTGTTCTCATGCCCACATGTCCGTCCTTGGTCTGCTGCATTGTTCCAGTGAAGCTCAACGCAAACTGGAGGAACAGCACCTCATCTTCCGACTAGGCACTTTACAGCCTTCTGGACTGAATATTGAGTTCAACAATTTTAGATCATGAACTCTCTCCTCCATCCCCACCCCCTTTTTTCCAATAATTTATATAGATTTTTCTTTTCCCATCTATTTCCATTATTTTTAGATGTATTTCCATTATTGTTTTATCTTTGCCTTTGAGCCTATTTCGATCTCTTCCCCCCACCCCACCCCCACTAGGGTTATCTATACCTTTAGTATCACATTCCTTAGATACTATCACCAGCTTCAACACCTCTTTGTCCTTTTGTCTATGACATCTTTTGGTTATCTCCACCTATCACTGGCCCTCTATCCAGCTCTACTTGTCCCACCCCCTCCCCTTAAACCAGCTTATACTTCACTTCTTTGCTATTTTTCCTTAGTTCTGTTGAAGAGTCATACGGACTCGAAACGTTAACTGTGTTCCTCTCCGCAGATGCTGTCAGACCTGCTGAGTTTTTCCAGGTATTTTTGTTTTTCTTTTAGATTTCCAGCATCCGCAGTTTTTTGCTTTTATCTATAGGAATACACTGATTGTTTCAAGCCCATTCATTCAGTGAAACCTTTTAACAACTTTACAAATGGCAGAGAACTGGAAGAAGGAACACCACAAATTATTAAGAGCTGATAGTTTTATTACTGGGTTAACTACATGGAAGTATTCTAGAGGTAGGGGGCAGAGGGTGTCTAATAGCTATTGATTATGGGGTCTTGCCATAGGAAAAAGGAGAGAACCAGCCCAAACAAGGCAAGGGATGATGATAGAATGATAAATGATGACATAGTATAAGGGGTCAGGGGATGAACTGAGAGAACCAGCAGCCTTGGAATGGAGAAGTAGGAAGAACTCATGCAAAGTAGCTCTGGATTGATCTCTTTGTGGGGACACACTCTGTGTTTCTGTTTAATATACACCCTAGAGATAGGAACCATCCTAATTCTGCTTCAACTCTTTTACACATTTCACACAGCATCCTGGAGAACACTTATTTGAAACATAGCCACATTTTGTTTTTATTTATCTTGGAGTCATTTGTGCAAATCAAAAGTTCTGTCGAAGGGTCATGAGAACTCGAAACGTCAACTCTTTTCTTCTCCGCCGATGCTGCCAGACCTGCTGAGTTTTTCCAGGTAATTCTGTTTTTGTTTTTGTTTTGGATTTCCAGCATCCGCAGTTTTTTTGTTTTTATTTTTAAACCAGTATGGTACTGTTGAAAGAGGATAAGCTGTCCATACGTAATCTCAAGTTGGGGTATTGCTCTATGTGCCCAGCTTGATAGTTCGCAGCTCTGTGACTCATTTGAAAATGCTTGATATGAAACAGAAAATATTCAATAATGAAAGTTATAACATAGAATTGAGTACAGATGCATGTTTTCCTGATTGGTGGAATTTTGCACTCTGCATATACCCAGTGTGTGTTATATTTGTCTCTCACATATTACAAACCCAAATATGCAAATAGTGCCAGGATTTTGACAAAGCAACAGTGAAGGAAAGGCAATATATTTGTAAGTCAGGATGGCGTGTGGCTTGGTGGGGAAGGTCCAGGCCATGACATTCCCCTGCTGTTCTTGTCCTTCTGGATGGTAGCAGCCGTGGGTTTGGAAGGTGCTGTCTAAGGAGCCTTGGTGAGCTGCTGCACATTGCTGCCAATGTGCATCTGTGGCAGAGGGAGTAGATGATTGTGGATGGGATGCCAATCAAGCCGGCTGCTTGGTAGGTTGAGCCTTCTCCTCCCCTTCATCTCTAAAAGCAAAATATAATGAGGGCTAGGCATGACAAATTGGTTAGGGAAGAGAAAATGGAGAATTGATTGAAGTGAATAGCTTCAACCGGTGACTCCAGTGTATCTCTATATACAGCACCACTACTACACTGGCTTCTGCCAGTTCATGGATTGGCTCAGAGCTGAGTTTTTGTGAAAATTACACTTAAAAAATCTCTTACTCTTATGTAGAGAGAATAATGGAGTGCTAAAAGCAAAAAGAATGTGGCATTTAACATTAGTTTGGGGGAGAGGAGGTCAGTTTTTAAAAGAAGTTCAGCCCGGAGGTACAGTTGACCTAAATTTTTAAGTGAATGTTAAATTACTAAGTTGCTGTATTTAATTTTATTAAATTTTTAAGAAAAACTTTCATATAGTGGAAGGAGAGAATAGCTGAACTCCACCATGTATGATACCTGTGCATTGTGTGGGATATTAGATGCACCACATGTGCAAGAAATGTCTCTACTGCTCGAGGTTTCAGAACTGAGACTTCTAAGCTCAAGCAAGATCTGGCAACCAAACTTGTCAGAACAGGTAGAGGAAGCAGTACGGCATCTCCTGAGAGCATTTAACTGAGAAGCAGTGAATATTCAGTGCTGCATAACTTGGAGGACACTCAAAAGCAAAACCATGATACTATAGAGCAAGTAGTTGCCTGGGGTGGTGTGAAATGTTCAAACACAACAGTAATAGGGGGCCCATAGTCTAGGGAATATATAGATGCTTATGCCCTCATAAACAAGGGTCACAGATGATGTATGAATACTGCTGTGCTACTCTAAAAGTGTCCAATCTAGCAAGGGCAAAGCCTGGTTACTACTTGTTGCATAGGCTTAACAAGTGCAGCAGGCTTTTCTTGCTACCAGAGGCTGCTCTCAACCCCTGCACTTTCACACCACCTTCAATCAGCAAAGTTTACTCAGCCCTGGCTCTAGCAGGTGTAGGGAGGAGATACCAGCAACTAGAATGATTCTGCCTGATCTTAGCCCCTATCAGGCAGAATTGCTCATTGGCATAAGGCCCCAAAATCTCTGTCAGGAACCTCTGCCACACCATGAGCTATCTCCATGCAATTTGGCTCTTTGCATTTGCACACTTTTCAATTCCTTGCTGATATCTGTCCAGGCACACTCAGGTGCATCATTTTGCACTCCCCTGGAGCCCCAGTGAAGTATTCTGTATGAGGCTCTTCCCCACACCATTGAGGATAAGGGATGGAGATCATAGCACATACAACAATTCTTTACCTTTTCATGGATTCTCAGGCAGCTAAAATTTCATATATTCATTGAATATTTCAGCACAGTATTACTCAGTGTAGGTGTCCCTACTTCCTAGCCCCCAGACATTGTGTTACTGACCCCACCCCACCAGGGTGAGTGTATTTCTGACAGTCGTTGGTGATCTTTTTGATTCTAATCGTATTGAGTAGCTGAATGATTGATGTTGCAGCAGCATCTGTTGGTAGAACTATGGTACTGCACCATTTTCATTTCTCACACCGGAGCTCATATATATCCGAAAATTGTTTGCAATATTAACGGATGTGCAAGGTAACTATGCAACATTGGTCTTTCCTCCACTGTATGAGGACATTAACATTTACTTTAAATGGTTTGAAGAATCCTTTACAAAAACATACAACGGAATTTCATAAGAACATACGAGTTAGGAGCAGGAGCAGGCCATTCGGTCCTTTGAACCTGCTCTGCCATTTGATAAGATCATGGCTAATCTGATTGTGGCCTCAACTTCGCTTTCTTGTCTACCCTCAATACCCTTTGACTCCCTCATCAGTCAAGAATCTATCTCTGCCTTTAAAATATTCTATTACCCTGGTTCCAACGCTCTCTGGGGAAGCATTCCCCAGGCTCAAAAATCTCAAATAATTTCTCATTTCCATTTCAAAATGGCCGACCCTTTATCTTTAAGCTGTGACCCCTAGTTCTAGTTTCTCACACAAGGGGAAACATCCTTTCAGCATTCAGCCTAACAAGTCCCCTCAGGATTCCCCCCCACCCCCAGGAATCAGTCAAAGGAATCTTCTGAGCTGCTTCTAATGCAATTATGTCTTTTCTTAAATGAGACCAAAACAATACACAGTACTCTTAACGTGGTCTCACCAATGCCCTGTACACCTGTAGGAAAATATACCTACTTTTACATTCCATCTCTACGCAATAAGCAATAATTCCATTTACATTCTTAATCACTTGCTGTACCTGCATGTGTCAGGACACCCATATACCTCTGTACCTAGTTCTGCAATCTCTCTCTATTTAAATAATGTGCTGTTTTTCTAGTCTTCCTGCCAAAGTGGGCATTTTCCCACATTATACTCTTATCTGCCAAATTTTTGCCTATTCACTTGATCTATCTACATGCCTTTCAATCTCATGTCATTTCACAAGTTACTTTCCTACCTATCTTTGTGTCAACAGCAAACTTAGCAAGCATACATTTGGTCCTGTCATTCAAGTCTAAATTTTAAATAGTTCAGACCCCAACATTTGGTCCTGTCACCCAAGTCATTGAAATAAATTTTAAGTAGTTCAGATCCCAGCACTGACCCCTGTGGCACTCGTTACATTTTGCCAACTAGAAAAATGGCCCATGTGTGTCTACTCTCTGCTTCCTGTTAGCTAACCAATCCTCTATTCATGCTAATATGCTACCCTTTACACCATGAGCTCTTATTTTGGGTAGTAACCTTTGAGGTTGCACCTGGTCAAATGCCTTCTGGAAATCTAAGTACAACACATTCACAGGTTCCCCTTTATCCATGTTGCTTGTTACTTCCTTAAAGATCTCTAATAAATTAGTCAAATACAATTTCCCTTTCAAAAAAACACGTCAACTCTGCCTGAGTGCATTGAAATTTTCTAAATGCCCTATAACCACCTTAATAATTGATTCTAGCATTTGCCCGTTGACATCTGCTATTTTGCAATTTGGTGGGACCTTTCCAGAATCTAGGGAAGTTTGGAAAATTACAATCAATGCATCTACTATCTTAACAGCCACTTTTTAAGATCCTAGGATGTGGTCCATCAAGACCTGGGTCCTTGGTTCTAATAATCTTCAGTACCCTTTTCCTGGTGACTGTAATTGTTTCAAGTTCATCCCTCCCTTTCACCTCCTGATTCAAAATTATTTTGGGGATGTTATTTTTATCCTTTACAGTGAAGACTGATGCAATTCGTCTGCCATTTCCTTATTTCCCTTAATTCCCCAGACTCTGTCTCCAGAGGACCAACGCTCACTGTACTTACTCTTTGTCTTTTTAAATACTTGTAGAAACATACTATGTTTTTATATTTCTAGCTAGCTTTCTCAAATACTCTAATTTCTCCCTTCTTATTGTTCTTTTAGTCATTCTTTGCTTGTTTTTTCATATCCTGTTCAATCACCTGACCTGCCACTAATTGTCACGGAATTGTACACTTATTCTTTCAATTTGATACTATCTTTAACTTCCTTAGTTAGCCATGGATGGTGTGTCCTATCCCTGGAGTTTTCTTTCTCACTGGAATATATCTTTGCTGAGTGTTATGAAACATCTTAAATATCTGCCACTGCATCTCTACTGACCCATTCCTTCATTTCACAGTTCACTTTAGCCAGTTGTGTCTTCATACCCTCATGATTGACCTTATTTAAGTTTAAAACATTTGTCTTAGACCCACTCTTCTCTCCCTCAAACTGAATGCAAAATTCAATCATGTTACGATCACTGCTACCTACAGGCACCTTTACTATGAGGTCATTAATTAATCCTGCCTCATTGCATATTACCAGATATAGAAAAGCCTGCTCTGATTGGTTCTAGAAGATGCTAAGAAACTGTCTCAAAAATGTTATGAACTCATCTTCCACACTACCTTTGCCAATTTGATTTGTCCAAACTATACACTTTAAAATAACTCATGATTATCACCATACCTTTCTCAAGCCCCCATTATTTCTTCCTGCATACCCCATCCTACAGTGTGGTTACTGTTAGAGAGCCTATAAACTATTCCCACAAGTAACTTCCTCCCTTTACTGTTTCTTATCTCTACCCAAAGTGATTGTACATCTTTATCTTTAGAACCAAGGTCATCTCTCTCTATTGTACCAATGCAATATTTAACTGAACTACCCAACTAACTTTTCCTGACTTCCTGTCCTTCCAAAATGTCATGTATCCCTAAATATTCAGGTCTCAGCCTGTCAGCTTGCAGCCATGTCTCTGTAATGGCTATCAGATCATTTATATTTATTTTATTTGACCTGTAAATTCATTGATTTTGTTCTGAATGCTTCATGCAGATACAGGATTTAGTCCTGTCTTTTTACTATTTTTGTAACCTCTCGTCTTATCTGCTGGTATACTCTTAGGTTTGTACACTATCTCTTCCTCCCACGCTCTGATTATCATTTCCCTTATTGCAAACCTGTTCTCTTGCCTTGTCCTCTTTCTTTATCATATCTTTCTTCAACCCCACTATTTAGTTTAAAGCCCTCTCTACCGCCCCAGTTGTATGACTCACCAGAACACTCGTCCCACCAGGGTTCAGGGGGAAGTCTGTCCCAATGGTACAACTCCCACTTTCCCCAGTACTGCTGCCAGTGCCCCATGAATCGAAATCCAGTTCTTCCACACCAACCTTTCAGCCACATATTTAAGTTCTAATCTTATTTACCCTTTTTCATTTAGGCCCTAGTTGCTCATACTCCCTCAGTAGAGCCTCTATCCTAGTCCTACTCATGTCGTTGTTACCTACGTTGACCACGACAACTGGATTCTCCCCCTCCTACTGCAAGTTCTCTCCAGCCCTGAGCTGTATTGGATTGTAAAGGAACGGCCAGCTGATGAGCCGGGAATTTTTCCTTTTGATTGTGAAAAGTCCTGTTTGTTTTGTGGGTTCAGGAGTTGTTCCTGACAGACTTCAAAACTTAATAAAAAGATGACAACTTAATGAGAGTACAAGTGGGTAATTAATGTGGGTACGAGTAGCCAGTGAATTCCAAAGTGTAATAGCTGGCAATAATGTCAAATTACTTTAAAAAACTGAAAAGAAAATTGAAAATGTTGTAAATTACAGATGCCAATGGATCTGTTGTACAAAAGAAAAGATTAGCATTTCATTTATAAAGCTGACAAAATGTAAAATATTTTATCCTGCTACCTTTAAGGGTTATAAAAAGTCCAGCAATTAGAATTTGTGCGCTTTTGGCTCCTAGATGCTAATGAAGATTATATCTTTAAAAAAAAAGTGCACAAAACATCATGTTGTTTATTAACATGAATGTTTACTGAGTTGATTTACATGAGAAGAGGAGCTTTAAATCCATGTTCCCATCTGATTATCCAATGCTGTAACTCCAGGAGCTATTTCCTCAGTAACACAAACTCCTTTCCATAGATAACACTACCCATAAAGGGTCAGAATTCACAATAATCCCATCCAATCGTCCTCCAAATCATAGGAATGGCTGATCCGTAGAAAGCTTCAACTGGATTGGCTGTCCAGGCTGAACTGGCTTTTTAACATGCGTGGTAACTTCAGCGTCTTGGCTGTTGGAACAAAGAAAGTGAGTTCAGCTGACTAGTGGATCCTGTAGCAATTCAGCTGAAGGAAACAAATTCAGTTCCAGAGGTGTACTGATAACACAGACAATAAACTGCAAGCTTAATTCCCCTCAGTGTCACTTTGCATAAATTCAAGACTGATTTCTAAATCAGACAAACTTGTCTGTCTGTGCTATGTGGACAGGAGCAAAAAACAAGCTTTTTACCTATATGCAAGAGTGCACTTTAACCTCTCTAATCCAGAACACTTGGGACCAAGGCATTTTTGGATTTCGGAATAATCTTAGAATGCCTAGCCACAAGTGAGAACACCGATATTACTGTGTGCTCGAGACACAAAACAGTGACAAAACATTATAAAGCAGTAATAAAAATGGTTTTATTTACCCAAATTTTGTACTTGCCATGTTTCCAATGTACTACACTCTTAACATTAGAAAACACATTTATGTGAGTGCTGAGCAAACACGAGATATTTATGCACCAACTTGGCATAGGTTGGGCCGTGTAACTCTGAATGACTGAGTGTAGGAAAAACCGAGAGATCATGTGGCTGTGCTGGTAAGATGAGTAGCAGCTTCAAACTTTGCTGTGTTTCTGTTCCTGTTTGCCTGTTGTATAGGATCTTTACCATGGGTTAGTGACTCTGGATTGCAGGCACTGGCAACAAGACCAAAAAGTGAGAGGAGAGAGAGAGAGAGAGAGGGAAGAATTGTTCTTTGTGTATGTACAAGTGTTTATACGCACAGGTGGGCTGACTAGTGTGTGTGTGCATGGCTTGTGAGGGTGGGGGCAGAGGGCTGATTACTGTGATTAGTGTGTGCGTAAGATATCTCTGCCGGTCATCAAAAATCTCCTTGAAACATAGCTCTGACTACATCCTCTGCTATCTCCATTCCTCCTCCTGCTTGGATATATTAAAGGCACCGATTCTTGACATAGGCCAATAAAGTAGTGCTTGGAAAAACATTGGAGATTTACCATCAACAACCATCAGGGACATGACGCTGACTCTGTGGCAGCCCTGTCAGTTCTGGAATTGCACATGCCCCCAATAAAAATTTATTGACAATTGTGTTTCTGGATTTCAGAATTCCAATTTGAGAGTTTACAGGGTATTGTATTTAACAATGTTGTGGGGACAGGCGGTGGTGGTAGTGTTGGGTGCTGAAGTTTATTCCCTGGAATTTAGAAGCTCAAGGGATAATTTGATCAAAGTTTCCAAGATATTAAGGGAAAAAGATAGAGATATACAGAAAGACACTATTTCTGCTGGATGCGGAATCTAGGTATAAGAGCATAGTTCAAAAATTAGAGCCAGGCTGTGACAAAATATGTGAAATAGCCAAATTTTTCTCAAAGATACGGGTCTTCAGAAATATTGATAAGAGGGAACATGTTCGGATGTTGTATGCAAGGTTTAACATAATGGTGCAGATCAATGGCAATGCTGCAGCAGTTGTTGCTGAATTCGATTAAAAGTGCAGCCTTACCATTTTTACCAATGAAGCCAGGGCTTCCCATCTCGGAACAAGGATTCACAAGGGTCACAGTCACACCCCATTTTGATGTCACCAGCTCAAGTAACTCCCCTCAAGGTCCAACATGCAGTGGAGATTTTTTAAAACTTAAGGGGTTTTTTATTTTGGAAAAAACTATTTCTAATCTCTGAAACACATTTAATTGCAGTTATGAGTTGTGATATGTAACAAATTTAATTTTTTAAGCACTTAATTGTCTTAATATGTTTTGAGTTTTAAAAGGCTCTTGTATTTATTGCAGAGTTATTTAATAAAGCACCAATGTTTGCTCAGCTATCTTTTGAATTGCACTGCTTGTTTACAGAGGGAAATGGGTTCTTGTATTTATCGCATCTTTTATAATAGGACTGGAGGACAAAATGTTTATGAAGTGGGCTAATGGGATGTAGTGGGGGTTGAGGGCGAGTGGCTGGTTGTTGATTGTTCAGATTTAGTTTTAAATAAAGTTTTAGGGCTACGCAATAAAGTTTCCGCTGTTAATCACTGTGAACTCAGGTCCTAAGCCTATGATTAACAGCAGGAGAATCCCAAAGGAAATCTCCCGGTAAGAATAGGGCACCAAGCTCCAGTCTTCAGCACCAAGGACTGTGTCGAAGACATTCTTGGTTGGGCCTGAGCGGCTTAATTCCGCCCATCCTAAGTTTAAACTTCCCAGGTCAGTATCCCACATGTGCGAGGGTTGGGACATCCTCAAAGTCCCAGCACGCAGAGGTGAAAATCTCAACATTTGCCACTGTTGCCACGAGAAGATCCAGGCCATAACAGCACAAGTTTGCAAATGATACTAAGTGAGGAGGCACAGTAAGTTTTCTGGATGAGAGCAGGAAGTTGCAAATGGACACAGACAGACTACACGAGTGGTTAAAACTTTGGCAGATGAAGTTGATTGTGGGGAAGTGAGATTATCTACTTTGAATCTGGGAAAGGCAAATTGGAATATTTTCTAAATGGGAGAGACTAGGAACTGAGAGGGAGCAAATATTTGTGTGTCCATGTGCACAGATTACTAAAAACTGATGCACAAAAAGTAATCAGGTAGGCTAATGTTGGTCTTTATCTGAAGGGGCTGGAATACAAAAGTGAAGAAATGATCCTTCAGTTGTGCAGAACATTGGTCAGAATCCATGTAGAGCATTGTGTTCAGCTTGGAGCACTGAACCCCAGAAGGATAAATCAGCCTTGAAGTGGACAAAGTGCAGATTTTCCAGAATACCAAGCTTAAAGGATTAAATTGTGAGGACAGGTTGCATAAACTAGTTCTATATTCTGAGCTTAGAAGTTCATTGTGATTAAATCGAAGTCTTGTAAACGATAAGGGTTAAGATACAGAAAAAACGCTTCCACTGGGTGATAATCTTAAAATTAGAGCTAGGCTATTTAGGGGTGAAACAAGGAAACACTTATTCCATACAAAGGCTAGTGGGGATCTGGTACTCACTCCAAAATATGTGGATGCTGGCTTGACAGACTTCAGATTGAAATGAATAGATTTTTAATAGGTAATGTATGAAGGGGAAATGAGCAAATGCAGGTATGACTTTAGGGGCAGATTATCCATTAACTAATTGAATGGCAGAACAGGCCTTAGCATCCAAATGGTCTAGCAATCCTGTCACTTCTAATTTGCTCCTAATCCTGTGTTATATTCCAAGACCTCAGCAAATAATATGTTTTCTGCTACTAACCTGACTGCCTGTGTTCCTGCTGTTAGCGCTTTCTGTGGTGACCAAATGACAGTAGGCGGAAATGACTCTCGACGACCATCTCGTAGACAGTAGTAGTTATCTGAAAATTTATGGCTGGGACCAACTGGGAGCTTTGGTGGAGGTTGGGTTCTGAAACAGAGCATTCCAAAATCCTGTTCTTACAGAAGGAGGTACTTAAAAATGAACACAATATCTCATTTAAGGTCGCACCATGAATACTCAATATCCATTCACAGGAAGAGGGAATTCAAACATAATCAGTCATACTTGGCCCTGTAATGGTTAGACAGCAGCACATTACCTGCTGTCTTGGAAAATGAGGAATGGTTTCTTGAAAACAAAAATGTGGAATTGATCTCCTTTCCTCTGCCCCTCCTATTACTGAGGATTGGTTTATTATCTAATTCCTGCTCCATAGCAAGCAGGAAATAAATAACTATGGATAAATACTTGTAAATACTATTTAATATTTCTTAAAATAATTCAAAACTAATCTAATAAGTAATTTGTTTGATCACTGAAACTCAGGGAAGATAGGGAAGATAAACTGGCACCCAAAGGAGTACGACATAGATTTGTTGATCCTTTTGTTTTTAATTTTTTCACGTTGCTGGCTAGGCCAGCAATTATTGCCAATCCCCAATTCCCTGAGAAAGTGATGGTAAGCTGCCTTCTTGAACAGCTGCAGTCCATGTTCAGTTTCTGGTCAACAGTTATCCCCCAGGGTGTTGATAGTGGGATTCATAATACCTTTGAATATCATCGTGAATGGTGCTGAACAGTTTGCAATCATCCACAAACTTTCCCACTTCTGACCTTATGCTGGGAGGAAGGTCATTGATGGAGCAGCTGAAGCTGGTTGGGCCTAGAAGAGCATCTGCAGTGATGTTCCGGGACTGAGGTGATTGACCTCCAGCAATCATAACCATCTTTGGCTTGGATGTTTGGATCAAGTCTATAATGAGGTCAGGAGCCAAGCGGCCCTGGCAGAGCCCAAACTGAGTATCAGTGAGCAGGTAATTGCTGAGTAAGTGTCACTTAACAGCACTGTCATCACTTCGCTGATGATTGAGAGTAGATTGATGGAGTGGTAATTGGCTGGGTTGGATTTGTCCAGCTTTTCATGGGCAATTTTCTGCATTGTATGGTGGATGCCAGTATTGTAGCTTTATAGGGGCACAGTTAGTTCTGGAACACAAGCCTTCAGTACTATTGCTGGAATGTTGTCAGAGTCCATATCCTTTGCAGTATTCAGTGCCTTCAGCTATTTCTTGATATCATGTGCTGTGAGTCAAATTGGCTGAAGACTGGCATCTGTGATACTGGGGACCTTGGATGGAGGCAGAGATGGATCACCCATGCATTTTGCACTAATGTGCTGGGCGTCCCCATCATTGAGGATGAGGATATTTGTGGAGCCTCTATCTTGTTAGTTGTTTAATTGCCCACCACCATTCACAACTGGATGTGGCAGGACTATAGAGCTTAGATATGATCCATTGGTTGTGGGATCATTTAGTTCTGTCTATCACTTGCTGCTTATGCTGTTTGGCACACTAGTAGCCCTGTGTTGTATCTTCACCAGGGTGACACCTCATTTTTAGGAAGCCTGGTGCTGCTCCTAGCGTGTCCTCCTGCACACTTCATTTAACCAGGGCTGATCTCCTGGCTTGATGGCAATGGTAGAGTGGGGGATATGCTGGACATGAGATTACAGATCATGGATGAGTACAATTCTGCTGCTGCTGATGGCCGACAGCACCTCATGGATGCCCAATTTTGAGTTGCTAGATCTGTTCAAAATTCCATTTAGCATGGTATTGATGTCACACAACACAAGAGGGCATCATCATTGTGAAGGCAAGGCTTCGCCACAAGAACTGTGATGGTCACTCCTATTACTGTCATGGCTAGATGCATCTGTGACAGATTGGTGAGGATGAGGTCAAGTAGGATTTTCCCCACTTGTTGGTTCCCTCACCACCTACTTCGGTCCTAGTTAGCAGCTATGTCCTTTAGGACTCGGCCAGCTTGGTCAGTAGTACTACTACCAAGCTACTCTTGGTGATGGACATTGAAGTCTGCCGCCCAAGATACATTGTGCTCTTGCCAACATCAGTGCTTCTTCCAACTGGTGTTCAACGTTGATTCATAAGCTGAAGGGGGGGCTGTAGGTTGTAATTAGCAGGAGGTTACCTTGTCCATGTTTGACTTGATGCCACGAGACGTCATAGGGTCCAGGGTCAATGTTGAGAATTCCCAGGACAGCTTCCTCCTGACTGTAAACCACTAGACTGTCACCTCTGGTGGGTCTGTCCTACCAGTGGGACTGGGATGGTGATAGTGGGCTGGGACACTGTAAGGTTCGATTCCGTGAATATGATTATGCCAGACTGTTGCCTGACTAGTCTGTGGGACAACTCTCCCAATTTTGGCACAAGCCCCCAGATGTTTTCAAAGATGACTTTGCAGGGTCAACAGGGCTGAGTTTGCTATCGTAATTTCCGATGCCTACATTAATGCCAGGTGGTCTGTCCAGTTTCATTCTTTCTTTCTTTTTTTTTTTAAAAAAGACTTTTTTAATCAGTTTGATACAACTGAGCGGCTTGTCAGGTCATTTTAGAGTCAACCACATTACTGTGGGTCTGGAGTCACATGTAGGCCAGACCAGATCAGGATGGTAGATTTCCTTCCCTAAAGGACATTAGTGAGCCAGATTACAACAATGGTTTCATGGTCACCAGTACTGAGACTAGCTTTTGATTCCAGGTTTATTAATTGAATTTAAGTTCCACCAACTGTCATGGTGGGATATGAACTCATGCCCCCAGAGCATTAGCCTGGATCTCTGCATTACTAGTACAGTGACATTACCACTATGCTACCGCCTCCCCTAAATAGGAATATTGATAAGGGTTACTGTGAAATACTAAAGATGCCCATTTCTAAGTCAGGTATGGCCAAAGTTAGATACAGATTGATTATCTCTCTACATTTCCTGGGAATGATTAATGGGGCAATGTACAAAGTTAAATAAAGAGTGAGGATCTCTCAAAACCGTCAGATCAAATAGTTCGATATCAGATAAAGCACAAGGAAAATCCGGAGTAAAGCTCCCACTTTGCATGCGCAAGTCAGGTACAAGCAATTACATTTACCAGAAAGTTAAGTTCTGATTATTACAGTTTAGTTTATTTTGTCCATTACCTGGGAGAAATTTCAGTGTATCGAAGCTGCAATTTAGCTTGGAGGTTTCTCTGCAGGAAAGAAAAGGATAAGAGTCAGTTGCAGGGCCATTTTGTAGTAAGGCTGGATTGTTCAACATACACAAAGCTCCAGGTGGCTATGGACTCAGATACAGAAAGCCCAAGCAGGGACCAAGGAACAGCAGCTGGTAACATAGCATCCTGGTCCAATCCTCCAACACCCCCTACACCTCACCCCCTCCCATGACACCTTCCCATGCAACTGCAGAAGGTGCAATACCTGCCCCTTTACTTCCCCTCTCCTCACCGTCCAAGGGCCCAAACACTCCTTTCAAGTGAAGCAGCATTTCACTTGCACTTCCCTCAATTTAGTCTACTGCATTTGTTGCTCCCAATGCGGTTTCCTCTACATTGGAGAGACCAAACGCAGACTGCATGATCGCTTTGCAGAACACCTTCGGTCTGTCCGCAAGCATGACCCAGACCTCCCCGTCGCTTGCCATTTCAACACTCCACCCTGCTCTCATGCCCACATGTCTGTCCTTGGCCTGCTGCATTGTTCCAGTGAAGCTCAGCGCAAACCGGAGGAACAGCACATCATCTTCCAACTAGGCACTATACAGCCTTCTGGACTGAATATTGAGTTCAACAATTTTAGATCATGAACTCTCATCCATCCCCACCCCCTTTTTTCCAATAATTTATATAGATTTTCTTTTCCCACCTATTTCCATTATTTTTAAATGTATTTCCATCCATTGTTTTATCTCTACCTTTTAGCCTATTTCGATCCTTTCCCTTCACCCCACCCCATCCCCACTAAGGCTATCTGTACCTTGCTTGTCCTGCTTTCTACCCTCAATTAGCACATTCCTTAGATAATATCACCACCTTCAACACGTCTTTGTCCTTTTGTCTATGACATCTTTTGGCTATCTCCACCTATCACTGGCCCTCTATCCAGCTCTACCTGTGCACCCCCCACCTCCCCCACCCCCTAAACCAGCTTATATTTCACCTCTTTTCTATCTTTACTTAGTTCTGTTGAAGAGTCATATGGACTCGAAACGTTAACTGTGTTCCTCTCCACAGATGCTGCCAGACCTGCTGAGTTTTTCCAGGTATTTTTATTTTTGTTTCAGATTTCCAGCATCTGCAGTTTTTTGCTTTTAACATAGCATCAATCCTGACACGTAAATACAAAAGGCCTGATAATTTAATATTCAGCTGAATGTGGTCTCGATAACCTAACAAATAATGGTCAATGTATCTTCTCCCTCATTGTCTCCTCTCATCTAAAATTTGCAGCTTATACTGTGCAGGGCAAAGACCACAATGCTAAAGGACCTCAGCTGACCATTCCTTATGTGTAAATTTAGGGAACATTATTGGATCACAAAACCTCAGCTTCTTGAGTTATTGAACTAGACCAATGGCTGCCAACCTGTTTGAGGCCACCTTCCTGTCCTATAACACAAGTAATCCTTCTATATAAAAGTCAGTTATACATACACTTAAATACAAGTGCTGGGGCCTTAACTATTTACAATCTATATCAATGACTTGGATGAAGGGACCAAACATATGGTAGCTAAATTTGCTGATGACACCAAGATAAGTAGGAAAGCTAAAAGGAGGTCGAGAGTCTGCAAAGGGATATAGATAGGTTTAAGTGAGTGGGCAAACATTTGGCAAATGGAGTATAATGTGGGAAAATGTGAACTTATTCATTTTGGTAGGAAGAATAGACAAGCATTCTTAATTTAAATGGGGAATGTTTCCAGAACTCAGAGATAGAGGGACCTGGGTGACCTGGTACATACGAACAAGGAGCAGGAGTGGGCCATTCACCCCCTCGAGCCTGCTCTGCCATTTAATAAGATTATGGCTGATCTGATAGCAACCTGAAATCTGCATCCCACCTACCTCCAATAACCTATCATCCCCATGCTTATCAAGAATCTATCCATCTCCGCTTTAAAAATATTCACACTTTGCTTCTACTGCCTTTTCAGGAAGAGCTCCAAAGACTCGCAACCCTTTGAGTGAAAAAAAAATTGCCTCATTTCTGTTTTAAATGGGCGATCCCTCATTTTTAAACAGTGATTCCCTTGTTCTAGATTCTACCACAGGAGAAAATATTCTCTCCACATCCACCCTGTCAAGACCCCTCTGGATCTTATATGTTTCAATCAAGCCACTTCTTACTCTTCTAAACTCCAGTGGATACAAGCCTAGTCTGTCCAACCTTTCCTCATAAGACAACCCACCCATTCCAGATATTAGCCTGATAAACCTTCTCTGAACTGCTTCCAATGCATTTACATCCTTCCTTAAATAAGGTGACCAATACTGTACACAGTACTCCAAATGTGGTTTCACTAGTGCCCTGTACAACTGAAGCTTAAACTCCCTACTTTTCTATTCAATTCCACTCACAATAAACTATAACATTTTAGTAGCTTTCTTAATTCCTTGCTGTACTTGCATACTAGCCTTTGTGATTCATGCAATAGGACACCCAGATCCCTCTGAACCTCAGAGCTCTGCAATCTCTCACCATTCAGATAATACTCTTCTCTCTTATTCTTCCTGCCAAAATGGACAATTTCATTTTTTCGCACATTATGTTCCATCTGCCAGATCTTTGCTCACTCACTTAACCTGTCTGTATGTGTTTGTAACCCCCTTATGTCCTCTTCAAAACTTACTTTCCTACCTATCTTTGTGTCTCAGCAAATTTGGCAACCACCCCTTCAATCCCTTCATCCAAGTCCTTTATATAAATTGTAAACAGTTGAGGTCCCAGCACTGATCCCTGTGGCCCACCACTCATTACATCTTGCCAACCTGAAAAAGACCCATTTATGCTTACTCTCTGTTTCCTGTTAGCCAGCCAATCTTCTATCCATGCCAATATATTATCCCCTTGCCATGGAGTTTTATGTTCTGAAGTAACCTTTGTTGTTGCATTTTATCAAATGCCTTCTGGAAATTTAAGTACATCCACTGGTTCCCCTTTATCCACAGCACTTGTTACTTCCTCAAAGAACTCCAATGAGTTGGTTAAACGCAATTTCCCTTTCACAAAACCATGTTGACCCCGCCTGATGACTTTGAGCTTATCCAACTGCCCTGCTATAACTTCTTTAATAATAGCTTCTAACATTATCCCTATGACAGATGTTAAGCTAACTGGCCTGTAGTTTCCCGCTTTCTATCTCCCTCCCTTTTTGAATAATGGGGTTACATTTGCTACATGAAACACAAATAGTTAGTATTTACGTACAGCAAGTGATTAGAAAGGCAAACGAATGTTGCTGCTTATCACGAGGGGAATGGAACATAATAGTAGATAAGTTTTACTGCAGCTGTACAGGGCATGGGTGAACCCACATCTAGACTGTATGCAGTTTTGGTCTCCACATTTGAAAAAATATATAATTGCATTAAAATCAGTTCAGAGAAGGTTTACTTGACTCATTTCTGAGATGAGAGCCTTATCTTACAAAGAGAAGTTGAACAAGTTGGGCCTACCCCAACTGGAGTTTAGAAGAATGAGAAGTGATCTTATTGAAACATACAAGATCCTGAGGGGGTTTAATTGGGTGGATACCAGGAGGATGTTTCTACTTGAGAGAGACTAGAACCAGAGAACACAGTTTAAGAATAAGGCATCTAAGGCTTTTGATAGACAAGGGAGTTAAAGGTTATAGAGGGGGCAGATGGTAAAATGGAGTCGAGACCACAACCAGATCTTTTTGAATGACAGAGCAGGCTCAAAGGGCTGAATGGCCAACTCCTGCTCCTAAGTCCCTTGTTCCAATATATTTTTATTATTTTTGTTTCACTTGTTAAACTTGTTGCTGATGCTGAGCAACAGTTCTCAATTTTAGTGCCAACTTTCAAACCAAAGATCATATGGCTTCCGTCTTCAAATTAAAGCACAGTTTTTAAAAAGTTTTCAATTGCACAAATACTAAACACTGAACAAACTTTTTTAAGTCACCATGAGGCAAAGGTGGCATTAGGATACTATATCAGATGATTGATGCCCTCGTTGTTGATATCTTCATCTCCCTCCACCTTGGCTGATTGGAAGGCTTGGCCTAAATAGCCAAGTGGTTATGGCACTGGGTTTGTAACCCCAAGATCAAGAGTTCAAATCTCACAATGGCAAACTATGAAACAATGTAACTTCATCTGAAACAGATGGAAACGGGTTTGTACTCGAAAGAGTTTGGCTGATTGGAAGTCTCCAACCAGCTGAACTCATGTTGAGACATAAATATCTTTAACAATATTAAACAGCTTTCCCTTACAAAATGCTTCACAGAGTGAATTACCTTCAGAATGGAGTGATCCAATTCATGTAGGCAAAGTTACTCAGAAAACATACCTACATTTGCCTGAGTGGTAAACAGTTAATTAATGAGTACAAGTTGTGTTTTTTTTTAAAACACTCTATGGTTAATTTTGGCAGACCCCTCGAGATCATATTGCAGATTTCTAGGGGATTGCAGACCCATAGTTGATATTTAATGTAATTCCATTTCCTTGTCTTTGATCATACCCCTTAATACTCTTACCTAACTAAAATCTGTTTTAGCAGACAATAGGAAAGAGGTGTAGGAGAAAGGTCAATGGCATGGGGAAGAAGTTCTCCGCTCTTGCCAGCACCTGCTTGTCTATCCTTATTCCAACCTCCTACAATCCCTTCCTACCTGAAGATCAGTTATGTTGATGCGGGAGCAGAATTGCAGGGTGGGGGGAAACCGTGGGGAGAAACAGTGCATTATTTTCCCTCACCCACTACTGTCTGCAAGAGATGCCTTATCCTTGTGGTTAAAAGTGAGAGATGATATCTAAGGCAGGTTACCACACAACACTCAAAGGAATGGTGCAGATCAACTGCAAAGTAACCTTGCAGGAATATATTTAATCCAGCAGCCTACAAACTCACAAACACAAATACATCCAATAGTCAATCTTACACTATTATAAGACATAGGGAGTATTGACCAAGTGTAATCTTCACATGAAACTGCATTAGCTAGCAGGGGATAATAGAACTAGGGGATGTAGATGCATATTCAATCATACAAGGCATCCTTATTTTAATGTCTTTGATTTTGCACTATTTGCTATGAAGCAGATAGGCAAAAGACAATTGTGCAGGAAGAACCCAAGAGCTGTTTAGAGCAAAGGAACTGCACTGCAATACAGGGTCATGATATAGTCGGGAGGCACAACATCATCAATGCTGGCAGGAGCTTTCAGTTAGTGGATCAAATTTACAGACATCTCCCGTTATTAATTCATGTGTTTACATTCAGAAAAGGAAAATGATCACAAAGGTGTAACACAAATATAACAGATAAGGTATACCCATATTAGTGTTGTATTTTACAGTCACTATATACAGTAGATTTTTTTTTATGCCAGCAGCACTCAATATTACTCAAGGAATAAATACTACTTCCTTGAAATTTGTGTGTTATAAATACAGCATCCGCCATCGAAGAAAACAGCTCCTTAACCACCAATCTTGTTCCATGTCAAAGTCCTTGTTTAGAATTCAACTTTAGTAGCAACATTATAACTACACATTCCTCAAGGCCAAGTTCTACACAGTGGCATGCCCACTGGAGTGAGACTGTGTTGAAATTCTGGAGGGCATAGATTATAAGTTTGATCTATAGAATCAATGCTGCTGTATTCTTTTAACCCAACTGACAGTTTTCTAAAACTTTATTCATTTCTAGTGAATATTCATTTTACCATAAAGATTAGCAATCCAATAAGGGGTTGCATCAAGTAATTCCCTCCACCATTTTGCCACATTTACCCAAATCCATCTTCTCATCCACCTTTCCAATGCCATTCCCATCCGTCCATCTCAGCCATGAAATCCCAAACCCACCCATCAATTCCATCCCTCAAAGGAACAATCTCTCTAGCCAGGGAACTTTGTTATTGGGTGCTCCTTACCTTCCACTCTTTTTGTTCTCCACCTACCAACATCCTAGCCCACTGTCACCAACCATTGGCAACTGCAAGTGTATGATGTGCCCTGTGTGTGTCAAGCACCAATCACCAGCTAGACCCACCAACAAACATGTCCCTTAATCTGACCCATCAAAACAGTTTGGACAGACAAAAATTAAGTATTGTTATTACAGATTGTTATACAATAGATACATTTAGCCAGTAGCAGGCGTTTTATATTTCTATGCTTATACCTACATTTATAGGTAACATTGAGGCCCCTTATCTAAGAAAGGATTTACTTGCTATAGAGGCAGTACAGCCTCACCAGACTAATTTCTGGGATGGCAGGACTGTCCCATGAGCAGAGATTGAGGAGGCTGGGTCTGTATTCTCTAGAGTTTAGTAGAAAGAGAGGTGATCTCATTAAAACTTACAAAATTCTTAAGGTAGATAGGGTAGATACAGAAAGGGTGTTTCCTCTGGCAGGGGGTAGGGTGGGTGGTGGGGTTGGTCTAGAACCAGGGGACACAGTCTCAGAATAAGGGGAAAACCATTTAGGACTGAGATGAAGAACAATTTCAGAGGGTGTTGAATCTTTGGAATTCTCTACCCAGAGGGCTGTGGAAGCTCAGACTTTTTATTCATTCATGGGATGTGGGCTTCACTGACTAAGCCAGCATTTATTGCCCATCACTAATTGCCCTTGAGCTGCCTTCTTGAACTGCTGCAGTCCACATGGTGTAGGCACATCCAGAGCACAGTTAAGGAGGGAGTTCCAGGATTTTAACCCAGTGACAGAGAAGGAACAGTGATATATTACCAAGTCAGGATGGTGAGTGGCATGGAGGGGAGCTTCCAGGTAATGGTGTTCCCATGTGTCTGCTGCCCATGTCCTTCCAGGGCAGTGGTCGTGGATGTGAAAGGTGCTGCCTAATGGAGGCGTGGTGAGTTCCTGCAGTGTATCTTGTAGATGGCACACACTGCTGCCACTGTGCATCAATGGCAGAGGGAGTGAATGTTTGTGAGTGGGGTGCCAGTCAAGCAGGCTGCTTTGTCCTGGATGGTGTCAAGCTTCTTAAGTGTTGTTAGAGCTGCACTCATCCAGGCAAGGGGAGAGTACTGCATCTCACTCCTTACCTGTGCCTTGTAAACAGGCTTTGGGGAGTCAGGTAGTGAGTTACTCGCTGCATGGTTCCTAGCCTCTGACCTGTTCTTGTAGTCACACTATTTATATGGCTAGTCCAGTTCAGTTTCTAGTCAATGATACCCCACCAGGATGTTGATTGTGGGGGAATTCAGCAATGGTAATGCCACTGAATGACATGCGCAATAGCTAGTTTTTCTCCTGTTGGAAATGGTCATTGTCTGGCACTTGTGTGGCACAAATGTTACTTGCCACTTGTAAGCCCAAGCCTGGATACTCTCCAGGTCTTGCTACATTTGGACAAAGACCGCTTCGATACTTGAATCGTCGCAAATGGTGCTGAACATTGTGCAATCATTAGCAAACATCCCACCTCACCACCCGCTTGAAGTCAAGGGTTGAGGTGAAGGGCAATCATTCTCACCTCACTCATTGAGTATGTTCAAGGCAGATCAATAGATTTCCAGATACTAATGACATCAAAGGTTATGGGATACTGCAGGAAAATGGCACTGAGGTAGATGATCCGCCATGATCTAGTTGAATGGCAGAGCAGGCTTGAGGGGCTGAATGGTCTACTCTAACTTGTGTTCATAGACATGGAATGAGGGAGGTTTGAAGTAAGCCAGATAAGAAGCAAGATGACACCAGCTAAGGCTATGGTGACAATGAAAAAACAGTATCTATATTTACCACAGCAGCCTGTACTTTTTATATTGCATATATATATACATCCCAGTAGCTGGTTTTTATATTGACAAATAGTATATATATTTACCTCCACTGCCGACGTTTCATATTAATGTGTATTATAAGCATAATTACCTCAGCAGCCAACGTTTTATGTTAACATATACTGTAGAAAGTGTTTTCCCCCAGCAGCGATTACTTTATATTGATATTGCAGATATATTTACCCCCTACAGCCCGTGTTTCACATTAACATACATTGTAGACATATTTACCCCAACAGCTGCTTTTTTTATGTTAATTTATATTCATATATTATCTCTTTCCCGCCCCAGACTGGGCACTTCACATATATGGTAGGACCATCTCCCCCCCAGCAGCCAGTGTTTTATAAACATTACTGACATACATTTGGACAAACTCACCCCCGCTAACCAATTCCGCAGACGCTGAATGATCTTCGTCGCCGACGCCATCTTTGTTGTGAAGGGCGAACGCGCGAAGCATGATGGGCAGAAATAAAGCTATTTAATTTTATTAGTTTAGAGATTCAGGGCCTTTATTTACTTTTTTAAAAAACTTATAATAATTTTTTTTAAATGAAATTCAGCTCTCACCGGGCGGGGGGGGGGGGGGCGGGTGGCGGTCATTGATCTGAGATGGACACGGAATTCTGGGAAAAACGGCCAGTTTTTTTTTTAAAGTTTATTTTAAATTTAAACTGAATTTAATGGCGTGTTCGCGCGGATTGTTAAAATATAAAATATTTACACGGAGAATTTTTCCCCCGGGGGGGGGGAGTTAAATGGGCGGTTTGGTTTGTCTATAAATAGAGGCCGCGCGGCCCACGTGCTCCTTTTCCTCCGCCGCCGCCATCATGGAGGGTCCACGGACTCAGACAGTCAAACTGGCCCGGGTAAAGCCGGGGCTTCAGACCGCGCTGTCTGCTCATTGTAACCGCGGGGAGCTAGGGAATAGCCTCCCCCTCAACACGGAGCATCTGTGCCGCCCGTCAAACAGGCTTCAGGGGGAGCCAGAGGCCGCCGGGGTTGGGTGGGTGGGAGCGGGGAGGAGGAGGCCCCGCTGTCGGCTCGGCCTCATGTGAGAAGGGCGGCTGGGTTACCGACTCCCGAGCCCGCCCCATCTGCGGGCCTCCGACCCCGGTCCATCGGTCCCGCTTATCACTCCACTAGGCTGTTGTCTCGGGCTTGAGTTACTGCTTTTGCCTGATGCTGGGCCTCGCTGAAGGGCTTTGGCCTGGTTTGTGCTCCGCTTCAAAAGGCAATTTTTGAGCGTAACAGTCCCAGGTTTGCCCCCCTGGTGCTCTGAACAACTGAGCAGAAAGCGCTTGGTTCAAGGGGGAAGCAATTAATTTGTTCTATTTAACTAATCTTTGATTAAAAAAAAACAGACTTCCAGCATCTTTAAAATTTAGGCTGCTTAAGCATATATTATGGAAGTTGTTGCATATAAATTTTAAACTGACATTATGAAGTATATATTTCAAGCTGCAAATGCCACGAACTTGGTATTGGGATCGACTTTATCCATGAATGGGCTGAAATTATATCCTCCTTTGCTGCCTTTACAATAATCATTACTGCTGTATTTTGTATAAAATGTCTGAGAATGGGAAATGGGCAGCTGACTTGTGGCCAGAGTTGAAATGGGGATTTTGAGGAGCCATTTGAAGGCAGGTTTGAGTGATTTTACTATGATGTTAGTTTGAGCCTCTGCTATTGATGGGGAGTATTGAAGTTGAGGTTGTGCTGTTGAAAGGATTTATAAGCTGCAATGAGAATTTTTCCATTTAATGCTTGAAAATGCTTAGTAGAGTGTTGCATATCTTGTAGTGAAACTTGATTGTCCACATCATTTGATGTGCACAGTTGGCTGCAAAGTGCTCTCTGTTAAATCATTTTTTTTGTTATAGGTTACTAAAGTTCTTGGAAGGACAGGATCCCAGGGGCAATGTACTCAGGTAAGGAGTTTGTATTATTGTTTATGGTTACTGTTGTATCTTGTAAAACTGGAATGTGAAAGCAGTGTGTGTGTGTTTACAAAAAAAGGCTTGTAATACATCAGGTCAATGATCTGTTTAACACAAGACTGCAAGCATTCACTCCTCAAAAATACCTACACCTCGTCTTGCATAAAGCACAGGTTAATTTATTAGTCTGACACCAAATTAGACTACATAAGATTCATGAGAAGTGGCCTGAAAAATCTTGACTAGTGTGTTCTAGTGAACATGTCTGCTGTGGTTCTTGTTCCTAAAGGGAGAGGCACTTTTAATTTTCTTAATTGGGCTTTTGGGTTTTGTTGGATGGCTAAAATTTTTGCTTGAGTTTTGTGATTGCTCTGTACCCTGAGTTTCCCTTCAGAATTCTGTGGGCTGAAGCTCTCACTGGAGTCTAATCAGATTCTGTTCCAACCCCAGATAAATGTACATTTGTTTGTCTATTTTCCCGATCCCCAGTTAATCTGCCATTTGGGCACAAAGACTTCTTTGGTGCCGCTGTCATGTTAAAATGAGCAGCTGCTTTAAAACTTTCTTGGACTTATAGCATGAGACTGATATAAAGAACAAGGGTTGTTGTCTCTGCTCAAACCTCATGTTTGTACCAATGTGTATGTCCTGTTTCTCACTAGAGATCTGGTCTTTCAAAAGCACTTTCCAGATTGGGGCTGAACTGACCTATCCTATTTTAGGATCTTTGCTGTCAGCATAGGGTGAGACCTTGCTCAGTATGTGCTGAACCCCAAATTTTGTTGAAAAATGAACCACGAGTAAAAATTGTCAACCCCTCAGTTGTAATCAGTTCGATCTGTCTGTAGGTCCGTGTGGAATTTATGGATGACAGCAACCGATCCATCATTCGAAATGTGAAAGGACCGGTCCGTGAGGGAGATGTGCTCACACTCTTGGAATCTGAGCGTGAAGCAAGAAGATTACGATAGCGGGTAATTCCTTGGATTTTAATTAAGGTGTTCATTGTAGCAGTCTCTGGATTCTTTCACAGTAGTAAAATGAAGATTAAATTCTAATACAGTGCCTACAGTAAATTCCCAACCACTTCTGTGCATGGAGAACAGATGCTTCTCCCCTGAAGGGATGTTGTGGAGAGAATCTTTACTATATTATATGACACTATTAATGTTCATCATTAGTACATTGTTTCAGCCTGTTCCTGCCCCACTGAGCTCATTTCTTTCTTGGCTATTATTTTCTTTCCCTTGTCCAGTCTCTTGCCGTCTACATTCGTGATTACTCTGGTGCCCTATGTCATTTCAACAATTTCCATTTTCATAGCCCTCACCAGATTCTCTTTACTATGGATGTCCAATCCCTCTACACCTTCATCCTTCAGCGCGGTATGAGGGTTCGCTGCTTGAATGGGGGTTCTCGAAATTTGCATTCTCCACCACCCTCGGCCTGGCAGAACTTGTTCTCACTGAACAATTTCTCCTTCAACTTGTCTCGCTTCATCCAGATGTGTGGCCAAGGGTGCCTGCATGAGCCCCAGTTATGCCTGTCTTTTTGTGGAGTATGTGGAACATTCCTTGTTCCAGTCCTACTCAGGCCCTCTCCCACAAGTCTTTCAATACATTGATGACTCTATCAATACTGCTTCATGCTCTCATTCGGACCTGGATCACTTTTGCTTCCAATTTCCACCTTTTTCACCTTCACATGGTCCATCTTTGACACTTCCCTTCCTTGATTTCTCTGTCTCCATTTCTAGTGATAGACGACTAATTTTCATTACAAATCCAGCAACTTCCACAGCCACGTTGACTACAACTTCTCACGTACTGCTTCCTGTTAAAGACTGTCCCATTCTCCCAGTTTCTCTGTCTTCATCGCATCTGTTCTGATGGGACCGTTTCCTCTGTGACAACCTAGCCTGCTCCTCTCAACCACTACACCTTCCCATGCAATTGCAGGAGGTGTAACAACTGCCCATTTACCTCCTCACTGTCCAAGGCCACAAGTGCTCCTTCCAGGTGAGGCAGCAATTCACTTGCACTTCTTTCAATTTAGTCTACTTTATTCGTCGCTCACAATGCGGTCATCTCTACACTGGGGAGATTAAACGCAGACTGGGAGCTTTGCAGAGCACGTTTGTTCAGTCTGCAAGCGTGACTCCAACTTTCCTGTCACTTGCCATTTCAATTTGCCATCTTGCACTCATGCTCACATTTCTTTTCTTAGTCTGTTACAATGTTTCGGTAAAGCCCAGCGCAAACTGCAGGAACAACACCTCATCTTCCGATTAGACACTTTATAGCCTTCTGGGCTTTACACTGAATTCAATAGCTTCAGACCATGAACTGTGTCCTGTAGTTTGATTTTTTTTCTTTTTTCCACCCCCAACCAAAGATCAAGACTGTGTCTTGTTCTCATGTTTTGTTTTCCAAAAGCACTGATCCTTGTTCTGCTATTAACACATTCTGCTATCTGACCGTTATGCCGCTAGTAGCACCTGCTTTAATGTTTAACGCTATTGTTACCACTCCTTTTGTCTTGTCTCCATGACGTTTTTGTCATTTTCTCTCTCCTGACCTCCAACCTATCCCTGACCTTCTATTTTGCTCCCCTGCCCTTTTTCAGCAGCGTAAAACCCATCGCGTGTCCTTCAGCTCTGAAGAAAAGTTATGGAGTTGAAACACTAAATCTATTGCTTTCTCCACAGATGCTGCCAGACCTGCTGAGTTTTTCCAGTGTATTCTGTTTTTGTCAGATTTTCAGCATCTGCAGTATTTTGCTATTATACTGTATTAATGCTCCTGGTTCCTGAAGTCCAGATCTTCAAATGCTGGGATTTGCTGAGATTGGATGGTCAGAAAACTTTTTAAACTGAGACTTAATAGCCTGCTTACAGCAACCAAGTGAGAGCTGCACTTTGGAAAATGGCAGCATTAGTGTGACACTTGCACAGTTTAAAAGCAAATGTTGATAATGGGGTGATACACAGTTGTGTTCTTGTATCAGCTGTAGCTGGCGTTGTTCTTGAAATTTGAAGCTGTTTTTCAAGCAGTATTCATCGTTAAATGGTGCTGGCTGCTGATGACTGGGTCTTGTGTAGCTATCTGCAACTTGAGTTAACTAACTCAGTTTTGTTACGGTCAGAAAGGCAGGATTTTTTTAAAATCCGATCTAACCAAATGTCAACTTAGTTTGGTGGTTGCACATCTCTGACCCTAGAATATTGTGGGTTCAAGCCTTACTACTACTTTAGCACCTAATTTTGGGTGCCATGCTTGGGGAGTGCTGTTTGTCCTTCATATAACGTGGTGCCTGTTTGGATAAGCAAGTTGGAATTCTTGTGTCCTGGTCCAGATTAACTGGTTAGTTATCTCAGTTTGAGACACTGCTGTGCACAAATTGACTGCAAAATATTGTTGACATTTTTGTTGCTGTAAAATGCTTTGGAATATCCCGAGGATGTAAAGGTGCAAAATAAATGCGAGCTCTTTGTTTATCTCGGGAGCTGTTTGCTTGAGGCTTTGTGCGTTAGATCTTCAGAAAGGTGACAGAGGGAAAGCAGGGCATTGTAGACCAGTTAGCCTAAGGTCTAGTGTGGTGAAATGGCTAGAACCTATAAAGATAGCGTGACTAAACATCCTGAAAATTTTCAGCTGATCAGAAAGAAGCAGCATTGATTTGTAGAGTGAAAATCTGAACCTAATTGAATTTTTTTGAAGAGGTAACTGAAGTAATGGACACGGATTGTCTGCAAATGTTAGTGACTTCCAGAGGCATTTGATGAAGTCCCTCAAAAGAGACCTAAATAAAACTGAAGCTCATGGAAATGAAGACAAATTATTGACCTGGTTAGGAAACTGGCTGAGTTATAGGAAACAGTAGGGATAACGGGCAAATACTCAGTTGGCAGGATGTGACTAGTGGTGTCCTGCAAGCATTAGTGTTGGGGCCTTGACTATCCCATATATTAATAAATTAGATAATAGGATAGAAAGCCACATGTCCAAATTTTCTGATCTCTCACAGATAGGAAGCATAGATGGAAGTGTAAAATCAAAGATATTGATAGGCTAAACCAAATGGGCAAAACTGGCGAATGGATTTTAGTGACTGCAAAATACTGCAGATGCTTAAAATCTGAAATAAAAACAAAGTGCTGGAAATACTCATCAGGTCTGGCAGCATTTGAGGAGAGAGAAACAGTTAATGTTTCAAGTTGAATATAACTGTTCAGAACAAAATGGATTTCATTTGAGACAAATGTAAGTTCACCCATTTTGAACTTAAAAAGGCTAAGACAAGCTGCTTTCTAAATGGTGAAAAGCTAAAAACATTGGAAGCCTAAAGAGGCTTGGGGCTCCATGTACACAGATCATTAAAATTTCATAAACAGGCAGAGAAAATCAAAGCTAATGGCATGCTGGCCTTGGTATCTAGAGGAATGCAATACAAGGGGTTAGCAATCATGCTTCAGGTATACAAAGCTTTGGTTAGATCACAGTAGAATACTGATTGTAGTTATGCCCATAACTTTGGGAGGATTTTTTGGCCTCAGGAGGAGTCAGTGTAGATTGACCAGAATGATACCTGGACACCAGAGGTTAAACTATAAAGAGAAATTAAACACATTAGGATTATATTCCCTGGAATTCAGAAGGAGATGGGGTGATTGGATAAAAGTTATCAGGATATTAAGGGGAATAGATGGGTTGGATTGGGAGAGAATTTCTAGTTGGGACTTCTCAGATTAGGGGGCATAGTCAAATGAAATAAAAGCCTGACCTTGAATTAAGGAACACCTCTACACAGTGATATAAGTTTGGAATTCTCTTCCGCAAATGGCATTTGGTGCTAAATGGTATGAAGGGATGTGGAGCAAAAATGGGTGTATGGAATTAGATCAGAGATCAGCTCATTGAATGGCAGAATAGTTTGGAGGGGTATATTCCTATGCTTTGGGAGCTGACAACAATAGCATGTGTATCAGCCCACTTGAAGTAGCATGAGTCAAATATTTTGATATTTTATCTCAGTCTACAGAAATTTTTGGAACTAATTAAACTTCTGGAAAATAGGTGTTGCAGCAGCATTTAATTGACATTGTGATTTGATTAATAAGGTTTAAATAAGCAATCAGTCTAAATTAAGAACTTAACTCAAGCACAGCAATGAAAATGTCAGGTTGTATGTTTCCTGAATTGCTTACTGCACCAATGTTTCCCTAAAAGAAGAAATCCAATGTAAGTTTTGTAGACGCATCTGAAAAATATAAAGCCTTAATTATCAGATCTGCTCCCAAATGAAATTGGGGCAAAAGAAAAATCCTGCTATGAGGTACTGTTTAAATCGTACACGATTTGTGAAAGCTACTGACACAGGATGCCAAGAGCATATGCAATCCATATGCATTCTACCTGTGTGCCATTTTAAAGATGACAGCGTTTTCTGTCTTAGATTTGAATCCAGATTCTAGAACTGCAGTGTTAAGTTGACTTGCATTCTACTGTTCATCTCCTTATTCATTGCTGAGGAGAGATAAAGTTAACAATTCCTGAGATTTGAAGTTTCTTGAAAAGTTACTTTTGCGTGCCCCCTTAATCATTAATCCTTTTAAGTTTTGATTCCTTTGTTTGATTTTCACATCCCCAGCCTCAGGGCATGTTATTAAACACTTGTGATAAACTCCCAACGAATTGTGTTAACTTGCAGTTGGCAATCTTAAAAGTAAAATATCCAACTGGGTTCTGTTGACTTGTATTTTAGATTTGTGAGTTCCTAGTTGTTATGACACCTTGGTTTTTAAATATTGCGTACAATGTTCAAGAACATTCTAGCATGAGGATGTGTGTGGTTGTTTTACATGTTTCAGATATGACAACATGCAAGCTCTGTCTTTTGTTTTTGATCTGTCCTTACTAAAGTCAGAAGATGGTTGCAGATCAAAAACAGAATTACCTGGAAAAACTCAGCAGGTCTGGCAGCATCGGCGGAGAAGAAAAGAGTTGACGTTTCGAGTCCTCATGGCCCTTCAACAGAACTGAAGGGTTCTGTTGAAGGGTCATGAGGACTCGAAACGTCAACTCTTTTCTTCTCCGCCGATGCTGCCAGACCTGCTGAGTTTTTGCAGGTAATTCTGTTTTTGTTTTGGATTTCCAGCATCTGCAGTTTTTTTGTTTTTATAGATGGTTGCAGATGTTGATGCGACAACTTGTTTGACAGTGCCAGAAACAAAAGTGCTGACAGATGCTAAACTTAAAACAGAAGGACTTTGATTTGCAATCCCAAGTTTTAATTTCTTCCCTACTGTATATTTGATAATGTAGCATCCCCTCAGTGCTGCATCTGATTAAAAGCTGGTTTATGAACAAAACTAAGTTATGCTTGGAAAACAGCTTTGATTTCAGATGGGAGCTACAAGCAGCCAATCTGCCATCCAGGCATATAGGAACTATCATTTTTAACAATTATGGAAATGAATAAATGAAGATTCTTTACCCATTCAATTACATGCATGAGATGTTTGAGTGGATAAATATTATAGTATTTATGTCACAAACCAATTTGACCTAGCAGATTTCAGTGTTTCTGTTCCATATGAGCCTCCCACCCTTCATTTCACCCCTATCTAGGTATCCCTCAATTCCTTTCACCCTCTTGTATTTATGCAACTTCCCTTTAAATGTATCCGTGAAAGTCGTCTCAGCTGCTCATTGTGGTGCTGAGTTCCACATTCTAACTGGCCTCTGGGTAAAGACCCTTCACCTGAATTTATTATTGGATTTACTAGTGACTACTAAGATTTATGACCTCTAGTTCCGACCTCTTCCCCCACCCTGTGCTAGCATCTTTAATCTCTATCAAACCCTTTGGTCACCCCTCATTCTTCTCTTCTAGAGAGAGGGGCCCTAAGCTATGTTCTGTCTTTCCTGAAAGCTTTAAGCTCTCTGTTCTGGTATTTTCTAGTAAATCTATACACTTCATCAGTGCCTCTATAACTTTTTTTGTAATATGAAAACCAAACTCTTTGTTGTATTCCCAAGTGTGGCCTAATCAAAGTTCTGTACAAATTTAACATACCTTTCTACATTTGATTCTATTCCTAACCCTCTGGAAATTAACTGGTGCTTTGTGTTTTATGACATTATCCTCTATCTTTAACTTTGTTTTAACTTTTTTGCAGATAGTCAAAACTGATGCCAGCTGAAGCCGCTTTTGCAGTACTTCGTTATGGACAATTTTTTTTGGACAAAATGGGACAATAAAAATTATAAGTAATCTTTAATGTGGAGTCTGAGCCTGATTTTTTTCTTTTACTCATTGAAGTTTTTGTTTGTTGAAGGAAAATTTTCATGAAGATATGCTTGAGCATGGCTTGGTTTTCTTTAAAAAAGGCAAAATGCACAACCTACAGCAGCCCTGGATATCACATGGGAAAGAGGAAACCCTCCTGTTTGGAATGGGCTGATTTGAAAACTTGGGGTACTTAATGAAATCACTATGGGGTTTGCACACTACTGAGTTACTCTGGAACCAAGAGGTGCTTCCTGCCCTGGGTCACTCACTAGGCCAGCATAGATGGCATATACCAAATTAGTAGCCTGAATGCTCGAATTATTAAAATTGGACCAGGGAATATCTATATGCAAGATCATGCCTACTGGCCAAGTTTCTCAGCTTAGGATCTACCCCATCTGCCATGGACAAACTCCAGCCTAGAACACAGCAGTTGTGGAGGCAGCAATATTGTGTCCCGCAGAGCTGAGGTAGAAGGGATCCAATTCTGTGGCCTATACCCTAAGCCTGTTAGCAGTGAACTGTGACCAGAATTTGTCAAATGAATTACTTTTATTTATTTCTTTCTCTTTGGCTTTTCTCCTTTACACTTAGAAGCTCCTAAAGATCAAGCAGAGGTTTTGTTTCATGTTGCCCCTGTGAGCTGAGCAAGAGTTTCCATGAGAGTTAGTAGGGGAATTGATGGGGCAATGGATTCCTCCTGGCACAAAATGAGGTGGGTGCAAAAAGGTTGGAGAGGAGCTTGACAGGTGGAAATGTGGTGAAGAGGTTCCATTCTCCTGGGGTACCCTTCACAACAAAACTACTAGACTCGCCCCAGTACTGAAACATAGAAAATAGGAGCAGGAGTAGGCCATTCAGCCCTTTGAGCCAGCTGTGCCATTCATTATAACGGCTGATCATCCAGCTCAATAGCCTGCTCCCACTTTCTCCCCATATCCTTTGATCCCTTTCGCCCCAAGAGCTATATCTAACTACTTGAAAACATACAATGTTTTTTCCTTGACTACTTTCTGTGGTAGCAAATTCCACAGGCTCACCACTTTCTGGGTTAAGAAATTTCTCTTCATCGCAGTCCTAAGTGGTCTACCCCGTATCCTCAGACTGTGACTCCTGGTTCTGGACGCCCACCATCATGAACATCCCTCCTACATCCACCCTGTCTCGTCCTGTTGGAATTTTATAGGTTTCTGAGATGCCCCCTCATTCTTCTGAACTCCAGTGAATATAATCCTAATTGACTTGATAAGTAAGAAGACTTGCATTTAAAGTGCTTTTCATAACCTCACCAAAATACTTTACAACAGCAACTACATTTCATTGGTTGTAATGTAGAAAACACTGCAGCCAGGTTATATATGGCAAGCTCCCACAAACAGCAGTGAGAAAGAAATGACCAAATAATCTTGGTGATGTTGATTGAGGATAAGAAATAGCCAGGATCCTGGGTATAACTCCCTTGCAAAATAAGTGATGGCGTGCCATGAGAGGGCACATGCAACCTAAATTTAACATCTAAAAGACAACATACCCCAACAGAGCAACATTCCCTTACTGTCATCACCTAGAATTTTATGCATAACCCTGGAGTAGAATTGCAACCTTCAACTTGCTGATTGAGAGGCTACAGCTGACAAAATACAGCACAGTGACAGTCTCTTAAGTAGCAATGCTTCCAGTATTGAGCTTTGGTAGAGATGCAGTATCCCAATTTCCCTGCTCTGAACTTGTCATTCTCCAATATTAAAAACTATTTAACATCTGAAGGAAATCTCCCCTTTGTCAGAAGTTCTTTCCACTCATGCAGATAGCCTGCCCCACTTTTAGTGTGATGACCACTGTCATCTAATAAATTGATAACATTCAGAAGTGCGGAGGATGTGTCAAAAGAAAAAGATTTTCTGCTTTGGAGAATATCTTCCATAAAGAAGTGGCTTCTACCCTTCCATCCCTACCTGGTTCTGATGTTAGTGTTGACTCACAAGACCAACGTTTATTGACCATCCCTAATTACTCTTTAAATTGGTGGTGGTGAACTGCCTCCTTGAACTGCTGAAGTCCATGTGGTATTGGTGCACCCACACTGCTGTAAGGGAGTTCTGGGATTTTGACCCAGTGATTGAAGGAACAGTGATATAGTTCCAAACCCATGGTGATGGTCCCATGCATATGCTACCCTGCTTCTAGGAGGTAGCGATTGTGGATTTGGAAGGTGCTGTTGAAGGAGCCTTGGTTAGTTGCTCCAGTACATCTTGTAGATTGTGTACGCTGCTTAAACTGCATTGGTGGCAGAGAGGTGTGGTATGAAGTGCTGATCAAGCGGTCTGCTTTGTCCTGGGTGGTGTCCAGCTACTTGAGTGTTGGAGTCACATTCATCCAGGCAAGTGGAGAATATTTCATCACACTCCTGACTTGCACCTCGTTGTTGGTGAACAGGCTTTGGGGCAACAGGAGATGAGTTACCACAGAACTCAGCCTCCCTGCTCTTGTAGCCAGTGTTTATATGGCTGGTCCAGTTATGTTTGTGGTCATTAATAACCCCCAGGATATTGATGGTAGGATATTCAGTAATAGTAATGACATCTCAAGGGAGATGGTTAGATTCTCTCTTGTTGGAGATTATCATTGCCTAGCACTTGCACTGTGTGAGTGTTACTTGCCATTTATCAGCTCAAATCTGAATGTTGTCTTTCTGCATATGGATATGACTGCTTCAGTACCTAGAGTCTTGAATGGTACCGAACAGTGCAATCATCAGCCACCATCCCAACTTCCGACCTTATGTTGGCTGGAAGGTTACTGATGATGCAGCTGAATATGGCTGAGGCTAGGACACTATCATGAAGAATTCCTGCAGCGATGATTGGCCACCAACAGCCACAACCATCATTTTTTTGCTAGTAATGAGCAGTGGAAAGTTTTCCTCCTGATTCCAATTGACTTCCAATTTTGCTAGGGCTCCTTGGTTGTTTAAATGCTACTTTGATATCAGGGCAGTCACTGTCACCTCAGGTTTGGAAATCAGCTCTTTTGCCCATGTTTGGATCAAGGCTGTAAATGGGGCCTGGAACTGTACCTCTGGCAGAACCCAAACTAAAAATCAGTGAGCAGGTTAATGGTAAGTGCTGCATGATCGCACTGTCAATGACGTCTTCCATCACTTTGCTGATGATTGAGAATAGGCTGATGGATCGTAACTGCCTTGATTATATTTGTCTTTTTTGTGGACAGGACACACCTGGGCAATTTTGCACATTGAGTAGATGCCAGTGTTGTACCTGTACTGGAATAGCTTGGCTGAGAGTGCAGCTAGTTCTGGAGCACAAGTCTTCAGTACTAATGCTGTCAGAGCAAATTGCCTTTACTATATCCAGTGCCTTCAGCTATTTCTTGATTCACCCATTTCTCACCTCTTGAGCAATGATTTTTTAAATTCATTCATGGGATGTGGGTATTGATGGCTATACCATTTGTTGCCCATCCCTAATTGCCCTTGAGAAGGTGGTGGTGAGCTGCCACTTTGAACCACTGCAGTCCATGTTGTGTAGGCACACCCACGGTGCTGTTAGGGAATTACAGGATTTTGACCAAGCGACAGTGAAGGAACGGCGATAAATTTCCAAGTCAGAATGGTGAGTGTCTTGGAGGGGAATTTACAGGTGGTGGTTTTCCCATGTGTCTGCTGCCCTTGTCCTTTTGGATGGTAGCGGTCATGGGTTTGGAAGGTGGTGAGTAAGGAGTCTTGGTGAGTTATTGCAGCGCATCTTGTAGACGGTACACAGATGCTGTTGTAGGAGATTCTCTGATGTGCATATAGAAAGACAAAAACAATACCGTGCAATACCCAATGCATTTCTCTGCTGCTGAGGTGTAATTAGGCCATCACTTTAAGGCCACAGGTCTAATTATGGGAAGTAGGCACACAACAAGTTCATGTTGCAGACAACTGCTCATTAGGCACAGGCAGAAGTTAGAGGGTATTTCTCTGGAAGAAGGAAGATGATTGTGAATCCTTGGCTCTTCCTAAGACCTAAAGAAAAATGATGAGGTTTCCTTCTCTTTTCATAAAAATTGTTTGCTGTGTGAGGCTTTGAAATGTGAAGCATCGGAACCTTTTTAGAAAATATATTTGTTGATGCCCTGTGATGTTGCCCACAGTGAATCACAGCTTTATAAGAACAGAAGTATTATGCTAAACGTTTGAAGCAATTTGAGACCTTGAAGTAAAACTATTAAATTGGGCACAAGGGATAATTGAATACCATGAGACGATTGTCCTATGATGAGTGGCTAAATAAATGGGGCCTGTACACTTTGGAGTTTAGAAGGTGAGAGGCAATCACACAGAAACATTAGATTCTTGATGGTAGACCGAGAGGTTGTTTCCCCTGGCTGGGGGATATGGAACATGGAAGCACAGCCTCAGAGTAAGGAGGCCAATCATTTAGAACTGGGATGAGGAGAATTGTCATCACTCAAGAGAGTTGTGAATCTTTGAAATTCTCTACCTCAGACGGCAGTGGATGCTCCGTCACTGATTTAAAGCTGAAACTGACAGATTTTTGATATCTCGGGAAACCGAAGTATATGGGGAGCAGAAAGTGGAGTTGAGGAAGAATGGTCGAGCAGGTTCGAAGGGCTGTACGGCCTACTGCCCCTGGTAAGTTCTAATTTATATTTTGTTTTAAAGCCTTTACAAGCATTAGAAATTTCAGTACTGAATGAAATGTTTTATGGAAATTTTCAGAAATATTTTGTGATTTGCTTCATTCTTTGCCTAATGAAATGAATTTTCCATTGCACAAAGAGATTTCCTGGTGGTTTTTTTTAGGGATTTCCATTATAAAAGTGTGACACAGGAAGTAAGGCTAATAGAATATTATTGTTTCTTGTGAGGGGAATGGAACAGAAAAGTAGCGAGGTTATGCTTCAGTTGTACAGGAGCACTAGTGAGACCACATCTGGAGTACTGTGTACAGTATTGGTCCCCTTATTTAAGGAAGGATGTAAATGTGTTAGAAGCAGTTCAGAGAAGGCTTACTAGACTAATACCAGGAATGGGTGGGTTGTCTTATGAGGAAAAGTTGGACCGGTTAGGCTTGTATCCACTGGTGTTTAGAAGAGTAAGAGGTGGCTTGATTGAAACCTTTAAGATCCTGAGGGGTATTGACAAGGTGAATGTGGAAAGGATGTTTCCTCTTGTGGGAGAATCTGGAACTAGGGGTCGTTGTTTAAAAATAAGGGGTGGCTCATTTAGGACAGAGATGAGAATTTTTCTCTCTGAGGGTCGTGAGTCTTTGAGGAACACTCTTCCTCAAAAGGCAGTGAAAGAAGAGTCTGAATATTTTTAAGGCAGAGCTAGATCAATCCTTGATTAACAAGGGGGTGAACGGCTATTGAGGGTCAGTGGGAGGCTACATTCAGATAAGCCATGAATGGCAGAACAGGCTTGAAGGGCTGAGTGGCCTACTCCTGCTTCTAGTTTGTATGTTAATGTGTACTGGTGAAGCTCAATGTACACTTGACTTGTAATATTGTACAGGTAATTTGAACAATGGACAGATTGTTAAGATTTCTGTGTTATTAGTAAAATGTAAATAAAGAGTCATCACATGGCGTTGCAGACAATATGAGCCAAATAGCCCCCTGCACCGTAAGAATTCTGTGACATCACCAAATGTTTTAAAGGGCAGATCTCCTTTACATGCTTTTTAAAAGGAGTGAGAGCTGGTGCTGGTTTGTGCCAGCAATGTTTACAAGATGCTTTTCTGCAAGCAAGGTCACAACCCCAGGGAAGGTAGGTAATCTCTCCTCTGTAGGAATGCTCCCCAGCATAGGCTACACAAATTACACCTAGGAGCTACCCTGTCCATGACTCGGGAATACACCAATTCCATAAGGATTGATGATATTTCCTGATGGGAATATCGTGCCTTGTTCTGAAATTTTACCTGTGCACTCTAACCAAGTTAAATTCAAGGGGAGCCAGTGATGTAGTGGCGATGTCACTAGACTAGTGATCCAGAGCCTAGGCAAATGCTCTGGTGACATGGGTTCAAATCCCACAATGGCAGCTGGTGGAATTTAAATTCAGTTAATTAATTAATCTGGAATTTAGCGATGGTGACAATTAAACTATCATTGATTGTTGTCAAAACCCATCTGGTTCACTAATGTCCTTCAGGGAAGGAAAATCTGCCACCCTTACCCGGTCTAACCTATGTGTGACTCCAGACCCAAAGCAATGCGGTTGACTCTTAACTGCCCTCTGAAATAGTCTAGCAAGCCACTCAATTCAAGGGCAGTTAGGGATGGGCAACAAACACTGGTTTTGCCCTCATCCCCTGAAAGAACAAAAAAAAGTGGAATAAAATCAGTGCAAATGTTACAATTATCTTTTTTAACCCATCCGCTGGATATTTTGAAATACTTTGTATTTCTCCCCAAGCAGGGGCCTGGGTAAGATGCTGCCATCTGAAATCTCTTCCTCAGGTGGCCGCTTTTCAATTTGTCCTGTCCCTCAGTGACTGAGGAGGGACCTCAGTAAACTGCTTCGGATCACTCAGTAAGGAATAGATAGGCTGAATTATCCCTTTTGTACATGGTGATGTACAACCTCAGGCTAGCAATATCTGCAGGGACTCTGTCACACAGAACTTTAAAGTAAAACAAAACAATAGGTAAGAATTGCAGAGAATTCTGATTTTGCAACAATCGCAGGAAAGGTTTAAAAATGTTTTATGTAAAATACAATTTTTTGCTTCCCATACAATAGCTTAAAAAAAAGCAGGAGACTGGCAATAGAATGGCAGAGAATGACTCAGCAATACATTTGTGTATAATCAACTGCCACTGCATGTACTGAAAAGAAAATCTGTTAAAAAAATAATTTGTACAGGAAGAATACTGCAGGACAGGAATGAAGATCCTGGCTTTGAGCTCTACGTCCTGGGCTGCAGTTGTCACCAGACTATGGAGTGTCCTGAAAATAGAAAATATCTTGATTAAAACACAGTTCACCCCAAGTCAGGCATTGCAGCAGCTTTCCATTGCAGCCCCTGTGTAACTGTGGATTAAACAGTCACAATGAAACTGATGGAAAATGCTCCCACAAAGAACAATTATTACATTTATATTGTGCCTCAGGATGCCCCAAAAGTTCTTTCCAGCCAGTGAAGGACTTTTGCAGTTTTGTAGGAAATGTAGCAGCCAGTCTGCGCACAGCAGGGTCCCAAAAACAGCAAGTAAATAAATGACCAGATCATCTGGTTATTGAGTGATTAGTATTGGCCCTGGCACAAGGGAAAACCCCCATGCCCTTTTTCAATCAGTGACTTTTACTGATCTTTTACTGCATTGAGGGGGCAGACATCTCACCTGAAAGAGAGCACCCCTGACACTCCAGTGCAGTACTGAGGGACTGCTGCACTGTCAGCCTGGATATTTTAAAATTCATTTATAGGATGTGGGTATCACTGGCTAGGCCAGCATTTATTGCCCTCGAGGTGGCAGGGAGCTGCCTTCTTGAACCACTGCAGTTGACATGGTGTAAGTACACCCACAGTGCTGTTAGGGAGGGAGTTCCAGGATTTTGACCCAGTGACAGTGAAGGAACGGTGATATATTTCCAAGTCAGGATGGTGAGTGGCTTGGAGGGGAACTTCCAGGTAGTGGTGTTCCCTTGTGTCTGTCGCCCTTGTCCTTCTAGATGATAGTGGTTGTGAGTTTGGAATGTGCTACCTAAGGAGACTTGGTGAGTTTCTGCAGTGCATCTTGTAGATGGTACACCCTGCTGCTACTGTGTGTTGGTGGTGGAGGGAGTGAATGTTTGTGGATGGGGTGCCAATCAGGCAGGTTGCTTTGACCTGGACAGTGTCAAGCTTCTTGAGTGTTGTGGGGGCTGCACTCATCCAGGCAAGCGGAGAGCATTTTATCACATTCCTGACTTGTGCCTTATAGATGGTGGACAGGCTTTGGGGAGTCAGGAGATGAGTTATTCGCCACAGGATTCCTAGTTTCTGAGCTGTTCTTGTAGTCACAGTACTTACATGGCTAGTCCAGTTCAGTTCCTGGTCAATGGTGACCCCCAGAATGGTGATAATGGGAGATTCAGTGATGATAATGCCATTGAATGTCAAGGGGTGATGGTTAGATTCTCTCTTGTTGGAGATGGTCATTGCCTGGCAGTGCCTGATCATTTCTGGAATGGGACTTGAACCCACAACCTTCTGATTCAGTGGGGAGAGTGCGACCAACTGAACCATGGCTACCACCTAGTTGCCCTGTGGTAAGGTTGTCAATGGTAGTTGGGAGCCTGGTATGAATGGGGGAACAGCCTTGCTTCATGAATGCTCCAAACACTGCGGTACAAAACTCATTACTGGTATCTGAGACAGAAGAGACACTGAACAGTGTCTGCCACAGGGAAACCAAGGCCACTCTGGGGCTATACAGGTGTAACAGAGCACGGAATAAATTATTCAGTGGGAGATGGGTACAAGGATTAGAGAAGGAGCCAATATGGGGAAGGCAAATATTTAAAAATCGGATCAAAAGTATTTAATACATTCATGCTGCAGTATGTCAGAGGTGGGAACAGATGATTTAACATAAAAACACAGAAAATGCTGGAAATAATACGTCTGGCAGTATTGGTGAAGTTAGAAACAGAGTTAATGTTTCAGGTCAATAATCTTTCAAAGGTTGTTTCTCTGTTTTTAATGTCAGATTTCCAGCATCCACAGTATTTTGCTTTTACATTAGTGATGTTTTGACATGTTAGGTACCCAATATTGTCTTAAGCAGCACACGGCTGAGGTTCTCTCAGTGACTTCCAGGTCTCAAGCACAAATTACTCCAGGTAAGCTGTTTGTTATCTGCTCCAGGACAGTTTTCACTGAAATTAGGGAACAGGGTTCAGTCAGGCAAAACAGACCTCCCCAGGGTTACATGAGGGAAAGTAATATACAAAGGTAGAACAACAGCACCCCCACTCCCAATATTGTTAAAATGATGAGTAACAATATTTGTACAGACCAATGATGGTGGCTTGAAGTTCATGTGTGCATAGAGTAAGACTGCGATGTCTTTGTTACTGGTTTCAAGGGCTACAGACAGTGCATTACTGCCATCCTGTGGAGATACAGAGAACAACAGCTATAGTTACCACTTTGCCCACAGTTCTATCGGCATCTACAAGACAGCTTAAAGTATCAGCTCCAGAGAACTGGGCAACTGAAGATAAGCTAAAGGGCAGGAGGTGAAAGCCAGGCATGCTTTTAAAAATAAAAACAGAATTACCTGGAAAAACTCAGCAGGTCTGGCAGCATCGGCGGAGAAGAAAAGAGTTGACGTTTCGAGTCTTCATGACCCTTCGACAGAACTTGGGTTCGAGTCCAAGAAAAAACTCGAAACGTCAACTCTTTTCTTCTCCGCCGATGCTGCCAGACCTGCTGAGTTTTTCCAGGTAATTCTGTTTTTGTTTTGGATTTCCAGCATCCGCAGTTTTTTTGTTTTTATGCTTTTAAAAATCATGTCCACTAATTACTACTAATCCCATTAACTCAGTGATAAGCATCAGCATTCCTGACCCAACTTACTAATTAAGAAGCTATTAATGCAGGAGTGCAGCAAAGGTTTACCCGACTGATTCCTGGGTTTGGCGGGACTGACATATGAGGAGAGATTGAGTCGATTGGGATTATATTCGCTGGAGTTCAGAAGAATGAGGGGGGAATCTGATAGAAACCTATAATAGTCTAACAGGGCTAGACAGGGTAGATGCAGGAAGGATGTTCCGGATGGTGGGGGAGTCCAGAACCAGGGGTCACAGTCTGAGGATATGGGGTAGACTATTTAGAACTGAGATGAGGAGAAATTTCTTCACCCAGAGAGTGGTGAGCCTCTGGAATTCATTACCATAGAAAGTAGTTGAGACCAAAACATTGTGTGCTTTCAAGAAGGAGTTAGATATAGCTCTTGGGGTGAAAGGGATCAACAGGTATGGGGAGAAAGTGGGAGCAGGTTATTGAGTTGGATGATCAGCCATGATCATAATGAATGGTAGAGCAGGCTCGAAGGGCCGAATGGCCTACTCCTGCTCCTAGTTTCTATGTTTCTAATGTGCCCATTTCCTTTCCAGATGTGTATGAACCTGGTGTATTTTTGTTTTAGTCCCTTTCCATATTTCTGCCAAACCCAGTAAATTAAAATAGCTGCAAAGTCCAGGAGGGCTGGGGTGCCAATAATAATCTTATGTTTAAAAAAATTACACAAATATGAATTGAACTCCCTGCACCAGAGTAGGGCATGGTTTCAAATACATCACTTCCTGAAAGTGGCACAGTGCAGGTTGATAAAAGCCACAAAAAGACCAGCAACATTTTGGGTTTTATTAACAGGGAGGCGGAGTATGCATAAAGAGTAATAAATGTGTGCAAAATATTAGCTAGGATATATTAAGAGTTAAGAATCAAGTGTGAAGGGTTTTAGCTTCCATCATAGAATTTACTGTGTAGTTCACCAGGGATGAGAATATTTGGTTATTAGAGGAGTCTTGAGATTTTGAGATTATTAGACTAATTTAAAGGAAGGTTGAAGAGTTATTCATAAGAGGAAAGTTATGAAAGGTTTTGATAATAGGGAAGGACTACTAACTAATTCTGGTTGGTTAAGCAACTCTAAGAATACTATATACACTTATGGATGTCAGTAACCGTAGGCTATCAATTTAAAATTGCTACTCAGAGTGAGGAAGCATTGAGCATTGCTGGAGTCTGGAATGCTTTGCCTCCCAAGAGTGGTTGATGCAAAGAACGTTGCATCTATTAAGGGAAAATAGAACAAATATTTGAGGTAAAGGAAGATTCAGAACTAAAGGGAGAGAGTAAAGGACTTATTTTGAATTGTTCTAATAAATAGCTAGCACAGATACAATGGGACATATCACTTCCCTCTGTGTTGTAATTTTCTGTGATATGCTTCAGGACTGCACAATGTATATTGTTTATATTATATACCCAACATATTCCAATTACGGCATAATGATATAATACATTAATAATGTAGCTACATCCATCTGTGGGTCAGCTGCAATGAGAATGAAAGCTGAGAGGATGAGATTTCTCTGAAGGGTCTAATAGCACATTAGAGTGCGAGGTGATTGTGATCTGTTCATTCACATTTGAGTTATGCAGCTTCTTCCTGCACCATACAGTGGCCATGTGCACTTTCAAATCTCCCCAGCCACCATAGCCTCCATTTTTCCCTGGGGGCTAATGATTACCATGTGAATGAGCACCAAACCAAATTGGTCTGAGGCACCAGTTAGTTGAGGTTGCACAAACATTTCAGAGCTTTCTATTTTGGATGTTTTACCACTGATTATTTATCTCCCAGTGTTGGGATGAATCTATGACAATGCATGTGCCTGGACTGAATGGGTCACCTTCCCCTGTTACATTTTAATTTAACGCTTCATTCGCTACCTGTGACCCATCAGTTCAGTGATTCCCCAAGCAGTGAAAATGTAGGTGCGTGTTTGAGGGGGCAGCCAGCATCCATGCTGTCAATATTTACTATCTCATAAGTTTTTAATGAAGTAGCAAATCCAAGTAAGAAATAATGCAGCAATAAGTGTGGAGGAGAAGTTAGTGGCAATCAGTTTTCTAGATCAGTATATCAAGGAACTAATCAGGGAACAGGATATTTTAGATCTAGTATTGTGCAATGAGATAGGGTTAATTAATAATCCTGTAATAAAGGAGCCTCTTGGGAAGAGTGATCATAATATGATATAATCTGTTATTGAGTCTGAATGTGCTTTCTTCCTCCTCCAGGTACCATGTCCTAAGATTGGATTGGTCCATGATCATGCTTGGCAAAGTAATTCAACAGCTTACCATTGCCTGCTACAATTTGGCTGATCAGGAAATTCTCCCACTCTTTACTGCCTGCTATCAGGTATATTGGAAGGATTTACAGGCTGATAATCAACCTGTTTGGTCACATTATGCACACACCTTTCATAGGCATCAAGTCCTGAAGTAAGACTTGAACCCAAAGCTTTTGGCTCAGAGGTAGGGGCACTATCATTGTGCCATGAGATCTCCTGAGTGTGCTTTAGTTAAGTCTAAAACTAGGATGCTAATTATGAACAAAGCAAATTATGTTGGTATGACTGACGAGTTGGTTAAGTTAGACTGGGAAACTAGATTAAAAGATATGGTGATAGATAAGCAATGGCAAGCATTTAAAGAATGAATTCTTAGTTCACAATGAATATACATTCCCTTAAGGAATAAAAATCCTATGAGAAATGTGATCCAATCATGGCTAACAAGAGAGGCTAAAGATAGAATTGGAAGAAAGGACTATAATGTTGCCAAAAACAGTAGTTAGCCTGAGGCCTGGGAGGGTTTTAGGATTCAGCAAAAGGATGAAAAACAAATTGATAAAGAAAGAGAAAATGGAATATGAGAATAAACTTGCAAGGGCAGTAAAACAGATTTTAAAAACATCTACAGGTAAGTAAAATGGAAGAGATTAGCAAAAGTAAATATGGCTTCCTTAGAAATAGTGATGGGTGAAATTATAATGGAGATTAAGGAAATGGCAGAGATAATGAACAAATACTTTGTATGTGTCTTCCTGATAGAATAAATAAAATACATTCTTGATAGAATGAGGAACCAAGGGTCCAGTGAGACTGAGAATTTAAAGAAATTAATATTAATAAAGAAATAGTATTGGAGAAATTAATGGGACTAAAAGCCAACAACCCCCCTCATCCTAGGGTTTTAAAAGAGGTGGCTGCAGAGATAATGGATGCATTGGTTTTGATCTTCGAGGGTTCGTCTAACAACCTATATGTGGATTGGAAGTTAACTAATAGGACCTTGATATTTAAGAAAGAGGGAAGACAGAAAACAGACAATTAAAGATCAGCTAGCCTGATATCAGTAGTAAGCAAAATGCTAGAATCTATACATAGGGATTTGATAACAGAGCACTTAGAAAACATAATGTGATTGAGCAGAGTCAACATAGATTTCTGCAAAAGAATCTATATGAAAAATCTATTTTTTGAGTTTTTTGAAGCTGTACCTGCAGAGCAGCTGAGGGGAACCAATGGGTGAAGTGTATTTGAATTTTCACAAAGTATTCAATGGGGTGCCACACAAGAGACTGTTACACAAGATTAAGGCTCAGGTGATTGAAGGAAATATATGCCATATGTCATATTGGCATGGATTGAGGATTGATAAATGGATAGAAAACAAAGAGTAGGAATAAACGGGACACTTTCAAATTGGTGAATTATAACTAGTGGGCTACCACAAGAATTGGTGCAGGGACTCGGCTATTTACAATCTTTCTTCATGACTTAGATGAGGTGACCAAGTGTAATGCATCTAAAACAAAAACAAAAACAGAATTATCTGGAAAAACTCAGCAGGTCTGGCAGCATCGGCAGAGAAGAAAAGAGTTGACGTTTCGAGTCCTCATGACCCTTCGACAGAACTTGCGTTCGAGTCCAAGAAAGAGTTGAAATATCAGCTGGTTTAAGGTGTGTGTGTAGGGGGCGGAGAGATAGAGAGACAGAGAGGTGGAGGGGGGGGTGTGGTTGTAGGGACAAACAAGCAGTGATAGAAGCAGATCATCAAAAGATGTCAACGACAATAGTATAATAGAACACATAGGTGTTAAAGTTAAAGTTGGTGATATTACCTAAACGAATGTGCTAATTAAGAATGGATGGTAGGGCACTCAAGGTATAGCTCTAGTGGGTTTTTTTTTATATAATGGAAATAGGTGGGAAAAGGAAAATCTTTATAATTTATTGGAAAAAAAAAAGGGGGAAGGGGGAAACAGAAAGGGGGTGGGGATGGGGGAGGGAGCTTATGACCTAAAGTTGTTGAATTCAATATTCAGTCCGGAAGGCTGTAAAGTCCCTAGTCGGAAGATGAGGTGTTGTTCCTCCAGTTTGCGTTGGGCTTCACTGGAACAATGCAGCAAGCCAAGGACAGACATGTGGGCAAGAGAGCAGGGTGGAGTGTTGAAATGGCAAGCGACAGGGAGGTTTGGGTCATTCTTGCGGACAGACCGCAGGTGTTCTGCAAAGCGGTCGCCCAGTTTACGTTTGGTCTCTCCAATGTAGAGGAGACCACATTGGGAGCAATGAATGCAGTAGACTAAGTTGGGGGAAATGCAAGTGAAATGCTGCTTCACTTGAAAGGAGTGTTTGGGACCTTGGACGGTGAGGAGAGAGGAGGTGAAGGGGCAGGTGTTGCATCTTTTGCGTGGGCATGGGGTGGTGCCATAGGAGGGGGTTGAGGAGTAGGGGGTGATGGAGGAGTGGACCAGGGTGTCCCGGAGGGAGCGATCCCTACGGAATGCCGATAAGGGGGGTGAAGGGAAGATGCGTTTGGTGGTGGCATCATGCTGGAGTTGGCGGAAATGGCGGAGGATGATCCTTTGAATGCGGAGGCTGGTGGGGTGATAAGTGAGGACAAGGGGGACCCTATCATGTTTCTGGAGGGAGGAGAAGGCGTGAGGGCGGATGCGCGGGAGATGGGCCGGACACGGTTGAGGGCCCTGTCAACGACCGTGGGTGGAAAACCTCGGATAAGGAAGAAGGAGGACATGTCAGAGGAACTGTTTTTGAAGGTAGCATCATCGGAACAGATGCGACGGAGGCGAAGGAACTGAGAGAATGGGATGGAGTCCTTACAGGAAGCGGGGTGTGAGGAGCTGTAGTCAAGATAGCTGTGGGAGTCGGTGGGTTTGTAATGGATATTGGTGGACAGTCTATCACCAGAGATTGAGACAGAGAGGTCAAGGAAGGGAAGGGAAGTGTCAGAGATGGACCACGTGAAAATGATGGAGGGGTGGAGATTGGAAGCAAAATTAATAAATTTTTCCAAGTCCCGACGAGAGCATGAAGCGGCACCGAAGTAATCATCGATGTACCGGAGAAAGAGTTGTGGAAGGGGGCCGGAGTAGGACTGCAACAAGGAATGTTCCACATACCCCATAAAGAGACAGGCATAGCTGGGGCCCCCTTCGCATTCAAAGGATCATCCTCCGCCATTTCCGCCAACTCCAGCATGATGCCACCACCAAACACATCTTCCCTTCACCCCCCTTATCGGCATTCCGTAGGGATCGCTCCCTCCGGGACACCCTGGTCCACTCCTCCATCACCCCCTACTCCTCAACCCCCTCCTATGGCACCACCCCATGCCCACGCAAAAGATGCAACACCTGCCCCTTCACTTCCTCTCTCCTCACCGTCCAAGGACCCAAACACTCCTTTCAAGTGAAGCAGCATTTCACTTGCATTTCCCCCAACTTAGTCTACTGCATTCGTTGCTCCCAATGTGGTCTCCTCTACATTGGAGAGACCAAACGTAAACTGGGCGACCGCTTTGCAGAACACCTGCGGTCTGTCCGCAAGAATAACCCAAACCTCCCTGTCGCTTGCCATTTCAACACTCCACCCTGCTCTCTTGCCCACATGTCTGTCCTTGGCTTGCTGCATTGTTCCAGTGAAGCCCAACGCAAACTGGAGGAACAACGCCTCATCTTCCGACTAGGGACTTTACAGCCTTCCGGAGTGAATATTGAATTCAACTTTAGGTCATAAGCTCCCTCCCCCATCCCCACCCCCTTTCTGTTTCCCCCTTCCCCCTTTTTTTTCCCAATAAATTATAAAGATTTTCCTTTTCCCACCTATTTCCATTATATATTAAAAAAAACCCCACTAGAGCTATACCTTGAGTGCCCTACCATCCATTCTTAATTAGCACATTCGTTTAGATAATATCACCAACTTTAACTTTAACACCTATGTGTTCTATTGTACTATTGTCGTTGACATCTTTTGATGATCTGCTTCTATCACTGCTTGTTTGTCCCTACAACCACACCCCCCCCCTCCACCTCTCTGTCTCTCTATCTCCCCGCCCCCTACACACACACCTTAAACCAGCTTATATTTCAACTCTTTCTTGGACTCGAACGCAAGTTCTGTCGAAGGGTCATGAGGACTCGAAACGTCAACTCTTTTCTTCTCTGCCGATGCTGACAGACCTGCTGAGTTTTTCCAGGTAATTCTGTTTTTGTTTTTGTTTTGGATTTCCAGCATCCGCAGTTTTTTTGTTTTTATATCTGTAATGCATCTAAGTTTGCTGATAATACTAAGTTAGATGGCTAAGTAAGCTGTGAGGTGGACACAAAGAGGCTGCAAACGGATATAGATACGTTAAATGAGTGGTCAAGAACATGGCAGACGGAATATAACACAAAAATTGTGAAGATTTGTTGGAAAAGCAGAGTATTATTTAAATGGTGAGAGACTGGGAAATGTTGGTATTCCAAGGGATCTGATTGTCCTTGTACAGGAATTACAGAAAGTTATCATGTAGGTACACCAAGCAATTCGGAAAGAAAATGGTACGTAGCTCTTATTACAAAGGGATGGAAGTTTAAGAGTTAAGTCTTATAGAGCCTTGGTGAGACCACACCAGGAACACTGTTTACAGTTTTCATCTCCTTAGCTAAGGATGGATATACTTGCCTTGGAGAGTGTGCAACACAGGTTCACTGGACTAAGGGGCTTGTTCTATGAGGAGAGATTGAGCATTCGGGCCTATATTCCCAAGAGTTTAGAAGAATGACAGGTGATCCCATTCTTAAGCAGTGTGACAGGTGAGATGTTGGTTAAGACATCTCCCTTGAGTTGAGGGCACAGTTTCGGAATAAGTGGTCGATCATTTAGGACTGGCAAGAGGAGAACTTTCTCGAAAGGATTGTGAATCTTTGGAATTGCTTATCCCAGAGGGCTGTGAATACTCAGTAAATTAAAAACAGAGGCCGATAGATTTTTGGATACTAAGAATTTGGGGAACGTGCAGGAAGGTGGAGTTGGAGTAAAAAATCAGCCATAATCTTATTGGATAGCAGAGTAGACTCAAAGGGCAGACTGTCCTGCTCCTGCTCCTATTTATTATGAAATATGTGAATCATTTATTTATGAAGAATATACTTCTAGTTCATTTATTTATTTACCATTGAAGTTAAAGACACCAACATTCAGATGAGATTGCGAGCACAGATGGGTTACTAGAGGTATGTTCGTATCAGCTAAAGGAAAAGTGTAGGAGTCCTAAAAACGCAGTTACTAATTGGGTCAGTTAGCTTAGTTGGCTGGATAGCTGGTTTGAGATGCAGAGTGATACCAACAGTGCAGGTTCAATTCCTGAACTGGCTGAGGTCATCCATGAAGGCCCCACCTTCTCAACCTTGCCTGAAGTGTGGTGACCCTCAGATTAAACTCACCACCAGTTGTCTCTCTGATGAGAGAGCAGCCTATGGCCCTCTGGGACTATGGCAACTTTCATTTCATTCATTCAATGTTAGCAGATTGTTTTGCTAATTAAAGAGTTAATACATGACAGACACTCTGTCTGAGTTGTGTATTTCTATCTGCAGGATTATGTCTGTCTGCCCAGCTACTGGCAATGCAATTTCTTTGCTTTGCTAGCACTTACTGATGGCATGAAAAACTACTCTGAATTAAAAATCACCAGTAGCTGCTGTACTGCCAGAAGCCTGCAGGTGTCCCCACTCTCCCAGCATAATCCATCATTGAACAGAGACATCAGCCAGTCAAAGGGTAGAGTTCCTGATTAGGTTTCAGCTAAATTCCTTTGTATAATCACACACATGTACCAGCAGAATTGTTCTTTTTCTATTAAAATGCATTTCTTGATGTATTTAAGAGTGGTAAGTGGGTGTAGTTTTATTAAGAATGGTAAACTGGTTTAACCTATCACTGAATCCCTTCACCCTGCTAGATTTTCCATCCCATTGCCTGTCAACAATCATTAAACTCGCTGAAATTATGCAAATGAGACACACCCATCGCTGCCAATCAAGGAGGGTCAGTTTTTTTTTATTCATTCAGGGAACGTGGGCTTCCCTAACTGGGCCAGCATTTATTGTCCAGCCCTAGTTGCCCCTGAGAAGGTGGTGGTGTGCTGCCTTCCTGAACCGCTGCAGTCCGTGGGGTGTAGGTACACCCACAGTGCAGTTAGGGAGGGAGTTCCAGGATTTTGACCCAGCGACAGTGAAGGAACAGCAATATATTTCCAAGTCAGGATGGTGAGTGACTTGGAGGGGAAACTCCAGGTGGTGGTTTTCCCATGTTGCTGCTGCCCGTGTCTTTCTAGGTGGTAGTGGGTCGTGAGTTTGGAAGGTGCTGTCTAAGGAGTCTTGGTGCACCTTGTAGATGGTACACACTGATACCACTGTGCGTCAGTGGCGGAGGGACATTTTTACACAGAAAGGACTTTTCAGCCAGTCGCATTATTTTTGGTTTCTGCTTCAGGAACAATAAGGTGCAGTGACAAATCTGTCCGATGACCGCAACTAAAACCTACGTTATCGCTCAAGGAGATGTTGCAGTCTGGCTGCGCCAGGAGGACTTTCACAATCTCCACACGTCCATGTTCACAGGCACACATCAGCGCAGTGGAGCCCTCGTTGTCCTGACTGTTAACATCAGCTCCACAGTCCAGCAAGGCTTTCACCATCTCAATACGTCCATGGCTGACAGCCAGCATCAAGGCTGTCTGACCCGCCTAGGGGAGAATAAAAGACATTTTTCAGTTTTGTTCTACACATTTGGGTTTTACCTCCATCTCTTCCCTTGAACCAGGCTTTGAACATCAGCCTCATAAGTGAGAATTCCCTCCTTACAACCCAAGCGTGAGCTTACCTGCAAAATATCTGGCAACGTAGCGATGCCCGGGAACCAAACATAAACCAGTGACTGTATTTAGTTACGGCAGGACAGACAGCATCTGTGGAGAGAGAAACAGAGTTAACGTTTCAGGTTGATGGCCTGAACTCGAATGAAAGGTCATCATCCTGAAACGCTAACCCTATTTCTCTATCCACAGGTGCTGCCTGACTTGTTGAGTATTTCCAGCATTTTCTGTTTTTATTCCAGTTTTCTGAATTATTTAGCCTACTGGATAGGGCACAGACCCTCCGTGGTCTCTTATACTTTAGGAAGGTGGTAGCAAAAACAGTCAGATTGTAGCTCAGTCTATGAACTACGGCACAGATGATAAGTAGCAATTTAGAGTTTACTTACAACCCCTCAATCCAAAAACAATTAATTTATATCTCTATTGACAAAGTATAAGGAACAGGCAAGAGATCAACTACTTCCTGGCTTTGCTGAACTTGAATTTCAACTCCGACCAATGTTATTCACTCACTAATGCTGAACTTAGGCCCGTAAGACTCTTACATTAAATTGTGTTGCAGTCTCCAGCTCCTATCTAGATGGCCTCAGAGGAACTGATAAACTTGGAGATATACTTCCAAGCCTTTGAAGTTCAACCAGCAACAATGGAAATCAATGGAATCTCTGGCAATTGCAACTGGCTGTCAGCAATCCACATGATTCTATAACATGTGGGATGTTTGTTGACTGGAGGGGTTTTGCATCCTTTGAAGTTAAAACAGGTGATGCACAAAAACAGAAAGTTTCTTTCCTTGGGAGCAAGTTTATCAATGGAACACAATAACATCCTGAAATTCCTTCAGATGTGAAGCAACTAGCTATTGGCTAATGCCATCCAGCACTCATTGTAATTTCAGAGGGCCCAGGACAAAGTCTCTGGTTAGTGTTTTCTATTTATCCAAAACTAAATGGTGTTTGTGACAGTATAGCAAACTGTAAAGTATATTCGCTGTCATCCAGCGAAAAGCAAGTTCGCAGTAAATAAAAATCAAAGTGACCAGGTGTCAACAATAAATAGAATATCCTATGAGTCGAACTGTGATTGAATGGGTTCTCAGTTTATAAGGCATCTGTGTGCACCGTGATCAAGATGGATGGTAAACAATCTGCAAATACAAAATCCCAGGGCATAATGTTGATATTTTTTAATTGTTCTCAGGATGTGGCCATTGCTGACAAGGCTGCCATTTATTGTCCATCTCTTGAGAAAGTGCTGGTGAACCATCTTCTTGAACCACAGCAGGCTGTGTGGTATAGATACTTCCTGCATGTGGCAGAATCTGCGGATCACATGTTGGGCTTATCTGCCATTGCAGGATCCATGGAACTGGAGTGGACACAAATCATCCTCGATCCCGAGGGACTGACCAAGGAGGAGATGGTAGGTGCTGCCTCAGTGATGTGAGGAGGGAGTTCCAGGATTTGAACCAGTGACGACGAAGGAATGGCATTATTGTGTCACACCTCCGGAATGTCACAACAAAAACTTTCACTGGGAGTGTCAAGACACTCAGTCCTGTGGGCTCTGAATGAACAGCTGAGGGAAAGGAGTGAACAGAACTCTCCATGCATCCAGATGCCCTGACCTTGGCTGGAGAGTCACCAACAAGCTTACAACCCAGTTGCACAGGCAGGTCCTGAACAACACATGGAGGAATGATAATTCAATTGGAAATTGAGATAAAGGAGGATTTGGACTGTCTGAGAATGGATTACTTGGGCCTCCCAACCTACCCCTGTGCAGCTCTAGAGGAATCACAAATAATATCAGTAATCTTCTATTCAAATAGTTTCCCACGATCAATAACACCTGAGAGAGCCTGATTTAGTTGATGGGAGTATGACAAAATGCACTTGCTTTGATTGAGTCAGAGAAACAGGAGGAAGGACCAAGCTCTTCGATGGTTCAATTTTACACTGACTATGCTGACAGAGACCTGTGATGAGGCTCAGTGTTCAAACCTGTGCTGATAAAACCATGCAATCAGCTCCTGCTTGGTAAGCATTTCCTCAGGAATTACATTTCACATTTAAACCCTGAAGAATGTCGTCTCCATACAATTTGGGGACACTTACTCTCACAATTAGGAATTACACAGTACAGGAGACTGGGGGCCGTGTGTGTCCCTGGGAGACCGGGGGGAGCCGTGTGTGTCCCTGGGAGACCGGGGGCTGTGCTCAGACATCACGGGTACCCTCCTATTAAACACGAGGGAGGTCGCTGTACTGTGTGTGTGACTGATATATTTGTGTGTTGGATAGCATACACTTTGCATAGCTTCGTCACTGAGTTTCGGTTTGTTTTAAGGAAGCAGCTCCTGTTATAAGTTTTGTCAGTTTCACGCATATTCACTTGGCACAATGTTAATTTCCACCATAGGTATTCACCTGACTGGCTTTGGCATTGACATTTCCCAAATTGAATAACTGCCTCACAACATTCATCTCTGCATCAGTTTCCATGGCAGCCAGCGCAGCGAGCATGATAGCAGTGTAACCCGCCTTGTTCTGCCAGTCAACATTACAGACAGCTGAAAAATAAAAATAAGAGATCCGAAAGATTGTTTTAAAAGAGGAAGGCTACAGATATTGCACAACCGCCGAGTGGCATTGTAGTCTCTACCCCTGGCACTACACGACCACCCCTGGAACCATGCACTGGCACATCATAGTCCCCCACTATAGCCAAATATCAATCAATTTACAGCAATTGCACCCTTAAATAAATCTGAAGCAGTGTGATTGGTACATGGCAGGCATTTTCCCATTAGAGAAGAAGGAGGAGATGTTAAGTTAAAATAAGCTTGATGCTCACACATCAGTTTTTAAGTCACGTGTTGATCTCTTGGTGTGTGCTGCTAAAACAAACCTTTTTAGTTCGAGTCATAACTTATTGATACATCAACAATATGATAACATTCAGGAGAGGGCCACATGGGGAAATATTTCAAATGCCAGCTGGGAATTTTGTCATCACCCCCATCACCCTCCACATGCCATTGGCCCTGCGCTGCCACCCAACCTTACACCCTTCCCACTCACCTTCCCAAGCCCCCACCCACACTGTGCCTCACCCCTTCCTCTAACCCAGGTTTTTACTGAATTAGTGAACAGCAGATTCTGAACTCACCAGTGTCCAGCAGGAGTTTCACGATCTGGAAGTTGGAGTGAGAGACACAGTAGTGCAGGGCCGTATTGCCGTTTCCATCAGACAGGTTGACCACATATTTCAGGATAGCTGGTGACATCTCTGCGAAGGCCATTAGATAATCGGCTACCGCCTGGGGAGAGGCTGACTTCTGGCTGGAGGCTCTAAACCACTCCTGCTGGATCGCGTTCAAGCTGGACATCTGCAAACACACAACAAGAGTGCTCAGAGAGCATCCAGGACCGTTGCTTTTGACTTTCAGCCCATGTACTCTCAACTGCTTCCACCCAAAATCTAATCGCCCAGGCTGGGAGCTGGAGCCAGCTGACCACACGTTCCTGTACCTTCTCCAAATGAACCCACCCACAACATTCATCTCTGCATCAGTTTCCATGGCAGCCAGCGCAGCGAGCATGATAGCAGTGTAACCCGCCTAAGTATAGGCCGTTAACAGATGCAGTCTGTGTCAGCCCATAGCAGCAAATAACCGAAGCAAAAACAGCTTGGATTAATCTTCACTTGACATTTTAGAAAGGGGGATTTTAAAACGCAAACAGTGGACAGGATCAGCTTTGGGAGTCATTAAAATCAGCACAAGTGTCAGCCTGTCTGGAAGGCCTCTTCTAGGTTTAATGCAGGATGTCTCGATATGTGTGTGCAACCCCCTCACATGAGGCAGAATATTTCTTATCATACTTAAATGAGACAAATCCTTTGAGATTTTAACTGGGAATTGAACATAGACGGCAAGGAGAGTGTACAGCAATTCATGGGTCTCAGGCAAATTCAGTCATTCAGACATCATTACTCATTACTCTCAACTACTCTCTTGCCTCCAACTGGGAAAGGGACCATTTGTTGAGAGTACTTGCATTCAGCCATATTGAGCATTTTGGAGATTTTGAGACTCGAGATCAGGATTACCACGGCTGCCTTAGATTGTACTGAGGATGAGGAGCAAGATGACCATCACATCTGCAACAGCCACAGCCCACTGTGGAGAAAACTGGGGCTGATCCACAGACAGGAGATCAGCAGCAGAGGGAGAGAGAGGGAGCAGAGAGAGAGAGAGGAAAGAGTAGTGAGAGGTGGAGAGGGAGCAAAGAGAGAGTGAGGGGGAAGCAGAGAAAGGAGGGGGGCAGAGAGAGAGAGGGGGAGCAGGAAAGAGAGAGAGAGGAAAGAGTAGAGAGAGGTGGAGAGGGAGCAAAGAGTGAGGGGGGAGCAGAGAAAGGAGGGGAGCAGAGAGAGGAGGGGGAGCCGGAGAGAGAGAGGGGGGAGCAGGAGAGAGAGAGGGGGGCAGCAGGAGAGAGAGAGGGAACAGTGAGAGAGAGAGAGAGAGAGAGAGCAGTGAGAGAGAGAGGTGGATCACACAGAGAGAGAGAGGGAGCAGTTAGAGTGAGAGGGAACAGTGAGAATGAGAGGGAGCAGGAGAGAGAAGAAGGAGAGTGAGGAGCAGAGAGAGAGAAGGATGAGGGCCCCTAAGTGCCCACATCCCCCCAGGCCAAGCTATGCCCATTTACCCATTATACACTATATAGAAACAATGAATCCTATAGTGACAATAGGATATATAAAAATGTTTTAAAAAGTCACTCATTAAGAACGTTCCTTTAAAAAAAACCCTCCTTTTTACTATTGCCCAATAAAAGTGTCAATCATCCAGGCCCTTTAAAGTATCAAAAGCTGAAACTGCAAGTACTCGAGACTCTTTATCTTGCGTAAATAAACATTGTGCAATTAACAGAAAAGACCAGAGAGCCCAACCTGTCAATCAAGCAATGCTTTCCTTGGGGCACAGCTGTTTCAGCACTCTAATGGATGTCTGGGCTCTCAGCTAAGAATACATAATGAAGCTTGGCATGGGGGGGGGGGGGACATGACAGGCCATAGGCAGTGGTTGGGGCTGGGGGGGCATATTGGCATTGGCATGAGGAGGAAATTTTGAACTTACCTTTCAAAAGGTTCCCTCATACAGGTTATGGTTCAGGAGGGGCTGTGAACCACGACTTTGAAAAGTTGACCTGACTCCATGGTAATTGTGGTGGACGAGGACATGCCTGTCTTTGCAATGGAGCCGGCCAGGTTGGGGGTGCAGGGTGTGGGCTCAGGTTCCAAACCAGCCTGCACCCTAAAAAGGCATTCCATAAAATCCGAAACCCCAAGAATGGAGCCAAGAATCCTGGAATCGGGTCCTGGCTGCCATTTTCAACTCTCCATGGAATCACCCCGACGCCATGAAAATCCAGCCCAAAGTCAGGAACACGACAGCTGACTTGCATACAGCAAGATCCCACAAAAGGTCCAATGAGATAATAATCAGATAATCTGTTTCAGTCATGTAGGTTGAGAGATAAATATAGGACATGATAGCGGGGAGAACTCCCCAGGTCTTTGAAACAGCACCATGTGATCTTTTCCAACCACCTGAGGTTTAATGTCATATCAGTAAGACAGCGCCTCTGAGAGTGCTGCGTTCCTTCAGTATTCCACTGGAGTTATCAGCCTGGATTTAATCCTCAAGCCTGTGTTAGGATTTGAAGCCACAGTCTTGCGACTCAGAAGCAAGAGTGCTACCCACTGAGCCAGGGCTGACACAATTATCCCCACACAAGCCTTTAACCCCACCTCACCATGGCATCACTATCGACACCACAGCCATGGCACGTGAGGATGCTCACCACTTCCTTACTCTTCACTGGGTTCGGGTCATTGAAATGATTCTTCAGGATCAGGCACACTTCTCGCATCTTCAGACTCAGCTCAAACCTGCAGGAAAATAACCCACTGAAGAATCAGGACAGCAAACAAACCCTCTAAACATCCAACATGCTCAGGGCAGAAGTGTTTAACGGAACACAGGACACACTGCAGCCTACAAGCATCGACCAAATACTCCTCAAAATCCTTGGCTGTGTAACTAGAGGCACAGGCTACAAAAAGAAGGGGCTTATGCTAAAAATACATCCAGCTGGAGTATTGTGGCCAATTCTGGGCACCATTCTTTAGGAAGGATGTCAAGGTCTTGGAGAGGATGCAGAGAAGAAAAACTTCAATTGTACCAGGGATGAAAGATCTTAGTTACATGAAAGACTAGAGAAACTGGGACCCTTCTCCAAGAGGAGGTTTGATAGAGGTGTTCAAAATCATGGAGAGTACTGAGAGTTTCCCCATATTTACTCTGTTTCCAATGGCAGCTGGGTCAACAACCAGGGGATTGGTGAAAGAACTAGAGGCGACAGGAGGAAACATTTCCTTAAGCAGCAAGATGTTACAATCTGCAATGATGTCTGAAAGGATGGTGGAAGCAGACGCAATAATAACTTTCAAAAGGGAACACTTGAAGGGGAGAATATATGCAGGGGTAGGGGGGGAAGAGCTGGGGAGCGGGGCTAATTGGATAGCTCTTTCGAAGAAATAGCACAGGCACAATGGACCGAATGGTCTCCTTTTGTGCTGGGTCATTGGATTGTTTTTATACATTTTATGATCCTTTACAGGCAATGCCAGGGGCATTGGACAGATAGCGGGTAAAAGAGTGAAGCTGACCAGAGGGCCAGTAGATATTGAGGTTCTTGAAGATTGGTGGCTGGGGGGTGGGGCGGGGGAATGGGGCATGGGGTGGTGAGGGGGAGATAGGCAGTAGGGAGCGAGGTGGATGGGGGAATGAGGGGCTGATAGGGAGAGAGATGGCAGGATAGTGGGAGGGGTGTCTGGAGTGATAGCAAGAAGGGTGGTTGGGATCAGGTTTGTCCATATAGGGAGGGATTGTGCACTATATGTTAGGCAAAAAAAACCCTTATGCGTGAAGGAGCCCTAGCTTGGTTTGGAGACTTAAACACCTCCATGGGTTCCACATGCATCAGGCGCCCAGCTCACCAAATCAGTTGTCACGGCAATGGTAGGTTTGTGGTATGAGTTATGTAGTTCTGTAAGCCCTAGCTGAATTGCTGCAAATGGGGCGTTAATTTTGTCTGAGAAAGCCAGCTAAGCTCGTCCAGTATTGAGCTACGGGTTTAAAATCAGGAAAATACTTACAAATGCTTAATATCATGGTCAATCTTAGATATTTAGAAATCTATAATGTAACCTTAAAATAAAAATAAAAAGGCAGAAAATTTGAATAATTGCATAAGGCCTGCTTGGCACTTTGGGCCCTCAAAGCTGCGGCTGGGATAGGGTTTGCGGTTTAAGTGCAGCCAATCCAAACCCAAACAGAATGAAGGATGTCTGGGTTCAGACCATCGGGAACAGTCTGGACGGAACTCCAAACCACAGGAGTGGATTTCAGCGAGATCAGGGGCTCTGGTTTGCTAAGGTTGAGTCTAACTGTGGACGTGGAAGATTCACACCAGCCAACAGAAGCAGCAAGTCACTGATCTCAGGAAGGAAATGGTGTGTCAGAGTCAAGCTAAAGAAACAAATTTTCCAAACCAGGAAACAGGAGAGTGGGGAGATAAGGAGAGTTCAACCCCACAAACAAGGCACGTGTCAACAAATGAAGCACTAACAGAACTGGACACAATGCCTGCAGGAATGTTCTTAGCAGCCAGTTATATTAAAACACGTGAGAAAACAACACAAAGTTTAAAATCAAAAAGTAAACTTTTATAAATTTCAAGGATCTGGAACAGCAAGAATCCAAAAACAAAGCAGCATAGTTATCGCCAGATATACTCAGTTTATGAACTCATTCCCACAAATAAAGACAGGCCACACAATCACCTGTAGAAAAAGTCTATCTAAAACCACAGCCAGACACAGCACAGCTGGAGAGTGACCAGCACAGGACTCTGTCCGCCACAGAGATGTACATCAGGAAGAATTTGGGAGCTATAGCCCTAATTTTCTCTAGAAACTTTACGGGCAAATATTGAAAGCCTGAACTTAGTGATCTTTCAAGTCTTTTCCCAAATATTATAAAATTAGGGTTGAATTGCACCCACTGATTCAGTTCAGTGTTCACATGATCCAACCATGTGGCAGCATTCTGTATGGCATAGTCCTAACTTCAGACCCTTAATCTGAATGATTAATTGGAGCTGGGTTGCTCTAAAGTGACAAATGTGTTGTACGAGAACTCCTGTATTTAATGATTTACATCACCTTAGGTGCCCTGATACAATTTCCTTCTACCTGATCAGTGTTATGGAATGTGTTTGTTGGGGGAATTAGTGTGTGTGTATTGACTGGTTGATGCAAGTGTGGCTGTTGATTGGTTGATGTTAATGTGCGGGTGCTGATTGGTTGATGTTAATGTGCAGGTGCTGATTGGTTGATGTTAAGGTGCGGGTGCTGATTGGTTGATGTTAACTGGCGGGTGCTGAATGGTTGGTGTTAATATGTGGGTGCTGATTGGTTGGTACTAAAATGCAGGTACTTATTGGGCATTGCTCAAAGAAAGAAGAGAGAAATTTGCATTTTTATAGTGTTATTTTTATAATCACGGTCATCTCAAAGCACTTTAGAACCAATGGAGTACTTTTTGAAGTGTAGTCACTGCAATAATGAGGGGCAGGATATTACGCTCATCAGGCGGATGTGCATGCTTGCGCGATATTTCAATCGGCAGGCACGCGCGGGAGTTGGCAGTGCACCCACTGACAATTAACAGGCATATTAAGGCCATTAAAGATCTAATTGAATGAAATTCAGGCAGGTGAAAAGGCCAAGTGGGATGAGGTTTCGATTAGTCATTGAAAAATTTTTAATTCGTTTTTAAACTAATTTTTAACATGTCCCTGCTCATGTGACTATGTCACATGAGGGGATATGTTATTAACTTTTTAAAAAAAAAAAATTTTTACTTTCAAAAACCTTCATCCCCGAGACAGCTCTGTGCCTCAGGGAGCTTATCCTGCGTGTGTCCATGACCTTCTGTGCTCGCCTTCCTCCCCCCACCCCCACCCCACACAGGCAGCACTGAACGCTGCGGCACATGTTTGATGCTGGGTAGACTTTAATTGGCCCACCAGTGTGAAATTGCGGTCAGGCCCCGATCGCTTTCACAGCCGCTCCCAGGCCCACCCACCGCGCCACCCGACGAGGGCAAAATTCTGCCCGAGGCAAAATAGCAACTAATTTGCACACAGAAAGCCCCATAAACAGCAACAATCTGCTTTTGTGATGTTGACTGAGGGAATAAATATTGGCCAGGGCTCTTCGAAACAGCACCTTAGGATCTTTTACAGATGGGGCCACAGCTTAACATCTCATCGAGAGAATAGCATCTCCATACGGCACTGGAGTGAGATTTGAACCCAAAACCTTGTGACTTAGAGGCAAGAGTGCTACCAGCTGAGCCACCACACAACTGACTCCTAACACCCTGAATTCTCACTCTATCTATCTCCATGTCTATTGTGACATCATGGTGTTTTTCCTTCATTGTAAATTGCGTGTCACCCACAGTGACTATCAGTTTCCAGCTCCTTCCCTGGCATATTTTCTAATTACACCTGGCCCTGCAGTTTCCAGTTGTTGAACTGGTCATGGCTTCCAGCTGCCCTGTTGGTATGAGGCCAATTACCAGCTGCCCTTGTGGTTTGCTTTCCAGTTTCTAGCTGCCCCACGACCATGAGGATCAGCTACCTCCTTGACATAGTTCTAGTTAATCTGCATGCACTGTTTCAAACTGCTCTGTGGACTGTATTAACAGATCTGCTGTGTATTTCCAGCATTTCCTGCCTTTCTTTCTGTTCTGTGGCAGCAGTTTCTTTTGTTGCTCTTCTATTTGATTTGTTATGATGATGCACATTCCTGTTTTGCTGCACATTCCTGATTCCAGTCTCGTGTTAATCTAATCTTATCAGTTTCTTTTTATTCCTTCTACGTTGGAGTCAGAGGTTCTGCTCACAGTCACATCTGCAGAGCCCAGGTATTATTCTAAGTCACAGCATAAATGATTCTTTCTGCAGGCAGGATGGTTGGAGATGATTGTCCTGCATCCAACACGGCAAACATTCAAAATACAAAGCAGAAGCGACCTAGAGATCTCTTCACCAACAAATATCAGCAGTCAGGTGAAACAATCTGACAGAACGGGGCAGATTATAACAATCTTAACCATCCGAAGATGTAACATAGCTTAATTTTTCTTCTTTTGCTGTAATTACCACCAGAATCACTATTGGCGGGCTTTGAACTGACTGGAAATGGGTTTTGCTCACTCATTTCTCCTCTAGTCGCCTCATTCAACAGTTTCAGCTGTATACCATGATTGAGATCAGCCAGACTAGCTGAATTCAAATTGAAACTTGGACCTTTGAGATCCGAATGGTTATCACTGTTTTAAACAGCTAAGCATTGAGAAACAGGTTCCAGGTCCTACATACACTTTTAAACTGTAATTCTAAGTATATTCATGAGTTTATCATGTAAGTGGGGATATAAGTAACATTTCCCTTTCCCCATGCCACAAAAGCGAGGGTATAATATCAAATTCCAGCTTTGTTTATTTTGCTGAAAAAAGGAACAAGCTGTCGGAGCTTTTCATCTTGCCCTCATCAGGATAGCTCACAAGAATTTTCCAACTGTAATGGGGGAACAACAATTTATACTGCATGAGAAGAGAGTGCTGATTGGTTGGCAACTGATCAGCACTCTCTTCTCATGCAGTATAAATTGTTGTTCCCCCGTTACAGTTGGAAAATTCTTGTGAGCTATCCTGATGAGGGCAAGACGAAAAGCACCGACAGCTTGTTCCTTTTTTCAGCAATATTCAAGGTCTGTACCACCAAGCGATTCTTTGCTTTTTTGTTTCATTGGTCAAAAGTTCAAATTGTTTTAATGATTTAGGTATTAGAACAAATTAATAAACTTATTCTCACTTTTCCTTGACCTCCTCTTCTTCGCATCTCTTCTCTTCTCTCTCCTGTCTGCTCTGAGCAGGCATTTTCTCCTTCTCTTTATCCCTGCATTGTTCAGTAGATTCACAGTTGTCACTGTCACTGCCATCCAGGTTTGCAATGCCATCTTCATCTGAACTGTCACAGCAATTTCCCAACTCACTCTCCGAACTGTCTCCAGCCACCTTGTCCGAGCTCTCTTCGCCACTTGATTCCTCGCTTGAAGTTGACTCATATCTGTAATTTTAAATGCAACAAGATTTTTGTTGTGACTATTGCCAGAAATGGTGGCATAATGGTTATGTTGCTGGACTAATAATCCAGATGCCTGGGCTGATAACTTAGAAGTTTAGGTTCGAATCCCACTTGAGACCTTTAAATTCAATTATTTAAGTGAATATGAAATGAAAGGTTATTATCAGTAATGGTGACCATGAAACTATTGGATTGTTTTGAAAACCCATCTGGTTCACTATAGTGTAGCCTATATGTGACCCTTAATTGCCTTCTGAAATGGCCCAGGAAGCCACTCAGTTGTCAAGCAGGTGATTCACCCATCTCCTCAAGGACAATTAGGAAGGGCAACAAATGCCTACATCCTGAGTCTTAATATAAAAATGCTTCTAGATATCATAATCCCCTGGAATGTCACATCCTGTTGTAATGTGTGTAGTCTCAGGAATCATCTGCAGTCAAATAATCACTAATAGGATCATAAAGAGAAAAGGCTCTTTGGATAATTCAATCTGTTCACTGTGCCCAACAACATTGCAGAATGTTCCTTCATGCCCATTGAACTGTCAATGTACATTTAGACATTTAGCCACTTAGTAGTATAAAACCTGAATATTTCTGAAAGGAGAGACATTCTGTCAAAGCTTTTCATCTTATACTCAACCAGGACAGATGCAAGAGTGCCAAATTTCAAAGGGAGCAATAATTTATACTGCATGAGCAAAAAGTGCTGATTGGTTGGCAAGTCAACTCTGACTGGTCAAGGCATTGCCACAGAGAATGCACCAGAGAACTATTATCCCCCATGGTGTCATATTTACAATGCACATTGGACAATCTAGGCCCAACCATCTTCAGCTGCTTCATCAATGAGCTTCCTTCCACCATAAGGTCAGAAGTGGAGATGTTCACTGATGATTGCACAATGTTCAGCACCATTTGCGACTCTTCACTGTCCAAAAGCAGCAAGATCTGGGCAATGTCCAGGCAGTAACATTCAAGCCACACAAGTGCCAGACAATGACCATTTCCAACAAGAGAGAATCTAATCATCGCCCCTTGACCTTCAATGGCCTTATCATCACTGAATCCCCCACTATCAACATCCTGGGGGTTACCATTGACCAGAAACTGAACTGGGCCAGCCATATAAATACTGTGGCTACAAAAGCAGGCCAGAGGCTAGGAATCCTGCGGCGAGTAACTCACCTCCCAAAGCCTGTCCACCATTTACAAGGCACAAGTCGGGAGTGTAATGGAATATTCCCCACTTGCCTGGATGAGTACAGCTCCAGCAATGCTCAAGAAGCTTGACACCATTCAGGACAAAGCAGCCCACTTGACTGGCACCACATCGACAAACATTCACTCCCTCCACCACCGATGCACAGTAGCAACAGTATGTACCATCTACAAGAGGCACTGCAGGAACTCACCAAGGCTCCTTAGCCAGCACCTTCCGAACCCATGACCACTATCATATAGAAGGACAAGGGCAGTAGATTCATTGGAACACCACCACCTGGAAATTCCCCTCCAAGTCACTCACCATCCTGACTTGGAAATATATCACCATTCCTTTGCTGTTGCTGTGTCAAAATCCTGGAACGTCCTCCCTAACAGCACTGTGGGTGTACCTACACCACAGGGACTGCAATGGTTCAAGAAGGCAGCTCATCACCACCTTCTCAAGGGCAACTAGGGATGGGCAATAAATGCTAGCTTAACCAGTGAAGCCCACATCCCTTGAATGAATAATAAAAAGTATATTCCCTGTGGCCTATTACCTATTAAAACACAGGTAATTTTATCTCTTCATGTTTTATTGCGATTAGCCATTGTTGTAACCACTAACCAGATCACAATATATTCAACAAAAGGAGTGGTATTTAATGGAGCATCACTGGGGCTGCAATGCCTCCTGCTGGTAATAAACCTGCCCAAGGCTAAGGATTGCTGATGAACCCAGACCTCAGTTGAGTGACGATGTGAGGGGGAGCACGGGGTAGGGCCGGCAGCAAGGGCAGGGTGTAGCTCTCAGAGGGCCCCACCCCACCCCGATGCCCCAGGTCCCTCAATCAGGCACTGAGTGCCTTTGAATGAGGGACCACCCCGAAAACTCACAATCAACCCTAGGGTTTGTTTTCCAGGGCTTCCCGCATGGTGAATTCCTCACCTGCCAGCAGTTGAATACCAATGGTGATGGGATGAGACCTTTATGTGGGCGTTAATTGCCAGTTAGGGGCCTCAATCAGTAGCAGGACAGGAAGGCTGTACAACGAGCCTTCTCTCCATGGACTTAATCTGGGCAGAGGTGGGATCTCTACCTGTCAATCTCCCGTCTGATTAAATGCATTCCCCGCCACACCCCCGCCCCCCCACCCCCACCCCACCACCACCTAACTTGACATGGGGGAGGGCATTAAATTCCACCCAAGATTACTATTGCCATGAAATATGTCGATACAGTCCTATCTCATACAACCCAGGATCACAGACCAAATCAGTGCAATTAGAAAACTTGATGGTGTGAAAACATCCAGGACAGACTGTGAATAGTAAATGTAGGAAAGCAATTTTCAGACAGTCATCAAGCCTTGGGATTCAGGTGATGACTATAATCAAATGGAATTTTACTCATTTCAGCCTATTTAAATTCAACCATCTAGAACAGAAACTTGTATATCTATCTCACTAAATCCTTGATTGGTGTAATTTAGTTAATCACATTTTATAATCCATTAGTCCATATGTATTTATACAGCACTTTTCATGTGAGAAAACATTCCAAAGTGCTTTATAGCAACATCATAGAACAAAATTGGACACTGACCCACATAAAGAGATTTTAGAACAGATGACCGAAAACTTGGTCAAAGACTTGTTTTTAAGGAATGTTTTAAAGGAGGAAAGCGAGCTTGAGAAATGGAGAGGTGTTGGAAGGGTATTCCAGAGTTTGGGACATAGGCAACTGAAGACATGATTGTGCAATTGGCAGATGGAATATAATGTAGGAAAATGTGAGTTTATGCACTTTGGCAGGAACAATAGAGGAGCTGAATATTATTTAAATGGAGAAAGACTGCAGAAAGCTGCAGCATAAAGGGATTTAAGGGTCCTTGTGCATGAATCCCAAAAAGCTAGCATACAAGTTCAGCAGGTAATAGGGAAGGCAAATGGAATGTTGGTCTTTATTTCAAAGGGAAGGGAGTAAAAAAATAGGGAAGTCTTTCTAAAACTATGCAAGGCACTAGTTAGACTACACCTAGAATACTGTGAACAGTTTTGGTCCCCTTCTCTAAGGAAAGATATACTGGCATTGGAGGCAGTCCAGAGAAGGTTCACTAGGTTGATCGCGGGGTGTGGAGGGATTTTTTTTATGAGGAATGGTGAGTAGGTTTGGCCCGTATTCATTGGAGTTTAGAAGAATGAGAGGCGACCTTATTGAAACATATAAGATTCTTAGGGGGCTTGACAGGGTAGATGCTGAGAGGCTGTTACCCCTTGTGGGAGAGTCTAGACAGAGGGCATAATCTCAGAGTAAGGGGTCACTCACTTAAGACAGAGGTAAGGGGGAGTTTCTCCTCTCAGAGGGTAGTGAATCTGTGGAATTCTTTACCACAGAGGGCTGTAGAGGCTGCATCATTAAGTATCATTAAGTATATTCAAGGCTGAGATAGACAGATTTTTAATCTGTAAAGGAATCAGGGTTATGGGGAAAAGGCAAGAAAGTGGAATTGAGGAATATTAGATCACCATGATCTCACTGAATGGCAGAGCAGACTCGATGGGCTGAATGGCCTACTTCTGCTCCTACGCCCTACGGTCTTATGGTCTAATTATAAACATGAAGGATCCTTGATTTTATGTTTCAATCAAGTCGCCTCTTAGAAGAGTAAGAGGCGACTTGATTGAGACATATAAGATCCTGAGGGGTCTTGACAGGCTGGATGTGGAGAGGATGTTTCCTCTTGTGGGAGAATCTAGAACTAGGGGGTCACTGTTTAAAAATAAGGGGTCGCCCGTTTAAAATGGAGATGAGGCAAATTTTTTTTCTCTCAGAGGGTAGTGAGTCTTTGGAGCTCTCTTCCTGAAAAGGTAGTGGAAGCAGAATCTTTGAATTTTTGAAGGCAGAGGGGATAGATTCTTAGTAATCAAAGGTGTGATAAATTATCAGGGGTAGGCAGGATGCAGATTTGAGGTTCCTATCATATGATCTTATTAAATGGCAGAGTAGGCTTGAGGGGCAGAATGGCCTACTCCTGCTCCTTGTTCATATGTTCAAGAGGTCAGAATTAGAGGAGCGCAGACAACTTGGAGGGTTGTGGGGCTGGAGGAGATTACAAAGGTAGGGAGGGGTGCAAGGCCATGGAGAGATTTGAAAAACAAGGATGAGAATGTTAAAATCAAGGCATTGCTTAATCGGTATCCAATGTTGGTCTGAGAGTACAGGGGTAATGGGTGAAAAGGACTTGGTGCAAGTTAGAACACAGGCAGCAGAATTTTAGATGATCTCAAGTTTACAGAGGGTAGAATGTGGGAGGCTAGCTGGCAGTGTGTTGGAATAATTGACTACAGGTAACAAAGGTAAAAATGAGGGTTTCAGCAGCAGATAAGCTGGGACAGGGGCAGAGTCAGGCAATGTTATGGAGGTGGAAGTAGTCAGTCTTAGTGATGGTGCAGATGTGTGGTCAGAAGCTCATCTTGGGTCAAATGTGACACCTAAATTGCCTCACAGAGTTGCCAAGGAGAGGGATGGAGCCAGTGGCTAGGGAATGGCATCTGTGGCGGGGTCTTCCTAATTTTTAAACCACTGTTAAATGTGTAAGTCATTCACATCAATATAACAATAATACTTTGGACTAATAGTTGTAATTACTTACTCTCCATTCAAAAGACCAACAAATTGTAGGTTTTTTTTGCCGACATTTGATTCTGTTTTGTTTGACCCATCCTTCTTTTTCATGATTGACTTCAGCACTCCTGTTAGAAACAGACTGGTATAATGACGGTGGTTCCAATTGTTCAGCATATCTAATACAAAACAGCCAGACAGCAGTCGTATAGAAAAGCATTATCCGAAACATCTCTGTAATGGCTATTTGGCTTTAAAACAGCAAAACATGAATGAGTTCTACTACCAAAACACATAGCTCTGACCCGAGTTCAGCAGCACTGCCAAATGCAGGTTCCCATTAGCTCCATGACTCCACTCCTGTTAACAATCCTTAGTTAATCAACATGTAACCTGGACATGCAAAATAGCTGGTTGAGGTTTGGAAATTTGAGCTATGACCTCTGAAATTAAAACTGTGGCGGCTGATGTTGTAACACTTGTTGTAAGTCCCCTTCCCCCATCTTGTGGGATAATTTGTCTGTGTACTTCACTAAGACTATTTACTGTGTGGTCCATAAACACCTGAATTGACATTGGATTGAAAGAAGGTTTAGAAAAGTATTCTTCTAGTTTCAATCTTCAAGATGCAAAATCAATCAATTATTTCTGATTAGATTTCTATCCAAAGGATGTTATATTTCATTAAATTATAAAACCAGACTCACCTTTGGTAGGACTGACCATGTGCTGCTGTTCCATGGGCCTTTGCACATTTCCCTCAGTAACTGCATTTCTCTCACGCACAACCTGCAAAGATGTGCTACAGAGCTTGATTGCAACATGATCCTCTTGGACCATGTCCTTTGATAAGCTCACCCTAGTCACCTGGTCCTTAACCTTATGCTTAATGTCACAATCTTTTATTTCTACACTCTGACTGCCCTGTAACACTTGATCACTATCAATGGTAACATCTTCAATAGTTTCCATCTTCGAATCCACCTTCAGTATTCCTCTGGCTCTCTCTTGTCTAAGTCCACTCCTACTCTGACTGTAAATATCCAAATGTGCATCATCAGTGACCTCTTGTGTAATTGGAGTATCTGGACCAACAGCGACCTCCTGTACTTGTAAGCTGCAGTTAACTCCTACACTGGACATCTGTGGTGTGCAATCCACAGACACATCTATAATGTCCAAGTGATCACCTACTGCTCGACTCATGACTGGAACTCTGGCTTCCTCACTTGCATGGACCATAAGTGGCTGGGCCATTACACTGGCATCGACCATCGTCCTACAAGTGACAAGTGGCACACTCAGCTTTAAGTTGTTCAGTTCGTTATTTGCATCTTCCAGTTCAGCCGCAATCATGGAGATATTTGCTTTTTGACCATCAATAATTTCTTGTAGAAATTCAATTTCCTCCTGTGCCTCAGTGGTGAGTCCCAACATTGACTCAACAACTCCAACACTGACATGTTTCATTTCCATTTCTGGTCCAACCGCTACCTCTTGGGTGGGTCTCTCTGACTTGTAGTAAAAAACAACCTCATTCATGTCCTTCTTCTCTCCTACACCCACTGACTTTAGCAGCACATTTCTGCTTGGAGAAGTTGGAGAACATCCCAGAGATGGGCCTTTAGAGTAGGCTCTGCTCCTTTCAGCAACTGTCAACTTCTCAGTTAGTCTTCTAAGCTCTTTAATTTTACTGGATCGCTTCTCCTCGTTGTCACCAACTAAATCAATATGAAACTCCACCACCTTCCTGGCTTCTGGTTGGTACTGTGCCACATTCCCCGTGCTGTACGACCGCTGCCTGAGGCGGGAGGCTTCGGATTGGCTACTAACTTTTCTTTTTTTCAGCTCAGCTATGAGCTGCCTCTTCTCCTCATCGACTGCAGAGAGTTTCCTCTCCAGATATGGAATCATTTTCACTTGTTCTTCAAGCTCCTTCAGCCTCCTGAGGCCAGCTGCCATTTGCTCACGGATGTGTTGAAGGTGAGCCGGTGTGATATTTGTGACCGGTGAACTTCTTCCCGAGTTCATAGGGCTAAAGCTGAAAAAGCCAGTGAATGACGGATTGGGGGCTGGGTTAACATCACCATTTCCTATGGAAGTGTTTTGTTGAGCAGATGGGGGCGTTTGGCTTTGACTGCATGAATTTATGCCCAATTTGGGCCCAGTGTTCAACAACCTAGGTTTTGGTATGTCTTCAGCAGTCAACTGTTCCTGCTGCAGCCTCCGACTTGTCTCCAGCAATGTCTTTTCCACATGAAGGTTCCTCAGGGAAGATCTTGGGGAAGGTGGTGGAAGAAGACTGTTGACCGGAGGTGGCGACATTGCATTTAAGTACTGACTACAAACAGGATCCTTTATGTCATAAGCAACTGTGTAAGTTCTAAACTTTGGTGTTGTGGGCAATGTTTTAATGTCTTCACTGGTTGAGGAGGACAGTGACTCTGTGGAGGTCCATCCACTAGTACTTGTTGTTGGTTTTATTTTTGGTTTACGATGAATGGTCACTTTCTTCAGAGTGTTTCCACTCTGAATGTCATCAACAAATTTGAGGAAATCCAGGTCTAACTGGAAACCATATGGTGTTTCCACAGCGTATGGGCTCTTTTCGCTGTCATTCAACTCATTATACAGAGCATGACTTCCCAGGTCTAGGGAAAGATAGAACATTGTTAGTAGGTTTGCAGTTAACAATAATGCTGCAGACTTCCACACTGAAATAAATGTTGATTATTTTGCACACAAACAGTACATTTCTTTGCTTTTAATCTGATGTTTGTCTTGATATATCTGGGTTATTTAGTCAGCTAAAAGCATAGAAGAATTTAATCCAGTTTATTGCTTTAAGTAAAGCTATTGAAGGACTGTCCTCTGGATCACAAAATCAAATAAGCAAGAGGTAATTTTAGAATAGTTATAAGGAAATTCTTCTTCACACAAAGAGCAATTGAGGGTTGTTAGTCTCTGGAATTCTATTCCTCAGAGAGCAGTGCAGGCTGGGTCATTGAATATATTCACACTGACTCAGACAGATTTTTGATCTACAAGAGGAGTCAAGGGCATAATCAGATCAGCCATGATCTTCCAGCTCGATGGGCTGAATGGCCTACTCCTGCTCCTACTTCTTATGATCTTATGACATGTGGACTGTTGGAGGCAAAGCCACTGGATTAATTTAGGAAACAATCGGATGCTATGGTAGGACCTCTCTTATTGGATCAATTAAGATGAGCCAAATGGCCTTCTTCATCTGTAATCATTTCATGGTGATGCCATCATGGGAAAAAAACTAGTGGATCAGAAATACAGCCCGGAACACTTCTGCCCAGAGTTCTTTAAATGAGGAATTCCAGTTATCCACATGATTTATGTTGGACATATCCACTGAGTTAAACTCTAATGCAGCTAGTGGAGAATCTATATAAAGACCTGGTACATCCACATTCTTCAGTAAATTGAGTTATGTGCTGCATCCAATGATTTGAATAAACAGAAGCTCAGAATAATGGGTATGTCAGGGATTTGGAAGCTCACATTAGAGATGCTGCAGCTAATTAAGAGAGCTACAGGTTGGTTGGATTCATGGGGGCTTATAGAATAGAAATTATTCCTGTAAAGGAATGGAAGTGTCAACATTTCAGCTCCCAGCTCAGGCTACAAAAATGCCCACAATGCTGATGGGGAGAAGCCTGTTGGTGGCTACAACAGCAGATGAGTGGGTGCTTACCTGGGATACTTAGATTCATTTGTGCCGGTCGTGCCATCTCTCCTCAAATGTTCAGAGTGCCCATGAAATCAACAGGTAATTGTGCTTCCAGTCAATCAGGCAGCCTGGAATAAAACACAATGGAAACATCATCCCACTGCCTTGAATCCAGACACAGTTGGATGCACTGCTGCTCAGAGTTCAGTGGAGATGAATGCTGGTTTTAGTCTCCCACACTGCTCACTTCCTGACCTGACAGCTGTCATGTGAAGGCTATCCAACTGGAGGGTAGAGTTCTGCCTGCTGTCTATCTACGGGGTTTGAAAGCAGACCAACCACAGGATGAGCAGGACCGCATTGGTTTACAGGAGACTTTAACCCAACCTTCCCTCCGGGAAACTGGCAGGACTGGGGCTAATGCTGGTTTTACAGTCCGCCTGGTTTGACTCAACACTGAACTGAACGCAGTAATACTGGAATGAAAACAGAAAATGCCAGAAAAACCCAGCAGGTCTGGCAGCGTCTATGGAGAGAGAAACAGAGTGAACATTTTGAGTCCATGGGCAGAATTTGGTCGTTGTCGGGCGGAGGCAGTCAGGAAGCCAACCGCTGCCTGCGATCAGGGCCGGACCACGATTTCACGCTGGCAGGCCAGTTAAGGCCCTCCCAGCATGAAACACAAGTGTCAGCACTCAGTGCTGCTTGTGCTGGCGGGGGAGATGGGCGAGCGGGGCAATTGGAAAACTTAGTGCATACGCGCGTGTGCACACTTGAAAATCTCCCTGAGACACAGAGCTGCCTCAGGGAGATGAACAGTTTTCCAAAAAAAAACAAAGGTTTATAAAATGTTATCAAACAAGTCCCCTCATGAGACTCTGTCACATGTTATTAATTAAATTGTAAAATTATTATTTTTTTTTATTTGCTGTTGGAAACCTCACCACAGGCGGGATGGGGTTTCCTGAAAAGTGCAAAGGCCACTTGGCCTTCTTGCCTGCTTGGCAACCTAAGGTTGGACATGCAGCGGAAAGTTTAGTTCAATTATCTTTTCGATGGCCTTTTAATTGTTGGCGCGTGCCCGCCAAATGAAATATTGCACAACTGCGCGTTGATGTCAGGACTTTCGCCTGGGGTCAACGCGCATCATTTTACGCTCGAACGGGCCAGGTGCACACCCGCCTGCTGAGATAAAGATTCTGCCCTTTATGACTCTTCAAAGTAGTAACATTAGAAAGAGTTTAAAACTGGCAGTTCACCCAATCCTGTGGGTTTCCTGCCTGGCATGTTGGGTTAAAATTAGCTACAATGGGTGAATAGATAAATTCTGTTTCATTACATTGAATTTTGGCATTTTTAAAAAACATTTTTTAGAGGGCAATCAAATCCTGTGGGATTGTTCATTTATTCATGTAAACTGAAAATCAGTGGCGTTAGGTGTATATAAAGAATAATGGGATCATGTTGAAAGGATTCCTTAGATAGACTTTGAATCCAGTCCTAGAAAGGTTCCAGCTTTCACCTCTCCCAGTAAATCCGCTTCCTGTACCCCTGCCTAAGATGTTCAGAGACAGGAAAGTGCAGGGAATGGAGATAGAAGGCAGGTGAACAGAAAGGAGCAGGAATCAATTCGGAGCCAGTGTGGAGTGATGGGGACCCATCATTGTGCTGATTGTAAAATCTGCTCTGGCAGAGACCAGAAGCACATTCTTAGAGGGTGCAGGATGATGTATGTTGGGGGGCTGGTGGGGAGGGAGGTGGGGAAGGACAGGCATTATGAATGTTAAGTGTGTAGGAAACAAATTCAGACCCAAAAATGTGCAATTAAGAATGACAATTCTCTAGAACTCTGTTATGTAATACATTCCTGGAATGATAGCAAACAATAAAGCAATTGGAGGGTGGAGAGAAAAGGTCTCATGTGATGTCCTTGGGGTCCAATTACCTACAACATTCTGTAAAATACAGTTGGAAAGTTCCTCAGGAATATTATTCTGAAAATACTGTAATCTCACTGGCTAGTAGCTTCTCATAGGCTGACAATTCACTGAATAACTCAAACACTACTTACAGTGATCAAACCATCCCATTATGTCATAACATGAGTGTTTGTTTAAATTCCTAATAATTCCACACAATACTCAGTTCACTTTTAATTGGCTTTCACATCTGGAGATGCTGACACTCAAGGGCTATTTCTTGTTGTTTCATCATCGACTATGATGGTTTGCTTTCACCACGTAACCGGCAGTTCATAGAGTCATAGAGGTCTACAACACCAAAAAGGCCCTTCGGCCCATCGAGTCTGCACAGGTCAAACAAGTACCTGACTATTCTAATCCCATTTTCCAGCGCTAGGCCCATAGCCTTGTGTACCAGTGCACACCCAAATACTTCTTAAATGTTATGAGGGTTTCTGCCTCTACCACCCTTTCAGGTAGTGAGTTCCAGATTCCCACCACCCTCTGGGTGAAATAATTCTTCCTCACAGTCCCTCTAAACCTCCTGCCCCTTACCTTAAATCTATGTCCCCTGGTTATTGAACCCTTCACCAAGGGGAAAAGTTCCTTCCTGTCTACCCTATCTATGCCCCTCATAATTTTATACACCTCAATCATGTCCCCCCTCAATCTCCTCTGCTCCAGGGAAAATAACCCCAGTCTATCCAATCTCTCCTCATAACTAAAACTCTCCAGCTCAGGCAACATCCTGGTAAATCTCCTCTGCACTCTCTCTACTGCAATCACATAATGTGGATTCCAGAACTGCATGCAATACTCTAGCTGTGGCCTAACCAGCATTTTATACAGTTCCAGCATAATCTCCCTGTTCTTATATTATATGCCTCAGCTAATAAAGACAAGCATCCCATGTGTCTTCTTAACCACCTTATCTACCTGTCGTGCTACCTTAAGGGACCAGTGGACATGCACACCAAGGTCCCTCTGATCCTTGGTACTTCCCAGGGTCCTACCATTCATCGTGTATTCCCGTGCCTTGTTTGTCCTGCCCAAGTGCATCACCTCGCACTTATCTGGATTAAATTCCATTTGCCACTGAAACGCCCATTTGACCAGACCATCTATATCCTCCTGTTATCTAAGGCTATCCTCCTCACTATTTTACCACCCCACTAATTTTCATGTTATCCGTCAGTTTACTATCAACCTACCTACGTTCAAGTCTAAATCGTTTATATATGCCACAAACAGCAAGTGACCCAACACCAATCCCTGTGGAACCCCACTGGACACAAGCATCCAGTCACAAAAATACCCCTCCACCATCACCCTCTGCTTCCTGCCACTCAGCCAATTCTGGATCCAATTTGCCAAATTGCCTTGGATCCCATGGGCTCCTCCCTTCGTTATCAGTCTCCCATGTGGGACCTTATCAAAAGCCTGGCTGAAGTCCAAGTAGACTACATCAACTGCATTGCCCTCATCTACACACTCGGTTACCTCTTCAAAAAATTCAATCAAATTGGTCAGACATGACCTCCCCTTAACAAAACCATGCTGACTGTCCTTGATTAATCCCTGCCTCTCCAAGTGTAGACTAATTCTGACCCTCAGAATTGCTTCCAATAGTTTCCCCACCATCTACTTCCCAATGAGTGCAGTGGGATATTACACAGCCCAATCCCTCTAATTGTACCACAGTTCCCCAATCATTGGCATAAGAAAAGATCCAGGACAAAAATGTCCCTTTAGCCCATCCAGTTTATGCCTTGGGTGCTCCATGTGACCCAATCAGTATTGAAAGCAGATCTCAATTTGAGGGTTGCTCATTGTCCTGACCAGTCATTCAGTTAATTAATAATTCAGTTAATTAAAACAAATCTGGAATTGAAAGCTAATTTCAGTAATGGTGACCGTGAAACTACCAGTGATTGTTGTAAAAACCCGTCCTGGTTCACTAATATCCTTTAGGGAAGGAAATCTGCCGTCCTTACCTGGTCTGGCCTACATGTGACTGCAGACCCCATAGCAATGTGGTTGACTCTTAACTGCTCTCAAGGGCAACTAGAGATTGGCAACAAATGATGGCCTTGCCAGCGAAGCCCAGTTCCCACGAATGCTTTTAAAAAATGGCCTGTGAGGAGGAGTGCGCAGTGTGACTTGGGGTGGAACAGGATATGGGTGGCAGAGTTTTGGATGACACAGGTGCTTATGTTGCCTTGTGCTGTGTGTGCAAGAATAGAGACTAGGAGAGAATTCTGGAGAAAATGAATACATCACAGAACCTAGACATCATCGCAGTACCAGAATAAACATCAGTCAGAGAGAGAGAGGTACAAGGAGGATCAAGTTCAGTCAGAGAGAGAGAGACAGAGAGAGAGAGAAATGAATAAATAAGATTTGTGAACCTTTTAATAATATAATTAGGAATTTGATTTTGGTGTAAAGTTGTAACTCTGTAATTCTTTGGTTATTCTATTCTTTTGCCATTCTCCAGTTGGCTGTGGTCATACTAACAGGTGCCTGCTTCATTCATTTCACACTCCATTCATTTAATTAGAAACATATTAGTTCTCATTCCCTATGGATTTTTATGACAAATTTCTGGCTTGTATTAAAAAAAATTGCCTCACTGAGCATAGTGGGGAAAATTTGATACTCTGATTGATCTCCAGAAATGTTAGCAATGACTACATGTAATTAAGCTGCATTCATTTCAAACGGCTGGGAAATAAATAGTGCTAATAGGAAATTTCTATACTTGCATTTGTTGTCAATTTACAGTCTGTCCTTTACCTACAAATGCTTATTTTTATCCAGGTCTTTTTAATTTGTTTTACTTTGTGTCTAGGATATGGGAGACACCAATAAGGGAACATTTATTGCCCATCCCAGTCTAGATTACAGTAATGTTCTCCTAGTTTGTCTCTACCCACCACTCTCCATAAATTTCAGAACATCCAAAACTCTGCTACCCATATTCTGTTCCACCCCAAGTCACACTGCGCACTCCTCCTCACAGGTTCTTTTTGTAATGCATTCATGGGAACTGGGCTTCGCTGGCAAGGCCATCACTTGTTGCCAATCTCTAGTTGCCCTTTAGGGCAGCTAAGAGTCAACCACATTGCTGTGGGTCTGCAGTCACATGTAGGCCAGACCAGGTAAGGATGGCAGATTTCCTTCCTTAAAGGACATTAGTGAACCAGACGGGTTTTTACAACAATGACTTGTAGTTTCATGGTCACCATTACTGAAATTAGCTTTCAATTCCAGATTTGTTTTAATTAACTGAATTTATTAAATAATTGAATTTAAAGTCTATCAGCTGCCATGTTGGGATTTGAACCCATGTTCCCAGACTATTAGCCTGGGCCTTTGGATTACTAGTTGAGTGACATTACTACAATGCCCCCATTTCCCCCCAATCACTGTCTCAGCATCCTGCTACCTAAATACCTCAAACCCAACCCAAGACTTCAAACTGCCACCTCTTTGATCCCGCCTGATCCCCATTCCTCTTGCGGATCCCTCTCCCTTTGCCTCACAATTGCTGACTGTGCTTTCCGCTACCTAGGCCCTGCTGGAGTCCTGTGTACATACACACAGGCAGAATCTATTAACAGAAACCAATTTCCCTATATTGGCCTAACCAACAGGTAAAAAAAATCTCCTCAGTGAGTCAGAGAAGAATTTTCCTGACTATTTTTATTCTCTTGTTGTGGGGTGCAGGGTGTAGCAAGTGTGTAGTTGTGATGCTTCTATCATGAGTGCAGACCGGCTTGCTGGGTGAGCTGACCTTTTCCACCAGTCTTTATCGTACACTTGGTAAATTAGAGAACTTCTTAAGATCTGGAATTGGACAGAACCTGGGTTGGTCACAACCTTCAACAGAAACCTCAGTGGCAATTAGCCTTTAATCACTCTCTAGACACAAGTTGGTCAGTAAGAAAGAGCATCAAAACTAAACTCTATGAAATTATTGACAATAAATACACTGCTAGAAGGCAGTAACACAACCTGTAGCCCAAAAACAGGCATCATATTCTCGTCTCACATCTTTCCATTACCTGCCCTATTTGTCTGCACTATAATTATAATTTATAATGTGCAGCGCTCCAGTGTTTTTGAACAAGCTCCACATAAATAGGAGGCATATTCGTTAGGGTCTCTTAAATCAAGTTATCTGAAGATAATTTAAACATACTTCAATTCCTGCATTCATTAAGAATTACAATGTTCTGGAATTCCATTAGATAATATATGCATCCCAGCCACACAACTTGCATTCTCTGCACGCAGAAGCTGACATGTTTGTAACAACAAGGACATTATTAATTGGCATTTGTCACACACCAGGCTGCATACATATCAGGCTGCATCTATTACAGCCACCAGGATTCCCCGCACGATAATCCAACTGTTACTGTCAGCAGGATTCCCCACACTATAATCCAACTGTTACTGTCAGCAGGATTCCCCACATTATAATCCAACTGTTACTGTCACCAGGATTCCCCGCACTATAATCCAACCGTTCCTGTCACCAGGATTCTCCACACTATAATCCAACTGTTGCTGTCACCAGAATTCCCTGCACTATAATGCAACTGTTACTGTCACCAGGATTCCCCACATGATAATCCAACCGTTCCTGTCACCAGGATCCTCCACACTATAATCCAACTGTTACTGTCACCAGAATTCCCTGCACTGTAATCCAACCGTTCCTGTCACCAGGACTCCGCACTTTATAATCTATCTGTTACTGTCACCAGGATTCCTCGCACCAGCCCACACACATTACAATGCTGACATCTCTCACAGAGGAGGCTGCAGCTGTTCAACTTCTCCTTGGGGGCAGTAAGTTGCAGTGAATAATTGAGTTCTCACACATTCAAAGTCCCTCCCAGAATTCTTGAAACATAGCTCAATTTATTTTGTATTTATCCATTCAAGGAATGATGGTATCGCGGGCAAGACCAGTATTTTTGCCCATCTCTAAATGTCCCTGAGAAGGCAGTGAGTGATGAGCTGCTTTCTTGAGCCTTTGCATTCCAGGTGGTCTAGGGACATTCACAGTGCTGTTAGGGAGAACTCCAGAACTCCAAACCAATGACAATGTAGCAACACTGATATATTTCCAAGTCAGGATGGTGTGTGAATTGGAGAGGAATTTAGGAGTGGTGGTGTTCTCATGCGACTGCTGCCTTTGTCCTTCTAGGTGGTAGAGATTGCAGGTTTGGAAGCTATTGTCAAAGTAACTTTAGCGAGATGCTGCAGTGCATCTTGTAGATGATACACACTGCTGCCAATGTGCGTTGGTGGTGGAGGAAGTGGATATTTAAGCTGTTAGATGGAGTGCCAATCAAATTGTTCTGGATGGTGTTGAGGTTCTAAGTGTTCTTGGAACTGCGTTCATCCAGGCAAGTGGAGAGTGTTCCATCACACTCCTGATTTGTGCCTTGTAGATTGTGAGGGTAGTGAATCAGTGGAATTCTTTACCGCAGAGGGCTGTTGAGGTTGGGTTGTTAAGTATCCAAGTACTCAAGTATTCAAGACTGAGATAGAGAGATTTTTAATCTAAGAGAATCAAGGGTTAAGGGAAAAAGGCAGGAAAGTGGAGCTGGGGATCATCAGATCAGCCGTGATCTTATTAAATAGCGGAGCAGACTCAATGGGCCGAATGGCCTACTTCTGCTCCTAGGTCTTGTGGAGTGACTCACTCAATATAAAATATCCACCTTCTGATCTACTCTTGTAGCCTCAGTATTCATGTGTCTGGTCCAGTTCTGGTTAATCGTAACCCCAGGATATTGATGATGGTGTGGATTTAGTGCTGATAATGCCATTGAATGTCAAGAGAGATGGTTAGGTTCTCCCTTGTTGGGGATGGTCATTGCCTGGCACTTGTATAGCGTGAATGTCACTTTCCACTTATCAGCCTGAACCTGGATGTTGTCCAGGTCTTGGAGCTCAAGACCCAGTACAACATTAGGGATATTGTCAGTGCCCATAGCCTTTACTGTATCTAACACAATCAGCCTTGATATCATTTGAGGAGATGAAGTGAGCTGAAGAATGGCATTTGTGATGGTGGGAACCTCAAGAGATGGCCTGGATGCACCATCCACTCAACACTTCTGGCTGAAGATGATTGCAAAAACAGCTTTCAGGACTTGGCCAGCTCAGTGGTACTACTGAGTCACTCTTAGTATTGGACATTGAAATCATCCAGCCAGAGTACATTGTGTGCCCTTGTGCACTCTCAGTGCATCTTTCAAGTGGATTCAACATGCAGAGGTATGGAGTCATCTGTTAATGGAGGGTAGCAGTCAGCAGAATGTTTCCTTGCCCATATTTGACCCAGGCAAGACAATATTTCACAGAATGCGATGTCAATACCGAGGACTCCTCATGACCATGTACCACAATGCCACCACCTCAGTCCTGCCTGTGGAAAAATACATAAGTGGCAATGGTGACGGGGGAATCTGAGATGTTGGCTGATGGGTATGATTCAGTATGATTATATTACCCCGTTGCTTGACTATTCTGTGGGACAACTCTCCCAAGTTTTGCACAAATCCCCAGGTATTAGTGAGGAAGATTTTAAATTTCGACTGTGCTGAGTTTGCCTTTGTCATGCCCAAATCTGGTGCCTAGGCCAATGTTGGGAGATCTGTCCAATTTTGTTTTTATTAGACTTTTTTTATAGCCGTTAGATACAACTGAGTGGCTTGCTAGTGGTGTCAACCACATTGTTTTGGGTCCAAAGCGACTGATAGGCCAGACCAGGTAAGGATGGCAGATTTTTTTCCCTAAAGGGAATTAGTGAAGAAGTTGGATTATCACAACAATCCAATAGCTTTGTGCTCCATTACTGATACTGATTTATTTAATTAATTGAATTCAAAGTGACAAACTGCTGTGATTTGAAGGCATGTCTCTGGGCTATTAGCCCAGGCCTTTGGATTGCTCATTCGGTTGCATGACCACTATGCTACCGTGACCAGTAAACTATACTGGTAATGGCTGCCAGCCCTGGGAAGGCATGCATCCCTCGCCCACACTGTTTCATAGAATGTGTGTAATTCATATAGTTTTCTCCAGTGTCTATTTCATGAAGGAAATGCCATCCCTCGCCCAGAAAGTCCACAGAATCAGTTCCCACAGCTGGATAATGACATTCCACATTGTTGGTTTCACAATGAATAGAATCAGCTGTGAGACGTACTGCTGAACCCAGCAGTGCAAGGCTTAAGGTACAGGCTAACACTGTAGTGGTGTTATGGAACAGCACCAAAGGGTTGAAGATAAATCAACTATTTACAAAGCATCAGTGAAGCAGGCACCCTGGTGAGCACAAAAACCTATCTCTGTTCCAAAATACATCAAAAGCCCTCCAACTTTATTGTGCTGCCTGTCTAGACAACAGACGAGTGAGATAAAAGCCAGGGAGCTGTGGCGACACAGGGCAGGAAGGTAAATTTCCCCTTTTCCACTTCTCATTGGACCTTTTCCTTTGAACTGATTTTCTAGAAACCACCCCTGCGACCTCCTCTTCTGTCCAGAATTTGCTACCAGTTTATCACATGGTTAAAAGTGAGCTGAATCTTAACTATAACCAGCTGCACGATCAGATACAGATCAGGGAGGTGCTTCCTTTAGCCTCGCCAACAGAAGTGTTGACTTTTTCTGCAGGCGTGAATTATTGTAAGTAAACATCAAGTCAGCTCCAAAGTAAATTTCCTGACGCCAAAATCTCCAGCTCCAGGATAATCTCAGTCTTGGGGAAGCTATTGTGACCAGCAGCTTTGCATCCCTCGTCCTTGCAGTGCCAATGCCTCACCTTAAAAGGGCCTGTTTGGCAACCCTGGGGCAAACAAGCTTCACTGGACAGGTGTCACACCGCCAGGGCATGAACTCCTGGACAAATGTACAGTATCACCTTCCCTTTAAAGGGGCTCTAATGTTTTTTTTTATATATATTAAATGCTGGCGAGTGTGCCCTGCAAATGTAAACAAGCCCACGAGGATGCAGGGAAACTTCCTTTCTCTCAGTTGACGTGGCCTGCTGTAGGTTAGCATGGAGGTATGAACTCAGAAAATGCCATGGGGCGAGGCATCATTTTTAATAATTTAATCAATGTAAGATTCCGATCTGTGAGAGACGGTGGAAAGAAATGTCAAACTGTTGTAAAAGCTTAGGTTAGGGAGTATTTTGACCCCTGGCTGATTGGAAGCTTGGCGAAACATTTTCATTTGCTGAACTCTATAATGAGGCATTAGCAAAGATAAAGAATAATGTTATGTTAACCACGTCAGCTAAAGGGTCTCCTGCTAAATAAACAAAAACGTCACGCATGGATGGACATGTAAGTTTACAATGAAATAACAATAATAAAATAATAGGCCAGATATTGCGCTCGTTGACTGGGCACACGCCCGACCCAAACGAGCATAAAATGACACACAATGCCATTGGGCGAACGTCCCAATGTCGTTGCACACTCACACGATATTTCAGTTGGCGGGGCACACGCAGGAGTCGGCAGCACTGCCCACCGACAATTAAAAGGCCTATTAAGGCCATTAAAGTCATAATCTAAAGAAATGTTTCGCTGCCCGTCCAACCTTATGATTGGCTGGCAACCAAATGGATTTTTTAGGAAAATTCATCCACAGACGGGATGAGGCTTCCAACAGCAACTAAAAATTAAATTAAAATTGTAACACTTCATTAATAACATGTCCCTGCTCATGTGACAGGGTCACATGAGGCAACATGTTATTTTTTTAACATTTTTAAATTGTTTATTTTTAATTTTCAAAAATCTTCATATCCCTGAGCTGCTCTGTGCCTGAGGGAACTTTTCCTGTGTGCACTTGCATGAAGTTCCCGCTCGCCTTCCTTCTCCCCTACCCCCGACACAGGCAATGCTGCAGGGCACGTTTCACACTGGGCGAGCGTTAATTGGCCCACATAGCGTGAAATTGCGGTTGTGGCCCGATCGCAGGTGGCAGTCAGCCGAGCCCACCCAACAAGGGCAAAATCCTGGCCATAGCAAACTAATCAGGGGTAAACCCTACTCAAGGGTAAACTAATCAGTCACCTAAAACGGCACAAGGCTAGACTCAAAAAAGGTATAAGAAGCAGAGTCTTGTGATCCTTGACACACAACCAAGAGAACAGGAGGCAGATTATGGTCAACAAGAATGCAGCAGCAACAAGAACAGAGCAGGAGACAATGCCCCAATCAACTGGAGAGTTTGGAGCTGGTGTTTGTAAGAACGGATTGCGCCTACCGCCTTGTTAAGAACCATTTTATTACACTACTTGTGCTTCTATTTAATAAACTTACTACTGCTTGTACCAAATGCCTCGTACCTGGAGTGGACAGTGACTAGTTGGAATGAAAGGTCCCAAACGTTGTCTCAAACTTACTATTGGTGCCAAATCTCAGGAATTGACTAGCACAAAATGAGGCAGCTGTAATAAGCAGGGTAAGCGCAGGGAGGCCTGTTTGGCCATTGGTGATTCGTGTGGGGAAAGAGCTCTCATTGACAGTGGAAGGGAGTGCCAATTTTTATTGCTCCGGTAGTGTCTTTTAAAAGTCCGCAATACTCATAAGGACAGATCTAAAGGGGAGCCTGTGACAAGAATGCCAGGCTCGGGTAGCTGCCAAGTGCAGCACCAAGATGGTTCAGGTCCTGATGACTGACTGAGTGCCTCCAGAAGAGCAGCTGGGTCACCTTGGAGGATGTAGTGAGGTTTATAGTGGACCAGACAGCAGTGAAATGGTGGAAAATGAACAAAGCAATGAAGCTGGTCACCTACGCCATGGATGTATTGCGCTGTAAAGAGTGAGGAGCTGGTTGATGTTCTCACTGAACAGTGCCAACAGCAGGAGGCATAGCTACATAAAGCGCAAAAATCAATTGGCCTCTTCTGGGGTCACATTGCAGCAGCAAGCCTTGAATGCTGTATTGGCAGGCTCGGCTCAGCATAAGCTGCAGATGGTAGAGAAAGAAATTGCAGTCGTGATTCAGGACAACGTACAGCTGAAGCAAAAGTCAGAAGACGCCCGGAGGGGTGGGTGGTGCAGCATTGAGAGAAGCTTTCGAGCAACCCATTTGAGAAACTGATCATACACCATGTCAAAGAATGATTCAGCAGTTGAGGCTTCAATTGGGAATGCGGTAGCCACGGTAACCATGACAGATCATGACTCTAGTGAAGTGATCATACAGACTGAGTATCATTGTGAGGACAGCGAGGAGTGTGTCCCACCACCAGACCAAAAACTCTTAAGCCGAGCTAGGCTTGAAAAGAACTGCTGGGGATGAGGAAAAAGAGGACAAAGGGACCCAGGATCGAAACTTTGACAGAAACAGAACTCAAAGCTCCAGCAGAGTTTGCCTCAAGTATTTTTTAAAATTGTTTATGGGATGTGGGCATCACTGGTTAGGCAAGCATTTATTACCCATCCCTAACTGACCTTGTGCAGAGAGCACTTAAGAGTCAGCCACATTTCTGTGGGTCTGGAGTCACATGTAGACCAGACCAGGTAAGGACTGCAGATTTCCTTTCCTAAAGGACATTAGTGAACCAGATGGATTTTTACAACAATTGGAAATGGTCATTATCAGACTTTTAATTCCAGATTTTTACAGGATTCAAATTTCACCATCTGCTTTGGTGGGATTATGAGCTCAGATCCCTGGAGCATTATCTTGGGTCTCTAGAATACTTGTCCAGTAACAATACCACTATGCCACCACCTCCCCACCAGAGGCCCAGAGTTGGCCCAGAGGCTCAAGTCTTTTCGACAGACTAACTCACAGTTAGGGGATGAATATATGAAACGGATTGTGATGTTGGCATTTGCCAAGGATTCACAAGATAACCTTCCCCAAGATACCTTGCTAAATGGGGCTCTTTGGCGAGATTTCAAACAGGGATTTCAAATTGCCTTGGGACTGGACCACATGGACCTCACGTAGGTGCTAAACAACGCTAGACGAGCTGCACACGAGAGTCCGACAGTCTTTGCAGAACAGATATATACAGTATTTAACATGATGCAGGCTGAACCTAGCGAAGGAATAACCGGTACGATCTCGGAGCCCTTTAAAATTTTGTTTCACAAAGACTACACCCAGATCTTGGGAATGCCGTAACTTACGCTGTTAACCACAGGGTGCCTTGGACGAAAATGAGGGAGGAGGCTAGGAATGCTTGGAATACACAAGGAGTCAGGGAAAATTCCAGGCTAGCCCTGAGCATAGGGCAGTGGAAGGACAGAGATTTTCACCTTCGGCACCTCCCCTAAAATGCTACAATCGTGAAAACCTTAGGCACATGGCTGGAGAGTGCCAGGCCCCACAAGGGCAAGAAGGGAGAATGAGGAATGGTCCACCAGACCACCTCCTGCTCGTACAGCAGCACCCCGCACCCCTACCCTGCCTATGGAGGGACTTTCCCAATACACCCCTACACCTCCCAATACACCCCTACACCTCCCAATACAACACAAAGACAGCTGGACACTTTGAATCAAGATACAGGGAAGCTCATAGCCATGTTTCAACCTTAGTCTTGACCCAGGGACCGACGTTGGCAACGGGGGTGGGCCTGTACCCCCGTATGCCCAATAACTCAGAAGATCAGGTGATGTCACTCACTGCGGTGGGGGGAAGATGTCCAGCATAATTGCTGACGGAGATCGGCCCCTTCCAGTTTGTCTGGAGCGAGATTCAGGCGTGACCGGCATGGCAGATCAATAATTTACAGCCTTGCTGCCTGAGGGCCGACAACTAACTATGCTGATCAACACTGGTTCTTCCATCACCATCAAACACACCCCACATCCCGAACAATATTTGGGAGCAGGACATACCTCACAAGTTATTAAGGGGGTCACGGGAGCAGAGGCAGTTGCATACCCAGGGGGCAAGATGTGCAACTTAAATTAGGGAACTGCTGACTCTGGGTAGGACAATCCCTATATATGACAATGTAAGATGGAAAAGGTATATTGGGCAATGATATCTTAGATCTGGCAGGTGTGGCCGTCGATTCTAACAACAATTATCTTTGGATGGGGGTGCGTAACGGGAAACTGAAGCAGGTGTCAGATGTGCACTCTGTTTTTACCATTAAAAAGGCTTAAATTCTATCTGAACATCCCTCCAAGGCGGAGGTATTCATATGCCAATATTGGAGGTCTTTACGAGGTCTAAACGTGACTGTGGACATATGAGAATGGAGATTCAGATTTATGGGTTTTCCCATAAGACTAGTAAGCAGTACATGATTCCACGAGAAAGCATTCCGTGTCTGAAAACTGTCATTGCCTTGCTGATGGACCAAGGAGTTCTCCGTAAGGGGTCTTTCACTACCAATTCCTCCATATGGCCAGTCAAGAAGCCTGAAAGCTCATGGGCAGTTAACCATCGATCGTCGAGCTTTGAATAAGGCCGCCCCCAAGCAGGCTTCTACTGTAGGTGATGCACCATCTCTCCTATCTACAGTTCCCCCTACTGCCTCTGTTTTCTCGACCATCGTCATAGCCTGTGAGTTTTGCAGCATCCTCATAGCCAAAGAAGATCAATACATATTTGTGTTTGAAGGGCAAGGATACGCCTGAATCAGTAACAGGAGCACAAGGACAAAGTCTCCATCTCACTCCGGCAGTCGCCTGAGTGTGTAGCGATTTAGGTTCACATGGAAAGTTCTTCAGGTTTTAACTATAGATTGAGAACGAAGACCTGACATAAAACTAACCTTAAAGTAAATTAGGCTAGCTTGTTAAACAGAGAACTGCCTGACGAGGCAGTTATCTGTCAATCACCTGAAAGCAGTTGGTTCAAGTGGTGTTAATTACTGTAGCAGGAAGCTAAACTAGCCAGTGACTCATCAGGGGGTCTATAAAAGAGACAGGCTTTTCAAACTGTACAATCAGTAAGGGGTATGCAAGGAGACAGAAAACTACACCACAGTGAGATGGAGACCGAATGAGTAGTGAATTAGATTCACAGGGAAAAGAGGTGTATATATAGGAATTATTCTAACTTAATTAAGTGAGTAATTAAATTAAACTAACTAAATAATATAAGTAACAATGGCAGGGCAGGTGTTATGTTGCAGCTGTGGAATGTGTGATTTTGGACGTCAAGGTGTCATGACAAATACATCTGCAGAAAGTGTAAGCAGCTAGAGGAATTCTAGATCAGGATTATTGATCTGGAAGCCAAACTGTAGACACTGTGCAACATAAGGGAGGGGGAGAAATACCTGGAAACTCTGTTCCAGAAGACAGTCACGCCTCTTAGAATAGGGTCGTCTGTTTTGGTCAGCAGTGAGGGACAGGAGGATGCGACCGTGAATGAGGCAGGTAACGGGACTGAGCAGACAGTAGTGGAGGAGCCTCAGACTTTGCAATTGTCAAACAGGTTTGAGGTGCTCACAACCTGTGTGGATAAAAGCAAGGTCTGTAAGGTGGATGACCAGGCTGGCCATGGCACCATGGTACAGGAAGCCATTCAGGCAGGGGGAAAACAGGAATGTACTGGTAGTAGGGGATAGTATAGTAAGGGGGATTAATACTGTTCTCTGCAGCAAAGAGCAAGAGTCCAAAAGGCTGTGTTACATGCCGGTTCAGGACATATGCTCAGGGCTGGAGGGAAGTGGATCCAGTTGTGGTATTCCATGTAGGTATCAATGACATAGGCAGGACAAGGAAGGAGGTTCTGCATTATCATTATGGGAAGCTAGGTACTAAATTAAGACTAATCAAAGAAGAGAAGTGTTCTCGCATTGTCCTAGCCAACATTTATCCCACAACCAACATATATCATTTATTTATCCATTATTGTTTGTGGAGCTTGGATGAGCTCAGTACCTTCCAAACCCATGACCTCTACCATCTAGAAGGACAAAGGTAGCGGACGCATGGGAACACCACCACCTGCAAGTTCCCCTCCAAACCACACACTTGACTTGGAACTATATCGTTGTCCTTCACTGTCACTGGCTCAAAATCCTGGAACTCCCTTCCTAACAGCACTGTGGGTGCACCTACAACAGATAGATTGCAGCAGCTCAAGAAGGCAGCTCACCATCACCTTCTCGAGGGCAATTAGGGGTGGGCAATAAACGCTGGCCTAGCCAGTGACACCCACATCCCATGAAAGAATGTAAAAAATGGCTGTCTTTGCTCTCATAACAACAGTGACTGCACTTCAAAAGGAATAATTGACTGTAAAACACTTTAGGATGTCGTGAGTATATAGAACTGCCAGTCCTTTCTTTACCTTCTCTACAATTGGATTGTGATGCAATGTACAGGCTTGCCTCTGAGCTGCCTTCAGAGACCTTGCACAGAGACTGGAACCAGGTGTCATTATTAGTATGGGTAGGTGGTTCCGCAATGGGTAGGTGGTTCCTTTTGAGGTTAATTTTCCACATGCTCTAAAGACGAACGAGCTTCTCATTTTACTTCCAGTGCACTGTGCTTTCAAACCACAGGGTGAAAATGCTGAACACAACTCCAGTCAAACTATTTCAATTCAGATCTAATGCAAATGAACAGTGAGTTCAGACTGAGTAAGTGAACCACATCCAGTAAAATTGAGCTGTCTGATAGACATGGTAGGGGATACAGGGACCTTAACGCTGCATTTAACCCATACAGGATATGATCTGAAGTGGTAAATGGGTTAGTATAGAGGGAGCTTTACTCTGTATATAGCCCTTGTTATACCATACCAGTTTTAAGCAGTGATTGAACACCACTTGTTTCATAGTGGGTTTATAGAGTTTCTCTCCTTGATTTGTGTACCATAGATGGTACACACATCTGTGGGTAGACATACCCACTGTGAACCCACCGTAGACACCACCCCACCCTCCCCAAACCTTCAGACACCAATACCCCAGAAAACGTATAAAGCAATTGTAGTAAAGTTCAACTCAGGCAACCGACTCCCAGATCAGTTCAATCTCCTAGAAAATGTAAAACGGTGACAATCAAAAAAACTCTTGTCCACAAAATCCAGATCAACCCTCTGTAAACACTTTCAGGACAAGGCAACTTGCGCAGACAAGTGCAGTTTAACAGGGCTAATCTCTCGCTGAACAATAAATTGCGATTACAAATAATATACAGCAGCAGACCCACTCCCTGGAATGCAGCTACAGTGGGCTGGTGGCTACTAGCATGTAACTGACACAATCAGAAATTCCAATCTCAGCACTGCTGCTATTCAAGCAAGTGACAACGTGTCACTGGAGTACAGCACCAAATAATGTTCATTCAAAGAAGCATTATTCTGCATTTGCTCTCCTGAAATGCATTGCTTGGTTCCTGGGGTACTGTCACTTAAGCCATCTTTCCAAAAGTGAGCCTAAACATTGAGTGCTGATTGGCCATTCAGATGTGCAGCCATCACAGCACAGCCTGATTCAGTCTCTCCTGACATCCATGTAATAATGGGCCCATGCCTGTGGGAGGGATAAGAAAGTTAAGCAGATTCCAGAGCGTCTGATGGACTGGGGCCTCCTGGTATGTTCTTTTTCGCTTAGTTAGCCAAAGGGTGAGAGGAGATAGAATGCCTACAGGGTTACCAGATAATCCATTTCACTTGGCAGAGAAAATGTTAAAAATCATTCCTAGCTGAAAAACTGCTGAGTGGTAAGCCTACGGCAGTCTAGTTCTGCTCACCCTTTGGCTAACTTCAAAAACAAGACCATTGAAGGAGGCCCAGTTAGACACTAGACATTCTGCTTAATTCATTGATCCCCTCCCAGTGAGCCTATTAATGTTTTTCAGCCAGAATAACTAGCTCTAATGAATCTCACTGAATCCCAGCTGAGTATTTCTTCTCCTAGCTTGACTGTGGAATTCCCTATACTCTTTGTGATGTTTCATTGAATTCGCTGCGTTGTGGTTTGAGGTAAAGCCAGAGTCAAGTCGCCTTTGATTAAAAAGCCTGAGCAGAGAGAACGAAAGGTTGAAGTTTGTTGACATTCTGTCAGTTGGACTTTCCCTTATTTTTCCACCAACATTCTCCATTCCTCTTACCTCAGATTCTGTTTTTTTCTGGCATATGATCCAGGGGGCCTCAATGGAGTGGGTGTCCAAGAGGGCCTTGCCAGGTGGGGTCTTGGAGTCATTGCCTGGATATCATCCCTAGGAACTTGTCCAAGTGGTCATTCTTCATGCATTAGCTCGCTTTTCGAACATAAAGGGGGTATAACAGCTAAGCCCGATCTTGTCCTCATCCAACATCCACATACATTCCGGCAGGAGTCAATGGATAATCAGGAACAGAAACTCTAGTTGACTTTGTCCTCCTTAGACAAGGCCATAGTGGTAAAGTTGGGGGGTTGTTGCAATTGCTGATTTGGATCATTTTATCCCAGGTTATTATGTATATAGAGTGCAGTGTATTTAATAAACTGTGTTTGAATTTACTCTGCTTTCACGGACCTCAAACAAAGCACCAGATCATAAAGTCTGTCTCTGCCTCATTCATACAGTGCAGGTGTAAGCAAAGAGTTGATAAAATTACTCATTGCTGAAGATCTATAATGACTGAAGTTGCAGATATCTCTGATCTTTCTTTACAGAGCTACACACAAGTATTCAGAATAGGGAAGAATGGGAAGAGTCTTATCAGCTGCGTGGAGGAATTTTTGAAAGTTGGTCGCCCACCCCACATGTTTCTGCTTCTGCGGTCTTGCCAGAGGCAGGTTCAGAATGGCAACAGCTACCCACCCAGCAGGGACAGGCAGCTAATTATTGGCACCTAAGCATCCAACTGGGGGAAGGATAGTCACACTGCCAGGATCGTCGCAGTAACAGATGGACTCCTTGCTGAGGCCTGATGCCTGGAAGTTGCCTGAAGGCAGCCTCCCAGCTGCAGCCTGCTTTAATTCCCACCTTCTCCCAGAGCTGCAGACCATCCAACCCCCCCCACCACACCCCCCCCCCCGCCCCCCCCCCCCGCCCCCACAACCCCCAATGATGGCCGGGCAACTATCCCTACACTTTTATGCAGCCAATATTTTTTAATTCTTCAGATGGTGTCTCTATTTTGAAGTGCCCTAGCCATCTCCTTCCTAGAGCAGGGTTGCCCACCTTTCCTGGTGGAGCTGCTGGCTACCCACAGCCTCAGGAAATCTGATTGATCCTCCCATCTGCCAAGCCTGCTTGCCATCCCCAACTGGATGGGGCTCCCAGAAGCAGCCAATTAATTGGCCCCCCTCCAGGAAGATTACACAGGCACTTGGGACTCGGACACAAATTTGGGTTGGGACCCGTGTATGATCGCCAGAATCCATAACCTTTTAAGGTGTTAAGATTCCAATGGCTTGAACAGTAGAAGCCTGCCCATTAGCCGGCTACTGCCAAGTCAGTGATGCCCATACCTCAGTTGGAGCGCGAATAACACATTCAAGAGTCGGTCTAAAATTAAAAACTAAAAATAGTAGAGGAAAGAGGGATACTGAGTGAGACTACTGTCTCCACAAGCCTTACTCCTTTCCTGTGCCTCCACGCTCCATATCCTGTACATGACCTTAAACGTTATTTCTTCAGCTTAAAACAACTAGTCAGTCTGACCACCCCTGTGCTTAGTGGAAACAAATGCAATGTTTCCAGTGCTGGATAGCCAGGAAGTGTGTAGAGGAACAGGGAGCTGGTCTGCAACCCCGTACCAGCATAATTACCTGCAATACTTCATACCTGATGCTTGCTGTCACTGGCTGTAATACAATCTGGGTGTTGAAAGACATGAAGAGGAATTGCACACTGCAAATTAATTAACTCTTCAACTTCAAACAAGGCCTCAAAATCCATACGGCCCTGTTCAGCTTCATGCATAGATTGGAAAATTCCACTCTCTAATTCACCAAAGATGGAGACTCCACTTCCAACAAGGCAGAAAGTTTCCTAGGAATGCCATGCTTATCCTATCCACCACTTACTGCTTTCCAGCTGGACCCTGCTCTTCAAGTCTCTAGCATCTATTTGTGACTCAGAGCATGGTGCTCCTGTGCTGTTTCATATCTCACTCCTGATGATATTTCACCATAATCCCACATGGATTGACTGGATTATTAGTCTTTGAATAACTGACGCACATTACTACAGAGTTTTCATTTCTACACCCCCCCGCCCCCTTTTTTAACCATTTTCACCTCGAGAAAGTGCAGACTCTGAGTGCAAGGCACTATCACCACACCCGCAGTGAACATGATCAGGGTGCTGCAGGGCTCGACCTGAAGTTCCGCGTATGACGAGCACATTTGCAACAGGCTTCAGGTGTTGAACTTCAACAAAAAGTGAAACTTGTTTTAGAAGACCTGTGTCAAGATCAGCTTTGCAGAGGGACCACCTGTGTGGAGCTACCAGCGCTACAGACCACCTGCATTTAATAAAATCCCTGTCCATCAATTATCAATGACTTTGTGATGAACCAGAATAAGAACAGCTGCTTAATAATAGCACCCGAAGCCAGTTCCAAAGGCTCTTATTATAGACAGGATTCCTGTCCTTGCAGAAACCGTTAAAGGAGTTTGTACAGGTTAGAACAATGCTTCTTCCTCCTCTGTCTCTCTTAGTCCCCACCAGAAATCCAAATAGCATTTTCCTAATAACACCAGGGATACTTTTCTCTATGGGCCAAAGAAACATAACATTAATAATGACGGCAGATGCTCAATAGCTAGAATAAAGCAAATAAACTTCAGCTATGTTTGCTCTCAAATTGTATTGATTCAACAATGCAGTGAGGGTAAGTGATATGGACTGGTTTAAGGGTCAGTGCTACGGACTGTGGTAAGGCTAATCGCTACGGACTGGGGTAAGGGTCAGTGCTATGGACCGGGGTAAGGCCAAGTACTACGGACTGGGGTAAGGGTCAGTGCTACGGACCGGGGTAAGACCAAGTGCTACGGACTGGGGTAAAGGTCATTGCTATGGACCAGGGTAAGGGTCATTGCTATGGACTAGGAAAAGGTTATGAACTGGGGTAAGAGTCTGTGCTACAGACTGGGGTAAGGGTTAGTTCTACAGACTAGGGTAAGCGTCACTGCTATGGATTGAGGTAATTCACTCCTACAGACTGGAGTAAGGTTTATATTTCTCGCAGAAGCCACTGTTTCACTTCCTGAGGGAGAGACCAAGGTGTTTGCGTTCTGCTGGATGTATTGCATTATAATATTTATGGAAAGTACACAAAGCTGTACCAGCATCAGAAAGAGCCCCCTGAGGCTGATCACTAATTTTCTCTGTAAGCTGGATCTTCAATAAGCATGTTCCCCTTCAAATAGGGAGGAAATAGCAGAGCCTCTATCATTTTATTTTGTAATGGTGTTCAAAATAATGTCAGATGCTGTTCATGCATGCTCGAACAGTCAGTTCATCCACCACGTTGCAAAGCCTTGCCGTGCTAAGCACAATGCTGTGAGGAATTTATCCAAAAAATGGAAAACGCTGCCATTTTTGTAAATTCTTTTGAGATTTGTTTGTTGAAGAGAGATAACCAAAGAAACACAAAACAACCCAGAGTCAGAGCAAAGCTAACCCCGTGGGGCCTGGTGATAACTCAGCAGGCAGCATTAGGGACAAGCCCCCAAAGGATAAGACCGCAGCAGCCGGCTTTGCAGAGTCAGGTGGGAAAACTAAAGTCAAAGCTTCCGGAGTCAAGAACTGCGTGTGCTGAAAGAGACTATTGACTCTCTCATGGAACGTTTGGAAGCAATGTTCCTAGAGTGAAGAGAGGAGAGCTAGCAGCTGAAAACTATGTTTGAAGCTCTATGTGCCAATAACCGTGCCAGTAGTGGCAGCTGTGGCAGCACCAGTGGGAGTGCAAGTGGTAAAAACAAAAAACTGCGGATGCTGGAAATCCAAAACAAAAACAGAATTACCTGGAAAAACTCAGCAGGTCTGGCAGCATCGACGGAGAAGAAAAGAGTTGACGTTTCGAGTCCTCATGACCCTTCGACAGAACTAGGTGAATCCAAGGAAGGGGTGAAATATAAGCTGGTTTAAGGTGTGTGTGTGTGTGGGGGGTGGGTGGGTTGGGTGGGGAGGGAGAAGTGGAGGGGGTTGGTGTGGTTGTAGGGACAAGCAAGCAGTGATAGAAGCAGATCATCAAAAGATGTCACAGACAACAGAACAAAAGAACATATAGGTGTTGAAGTTGGTGATATATATCTAAACGAATGTGCTAATTAAGAATGGATGGTAGGGCACTCAAGGTATAGCTCTAGTGGGGGTGGGGGGAGCATAAAATATTTAAAAATATTTAAAAATAATGGAAATAGGTGGGAAAAAGAAAAATCTATATAATTTTTTGGAAAAAAAACAAAAGGAAGGGGGAAGAAACAGGAAAGGGGTGGGGATGGAGGAGGGAGGTCAAGACCTAAAGTTGTTGAATTCAATATTCAGTCCGGAAGGCTGTAAAGTGCCTAGTCGGAAGATGAAGTGTCGTTCCTCCAGTTTGCGTTGGGCTTCACTGGAACAATGCAGCAAGCCAAGGACAGACATGTGGGCAAGAGAGCAGGGTGGAGTGTTGAAATGGCAAGCGACAGGGAGGTTTGGGTCATTCTTGTGGACAGACCGCAGGTGTTCTGCAAAGCGGTCGCCCAGTTTACGTTTGGTCTCTCCAATGTAGAGGAGACCGCATTGGGAGCAACGAATGCAGTAGACTAAGTTGGGGGAAATGCAAGTGAAATGTTGCTTCACTTGAAAGGAGTGTTTGGGCCCTTGGACGGTGAGGAGAGAGGAAGTGAAGGGGCAGGTGTTACATCTTTTGCATGGGCATGGGGTGGTGCCATAGGTGGGGGTTGAGGAGTAGGGGGTGATGAAAGAGTGGACCAGGGTGTCCCGGAGGGAATGATCCCCACGGAATGCCGACAGGGGGGGTGAAGGGAAGATGTGTTTGGTAGTGGCATCATGCTGGAGTTGGCGGAAATGGCGGAGGATGATCCTTTGAATGCGGAGGCTGGTGGGGTGATAAGTGAGGACAAGGGGGACCCTATCATGTTTCTGGGAGGGAGGAGAAGGCGTGAGGGCGGATGCGCGGGAGATGGGCCGGACACGGTTGAGGGCCCTATCAACGACCGTGGGTGGAAAACCTCGGTTAAGGAAGAAGGAGGACATGTCAGAGGAACTGTTTTTGATGGTAGCATCATCGGAACAGATGTGACGGAGGAGAAGGAACTGAGAGAATGGGATGGAGTCCTTACAGGAAGCGGGGTGTGAGGAGCTGTAGTCAAGGGAGCTGTGGGAGTTGGTAGGCTTGTAATGGATATTGGTGGACAGTCTATCACCAGAGATTGAGACAGAGAGGTCAAGGAAGGGAAGGGAAGTGTCAGAGATGAACCACGTGAAAATGATGGAGGGGTGGAGATTGGAAGCAAAATTAATAAATTTTTCCAAGTCCCGACGAGAGCATGAAGCAGCACCGAAGTAATCATCGATGTACCGGAGAAAGAGTTGTGGAAGGGGGCCGGAGTAGGACTGGAACAAGGAATGTTTCACATACCCCATAAAGAGACAGGCATAGCTGGGGCCCATGCAGGTACCCATAGCCACACCTTTTATTTGGAGGAAGTGAGAGGAGTTGAAGGAGAAATTGTTCAGTGTGAGAACAAGTTCAGCCAGACGGAGTAGAGTAGTGGTGGATGGAGATTGTTCGGGCCTCTGTTCGAGGAAGAAGCTAAGGGCCCTCAGACCATCCTGGTGGGGGATGAAGGTGTAGAGGGATTGGACGTCCATGGTGAAGAGGAAGCGGTTGGGGCCAGGGAACTGGAAATTGTTGATGTGACGTAAGGTGTCAGAGGAATCATGGATGTAGGTGGGAAGGGACTGGACAAGGGGAGAGAAAAGGGAGTCAAGATAACGAGAAATGAGTTCTGTGGGGCAGGAGCAAGCTGACACAATCGGTCTACCGGGACAGTTCTGTTTGTGGAAATGCTACTTGGTCAAATCTGATGAGAAGAAATCACCACGCTCAAGCAGGCTGATTATGAGCAATACTCTGACTCAATCTGCTATGATGTCTATGATGAGCATATCATGCCCTCAAGTGAAGCAGTCACTGGAACAGTAGTTCTGGATCCAGACTCCGATGAACTATCTGATAACGACAGACCAGGATCTAGTGCTCCACTGGCCAAAGCTGGACCACCCACAGGAAACCAATTGGCTGTTAGTGAAAAAACTACAGAACAGCATGAAAAACAAATTGATTAGAATTTGCATCTAGACATGCGTCCTCCTTTGAGGAGGGCGACCTGCTGAGTGAGCACAGGGAGTGTGAATTTTCTTTTAACAAGTCCCCTTGAGAAGTACATGTTGGAAACATGTAGAAGTACCTCAAGCCAGGTAACTGCAACTTGATAGCCCCAAAGGTGAATCCCTTGATTTGGAAAAACTTGGATCATTCGGTCCGCCGTTTGGAAATAAAGCTTCAGGGGTGCCAAAGGCCTCTTGCAAAGGGGATCACAGCGTTCTTAAAATCTTACAAACGACAGGTACCCTTAGTGAAACCCAACAGGATGCTTTTGCTCTGCTAGCCAATGTCAGCTTTGAGTTGAATCAGCTCAGGAAATACCTAATAAAGTTTGACCTCAACTCGAGATACACAAATCTGTGCAAACAGTTCGGAAATGATCTCCATAAGACTGTGAAAGGAATGGACGTGGAACAAAGGACAGGAGGTGTGATGAGAAGGTGCACTCAGTTCAGAGCCTGTTACAATCTATATCACAGCCCTATGGCAGACAGTGCAAACAGATTTTCTCCTTATCAGGAATGTCAGGATGCTGGGTGGGCGCCATCCAAGGGGAAAGTATCTCAGCTTTTTATAGGGGTCAAGCTCTATTTCAAGCATCCACAGAACAGGCATGGACAGGGACAAAGACTCCCAAGACATAAGCATTGGAATTGCCTGCCACCCATCAGCTGTCAGACAGTCACCAGCTGAGCCAGAATTAGCCTATACTAATGCATCTCAAATAAGTGAAAGTCTACATCCTTATTTTCAAGTCACAACTGAAACTGAGCATATCAGAGGTCAATTGAGCAGCCATAAAGATGCTTGGAAAGCCACCAGATGAAACAATTTTGAACACTGTTTCTGGATATGAATTGGAATTTGAAATGAATATGCCTCAACCATACAAGTTGAACAGCGAAGAAATTAAAGCTGTTGACAAGAACATTTTTAGACTTCAGCACAAGGGTGTGATTGAAAAGATTATGTCCAAGCATGGACACCTTGCCTATATTTCTATATGCAACTACAGTATAGCCTTTGCTCCCCATAATTGGAAATGGTGGTTTCAACAGCTTTGTGAAGACATGAGGTCCTGAGCTCAGCCATTTGGTAATGCTCATAGTGTTAACGGCCAGTGTCTCTTTCCATTTGAACTTTACATATTTTCTGTAATATCTTGCTAGACTACCTCCAAGAGCTTTTACCCTGTTTCATCACTTACTCTTCAAAAATTGTCAATGAAGACATGTATGCTAATTGCTTAGGTGTCTGCATAGCAACAGCAGATCATACATCTACTAGATCTGCAAAAAACTCATTTGTCCTTTATTTTTCAAGTGAATGATCTTTTGAAGCAAAGCAAACCAGGGAAAACTAGTTGCGAACTTGTGCTGAGAGCATATCCAACAGATCCATGTTTATCTATGTCTACGAAGATTTGTGAGAATACTTGCTCCATACTGAGCACCTTCAAAACAGTGAGAAATACCCTCTTGAGAGTTTCAAATGACCACACAAAAGGGTGACATTATAGCCAGATAGATATGTGACATCATGATCAAAACTGGAATCGGTGTTCAAAACTCATTCTACAAAAGATGCAGCCACATCTAAAGCTAAGTTAGCCCAGTCATGGACATTTTGCAACACATAGGATGGAGCAGTGAAAGAACTTCTCAAACATTCTGCAACAAGCCCATTAAAGGCAACACAAATACCTTTGCAACAGCATTCTAGCAGGATTAGAAAGTGCGCTTGTGTCCATTTTATTGGGGGAATTGTGTTTTTTCAGACTGAAAGACTTGAACTATTTTTTCTTTTCTGAATTGGAAACAAGTTGATCCTCAGGAGAAGGAAAATGCCCACGAGACTATGGACAGTAACTTCCAAGCTCTGAGGTGTCGGAACTGGATGGTATCCCAAAGGAGCGCTGGAGAACCCACCTCCCTGAAGCCCCCAGGTAAGGGTTGCATGCCAATTGCCTGAGATGTTTAAACTTCCATAGGGCAATTGCGCTGGAATGAGAACCATCTGAAAGTATGATATAAATCACAAACATTGGATGGTTCCAACTCTCTTACAGTAAGTTACCCAGAAAAAAATAAGAATTAAAACACTTTTAGCTTCTGGGTAACTGTAGTGCTGATTCCCCCACCCAACCCCCCCCGATGAGATTCCCTGACCATCCCCCCAGCACCCCCTATGGTCCTCTCCTCACCCCCGACCACCCTGACTACCCTCCCAACCCCTTCACAGGACTCACCCCACACCCCAACCACCAACGGGACCTTCCGACTACACCTCCCTAACAATCCCCCATGGGACACCCTGACTGTGCTCTTCTCCCCTCCCCCGACTACCTTCTCCACCAAACTCCATTGACCATTCCCTAACCACCCCCCATTGACCACCACCCCACTGACCAACCAGCTTCTCCCCACTGATTCCCCCACTGACCACCCTCACTGATCACCTGATCCACAGAATGACCACCTGACCCACCCCACTGACCACCCCCCACTGACCCACCAACTGGCCACTGCCCCGACTGACCACCCGACCCCCACCCCCAAACCTACCCAATTACCTTACAAACATACCTCTTCCCTGGTTTCTCAAAGAGGCTGGACCTTTAAACTTACCTGCTTTATGGCAGCTCTTGCCATAGAAAGTGGAGCCCGCCTTCCTTATCTCCAACTCTCCTGCCCTCAACACAAGGCCTCGGGAACCCACTGCACTGTTCTTGCCCAGCCTGAGTCGGAAGGTCAGGCGAGAAAGGAGCAGCTTCATTTCCAGGTAAGTAGGAGCAGAGGGGCAATCCGACTCTGAATGCCGCTCCACGGAAGCTACTGCCCTATGTTTTTAGTTTCTATATATACTTGAATTTCACAAGACATAAACAGGTTAAACACAATGTTGGGCACTACTGCCTCTGTTTTCTTACATGTGCAACAGGCAATGGGTTGCATTAAACGTATTACAGAAATCATGACTTTGACCAGATTTATTAGTCGTTGAGCTGGCATTGTGAGGCCAGAGTTTTGCTTTAAAAATCTCATGTTATTTCAAACCCATTACAAAATTAAATGGAAAGGTTAAATGAGAACTTACTGTAATATCAAGGTCTGGCACATAAAGGGTTAACATGGGACTGAGTACAGTACCACCCACACAGTGATGTAAGAGAACACATAATTCTGACTTAGGGATTAGTGTTGTGTTGGACACAGCCTGTGTAGAGGCAAGCACGGAGACTGCTCCTAGTTGGACCTTTACTGTACACATATATAGTTTCTGGTAGTTGATAAATACTTACTGTTGAACAACTAAGACTACAAATACCTTAATAGGATCTATCAAACCACGCCCAACAACTTACAAGGCTTTTTGTTCAAAGTTTGATGTTGATTTTATGAAGTTGGTGAAGTGAGAAATAATGTGCCCTCCACCCTCTCCCATGATTTTTCATATAACTTTAAGTTGGCATGGAATTGCATTGAACTGTTTCACATATACTTAGTTACTGATCACAAATGCCACTCTTCAATGCCAAGTACAAAATGAAATTCAATAATTGCACTGATAGAGTTCATAAACTCAGTCCTCATTTTTAAGACTGTCTGTGCATGCATGAACAGGATCTCACATTATTACCCACTCCTCCAACTTCATAAAATCAACATCATACTTCAAACAGGTAAGTTCTCATTTAATCTTTCCATTTTGCAATCTTCTGGCTACAAGCATGGTGCAGGAAGACTGCTTACATTGTAGCATTGTTTAAAAAGGGAGGAAGGAATAGACTGAGTAATTACAGTCAGCCTAACCTTGGTGACAGGTATAAATGGAAACAATTCTGAGGGATAGTATAAATCGTCATTTAGAAAGGCACAACAAAGACAGTTGCCATAGATTTGTTAAGGCAATGTCGTGTCAAACTAATTTGACTGAGTTTCCTGAGGAGAATCAAGGTGGGTCGATGAGGATAGCACGTTTGATGTAATCTACATGGATTTTAGCATGAATTTTAACAAGATCCCACATGGCAGACTGGTCAGAAGAGTAAGAGTCTATGGGATCCAAGGGCAACTGGCAAGTTAGATCCAAAATTGGCTCGGTGGCAGGAAGCAAAGGGTAAAGGTCAATGAGTCTTTTTGTGTCTGGAAGGCTGTTTCAAGTGGGGTTCTGCAGGGTACAGTACAAAGCTTTTCATGATATATATCAGTAATTTAGACTTAAATGTAGGGGCCATGATTAAGAAGTTTGCAGATGATACAAAAATAGATTTTCTGGCTGATAGCGAGGAAGGAGGATGTAGACTGCAGGAAAATATCAATGGACCATTCAGGTGAGCAGAAAGAGGCAAATGGAATTCAATCTGCAGAAATGTGAGGTAATAGGTTTGGGAAGGGCAAACAGGCAAGGGAATACACAATAAATGGTAGGATTCTGAAATGTGTAAAGAAATGCATGTGCACAGATCCCTGAAGGTTGCAGGATAAGTAGATAAAGAGGCTAAGAAGTCATTCAGATACTTTCCTTTTATTTGTCAAGGCATAGAATATAAAAGCAGGGAGGTTATGCTGGAACTATATAAAATGCCAATTAGGCCAGCTAGAGTGCTGCATACATTCTGGTCACCAAATTACAGGAGGGATGTGATCGTAATAGAAAGGATACAAAAGAGATTTATGAGGATGTTGCCAGGAATGGAGAATGTTAGCAATGAGGAAAGATTGGAACAGAGGAAGCAGAGGGGAAATTGAATTTGACATGTGCAAAATGACAAAGGTAGGTAGAGCACATAGGAAAGACCTATTTATTTCCCTTAGCAGAGAGGTCAATAACCAAGGAGCATGGATTTAAAATAATTGGCAGAAGAATTAAAGGAGAGTGGAGAAGAAGTTTTTTCCATACAAAGGGAGTCTGGACCTCATTGTCTTAAAGAGGGGGGGGTAGAAGCAGAAACCCTTACTGCATTTGAAAAAGTACCTGTATATGTACTTGAAGTGTCCTAGCCTGCAGGGCTATGGAGGAAGAGCTGGAAAGTGGGGCGAGGCTAGATGGCTCTTTTTCATTCAGTACAAACATAAATAGCTGAGTGGCTTCCTTTTGTGTTGTAATATTTCCATGTTTCTATGTTTCTTTTTCAACACAGTTTGCCTCCCTCATGCTGGTGTTATGATTTGACTTTTGTAGCAGGGCTGAGCGACCTCTCTGCCAGGAATTGCAGATTTGTACATGAACCAGATCCAAACAGGAGACTGACATGTCTATTCACTGGATGAAAATGTCATTCATATGAACCTTAAAAGAACATTCCATAGTTAAATCTATGCAAACTGCAAGGATTCACAAATTATGTACAATCTTAGTCATATTGCTAGGGGTGGAGGGTTTGTTGTCAGTTATTAGAGGGTGTATCATACAGGACAGAAGAGACTGCAGAATGAGAGACAACTTTGTGCCCTGAGAAAGCAAATCATTGGAAAAGTGTGTGTTATAGAGTCCAGGAAGGTCTCAGATTCCATGCAAAGTCAGCTGGGCTGGCAGCAGGATTCTAGAATTGGCAGCAATGCCCTTGGGTTAGGGAGGGGAGGGGAGAGGGGAGGGAAAACAAACAGCCGGGGTTCCTGCTTTGGATCACTCTCTAGGCATTCCTACCGGATGAAATGTTAGTGCAGACATTTGGATTGGGTCAAGACCAAGCTTGCCTGTGATGCCCCCCATAGTTAATTATTCCATTGCCCTTCTGTACGAAATTGAGTAGGTTCAAATGAGCCACTTGGACAAGACGGCAGCAAGGGACCAGAATCAGCACCACCTTCATGGTCAAAAGAAGGAAAGTGACTCAGGAGGAATGAAATCTGACCTACAATTCACAGGCACCTGTGGATCTTGGAAACATGGCATAGAAACTACAGCAGTAACATTCTGCATCAGATTATGTAAATTATATGTTACATTTCCCGCAGTTTGAATGTCCAGTGTAGATAAACTATTTCACTGAAACTAGTTTAACAACAAACTTTCTTTACTAAACTCTCTGCCCAATTGTTCCAATGGTGGAAATTGTGACTTATAAACTCCAGCTAAAAACTATACCGCATGTGCACACGAAGACTGGACAGAAGTGTCATTCTTCACCCTCTACGTACCGAAACCACACTCTCAGCTGCAGTTAAGTCCCTTTGTTAATGAGCTGCAGCTTGTCCCAATCATGAGCACGGGGGTCACAGATTCCAATTGTTTTGAGTTCCGCCCTCTAAAGGAAACATCTGGGATTAAAACAATGCAGCAGCTCACACACATCCTTCAAACAATGCAGCAGCTCACACACATCCTTCTGTCAGTCACTTTGCAAAGCTCCCACAGACAAAGCAGTGGAAATGATACGCCAAACTAACCTTCAATTTTTCCAGTTGCTTTTTTGAAGGACAAAGCTTTCCAATGCCAAATGGATTTTATTTAAAATTGAGAATTTCTCTTTAAATCTCTCTGTCTCTCTTCCTGTCAAACATGGGGCTAGATTTAAAACTCGCCTACTGGCAGGTTCGAAGGAGGATGGGTACGTGAAATACAGCGCCCGCTGTGCCTGCTGACTATCCACCTGTCCCCACCCATGGACAATTAATGCCCACTTAAGGACCACATCCTGCCATCGTCAGGATTTAACCAACAGTGGGAGAGGCCCAGGCCAAGAGGCCAGGTGGGCAGGTTTCCCTGCTTGGGCTGGTGGCAGGCATGGGGAGGTCCCTCCTTAACAGGCCCATGGGAGGGCTTTTCACTACCAAGGTGTAATGGTCCCACCACCCCCACTGACCACCCCCACAAGTGCTCCTCCTGCCATGGCCTTTCGCCCCATCGCCTCATCAGGTTCTGTCAGCTTGCCCTGGTGAGACCCCAGGCTCACCTGCTGCGTTAGATCCAATGCCACATGACTGACTCCTCTCGGCCTTGCTGCAGTACCGACAGTGGCCACCACTCTTGGTGGCACTGCCAGAACAGGAGAGATGCTGGCCTCTGATTGGTAAGCAGCTCTCTGAAGCAGTACTCCGTATATCTGAGTGGGGGAAGACCCGCCTGAACTCAATCAATGGCTTGATTGTTTAGTGGTGGGGGAGGGGGGCTACAGGCGGGAGGTTGCACTATTAAATCCAGTCCATGAAGACACTGCCATTCAATAATTACTGGCAGAAAGGGGTCAGCTGGATTGCAGACACCTCCAGAATCAAAATACAGATGAGAAAAACAATTTAGCTCATCTTCACTCATCCATACAAAATATCTTACAGATCCCAAACACCAATCAATCGAATCTTAATCATAACAACATAAAATAAGAACATAAAGAAATAGGAGCTGGAGTAGGCCATTCGGCCCTTTGAGCCTGCTCCACATTCAATAAGATCATGGCTGTTCTGATCTTGGCCTCAACCCCACTTCCCTGCTTGTTCCCCATGAACCCTTGACTCCCCTATAGATCAAAGATTTGTCTGTGGCAGCCTTGAATGTATTCAATGACTCAGTCTCCATAGCTTTATGTGGAAGAGAATTCCAGAGATCCACAACTCTGAGAGAAGAAATTCCTTCTCATCTCCATCTTAAATGGTTGATCCTTTATTCTGTGCCCCTTAGTTCCAGCTTCAGCACCTACCCTATCAAGCCACTTGGAATCTTATATGTTTCCATAAGATCACCCCTCATTTTTTAAACTCCAAGGGATATAGACCCAATCTACTCAACCTTTCTTCATGAGACAACCCCTCCATTCTTTGAATCAACCTAGTGAACCTTCTCTGAACTGCTTCTAATGCAAGTATATTCATCCTTAAATAAGGAGACCAAAACTGTACACAGTACTGTAGGTGTGGTCTCACCAACTTCCTGTACAGTTGGAACAAGACTTCCCTAGTTTCACACTCCATCCCCCTCACAATAAAGACCAACATTCCAACTCGCCTTCCTAATTACTTGCTGTACCTGCATTCTGACTTTTTGTCTTTCATGTCAGGGGTTTTGCCTTTTAATATTCTCCCAGAGTCCATTCCACACATCGGTTAGTTTTTTTGTGACAAACTTCCTGATAACTGCCCTAAATTTGACTTTCATTAGCTTGTACCCCATGTCATGTTGCTCAAGGTTTAATCTGAAGTAGCTTCCCAGATTTACCTTTTCTAAATTGTTTAATACCTTCTATACTTCTATAAGAGTCCCTCTCCATCACCTCCTTTCAAGCGTGGAATGTTTTTTAATCTCAAGTCTTTCCTCATAACTCAGCTATCCATGATATGGATCAGTCGACTCTTCCAAACACTGCCTCTAGGCACAAATATCTACCCTCTATCTCAGTGATTTGAACATTACTCAAGGTGTGGTCTGAGCAGAGAGTTATATAGTTTGAGCACCATTTCCCCCTACTGTGCTCCACTATTTTGGCCATGTCATGTGAAGTAGGAAGTCTATTAATATCTCTAAATCTGATTCAACTTAACCATCTAGTTTAACACCACTAATGGGATATATATGCTGCCCATTTTAATTCTTAAATGTGGCATAACTTTTCCAGAAAGCACTAATGATATTATTTTTCCACTTAAATAATGTTGTCATGCTAGATTTACATCCACTGTTCTAGTCAATTGGTGGTTCAGTGAGAGTCAAAAACATTCTAATGTACCTGAAAGTTTATTATAAACCATGAAATGCTTTGCATTAGATTGGCACCATGCCAAAATTCTTCTGAGCCATTAATGATTTTCTTTATATCGCTCCCTCGATGCCTAACAGTCATAGGTAGATCATCTACAAAATAAGGTGGGGGGGGCGGGGGTGCATTACCATCAAGGATAAAGGAGGTGACAAGAGTAAAATTGTAGAATCTCATTGTTAGCAAGCTACTGGGAGCAACTATTAATAGCAGGTTGATGTTAAATAAGCCACATGCCACAGTTTGTCAATACATTGTCCAGACTGATCCTACTATCAAAAGCTTCCCAACTGAATGCAATATCTCAGATTGCGAGCAGCAAGATTTACAATACTGAGTGTGCAGTACATGCTCAGCAAACGAGTGAACAGAATGTATGAATTCTGAATGGAGATCCGATGATTTTTTTTTAAAAATCTACTTTATTCATAAAATATCTGGCAGAACATCCCAAAATATTTCAAAATCACAATCACAAAAGTACAATCAGATTCAACTTTTACCCATGTATCACAAGGTGCATTAATACAATCAATGAATATTACAATGATTTCAATATGGTCAATGCAGACAATCAGACAATGGTATTGGAGTTATCAACATACATCACATTGCACTCTGAGGTGCTTCAATACAATTATAATCCAATTAGTATTCAATGCGGACATTCATTTTAAGCTGTACAGCCCGAGGGGCTCTCAACAGTTCCCAGGCCCTCGGTGCACTGTGGCAGAAAGGTCTTAGACAGCGACCTTTCCCCATTGCGCCTTTGTGGCAGCTGCCCCAAGCTTTAGTGCATCCCTCAGCATGTAGTCCTGGACCTTGGAATGTGCCAGTCTGCAACACTCGGTCGAGGACAACTCTTTGCGTTGGAAGATCAACAAGTTTTGGGCAGACCAAAGAGTGCCTTTCACTGAGTTGATGATCCTCCAGCTGCAGTTGATGTTTGTCTTGGTGTGTGTCCCTGGGACAGCCCGTAGAGCACAGAGTCCTGTGTCACAGAACTGCTCAGGATGAACCTCGACAGAAACCACTGCATCTCTCTCCAGACCTTCTTTGCAAAGGCACAATCCACAAGGAGGTGAACCATGGTCTCGTCCCCACCACAGCCACCTTGAGGGCAACGTGCAGCGGGGGTGAGACTCCTGGCGTGTTGAAAGGATCTGACAGGGAGGGCCTTTCTCACCACCAGCCAGGCTACGTCTTGGTGCTTGTTGGAAAGTTCTGGCAATGAGGCATTCTGCCAAATGGCTTTGACAGTCTGCTCGGGGAACCATCCCACAGGATCCACCCTCTCCTTTTCCCGCAGGGCCTCTAAGACGTTATGTGCTGACCACTGCCTGATGGACTTGTGGTCAAAGGTGTTTCTCTACATAAATTTTTCCACGAGGGACAGGTGGTATGGCACAGTCCAACTACTTGGAGCGTTCCACAGCAGCATGGCCAGACCCATCCTTCGCAACACTGGGGACAGGTAGAACCTCAGCACGTAGTGACACTTGGTGTTTGCGTACCAAGGGTCTATGCAGAGCTTGATGCAGCCATGTACAAAGGTGGCCATCAGTATGAGGGCAATGTTGGGCATGTTTTTTCCCCCTTTATCTTTTTCGACCTCCAGATAAAGCGAAAGATGGTTCAGGTGATCGCCATTGCGCAGGAGTCTGGAATGGGCCAGACCTGCGCCACATACAGCGCTACTGGTGTTAGTGTAGAGCATTTGGATCCAATTGCGAATTCCCTCCCCAAACCCCATTTTGGAGAGCACATTCACCATGTAGGTGTGCGATATTCTGTCAAAGGCCTTCTCCTGATCCAGGCTGATGAGGCAGGTGTCCACACCCCTGTCCTGCACATAGGCAATCTTATCCCTGAGCAGCATGTCCAGGCACAATGCAGGTCCAGTCAGGGTGGATCACCAATTCCAGAGCGGACTTGACCCGATTGGCGATGACCTTGGACAGAATCTTATAGTCCACATTCAACAGTGAAATGGGTCGCCAATTTCTAATCTCCTCCCTTTCCCCCTTGTGCTTGTAGATGAGGGTGATGATGCCTTTCCTCATGGATTCTGACATACTGCCGGCCAGAAGCATACTCTCGTACACTTCTAGCAGGTCCCGGCCAATCCAGTCCCACAGAGCTGAATAGAACTCCGACAGCAAGCCGTCGCTTCCGAGAGTTTTACTCTTCTCGAAGGACTCAAGGGCCTTAGTCAGTTCGTCAGGAGTTAGCGGTTTGCCCAGGCTGTCCCGTGTACTGTTGTCTAAGACCCAAGTGATAGAGGACAGGAAGGACTGCGAGGCTGTGCTGTCTGTGGGCTTCACGTCACACAATCCAGCATAAAAGGATTTGCTGATCCTCAAAATGTCGAACTGCGATGACTTTACTGAGCCGTCTTCTTCCTTCAGGCTGCTGATCACAGAGCTCTTTCTGTGTACCTTTTGGAAGAAGAAACGTGAGCACGTCTCATCCTGCTCCATGGACCAGAAGATGATCTTGGAGGCCTCCGAAGCAAAGAGCGAGGCTTGCTGGCTCTTCACCTCTTGGAGTTCCTCCTTGACATCGACCCCCATCGACTGCAGCCGGAGCAGATTCTGCATGTTTTTCTGGAGTCAGGACATTTTCCCCTGTTCCTTTCTAGCTTTCTGGGTGCCTTTGAGGATGAAAAACCTCTTGATGTTTCCCTTCATCATTTCCCACCAGTGTGTCAGGGACTCAAAGAGGGGTTTCACGGTTCTCCAACCTTTGTAATCCCTCTTGAGCTCCTCAATGTTCTCTGGGGTCAGCAGTTGCACGTTTAGCTTCCATGCCCCCCTGCCCACCCTCTGGTCTTCCTCTAAGTGACAGTCAGCCAGTAGGAGGCAGTGGTCAGAGAAGAACACCGGCTTGACGTGGATCTGACCGCAAACGCGCGGGACACAAACAGGAAATCTATCCTGGAACGGATGGACCCGTCTGGCCAAGACCAGGTGTATCTATGCCGCGCTCCATCTGCAGGGTTGCTGAAGACGTCGTGCAGCTTGGCATCCTTAACTGTTTCCATCAGGGATCTGGATGTAGCTGTCGGCCCTGCCAGATCGTCCAGCCGCATCGATGATGCAGTTGAAGTCACCACCCAGAATGATCGGCCTGGAGGTCGCCAGCAGCAGTGGGGGCTGCTGAAAACTGCCAGCCGCTCGGCCTTTTGTGCCGGGGCGTACACGTTAATTAACCAGAGTGGAGCATTCTTGTATATTACGTCTGCTATGAGGAGGCGCCCGCCCACCACCTCCTTAACCTCGAAGACAGTGAAGTTGCCTCCCCACAGCAGAATACCCAGGCCGGAGGAATGACCAGATCGATGGCCTGAGGGAGCACCATCATGACCATTGTCTGTAGGAGCTGAGGTGCGGTATCGCACACTCCTGCAGAGACAACAGGTCAGCTTTGACCTTGGCAAGGTAGTCCAAGGTTGCAACACATCGCGTAGTAGATTTAATACTATGCACACTTATGGATACAATCTTTACACCCATTTTAAAGCATTTAGTCTCTTATCAAACCTGTTGTCTCTGAGAGTCCCAGACCTTTGGTCTGCTCCTGCATACCCACAGTGTTCACAAATTGCCTCACTTTGGATGGGCTGAGGAAACTGTCCTGAACCTCCCCATTGGCAATGTTCTGCTCAGGTGGCATCTGGGGGTTCATGCAGAGAACGGGATTTGAAATGTCCTATGTTGGAGAAGCTTCTCCAATCCTCTCCCCCACCCGCCGGGGCGTTGCTGCTCCCGGCTTCCCAGAGCTGGGATGCGCTGAGCGCTTCACAGCTCCCAGATTCCTGGGGCTGGATGGAGATCCTATGATTTATGTCACATAGACAAGGATAAAGTGAACAAATCCCAATCTGTACTGTTGGGACAGTGTATAACTGAACCGTGCTGGTGCTGGTGTCCTCGTGAGCTGAATAACTAGGGAAGTAGAGAGGATTTTAAACTAAATAGTGGGAACAAGGAATCAAATCTGGGAAGAACTGGTAAACCAAAGAGTAGAGATAAGGCAAGAGAGACAGGTATTAACATGGGAAACCATAAAGACTGTGACAGGAAGGGATAGAGTACAAACCTAAGAGTAAATCAGCAGATAAGGCTAGATGCTACAAAAATAATAAAAAGACAAAACTAAAGGCTCTGTATCTAAATGCACATAGCATTCAAAACAAAACAGATAAACTAATAGCACAAATAGAAATAAATAAGTAAGATCTAAGAGCCATTACAGAGACATGGCTACAGGATGACATAGATTGAGACCTGAATATTGAAAGGTATGTGACATTTAGGAAGGACAGGAAGTTAGGAAAAGGTGGAAGGGTGGCTCTGTTAATTAATGATGGTATTAGCACAATAGAGGGGGATGACCTCGATGTAGGTGTGGCTTGGGTTGAGATGAGGAATGATAAAGGCACTTGTGGGAGTGGTATACAGGCCCCCTACACAGTGGGGTAGTGTATAAAAGAAGTGATAATGGGAGCGTGCCAGCAATAATCATGGGGAATTTTAGTCTACATATAGATTGGAAAAATCAGATGGACAAAGGTAGCATAGATGAGGAGTTCATATAATGTTTTCAGGATAGTTTCTTGGAACAGCACATTCTGGAGCCAACCACAGAGCAGGCTATACTAGACCTGGTATTGTCCAGCGAGATAGGGTTGGTTGATGAATTCCTAGTGAAGGTGCCCCTTGGTAGCAGCGATCATAATATGATTGAATTTTACATTCATTTTAAGGGAGAAATGAGTGCGACCAAGACTAGTATTTTAAACTTAAATAATGGCAATTATGAGGGCATGAAAGCAGAGCTAACTAAAGTGACCCGTCGAATGAATTTAAAGGATATGTCAATAGAAGTTCAGTGACAGATATTTAAAGGGATATTTCAAAATACACAGAATATATACATTCCAATGAGGAAGAACTAAAAAGCTTAAAACAGTATCAAACAAAGAAAAAGCATATAATAACACAAAGACCGGTGGCAGGTCAGAAGACTGGAAAGACTATAAAGAACTGCAAAGAATGTCAAAAAGATTAATAAGGAGGGGTAAATTAGTTGAGAGAAAGCTAGCTAGTAACATAAAGATGGATAGTAAGAGTTTCTATAGAGATTTAAATAAAAGAGTTAACAAAGTGAGCATTGGTCCTATAGAGAATGCGTCTAGGGAATTGATAATGGAATGTAGGGAGATGGCGGGTGAATTAAACAGGTATTTTGCTTCGATCTTCACTATAGAAGACACGAGTAACATCCTGGAAATAGCTGTAAATCAGGAAATGGGAGGGAGGGAGGAACTCGGGAAAATTACAATCACCAGGGAAGTGGTATTAAGCAAATTGTTGGGATTGCAGGCTGACAAATCTCCAGGTCTAGATGGACTCCACCCTAAGGTCCTGAAAGAACTGGTTAGTGAGATAGTTGATGCATTGGTTTTAATTTTCCAAAATTCCCCAGATTTGGGGAAAGTTCCATTAGATTGGAAAATAGCAAATATAATTGCTTTATTCAAAAAGGGAGGGAGACAGAAAGCAGGAAACTATAGGCCAGTTAGCTTAACATCTGTTGTAGGGAAAATGTTAGAAGCTATTATTAAAGATGTTATGGCAGGGCACTTAGAAAAATTCAAGGCAGTCAGGCAGAGTCAACATGGTTTTGTAAAAGGGAAATCATGTTTAACCAATTTATTGGAGTTCTTTGAAGGAGTCACATGTGCTGTGGATAAAGGGTGGATGTACTGTACTTAGATTTCCCGAATGCATTTAACAAAGTGCCACATCAAAGGTTATTGTGGAAAATCAAAGCTTATGGTGTAGGGCATAACATACTGGCATGGATAGAAGATTGGCTAGCTATCAGGAAGCAGAGTTGGCAAAAATGGGTCTTTTTTTGCTTGGCAGGATGTGACGAGTGGTGTGTCACAGGGATCAATGCTAGGGCCTCAACTTTTTACAATTTATATAAATGACTTGGATGTAGGGACTGAAGAAATGGTTGCTAAATTTATTCATGACACAAAGATAGGTAGGAAAGTAAATTGTGAAGAGAACTTAAGGAGGCTACAAAGTGACTTGGATAGGTTAAGTGAGTGGGCAAAGATTTGGCAAATGGAGTATAATGTGGGCAAATGTGAAATCATTCATTTTGGCAGGAAGAATAAAAAAGTTTATTATCTAAATGGTGAGAGATTGCAGAGCTCTGAGATTCAGAGGGATCTGGGTGTCCTAGTGCATGAATCACAAAAGATTACAGATACAGCAGGTAATTAGCAAAGCTAATACAATGTTATCATTTATTGTGAGGGGAATTGATTACAAAAGTAGGGAGGTTTATGCTTCAGTTGTATAGGGCACTGGTGAAACTACATCTGGAGTACTGTGTACAGTACTGGTCTCTTTATTTAAGGAAAGATGTAAATGCGTTAGAAGCAGTTCAGAGAAGGTTTACTAGACTAATACCAAGAATGGGCAGGTTGTCCTATGAGGAAAGGCTGGACAGGTTAAGATTGTATTCACTGGAATTTAGAAGAGTAAGAGGTGACTTAATTGAAACTTTTAAGATCCTGAGGGATCTTGACAAGGTGGATGTGGAGAGGATGTTTCCTCCTGTGAGAAAACCTAGAACTAGGGGTCACTGTTTAAAAATAAGAGGTCGCTCATTTATGACAGAGATGAGGAAAAATATTTTCTCTCAGATGGTTGAGTCTTTGCAACTCTCTTCCTGAAAAAGCGGTGGAAGCAGTGTCTTTGAATATTTTTAAGTCAGAGCTAGATAGATTCTTGATTAACAAGAGAGCAAAAGGTTATTAGGGGTAGGCAGGAATGTGGGGGTTGAGGTTGCATTCAGATCACCTATGATCTTATTGAATGGCAGGGCAGGCTCAAGGGGCCAAGTGGCCTAGTGCTCCTAATTCGTAAAATTTGTATGTGAACTAAGGCAAGAGCCAAACCAGATCCAAAGTTGGGTGTCTTGGAGAAGAATTTCTTTAGATTACAGGAGCACATCATTTTCAGTCAGAATTCAGAAAAAGTACAAGTTAATACATTTTTATACTTGTTTGGTGTATTTGCAGATAAAGTAATCCTAAAATAAGGTATAGATGAATCTTCAAACACATTCGGTGAGATATTAAAAGCCTTTGACAAATTTTTTAAACTCCAAGTTGTGGAAAGCGTAGACCTTTAAAGCAGGTCTGGAACACCCCCAATAAAGCAACAAAGAGGCAAGGAGATGCCAACACAGGGAGACAGGAGACCCCAGAGCGAGGGATACAAAACCTAAACAAGTGACAACATGGTTGCAGACCATGCCATTGCAATGAAGTGCATAAACCAAAGAAAAACAAAAACAGAATTACCTGGAAAAACTCAGCAGGTCTGGCAGCATCGGCGGAGAAGAAAAGAGTTGACGTTTCGAGTCCTCATGACCCTTCTGAAGGGTCATGAGGACTCGAAACATCAACTCTTTTCTTCTCCGCCGATGCTGCCAGACCTGCTGAGTTTTTCCAGGTAATTCTGTTTTTGTTTTTGTTTTGGATTTCCAGCATCCGCAGTTTTTTTGTTTTTATCTCTGCATAAACCAAAGAGTTTGGTGTAGAAGAAATGGCTAAGAAGCAATCAAAAGGCTTAAAAATAGAGCTTTTTGAAAATGCTGACATTACCCAAACTGTAACAGATGACAGTACAGAGCAAGTAGCTGGCTGTGAATGTAGGAAAGCTTCTGAGGTAACCAAAAAGAAACAAAACCTGCAAAAAGAAAATGAAGCTGTTCCACAGGAAATGTTCATATCAAAGTTGAGTTGAAAGAACTCAACCAGAAGTACAGCCAGGCACAACAGCAAGTAAAAAAGACACACAAAAAAGTCACTGCCTTGAAAGCCTCTTTGAAGAGTCATTACATTCCCCTGAATAAACATGAGGAGTTTAAAAAAAAAAGATGTTGAATACTACTTCAGAAAAAGCTGCATTGGAACGATCAGTAGTGACAAAGCCATGCACTGAAGCGCAGCATTAGTTTGCAAGAAGTCAACAAGGAAATACAATTGAATGAACAGCTAATTGTCCCTTAAGATCAAATGTAAAAGGAGTACACAACACTTTAGAAGCATGAAGAAATGAAGACTGCCTTGAACAGCAGAACAAATTTGAGATGACTCTGAATTACAAGAAAACTCAAGATGAAGCAGCTGAGCTTTGCAAAGAAAAGGAAACTTGTTGAAGTATCTTCACACACAAGATTCCCTCAGGCCAAAGTTTGTTACTCTGGAAAATTACAAAAAGAAGCAAAATGAATATAATGTCACACTGAACAAACTGAAGAGCCAGTAGACAGAAAAGACTCAGCAATGTTCAGTATTCCAGGGAGAAGCCAAGGGATACAAGGAGACCAAAGAGCTGAAGAACCAGTTGAATGAAAAAGAGGAAGCATTGAAAAGAAAAGCCATAAAACTTTCCAAGCTGCGAGCAGATAATGAAGGCATGAGTGGCACAATTACAGAACCGAAACAAGTTAAGACTTTGCTGGAGACAGACCTGGCCAACAGTGAAATCAAAATGAAGGACAAAACTCTGCAGCAGATGAAGAAAAAAAAGAAAGAAATAGGATTGGAAAATGTAAATCCGAAGCCGAAGCTCAAGGAACTAGAGGGAAAAGCACTGGATACCTCAAACCTGCTGAGGACCATTGAGCTGATGAAAAATGACATGGCTGAAATGAAAATCAAGAACCTAGAATGTCAAAAAAAAGTTGAATAGTTGCAAGAGAAAGTAGAATTTCTCTCAAGGGAGCATGCATCCCAGGAACAACTAGCAGAAGTAAAATTAAAGAACATGAGCTTGAAGGATAGCACAGAGGAATTAGGCTCTGCTAAGGAAAATCTGTTCAGTGTAGAGAACCAACTAACTTTCACGGATGGAAGATGAGTTTGCTGATGAAAAATATGAAATGAGGAGAACACTAGTGTTGCTCACAGGAAGTAGAACACATGCAGAAGAATGTGAAAGATGAGATATGCAGTATGGAACAGCAAATCCAGACTTCAAAGGCAGATAACTCCGAAACAAAGACAACTGAACTCAGCAGAGTAGTTATTGACCTGAATGAAAAGATTCATAACCTTGAAAAGGGATTGGAAAATAAAAGAATAACCAAATATTTCATTAAAATTGTGAAACAAGTGGAAATAAAGGTTCCATTTTTGAGACATAAACTTCCAGGAAGAACATGGCAGACCCAATGGAAAAAGAAAATCCAAGTCCGCGCTAAGACTGAACGGGGCAAACATTCTCTTTGGAAGGAATGGGACAGACCCACGGTGCCCGAACGAAACAGACAGGTTGTCAATAAAGAGAAACACAACTCAATGGAGACACCCAAGTGTTGGAAACAGAATACTCTAATTTCAATGCCAACCCAAAGCAACTGAGACTACCATCCCTCAAATCATGACAGAATGAGATCTGGAAGTATCATAAAGCCTCCAGACCATTTGAATTTATAAAGTTAGAGACTTGAGATGAGGAGGAGGGGTAGCATATAAAGGAGATTGTATTGTAAATATATTTGGGTAAGCACTTGGGAGGTGGTATAGTATAAGGGTGTTCAGTAGAGTAAGGATTAATGTGGGACTGGAGAACAGTACTGCCCACAGTATGATGCAGAGTCACATGATGGTGGATTGTGTAGTAAAGTCTGGAAGGAGTTAGCATGGATACAGCACCCATGCAGGGCTGTACCTTGGAGATGTACGTAGTTATGGGTTACCAATAAACTGTTTATGTTCAACCATACAAGCCTCCAGACCTCTTAGTGAGACACCAAACAGCCTTACAATATTGCGCACCTCTGGTTCCAGCTATTGCTATTCCTTCTTTCAGAAGTGGTCCTCTTTTCCCAGGGAATTAGGGCCTGAATTTTACCCACGGCAGCTCCCCGCAATCAGCCCCGACTGCGATTTCACGCTGTCTGGCCAATTAAGGTCCGCCCAGCATGAAACACGTCTCTCCAATGGTTGGGAAGGACCAGGCGAGATGTGGCGGCCTGTCAACTGCCGGGTCCAATGGCAACTCGGCAGTCGGTTTAAAACAGTACAGGCAGCTCCTTCAAGGCTGCGAGGGAAGAACATATTTGGAGCATTCTGAACACTAAAATTATGGCGTCAACTGCGGCTGGAGACACCAGACGGGAGGGCAGGTCAAGTGGGCACTCGGGGGCTCTCGCTCCCCAGTTTTCGGATGAGTGCCTTGCGGTCCTCCTGGAGGAAGTGGCTGCCAGGAGGGACACGCTCATCCCCAGAGATGGAAGGAGGAGGCCACCGCACCTAACAAAAAGAGCTTGGGAGGAGGTGGCTGCGCAGGTCAGCAGCCACAATGTTGTGCAAAGCATATGGGTGCAGTGCTGCAAAAGGTTTAATGACCTACTGTGCTCAAGAAGGGTGAGTACCGTGCTGGCATGGATCAGTATGGTGAAGTGTTAAGGTCTGGACGTCCCCCCATGGAGCTCAGGGGACTCTGAGTGCCAACTGTCAATGATACTGGAGTTGGCCAAGGGGGTGAGCCCTGGCTACTTGGACTGAGTGCCTTTGTGACTTGAGGGCCATGACTCTGATGTGCCTGCGAGGTGTGCCTCAGGTGGCATTGGCCAGGCTGCAATGGCGATGCAGGTAGAGAGTGGACTAATGAATGCTCCTCTGTCCTTTCAGGAGAAGACGACATAAAACTTTGAAAGGTCATGGACAGGCGGAGGCCCCCAAACCTCCTAATCCTAACCTGATTCGAGGAGGACACCTTGGAGCTGGAGAGGCGCCCAAACCTCGGTCAACCGAACATAGAGAGGCTGGGGTGTCAGACGAAGGTAAGAGTGCAGTACACAGGTGAGAGTTTCAGATGGTGCAAACATTTTTGTGTAGTCTCATCATTGATGGGAGCCTCAAAATTGGATTCCCCATTGATCACTGAAAGATGAAGGCACCATGTCGCAGATCTCCATTGACTCATCAGGGTGCCTGGCATGCACAGTGAGTGACAGTGTGATGTCTTAAACTAATGGCATGTCATTGTTCTCCCTTAGATTCACCAACACACAATCAATTGCAGGACCCCGAAGAGCCATCCCTGATACCAGTGAACTGCCAGGCTTCACATGCACTTGTGTCACACCCGCTCTCTGAAGCAGGCACCATCGCAGATACCAGCACCTCGGTGGGCATTAGCTCCTCAGCTAGAATGTCAGAGCACAGTGGTGAGGGCACTTCAAACTCACTTGAGGAGCAGGAAGAGACAGAGTGTACCGGCAATCAGAGGACTGCTGGAGACCAGGACATTGCTTACTCGAAGGCAGATGATGAGCTCTGGAATCGTCCACTATGTAGCAAATGCTGGATGTCCAGTGGGATGTGCGGGAGGATCTGGCAGAGATCCATGAGGGTACACGTGCCATGTCTCTGTTGGGGAGGAGTCCATGCAGACCATAAGCATTGCAGTGACCCTCATGGCCGAGCAAACTGCCTCATCCATTGAGAGAGTGGTTAGCCTCATGGAGAGGCAGCTCCAGGGACAGAATCAGGGGTTCCTGGGGATGCGCTCGAACCTGCAAGCTCTCACACAGGCAATGACCTCAGGTAGTCAGTGCCAGTGTGGGAGGTGGATGAGGCATCCAGTATCCCAGCTAGGTGCTCATCCATTAATGGTGTACAGGGAGATCCACAGTGAACTCACGTTGGCGCACGAGCTGCTTGTCGTCTCTGCAGGCTCCTCTCAGAGCGCACTGGATGATGGCAGCAGCTCCTTCACCCCTCTGCCAGTATGTAATGCTGGACGTGACTGTCTCTAAACTTTCTTGCACAGGCACTGAGTGGACTTTGGGTTCAAATGAATGGGTCATTTTGGGCATCCTGAATGGAGGCAGCAGCCCTGGCATAAGGTGGAAGCAGATCTTTGGCAGCCTAGCTGAAGGAGCATTGGATCAAGGCGTCCCTGCCTCCCTGAAGGATACAGAGGTCTACCTTCACATCTTCAGTTCTCCTCACCATTCTCCTCACTGAGCTCCTCTTCTGACTCACTGGTGGGTTCATCCTCTGTGGCCTGTGGAGCTGCCTCAAGATCCTCTTCCTCCAGTGAGTACCCCCCCCACCCACCCCTGCCAGTGCTAGATTGTGGAGAGCCCAATCATGTGACAAATGGATGTCAAAGTCTCCCTGGGAGGCAGACCCTCCTTCGGCATTGCACCTCAGACACATTAAGGTAGCTGCATCACTGCCTGTAAATCCTGGCAGCAGGATAGTGGTGTCTCCTGCAGCCCTTCAGCCTCGGACTACCTGCTGGCCCTGCGCCCCTTGTGCCTGCGCCTCTCCTCCCTCAGGTCCGCCCCCCTGCCGGAAACTGCATTTGGACACCTGGCCTCCTCTCCCTTCTGCCCCTCTCTTCCTCCTCAGAGGAGGTGCCACCAGCAGAGACCACAATCTCCATTACCAGGGCAACAGAAGGCTGTCTGACACCTGGAAGAGTCCACTCGGTCTGAGTCCTCTGGGGCCTTGGAGACACCAATAAGTCCTGAAATGAAGCCTAGAAATGCTAAGAATGAAGCTCAGAACTGAGATGAAGTTGTCAAGTTCAAATAAGCAACTAGCAGCAAACTATCTCCTAAACTCCTCACTACTCATACTGGCAATGCTGCTGACCCTTTTAATCCTGCCCTTGGACGAGGTTCTGCCAAATATGGGCTGCCATTTTCGCACTCATCGCCCGGCAAATCGCACAGGCAATGTAAAATCCGGTTCAATTGTTTTTAACGGCCTTAGGTGGCTTCTAAATTGATAGGTGGCTCTGACACCTGCGCCATCCTGAAGATCGCGTGCAAGATGACGTTTGGGATGCGTACCCGAGGTCCTTGCCCAATATTTTATTTTATGCCCAATCGGGTCAGGCGCGTGCCCACCCATGAGGCATAAAGTTCTGCCCCAGGAAATATTCCACTAACAGATCCTGCCACAGAAACTTTACCAAGTATATGCATTGTAGCATGGACACTGGCAGAAAATGGAGACAACAAGTAGTTTGACAAATGGATAGGCAGTGAACTCCATACATGGGACTTTCAAACACACGCACACTCTCACAATCTCAGCCTTACCCAGCTAAACAATTATACCCGAGTCCTTCCTGCTCTGAATTACTTTCTTCCTTTTCCCCATAAATCTGTAACAGCTTTTAAAAGAGGAGATCTTTCCATATCCAGTACAAAGCTTGATCCCCATCAGAATTTTTGAATCACTATTGTGATCATTTAATTGCCACAGCAGGAAAATAAGTTGAAACATGCGGCAATTAGAGATCCCAGTGGCTGATAGCTATTTCATCTAATGGGCAATACAGCAGTCAGTTCACAATAGTTTACAACCGCTCCATTCTTCGAGCTGTTGTGCTGTCTCTGGCTACAGCCTGGCCGTCTACACAGAGTTCTCCATTTGTGTCACTCTCACAAGTCACTACTGTGGGCTGGATGAAGGCAACTATTGATTCTCTGCCACTTTGGGAACCTCTACTGTTAAAAATCTGGCATCCTCTCTAATTGCCCCATTGTTGCTGCCTTGTTAGCCTCAGATTAAAGTTCACATTCCCAAATGTTACATCTTGTAACAGCTGCAGTGCGTCGCCCACAACATTCCCAACAACAAAAAAAGCAGCAGAAAACCACATTAGGGACAAATTTCTCAAGGAAACATTCAAACACAGGGTAAGGCCAGGCACCATAGGATCCATCATGCAGAAGGAATGCTTTAACTAGGCAATGCAAACAGGACTTGAGTGTCAGCATCAACCCCTCACAACTTTTTAACACCTCTTGTTACTGACCTGCTGTGCGTTTCCAGCATTCTCTCCTTGTGTGAGCAAGGCACAGCAACAGGTCTCAGCTAACCAAACAAGTGAAGCACTAGTTTTGTTTGTCCTTTTGTCCAATGCTGCTTTCACCAGTTATCCAAAGTCCCACTCTCTTAGGGTAGCTTAGGTAAAACCAAGACTTGGCATGAATACAGGATAGGGCATTACTGGAATTCACCCATTGATGAAGCACTGACCACAGGAAAAATAGTTAGCAAAGATTTCCTCGGTTTTTCTGATGACACACTTGTTACATTCAATTGCCTCTATGTGACAAGAGCACGGCAAACATCTCTTTCCCCCATTAGTCAAATAAATCAGCATCCCGCTAAAACTCAAGCAGTGTCAGAGGATAACGACACTCTGATCCAGTATCAACCTTGCTTCATCAAGTGTAGTAACTGAAATATTTTTCTTTCTGGCTTGTGCTGCAGTGACCACAATAAAATTTTACATCCTGCTGGAACCAGGGACTGGAAAGGTATACAGGGGCTCGGCCAAGCTAGGGACTGAGGGACAGAGCCTGGGAATGAGCGACAGTCAGGGGCCAAGTCAAGGCCTCAGGGACAGGGCCTAGGATTAAGGTTCAGAGCTGAGCTGGAGACTGAAGGGCAGAGCTGAGCTGGGGACTGAGGGACAGAGCTTGAGTTTGAGGGACAGGACCCGAGACTGGGGTCAGAGCTGAGCTGGAGACTGAGGAACAGGGACTGAGGGGCAAGGCCGGGCCATGGACTAAGGGACAGGCCCTGGGGCTGAGGAAAGGGCTGAACTAGGGATTGAGGGACAGGGCCTTGGGCTGGGGGACAGAGCCGAGATTGAGACTGAGGGACTAGTGCTGAGCTAGGGACTGAAGAACAGGGTTGAGCCGGGGTCTGGAGGACAGGCCCAGCCCACAGATTGAATTTTATTTGCAATGATTAAAAATCAGTAGCTCGCCCAGACTCCCAGCTGTAGAAGTCACTATTTTTCACTCTAAAAGCCAAGAAGACCAACGGAGTAAAATACTGGCAGAGTCTCAGCAGTTGTTATGAACACATTGTCCTGCCAAGAGGGCTGTGAGTGTGCAGCCAAAGGGTGCGGTGTCCGACAGTCTCTCCCCTGATAGAAGCAGGAAGGAAAGTTGTTCTTTCTAACATGTACATGAATGCTGCCATGTTGTTGTGCATGTCTGTAACGGAGAGCAGAAAGAGCCACCATTTCCCCTGTGCATTGATAAAATAGGAGACCTGTGTGTATCCCACTAGTGTTTTGTGTCAGTGCGCCATGCAACAGCCTGGGACCTGAAATTCAGTCACAACTACAGTGGAACTCAGCTTCCCCTCACTCCGGGAGCTGGCTGCAGCATTGAGTGGAGCTGTCGGGGCAGATGTTGGCATGGAGACTGACAGTTACCCCACCTCTTGCTCTTCCAACCTCCTGCAAACCCACTTTATAGAGCAGGCACAGGCCAGGCACACTGAGCCACTTGCACCCACTCACCTCTACCCCAATCCAGGCCCATTAGGAGTGGGCTGGGAGGGCAACAAATAGATAAAAACAAGGGGATAAAGCAGACTCTCTCAGCAATTCATCCAACATTAAATCTTACACCCCTCTCTACCTGGAAACTGTCAAAGTGATATTTCAACACCAGCTCATTGTGAGTGAGGCTGTAGTGCATATTAACCGCTCCTGTATCTCCTCGGGCAAGACTCCCCTATCTTTCTCCTGACATTTGCTAATGTTTCTTCACTCCTTTCAGCCTGGGGGAGACAATGTCACATTACAAGGCAATGTCTTGTAATTCTTAAAGTGACAGTGCGTGCTCTTAAAGGAACAATGTGCTCGTTTAAAGGGGCTGTACTGCCCATGTGGAAATGTATTTAACAAACCAATGACTTAATTTGTTCCAGCTGAAAATTAAGTTACACCCTACCAGTTTCACAAGAAAGCTCAAATATTCTCTATTAAATAATTACATACATTTATATAGTGCCTTTAACATAGAAAACATCCCTAAGAGAAAAATGGATAAACAGGTCTAAATAAGCAGACATGATGGGAGATGACTGAAAGCTTAGCGAGTTCCCGAGAACAGCTGAAGGCTCTACCTCCAATGGTGAAGTAATGGGTGTGGGGTGGGATACACAAAAGGCAGAGTCAGAGGACTGGTGGGACATCTGGTGGAGGTGTTTACAGAGATAGGGTGGGCAAGGCCATGGAGGGTTTGGATCTGTGGATGATGGAGACGTAATATAGTGTCACTAAGGATAGCACTGAGGGAACTTGGGCAATGGAGTCCTGACTAAAATCGCACTTATAAATGGAGGAGGCTGTCAAGGAACTTGTGGAAATCGGGTCATAATAGTTTCAGCGGAGGAAGGAGGCACTATGCTAGAGCTGTGGGTAAAATGGTCATGACAGAGGTAAGCAGTCTTGGTGAAGCCAGTTTAACTTGATTAATACCAAGGATATGGGACTTCAGATATAGAGAGACAAGAGAAGCTGGTGTTGTGCTCCTTAGGGCCGTGAAGGTTAAGGGGAGATTTAATAGAGGTATTCAAAATTATGAGGTGTTTTGATAGAGTAAATAAGTAGAAATTGTTTCCACTGGCAGGTGAGTCAGACTGAGCCAGAGGGTACAGCCACGTTTTACACAGCGAGTTGTTATGTTCTGGAATGCACAATTTGAAAGGAAGGTGAAGCAGATTCAATAGTAATATTCAAAAGGCAATTGGATAGGGGAAAAAATTGCAGGGCTATGGGGCAAAAACAGGGGTGTAGGACTAACTGGCCAACTCTTTCACAAAGATCCAGCATGGGCATGAGGAGCCAAAAGGCTTCCTACTGTCCCCTATCATTCTGTGAAGCTCATCTTAGGGTTGAATTGGGGCACTGAGGTCAAATGTTAAAAAAAGTGGGAACTAAAACCATTCACTGACTTCAACTCTACTTTCTTTTGTATGGAACAGATGTAGAGGCCAGAAGCTACCTCTGACCCTCTATGTATAGTGACCCATCAATGAAAGGTTGAGGGTACACAGCAGAGGAACAAAAACTGTTCACTTGGGAGTTTCACTCAACAAGCTCCAGCTTCACAACTGGACAAACTCACTCTGTGGTTGGCTCCCTCTGCACATTCTCCCTCACTGTTTAATGTTTGTTTTTAATAAGTTGCTCTATTCATTCCACACAAGCCCGTTTTGTGCTGTTGCATTGTGCATCGGGCCCAGGGGTCACCCCTTTGCTGAATGTGTAGGTCTGTTGTGCTTCTCCTCAAACCTCACTATTGCTTTTTTGTATTCACAAATTTCAGTGAAGGGCTAGAGTGCAGTAACTGTTGCTTCTTGCTCCACTTTGCCCTCTCTCCCACCATATTCAAAGTCTGCAGCACCATACCCAGGCCAAAAAAAGACAGGAACACAAGATGAAGTAGTGACTAATTAATGGCACCCATGGGTTTTCCAAGCCTGTAGATTGTAGGGGGAAAGTTAGAGGGAGGAACTTCAGAATGTTGTGGCCCAGGGAAGGAATGAATTTGTAAGAAATGATGTTAAGAATCTTACAAACATAAGAATTCAGAGCAGGAATAGGCCATTCGGCCTCTCAAGCCTGCTCCGCCATTCAATAAGATCATGGCTCATCTGATTGTGTCCTCAATTCCACATTCCACCTACCCCTAATAACCTTTGACCTCCTGTTAGTCAAGAATCTATCTACCTCTGCCTTAAAAATATTCATTGACCCTACCTCCACTGCTCTCTGGGAAGAGAGTTCCAAAGTCTCACAATCCTCCGAGGGAAAAAATTTCTTCTCGTCTTCATCTTAAATGGGAGACCCCTTATTTTTAAACTGTGCCCCCCAGTTCTAGTCTCTCCCATAAGGGGAAACATCCTTTTAGTATCTGCCCTGTCAAGTCTCTTCAGGATCTCATATGTTTCAATAAAATCATCTCTCATTCTTCTAAACTCCAATGGAGACAGGCCCAGCCTGTCCAATCTTTCTTTGTAACATAAATCCCCATCCCAGGTATCAGTCAAGTGAACCTTCCCTGATTGCTTCTAATGCATTTATATCCTTTCTTCAATAAGGAGACCAAAACTGTACACAGTACTCCAGATGTGGTCTCACCAACACCCTATACAACTGTAGCAAAACAGCTCTATTTTTATATTCCATTCCCCTTGCAATAAATCACTTGCTGTACCTACATACCAACTTTTCCTGATTCATGTACCAGGACATCCAGCTTCCTCTATACCTCAGGATTCTGCAATCTCTCTCCATTTAAATAATATGCTGTTTTTCTATTCTTCCTGTCAAAGTGAATTTTACATTATACTTGATCTGTCAATTTTTAGCCCACTCACTTAACCTATCCATATCCCTTTGCAGATTCCTTATGTCCTCTACACAATTTAATTTCCTATCTATCTTTGTATCATCAGCAAATTTAGCATACATTCAGTCCCATTATCCAAGTCGTTCATATAAATTGTAAATAGTTGAGGCCCCCGCACTGATCCCTGTGGCACTCCACTCGTCACATCTTGCCAACCATTTATCCTACTTTCTGCTTCCTGTTGCTAACCAATCCTCCATCCATGCTAAATATGTTATCCCCTACACCATGTGCTCTTATTTTGCATAGTATTGTTCTTTGAACGCAGTGAGGAATCACAGGGAAAATGTTGGGTGTGGTTAGATGAAGCGGAATGGTAAATGCTATTGCATGCACAGCGGCTTTACTTTGTCATAGAGTCATAGAGGTCTATAGCACAGAAAAATGCCCTTTGGCCCATCAAGTCTGCAACGGTCAAACAAGTACCTAACTATTCTAATCCCATTTTCCAGCACAAGGCCCACGGCCTTGTATGCCATGGCATCGCAAGTGCACATCCAAATACTTCTTAAATGTTGAGGGTTTCTGCCTCTACTACCCTTTCAGGCAGTGAGTTCCAAATTCTCACCACCATCTGGGTGAAAAAATTCTTCCTCACATGCCCTCTAAACCTCTTCCCCCTTACCTTAAATCTATTCCCCCGATTATTAATCCCTCCACCTAGGGGAAAAGTTCCTTCCTATCTACCCTATCTATGCCCCTCATAATTTTATACACCTTAATCATGTCCCCCCCTCAATCTCCTCTGCTCTGGAGAAAATAACCCCAGTCTATCCAATCTCTTAAAACTAAAACTCTCCAGCCTAGGCACCATCTTGGTTAATCTCCTCTGTACTCTCAATCACATCCTTCCTATAATTTGGATTCCAGAACTGCATGCAATACTTTATCTGTGGCCTAACCAGCATTTTATACAGTTCCAGGATAACCTCCCTGCTCTTATATTCTATACCTCAACTAATAAAGGCAAGTATCCCACATGCCTTCTTAACCACCTTATCTACCTGTCCTGCTGCCTTAAGGGACCAATGGACCTGCACACCAAAGTCCCTCTGATCCTCGGTACTTCCCAGGGTCTTATCATTCATCATATATTCCCATGCCTTGTTTGTCCTGCCCAAGTGCATCACCTCACACTTATCCGGATTAAATTCCATTTGCCACTGATCAGCCCATCTGACCAGACCGTCTATATCCTCCTGTAATCTAAGGCTATCCTCCTTACTATTTACCACCCCACCAATTTTCATGTCATCCGCCAATTTACTGATCAACCCTCCTACATTCAAGTCTAAATCGTTTATATATACCACAAACAGCAAGTGACCCAACACCGACCCCTATGGAACCCCATTGGACACAGGCATCCAGTCACAAAACACCCTTCGACCATCACCCTCTGCTTCCAGCCAATCAGCCAATTCTGAATCCAGTTTGCCAAATTGCCTTTGATCCCATGGGCTCTTACCTTCGTTATCAGTCTCCCATGCAGGAGCTTATCAAAAGCCTTGCTGAAGTCCAAGTAGACTATGTCAAATACATTGCCTTCATCTACACACCTGGTCACCTCTTCAAAAAATTCAGTCAAATTGGTCAGACATGACCTCCCCTTAACAAAACCATGCTGACTGTCCTTGATTAATCCCTGCCTCTGTCCCTCAGAATTGCTTCCAATAGTTTCCCTACATTAACAGTTCCAATGTGACAATGGAAGCTTATTCACCAATCGCATAACATGGAGAGCTGCAACCAGTTATTTTTTTGTAGTGTGTCATGTACAGTGTTTTTCAAGTACATCCAGGTAGGTACACACCAAGGCTGCAGTTTACACTACCTTCACCAGACACACACACACACACACACACACCAGGGCTGCAGTTTACACTACCTTCGCCGGATGTGCACGCACACACCTGGGCTGCAGTTTACACTAACTTTACCGGACACACACACACACCAGGGCTGCAGTTTACAGTATCTTCACCAGACACACACACCAGGGCTGCAGTTTACACTATTTTCACCAGACACACACACACCAGGGCTGCAGTTTACACTACCTTCACCGGACGCACACACACACCAGGGCTGCAGTTTACACTATTTTCACCAGACGCACATACACCAGGGCTTCAGTTTACACTACATTCACCGGACGCGCGCGCACACACACAAACACCAGGGCTGCAGTTTACATTATTTTCTCCAGACACACACACCAGGGCTACAGTTTACAATTTTATCTTGAACACGCATCAACCGCTTGTATTTATATCCCGTTTATTTTGCATTTTTTTCTGGGATTTTGCACGTTGTTAATTTCCGGAGTTTTATATATCTAGCCATCGTATCAGTTTAAAGAGGAACTTTGCTCATTACTGTGACTCTGTGCACCGTTTCAGCATTCGACCTTTTCACTCCTCTCCCTCTCAGGGACTCAGTGTAGGTTTAAAACCCGGACACCTCCTGATCTGGGTTTTGGACAGTTTTCCACTTTCCTTCGCCACCCAACCCAATTCGCTGATTGGTCTTTGATTTGTACAGTCGTATCTCAGAAGCCAGGTCCCGGTGACCCAGCGACAGCCCCGTAAATGCCCGGTAAATGTTAGAAACCCTCTCACTCATCTTTCAAAATTCGTATACATCAGACAGCTCCTGTTCCAATTCGTACTGGTTCTAATGAAGTCAGTGTTCAGCTTACCTTAAACCACGGACTTAAATGTTCCTGAACTTCCAGTAGCTGCTGATGTGACTGACAAAGCTTCAGTGCAGATGTCCAGAGAGGGAGGAGTCCCTTTCTTAACTCAAGGAGAACTGCAACGCCCGGATGCGTCTGTTTGTTGATCCCTGTAATATGTGGCTGAGACTTTATTGCCCTGCAGTCGGGTAGTGATTTAACTCATCGCCGTTAATATAAATTGTTATTTCATACTTTAAGGAAGCCCCGTTTATACCGTTCCTTGCAAGTGACCAACTGGCAGACAGAATGCCCCCATCAGCCCTACTGGATGTGGATAAGTCACTTGAGCAGAATAAGCCTCGTTGCTGGTCATCTTGAGCTGCTAGTCAGCTCCTAACCTCAACACCATCTTTGTAAAGGCAAGCTGGTAAACCATGGGTTGGTCAGTGGTGAGATTTTTAAAAATGTATTCATGGATGTGGGCTTCGCTGGCTAGGCCAGCATTTATTGTCTATCCCTAATTGCCCTTGAGAAGGTGGTGATGAGCTGCCTTCTTGAACCGCCCCAGTCCATGTGGTGTAAGAACATCCACAGTACTGTTAGGGAGGAAGTTCCAGGATTTTGACCCAGTGACAGTGAAGGAACGGCGATATATTTCCAAGTCAGAACGGTGAGTGACTTGGAGGGGAGCTTCCAGGTGGTGGTGTTCCCATGTGTCTACTGCCCTTGTCCTTCTAGATGGTAGTGGTCATGGGCTTGGAAGGTGCTGTCTAAGGAGCCTTGGTGATTTCCTGCAGTGCATCTTGTAGATGGTAGATGACATTGGTCCTTTGATGGATGGTGAGATTTGCCATCTGAGAGATTACCACCTCCAGGAAGTCCATGGCCTGGCCCAAAATGCAAGTCGCTGACTGCAATGCCATGACCAAGACCATATGAGAGAACAGGCCAGAAGCCTTATTCACACTACTCACATGAGGTCACACAAACAGACCAGCTCCCACATGGCATAAGTTGTCATAAGCACAAGAAACAACAATGTTGCTTTCTAAATGTTGTGAATACATGGTTCATGGTTCATGTGTTTTAGAATACACCTTTTAGTCTTAAGATATGCTAAGACCCTGGACCAAACTCTCAAATGTTTGGTACAATCCAATTAGAGAACAGTAACTTCTTGTTTAAAGTAGACAAAGTTAGAGATCCAAGACGCTTGCTAAGAGAATAAAACCACAAGGTTCCACAGCTTCTGAACAAACAAAATAAACTTTACAGTCAGAAAAGTAAAACAATTTACAATATCTATTTTATACTCTAACATTCAGAATTAACATGAGGTACATGTGAAAAAGAGGCAAACTGTGGTTGAACAGACCACACTGCACAATAAATGGCAAATGCGACCAAGACAGATCCCAAGAATTTCTCAGCAGTTCTCATTTTTTCATTAGCAAACTCAGTTTTCGTGCGTGATAATTGGTTCTCTACACTGATCAGTTTTCCCTTAGCAGAGCCTAATTCCTCATGGAGCCTTTGACATTCTTGCATTTCTGATACTAACTTTTCTTGGTCCTGGGCTAGTTGTTTTTCCACGTCATCCTGTCTAGTGTTACGAGCTTTGGCTCTAGCTGCTCCTCAATTGGGGAAAAGTCCAGGATGTTCCTCCTGCCAAATCTCTATTTCCCACACCTCAACTGGCTCTCTCAAAACTCTCGGAGCTGCAAAAAATTCCAACCTGCAAAATCCTCACCCAACATAAAATCTACTCCTTCCATAGGTAAACTAAGAACAATTCCCACCCTAACAATTCCGTTCACTAAGTCAATTTATAAATTGACATTACATTAAGGGAACAGGTTCATAAGTTCCATAAAGACCCCGTATTAATACCCCGTATTTCACACAATTTGTATTGTCAGCCATCATCAATGATTGATCTGCCCCAGTAGCTCTCAAAATATTAATTTGTTTGCTTGTTTTGTTGGAGGATTAAGGATCAAGAGAACACTTCTCCTTTTGAGTTAAAGTCTCTATAACCTCCAAGTAACCTGCCTTACTTTAGCGGTATTCAAGGAAGAATCCCCTTTATTATCCTGAGCCAAACCCCCCTTTCTAGTCAGTTCTGAGGAAACATTTTTCAATTATACCACTGCTACAGTTTTACCACCCATTGCCTGTACTGTTACAGCCTTTCTGAAAGACTCCTAAGGTGTCCCTATTACTGACACATTTATCATTCAGCTTCTGACAATTTGCTTTTTTATGCCCTGTCTTGTGCTTTTCAATCAGTATAGTAAATTCATTGTAGGAATCTTAACAACCTTACCTCAGCAAGCACCAACACTTGTATTTGTCAGTGGATACAAAATCCTACAAGAGCTCCCAATTTATGTTATGATCCTGGACCAAACCCCAAGGTTTTGGTACAATCTGTTTAGGGACCAGTAACGTCTTGTTTAAAGTAGATAAATTTAGAGATCCAAGACAGTTGCTAAGAGAATAAAACCACAAGATTCCACGGTTTCTGAACAAACAAAATAAACTTTAATAGATAAAGTCATAAAACTAAGACATTTTCCAAAATTTATCTTATACTCTAACATTCAAAATTAACATGAGGTACATGTGAAAAACAGACAAACTGTGGTCGAACACACCAAAATGCATAATAAATGGCAAACGTGACCAAGGCTTATGCCATGGGTTTCTCAGCAATCCAATCAGACGTCAGCAAACACTATGAGTCAACCAATCTCATTGAAATTTTGTCTCTCTGACGAGGAATTCCAGTGTTCACCTTTGAAGACCTAAGCTCTGAATTCCTTGCAAAAGTTGCTCTGACTCGGACTGTCTCAATGACCACACTCCTCATAGGGTTTCAATTTCATCTCCTGAGACTCCGTTCCCCTGGATTCCTGAGTCTGCACTCCAGCGCCAACTCACAAGCACAAATTCAGCTCTTTGGCCGTGCCGAGCAGAACGCTATTGCTCCAAAAGGGTTCCCTTTGCCCCTAAGGCTTGCAGCATCGAATCACAAACCTTCCTCTGCCTTCTCAGATCTCCAGAGCCCTGAGTCCTCACTACATAAAGCCTGCCAACTGTGGCACTTTTACTAGATGGAGCCTTTTCCTTGCTTCTCTTCCCGGTAGTTCTTACCAGTTGTCTCCTCCTCCCAGTGGCTTCTTCCCACATTCTTTCTCTTTAACTGAGATCAACTGCAAGGTTGGATTTTCAATATGTGTTGGGCTGTAAACAAAAAAGGGAAGCTGAACGTGGAGTCCAACATGAGACTGAAGCTCTCATGTGTAGAATCAGTTATCACCTCAGGGATCTCACAAAAAGCAGTGCCATTCTTCCCACTAATTCTGAAGACCATTTTTGCAGTAGTGAGCAAAAGCAGGTGGGGCAGGGTCAGTAGGTGGTCTGCAATGCCCTTTGCCCTGCCTAAGGGGTCTGTGAATGAAAATGTTTGAGAACCACTGGTTTAATGCAATGGGAATGTCATTGGCTCAATGGACATTTCAGCTGGTCTAGATTAACTGCCGTTAACATGCAGTGAGAATCTCCTCATTATTTGGAAGTAGTACCAAGGCAACAAATAGCAAATAATGGATAATTGACTCTGAGTTGGAAGCCTGCATCCCCAGCACACAGGAGTATAATAGAGGAGCAAAACAATTAAGTGGCAAGTGAATCAGTGGCTGTACGTTACCAGGCTGTCTCTGCCTCAGCTCCCTCTGTATGTTGGGTTCCTCATCAGTTTTGGTTTTGGGTGACAGTGTGGATTCTGAGCTGATAATTTAAGGAATGGAACCTGGAGACCAAAACCAGAAAAAGCAGCAGTTCAGGCAATCCCTGGAAGAAGATACAGTTTATGACATTTGAATTGGGTAACCCTTCAGATTAAGGGTGGCCTTGAGTTCTGATGAATGTGCTGCACCCAAAACATCGTGTCCTGTCTACTTTCTTTACTGCTGCAGACTGACTAACTCTTTAAAAACAACATTTCCAGTCTTTATGTTTCTGGGGATCAAATATTGGTATTTGAAAATTGAATCCTGCTGTTTCACCTATCACTCTGCCGTCTGTTTGCAGGATGTTCAATCTGAATGATGTTTTAAGGAATTTTCATTGGCAGAAAAATAAACCTCAGTAGTTCAACTATCATTCTTCCCTGGCACATCAAACATTGGATCCCACCATAATAAGATCCCATCTATAATCCTGCACTGAACAGATCGCATCTATAAGCCTGCACTGCCCTGATCCCATCCATAATCCAACACTGACCGATGCCATCAATAATCCTGCAAAGCCCTGATCTCATATATAAACCTACACTAACCTGATCCCATCTATAATTCTGCACTGCCCCTGTCCCATCTATAATCCTTCATTAACATTGTCCCATTTATAATCCTCCAGTGACCCTGTCCCATCTATAATTCTGTACTGAATCTGTCCCACCTGTAATCCTGCACTGACCCTGTCCACATTTGTAATACTGCACTGACCCTAGCCCATCTATAGTCCTGCACTGACCTGATCCCATTTATAATCCTGTACTAACAGGATCCCATTAATAATCCTGCACTGACCTTGTCCTGTTTATAAACCTGCACTGCTCCTGACCCACCTATAATCCTGCACTGACCCAATCCCATCTATAATATTGGACTGACCCTGTCCAATCTATAATCCTACACCAAACCATTCCCACCAATAATCCTGCACTGACTCTGTCCCAACTAAAATCATGCACTGAACCTGTCCTGTCTGTAATCCTGCAGTTGCTCTGTCCAATCTATAATACTGCACTGATCCAGTACCATCTATAATACTGCACTAACCCTGCCCCATCTATAATCCTGCACCAAACCTGCCCCAATAACAATCCTGCACTGACACTGTCCCATCTCCAAACCTGTACTGATCCTGTCCCATGTATGTTCCGGCACTGACCCTGTCCCATCTAAAATCCGACACTGGCCGTATTCCATCCATAATGATGCATTAACCCTGTCCCATCAATAATTCTGCACTTACCCTGTCCCATCAATAATCCCACACTGATCCTTTACTATCAGTAATCATATACTGAGCTTGTCCCATCTATAATCACCTACTGCCCCTGTCCCATTTTTAATCCTGCACTGACCCTGTACCATTTGTAAACCTGTACTGACTATGTTCCATTCTTAATCCTGCACTGACTTGATCGCAACTATAATCCTGCACTGAACCTGTTCCCATATAGAATCCTGCACTAACCAGACGACATTAATAATCCTGCACTGACCCTGTCCCATCTATAATCCTGCAGTGATCTGGTCCGATGTATAATCCGGCAATAACCCTGTCCCATTTGTAATCCTGAACTGACACTGTCCCATTGATAATCCTGCACTGATCCCATCCCATCTGTGTACCTGCACTGACGCTGTCCCATCTATAATCCTGCACTGATCCTATCACATCGATAATCCTGCACTGACATTCTCCCACCTATAATCCTGCACAGACCCTTTCCCTACAATAATCCTGCACTGACCCTGTACCATTTGTAAACCTGTACTGACTATGTTCCATTCTTAATCCTGCACTGACTTGATCGCAACTATAATCCTGCACTGAACCTGTTCCCATATAGAATCCTGCACTAACCAGACGCCATTAATAATCCTGCACTGACCCTGTCCCATCTATAATCCTGCAGTGATCTGGTCCGATGTATAATCCGGCAATAACCCTGTCCCATTTGTAATCCTGAACTGACACTGTCCCATTGATAATCCTGCACTGATCCCATCCCATCTGTGTACCTGCACTGACGCTGTCCCATCTATAATCCTGCACTGATCCTATCACATCGATAATCCTGCACTGACATTCTCCCACCTATAATCCTGCACAGACCCTTTCCCTTCAATAATCCTGCACTGACCACATCCTGAACTGACCATCTATAATCCTGCACTGCTCCCATCCCACCTGTGCACTGGTACTGATGCTGTCCCACCTCTAATCCTGCAGTGACACTGTCCCACCTATAATCCTGCACTGCTCCTGTCCCATCTATGAACCTGCACTGACTCATCCCATCTAATCCTGCCCTGTCCTTGTCCCATCTATAAACCTGCACTGATGCTGCCCCATCTAGGATTGTGCACTGCCCCATGCCATCTATAACCCTGCATTGTCCCTGTCCCACCTATAAGCCTGCGCTGCTCCCATCCCACCTATAATTGTGCATGGTCCTTTCCCATTTATAAACCTGCACTAATGCTGTCCCTTCTAGAATCATGCACTGTCCTGCACCATCTCTAATCCTGCACTGACCCATCCCATCTAAACCTGCACTGCCCCTGTCACATCTATAATCCTGCACTGATACTGTCCCATCTATAATCCTGCACTAATGCTGTCCCATCTATAATCCTGCACTAATGCTGTCCCATCTATAATCCTGCACTGATGCTGTCCCACCTATAAACCTGCACTGATGCTGTCCCTTCTAGAATCATGCACTGTCCTGCACCATCTCTAATCCTGCACTGACCCATCCCATCTAAACCTGCACTGCCCCTGTCACATCTATAATCCTGCACTGATACTGTCCCATCTATAATCCTGCACTAATGCTGTCCCATCTATAATCCTGCACTAATGCTGTCCCATCTATAATCCTGCACTGATGCTGTCCCATCTATAATCCTGCACTAATGCAGTCCCAACTATAATCCTGCACTGATGCTGTCCCATCTATGATCCTGCACTGCCCCATCTCATCTATAATCTTGCACTGCCCCATCCCATCTTTAATCTTGCACTGCCCCTGCCCCAAATATAATCCACCCTGATACTGTCCCAACTAAAATCCTGCCCTGACCTGATCCCATCTATAATCGTGCACAGCCCATGTCCCATCTATAATATTGCACTGACACCATCCCATCTAATCCTGCACTGACCAGATCCCATCTATAATCCTGCACTGCCCTATCCCATCCATAACTCTGCACTGCCCCATCCCATCAATAATCTTGCACTAATCCTGTCCCATCTATAATCCTGCACTGACCCTGTCCCATCTATAATCCTGTACTGACCCGATCCCATCTAAAATCCTGTACTACCCTTGCCCTATTTATAATCCTGCATTGACACTGTCCCATCCATAATCCTGCACTGAGTCTCTCCCATCCATAACTGTACAAGGGCTCTGACCCACCTATAATGCTACTTTGCCACTATATGATTAAAAATCCTGCACTGTCATTATCCCACTGATAATCCCTGCTCTGCCCCTATCTCATTCACACATCTGTACTGTTTTGAAAAAGCTTCAGTATTGCATCCCTAATACAGGGGACTGAAAGGAGATGAGAATTGGAGGATGGGGTTCTTGTGGGCCTGGGGCTGGACACACCCTTTTGATGAGCAGGCACCGAAGTGTCCCTCGGCCAGGGGCAGATGGATGCCCTCAATATGCTTGGAGTGGTGCAAGTGCCTGTTAGCCTGGGACAAATGAAGAGATCTCTTACTGACCCCACAAATCACGGGTGCAATTTCTGCTTGCCTACCATGGTCAGGTCCTGACGAGCCCCGAACATCTAACAGTCTAATAATTCAAATGCTTCAAATACACAGGGCACACACCACAACCAAGTCTGATCCTGCATCTAACATCCACACAGAGGTCACTGGATAATGATCGGGGGCAGGAGCCCTGGCTGATTTCTCTTCTCACCAACCAAAGGCCATGAGCACCTGTTGTAGAATCCATTCTGCTGTCCACATTGAGATGGGCTAACTAGGCACAACCTGGGGTCAATCCTGGACTGCACTGCACTGTCTAGGGTGGCACCAGGCAGGTTAACTAGCTACGAAGAAAATGCAAATTATCTCGGGTCATTATGACTGGCATAGAAGCCTTTTGGATGTCAATAACTATTTTTAAGGAAGTTTTCACCCTAATTAGAGCACTGTTCATGGGCAGACTGGCCCATTGACCTAGGCACCAGAAACAACAACGGCAAACACAGCCCTGTCGACCCTGCAATGTCCTCCTTACTAACACCTGGGGGCTAGTGCCAAAACTGGGAGAGCTGTCTCACAGACTAGTCAAGCAACAGCCTGACATAGTCATACTCACGGAATCATACCTTGCAGATAATGTCCCAGACACCACCATCACCATCCCTGGGTATGTCCTGTCCCACCAGCAGGACAGGCCCAACAGAGGTGGCAGCACAGTGGTTTACAGTCAGGAGGGAGTTGCCCTGGGAGTCCTCAACATCAATTCCTAGTCTCATGGCATCAGGTCAAACATGGGCAAGGAAACCTCCTGCTGATTACCACATACCGCCCTCCCTCAGCTGATGAATCACTGCTCCTCCATGTTGCACACCACTTGGAGGAAGCTTTGAGGGTGGTGAGGGAACCAACAAGAGGGAAAAACATGCTTGACCTCATCCTCACAATCTGCCTTCCGCAGATGCATCTGTCCATGACAGTATCGGTAGGAGGGACAACCGTACAGTCCTTGTGGAGACAAAGTCCTGTCTTCACATTGAGGAGTGGCACCACCACCATGCTAAATGGGATAGATTTCGAACAGATCTAGCAACACAAGACTGGGTCACCATGAGGCACTGTGGGCCATCAGCAACAGAATTGTACTCAGCAACAATCTGTAACTTCATGGCCCTGCACATCCTCCACTGAACCATTACCACCAAGCCAGTGGATGAACCCTGGTTCAATGAAGAATGCAGGAGGGCATGCCAGGAGCAGCACCAGGCATGCCTAAAAATGAGATGTCAACCTGCTGAAGCTACAACACAGGACTACTTGTGTGCCAAACAGCATAAGCAACAAGCAATAGACAGAGCTAAGTGATTCTACAATCAATGGATCAGATCTAAGATCTGCAGTGCTGCCACATCCAGTTGTGAATGGTGGTGGATAATTAAATAACTCACTGGAGGAGGAGGCTCCACAAATATCCCCATCCTCAATGATGGGGGAGCCCAGCAAGTCAGTGCAAAGGATAAGGCTGAAGCTTTTCTAACAACCTTCAGCCAGAAGTGCCGAGTGGATGATCCATCTCAGCCTCCTCCAGAGGTCCCCAGCATCACAGATGCCAGTCTTCACCCAATTCAATTCATTCCACATGATATCAAGAAACAGCTGATGGCACTGGATACTGCAAAGGCCATGAGCCCTGATAATGTTCCAGCAATAGTACCGAAGACTTGTGCTCCAGAACTTGCCACACACCTAGTCAAGCTGTTTCAGTACAGCTACAGCACTAGCATCTACCTGGCAATGTGAAAAATTGCCTAGGTGTGTCCTGTACACCAAATGCAGGACAAGTCCAACCCAGCCAATTATCGCCCCATCAGTCTACTCTCGATCATCTGTAAAGTGATGGAAGGGGGTCATCAACAGTGCTATCATGCGGCACTTGCTTAGCAATAACCTGCTCACTGCTGCTTAGTTTGGGCTCTGCCAGGATCACTCAATCATTACAGACTTGATTCAAATATGGACAGAAGAGCTGAACTTGAGAGATGAGGTGAGAGTGACTGCCCCTGACATCAAGGCAGCATTTGACCGAGTGTGGCATCAAGGAGCCCTAGCAAAACTGGAGTCAATGGGAATCAGGGAGAAAACACTCCACTGGTTGGAGTCATACCTAGCACAAAGGAAGATGGTTGTGGTTGTTGGAGGTCAATCATTTCCATAAGACCATAAGACATAGGAATGGAGTAGGCCATTCAGCCCATCGAGTCTGCTCCACAATTCAATGAGATCATGGCTGATCTGATAATCCTTAACTCCACTTTCCTGCTTTTCCCTATAACCCTTGATTCCCTTACTGATTAAAAATCTGTCTATCTCAGCCTTGAATATACTTAATGACCCAGCCTCTACACCCGCTGGAGTAAAGAATTCCATAGATTCACTACCCTCTGAGAGGAGAAATTCCTCCTCATCTCTGATTTAAATGGGTGACCCCTTACGCTGAGATTATGCCCTCTGGTCCTAGACTCTCCCACAAGGGGAAACAATCTCTCAGCATCTACCCTGTCAAGACTTCTAAGAATCTTATATGTTTCAATAAGGTCACCTCTCATTCTTCTAAACTCCAATGAGTACAAGCCCAACCTAATCAACCTCTCCTCACGAGAAAATCCCTCCATACAGGTGATCAACCTAGTGAACCTTCTCTGGACTGCCTCCAATGCCAGTATATCTTTCCTTAGATAAGGGGACCAAATCTGTTCACTGTATTCTAAGTGTGGTCTAACTAGTGTCTTGTATATTCTTAGTAAGACTTCCCTATTTTTATATTCCATTCCCTTTGAAATAAAGGTGAACATTTCATTTGTCTTCCCTATTACCTGCTGAACTTGTAAGCTAGCTTTTTGTGATTCATGCACGAGGACTTCCAAATCTCTTTGAGCTGCAGGTTTCTGCAGTCTTTCTCCATTTAAATAATATTCAGCTCTTCTATTCTTCCTGTCAAAGTGCAAAACCTCACATTTTCCCACATTATATTCCATTTGCCAAGTTTTTACCCACTCACTTAACCTGTCTATATCCCTCTGTAGACTCCTTGTGTCATCCTCAACACTTGCCTTCCCACCTATTTTTGTGTCATCCACAAACTTGGCAATAGTATATTCTCTTCCCTCATCCAAGTCATTAATATATATTGTAAATAATTGTGGCCCCAGTACTGATCCCTGTGGCACTCCACTAGTTACAGTTTGCCATCCTGCTATTGCCCCCTTATCCCAACTCTTTGTCTTCTATTAGTTAGTCAATCCTCTATCCATGCTAATAACTGCCCCCAACACTATGAGCTCTTATCTTATTAAGTAGCCTTATGTGGGGTACCTTATCAAATGCCTTTTGGAAATCCAAATACATTACATATACTGGTTCCCCTTTTTCTATCCTGCTTGTTATCTCTTCAAAGAATTGAAATAATTTTGTCAGGGCATGATTTCCCCTTCATGAAGCCATGCTGACTCTGATTGATTATATTATGCATTTATAAATAATGCAATATAACTATATTATTTGCTAGGTTACCCTCAAAGTTTAATTTCTCCCTCATAATTATTTTTTGGTCATCTTTTATTGGCTTTTTAAACTTTCCCAATCCTTTGGCTTACCGCTAATCTATGCCACATTGTATATCTTTTCTTTCAATTTGATATTATCCTTAACTTCCTTGGTTAACCATGGCTGGTTTATCTCCTTCCCAGAATTCTTCTTCCTCACTGAGATAAATCTCAGCTGTGAGTCATAAACTATTTTCTTCAATGTATGCCATTGTTTATCAACTGTCTTTTCTGCGAAACTCCTTTCCCAGTCCACTCTAGCCAACTCTGCCCTCATTTCTTTGTAATTACCCTTACTTAAGTTTAGCACAGTTGTTTCTGACCCAAGTTTCTCACTCTCAAACTGAATGCTAATTTCTACCATGTTATGATCACTGTTTCCTATGGGATCTTTTACTCTGAGATCATTTATTAAACCTGCTTCATTACACATTACCAGATCCAAAATAGCCTGATTCGTGGTTGGATCCAGAACATAGTGTTCTAGGAAACTGCCCCGAATACACTATATGAATTCTTGCTCATGGCCACCTCTGTCAATTTGATTTTCCCAATCTACATGAAGATTAAAGTCACCCATGATTAATGTACTGCCTCTTTTTTACTAGCCCTCATTATCTCCTGATTTATTCTCTGTCCTACAGTATAGCTACTGTTAGGAGGCCTGTAGACTACTCCCACCAGTGTCTTCTTCCCCTTGTTATTTCTTGCCTCCACCTACATGGATCCTACATCTTTTGATTTCCAGGACATCACTGCAGGAGTTTCTCAGGGTAGGTTCCTAGGCTCAACCATTTTCAGCTGCTTTGCCAATGACATTCCTTCCATCATAAGGTCAAAGTGAGGTTGTTCACTGATGACTGCGCAATGTTCAGCACTATTCGCAACTCCTCAAATACTGAAGAAGTCCATGTCCAAATGCAGCAAGACCTGGACAATATCTAGGCTTGGATTGACAAGTGGCAAGTAATATTTGCACCATACAAGTGCTAGGCAATGACCTTCTCTAACAAGAGAGAATCTAACCATCGTCCCTTTACATTCAATTGCATTACCATCACTGAATCCTCCACTGTCAAAATCCTGGGTGCTACCATTGACCAGAAGCTGAACTGGACTAGCCATATAAATACTGTGGCTACAAAAGCAGGTCAGAGGCTAGGAATCCTGCAGTGAGTAGCTCAACATCTGACTCCCCAAAGCTTGTCCACCATCACCAAAGCACAAGTCAGGAGTGTGATGGAAAACTCCCATTTGCCTGGATGTGTGCAGCTCCAACAACACTTAAGAAGCTTGATACTGTCCAGAACAAAGCAGCCCGCTTGATTGGCACCACATCCACAAACATTCACTCCCTCCACCATCGACGCACAGTAGCAGCAGTGTGTACCATCTACAAGAATGCATTACAGGAATTCACTAAGGCTCCTTAGACAGCACCTTCCATACCCACGACATAGAAGGACAAGGGCAGCAGATAGATGGAAACACCACCACCTGGAAGTCCCATTCCAAGTCACTCACTATCCTCACTTGGAAATATATCACCATTTCTTCACTATCGCTGGGTCAGAATCCTGGAACTCACTCCCTAACATCACTGTGGGTGTACCTAAACTACATGGGCTGCAGCAGTTCAAGAAGGAAACTCACCACCACCTTCTCAAGGGGAACTAAAGATGGGCAATAAATGCTGGCCTAGCTGGCGATGCCCACATCCCATGAGTGAGCTAAGAAAAACTGGTGAACCATCATTCCTGGGATTCTGTGGATTCCTCCATGTCATTCCTTGCATTTCCACAGCATGAATGGCTTTGTCACTGAATGATCTGGCATGCAGCAGCGGTGATCAAACTAGTGCATGGTTAGTGCACGGACTTCAATAAATAACCACTGTGCAGTTCCGGTCACCACATTTTAAAAACAATGTGAGGGTCCTGGAGAGAGTGTAGAGAAGATTTACCAGGATGGTTCCAGGGATGGGGGATTTTAGTTATAAGATTAGGTTGGAGAATCTTGAGGTTGTTCTCCTTGGAGTGAAGGGAATTGAGGAGAGATTTGATAGAGGTGTACAAGATTATGACAGATTTAGATAAAGTAGGCAAAGGAAAGCTGTTCCTCTTAGCTGATAGTAAAGAATAGGGGACAGAGATTTAAGATTATGGACAAGAGATGCAGGGGGTGGGCATGGGAAGAACTTTTTCACACATCAAGTGGTAATGACCTGGAACTCGCTGACCATTAAGGAGGTGGAAACAGAGACAACGAATGATTTCAAAAGGAAATTGGATGGGCACTTGAAGGAACTAAGTTTACAGGGCTACTGGGGTAGAGCAGGTAATATGGGGCTCTCTACAGAGAGCGAGAATGGTCTCAATGGGCCGAATAGCTGCCTTCTGTACCAGAATGACTCAGCTCCTAAACCAAATAACTGCAGAAACAAGTCAAAGGTGTCAGCTGCTTGATGTTGAGGATGAGGATCAGCAGTGGAGGACCTTCAACCATTCAACCTTACATTTATACCTTCTAGGAGTTTGAATTCTGAGGTGATGGGTGAAATCTATAGATGTGCCAGGAGCCTTAGCTCAAGCGCCCCATCCCTTCCAGGTGTACATACTCAGTGCCACTTCTGTTTAAATGAACCACATTAGAGCCTCTGGTCACCTCTCAATTATACCCAATTATGGGCATGGCTTTTTCAACTAATTGTTTCCAAATGTGCAGCAATGGCTTTTAAAACTTGGCTTTAAAATCCGAAGCTATAGTTATCTAATCATGACTTCCGGATTTACCTCATCTCACCTCCTAAATCTCAGCCCTTCACTAAGCCAGGTTTTCTTCATAATAAAAATGTTCTTGAGGATTATTGACATGGGTCCAAGACCACAGAAAGCAGATAACAATTGAAGCTATAATCCAGCCTGTGATTACAAGAGTGACTCCTCATGATTTACAGCATCCTAATTAGATCAAAAGCAAAATAATTCAGATGCAGAAATAAAGTTATCATTATTTTTACCTGAGTAACAATAGAAAATTCTGGAAATAATCAGTAGAACTGATGAAAGATCATCAATCTGAATTGTTAACGCTGTTCCTCCCTCTCTCGGTAGATGCTTACTGACCCATTTCCAGCATTTTCTATTTTCATTAGATCACTGCTTCTGAATGATTTGTTTTGTAAACAGGGGCCACTGCCAGTAAAACCTTCCTGTTTAAGCTTATTCCCTTGGCAGTTCCACAACTTCCTGCAGGAATGTTCTGTACAGGTCATAACAATGGTTGGTTGGATTTATGATCACCTGTAGACTGGACCCTGGCATCAACATATAATCTCCTTATTATTACAGTTTACCTTCAAATACTCAGAGTAAGAGATGAGATGAACTGAAAAGTGGTGAACAGGTGATCTCTAACCTTTGACTCCTGAGCATGGAGACTGGATGTCACCTTTCATTTCTGTCCTTTTGCTATATTTGGTCAATTTTTCTTTCTGCCTTAACCAATCTATCAGTTTGTATCTCTGTATCTCTGTAAAATCTTGAAGCCCTACAGTGCTCCAATACCTTTGCACTCCTGCAATTCTGGCCTCTTGCCCATCACTGATTGTCATCACTCTGTCATTGACTTCAACTGCCTAGGCCCCAAGCTCTAGAATCCCCTCATGAAACCTCTCTATCTCTCTCTCTCTCCCTCTTCCTTCAAACTTAAGACTTTGACCAAGTTTTTGGTCACCTCTGACCTTACGTAATTAAGTGTTAATTTTTGTTGACAATGCTGCCATGAAACATCTTGGGACAATTTGCTATGTTGAAGATGCTATATAAGTGCAAGTTTTGGAACATGGGAAATGAACAATAATGGTTTCACACAGTCCCTCCCTCTCTTCAAAACCTGCCAATTTTTCTTCCCCTGACCTTTGAACAACTTAGTATAATTAGTCCTACTGCTAACACAATAAGACCCAGAATCTACCAAGCCAGATCTGCCAGTGGTGCAGTGAGCCATAAGTGACACCAAATTCAAAACACTTGGTTATTGCAAATTCTCATAGGAAGTGGAAATCAGGTGGGAACCAGATTCCAAACTGACCTGTTAGAACTTGCTGCTTAAGCTACAATTGAAACTAGATGCTTGTAGCAGCCTGGACAATGACCTATTGATGACTGTAGCAAACTAAAAGTTCTCTCATTCTTGTTAACAACTGCAAAGGAGATAGGATTAAAATTTTTGAGTACCTCACACCTATTTTTATTCAGTTACAGTGTCACAGAATCAAAGTCTCAAAGTTTATACCAAAATGGCCCTGCCTGTTGTAGCCAGCCACAGCCTGACCAGGTAGGTACTGTTTCAAAATATGAATATATCAGAGGATCTGGATACAAGGTTTAATCCTGCAGGGAAAGATGCCTTGTGTGGCTTTGCCGCCTGCTGGTTGATTGTGAAATAGCATCAATGACATTGAAGCACAGTTGATTTCACTAATCTCTCTGCTGCCCTGCTGTGGCTGGACGCAGCATTGATGGACAAAACTGGAGTGCAATTTGCCTAGGTGCAATTTTGATTTCTGTAAAATGTTTATGCAGAATCTGTTTTTAAATAAAATTTTGATTTTACCCTTTAACTTTTCCTCATGCTTCAATCTCGATCTTTAATAGAATTAAAAAGTACAGAAGGGGGCCATTCAGCCCATTAGGCCTGGATCAGCTTTTTGAAAGAGCTATCTAATTAGCTCCCCTCACCTATTTCCCTGTAGCCTGCACTTTTTCTCCTTTTTGAGTATTTGTCTAAATCTTTTCTGAAAGTTACTATTCAATCTGTTTCCACCACCCTATCAGGAGGTACATTCCAGGCAGACAGAAAGATGCAAAGAAACATCAGGCAAATCCCATTCAGAAAATAGACTGTTACAATATATGGAACCTGTGTTTTTCAACAGCAATAAAAGCTAGTTTGTTTAATTTTTGCCATAGTCCAAGATCAAAATGTCTTGAATGAATAAGGATGCAGACATTGAATTCAAACCAAGCAAAATAGGGGAAATTAAAGATCCATTCAAAATAAAATAATAGTTGAGCGATCAAACCTAAAGTGAGGAATGCTAAATGTAACAGGTAAAACGGGGCAGCTTTAAGACACATCCACTGACTGTGCAACTGCAGGAGGGTGACGGTCATCTGACTTTTACAGACTCAGTGGAGGAGGCTTTCAAAATCATGAAGAGACTAGACAGAAGGAGAAACTGTTTCCTTTGGCGGAAAGATCGTGAAACAGAGGACACTGACTTAAGGTGATTGGCAAAAGAAGCAATGGAGACTCCAGGAAAAACATTTTTTCACATGACACATTGTTAGGATCTTGGAATGCAGTGTCTGAGAGTGTGGTGGGGGAAGCTTCAGTCGAGGCCTTCGGAAGAGAACTGGATAATTTTCTAAAGAGAAAGAAAAACTGCATTGCTACATGGAAAAGGCGGGGACCGGGTCTAGGTGAGCTGCTCTTGCAGAGAGCCAGCTCAGGCACAATGCTCTGAATGGCCTCCTGCTGTGTCGCAACCAATCAATGATCCAACGATTCTAGTAGAGCTCTGTACAGTTCCAACCTGAGTATCTCCTGAACTTGGATTTTCCATATCTGTTGATCATCCTCATTTTCTCCACAAAGTGGTGCAGTTACACCAAGAAACACTGCAGGGATTTTATTGCAAATAAATACTTTATTCATTAAATATCTAAAAGAACATAACAAAACATTTCAAAATAGCCATTACAGAAAGTGCAATGATATTCATTTTTTTACGTAGATCATGTTGCGCTCTGAGGTTCTACAATACAATTATAATACATTTAGTATTCACTGCATGCATTCATTGTGAGTCATACAGCCCGAGGGGTCTATACAATTCCCAGCCCCTCGATGCACTATGGCTAAAATGTCTTACACAGTGACCTTTCCCCATTAGGCCTTTGCAGTGGCTGCCCCAAGCTTTAATGCATCCCTCAGCACGTAGTCCTGGATCTTGGAATGTGCCAGTCTGCAACACTCGGTCGGGGACAACTCTTTGCACTGGAAGACCAACAAGTTTCAGGCAGACCAAAGTTTCAGGCAGTTGATCTTTGTCTCGGCGTGTGTCCTTGGGAACAGCCTGTAGATCTGACAGGGAGGGCCTTTCTCACCATCAGCCAAGCTACATCTTGGTGCCTGTTGGAAAGTCCTGGCAATGAGGCATTCTGCCAAATGATTTTGACAGTCTGCTTGGGGAACCATGCCACAGGATCCATCATCTCCTTTTCCTGCAGGGCCTCTAGGATGTTACATGCCAACCACTGCCTAATGGGCTTGTGGTCAAAGGTGTTTCTCTGCATAAATGTTTCCACGAGGGACAGGTGGTACGGCACAGTCCAACTACTTGGAGGGTTGCACAGCAGCATGGCCAAACCCATCCTTCACAACACAGGTAGAACCTCAGCATGTAGTGACACTTGGTGTTTGCGTACCGAGGGTCTACGGAGGGCCGCACACAAAGGTAGCCTTCAGGATGAGGGTGATGTTGGGCACGTTGTTTCCCCCTTTATCTAGAGTCTTGCACACCATGTCCCTGTGAACATGATCCATTTTCAACCTCCAGATAAAGCGGAAGTTGGCTCGGGTGTTTTGCTCTGCGCAGGAGTGAGGAATGGGCCAGACCTGCGCCATGTACAGCAACACCAAGAGTGCCTCACACCTGATGACCAGGTTCTTACCCACAATGGAGAGGGAACATCGCTCCCACATGCCCAATTTTTGTTTGATCATGGCTACTTGCTCCTTTCAGTTTCTAATGCATGCCCCGGTCCCTCCGAGCCATATCGCCAGCACCTTCAGACAGTCTGATCTGACAGTGAAGGGAACAAAGAATAGGTCAGCCCAGTACCCAAATAACATGGTCTCGCTCTTGCCTTGATTTACCTTGGCCCCTGAGGCCAGTTCAAACTGGTTGCAGATGTGGATCAGTCTGCGCACTGACAGCGGATCCAAGCAGAAGACGATGACATCGTCCACGTACAAGGAGGCTTTGAACTGAGTGCCTCCACTGCCTAGGATCATCACTCCTCTGATGCCCAGATCCTTCCTGATGGACACACACAATGCAACATACAAACAGGACAGGGGAGAGAGGGCAACCCTGCCTGACTCCAGATTTAATTGGAAAGCTTTCTGATTCCCACCCAAGGAATAGGAAAATTTCACCTGGAATCCCAGAGCAGGCTAGGCTATGTCCAACAGACTGTTCAGTAGTTTGGATGAGCTCCATACATGTCTTACTTTTGCATCCCTGATTTAAAAATGCAGAATGATTTATATGAATGTTTATTAATAATCAGTGCATTATAGTCATATAAATACAAGCGGTGTAACATTAACAGGTATTAATTGGACAGTGACAGACACCCACTGCAGAGACTGCATGACAGATCATGCTGTTCTTTACCAGGTGGATTGTTAGCTTCTAGCAGAAACCAACAAATCAGAATCATTTTGAATTTTTAAAAATTAAACAAAAAATGGCAGCCAAATGGGGAACTGGAGAGCCCCAGGGTTAAAGTTCAAATACTAGACAAACACTGGGTGTTTGCAGTTATCTGGAGTTTTGTTACTATTTGTGCTGTATTATGTAAAGCTGAGCTGCTGCAGTGATTGGAATTTGAAGAGACTGCAATACGGGTTTGGGTGAAGTTTTCTATTTCAAACTCCTCTCCAGTAGGGATACAATTTCCAGTCTCACTTTCTCTGGGTATAATTCTCCAATCTCTCACGCTCTCTGTGTACAGTTCTCAATCTCTCTCTCTCCCTCTCTGTGTGTACAGTTCCCCAGGGTCCCAATATCTCTGTGTACATTTCCCCAGTGTCTCAATTCCTGTGCACAATTCGCCATTGTCTTAATCTCTGTGTACAGTTCCCCCAGAGTCTCAATCTCTCTGTGTACAGTTTGCCAGTCTCTCTCCCTCTTTGTGTGTGCAGTTTCCCAGTGCCTCAATCTCTGTGTACAGTTCCCCAATGTCTCAATCTCTTCTGTGTACAGTATCCCAGAGTCTCAATCTCTCTGTGTACAGTTCACCAAGTCTCTCTCCTTCTGTGTGTACAGTTTCCCTGGCCTCTCTCTCTGTGTGCAGTTCCCCAGTGTCTCAATCTCTCTATGTACAGTTCACCAGTGTCTCAATCTTTGTGTACAGTTCCCCAGAGTCTCAGTCTTTCTGTGTACAGTTTGCCAGTCTCTCTCCCTCTTTCTGTGTACAGTTCCCCAATGTCTCAATCTCTGTGTACAGTTCACCAGTCTCTCTCCCTCTGGGTGTAGTTTCCCTGGCCTCTTACTCTCTGTGTGCAGTCCCCTAGTGTCTCAGTGTCGCTGTGTGCAGTTCCCCAGTGTCTCAATCTCTCTGTGTACAGTTCACCAGTGTCTCAATCTGTGTACAGTTCCCCAGAGTCTCAATCTCTCTGTGTACAGTTTGCCAGTCTCTCTCCCTCTTTCAGTGTACAGTTCCCCAATGTCTCAATCTCTCTGTGTTCAGGTCAACGGTGTCTCAATCCCTCTGTGTACAGTTCCCCTGGTGTCTCACTCGCTCTCTCTCTGGAATGCAGTTCCCTTGTTCTCACCCTCTCTCTGTATAGTTTCCCTGGTCTCTCACTCTCTCTGGAATTTAGTCCCCCACTGATAACTATCAGAAATGGAATCTCTAGCAGATTTTGTTCCCCCTAACCCAATGGTACAGAGGTCAACTGCAACCACTTAACCCTGCCCCAACTAAGGTCAGATATCTCAACACAGACTGACTTTCTTTTTCTGTATAATCACAGTACAAAGCAGGCTTACTCATTGGGTTTTTCAGATGATTCATCTTTTTATCTGGGATGAGTGGAAAAATCCCAAAATCCCACAGCAAAACCAGACTGATCCCCATTTTGTGCTGTTTACACAGGTTTAAACAACGGACCAAACTTTGCTGTCAAAATAGCAGTGAGGCTAACAGCACTTGCCGTTATTTAAGAATAACTGGTGCAGCAAGTGTAAACAAGGAGCAGAGGTGCGGCTAAGTGTGAAGATTCATAAGTTATTGTTCACATTGCGTCATTCCACTGTTCATGAAAACAGTGTCACGCCCTGAGGCTTCCAAGTTTTTTTGGGAACTCGCTGCAGCAACTCACCAAGGCTCCTTCAACAGCACCTTCCAAACCCACAATCTCTAACACTGTCGTGAAAATATAATTATTTTTATCAGGTTATTGGAATTTATTGTAAAGTAGGAATAGTGGGGTCTGGATAGTGTGTGTGTGTGTCTTAATTGAATTAAAGACAGCTGATCTGATGGCTGTGATGTATCAGAAGAGAAGCTAGCTTTGAAATGCTAAATAAGTAAACATTGCTGAAATTTTAGAATGTGAGGTGTAAAAGGAAAATTTGCATTTTGAGATAAACCAGAGTAGTCATGAATTTCAAAGAGAGGGTGAAATGTTACACTTAGCCAGAAGAAGCCAAATAGTGTACTTATTTTTTCCCAAAGCTTACTGATATAATTGGTACTATGAAAGATTTTTTTTATTAGAAAGGTAAAGTCCAAAGGCATGTTGAAACAATGGGATTTACGTTAAAAAGGGAGAAACATGTATAAAGGAGATGAGGCTATGTATAAGGAAAGAAGGCATTCTAAGATCCAACAAGTGTGAAAAGCCTCCAGCCTCTGTGTACCAAGCTGCTGCCCACGGGAACCGAAGCTAAGAGAATTCGCTGTGAATATCCCTGTCCAGGGTAACATGTGCTTTGCCTGGCTCTGTTAAAATCTATTTTGCTTTTACTGTTGCCTTAACAGAGGTGTAACTGGAAGTTAGATTAATTAGGGGACCTAAGAGTTATCATAGCAGTAATTTGTAGACCTATGTATGTGCTTAAAAATTATTTATTTTATTAATAAATGTTTAATTTAGTTTGGTGAAAAAAAAACCTCTAAGACTCGGTGGACTTATTACTACTGAATTCAAGGCAGGCATCACGGAATCAAAATATAACTTGCAAAACAGCTGTGGCAGTTGTTTCAAGTTTCCCTCTGGGATTTGAGCAGCTCAGCATTTACCATCTGCTGGGCCAAAACACCACATCAAATGAAAAGGGCAGCAGATGCATGGGAATGCCACCAACTGCAAGTTCCCCACAAAACCACACATCACCCTGACTTGGAGCTATATCACCGTACCTTCACTGTTGTTGGGTCAAAATCATGGAACTCCCTCCCTAACAGCACCGTGGGTGTACCCACACCACAGGGACTGCAGCAGTTCAAGAAGGCAGCTCTACATCACCTTCTCAAGGGCAATTAGGGATGGGCAATAAATGTTGGCCTAGCCAGTGACACCCACATCACGCAAAAGAATAAAAAGAATTTACTGATTAAATTCACCATAGAAAGTTAAGTCTTGTCATTATAAACAATGTGATAATGATTTATCACATTTTAATGATGTGATAAGTGTTACTTATTGACAATCAAACTCCCTGGTGAGTTTGACATTAAATTCGCCCACTTATATGAACATTTCTCAGTCTTTTCACTATCTATTTCCTGATCTTTGTATCTCATTGGTAAAGGAATTACCCTGTTACCCTGTTCATTCAAATCCCAGATGCCTTGTTCCTTTCCTTGTGCTGTTATCAGCTCACACTTTCAGAAACTTAGTGGACAAAAATGTTTGAAGTCAAAAGGTTTCTTTATTCATTCACAGGACCTGGATGGTGGTGGTAAAACCAGCACTAATTGGCCACCTGTAATTACACTTGAGAAGGTGGTGGTGAGCCACTTTCTTGAGCTGCTGCAGTCCATCTGGTATAGGTACACCCACAGTGTCATTATGGAGGGAGTTCCAGGATTGTGACCCAACAGCAATGAAGGGACAGCAGATTATTCCAAGTCAGGATGGTGTGTGACTTGGATGGGAATTTGGAGGTGCTGGTGTTCCCATGTGTCTGCTGCCCTTGTCCTTTGCTAGCTTGGAGAGTGTTGTAGAAGAAGCCTTGTCGGGTTGTTGCAGTGCATCAGGTAGATGGTGCACACTACTAGTCACGATGCACCAGTGGTGGAGGAAGTGAATGCTATGGGTAGCGGATGTGGTGCCAATCAAGTGGACTGCTTTCTTTTGAATGGTTTTGAGTTTCCTGAGTGTTGTTGGAGCTGCACTCATCCAAGCAAATGGACGGTATTCCATCGGACTCCTGCCATTTGCTCTGTAGATGGTAAAAAGGCTTTGGGGAGTCAGAAGGTGAGTTACTCGTCACAGAATTCCCAGCCTGTGACCTGTTCTTGTCACCACAGTAGTCATATGGCTGGTCCATTTCAATATCTGGTCAATGGTGACCCTCAACATGTTGATTGTGGGGAATTCCATGGTGGTAATACCAATGAACAGTCTGGTTGGTGAAGGTAGTTAGACTCTCTTTTGTTTGAGATGGTCCTGCCTGGCACTTATGTGGCTTCAATGTTACTCGCCATTTATCATCACAAGATTGAATGGTGTTCAGGTTTTGCAACAAATGGGCACAGACAGCTTCAGCATCTGAGAAATGCAAATGCTATTGAACATTGAGCAATCATCAGCAAACATCCCTACTTCTGGCGATATCATGATGGGGAGGTCATTGATTAGTAACTGAAAATGATTGGGCCTAGGATACAAAGAGCTTTTTTTATTCTTTCATGGGACATGGGCAACACCGGCTAGGCCAGCATCTTTATTGCCCATCTCTAACTGCCCTTGAGAAAGTGGTGGTGAGTTGCCTCTTGAACTGCTGCAGTCCTGCAGCTGTCCTGGGACTGAGATGACTGGGCTCCAATAACCACAACTATCTTCTTTTATGCTAGGTATGATTCCAACCAGTGGAGTTTCCCTCTGATTCCCATTGACTTCAATTTTACCAGGGCTTCCTGATGCCACACTCGGTCAAATTCTGCCTTGATGTCAAGAGCAGCCATTCTCACTTCTGAAATAAGCTCTTTTGTCCATGTTTGGACAAGGCTGCAACGAAGTCTGGTCCTTGCGGAACCCAAACTGAGCATCAATGAACAGGTGATTGCTAAGTACTGCTTGATAGGACTGTCAAGGATACATTCCATCACTTTGCTGATGATTGAGAGTAGAGTAATGGAGCAGTATTTGGTCAGATTGGATTTGTCCTGCTTTTTGTTGTTTGAGGGAGTTTGCGAAGTGTATATTAGCTGCCATGTTTCCTACATTATAACAGTAACTACAATTTTTTTTAAAAAGTACTTTATTGGCTGTGAAGCACTTTGAGATGTCCAATGATTTTGAAAAGTGCTACATAAATTGAAGTCTTTCTTTCTATCCCATTTGGCAAGGTGATAATGCGAAACATGATGGATGGACTTCACAAGATCTGTGCGATGATCTTTCCTACTAAACACTCTATTGACAGGTAGATTGATGAGGAAGTGTTCAGGTAGGATTTTCCATCATGTTGGTTCTCTCACCCCTGCCATAGGCCCTAACTGGTAGCAAAGACCTCCAGAACTTGGCCAGCTTGGTCAATAGTGTTGCTACCAACCCACTCTTAAAGTTCCCCACCTTCAGTGCCTTTTCTAAGTGGTGTTCAACATGGAGGATCACCGAGGGAGGGAGGAAAGTAATGGTAGGAGGTTTCCTGGCCTGTGTTTGACCTGATGCCATGAGACGTCACGGGGTCCAGTGTCAATATTGAGAACTCAGAGGCCCACATGTTCCTGACTGTACACCACTGTGCCATCACTTCTAGTGGCTCTGTGCTGCCAGTGGGGCAGGGATGGTGACGTCTTGGGTGTTGACTGAAAGGTATGATTTGGTATGACTATGCCAGGCTGTTGCTTGATAGACAGTGGGGCAGCTTCCTCAATCTTGGCACAAATCCCCAGGTGTTAGGGGAACTCTGCAAGGTGAGCTGAACTGCCTTTATCACGTCCAAATTTGGAACCTAGGTTGATGCTGGATTGTCTGTCTGGTTTTATCCTTAGTATACTTTTGACTTGGTATAACTGAGTGGCTTACTGTGCCATTTCAGAGTCCTATTAAATTTGTATCTGCACAATAATGCTCTCTCAATGTTATCCTCTCCCTGTAATGGTTATCATTGACATGAAGCAGTTAAGAATCAACCACATTGCTTGTGCATCTGGGGTCACACATAGGCCAGACAGGTAAAGGAGGGAGATTTTCTTCCCCAAAGGGCATTGGTGAAGCAGGTGGGTTTTTATGACAAGCCAGCAGTTTCATGGTCCATACTTGCTTTTTGATCCAACATTTATTAAACTGATTGAGTTTAAATTCCCAACTGCTAGGATTTGAACGCATGCCTGAAGATCAACAGTGCAGTAATCTCTGGATTACTAGTCCAGTAACATAACCAGCCATACCCAGGGACAAGTCTAATTGATGGCAAATGCCATTCAAAAGCCTGTTAGAGCAGTTTTCGCCCCAAGGAAGCATTGGAATTTAACTTGTTACATCAAGCAGGGCCTATAGGGGGCAGAGCAAACACACAGTTTCCTTGGTCAGTTAACAATATGCCCAGACACAAATATTACCACAACCTACAATAAATGCAGTGCATCTCTAATACTGCATGGTCCGCGTGTGTCTGGACTAGTAAGTCCATTTAATAGGGTTTAAGCAATCAGTTATCAGCAGATAAATGGTGTTTCTGGAGGGCTGAAAGAGAAGATGCGATGTGGAGATCAGCTGCCAAAAGCAACTTTGATTTGAAGAATTCAAATTGTTGTTTTAGCGTGTAACTGAGCTGAGAAGCATGCAGCCCAGGGAGAGACATAAATAGCAAAGAACATCAGGGAGCAAAACTAAATCCTTCCAAATATTTTAACAAAATGTAAATGTCAAGGTTCAGGTATCGAGTGCAGTGAAGTGACTTTTGACTGAACCAGATGTATACATTCGTTTTCCATTCTTACATCACAGGTAGTTTGTGAATAGTTATCTAAACAGTAATATCATTCTAACAGGAGTGTCACTCCATTCAGTGATAGGGTCCTTGGAATGCTTTTCAAAGTATATATCACACCACCTGAGGTGACTGCAAGCAGGTTGTGACATAAAGTTGTGGGATCCTGCGCTTAATAAATGGTTGCAGGTTGTGCTCAAGAGCTTCATAGTTCCGCTCGAGTTCGCGCTGATACTCAAGCTGCTCAGACGTGATCAGGCTTTTGTTTTTCTTCAAGGCATCTTCACACCTGTGATAGTCAGAAGAGAAAGGTAACTGTAATATAGGTCAGTCACAGGCCAGGCATCTACAATATTACAGTCAAGACATATACAAGTTCCTATACATGTTCTATCCTGAACATGTATACATGTTCCTACAAGCAGCAATGAGATGAATGATCAATGAGACTACCAAAACTGTTGGCCGAGAGCGAAATGGACTCTCCTTATGCAAATACAGATTTAAAAAATAAAATCCTGCAGGTGCTGGAAATCTGATACAGATTTGGAAGTGTACACAGTAGGTCAGAAATCAGCCCCTTTTGGAGGGAGTGAAAACCAGTTTCACATCCTTCTTCAGAACCAAGAGATAATTGTTGGACACACATGGTATCAGAAAATGGATGGTGGGGACAGAGAAAGCACAAGAATGAGTGGTGGAGTATTTGCTGGAAAATGAAACTGATCATTTCAGTCGAGTAACAGCAGCATTGAAGAAAGGCCAAACCTGAATTTATATGGCACCTTTCATGACCTTAGAATTTTCTGAAGTACTTACAACCAATGAAGTACATTTAATAGGAACATGAAATATTTACAGCACAGAAGGAGGCCATTGCTGTGCCAGGTGTACTTTTTTTTATTCATTCATGGGATATGGGCTTTGCTGGCTGGGCCAGCATTTATTGCCCATCCCTAATTGCCCTCGAGAAGGCGGTTGTGAGCTACATTCTTGAACCGCTGCAGTCCACGTTGTGTAGGCACACCCACAGTGCTGTGCAGTGCCTAGCTCGATACCAGGTGGTCATCCAGTTCCATTCCTTTTAGACTTTTTAGCAGTTTGATACAACTGAGTGGCTTGCTAGACCATTTCAGAGCCCATTGCTGAGAGTCTGGAGTCATACGTAGGCAAGACCAGGTATGGACGGCCAATTTCCTTCTCTAAAATGACATTAGTGAACTAGATGGCTTTTTTACAAAATGGCTTCATGGTCATCGTTAGACTTAATTCCAGACTTTTTTTTAAATCGAATTCAAATTCTACCATCTGCCGTGGTGGGATTCAAACCCAGTTCCCCAGAGCATTACCTTAGATCTCTGAATTACTAGTCCAGTGACAATACCACTATGCCATCGTCTCCCCAAAAGAGATACCCAACCTAATCCCACTATCCAGGTCTTGCTTGATACTCCTATTGGTTATAGCATTTCAAGTGCATAGCCAAGTATTTTTTTTTAAATACAAAGAGGATTTCTGCCTATACCACCCTTTCAAGCAGCAAGTTCCAGACCCCCACCAACATCTGGGTGAAAAAGTTACTCCTCAACTCCCCTCTAGCCTGGCTGCCAATGCCAGTTACTTTAAATCTACATTCCCAGCTTTTGACTTCTCTTCTAAGGGAAATAGAACTTTCCTATCCACTCTATCCAGACCCCTCACAATTTTATACATCTCAGTTAAATCTCCCCTCAGCCTCCTCTGTTCCAAAGAAAACAACTCCAGACTATCCAATTTCTCCTCATGACTAAAATTTCTCCATTCCTGCCAGCATCCATGAAAGTGTTTTGAGGTATAGTCAATGTTGTAATGTAGGGAATTGTAGTAGCTAATTTTTAAACTGATGAGAAAAATAACCAGATAACACCACTTTACGAGGGGGGATCCCCTGCTGTTTTTCAAATGGTGCCATGGACTCTTTTTTGTCCAACTGGTGATGCTTTGAATTGGTTTGGAAATTCTTATCTTTGTTTTCAAATCTCACTATTGTCTCACCCCTCCCTTACACGTGAAACCTCCTCCAGCCCTCTGACATCACTGCACTCCTCCAATTCTGACCTCTTGACCATCCCCAACTTCCATCGCTCCACCATTGCTGCCTGTGCATTCAGCTCCAAGGGCTGAAGCTATGGAATTCCCTTCTGAAATCTTGTTGCCTTTCTACTTTTCACTCCTCACTTAAGGTGTGCCTGAAAACCTACCTCACTGACCAAGTTTTAGTCACCTGTCCTAATGTCCCTTTACGTAGCTTCTGTGAAGTACCTTGAAATTTTTTATGATCCTAAAGGCACCGTATAAATGGAAGTTTTTGTTGCTGGGTTTAACATTTCACCTGAAAATGGCTCCTCCAACAGTACAGCGCCCCCTCAGCCTAATTAATGTGATCAAGACTCCACATCGGGCCTTAAACCCACAATCTTCTGGCTCAAAGATGAGAGCACTGCCCATTGGGCCAAAGCTAACAATGAAAGCCCATTAGAGAAACAAAGGAAAGGTGAATATCTGAGGGACACGGAGGCCTAGGTAAAATGGGTGCAATGGAAAATCTGGATCCCAGATTTGAGATTAAAGCTGAAGGTACTGAAAAAATACAGCAAATTCCTTAGCACCATTCATTCTGACCCTGGATATCCTCAGCCCTTCTGGGAAAGGGAGGTATCTGAGGCTGACCAGTGAAAAAGCAAGGTTTGGTAGACAAACGTGATGTTTCATTCTGGGTATAATGTATATAAAGTTATCCAAGTTCCATGAGGAACTAGTGGTGTTCCAGTAGCTGTGTCTGAGTCACAGTTCTATAAACCAGAAAGTGTTGCTCAAACACTGGATGTGGAGCTGACGTCATTAACCATCAGCTGGATGGAAGGGGTTCTTTACCTTTTCAGAAAGTCCTTGAAGCAGATTCGGAGTTTGTTGTGGTGTCGGAAAAGTTTTGGATCATCAGGAATTTCAGACAAAAATACTTGAGCTACCTCTAGAGGACCCTGCAACAAAAGTCCACAAAACATTGGCTTTTAGCACCTGCTTTACCCATGTCCATCCACAGTACTGCTGTGTGTGTTATACCCGTGTCCATCCACAGTACTAATGTGTTATACCCGAGTCCATCCACAGAACTGCTCTGTGTGTTATACCCATGTCCATCCATCAGCCTGTTCTGTGTGTTATACCCTGGTCCATCAATTTCCTGCTGTGTGTGTGTAATATCTTGGTCCAAGCATGGTACGGCTCTGTGTTATACCTTGGTCTATTCATAGTATTGCTGTGTATGTTATACCCTGTTCCAGCCCACACTGTATGATGCCTTTTCGCCTGTGCGGGAGGGGGACAAGGGCAAGCAGGGAACTTCGCACTTGCGTGCAAGTGAGCACTTGAAAATCTCCGAGGCACAGACCATTTGTCTTCTCAATTTCCCACTGAACTTGTATGTTAGCTTTTTTGATTCATGCACAAGGACCCCCAAATCCTCTGTGCTGCAGCTTTCTCCATTTTAATAACATTCAGCTCCTCTATGCTCTGTGCCAAAGTACATAACCTCACATTTTCCCACGTTGTATTCCATCTTCCAAGCTTTTTCCTACGCACTTAACCTGTCTTTTTCCCTCTGCAGACTCCTTGTGTCATCCTCACCACTTGCCTTCCCACCTATTTTTGTGTCATCCGCAAACTTGGAGATAGTATAATCACTTCTCTCATCTAAGTCATTAATATATATTCTAAATAATTGCGGCCCCAACACTGATCCCTGTGGCACTCCACTAGTTACAGGTTGCCACCCTGAAAATGCCCCCTTTATCCCAACTCTCTGTCTTCTATTAGTTAGAAGGTGTTAATATATTCGTAGATAGGATCCAAAACAATTGCTTTTATTAGTCAGCCCAAAGCCTGCAACAGTGATAGATACCAGGTTTTGGATGCCCAACCCTGCCCCCCACAACCCTCCTTAGCACCCCCCTTCGCTCCACCCAGCTCCCCCTCCCCACTTCTCTCACCCCGCCCCCCCTCCACTCCCCCCAACCACATCCCCCACTCCTTTAGCAACCCCCCTCCCCTCCCCCCAGGATCCTGGAGTTTAACAAAGCTTCCATGGTCTCACTCCCTTCAAACTCACCATTAGAGCAAACACAGCTGTACATATTCTTTGTATTTATGGTAGAGGGTTGTCTCTATTCCCATGACCTCTGCCCTGATCAATGCACAAACCTGATTGACGGTGGTGCCCACAGAACCCTGCAGCACCATCTGCAGCATCTTCATGTTGGGTGGGTTTTCACTTGTTGCTTGTGCCAGCTCATGTGTCTTCTTTTGCAAGTCCTCAATCACAGCTTCAATCGGTCTCAGGTTAATCTACAAAATATGGATTATTAGCTGGAATTGAATGAGTATGGGAGAGAGAAGGAGAGGGAGAGTGTGTATATAAGTGTGTGTATGTGTATATATGTGTATACGTATGTGTGTGTGTTCTGGGAAACTTGTAGTAAAATCACCTGGACAAATTCCAAAGAGTTGTGTGTGTAAGTATATCACCAACCCCACATTCTCAACCCCACTGTGTGGGAGATCAGGTGACTCCAGCAGCTCTATGCCCTACCCGTTTCTACACAACAGTGGAAGCTGATGAGCCCAAACTCTCACTGGGCTCAAATCCTATGAGTCAGTGAACAGGGTGGTCCAGGCTGAGAGAGTAGGGGGAAGCTCAACAGTCATGGTAAACTGAGCCATATCAGTTAGTTAAACTTCAGCAGGACTCCGGGGGCGGGCAATGTTGGACATCCGGGATCTGGTATCCATCACTGTTACATACTTTGGACTGACTAATAAAAGCAATCATTTTGGATCCTATCTATGAATATATTAACATCTTCTACTCGTACATATCTCCTGCCTAAAGCCTTACATCCTGTTTTTGCCATACTTCTGTGCTAAATGTTTTCACTAACAATTCCAATGTCCACATTTATAATAACTACTTATGTAAACACGTCACACTGTAAATGCACCTCCCTAGCACTGCAGTCTTGCGTCTCATAGCTTCCTTTGCTCCAAACAACTTTACTCCCAGATTGCTGCAAGCTTTGCTACTGAACTGTAAATAATTGAAAATTGCCAAGTACTCCCTCAATGCTAGGAGTGTCATCCTAGACTCGAAGTCTCACATGAACCAGAAAACCAAGCCAGTTGAGGAAAAACTGAGAAATGGGAACAGTAAAAGGGACAATCCAAAATAATGGATTTAAGTAGTTTCAACAACTTAAATGAATATTAACAGATTCAGTGGAACTTGCTGTTTTCAATGTTGTGTTATATTTCCAGTCCAGACGTGGTCTGCACTAAGATTCAGAGTTTGAAGGTTAGCTTCTCACCCGAGGGACAGATTATCAAATCCAAGGTATCAGATTACCACTACCCACGGCAGCACAGGTACAGCAGACTGCTTCATTTCACTTGCATTATATTTTTCTCCTTTTGTCAGATAATTAGCAGCTAATCTACTTTCATACATGTGGTTCATATTGAGTCTCCGTGTCATCCCCGCCTCACTTTCATTGTGCAACTTTTACTTTTTAACATGACTGCACCCTCTCCTGTTCCCTATTTAGTTCTCTCCACACACCATGTTTATCGCTGGGCAATGATTCACTGGCACCTAGCGAAGAGCTCTTCCGGGTGGCCTGGCCAATACTTATCCCTCAACCAACTGGTCATCATCACTTTGCAGTGAGGAGAGGAAAGGGAAGTGGTCCAGCCTGGTTGCAGTGGGGAGAGGAAAGGGAAGGGGTCCAGCTTGGGTTTACAGTGACATGCAGTTTAATGCTTCTGCTCCTCCTGGCTTCAAAAAAACAAAATGATCGAAAGGCCTCCCTACTTTTTGGGGCCTGCTGGTTAGGCTGCTGTAGACCTGAAACAACGCGTACACACAGGCTCCACCTATTTAACAACAAATTTTGTATCACGCTCTTGCAGGTGCCGTTAGGAGCCTGATTGGCACACATGCAATATCTAATATCTTTTTTGAGGCAGGGCCCTGGACATGTAGAAGTTGCCAACTTTCCATTTGGCAGCTGCTGCAATATCAAGGCAGACCACAACCTGATATTCACCACCAAAATGTTGGTGCCCCACTGTCCAAAATCTGGTGGAAACCAGCTCAATTCCCATCCCCCCATTCCGGCCTCTTTAAAAGAAGCTAAGTTTGTTCTATTTACTATTCCTCCAGCAACCCATGTTGGCATAGACGAATTGCTTTTAGTAACAATAATCATCTCCTAATATGGTCAACGTTTGCCTCAATTGATGATTGCCAGAATAGCTGTGTAGCTCAGGGGAACAAACTGTACCAATTGGATTGTGAGTGAAAGATGCCTCTAGCTGAGTCTGGAAAAAGGGAGCCGGGCTGAGTAATGCTTCAGTGATAGCATCTCTTTAACTGTAAAGCATTAGGATTACGCAATCAACATGATTCTAGGAACAGGCTGCACTGTCCACTCCCACTCTTGCTCATTCTGATGGCACAAAAATAATTTCAAACTTCCCTTTCCAGGGTCTTTCAGACTCAATCACCAGTGAAGATGATTGCGGACTGTGTCATGCACATTCTGACCAGTTCTATCTTTATATATCAATCAGGTCTTAAAACGGGCTTAGAACCTTGATTTGAATATTAAAAGGGTCACACTGCCTGTAGAGGCAGATGCTTCAGCCCCCATGATGAATTTAGCAAAGGACTGTTTGTTGGTGTTAACCGAGGGGGAAATCTACTGACCCCCATCCCCAATGCTGAGGCCATTACCAATTTTAGCAAGTAAATATTGGCGTCATATGGCATAGATGGATTTTCAGAAGGGATTCGATAATGGGTCTCAGAAGAGGTTTGTTATAAAAAAATTCAGGGGTCTGCTCGAAGAGGAAATGTAGCAGCATGGATGGGAAGTTGGTTGAAGGATAGGAAACAGAATTAGGGCGAATGGGTGCTGCTCGCATTGGAGGAATGTCCAAACTGTCGCCCCCAGGTCCACTTTTGTTCCCTGGGTCATTCGGACTTGAAGGTGGGAAACACAGTACTGAAACTTGATGAGAAGATGAAAGTAGGAGGGCTGATAATTAGTGAGGAGGACTGTAAAAGACTGAAGAAAAACATAAGATAGCCTTGTGGAATGACCACGCAGTGACAAATGGGGTAATTGCGAAACAATGTGCTTTGGGAGGGAAATTATGAATTGGGATTTTACACTCAGAGGGGACAATTTTTTCCCCATCGGGCAGGCTGGGACAGAGCTGCCTCAGGGTGATTAAGAAAAGTCATAAAAATGTGAAAAATAAAAGAAATGATTCAGACATGTCCCCTTGTGACATTGTCACATGAGCTGGGACATGTTTATGAACGTACATGAAACATTTTACTAAATTAATAAACCCTTCATGAACCCTCATCCCGCCCGTGGATGCGGTTTCATGAAAAATGTGAAGGCCACCTGGGCTCTTCGTCTGCCCGCCAACCTTAAGGTTGGACAGGCAGCTGCAACAAGTACCTCAGTTAGTTTAATAGTGGCCTTAATAGGCTTTTGACAGTTCAGCAGACGAGCAGCCGACTCGGGTGCGCGCCCACCGAACTGAAGATCGGAATGACGTGCAGTGACATCAGGACGCACACTTGACATCGCCGTGCATCAGTGTGCGGGGCCAGCCCCTGCACACAAACAGAAGATTCAGGCCAATGTGAAGATACTGCAGGGTGTGAATGAACAGAGATATGGAGAGGTTGAAATACATAATACAATGGAAGTACAAACAACTAATAAAATCATTTAAAAAAAACCAACAGCATTTTGGGTTTACCAATACGAAAGCAAAATACTACAGATGCTGGAAATCTTAAATAAAACCAGAAAGTGCTGGAAATACTCAGATGGTCTGGCAGCATTTGTTAAGAGTGAAACAGAGGTAATGACCTTTCATCTGATGCTTCCAGATCTGCTGCGTGTTTCCCATAGTTTGTGTTGTATAAAGGGTGAAGAGTAAAGAGGTAATGATGAATTTGCACAAGGTATTCGACCGTGTACAGACTGGGATGTCCCATTTTAGAAAAGGCATTAACGTCACAGAGAACAGATAGCAGAGTTCACCAAGGTGATGCCAGAAATGGACAGCTATGGCAATCAGGACAGACTTGAGACAATGGCATTATTCCACAGGAATAGAGAAGATTAAGATTTAAGAGAGGATTATATAATTCTGAAGGGTTTTTTTCAGAATAGGGAAAGAAACATTTCTTTTATAAGAACAAAATATTGCAGATACTAGAAATTTGAAATAAAAGCAAAAAGAAAATGCTTGAAATGCTCATCAGTTCAGGCAGTGTCTGTGGAGAGAAACAGAATTGATGTTTCAGGTCACAGCGACTTTTCATCAGACCACATCTTATAATAATTGGGAAGTCAATGATGAATGGTTATTAACTTAAAATTGTAAAAGGAATGGGGACAGAAGTTAAACAAACAGTGCTTTGCCACATGATGTAATTGAGGTAATTGCATCTTTTAAGGAAAATGCCATGAGGAGAGAACAGGATAGCAGAATTAGGTTTTCAATATTCAAGTGTTGAACCAGCACAAGGCCTCCTACTCTCTGAAATAGGTTTCACAATTAAAATTCCTAAACTTAAACAGTTTTCCAACAGCACCTATATACAGTAATACTGCACTTCAAGCAGTTTCATATACTGGCGGCTTGGTTGCTGGTTGCTTGGCCTTTCCTATCTAGACAGGTAGTTTTACTCTGCTACTTGCTTCAAACTGGTTTATTAACACTATATATAAGATGTGTTCCAGAGTAGATGTGTCTCTCATGAGTACAGTCTATGTCTAATACATGACTGATGTCACTGTTACATCACGGTTTGCATCACTTATTACCATAATTATTCTATTAACCCATTACACTACAGCTCATTCCAAGTATAATGTCAACTTAATAATTATGTTAAACTATGTACATTGCTTTTCTGTAACTCCCTTTTACTGCTACAGAATCTACCCAAATCCTACTCCTCCCTATCCCTACCACCATTCCCACCCCCCAGTCACTGTTATGAGGGATTCAATCACCCACAGTGTTCATGGCTTTCTGAGAAGGTATCTTGGAGACGTGCAGGCCTTGCTCCCTCCCTTGGAGGACATTGTCATCAGCAAAATGGAAGAGCAGCTTTGTAGGACTGCTGGTAATCAGTATGTAGACTTCAGGGCTGCTGAACAGTATGAACGGTGGTACCTTTTCAAAGAGAAACTGATCCAAGAGAGAAGACTGAAGAACATCAACACCTGGACTCTCTTGAGCTAGAAAAGAAGAAATTAGGACTCGCCCAGGAATCCTCCGCTGCCCCCACCTCCCCCTGCAAACACCGGGGGACCTGAGAAGATGAAGGATCTTCAGTTTCAATGAAGACTTTCACAGCCACATCATTGACTGCTTCAATGAGGATGGAAAATGTTTCGAAGATCTGGGATTCTAATGAATCTGGACTACGAGGAGAAGAATGATGACATTCCAGTAGGCATTGCAGGAAACAAAGAGATGATTTATGATGACATTTTGGAAAGGATGTTCACTTTCTGTAGGCTGGGTAATATTGCCATACTTTCCTCTGTGTGAGACTACTCCACCATGGGCAATGGGAAGAATTTTTTAGGATGAGAAGATATGACAACACCACGTTCTACAATGTGATGTATCTCTAAGACAATATGAAGATGGATTTCCTGTATGAGATTCTGAAGCTGCAGAAGCTCGAAAGAGTCGACTTTGACTTCTGTGCTGAAGGACAGCTTTAGCGGGAGGAGGATTTTCAGCTGAGACTGAAGTGTGAGCGTCAACTTACTTTCACCCAAGGTAACAGGCTGTACCAACTCTCCTGTAGATTCGAATAGCGTGCCAACCTCTAGGACATTGTCTTCCAATGGATCACGCGGTGCTACATCAGCTTCTTTCTCATTACATTCTTCTGGAAAGAGCCAACCCAGGTCCAAAAGGTCTTCTTTCAGAAGGTCACTCACTGCCGCAGTGCCTTCTGTGTCCGCATTCTCTGGGCCAACTTTGGAAAGAACGGAGGGATTCACAATCTCAATCTCCGCCCAGGGTCTAGTGGGTGGTGTCTGCGAGATGGAGCGTGAATCACTGCTCAGTGAATGAACCTCGCAAGATTGAAAATCCACTGGTTCTATATATAACTTCGGAAATTCTTCCAAAAAAGGCATCGAGTTGCAAGTCAGCACCTGTTTTTTCCAGAATACCTAGTAGTATACCAACATCCCCACTCTACAAGGATATGCATTGATTGTGAACAACATAGAGGGAATCATTGATCTGTTGCTCCTTGTAGTGACAAGTGGTAATTAGCCGACCATTTGATGGAAGGCTTGTGCCACCTGGACCTTGCAATTTAATATCTGAAGGATGGAGGGGCATTGACTGAAGCTAGTACTGTAATACCAGCTTGTGTCAATTTTAAAGTTGGTGTCAAAGCCTTTAACTTCCACTGTAACTGACCAATAGTCCTGATTAAGACCACTTCCCCTAGAAACTCAGTAATTTGAAATTATTTCCAATTTCTTGGATGATGTATATTTCATATATATTCTCGTCTTCTTCTATTAAAATTGTTGGACTTACAGAAGTGCTTGAAATGTCCAGCCTTCCTGCACTGGAAACACTCCGCTCTTTCTGTTGGGCAACCTTAGCACCTGTGTTGTTTCATTGCACTGCAGCATAAGTATCTCAAGATAGCAGCTGTGGCTATTTCCGCTCTTTCACCCATTTTGGTGGGCTTTTGAATGGGTGGGGCTGTCGGCCTTGGGCCTACCCAGTTAATGGAGTCATCTAAAGCCTCAGAGTTGCGATAGATTTTCGCCAGGTTTATCTCGGAGTTCAGCCTGCCCTGCGTATTGAACTGTTTGATCCAGAGTGAGGTTGACCTTCATATGTAAAAAGAAATCCGAGAGCTTTTCATCACGGGCACCGATGACAATGCAGTTGTGAGTACATTCATCTTTCGAAGATGATATAGATTAGTAAGAAATAATTTGATTGATTCCCCTGGTCTTTGGGATCTTTGATTAAAGCACACTCACTCAATTACGAGGTTTCATTTCAGGCTAAAATACGTGTTGAAGACATTAAGGATGTTGTCAATGGAGGTCTCTTCCACCCCTTGTCTCAAGACGACATTGCCGACAACTAGTCCTACAGCATAAAGGAATGAACAGACCTGGTGCTTCTGCTTTTTAGCATGAAGGCACAATGCTGTCTGATATTGGAGGAAGTGTTTCTAACTCCCATTTTTGACCTCCCTGTGGGCCCTTGAGGCTTTTGAACAGGCAGGGTAGGAGCAGTAGCTGCTTACCAGGTACTGAGATCATTACTGCTTTTCAGTTTGCCTTGTTCTTAGGTAGGTTTGTAGATTCTTCCTTCTACCAGGTTTTCTTGCATTTTCTTGCCATGGTATCCTATCAATGGCACCAACCCTTCAATAGATTGATGCCACCACTGCTCTTGCCATGTTTCATATACTGGTGGTTTGGTTGCTGGTTGCATGGTCTACCTTATCTAGAGAGATAGTAGTCTTACTCTGGTACTTGCTTCAAACTGATTTATTACCACTATATATGATAGATTACAGAGTAGATATGTCTCTCATGAGAGCAGACTGTTCCATCCTCTCTCCTGAGTGTCTAGCACATGGCTGCTGATGTCACTGTTAACTCATGATTTACATCATTCATTACCATAACTATCATAACTATTCTATTAACCCATTACACTACACAATCTTCTTCCCTTCAGTTGGATTCTTGTTTCAAAGGGTATTTTGCTGCTGCTGTCACACTTTTTGTTGCTGTTGTTAGACAATGAAAGGCTGGAAGCTTCTCAAAGCTATACTGCATCTATCAACTGCGCCTGTTTATCCAGTAAATGGTATTGGTGAGCTGATTTATGACAAGCTATGCATATCCTATTGAATAGACATTTGTATTTGGAGGTTCTGGACGAGGAAGGACAGTGGACACATGCCAGGCAGATGCTTTGACACCTTAAATACTTAGTTTTGAATTACTTCAGTAATGAGCCACCACAGACACAATGGACTGAATGGCCCCCTCTCTGTAAAGTTCTATGGTTCCAGAGTTTTAAAATGAGCGAAAGCTTTTACATTCTGACGATTATCCCTTGAATGTGATATTTCTTTGTAGTTATTTATGTGGAATCCACAAGGCACAGTGAGGTACAGCTGAGTCGGAAAGTTGCGGTACTTCAGATGGTGAATCAGTTTATTCAGCACTTATAGACACAATGGGTGGAAGTGAAAGTTTTCTGAGTTGCTACAGCACAATTATATCCTGAATTGTTAATATTTCTGTTTGATGCACTTCTCTTTACTCCTTTAAGAAACTCTTTAAACCTATCTCCCTGAGCAGGCTGTTGGTCACCTGTCCTAATGGATTTTTCTTTGGCTTAGTGTCAATTTTTCTCTGTTTGCACTACTCTGAAGTGCTTTGGGACATTTTACCAAGTTCAAATAAATACACACACCCATATAAAACATAAATACACAGTGTTACAAGTACAAACACACATATGAACACGCAAAAATAAATAGTTCATATAAACTTAAACATCCATTTAACACATCAATATAAATACATTAACATAATCAAACATTCATAGAAATACAAAAAGTGCCCATATAAACTTATAATAGGTTTTCTTTCTGATTTCAAACTTTCTGATTTGGTAATATTTACTTCCTATTTCACTTCCTTAGTCAATTACTGAACACATATCCACCTCAAATATTCTTGCAATAACTGTTCTCATTTTGGTCACTGTTCCAAGGACTGGTCTATTGTTTTATCTGGTGAAATATACCACTTGCTATGAAGATGTGCTTTTATCAAATATTGATTTTTAATTAATCAGCTGGAGACTGGAATTGGACTTTTTAAAACAGACTTTGTTGAAACTGAAACTTTAAATCATAGCAAGATGGCCAACACTAATTTACATTACAATATATTTCACATTCCAACCCTATGGATAGGAAACGGCAAGTCTTAAAAACTTGCACCCATACATGCCCCCACCTCCCAACCCCTCCCCGGGGACCATGAAAGACCTTCCTTCCTGCCCTATTGACAAGATATTTATCGAAATCACTGTATTCAACAGCTGAAGACAAACCATTAAAAGGTTAATTGCTTGGACACAAGACCTTGATTTTTAAGATAGCTCTCCAGGTGAGCTAATCTCGTTACAATTGGAATCTACAACTATGCTTGAATTACTGGCACTTTGAGAGGGGAAGAGGTCACATGACCAGCCAAGTCTTTTGTATGGTTTAAGGACATGGCTTTCTGAGCAGAACAGAACTAGCAGCTGATCTAAGTGGAGTTCATGCCGCACTCTCTTTTACAAGCTTGAACCCTGTATACTCATTTGACTTCCTCTCCATTCTGCAGTAGACAGAGATTTCTTTGAAAAAAATCAACACCACGGTAGTATCTCCAGGAAGACAGAAAGACCAGCTACAGCTTTAAACTACCTCAGGACTGAAGGCAAGACAACTGGATTCAGCCCGTAGCCAGCAGATACTCCAAGTTGTGAACTGTGAACTTCTTTTATTTGTTATGGACCAAAATGTTGCCGAATATATCCTCCCCTACTCTGTAACCTGTACTGGTGCACGTGAACTTCGAGTGTGCGTGGAAGTCAGGGCGTATTTTTATTACTTTTTTACACAGGTCGGTTTTAACATAATAAAACTAACCTCTCTTTGCTAAGGAAACCTAAAGAAAACCTATCTGACTAGTTATTTTATGATCACAGCACAAACAGTTTAAGTTCACATTGAATTGACAAAGATATCCTTATCCAAAACAAGAGAAAACCTGTTGCAATCAAACAAGGAGAGGGAAAAGAGGGGAGGGCATTCTCCACCTCCACACCTGGTCTTAACACACTCAAAATCTATCTACTAATATTTTACAGCAATACTGAAAATCCTTTCTTTAAAACTTCATTTTTAACTTTTTGTCTAACACCAAGCACACTTGCCCATAATGGGCAATTCAATAAATCATACCTGCATTTAATTTGCACATTGTCACATTTAAAAATCTGGTGATTAAAAACAAAAAACTGCGGATGCTAGAAATCCAAAACAAAAACAGAATTACCTGGAAAAACTCAGCAGGTCTGGCAGCATCGGCGGAGAAGAAAAGAGTTGACGTTTCGAGTCCTCATGACCCTTCAACAGAACTCAACCAGTTCTGTTGAAGGGTCATGAGGACTTGAAACGTCAACTCTTTTCTTCTCCAGTTCTGTTGAAGGGTTATGAGGACTTGAAACGTCAACTCTTTTCTTCTCCGCCGATGCTGCCAGACCTGCTGAGTTTTTCCAAGTAATTCTGTTTTTGTTTTAAAAATCTGGTGTTGCTTCACAAACAATTAATTAGACTGAAGCGTAATGACTGTTGTTATGGAGCAAACACATCAGTTAACGAGCACACAGTAAGATCCCACATATAGCAATAGCATTCGGTAGGGGTGGTTAAGGGAGGGATGTAGACCAGGGGCCAGCTCTTCCAATACTGCCATGGGATCTTTAATATCCACTTGGACCACCTGAACAGGTAGATGCTTTAATGTCTCATTCAAAAGATGGCATCCCTGGGGGTGTAGCACTCTCTCAGGGCTATATGAGAATATCAGCCTCATTATTAGCTCAAGTCCTAGCATGGTTAGAAATTATTTCGGAGATAGAGAGTCGGGATAAAAAGTACATTCTTTGATTGTCGAGAGTGACAAGTGATGTTCCATAGGGCATTGTAATGGATTCTCAGCTTTTCATCATATTTATCCATGACTTGGTGATGGGATAGAGAATTGTAGCTCCAGGCTTGCAGAACACACTAAATTGAAGGGACAGTAAGTAGTGTAGATGGGAGTAGGAAGTTACAAACAGACAGAATCAGTGAGTAGGCAAAACTGTGAATGAAATTCAATGTGAGAAAGTGTGAGGCAATCTACTTTGGATCCAATAAGGACAAATCAGAGAATTTTCTAAATAGTAACAAACTGTAGAGGAGCAAAATGATTTAAATGTTCCTCTGTATAAATCAGTAAAAGCTTATGTGTAGCTACAAAGTGTAATCAGAAAGGCGAATGGAAAGTTGGCTTTTATGTAAGGAGACCAGGAATACAAATGGCATTAAATGATGCATTTGTTGTACAAAGCATTAGTCAAATTCTATCTGAAGTATCACATTCAGTTCTGGCCAGTGACCCTGAGCAACTATCTGAGAAAGGATTTAGTGGCTTTGCAGGGCTGATAGCGGAGATTCATCAGATTGATATCAAGCTTCAAGGTTTAAATTATTAGAATACATTGCATAAACTTGGCTTGTATTCCCTTGGAAATAGAAGACTGAGCTGTTTGAAATGTTAAAAAGGTTTGATAGGGTGGTTACTGTTGTAACATTGTTTGGTGTCTCATTAAGAGATCTGGAGGCTTGTATGGTTGAACATAGCAGTTCATTGATATCCTGTAACTATATACATCTCCAAGGTACAGCCTTGCATGGGTGCTGTCATGGTACTGGCTCCTTCCAGATTCTACTACACACAATCCACCATCATGTGACTCTCTGCATCAGACTGTGGGTAGTACTGTTCTCCAGTCCCACATTAACCCTTGCTAACCTGAACATCCTTATACTACACCTCCCCCACCCCAGTCCTTACCCAAATATATTTACAATACAATCTTCTTTACTAGCTACACCTTCTCCACCACCCCGAACTCTGCCCATGCATAATCCCCAACACTGTGCAAATACCGACCCCCCCCCCCCCCCCCCCCCCCCCCCCCCATACATTTCTGACTTAATAATTTCAGATGGTCTGGGAGCTTGACAATTCTTCCAGATCTTGTTCTGTCATGTTTGGAGGGATGGTAGTCTCAGTTGTTTTGGGTTGACTTTGTCAGTTTGGCATTGAAATTGTAGTATTCTGTGCTTCTGGCACTTTGGTGTCACTACTTGATTTGCTTTTTGCACTCGAGTTGTGCTTGTCTTAATTGATAATCCATCTGCTTTGTTCGGACACTGTGGGTTTGTCCTGTTCCTCCCAGAGGGATTGTTCACTCCATTCATTCCTAGAGTGGACTCAGATTTTCTTTTTCCGTGGGGTCCATGCTCTTCCTGGATGTTGATATTTCAAAAATGAAACCTTCAATTCCACTCATTTCACAATTTCAGCCAAATATTTGTTTACTCTCTTGTTTTCCAATCTTTTTTCAAGCTTATGAATCTTTTCATTCAGCTCAGCAACTAATCTGGTTCTGTTGTCTTTGTTTCTGAGCTTTTTGCTTTTAAAGTCTGGATTTGCTCTTCCATACTACACATAACATCTTTAATGTTCTTAAGATTAGATCGAAGTTCAAGAATTTGATAAGTTTTGGCTGTTAATTCTGCATTCAACCAACTGCTCTGAGTCATCAGTAATTCCTTTTCCTCAGTCAAACATTTTTCATGATACTTAATAGATACTTCTGATGCTTGAAGTTCATCCGGTTCTAGATTTCATCAGCAAACTCATCTTCCATCCGTGAAAGTTGGTTCTCTACATTGAATAGTTTTTCCTTAGCAGAGCCTAATTCCTGTGTGCTATCCTTCAAGCTCACATTCTTTAATTTTACTTCTGCTGGTTGTTTCTGAGGTTCTTCATGCTCCCTGGTGACAACTTCTACTTTCTCTTTTTTTTGACATTCTAGGTTCTTGATTTTCATTTCAGTCATGTCATTTTTCAATAGCTCAATGGTCCTCAGCAAGTTTGAGATATCCTCTAGTTCCTTGAGCTTCAGCATCGGATTTGCATTTTCCAATCCTATTTCTTTCTTTTCTTTCTCCATCTGCCGCAGAGCTTTGTCCTTGTCCTTCATTTTGATTTCACTGTTGGCCAGGCAAAGTCTTAACTTGTTTCAGTTCCGTAATTGTGCTACTCTTGCCTTCATTATCTACTCGCAGTTTGGGAAGCTCTACAGCTTTTCCTATCAATGCCACCTCTTTCCCATTCAGCTGGTTATTCAGCTTTTCAGTCTCTTTCTTGTACCCCATGGCTTCCACCTGGAATATTGAACATTGCTGAGTCTTCTCTGCCAACTGGTTTTTCGGTTTTCTCAGAGTGACATTAAATTCATTTTTCTTCCCTTTGTAATTTTCCAGAGGAACAAACTTTGGCCTGAGGGATCCTTTTTGTGTGTGAAGATCCTTCTTTGTGAAGCTCAATTGCTTTGTCTTGAGTTTTGTAATTTAACAGAGTCTTCTCAACTTTATTCTGCTATTCCTCCATTCTACTGTTCAAGGCAGTTTTCATTTCTTCGTGCTGCTGAAGGGTTATGTATTCCTTTTGCATTTGATCTTGAAGGACAATTAGCTGTTTATTCAACTATTTATTTTCTTGTTGACCTCTTGCCAACCCATGCTGCACTTTGGTGCATTGTTTTGTCATTACCTGATGGTTCCAATACAGCTTACGTCCAAGTGGTATTCGACATCTTTTTTAGCTCCTCATGTATTTCCAGGGCCACATGTTGATCTTCAAATAGTCTTTCAGGGCAGCAACTTTTTGAGTACCTTTTCTACCTGTTGTTGTGCCAGGCTATACTTCTGGTTGAGTTCTTCCAACTCAGCTTTGGTACGAACATCTTCTTGTGGAACAGTTTCATTTTCTTTTTGCAGGTTTTGTTTCTTGTGGTTACCTAAGATAGCTTTCCTTCATTCACAGCCATCTGTTCACTCTGCACTGCCACCTGCTGCTGCAGTTAGGGTAATGTGTCAGGATTTTCAAAAAAGCTCTATGCTTAAGCATTTCGACTGCTTCTCAGCCTCTTCTTTCTTCTGTGTTAATCTCTTCAGTTTGTGCACTTCATTGCACTGACATGATCTGCGACCATCTTGTGGTTTGCTTAAGTATTGTCTCCCTTGGTCTGGGCTCTCCTGTCTCCCTCACCCTGGGGTCTCCTTGCCCCTTTAGTGCTTTATTGGGCGTGTTCTAGACTTTCTATTAAGGTCTGTGTTCTCCAAAACATGGGCTGGGATTTTCTGTGCCTACCGGCATCAGGCATATACGGTGGCGCGAGCGGACAACGTGGCGAGATGGCCAAAATCAGTTCCAAGATGTCGTGAGACCAGCTTGCGATCATCTGCTCTGCCCTCTGATGGCGGGTCGCATTCCCCGCCATTGGGAGTCGGGAATATCAGCGTACCATTATAAGGCTAGGCTGCCCGACTCATCCCCCACTGTTAGATCCTCCACCCACATCAGCGGGAAAACACACTGATGTGTTTCACAACAGCATATATAAGGCCTGCACTTGGCGGGCTGCACTTTGCTCAGGACTTCAAGGTTTGTTTGCCTACCTTGCTTTGATCAGCACTGGCAGTCATCAGCGCCAGGCTTCACAGACAGCACCACATCACTTTTACGGGAAGCTCATGGGTAGGTTTCCACCTACCAGATCAGCTTTTCCACACCTGCAGGGCAAGGTCTTGCTTGGGGTAAGGGGAGAAATGGCCTCAGGCAAGGGAAGTCCTGCAGGACGAGAGCTGTACTGGGGAAGGGGGGTATCCCAGGGTGTGTGTGGAGCACATATTGATCTTTGCAAGTAGCCTCAAGATGGTGAGGGCTGAGGAGGCAGTCTCCACAGGAGATGAGGCCAGATGGACATGTGGGGGTGTGTGTGAGAGAATGGGTGGTGATGTCCCTTGGGCTGTCAGTGAGTGAGATTCCGGCGAATGTGTGATGAGCTTGAGTGTGAGTTTAGAGTGATGAGATGGCTGCCATACCCTGGCTGCACAGATGAGATCATTCATCCTCTATCTGCATTGGATGGCCAATCTCTTCTGTGCAGCATTGGCACTGACCACCACTGCCATTGCCTACCAAGCCAGAGAGGTAATGTAGCTGCCCCTCCTGTGGCCAGAGGCGGGGGGGTGGGGGGTGTAGCCGACATCACAGCAGGTCTCTATGGCGTCCATAAGGACCTCAAGGGCTGCAGTCTTCTTGTCTTTTGGGGCCATATCTTCTTTGTTGCAGTCCTGGGCTGGAAGCAGTGAGCGTGGCTGTACTTTAAATGTGGTGCCTGGTGTTATGAAGTGGCAAGGTAACAGCAGGGCAGGCGAATCGGAGCCTGTCTGACATCGAAACTGTGTGTATCCTGGGAATGCATAACTAATATGGTGGGTTTGGAACAATACAGCGTGAAAAGTCACCCTTGCAGCCAGTGGGTAAAATATCGTTTTATCCGCCCACTCCCATACTTGGTGTAAATCTGGGATGATTCATTCCATGGTGTTTAAAACACTGGTCAAAGGCTTTTACTCGCTCACCAAACGTGGTTTAGGATTCATCTATATCTTGTTTTAGGATTACTTCAACCAAAAATACATCAAACAATTAGGAAATGTATTACCACCACCTGGAAGTTCCCCTCCAAGTCGCTCACCATCCTGACTTGGAAATATATCGCTGTTCCTTCACTGTCACTGGGTCAAAATCCAGGAACTCCCTTCCTAACAGCACTGTAGGTGTACCTACACTACACAGGCTGCATCAGTTCAATAAGGCAGCTCACCACCACTTTCTCAAGGGCAACTAGGGATGGGCAATAAATGCTGGCACAGACAGCGAAGCCCACATCCTGTGAATGAATTAAAAAAGCTTGTACTACTTCTGATTTCTGACTTAATTCTGATGTACTCCTGTAATCTAAAGATTTTCTTCTCCATGACGCCCAATGTTAGGTCCGGTTTGGCCCTTTCCTTAGCCTAAATTGGTCTGGTAGTTCTAATTTACCATCCATGGTCATTTTTCATAATAGGGGAGTACCTCTTTATTTTTTCTGTTCAATATGATGTTCCTCCCGCACTCATTGGTTTTCAGTCGGCTTCCATTGCGCTGATGAGGCTGTTTTTTTCAAACTTATTCACTCTGCAGGAAATCTTTGGAAATAAGTTGCTTATCTGAGCTTTGGAACTCAATTTGAAGGCGTTACTTTAGCTCTGCCTTCTATTTTAACACCTTTTTTTCCATTCAGTTGAGCTGAGCCACCATGTGTTATGGTGTCGGCTGTGAACCCATGCTGCAGCTATCTTGCAGCTGCGCTCTGTTACGCCGGTGCTGATTCTGATTGTTCCCGATTTTTGTGACCTGCTTGGTCCCTTGACTCCGCTTTCACTCAGGTTCTTCCCTTCATCTGCATGGTGGATTACTGTCCTGCCTTTCAGCTTTTTTATCTTTTATCGAATTTTGTTCAGCACTTTGTGATCTAGCCGGGTCCCTTGACTCTGCGTTCGATCAGGTCTGGCAATGGACCTCCACATGCCCTGGTGGAGTCCTTCAGCCTCCATGTCTGCAATGGAGCTTCTTTTTAGGTGATCTCCAAATATGTCTTCAATTTAGGCACACTTCTCACAAGTCAGACTGAAGTTTCTTTACTTCTTCATGCTTTCTGGATCTCAGGGCCCATTCTTCACTGCCACCGTGTTGTAAGGTTGTTCGGTGTCTCACTAAGAGCCCTGGGGGCTTGTATAGTTGAACTGTTTATTGGTAACCCATAACTATATACATCTCCAAGGTACAGCCCTCCATGCTGGCTCCTTCCAGACTCTACTACACATAGTCCACCATCATGTGACTCTCTACATCATTTCATGGGTAGTACGTTCTCCCTTCCCCATTAACCCTTACTAACCTGAACACCCTTTACTACAGTTACAGTTTCCTCTGGTGTGGGAATCCAGAACAAAGGGGGCACAAGTTTCAAGTTCAAGCAAGGAAATTCAGGAGGGAAATCAGGAAGCACTTCTTCACTCAAAGGAAGTAAAAATCTGGAATTCTGTCCTCCAGAATACTGGTTGCTGGCTCAACTGTAACTAACAAGTCTGAGATCGATAGATTTTTGCTATAGGTAAGGGTAAACAGAATTGAGGTACAGATCAGCAATGATCTAATGGAATAGTGGAACAGGCTTGAGGAGCTGAATGGCCTACATATTTTCTGACTTACATACAGAAAGCATTTACAACAATGACAACTTTTATTTATATTATTTACAGAATAAAACATCCCGCAACACTTCACACTAGAGTTATAAAGCAAAATTAGACACCGAGACACAGAAAATGATCTTAGAGAAGATGGCCCAAAAGCAAGAGGTAGATTTTTAGAGGTGTCTGAAAAGGAGAAAGAGAGGTAGAGAGGCAGAGAGATATAGGGAGGGAATTCCAGAACTGAGAGCTCAGGAGGCATGGCCATCTCTGTTGATGCAATTAAAATCTTGGATGCTCAAAAGACCAGAATTAGATGAATGCAGGATTGTGATGTTGGAGGATATTATAGAGATAGTGAGCTGTGAGGGCACAGAGGGATTTGAAAACAAGGACGAAAATTTTTAAATCAAGACATCGTTTGGTCTTGGGAACAATGTAATTCAGCAAATACAAGGGTGATAGGTGAATGAGACTTGATGTGAATAAAAACGAAGGCAACAGAGTTTTTCAAGTGTAGGGAAGAAATGGGAGAGCAGCAGGTGTGCCTGGAATAGTCTAGAGTTAACAAAGGCATGAGTGAGGGTTTCAGCGGCCAATGAGCTGAGGCATGGATAAAGTCTGCCAATGTTACCGAAGTGTAAATAGGCAGTCTTACTGATGGCGCGGATAGGTGGTAGGAAGCTCATCTTGGGGTCTGGTACGACACCAAGGTTGTGAACTGTCTGGTTCAGCCTCAGACTGTTGCCAGAGAAATGAATGAGTCAGTAGCCAGGGAATGGAGTTTGGAGTGGAGACCAAAAACAATGGCTTCAGTCTTTCAAATATTTAATTGGAGGACATTTCTGCTCCTGTAGTACTGGATGTCAGATAAGCAGTCTGATTATTTAGCAACATTAGGGAAATTGAGAGAAGCGGTAGTGAGGTAGAGTTGGGTGTTGTGAGTGTACATGTGTAAATAAATGCCATGGTTTCAGATGATGTCACCAAGAGGCAGCATATAGATGAGAGGTAGGAGGGGGGGCCAAAGATAGATCATTGGAGTTCACCAGAGGTAACAGTGCAGTTGATATCAATTGATATCCGGGCTACAATTAGTTTGATAAGAATGGAACCAAGTAAGAGCATCCCACCCAGCTGGACGATGGTGGAGAGGTATTGGAGGAGGATGGATGGGTCAACCATGCCAAAGACTGCAGAGAGGTTGAGAAGGATGAGGAAGGAAAGTTTGCCTTTGTCACAGTCACATCGGATGTCATTCGATACTGTGGCAGAGGCAGAAATCCGATTAGAGGGATTCAAATAGGGAGTTCCAGGAAAGATGGGTATGGGATTTGGGAGGCAACATCACATTCAAGGATTTTGGAGGGAAAAGGTTGGAGTTGGAGCAGTAGTCTGCAACTGATAACAACCGAGCCAAGCACTTTTGTGTTGGAAGCCCTGAGACTGATCAGCTCACCTCCTGCCTCTCTATGATACTGATCCTCGTCTTGATGTAAGGGAAAGCATGCAGGGTTGTCAGAATGGTTTTACGTTTATACTGCTGGCTGAGCTCTCCATGTGCCCGGCCATTCAGTGTATATGGTGTGCTGTAGATGAACCGCCGCAAGTTAGAATTCCTCTCATAATAGCCAACTCGGTTTTTCAGTTCATATTCTTCAAAGTAAGGCTCAACGTAAGTTATCTGTAGGTAGGCCTTCAAAGGAAACAAAGTTTCATTAGTTTAATCATTTTCTCTTAGAGTTCCTTTCTGACTGAATCATGGGTTTCCAACCAGCAGCAGGAACCCTGGCTGATTTTAACCCTTTCTGCTCTAGGGCCACTCAGGCTAATTGTGGTTTCCTATTCCTGCCCTGGCTGCGATCGCCATAGAACAAGTATTGGTGAACCTGCGACATTCCAGTTCTGTGTGGCTCAGTTTCCCATTGCCCTGACTAGTTGAGCTAGAGCAACAGAAATTAAACATTTCTTGTATACAAATATCTCACTAGGTCTTGAAATGTTTCAGCCCCTCGGTTCTGTACACAGGGCACATTGGGATACCCAGTTCTGCCCGTATACAGCGCATCCCCCACACACTGTCCCTCTGGCCCCAGCCTACACGCAGCTCATCCCCCACACTGCCTCCACCCCACCTGTATGGAGTCCATTCCCCACACTTGCCTCCACCCCACCTGTATGAAGTCCATTCCACACACTGCCACCACCCCACCTATACGGAGCCCATCCCCCACACTGCCTCCACCCCACCTATACGGAGCCCATCCCCCACACTGCCTCCACTCCACCTGTATGGAGCCCATCCCCCACACTCCCCCTACCCCACCTGTATGGAGCATCCCGACACTGCCTCTACCCCACCTATATGGAGCCTATCCTTCAAACTGCCTCTACCCCGCCTGCACGGAGCCTATCCTCCACACTGCCTCTAGCCAGCCTGTACAGTCTATTGCCCACACTGCCTCTACCCCGCCTGTACGGAGCCTATCCTTCAAACTGTCTCCAGCCAGCCTGTATGGAGCCTATCCTTCAAACTGCCTCTACCCCGCCTGTACGGAGCCTATCCTTCAAACTGCCTCTACCCCGCCTGTACGGAGCCTATCCTTCAAACTGCCTCTACCCCGCCTGTACGGAGCCTATCCTTCAAACTGCCTCTACCCCGCCTGTACGGAGCCTATCCTTCAAACTGCCTCTACCCCGCCTGTACGGAGCCTATCCTTCAAACTGCCTCTACCCCGCCTGTACGGAGCCTATCCTTCAAACTGCCTCTACCCCGTCTGTATAGCCTATCCTCCACACTACCTCTACCCCGCCTATACGGAGCCTATCCTTCAAACTGCCTCTACCCCGCCTGTACAGCCTATCCTCCAAACTGCCTCTACCCCGCCTGTACAGCCTATCCTCCACACTGCCTCTAGCCCACCTGTACAGCCTATCCTCCACACTGCCTCTACCCCGCCTGTACAGCCTATCCTCCACACTGCCTCTAGCCAGCCTGTACGGAGCCTATCCTTCAAACTGCCTCGACCCCGCCTGTACGGAGCCTATCCTTCAAACTGCCTCTACCCCGCCTGTACGGAGCCTATCCTTCAAACTGCCTCTACCCCACCTGTACGGAGCCTATTCTTCAAACTGCCTCTACCCCACCTGTACGGAGCCTATCCTTCAAACTGCCTCCAGCCAGCCTGTACGGAGACTATCCTTCAAACTGCCTCTAGCCAGCCTGTACAGCCTATCCTCCACACTGCCTCTACCCCACCTATATGGAGCCTATCCTTCAAACTGCCTCTACCCCGCCTGTACGGAGACTATCCTCCACACTGCCTCTAGCTAGCCTGTACAGCCTATCCTTCAAACTGCCTCTACCCCGCCTGTACAGCCTATCCTTCAAACTGCCTCTAGCCAGCCTGTACAGCCTATCCTCCACACTGCCTCTACCCCGCCTGTACGGTCTATTGCCCACACTGCCTCTACCCCGCCTGTACAGTCTATTGCCCACACTGCCTCTACCCCGCCTGTACGGAGCCTATCCTTCAAACTGCCTCCAGCCAGCCTGTATGGAGCCTATCCTTCACACTGCCTCTACCCCGCCTGTACAGCCTATCCTCCACACTACCTCTACCCCGCCTGTACAGCCTATCCTTCAAACTGCCTCTACCCCGCCTGTACGGAGGCTATCCTTCAAACTGCCTCTACCCCGCCTGTACGGAGCCTATCCTTCAAACTGCCTCTACCCCGCCTGTACAGAGCCTATCCTCCACACTGCCTCTACTCCACCTGTACGGAGCCTATCCTTCACACTGCCTCTAGCCAGCCTGTACGGAGCCTATCCTTCAAACTGCCTCTACCCCGCCTGTACGGAGCCTATCCTTCAAACTGCCTCTATCCCGCCTGTACGGAGCCTATCCTTTAAACTGCCTCTAGCCAGCCTGTACAGCCTATCCTTCAAACTGCCTCTACCCCGCCTGTACAGCCTATCCTCCACACTGCCTCTACCCCGCCTGTACAGTCTATTGCCCACACGGCCTCTACCCCGCCTGTACGGAGCCTATCCTTCAAACTGCCTCCAGCCAGCCTGTATGGAGCCTATCCTTCACACTGCCTCTACCCCGCCTGTCCGGAGACTATCCTCCACACTGCCTCTAGCCCGCCTGTACAGCCTATCCTCCACACTACCTCTACCCCGCCTGTACAGCCTATCCTTCAAACTGCCTCTACCCCGCCTGTACGGAGCCTATCCTTCAAACTGCCTCTACCCCGCCTGTACGGAGCCTATCCTTCAAACTGCCTCCAGCCAGCCTGTATGGAGCCTATCCTTCACACTGCCTCTACCCCGCCTGTACGGAGCCTATCCTTCAAACTGCCTCTACCCCGCCTGTACGGAGCCTATCCTTCAAACTGCCTCTACCCCGCCTGTACGGAGACTATCCTCCACACTGCCTCTAGCCCGCCTGTACAGCCTATCCTCCACACTACCTCTACCCCGCCTGTACAGCCTATCCTTCAAACTGCCTCTACCCCGCCTGTACGGAGCCTATCCTTCAAACTGCCTCTACCCCGCCTGTACGGAGCCTATCCTTCAAACTGCCTCTACCCCGCCTGTACGGAGCCTATCCTCCACACTGCCTCTACTCCACCTGTACGGAGCCTATCCTTCACACTGCCTCTACCCCGCCTGTACAGAGCCTATCCTTTAAACTGCCTCTAGCCAGCCTGTACAGCCTATCCTTCAAACTGCCTCTACCCCGCCTGTACAGCCTATCCTCCACACTGCCTCTACCCCGCCTGTACAGTCTATTGCCCACACGGCCTCTACCCCGCCTGTACGGAGCCTATCCTTCAAACTGCCTCCAGCCAGCCTGTATGGAGCCTATCCTTCAAACTGCCTCTACCCCGCCTGTATGGAGCCTATCCTTCAAACTGCCTCTACCCCGCCTGTACAGCCTATCCTCCACACTGCCTCTAGCCAGCCTGTATGGAGCCTATCCTTCACACTGCCTCTAGCCAGCCTGTACAGTCTATTGCCCACACTGCATCTACCCCGCCTGTACGGAGCCTATCCTTCAAACTGCCTCCAGCCAGCCTGTATGGAGCCTATCCTTCAAACTGCCTCTACCCTGCCTGTACGGAGCCTATCCTTCAAACTGCCTCTACCCTGCCTGTACAGCCCATCCTTCACACTGCCTCTAGCCAGCCTGTACAGCCTATCCTTCACACTGCCTCTAGCCAGCCTGTATGGAGACTATCCTCCACACTGCCTCTAGCCCGCCTGTACAGCCTATCCTCCACACTGCCTCTACCCCGCCTGTACAGCCTATCCTTCAAACTGCCTCTACCCCGCCTGTACAGCCTATCCTCCACACTGCCTCTACCCCGCCTGTACGGAGACTATCCTTCAAACTGTCTCTACCCCGCCTGTACGGAGCCTATCCTTCAAACTGCCTCTACCCCGCCTGTACAGCCTATCCTCCACACTGCCTCTACCCCGCCTGTACGGAGCCTATCCTTCAAACTGCCTCTACCCCGCCTGTACGGAGACTATCCTCCACACTGCCTCTACCCCGCCTGTACAGCCTATCCTCCACACTGGCTCTACCCTACCTGTACGGAGCCTATCCTTCAAACTGCCTCTACCCCGTCTGTACGGAGTCTATCCTTCAAACTGCCTCTAGCCCGCCTGTACGGAGCCTATCCTTCACACTGCCTCTAGCCAGCCTGTACAGCCTATCATCCACACTGCCTCTACCCCGCCTGTACAGCCTATTGCCCACACTGCCTCTACCCCACCTGTATGGCCCATCCCCCACAATGCCTCTACCTCACCTGTACCAAGCCACCCCCCACCCTGCCTTTACCCGACCTATACACAGCCCATTCCCCACATTGCCTCTACCCAGCCTGTACACAGACCTAATTGCTCTACAGTTTTTTTTTGGCTCATTAATCTTTGAATTTGATGTCATTACTGACAGCTGTTAACACACCTTGCTGGGATCCAGACTTTCTTTCTTAACTGGTGATGAATCTTTGATAACCTCCACTTGATTTTTTCCAAACTGCATTGTGTAAAATTCCTGTAACAAATACCTACATTAATTTAAGACATAGGTACAAAGGAGGCCATTCAGTCCATCATAACAGTGCAGGTGTGAACTCTGTGTTAGGGTTAGCTACTGTAACCACATACCCTTGGTCTTTTCCCATGTTCTTTACTATTTTGCCTCTTCAACTGTTTGACTAATTCCCTTTTAAAGGCAATGACTGATTCACTGTTATTGCCATGTCTGCTATTGTATTCCACATACTAGGAACTCTTTATGCTTTTAATACTTCACCCAAGTTAATGCCCCCTTGTTACCACATCTCTGACACATGGAAATAATCTTCCATTATTTTCCCCTCTCAAACCCTGAAATAATTCTCCATTTAAACATCTCTGTTCTAATTAATACAATCCTAATTTATTAATACTCAGCAGGGTAGGGGTTACATGCTGTATAACCATACTAAGTTCCTCTTTATCCCACATGGTAATGGTTGCTTGCTGTGTAACTATAACGTTGCTCTTTGCTCAGTCAAATTAAGTCTTGGGGCTGTTAATGTGGACCGTAAGCTGCAGCTCCCACCAGCTCTCATTAAAAGCTTCTTGGCGTCCAACTGATCCTGGGCATCACCACTGTTTTGGCAAACCATAGTCATGTTTTGGATTCAGTTTCCCAGCTGTGTCTGCTCTCCTAATCAAAGTTTTCTCCCCATCAAGCTGCTGAATCAATGCTGGAGAAGAAGTTTAATCCTTCCAATTCTTCATAGAATGAAACCAAATCGTCACTATTGGCAGGAGATTTGAGCCTGAAGGCATCACAGCCAAGCCTGCGTCATATCCACCACTGATGGCATCTTTCACACCTGCAGATCGGGGCTGCATGGCCAGTGAAGAAGACTAGGGACCCCAGGTTGATTTACCACCCTAGGAATGTCCTAGCCAATTGATGCATCCCTACTACCTGCCCTAGCTGACTCAGCACAGAATCAGGTTAGATCCTAAGAACATACCTGGTCAATGAGGCTTGGAATCATACCGGATACCTGCCAATTCCCAGCTAGAAGGTTTGTAATTTTAAAAATAAAAACATTGTAGTATTAAAACGAGGAGTACTTCATTGAGATTCTGTCTGGAGAGGCAGTGACTCAGTGCTGTTACTGCTTGACCCCTGCAGAGAGCAGGAACAGTTCGGACGTGCACAGCGCTCCTCAGGAAGTTTGGTCTCACGTTGTTAACTTGCGATATTATGATCTGTGACTAAAAGATCTAGTACCTGTAACCTGGTGGAGATTTCCACTAGCTTAGTGATACCCGGCTCCTTGTACACATACTCCTGCTCATCCAATTCTCCGAACAGCGACCCATAGAATCCCACACGGAAAAATGTTCCAAACATTCTCTTATTATCCTGAAAAAAAATTATTAAAATAAAGGAAGTTTTCATAGAAAGGCTGGAATCTGGAATTGCAAAGAGCAACTGCCTCATCAGCTGTTTATTGAAATTCCAGTGTGGAGGATTTAATGAAGCTGACGCACCAGTTACAACAGAAAGGAGTGTAACCTACAACTGGCCCTACTTTAACCACAGTCCAGATTCACTGTTCCCATCTTTCATCACCTCCACTCTCTGCTTTCTCCACCTGTTCAGCTCCCTCAGTTCAACATTCCTGTAAAGAGACCGCTGGAAGAAGCCCTGTTCTAGGGTTTCATTAATCATATAGAATTATAGAATGGATACAGCACAGAAAGAGGCCATTCAGCCCCTCGTGCCCTCTCCCTGCCAGGGCAATTCGCCTAGTGCCACTCCCCCACCTTTTCCCCATAGCCCTGCAAATTTTTCCTCTTCAGATACTAATCCAATTCACTTGTCCCATGGTGCTTGGATTAAGGCCTGCAATGGTGAATTTGCTGGTTGTTTTCCAATATCTCTATCCAATAACTTTCTTCATGCCTGACAGTGAATATTGACAGAGTTTACTCTGGGAGGCATCAAAACAGACATGACCCAAAATACAAGCATGTTTAGATCCCTGCACTGAGATCAGAAGCAGGAAGCTTGGCTGATTTTCCTCTTCTCACCCCTGAGACTCTCCAACCAGAGCAGCTAATTCACTCATTGGCCTCACCAAGAAACTTGCCTTGACTTTTCCAAATCACATAACAGATTCACCAAAGAAGGTATAGAAAAGCAGCCAATCAAAATGCTCAGTGACCACCATATCAATCAGGGACAGGGGGAGGGAATGGCCTGCTTGTCTCATGAGCAGAATGGCTGCCTGACAATGTTAACACCAGTGCCTGTGGGCACCCAGTATATACCTGGCCTCTCACATTGAACACAAATGTTACTCACACACTGGCACAAGAGGAGCCTTTACCTTACTCAGGATCAGATCAAATGTTTCCTTCAGGTTTCCATGAATAACAGATAATTTCTTAATATTCTGATGAAATTCAGCAATTGGAATTATGATCTTGTAAATTTCATAAACCGCCTCATAATATTCTGCCTTAAAAAAAACAAGTGAAAGTTTTATTTTTAAATGGATACTACACTTTGAAGCTATGAAAATAATGCATCATAGTTCCCAATCTGGGCACACTATATTTAAAACGTGAATCTAATATTGCACAACTCACAATGTGAGAAACTGAACACCATCCCAGGTCAGGTACACTGTGAAATAAATCTGTAGAGACGTGGAGTAAAGGTCCGCCCGCCCAATGGACCATTGAAGGATCATCCGAGTATACAGAGAAGAAGGTTATCCTTGTCTGTGCTGGCTCTTTGCTAGACCATCAAGCAACTACAGGACAGGTACAGCCTATGTTATATGCAGTGCAAAACTCACTTAGCACTGTGTCATCAAACTATCCTAGGTCACGCACATCCCGGAATACATACAAAGTTAAACACCCTTGACACTGTCTCTTCAAGCAATCGGAGAACAGTTATGACATGGTTAAATACAGTTTAAAATTCCCTCTACAGTGTCCAAACACTCCCATGTCAGGCATGGTATAGTGTGTGCCATGTGAAATTAGATTTAAAATGGACTTGTGCAGGTGGAATTACATTTACCACCTTATATTCACTGATATTGAAATCAGTGGAGCTGAATATTGGACATAACGTATAATAGGAGAGCGATGGTTACCACCTGCTCTGCATCCCTTTCACCTCCACCAGGTCTGAAATGATAGAACAGAGCTCCTGATGTTTATGATTTCATATTCAGAGATGAATTTGTGAATTCAGGATCAAATTCCCATTGGAGAAGCTTACGCTGCCGCTCCCTCAAGGGGTAGTGGTGAGCTGCTGTTTCTAATTTTCAAAGCCTATGTTCCAAATCTTACTAATGACCCACATTTAGCCCAATGTGTTCTCGCTGGCCAAATTATTAGAACTATCTTCCATAATCCATTTCCCCTGCTCTTACTCCATAAGGAGCAGATTTTGCAAGGTGAGATTCCTAGCAAAAAAAAATCCCAGGAAAACCAGGAGTACTGTCAACCAGACGAGCTGACCTCCAAGCTAGATTCTCCACCCTGTGCTCCTGTTTCAAGCAAAAGTGTGTGTGGGAGCAGACAATCACAAAATGCAACATTGAATCTGATTTAGTCAGGTCCCTCAGCCCCCATTGTCACGTGGTTTGATGAAGGTTGAACACATACTCTGTTGAAGAACTCGACCACATCATCCAGTAACTCCAGGAGACCCTCTTCACTGAAGGAGTTTCCAGTGCATATGCCCTCCCTCTCCATGGAAAAGACTTCATCACACACCAAGGATTCCTCCAAGACATTGATGGAGACTTTCTGCTGAAAAAAAATGGAAGATCAACAGCCAGCAGCCAATCAGGGGCCACTGGTAGCCAGCAGCAAATCAGGGACTAACAAGCAGCCAATGTTCATGTGATGAAAAAGTTAGTGATCTCAGCATCTTGCAATAATAAACATACAAATTAATTTTTAAAAATTGATTCACAAATTAATTTTAAAAATCCCACAAATATTAATAATGTAACATTTTTAGAATTGTAATTTTTTTAAAAACATTAAAAAATAAAACAGAGTGCTCAAGAGATGACTACTAGGACAAGTGAACTAGGAAAAGGCCCATGCACTGGCTGGACCCACAAAGAGGCAGGTAGAGCAGGGCATTTTTCACCAAACTGAGGGCAACACCAGTCAAATCCAGAATATCCAGTCAATTTACTGACAAATTTCAGCGACAGGTAGCTCACTTCTTTATAATAAGAAGCTGACACAGGAATTGGTGCAGCCTCTCTACTGTTTATCTCTTATTCATTGAGTCTTGAGATGAGGAAGGAATTCAGCCCTGTCCGTCCTTAATGGAAGTAAAGAAAATAATGAGCTCCCTGACTAAACCTGGTTCCATAACTACATGCACCAGTGTGGCAGTCAACCTAGCCTTGGGCACTCATCCTCAGATACTCTGCATCTCATCCATGGCAAGGCAGAGAATGTGAACTCCCAAAGAGATCACCATATAGGGTGTGAAACTCCAAGCTCAACTTTGAGACTTGAGTCGTGGCATTCCCGGACGTTTCTGACCTTTTGGAATTCCCTTCCTAAATCTCTCTCTCTCTCTCCCTTTAAGATGCTCCTTGAAACCTATATCTTTGACTGCCCGTTCTAATAACATATGGTGCCAGATTTTTGTCTTCCACTGGAGGTGCGAGTCGGGTTGCGAAATACTGAACTTTGTTTTTTTTTGCTTGAGAAACAATTTACCTCCAGTTTCCCGACTGCACATTTTCATGGGTCAGGAAGACCTTAGGTACAAAACTCACACCCATATCTTCAGAAGCTAAGGTCTCCATTGTGAAGACCACAGAAAAATTGTATTTCTTCCTACACACAACTTTCATGTGCTGGGGTGGATTTTGGAAGCCATGAAAAAAAATACACCTTCTTGAAGAATTTGTGACTGCTGGGGGAAACCTGATGAAGAGTCGGGAACATTCTGAAAGGCAAATTTAAAATGTTATGAATCTTCAAATGTCACTATGAGATGCTGTATTGTAATATGGATGTGTTTTAATGCAATGATTCATCATAGGGATCTGTCCTGCAAAGCTAAGTTGACCTTTACATTTACCACCATTGTGTAAGTATCATTATGCATTACAGCACCTTTTCCATTGTAGGAAGTGACATAATGCATTAAAAATGTGAAAAAAGCCTCTGCTGTCATGTTTTGTGCTGTAACATAAATCAACTGACAACTCTAGCTGTTAAAAAAAACTGCTTTTGAAAGTTGAAAAAAAATGTCTGCACCTGCTCCTCTCAGTTATCTGACAGGTTCTCTGCTTTGAAGCAGAAATGGGACACTATTTTGTTATGTCACTTTCAAGCAATATTGTGGGAAAGTTTTGTCACGACAGCTATAGCAATTATGAACGTTTGGCTGGGTTTCAAAAGCTTTGATAACCACTCAGTAGGTGGTCCACAGATCCAGGAATGATTGATACTTTAAAGGTGTAACAACAGAATATGCCTTTGATTTTTTTTATTTGTTTACAAATCTAATCGGCCCTTAAAGATTCAATGTTGTTACACTGGAGTTTTTTTCCAGTATCATTGAAAAGTGGGTTTGAATTCAGGGTTTTATTAGATTGTTAGACTTTAATTTATTGCACCAATGATATAAAATAATTCTGATTACCATTGCATGATTCCTGAGGACTGGGTGAGTGACTATGGAGGATATGAAAGTGGCATGTGGTGGAAGTGGCATAGGCAATCTGAGTGGGCATGGGGACTGGGTAGGGGTATGAGGAGGCATGGGATGGCATGGGTGATCTGAAGGGGCAGGGGGTGGGTGGGACATGAAGGATGTGGTTTAGGGGGCCTTTAAACAATGTTAGGAGCTCGGCTGCTGTGTTGGAGAACTGAGGCGGACTTTCTAACCAGCTTGCACCCATACTCCTCATTCACCCCATCGCAGCTCACAGGGCGAGGCGGTGACGTAGTGGTATTGTCACTGGACTTGTAATCCAGAGGTAATGTTCTGGGAACCTAGGTTCAAATCCAACCACAGCAGATGGTGAAATTTCAATTCAGTTAAAATCTGGAATTAAAAGTCAAATGGTGACCATGAAATCATTGCCGATTGTTGTAAAAAAAAAACCCTTCTAGGTCACTAATATCCTTTAGAGAAGGAACTCTGCTATCCTTACCTGGTCTGGCCTACATGTGATTCCAAACCCACAGCAATGTGGTTGACTCTTAAATGCCCTCTGAACAAGGGCAGTTAGGGATGGGCAATAAATGTTGGCCTAGCCAGTGACCTCCACATCCCATGAACAATTTTTTTTAAAAATGCACTTCAAACCCAACCCCTGTGTGAAAAGCCAAAAATCCCAGGCAAAGGCATACATAGGTTAGGTTTGCTTTTTGGAAGTGCAAAAGTGCACAAGTCAGGTTTTGCCAAGCTCACAGGAAAATCTACCCCATGATGTCAAATTTTTGTCTGATAACGCTCCTGTGAAGTGCCCTGGGATGTTTCTTTATGTGAATACTGCTACATAGATGTAGGTTGTTGTTGTTGTTGCCCCACATTCCCAGAAGCTGACCTGGAAACTCACGCTGCCCATGGGCAGATGGACGGATCCTTCGACACGGTTCAAGTATTCTGCCACCAGGGCAGCGCTGTGCACCAAGCAGTGTGCTGCCTCGGCAAACCGTTTCCTTTCAACCTGCTTCAACGCGATGTTCCGCAGCCACATCAGGCGAAGGTCCAAGTAATTCTGTAAACCTTTTGCAATTCTAGAGGAAAGCACACGGTATTTACTGCAAACATTCATGCCATTGAACCTGCTCCCTGTTTACAATGTGATGCAATCTATCACTGACCCATTCACACCAGGAGCTTGTTTAAAGTTTCTATGGATACCGCTCATTTATCAACATTGTCTAGTCTTGTTAATTGGATCAAATTAGGCATGAACGCACCCTTCACAATCAATGTTAAAAGGATTTCCAGTTGAACAGTTCCTTGATTCAGTGAAAGGTGACATGTTTCCTGGGGTTTTTCCTGTCATTACTGTGAACCTGGAGCTAACTGAAACCATCCATTGCGTTAGTCCAAACAAAGGAATACGCAAGACCAGAAAAGGTCATTGCGGTCCATCTGGCTGATCCCAAAGGGTTTTCTATGTGGCCAGGACTTGAATAGGACAGAACAGGACAAAGCATTGTTCCCGACAGCACTCAATTCTGAGATTTAGCTTCGTATCAACAACAATTAATACAATGATGCCAAGTAAAAAAGAATCAGAACCTAGGGATCAGGATGTGTCTAATATGGTGCTGAGATTTTCAGATATTGCTGGTTTCCAGCTGTGACAAGATCCAAACAATACCTGGATTTTAGAGCATCTCTAGAAAGATTGTCATGACATGACAATGCCGCCTGCTTTCTTCTCTTTTTGGTGCTGCTCGAGAGACAGTATAGAAACCTTCTGTCCTTGCCACAGGGAAACATGGCTCACTGGGTCCTGGGAAGTGCTTGCCCCTTATGATATCCACATAGCGGCATGACTGAGATGGGAGAGCTCAGGGCACTGTCAACTCTTCCACTAGTAGTCTCAGCATTCCATGTCTTTTATCTCAAGAGCCTTGAGATCCTGATCTACTCAAACAAAAGCTGATGAATTGTGGCCATGTCACAACCCCAGGAAGAGGTTACAGGGTCAAAGTTGAATGGATGTTTCACATTACATGGACATTTCACTCAACAGTACCTAACTATTAGGCCTCAAGAATATGAATTATAACACTTATGAATGGAAAGGATGTATTTGTTTATCAGGTCAACTCTGTCCCTCATTATACGCTCCCCCCATCCCCCATGCCCCTATGCGCATATATAGTCGAGGAGCAGTATGTTGTCTTTGGGAATATTACCTGTACATCAGGTCAATTTGCATGTCCACATCTTTCAAGAACTCGTGCAGCTTCACTGTGTCACATGATACTGCTTTCAGATTCACTAAAAGCTCTTCCACCTGAAAGATCAGCACTGTTTAAATATTGATTATCTGACTTGCTTACCAAGTTAACATTCAGTCCATGGAGTGAAATATCCATGAGGTGGGAGGAGAAGGAAAGAGAGTTGGGACAGTGAGGGCAATGTTTGAGGGAGGAGAGAGTAGAGTTGGTGCCCCAGAGTGCCAGGCTTTAGTGCCCCACATTAATAATATTAATTACATTCGATTGCATGCAGGTGAGAGGCATTATGTGGTGATTCACTTGAATCTTAATAAATGGTCTGATTAGCAGGTGTATGCTTGTAATGTGTAACTCAGTGAATAAATGTGAAAGTATGTGAAGATTGGTTCCAGTTCCATCCTTCATTAACTGGGTTTTTAGAGTACCACCACAGAGTGAAGAGTCAGTGCCCTGTCGTGTAGGGGAGGGGCAGGGCCCCACCATGCGGATGTGCGCTGGAAGCAAAAAAGTAAGGAGGAGAGCAGTAAGTGTCTGAGGGCCTCTCAAGTGGTGGTCTGGGTTCAAATTCCAGAACTAACTTTAGCTATGCGCAATGACAGATTGCGATTTCTCAATACTCTGCCAGGTCAAGATAGCAGGAATGCGAATGGGGGCAGGGGATATTCGCCTCGCTGAAGGCGAGGCACTCCCCATCAGTTGAAGTGCAGTAGCAATTGCAGTGAAAAACAAAGGACTCGTATTGATAGTGCCTTTTATTTATTCCCATTTCCAGTTTCTCTAAAAAGGTGATGGGGCTAAAGGACTTTACAGCCAATTAAGTGTTTTTGAAGTGTAGTCACTGTAGTGATCTAAGGAAACCTGGTCATCAGTGAGCACAGTAAGATCCCACAAATAGCATTGAAATCGATGACAAGATTTTTCTTTTAAGTGATGTTGCTTGAGGAATTAGAGAGGAGTTGAGGTGGTTTTTTTTCCCACCCAGGTTCTAGAAATCACCTTTCTGTAGGTAGAGGCAGAAACCTTCATGACATTAAAAAACTACTTGGATGTACACCTGAATTGCTGTAAAATACAGGGCTACATAGCAACAGCTGTAAAATAGGATTAACTGGAACTCATCTGGTTCACCACTAACCAAGCTGGCTGGTCCTAAAGGAAATAGCTGCTAGACTGGGTCTGTGGCCGATGGAGAGGGAACCAACAAGAGGGAAAACATACTACATCTCATTCTCACCAACCTGCCTGCCACAAATGTATCTGTCCATGACAATGACCACTTCACAGTTATTATGGAGACGAAGTCCTGTCTTCACATTGAGGATACCCTCCATTGTGGTGGTAGTGCCACACAACATGCTAAGTGGGATAGATTTTGAACAGATCTAGCAACTCAAGACTGGAAAACCATGAGGTGATCTGGCCCATCAGCAGCAGCAGAATTTTTTTTTTAATCCATTCACGGGATGTGGGCTTCGTTGGCTGGGCCAGCATTTATTGCCCATCCCTAGTTGCTCTTGAAAAGGTGATGGTGAGCTGCCTTCTTGAACTGCTGCAGTCCATGTGGTGTAGGTACACCCACAGTGCTGTTAGGGAGTTCCAGGATTTTTACCCAGCAACAGTGAAGGAACTGTAATTTATTTCCAAGTCAGGATGGTGAGTGACTAGGAGGGGAACTTCCAGGTGGTGGTGCTCACACCTATCTGCTGCCCTTGTCCTTCTAGTTGGTAGTGGTCGTGGGCTTAGAAAGTGCTGTCTAAGGAACCTTGGTGACTTCCTGCAGTGCATCTTGCAGATGGTACACACTGCTGCTACTGTGCGTCAGTGGTGGAGGGAGTGAATGCTTGTGGGTGGGGTGCCAATCAAGCAGACTGTTTTGTCCTGGATAGTGTCAAGCTTCTTGAGTGTTGTGGGAACTGCACTCATCCAGGCAAGTGGGGAGTATTCCATCACACTCCTGACTTGTGCCTTGTAGATGGTGGACAGACTTTGGAGGTTCAAGAGGTGAGTTACTCATCACTGGATTCCTAGCCTCTGACCTGCTCTTGTAGCCACAGTATTTATATGGCTGGCCCAGTTCAGTTTCTGGTCAATGGTAACCCCCAGTATGTTGATAGTGGGGGACTCAGTGATGGTAATGCCATTGAACATCAAGGAGCAATGGTTAGATTCTCTCTTGTTGGAGATGGTCATTGCCTGGCACTTGTATGGCGTGAATGTTACTTGCCACTTGTCAGCCCAAGCCTTGATACTGTCCAGGTCTTGCTACATTTGGAGATGGACTGCTTCAGTATCTGAGGAGTCGCAAACAGTGCTGAACATAGTGCAATAATCAGCAAACATCCCCACTTCTGACCTTATGATGGAAGGAAGGTCATTGATGAAGCAGCTGAGGACTGGTCCGAGGACACTACCCTGAGGAACTCCTGCAGTGACGCCCTGGAGGTGAGACGTCTGGCCTCCAACAACCAAAACCATCTTCCTTTATGCTAGGTATGATTCCAACCGAACTGTAGTCAACCACAATCTGTAGCCTCATTGCCTGGATATCCACAACTGTACCATTACCACCAAGCCAAGGGATGACCCTGGTTCAATGAAGAATGTGAGAAGCAGCACTAGACATACCTTAATATGAGGTGTCAACCTGGTGAAGCCACAACACAGGACTACTTGCATGCCAAACAGCATAAGCAGCAAGCAATAGGCAAAGCTAAGCAATTCCACAACCAACGGATCAGATCTAAGCTCTGCAGTCCTACCACATCCAGTCATGAATGTGGTAGACAATTAAATAACTCACTGGAAGGTGGAGGTTCCACAAATATCTCCATCCTCAGTGATAGGGGAGACCAGCACATCTGTGCAAAAGATAAAGCTGAAGTATATGCAACCATCTTCAGCCAGAAGTGCCCAGCGGTTGATCCATCTCAGCCTCCTCTAGAGGCCCCCAGTCTTCAGCCAACTGGATTCACTCCTCATGATATCAAGGGACGCTGAAGGCATTGGATACTGCAAAGACTACGGGCCCTGACAATAATCCAGCAATAGTACTGAAGACTTGTGCTCCAGAGTTGCTGTGCCCATAGCCAAGCTGTTCCAGTACAGATACAACACTGGCATCTACCAGAAATGTGGAAAATTGCCCAGAAATTATGCCCTGTACACAAAAGGTAGGGCAAATCCAACCCAGCCAATTACCACTTGATCATCAGTGAAGTGATGGAATGGTCATCAACAGTGCTATCAAGTGGCACTTGCTTAACAATAACCTGCTCAGTGACACTCAGTTTGGGTTCTTCCAGGACCACTCAGCTCCTGACCTCATTACAGCCTTGATTCAAACATGGACTAAAGAGCTGAATTCCAGAGGTGAGGTGAGAGTGACTGGCCTTGACATCAAGTGTGGCATCAAGGAGCCCAAGCAAAACTGGAGTCAATGGGAATCAGGAGGAAATCTCTCCGCTGGTTGCAGTCATACCTAGCACAAAAGAAGATGGCTGTGGTTGTTGGAAGTCAGTCATCTCAGTTCCAGGATATCATGGCAGGAGTTCTACAGGGTACTGTCCTAGGCCCAACCATCTTCAGCTGCTTCATCAATGACCATCCTTCCATCATAAGGTCAGAAGTGGGGATGTTCGCTGATGATTGCATTATGTTCAGCACCATTCGCGACTCCTCAGCTACTGAAGCAGTCCATACCCAAATGCAGCAAAACCTGGAAAATATCAAGGCTTGGGCTGACAAGTGGCAATTAACATTCATGCCAGTCAATGATCATCTCCAACAAGAGAGAACCTAACCATCACCCCTTGACATTCAAAGGCATTACCAGAACGGAATCACCCACTTTCAACATCCTGGGGGTTACCATTGACCAGAAACTGAACTTGACCAGCTATATGTGGCTACAAAAGCGGGTCAGAGGCTAGGAATCCTGTGGTGAATAACTCACTTCCTGACCCCCCCAAAGCCTGTCCACAATCTACAAGGCACAAGTTAGGAGTGTGATGGAATACTCCCCACTTGCCAGGATGAGTGCAGCTCCAACAATACTCAAGAAGCTTGACACCACCCAGGTCAAAGCAGCCTGCTTGATTGGCACCCCATCCCCAAACATTCACTTCCTCCATCACAAACGCACAGTGGCAGCAGTACATACCATTTACAAGATGCACTGCAGGAACTCACCAAGCTTTCCTAGACAGTACCTTCCAAACCAACAACCACTACCATCTAGAAGGACAAGGTCAGCAGATACATGAGAACACTGACACCTGGAAGTTCCCCTCCAAACCACTCACCATCCTGACTTGGAAATATATTACCTTTCTTTCACTGTCTCAAGGCAAAATTCTGGAACTTCCTCCCTAACAGCACTGTGGGTGTACTTGCACCACATGGGCTGTAGTGGTTCAAGAAGCCTGCTCACCACCATCACTTCGAGGGCAATTAGGGATGGGCAATAAATGCTGGTCTAGCCAGCATCACCCACATTCCATAAATCAATAAAATAAAAACAGGTCTATGTAGCAAGAGCTGTAAAGCAAGATTATACTGGATTGCTCTTTAACAAATGATAGAGACACAATGGGCAAAATGGCTCTGTGCTGTAAATTATCTACATTTCCATCAATAAATTTTGGCCAGTCACCCGGAGAACTCTCCTGCTGTTCTTCAAAGGACCTTCTACATACACCCGACAGGGCAGACAGGGCATTAGTTTAACATCTTATACCCTCAGTGCTGCACTGAAGTGTCAGCATAGCTTATTATGTCTCAGAGTTGAGGGCGCTATTACTGAGACACTGCTGGCATCTTTCGAACAGGAAGCAGCTGCTCTCAGTTGTCTGCCAGAGACTAACTAATGCTCTGATTCCATTTTGGGCTTCGAACACAGGTGCATAATGAACATAAAAGGATTGTTGGAATTGGTTCACACACACTTCCTGAAGGATGTTTTCCACGTGGTTCTGAAGTAATTGACGTAATCAGTGTGCATTCAACTCTTCACCAATTTAACTTGAGAAAAATTAAAACTGTCTGATTAACTCTGAACTGCGTTTCTGCCCACTGGAATTAAAAAACAGTAACCCAGCCCCTCACATCAGTTGGATAGCTCGTAAGAGCTGGGCACTGATTATTTCTAACAGGCAGTGAGAGGCAGAGGGAGAGAGAGATGGATTCTAGGCTAAATAGAGGGGGGTGCGGGCATGGCGAGATATGGAACATCAGCCTATAGTAACTTTCCCTATAAGATAAGACCAGATCATGAAACTGTCTATAATCCTTCATCCTGATCTCAGAGCTATGCACTGCAACCCACAGGGAGAATCTAACAGCAGATGCCACATATTGGAAGTAGGCCAAGTAAAATGTTGCTATGTCATTCATGAGTTGGTGTTGCCAACCTTCCAGAATTGTCCTGGATTGTCCAAGAATTAAAGCTTGATAGTGGATGGATTATTAGCAGAGATAGAATTAAATATATATGGCCTAATAGCCATCATGGAGGCACGGTGGCAAGGTGACCAAGGCTGGAAGCTGAATATTGAAGGGTATTTGACATTTTGAAAGGGTAGGAAGCTAGGAAAAGATGGTGGGGTAGCTGTTAATTAAAGATGTCATTAGTACATTAGTGAGATGAACTTAAGTTGAAAGAGCAAGATGTAGAATCAGTTTGGGTACAGATAAGAAATAGGAAAGGTAGATCACTTGTGGGCCACCTAACTTTAGTTATACTGTAGGACATAGCATACAGGAAGAAATAAATGGGACATTTTATAAAGGTACCACAATAATCAAAGGCGACTTTAATCTTTATGTAGATTGGGCGAATCAGATTGGCAAAGGTAGCCTGGAAAATGAGTTCATAGAGTGTATTTTGGAGAATTTCTTAGAGCAGTATGTTCTAGAACCAACCAGGGAGCAGGCTATTCTAGACCTGCTAATGAGCTGTGAGATAGAATTAATCAATAACCTCTTGGGAAAGGAGCCTCTAGGTGACAGCAATCATTATATAGAATTTCAGTTTGAAGGGGAGAAGTATAGGTCTAAGACTAGTGTTTTAAACCTGAGTAAAGGTAATTTTAAGGTATGAAGGCAGAGCTAACTAAAGTGAACTAGGAAACTAGGTTAAAAGATAAGACAGTAGAGATACAGTAACAGACTTTTAAGGAGATATTTAATAACTTTCAGCAAAGATTTATCCCAGTGAGAAAGAAAGACTAAATGAGGAACTTAAGTTAAGGATAGTATCAAATTGAAAGGAACGCTGTACAAATCTGCAAAGGCTAGTGATAGGTCAGAAGATTAGTCAGATTTTAAGAACCAGCAAAGAACGACTAAAAAAAAAGAAAGAAAATAGAGTATGAGAGAAAGCTAGCTAGTAATATAAAAAGATAGTATGAGTTTCAACAAGTATTTAAATGGGAAAAGAGTATCTAAAGCTGTGTTGGCTCTCTAGAAAGAGAGTCTGGGGAATTGATAATAGAAAACAAAGAAATGGCAGAGACGTTGAACAGGTATTCTGTGTCTATCTTCACTGTAGAAGACTTAGAAAACTTCTCAAAGGTTCTTGAAAATCAAGAGGTGAATGGGAGGAAGGAATTTAAAACAATTACCATCACCATCACCAGGGAAAAGGTGCTGGGAAAACTATTAGACCTAAATGCTGATAACTCCCCGGACCAGATGGCTGCACCCTCTGGTCTTAAAAGAAGTAGCTGTAGAGATGAGTAGATGCATTGGTTATAATCTTCCAAAATTCATTAGATTCTGGAAGGGTCCCAGCAGGTGGGAACATCACTAAAGGAACACCTTTATTCAAGAAAGGAGGGAGATAGAAAGCAGAAAACTGCAGGACAACTAGCCTAACACTTGTCATAGGGAAATTGCTACAATCCATTATTAAGATGGTTATAGAAGGATACTTAGAAAATCATAATATGATCATGCAGAATCAACATGGCTTTGTGAAAGAGAAACTGTGTTTAACTAATTTCCAAAAGACATTTCATAAGGTAACGCATCAAAAGTTACTATACAAGATTAAGAGCACATAGTGCAGAGGGTAATATATTAGCACAAAGGACTGGTTGGCTAACAGAAAGCAGAGAGTAGGGATAAACGGCTCTCTTTCAGATTGGCAAACTGTAACTAGTGGAATGTCACTGGGATCAGTGCTGGGGCCTCAACTATTTATAATCTATAACAATGGCTTGGACGAAGGGACCGAATATATGGTATTTAAAATTGCCAATGACACTAAGGTTGGTAGAAAAGTAAGTGATCAAGAGGAGGTAGAGAGTCTGCAAAGAGACATAGACAGAATGAGTGAGTGGGCAAAAATTTGGCATATAGAGAAAATGTGAACTTGTCCACTTTGGCAGGAAGAATCGAAAAGAAGCACACTATTTAAATAGAGAGAACTTGCTGATCTCAGTGGTACAGAAGGATCTGAGTGTCCTGGTACATGAATCACAAAAAGTTAGTAGGCAGGTACAGCAAGTGATTAGGGAGGCAAAGTGAATGTTGGCATTTATTCCTAGGGGAATGGAATATAAAAGTAGGGAAGTTTTACTGCAGCAGTACAGGGCATTGGTGAGACCACATCAGGAATACTGTGTACAGTTTTGGTCTCCTTATTTGAAAACAAGATAAAATTATGTTAGAACCAGTTCAGAGAAGGTTCACGTGACTCATTCCTAGGATGAAGGGTTTACGTTATGAAGAAGGGTTGAACATGTTGGGCCTATACCCATTGGAGTTCAGAAAAATGAAACTTATTGAAACATATAAGAGCCTGACGAGACTTGATAGGGTGGATACCGGGAGGATGTTTCCACTTGTGGGGGAGACTAGAACTAGAAGCCAAAGTTTAAGAATAAGAGGTCCTCCTTTCAAGACGGAGATGAGGAGAATTATTTTCTCTCAGAGGGTTGTCAGTATGTGGAATTCTCTTCCGCAGAACGCAATGAATTTATTAAATTTATTCAAGGCAGAGTTAGATAGATTTTTGATAGACAAGGGAGTAAAGGGTTATGGGGACAGACAGGAAAGTGGAGTTAAGACAACAACCAGATCAGCCATGATCTTATTGAATGTTGGAGCTTACTGCTCCTAAGTCTTATGATCCTGTGTTCCATGGAAGTAATCAAGGAGAAAAGTCATAGCGCCATAAAAGAGAATTGTGCATTTTTCATGTTCTTTGAACCCTTTCATTATGAGTTATTCCAATATTGGAAATAGGAAAAATTGCTGTTAACTGGGTGGGGCAGTTGGAATTGAGAGGACCATATGATGAAACCTCCAGGAATACATCCAATCAGAGTTAGCAACTATACCATGAGCTTAGGCATATTACTGCAAGCTTGAGGTCGTACCAAATAGAAAGTACCAACCAATGCATGGTGCCCAATTATATGCCTACATTAGATGAGGCACCACCTTTATAACAAGCACATAAACAGATACAACAAATTTAACATAGCAAAATACCCCAAAAAAAATAACCTTTCAAATATTTGCCACATTTCCATTGTTGTCATGTCAACCATTGATTTTAAAGAAAGAACCTTATTTATTCAGCACCCTTTACTGCCTCAGGATGTCCTGAAGCACTTTACAACCAATGAATTATTTTGAAGGATTATTTTTTAGGCAAACATTCTATCCAATTTTCTCACAAGGTCCCGTATACAAATGATCAGTTAATCAATGTTTAGTGGTATTGGTTAAGTGTTGGATTGTGACAGTGCAAGAACATGTCTGATGCTCTATGAACAGTGTCTCAGCATATTTTACATCGGCTTGTGCTGGCAGGTTGCACTCAATTGAAGGTATCATTTGAAAGACAGATGACAGTAAGGGATGTGATGTTCAATAAGTCTATTGCATCAATATGTTGCAACATGAGACAAGCATTGCGCCACACTGAGTTCCTAAATTTCAGCGGATTGAGAGACAATCCCTACACTCGAGAGAGAGAGAGAGAGAAATACCAATACTGTAGGACCATCAGTCCATTTTCCTGACCATTTTCCATAGGATTTCCTAACCCCAGGGGAGCACCCATTTCTCAGACATTAAGGGAGGAGACAGAAGTCAGAGGGTAGATTTGTTTCCCACAGCATTTTGACCCCTTTACAGTGTGCCAGGATTCCAGAGCCCATTGTGGAGATGTACATGAGGTGTTGGGATGGGAGTGCTTGATTTCTGCCTCACTATCCATTAGGTTGTCCGCTGGGCTCCCAATATGAAGGGCGTGAGCTGAAGTTAAGTGTTGGAGTTAAAGCGGGGACCCTTATGGACCTGTGAGTTGGCAACAGTCCAGGGGAAACAAGAGAAAGAAGGAAACCGAGGTCAGTTTTTATTGACCTGTACCGTGCCTCCCCACACACCTCAACCAGGATGACCTCAGTCCTTTCTTGGTGCTACCCTCCAACCACAGACAAAAAGTTCCAAAGGCTAGTACTCAGAAGTTTATGGGCAAGTGTCTCAGGCCTGCCTCTATGCTATTTTCCTGCCCTGCCAGTTAAAGTCTAACCGTTCTGCATCTGGGATGTCCGAGGGCAATATTAGTAGCCTGGGCCAGGAACGGGCTGTGTTTCTGAGCTTGGATAAGAGCATCACAGTGCTCCTGTCCACTGTCTGGATGAATTTGGACCAGAAAAATTGTTCCCAGCGCATTCCCAACTAACATCACTGCTGCACAACAGATCATATATCTCACCAGTCTTGCACAACAAATATATCATTTGCACTTTACTTGCCGTGTGATTAGATCTAAAGTCCCTTCAAGGTTTGGAGTTTCCTTACCTGTGTAGCAAAGCCTGTACCCTGCATGGCTCTATCTGTCTCCAGGTAAGTTAGGATTATCCCAAGGGATTTCTGAAGACAGTGCTCATCCTGGTTCGATATTTTCTCCGCTAAAGATGCCAGAGATAGGGTGATGTACATTTTCATTCTCGAAAAATGCTGAGCATAAGAAGTCCCAGATTAGTGAGCACATAAAATTCAAAGTGTTTGGAAAATATTCAAATCCACATTAATATAATTTGACCCTCATCAGTCCTCTAACCTACTCAACAAGCAACACAGGGATCATGGATTCAATTCCCACTGCAGCAAATTGTGGAACTTCACTCAATAAATTTGCTCACTTATGAGCTAAAACATATATGTAAACTTCGGAGTCAGCAGAAAACCCAAGTAGTTCATTAAGGTATTTCAGGGAAGGGGACCTACCATCCTTAACTCAGCCTGGCCTACATGTGACTCCAGTCCCACATGATTTACTCTTCATGCCCTCTCAGGAGGTTCCACCATCTTCTCAGAGAAATTGAGCAATAAATGTGACTTTAACATCTCAAATAAAAGATCCAGATCCCTTTGTAGTCAGTTTGCCTCTTCCCTATTGTTTGACATCCCCTCCCTGTTATGTGCAATGTCATGTGTAAGCATATCTCTGTTTCTGCTGCAGCTTTAAACCATTGATGTGCTTTGACCCCCATCATGAAAATATAATAATTTTCAGAATATTATTGTGATGTATTGTAAAAGCGGTTTAATAAGACCATAAGACATAGGGGCAGAAATTAGGCCATTCGGCCCATCGAGTCTGCTCTGCCATTCAATCATGGCTGATAAATTTCTCAACCCCATTCTCCCGCCTGCTCCCCGTAACCTTTGATCCCCTTACCAATCAAGAACCTATCTATCTCGGTCTTAAATAGACTCAATGACCTGGCCTCCACAGCCTTTTGTGGCAATGAATTCCATGGATTCACCACTCTCTGGCTAAAGAAGTTTCTCCTCATCTCTATCCTAAAAGGACTCTGAGGCTGTGCCATTGGGTCCTAGTCTCTCTTACTAATGGAAACATCTTCCCCACATCCACTCTATCCAAGCCTTTCAGTTTTCTGTAAGTTTCAATCAGATCCCCCCTCATCCTTCTAAACTCCATCGAGTATAGACCCAGAGTCCTCAAACGTTCCTCGTATGTTAAGCCTTTCATTCCTGGGATCATTCTCCTGAACCTCCTCTGGACCCTCTCCAGAGCCAGCACATCCTTCTTGAGGTACGGGGCCCAAAATTGCTCACAATATTCTAAATGTGGTCTGACCAGAGCCTTATAAAGCCTCAGCAGCACATCCCTGCTTTTATATTGTAGTCCTCTCAAAAAGTGGGGTTTGGATTAGTTTTTCTGTGTGTATGTGTGTGCGGGGGCTGATTTAATTAAATTGGAGACAGCTGGCCTAGAGGCTTTGAGTTTGAAATAGGTTTGAAATGCTAAATGCAAAAACATGGCTGAAGTTTTAGAATGTGAGGTGTGAGGAACATTTATTTTTTTAGGATACATTAGGTTAGTTCGAATTTCAAAGAGATGGTAAGATGTTACACATAGCCAGAAGAAGCCAAGCCAAGCAGTGTGTTTATTTTTCCCAGAAGCTACTGATAAAATTAGTACTATGACACATTTATATTATGAGAAAAGTAAAGTTGTAAAAACATGTTAGACCAATGGAATTTGCAGTAAAAGGGAGAAACATGTATAAAGGAGGTGAGGCTATATGTAAGAGGAGAAGGCATTCTAAGATCTAACACAAGTGCGAAAAGCCTCCAGCCTCTGTGCATCAAGTTGCCAATTACAGGAACTGAAGCTGAGTAAAGTCATTTTAAATGTGACTGTCCAGGGTATTGTGTTGCTTTGTCTGGGCCTGTTTAAATCCATTTGTTTTTACTATTGCCTTAACAGAGGTGTAACTGGGAGCCAGATTAATTAGGGGTTTTAGGAGTTATTATTATAGTAATTTGTAGACTTATGTATGTGCTTGAAATATTTTCTTTTGTTAATAAATGTTTAATTTAGTTTTCTAAAAACCTCTGAAGTCATGGTAGTCTCATTACTTCTGAATTCAAGGTACGCAACTCGAAATAAAATACAAATTGCAAAACAGTTGTGACCGCACAATCATGTTTCCCTCATGGATTTGATCCGTCTGGCACACATTATCTGCCACATCATAACAACCCCTGCGATACGTGCCAATGAACCTTGCCATGTCAGTTTTGCTCCTTTTCCAAACACCCTGTGCTCTCTCCATTTTGGTTAATTTTCAATTCACCTCAGCAGCTGGCTTTCTACCCCATGCCTTATAAAGTGATTATTAACCACAGTATTAAAGAGCTTAGGCAGAATCTGAATAGAATCTCTACAGTCAATAGGGTCATTATTTCCTCAAGGAGTTCTAGTAAATTGTTAGGCAAGTCCTCTCTCCATAGATGACAAATAGATTAAGAAATACTGACCTAAGGTTTCATACTTGTTCCACTGCCTCCCACAGATGCTGTCTGGATAGTAAGAAGTCTTTTACTGTTGACTTGTTTAATCAACCTTGTAGGTTGACTAATTGTTAAATTACATGATGTGATCGAATGGGGTCCTTAAATTATGTTCATCACTGCTCCTACTCAACACATTACAGGGCATCACCCTTCCCCCACAATTAATCATGATTCCCCACATTACTGTGCACTGCTGTTCTTTATCTGCCCACCAGTCCTCCCCAGTGACACCCACCATTATTATTTGTCAGATAACTGATCTACCACCTCCACATATGCAAACTTATAAAACTAGCAAAAGCTGACAACTGAAAACAAGCCTCAAGTGTAGTACTTGTGACACAAGAAGACAAAATGTTACTCTGTGGGTGCAGTGGGACCAAGGTTTGTGATCAGCTAAGCTGTAGGCATGTCCAATTTAATAAAGGAAAAATGGTCCAATTTCTACAAAAGGGAGGTTTGTAGCTGTAGCAAAGGTATTGTGACTACGGAAGGTAGATTTCTTATTAAAAGGAACCTCAACTTCGGCTCAGAAAGATTTGTTTTTCACACTTTATTTACTTATATTTTGAAACCTGCTGTAATCTAATTCAAAAATAAAGACTACTAATTTACAGATATATCTAATATGGAAATGAACACAGTGGGGGCTTCAGTGCAATGTCACAGAGTGAAGTTTAAATTTGACTTCCTCTGTGCCTTATCTTTCTAGGATTCTAATTGGGTTTAGCACCTTCTGCTATAATAACAAATGGAGAAACATATTGAGCACCATGTGCAATTGCCAACACCAGGAATGTTTAGCTTCCTTTATCCTTTAAACCTGTTGCAATGGCATATTGTATTGCCTTTCAAACATAAAATTACCAAATTCCGCAATCATTAAGGAAAAGCACTAAAGTGCAGTATATTGTGGAAAGGGCACCAGTACTTTGTGCCAACAGATTGTGTTTCCAGCCTAGGGTTTGCAATCAATTAAACTCTCACTGGTTATTGGTGTTATTCTCGCATTTCCCCTTGGATGTGAGCTGCAGTAAGACAGATAACCCAGGCACTCTCACAATTTTTTCCACAATAAAAAAGGGCCCTCAAATATGCACATAGAAAGAAAGACTTCCACTTATATAAGACCTTTCACAACCACATCCCAAAGTGCTACATTGAGTGTCAGCCTGGATTTTCTACTCAAGTCATTGAAGTGCAACTTGAACCCACAACCTTCTGATTCAGAGGCAAGAGTACTACCTACTGTGCCATGGCAGTCACCAACACAGTAGACAATGGCTTGTGTTAACATAGAAACATAGAAAATAGGAGCAGGCGTAGGCCATTCAGCCCTTTGAGCCTGCTCCGCCATTCATTATGATCACGGCTGATCATCCTACTCAATAGCCTGCTCCCGCTTTCTTCCCATACCCTTAGACCCCTTTCACCTCAAGAGCTATATCTAACTTCTTCTTGAAAACATACAATGTTTTGGCCTCAACTGCTTTCTGTGGTAGTGTATTCCACAGGCTCACAACTCTCTGGGTGGAGAAATTTCTCCTCATCTCAGTCCTAAATGGTCTACCCAGTATCCTCAGACTGCGACCCCTGGTTCTAGACTCCCTCATCATCAGGAACATCCTTCCTGCATCTACCCTGTCTAGTCCTGCTAGAATTTTATAGGTTTCTATGAGATACCCCTCATTCTTCTGAACTCCGGCGAATATAATCCTAATCGACTCAATCTCTCCTCATATGTCAGTCCCGCCATCCCAGGAATCAGTCTGGTAAACCTTCACTACATTCCTTCTATAGCAAGTACATCCTTCCTCAGATAAGGAGACCAAAACTGCACACAATATTCCAAGTGTGGTCTCACTAAGGCCCTGTATAATTGCAGTAATACATCCCTGCTCCTGTACTCGAATCCTCTGGCTATGATGGCCAACATACCATTTGCCTCCTTCAGCGACTGGTGTATGAGGACACCCAGGTCTCATTGCACATTCCCCTCTCTCAATTTATAGCCATTCAGATAATAATCTGCCTTCCTGTTTTTGCTACCAAAGTGGATGACCTCACATTTATCCACATTATATTGCATCTGCCATGCATTTGCCCACTCACTCAGTTTGTCCAAATCACCCTGAAGCATCTCTGCATCCTCCTCACAGCTCACCCTCCCACCCAGCTTTGTGTCATCTACAATCTGTAATTGTATAAAATAAAGTTAAGAAGTTAAGTGTGTACAGTTGGGAGGCACTCATTGGATAATTACATGTGCACGTAAGATGGCCAACCAAGTAGAAGCATTATCAAAAAAAACAAGTCCAAGCAGTGGGAGGTTGAGGGGGTCAGTCGACTTGATTGTCTGCCTCTCTTTCATGACTAAGTCTGCTGCCGGGTGTCATAGGAGAGGGAGCAAGCAGTGTCCACTGGCAGGCTTGAGGCCTTCCATGACCAGTAGGTGCTGCAGGGGTTGGAGTGCACCATCAGCCCAGGGAATGTTATTTTATTTTAATAAGTTTTCGTTAAAGTTTTAGTTTTCATTACAGTGACCTTTTAAAGAGTGGTTCTTTGGTTAATTAGATTAGTTTATCCGATCCACTCAAAAGAGCATAGAGGTCACTTCCCCAAGTATGCCTGAGGCCTTCCACAACCAGTGGGCACTGCAGAGACTGGAGTGCATCATCAGTCCTAATAATTTAATTTTAATTTTATAAGTTTCCTTTGCTTTTGTTTTTCATTACAATAACCTGATAATGTCCCTTTGAGGGGTTGATTTACTTGTTTAATTGATTAATCTGATTTCTCGAAAGAGTATAAAGAGATATCTAGTGACACTGGTGGTGGGTTGTAGGGTTAGGAACTATACATTGCATATGGATCTAAAACAGAGTAAAAATTCTTCTGGTCTCCTTCACTAACTGGCTATAAGAAGTTTAACAGCTTGACTCCCTAATTTCTATGGAAATTAAATCTGGAAGGTAGGAAGACACCCGAGTCGCTCTGAGGCCAATCTCGCTCACCACTTTGTAGCTCTGCCTCATGAGCAGATAGAGGGAAGCTGAGGCCTGGACCCGTGTGCTCTCAAAACAACTCATACATCTCTGTAGCAATAGCAAGCACAGGTCCGTGCAGTGCTCCGAGTCTTCATCAAACAGCACGTCCGGAAACTGCAACAGGGACACAGAACAACCAGTTAGCTCTGCAGGAAGAACTGCTCCAATATTCAGGATAGCAACAAATCAACAGCATCAGTTGATCAATGCAACTTGTGTTAACAGAGTCCGGAATTCAGCCAAAATTAGTTTTCTTTAAATATCCAAACACACACAAACAAACACATGCATATCACACACAAATACATACAAGGATACGTACATATGTATGTACACACACACACACAGCACACACTAATACACAAACATGCAGATAAATATTTAACCAGTTTATTTGTTAATTTGCTGACAGCCAAACTGCAGGACTGAAACTGTGTATTCAATGCCAACCAGCCTGCATCTGCACTGGAGTCTCAGGGTGTCCAACTTGAAACTTGCAGAGTGAGAGAAGCAGATAGACAGACAGGGACAAGAACAGAGAGAGCAACAGAGCTGAGGCACAGAGAAGTAGACAAAGAGAGACGAGGGTTGCAGCATCAGAGACACTGAAGACTGAAGGGCTCTGTAAAGACAAAACATTTATAAATCCACTTGAAACTTTCTTTGGGTTATTGAAAAAGTAGTAGTGCCTTTGTGCAAAACTATTTGTCCAAACCTTTTTATTTTGTTTCAGGAGGGAGAATAACCATGAAAGATTTTTTACTGTGATGGTCTCTTGCACAAATAACAGGGGATGTGTCTTCTTGTGATTTATGAAAAAGTGCTTCCTGATTACATTTAGGATTTTGCCTCTTTAATATTTCTCTGGAGTACCATGCGCACATTTCCGCCCCTTACAAAAGGAATGTTTAAGGCCTCTTGCTGCTCCATACACTGACCACAGCTTCAGTCCGTGTGGTGATTTGGTACTGACAAGTCACTTGGCAGTGGAAATTTATAGTCTACAGCATGGAGCAGCCATATGAATCTATGGAGCTTCTGTTTTGTTTGGATTTCAATCTCACCCTGTGTTTTGCTTGGAACACGTGCTGATGCACCCTTCATCAGCCCAATAAACAAAGAGCTTCAGCACCAACCCCCTTCCCACTTCTTCCCCAACTTTCTCTTCGTGCCCTCACCCAGTGCTGAAAGACAATTCCAGGGCTGTCGGTCATCCAGGAATACATCACTTGTTCTTCTTCTGTGAACAGCAGCCTCTTTAAACCCACTGAAGGACTGGTACCCCATTCATTTAATCCTCACATTCAATAATTCATTCACAAAGTTCTCACCCCATTCATGAAGCATTTGGTTACCTTGGCAATGACGGCTCTCTGTGTGTTGAAGCAGTTCTGCAGGTATAGGGTGCTCTGGTTGCAGCACAGGCTGTGAATCAGGACCTTCAGGACCCCTGCGACCACAGGCTTAAACTCGAGCATCAAGTTGCACTGCTGAAAGGATGGAAATGTTATTAAATATTTGGCCTTAATAGGTTGGATATCTGGGTAGGGAATGGTGCAATCCACTGACTCCTTCCTCAGGAATGAGAGGAGAAAGGGTTTGACTCCATAAAGAATAATTATTCCAAGAATAGTGCTTCGTAAATGCAGCACAGAGGCGGCTTGCTAGGAAAGGTGTTATGGTGCTTGGAACTTAACCCTCAAATATGTTACAGCTGTAATCAACAGTCTTAGATAATATATAAACCCAAGAGTTAATATTACCTGTAGACTGGAGGAAGGGCAATAGCAAACCTCTATCAGGGTGACAGTGATTGGGAAACTGGGTAATTAATGAGGCAAAAATTACCACAAGTGAGAACTGGCAGCCCTCCAGAAGCACAAACAGATGTATTCATAGGAAAGAATTAATCAATTATCTTCTGATAAAATTTTACCATGTTGGGCTTGAAGTTTTAATTTTGCAACTATCAAGGATAAAGAGGCCTTGTCCATAGATTGTCTCTCGTGGTCTAAAAGATAATGTTCCAGAAGTATAAACTCAGAAGAAAAACCCCTTTGAAGATCTAAGTCCTTGAGACTGAACACATGGGGTCGCAACTTCTGATGAAGTGACAATTGAGTTGGATTGCCACTCTGTTTAAAAGTTCATACCTGAAAATCCAACCAATCCTATCTCACCCGATCTTCTGACTCAGTGTGGAGTCTCATGGTGGGGTGGAGGGGTGGGGGTGCTTTTGGTGGGGGTGTCCCATGGGGGCTGTCCTGTTGAGGGCACATGAGGGAGTCCCATGGGTGGGGGGAGGGAGTCTCACGGAGCAGGGCATGGGGGAGTTCCATGGGGGTTTGGTGTAACTGGAGTCTCCTGGGGGGTGTTCAGTGTAGGTCTGCACAATAGTTACCCAAAAGCTCAAAGAGGTTTTAACTCTTCTAACTTTTTCTGGGTAACTATTGATGTAACACAGTCAGAACTATCTGTAGTTTGTGAATTAAATCACAATTTTCAGATTGTTCCCAGTGTAGGGCCAATTGCCCATTGAAAGTTTGAACTTCCCAGGCAATTGCAGTGCAATCCTTACCTGGGAACCTCCCGGGGTGGAGTGGGGGCAGGTTCCCCAGTGCATCTTTGGGATGCCCCCAAAATACAACGCCCTGGAGCTCAGAAGTTACAACCCCTGATGATTTTTCACGGTATTAATTGTATTGAACTTTGTTTGTCGATTGTTAAACAGTAGTGTACAAAAGTTGGGGTGAGGAGGGGCTGAGAGGTGGCGGTTTGTGGGTGGGGGAGAGCATAAAAGAGGATCACTGCATCTCATACCTGTATCACCAGCTCCAGGGTGTCCAGCACAATCAGGTTAGCCTCCATGGTCAAGTTCCCGCTGATCAACGATTCTTGTTGAAGCTCCATCTTCAACCTGAGGTAACAGAGATAAAAATCATTGGGTTAGCATCAGAGCTAGAAACAAGTTGTGTAAGCCTGGAGGCAGGAATACAGGAACAAACAGAAATAGGCCACCGCTCCCAGATCCAGTATCCAGGATATATCATATCTCATGACATCTCCAGGGCCTTTACAGGCACTTACCCAACTCTCTCTAGAATTTGCTGATATTATTTGCCCTCACTACCTCTCTGGGCAGTTCTTTCCACACATTTACCACTCTCTGTGTAATTACAATAAACTGTCTTTTTACCCTTCAGCTTTTTGGCTTGTGACGATGCTCTCCTGTGGAAATTAGTGGGCTGGACTTAATGAAGCCTCCCGGAGTGCACTAGGTAGCAGGCGGGCCCTTATAATCGTGGGGGAGGCCACGCATTCCTTTTCTGCTAGTGGGAGAACTGACCCCTATTAAATTGGCGGCAGGAATGGGCTGACACAGGGAACCCGCCCATTGGCTAATTAAGCTCATTATTCAGCCACTTAAAAGTCATTATCCCTGAGTCCACTGAGATTTTGTCGTGGCTTAGGGATTCTCCCGAGCTTGCATGGGTTTCCCTTGCTTCTTGAAGGCTGACCAGCAAACCCTGTAGGAATTGACAGCAGCATCCCAGGTGGAGAGTCCCTCTTTCAAAGGCACTTATTGCCCAATCGAGGGACCCGGCATGGGGAAGGTGGATGTCCGCTGGGAGCTACCCTCCTGCCCTTGCATCCAAACCCCTCTCCTGCCCCTCACTGGTGATCCCCCAACCCACTCCACTCACCTCTCTCTAGGAATCCCACGATGATCTCTGATGAAGGCCTCACTGTATTAGTGGCAGCAGCCATTGCTCCCAACCTCTGACTGGCTGGCAGCCTCGGCGAGCAGGATTACCACCGCCATGGTCCTAAGTCACAGGGAAGGCCTAAAGCCTGCCAGTTAAGTGCCTGAGAGGCACTTCATTCAAGTCCGGTCTCCTCCACTGAAGGGACGTGATTTCCCACCAGTTCTCCAACCAGTGCACAGGGACCCATGACAGGTATGGTAAATCACATTAAATACATCTCTGAATGCTTCACTAAGTACACAAAGTCCCTTCTCCCATATTCTTATTTAGGGGAGAGAGAACACTGAAGTTCTCCCTGGGCTCCTACATGAGGAAGCCTTTGCAATGAAATGTGGCAATTGGGGGAGACTTTTCTCGTCAGAAGAAACTTTGCCCAGGGACAGAGACGTATATGAGCCATTAGCAGCATTCATCAATCTAGCTGAAGCTGTTCTGTCACCTCAGGAACTTGGGAAAAGAAAACCACAGACTGTTTGGTAAGTGTCTGAGTCACCCAGGAAAGACCAGCTTTCAGGACAGGTCCACGCTGAATGTCCCTAGGTTAGGAAGGGGAATATCAGACAGGATTCCTGCTCCTGATCACTGTCCGGTGACTCCTTATTTTCAAATGTCACGATGGCCTTGCCTCTTCCCATCCCTGTAACCTCCTCCACCCCTCTGAAATCTCTAAGCTTCTACAATTCTGTCCTCTGGTGCATCCCCAATCTCCATTTCTCCACCATTGATGGCTTTGCCTTCAGCTGCTTAGGCCCTAAGCTCTAGTATTCCCTCACTAAACCTCTACATCTCTCTGTCTCCTCCTTAAAACTCTTCCGTGATCAAGCTCAGATGACTTGGTATCAAATTATGTTTGATACCATTCCAGTGAAACACTCTGGGAAGTTTCACTACTTTAAAGGTGTTACATAAATGCAAGTTGTTGTTGCTGGAAAGAGCAGGTGTGGGGAAATTGGGTGTGGACAGGTCAGCAATGCTAACCCAGCACGAAGGCTGTCAACCTTCCAAGCTTGTCCTGGAGTCGTCAGGAATTAAAAGATCGATTTCCTGGACAATGCTGGGCATAACCCAAAAAAAACATGGTAGAGGCATTTAAAAAAGTATTATTTTTCTTTGAACATTTTCATTTATTGTGTTAAAAATATAGGAGGGGGTGACTGGCTGTTTGACTAGGTGAGGCAGTTGGAGATGGATCATATAATGAATCCTCTAGGGACACATCCAATCAGCCCCTACGCATCACAGTCACAGTCTGATAGATGAAGGAAGGACACCTGTGAAGGGTACATGATGTCTGGCCCATTTCACAAAATAAGTCAGCACCTTTGAAGAGGAGAGTGGGGGAAAAACTGGAGCAAGAGAAAGAGAAACCCACAGAGCAAAAGTGCTGATCAGTTCGGTGCAGCCATCTTGTTTGTTTGGAGTAACTGTACAGAACGCACAGGGTGGACAAAGTAAGGCTTTTAATAGCACAGATCTTGCGTAAATTGCAGCGTCAGGAATAGTTCACACTGACATACCTGGGAAAGTGACAATAACTGGGGAGCTGGCAAATGAACAAGGGTTGAAATCCCAAAGACACAAAGAAATCATAGAGATACTCATTCACGCTGTCACGAAGATGTGTTCTATGGAATATTAATTTGATATCTCATCAGCTGGTTTCACATATCAAACTTTTAAAAATGGGACGTTTCACTGAAACACAAAGGCACTAGGCGGAATCGTCCAGATTTGCATTAAGTGCGGTAGCGGGCAGGAGAAAGGATGTTTTACCCACCAGCTGCAATGGCAGCTTTTCACGCTGTGTCGTCTGCTTCCCATCTCACTAATTATACAGCCACAGGAAACTCGCCGTCTCGCTGGCAGGCGGCCTCTGAATCGCCCGCCACGCCGTTACCTCACTGTTTCCTCACTCCAGGTTCCACATCTAAACTGCAGCCACACACACAATTCTCAATGCTTGCAGCCCAGGACGGCTCCAGTGAAGACTTGGCCCCAAAAGCCAAGAAGAGTTCAGTGGCCTGTCACTGGAATGCCTTTTGGAGGCTGACTGTGATCTTCCCCACCCCAACTCTGGCCACAGGAGGTCCAGCAATCTCACCACACCGGCTTGGGAGGTGGTGGCAATGGTGGTCAATGCCAATGCAGCACAGAAGGGGCCATCCAGTGCAGAAAGAGGATGAATGATCTCATTATGCTACCAGGGTAAGGCAACCATCTCATCATTCTAAACTCACAGACTCACAAGGCCATCACACATTCACTGGCATGTCACTCACTGCCAGCTCAAGGTACATCACTCTCTCACACACACCCTTACAGTTCCATCTGGCCTCATCTCCTCTTGAGATCATGGCCTCAGCCCTCACCATCTTGAGGCCACTTGCACAGATCAATATGTTCCCTCGCACACATCCGCCTTCCCCAGTACAGCTCTCATCCTGCAGCCTCTTCCCTTGCCTGAGACCTGTTCTCCCCCTTCCCCAAACCAGCCCTAGCCCTGCAGCCATTGAAAATTCGCCCTACCTTATGGCTGGGCTGATAGGTAGAGACCTGCCCATGAGCCCCTTTAAAAGTGATGTGGAGCTGCCTACGAAGCCTAGCACTATGACCACAAGTACTGCCTGAAGCAAGGTAGGCAAACAAACCTCAGTCCCAAGCAAAGTGCAGCTCACCAGGTGCATGTGCAGATGTGAAACACAATGGCGTGACCCAGATGATCCAGCGTGGGGGGATGATTTCAGTGGGCAGGGATTATAATTATATGCAAATGTATTAAAATGACGTTCCCAATGTCCGGCAGCCAGAAACGCGGCCCGCCATAACAGGTGGTGAACAATTGCAAACTGGTTTCACGACGTTGTGAAACTGATTTTTGGCCTTCCCACCATATTGTCCTCTCACGCCCACCATGACGACCGGTGCCAATGGGGACAGAAAATACAGGCCGCTGACTTAAAATTGCATCTGTGTAGCCACATTCCATTTCCTGGTGACATAGTGGGCAGAATTTAGCCCTTGGCTGGCGGGCGGGCCCCACCGGCTCGGCGGCGGGCGTGCAGCTGACCCCTGTCGCCGAAACAGAGCCCGCCGCCATTTTTAATGGGCAGGCCAATTAAGGCCCACTCAGCGGCCTTCCCAACTGGAAGCACGGGGGAGGAGGGAATCTCCAACTGTCAAAGTGCACTCTTCTGCGCATGCACGTAAAAGAGCGCACTGCTCCCTGAGGCAAAGTCCTGTCTCAGGGAGTTCAGTGAAAGGTAAGTAAAGTCAAAAAATAGAGACATTTTAAAATTAACATGCCCCCCCTCATTTGACAATGTCACACAAGATGGGACATGTTGATAAACTCATAAAATGTATTAAACTTTTACAAAATGGTAATGAAACTTCGTCCCGCCAGTGGATGAAATTTCATTAATAATCTACAAGTTGCTGGGGCTCCTGGCCTGTCCGTCAGTTTGAAGGTTGGCCGGGCAGGGCATCTAACTATGTTAATGAGCCTGTCAATGGCCTTAATTGGCCATTGACAGGTGGGCGAGTGGACAGCTGATTTCACTGTCCGCCCGCCTTCCTTAAGATTTAAATGGCCCAGGATGACGTCGGGGATTCCTCCTGAATTATCCTGGGCCATTTAAATCTTAAGGAAGGCGGGCGGACAGTGAAATCAGCTGTCCACTCGCCGAACTGTCAATGGCCAATTAAGGATTCCTCCCGACATCGTCCTGCGTCATTTTCCCCTCGGCGAGCGGACCCCGCCCCCCAAATCACCGAGGGGAAAATCCTGGCCAGTGTCTATGGAGGCCTTAACAGAGACAAAAACTTCCCTGGAGCTGTGAAAAGCTTCCTTCCTATCTCATTCAAATGGATGACTGAACCACTCAGGAGTTAATTGCTGGAACATTAAAAATTAATCACCTCAGCCAATACAATGGCTCAGAGGAGCTGTGCTCTCATGAGCTGATCAACTTCCTTTTAGAATATACAATCGATATGGAGGGAGGTCAAGTGATACAACCTTTTGTGTTGATGCTTGAATTTGGAATTTGGCAAAGATAGTCTAGCTGCTGGAGTGAGCAGTTGTCTCTCGCCCGCTCTCTACAATATTCTATCTAAGCTTTGAACCCTGTTCTGCTCAGTTAAAAATGTCTACATTCCTATAACAGCCAGAGACTCTACTGAAAGCCATTGGATAGAAAACAGTGTTTCTAGGAGAAAAGGGACATACCAGCCACAACTTTAAACCAACTGCCTCAGCTGAAGGAACAATGCCCCGGATACAATTACTGAATCGTTAATGACTCCTTTATTTGTTAATCTGCACTTTAACTTGGCCAAGTTTAACATCTGATACTCTGTAAAGTTGTATTCTCCTGCATGCTTGGGATTTGAGTGTGTGTTTGCACCTTAGTGGAAAGTAGGACATAATTGTACATTTTTAACATTTTAAATATTTTATCTGCATGGGCTGTAGCAGAATAAATTGAACCCCTTATGTTTAACTCAAAAATAACTGGCTTAATTCTTACAAACTATACATAGTCAAGTACATACTGAATCAACAATACAGCATCCTTTTAAATTTCAAAACCTCTGCTATAGCCAAATACGGAGGGGGTAAAGAGGTAAACCAGTCTATCCCTCCCCACCTGGTCATAACAGCATGTTCAGACGCTCTTTCACATGCTCAGGCACACATACATACATTCACATACAAATATACTCACATACACAGACACACAAACACATACACGCATACAGTTTCACACACTGACACACACTCCCAGACCCACACAAGTACACTTTCTCACACTAAGATGAACACACTTTCAACCGCCCAAATGCACAAATAAAAACACATTAGAGATTAACTTTGTCTTGGGTCGTGGCAAACAGATAGCCCATCAAAACTTCAAGTATAAAACAAGCTGCGGACTCACTATTACCTATTTTGAGCTACCATTCAAGAACAAGTTCACCCCCATTTTGCTCACACACAAACACAAAGACAAACAAATATGACATTATGAAGCAAGCCAGAGAATGGTACCCTCTTACTTGTCTTTATCAACAGCCTGACGCCACTGTGTCAGGTCCTTCCGCCAACGTAATTTCTCCTGTAGGCCCACACTCACCCTAGGGAACAACCTGTCAATTCCTGAACACAAAAAAATACTGGTGAAACTTAGAGAAAGGACAGAAAGGAACACAAACCTCAGCCAGGATGGGGTTTTCAGACATTGGCAAGGTCCAGTTTAGAATATCGCCTGCAGATTTACACACTCGGGTAGATTTTTACATTTGGGAAGCCGGCCAGCCACCTGTCCTGGCAATGATTCTGAGCCCTAGGCCTCATTTAAATCCTGGCGAGCTGTAGGTGTCAAACCAATGACCTGAGGCAGCTCGCTGATTTTGACAACAACTTGCATTTATATATCACTCTAATGTAGCAGAACATCACAAAGCATTTCACCGGAGTTGATCAGTGACACTGAGATGCATAAAGAGATATTAGGACAGGAGTCCCAAAGCTTGATCAAACACGTAGCTTTTTAAGGAGTGCCTTTAAAGAGCAGGGAGAGAGGTTTGGGGGAATTCCACTGTTTAGGGTTTAGGGTGAAGGCATGATCACCAATGGTAGAGTGAGGGAAACTTGGAACTTGAATGCCAGCTTGCTGGGTCACTGGTGGCATCTACAGGTAGGTTATGGAGGGTCGGGGACAGTTGGCAGTGGGTGAGGCCAACGGGATGAGCTCAGGCTGGCAGTGCCCTGCAGCCCTTTTGGGGGCTCCAGAGGGTTGGAGTCATATCTAGCACAAAGGAAGATGGCTGTGGGAGGTCAATCATCTCAGGACATCACTAAAAGAGTTCCAAGGATAGCGTCCTCGGCCCAACATCTTCAGCTGCTTCATCAATGACCTTCCTTCCATCATAAGGTCAGAAGTGGGGATATCCGCTGGTGATTGCACAATGTTCAGCACCATTCGTGACTCCTCAGATACTGAAGCAGTCCATGGGCAAATGCAGCAAGAACTGGACAATACCCAGGCTTGGGCTGAGAAGTGGCAAGTAATATTGGTGCCACACAAGCGTCAGGCTATGAACATCTCCAACAAGAGAGAATTTGACCACCACCCCTTGACACTCAATGGCTTTACCATTGCTGAATCACCCACTATCAACTTTCTGGGGGTTACCACAGACCAGAAACTGAACTGGACTAGCCGTATAAATACAGTGGCTACAAAGCAGGTCAGAGACTAGGAATCCTGCAGCAAGTAATTCACCTCCTGCCTTCCCAAAGCCTGTCCATCATCTACAAGGCACAAGCCAGGAGTGTGATGGAATATTCTCCCCTTGTCTGCGTGACTGCAGCTCCCTCAACACTCAAGATGCTTGACACTTGCAGGACAAAGCAGCCCACTTGATTGGGACCCCATCCATAAACATTCACTCCCCCCATCACCAAAGCACAGTGGCAGCTGTATGCCATCTACAAGATACACTGCAGGAATTCACCAAGGCTCCTTCGACAGCGCCTTCCAAACCCATGACCACTACCATCTAGAAGGATAAGGGCAGCAGACACGTAGGGACATCACCACATGGAATTTCCCCTCCAAGCCACACACTATCCTGACTTGGAAATATACTACCATTCCTCCACTGTCACTGGATCAAAATCTTGGAGCTCTCTCCCTAACTGCACTGTGGGTGTAGCTACACCACATGGACTGCAGCAGTTCAAGAAGGCAGCTCACCACTGCCTTCTCAAGGACAACTGGGGATGGGCAGTAAATGCTGGCCTAGCCAGTGGCACCCACATCCCATAAAAAGAAATATATAATATGAAGCATATCTTCCCGTACCCTTTCTTTTGGGCTGCCAAGTACACTGGTTTGTAATTTAAATGGGTTTCCTACCTAATTCAGGGGGTCACTCCATGCCCATCTGTTGACCTAGGTCAGCATTTCCCTGCCACTGTGACAGTGACAGTGGAGCATTAATACCTTGTATCTGCTGGACGGAGAACATTCAATCCCCCCTCCAATCTTCAATGAAACTGGTTCAAGCAAGAGAAGAGAGTTAAATTGGGTGAAGAGATTCAAAGAACCGCACCTGCTTTGAATATCAAGGCTGAACCAAGCTGAAGGGGTGTGAAAAATGTTGGAGGGGGGAGGAGCATAGATCTTAGATGCAGAAGTACGCTATTCAGAGTTGGTGTGATCTCAGTCAGGGCCTCAATCTTGGATGTTGGAGGCCAGTCATCTCTCACCTGGATATTCCCGGCGTTTCATCATTTCCTTTCGGGCTCCTGTGGTTCCGAAGATGGTTTCCTCCAGCCTCACCTTCATGTCCCTCGACTTCCTGAAAACATGGCTACTGATCTGCTCTGTGGATGGCTGGCCCTGTGGATAAATGTAGTGTCGTATTATTCTCTCCTTGCTCCAATAATGAAGCCAGTTCCTCTCTCAGACACAGCACAGACAGCAGCATGAGGAGAAACAAAAGGAGAAAAGACCTGTTGCCCCATTGTTTCTGTTCCCTCTGCAGACTCTATTCAATCTGCTCTAACATGGACTCCACCAGGCAAGCTCTGGACTCCCAAGATGCAGAAAATCAAGAGCTGCTCCAGTCAGTTTGTCCATATAACAACAGGCGATGCCGTGCAGCAATCTCATTGTCTGTAAATCAATTAAAAGATCATTCACAGCATCTTAGTCACAGCCTCAACCTGCAGCAGGCCTTATCTACCGATGTCCTGGGGAGGAGCATAGATCTTAGATGCAGCAGTAGGCCATTCAGAGTTGGTGTGATCTCAGTCAGGGCCTCAATCTATCACTGAAGGGAGGTGGAGGAAAGGGACCAACAAAAGATTGCTTACGTTGCACTGTCACTGCTAATTGTCCCTGAGTGAGAGGGAAATCTGCATTGGAACAAGCCCTAAATTCTTCTCTATGGATCAGAAGGAGAGAGCGCTTTTATTCTCAGTTGGGATGAGGAACATTACAGAGATTAGGCTTTTAGCTCAGTGTGAGGATGGTGCCAGTTCCTTCTGGCTGAAGGTATTATTCAGTTCACGTTAATATACTGCTTCCATTTCAGTTTTCTCCCCATTTTCACCAGAATTAAGACGCGTGACCAGGTTCAGAAGGTTCCCCAACATACTCGGAAAAGTGGGGATTTAGTTTCCGTGTCTTTATCCTACCTTTTGCTGATGTTTCCACACTTTCTTTTGGGCTCAGTCACAATTCATTCCATGCCAGGCTGCTGCATTTGGTCCTCTTACATTTCTCAGTAGACAAGGGCTCAGATAGATGACCAGATTCAGTGCATTCTGGAGGTTTGTCAATGGGTTCAGACTGGCCAGAATTCAATCTCAGACTAGTTTAAGATTCCAATCAGAAAGGATGTTTTACACTACTATCTGATCACTTGACAATTTTCTAGTGAAACTTCTGCATGATTTATTTGTGGAAATGCATAGCGAAAAATCACGGAGTTGGTTTGGGGTTGTCGCACAATATTTAGTGACATCCATTATACTCAGTCACGGAACGTTATGATTACAGGAGCTCTTCTCGGGATAGTAACTTTTAAACTCTGAGACCACACACGACATTTTAGAGCTACTATAATGGATAAGAAGCAGTGCCAAGCCATACCTCTTCACATGGCATTAACTAGTTTAAGGTTCACTTTCTTGCTCAATAGCAGTAAACAAACCTGGAACTCTACCATTCCTCCAGGAATGCAGGGCACCATCATCAGGAGCAAGCCTTTCTCAATAAAGACCATTCAATGGTTGCTTTGGGAAGTAAATTCACTGGATTTAGTTAAATTCTAAACAATCTTTTCTACTTGTATACCTGTCACCCACTGACCTCGTACTCAAAGTTGGACACACAGAGGTCAAGGAGCCCCAGGAAACTGAGTACACGCTGGGTTGGAAGTCTCAGCATCCATCCTTTAATGGTTGTTTCATCAGCATTCTTCAGAACCCACAGGAAGCAGTACAAGAGCGTCTGGGTCACTTCTGCTGACATGGCAGAACTTGGATTGAAGAACTGCAAGAAACAGAAATGAAAGTTGCATCATCCATATGACAGGCTGTTGTCAATGGTGCCACAGGAAGCTCGTGGGGGGCATCAGTGCTACATGTTCAAGTGGCAAAGGAAGCTGGACAGCATCAAGTTTTTTAATTCCCTCCTGCCATCCCTCACAAAGCACAGATCTCCTTGTGCACTGAGCACAGTTCCATCGATTCAGAAACCGCCCCCTCCAAACTGAGAGATTAGAAAAGGCCTTAAAGAAAGCTATCTGCTCTTTCTTAGTGTCAAGAAAACAAGCAATTGTAATATTTTCCTTCTGTTAATAGCTCTGTCATATTTCTTACGCACTGGAAGATAGGCTGTTGGGGTTTGTATATATGGTAATTGGATTAAGAGCCAGAGTGACTGCAAGAGTTTAAAGCCAACAGTAAGAAGTGGTTTTGATATGTTAATGAATTAAGCAGAACTTCAATCAGAGTTTTAAATAAAACAATAACAGGAGTAATTTTGAATCAATTTGTTTTAGTTCAAAGGGGGATATGTGCAGGTTGTAAAAGGTGTAAGTATGGTAAAGATAGGGTAAGTTTGTTTTTTTTATAAGTCTAAGAGCTAGGATAAAAAAACAAGTTTAATCAATTCTGGGAAGAAAGCATTTCTGTAGAGATTGGTTGAGACAGTAACGGGATCAAAGGGAAGGAACGCATTTAAGGAAATATTGAAGCCTAGGTAAGGGGGGTAGCTGTTTAGACCTCCCAGAAGGCAGTAGGATAGCTGCTCAGAACTCCGAGAAGACAATATGAACAAGGCTATACCAAGAGAACCAGGTGCTGTCAGCCTCAAAGGACACCCCAAGGGAAAAAAAGGCACTGTGTGGTAAAAATTATTGGAATTCTATAGATTTTGATATCTATAAAGATAGTTACTGAACCAAGTTAGCTCTGAGGGTAATTAAATTAAGATCCTGTGGAACTGTTCTAAAGTATTATTTGCTATGTGAAGTTATTCTTGAGTTGAAGTGTAATTTATTTTTTGTTTTATTCTTTTAATAAATGGTTACTCTACAATGAAATCAACACAAACAGTTGGAGACATCATGTCCTGATTTCAGAACCTCTCCTCATACTATACAAATTGGGGGGCTTGGCCTAAATAGCCAAGTGGTTATGGTACTGGGTTTGTAACCCTAAGATCAAGAGTTCAAATCTCACAATGACAAACTATGAAACAATGTAACTTCATCTGAAATAGATGGAAACGTGTTTGTACTCGAAAGAGTTACTATACAAATTGGGGAAAAAAAATTTGGCAGCTGCTTCAAGTTTCCCCTTGGGATTTGGGCAGCTTGGCATTTACCATCAGCCGTGCCTTAACAAAATTGGAGGCTCTTTGTGGGATATTAAAGGAATAATTCCTTGATTGACTTGGAATTGATTCATTTAATGGTAATGAGGCTGAGGATTATACTGAGCCAGGAGTGGTATTGTGAGATTTTAAAGTGGGAGATTGCAAAATGGCTTTGGCAGTTACTAAGACTTGTCTAGGAGTAGAAGTTATAACTTTGGATGATTTACAACAGGTAACTAAAGCTAAGTTAATAGAATTAGAAGATAAGTTTCAATCAGGATTACCTGCAGGGGTAAGGAAATCAGACATAATTGGAGTAATAGCACAGCATTTGAAATTGGAAGGGATACCTGAAACTAGTGAGTCACAGGTGGAGGTAGTGAGGCAAATGAAGAAACTTGAACTTGAACAAGCAAAGGAATTGAAGAAACTTGAATTGGAAGGAAAAGAAAAAGAAAAGGAAAAAGAAAGGGAATTCCAAAGGGAACTGGCAGAAAGGCAGGAGAGAGAAAAGACATGAGAACAAGAAGAAAGGAGACAAGAAAGGGAATTAGAAATGGTGAGGTTAGAAAAGGAGGAAAGAGAAAAAATGAGAAGGGCAGGGAATTCCATCTTAAAAATCTGTCAGTCAAAAAAGAGGCAGCAGAAGGTGAGGAAGAACTTACTTTCAGATCAGAACCTAGTGGGGGGATGTTTAAATTTGCACAAGTTCTTCCAAAATTTGAAGAAAGAGATGTTGACGTATTCCTTATCTCATTTGAGAAGATAGCTAAACAGATGAAATAGCCAAAAGAAATTTGGACATTGCTTTTACAGTCTAGATTGGTAGGTAGAGCTAATGAGGTATATACGTCGCTGTCAGAAGAAATATCTGGTGAATATGATGCAGTGAAGAAGGCTATTCTGAGTGCCTATGAGTTTGTTCCTGAGGCATACAGACAGAAATTTCAAAATGTGAGAAAACAGCCTGGACAGACTTTTATTGAATTTGAAAGAGTCAAACAAAGTAATTTTAACAAGTGGATAAGGGTATTAAAAACAGAGGGAACCTATGAAGCCCTTAGAAAGTTATTCTTTTGGAAGAATTCAAAGATTCACTTCCTTCAGTAATAAGAGTCCATGTGGGGGAACAAAGGGTTAAAACTGTTAGGCAGGCAGCAGAGATAGCAGATGATTATCAGCTGTACATAAATCAAAACCTTATTTTTCAACACCCTTTTATATCTAAGAATGATAGAAAATGGGAAACTGAGAGGAAGTAGGTAGTCAAAGAAGAAAAGAAACAGCTGGAGATTTTAAGGAGATTTCACCTCAAACTAAGAAGTAAGGTGTTGAGAGTGAAAGAGATGTAAGAAAACTTAAATGTTTTCACTGTAATAAGATTGACCATACAAAGTCAATGTGCTGGGGGTCATATGGGAACCTTTTGGAGTAGTAGGGACTATGAAAGGTGCTGGAGTCACATGTAGGCCAGACCAGGTAAAGATGGCAGATTTCCTTCCCTAAAGGACAATAGTGAACCAATAATGTTGGTCCAGTGACAATACCACTATGTCACCACCCCTTGATTCAACTTATATGGATGTTGCTTGATTCGAACAGAATTCTCCACATCTATATCACGAACAGCTATCTTTGTTTTTCCCAATTTAGCCCTTCAGATGGTTCTATGTGACTGCAATTGCTCTGTCAAGTCACTTTGATTTATATCTGGAAAGTGACTCAGTATTTAATTCAAATTTTTAAGCACTTCCTCATTGTCCAACTGAATTTGAGGAAAGTCAATTTCAGAATCAGCCATCCCTACTTCCTTTTCGTGATTCATTATTACTATTCCTTTTGGTTATCCTCCCTATCAAAGTACTTTTTGACCATATTATGTGACATACCCTCTGGGTTTTTCTTCTATCTGGAGTTCTTACTAAATAATTCACTTCAATTAATTTCTTTGAAATTTGGTAAGGCCCTCTAAACCTAGCTTTCAATGGTTCATCTGATACTGGCAACAAAACTAACACTTTTCCCCCAGCTACAAAGCTATGAGTCTTTGCCTTCTGATCTGCTTATGTCTTCATCACCTACTGTGGTATTTTTTAAATGCTCTTTAGCTAATTCACATGCTCTGTTCAATCTTTCCCTCAACTGTGATACATAGTCCAAGAGTATGGTTTCTGAATAAGCTATTTGGTGTAACTGCTTTATTTTCAGATCTTTTTTCTGTAACTCCTATCAATTTCCTTGAGCTAAACACTTCAGCTCAATTTATGAGTCTGTGATCGTATTACCACAGTCTGGAAACAAGCCAGGATTGTTTTTTCACAGCCTGTTCAACTACAGTAGGCATCAACAACATTTGTGACTCAGCTACGTCATTTCCTAAGCTAAATTGAACCGCTGAAATAGGCAACTTCTCCACTACTCCTACAATCACTTCACTTGTTTTCAAGCCATTTTCAAATTCACCTCACACAATGGAATGCTTTTTGTTTCTCCATGAATTCCCCTTATAAATGCCGTTCCCTGCAAAATTCACTCTGGCCAACAAATGTCACTACCCCATAACATTAAGAATTTACTAGCTTCTGTATTCCTTTAAATTTGTTTATCTTTGCTAACTCCACCTTGTACACATAAAAAGACCTTTCCCTTGCAGATAAAATCTTTAAACATGTCTGCAACCTGCCTTTCTACATTCCTTTGAATAGGCTGTGAACACATTTTCACATCTTTGGCTAATACTTGTGCTTGCTTTTCCATTTGAATAAATCCTATCAGTTTGTCTTATTCTAAAATCTTTGACTTTACAGCACCTTTCGTAGTCCCTACTACTCCAAAAGGTTCCCATGTAACCCCCAGCACATTGACTTTGTATGGTCAATCTTATTACAGTGAAAACATTTAAGCTTTCTTACATCACTTCCACTCTCAACACCTTCTTTCCTAGTTTGAGATGAAATCTCCTTAAAATCTCCAGCTGTTCCTTCTCTTCCTTGACTACCTACATCTTCTCACCTTCCCATTTCCTATCATTCTCAGATTTAAAAGGGTGTTGAAAGAAAGGTTTTGATTTATGGACTAGCTGATAATCACCAGCTATCTCTGCTGCCTGCCTAGGAGTTTTAACCCTTTGTTCCCCCACAGGGGCTCTTACTACTGAAGGAAGTGAATCTTTAAATTCTTCCAAAAGAGTAACATCTCTAAGGGCTTCATAGATTCCCTCTGTTTTTAATACCCTTATCCACCTGTCAAAATCACTTTGTTTGACTCTTTCAAATTCAATAAAGGTCTGTCCAGGCTGTTTCCTCACATTTTGAAATTTCTGTCTGTATGCCTCAGGAACAAACTCGTAGGCACTCAGAATAGCCTTCTTCACTGCATCATATGGGATTTAGCTATCTTCTCAAATGAGATAAAGAATGCTTCAACATTTTTTTTCAAACTTTGGATGAACTTGTGCAAATTTAAACATCTCCCCACTAGGTTCTGATCTGAAAGTAAGTCCTTCCTCACCTTCTGCTGCCTCTTTTTTAACTGACAGATTTTTAAGATTGGATTCCCTGTCTCTTTTTCTCGTTCCTCCTTTTTTAACCTCACCCCATTTCTAATTCCCTTTCTTGTCTCCTTTCTTCTTGTTCTCATGTCTTTTCTCTCTCCTGCCTTTCCGCCAGTTCCCTTTGGAATTCCCTTTCTTTTTCCTTTTCTTTTTCTTTTGCTTCCAATTCAAGTTTCTTCAATTCCTTTGCTTGTTCAAGTTCAAGTTTCTTCATTTGTAACTGAAGCCTCACTACCTCCACCTGTGACTCACTAGTTTCAGGTATCCCTTCCAATTTCAAATGCTGTGCTATTACTCCAATTATGTCTGATTTCCTTACCCCTGCAGGTAATCCTGATTGTAACTTATTGGTTGTTGAACAGAAAAAGGGACAGTTAGCTCTGAGGATAGTTAAATTAAGATCCTGTGGAACTGTTTTAAAATACTATTTACTGTGTGAAGCCTTGTTTTCAAGTGTAATTATGTTTTTTTTTTGCTTTATTCTCTTAATAAATGGTTGCTGTCCTATAAAATTATCACAAGTAGTCAGAGACATCATTTCCTGATTTCAAAACCTCTCCTCATACTATACAAATTGGAAAAAACATTTTGGTAGCTGTTTCAAGTTTCCCTCTGGGATTTGGGCAGCTCAGCATTTACCATTAGCTGTTCCATAACATTAGCAGTTTCCTCCCTCCTCTCATGTAGGCACTGTCTCCCTGATATGTCTAGAACTACTGATGCTCATAGCTACCTTATCCAAATCACTGTCAGGAATGAGCCTGGTTTGAGTTTCAGAATGATTTTCAGCTCTAGGGTGGAGAGGGGAGGGGCACCATATTGAATCCAAGCCTGTCCTTATCCAATGTGTACACATACTTTCTAGTAGTTATTGATCAGCAACAAGTACACTCTCTGATTTATCCTTAGCCAGGGATAATGTGGCTACTTGATCAACTCATTTCACACATACGGTACATTTTCTGACCTAGGAAGCTTCACATTACAAATGTGTATATCTCACCTTATCAAATCTCTCTTATTCTGGCTCTTCACACACTTTGCTCCTTGCCACGCCCACCCCCCCCCCCCACCCCCCACCCCACCCCACCGCCCCCCCCACAACACCACCCCCTCACCGCCCCCCCACCCCCCCCCACACACACACCCCCCCGCCCCCCCCCCCCCACCCCAGCCATGATACACCCCCAGTGCCCCAGAATATACCTTAGCTATAATACATTCAGGCTCCCCCTATGATACATCCAGGCTCTCTATGATCATACATTTGCCTCCTGTCCCAAGATATACTCCTCCTCCCACAATACAATCGCCCCAACAATTTTCTTTTCGACATGCTCATCACCCCCACTACTGGCATAATGCCCCTATGGTTGGGTATATGATACATCGGCCCAACGAGAGTCCGGCACAGTTAGTTGCAAAACGATGGGAATACGCTCCAACATTTCCACCTGGGCATAAGCAACATCAGGACAATCTGGACATCCAGGATGAATCAGAGGGTTAATGATAAAAGGGGTGGGGAGTCTGTGCAATCGATGGCCACCTCCAGCTGCTCCACAGAAGGATCTGGGGTAGTGACCAGGGAACTAATAATAGATCAGCACATCCACACACTGGCCTAGATTGTTCATTTGGCCGGTACAATAGCGAGGGTGGAACAGGGTAGGGATTCTCCCCTTTGTGAGGATGGGGCCTGACCCTAACACTATTTCTGAGCTCAGAGTGATTTTGAAGTTCAGGTTGTGGCCTGACCCCAACAAATAGTGTTGGGGTCAGGCCACATCCTCGCAAAGGGGAGAATCCCTACCCTGTTCCACCCTTGCTGGTGTACCGGCCAAATGGACAATCTAGGCCAGTGTGTGGCCGTGCTGATCTATTATTAGTGGATGTTTCAACTATTCAATTCACAACAGCATCAGCAAAGCACGTGCACTGGAAGGAGATAATCTGAGGATTGGACTCCTTAGTACAGAGAATGTTTGGCAAGATTTAATCACAATGTTGAAAATGATGAGAGGTTCAATAGAATAGTTCGAAAGAAACTCCACCGGTAGGAAAGTCAGTAACCAGAGGACACAGGGTTAAGGTGGTTGGGAAAAGCACCAGAGGTGAGATGAGAATATATTTTTTCACATGGTGAGTTGCTGTGATCTGGAATGCACTGCCTCTAAAAGTGGTGATAGCACATTCAATGGTAACGTTTAAAAGGTAATATTTGAAACTGAGAAATTTGCAGGAAAGAGCAGGGCAGTGGGATTAATTGGATGACAATTTCAAAAAGCTGACATAGACAGGATAGGCTGAATAGTCTCTTTCCATGCTGTGTGATTCTGTGATTAAATAATTCTACAACAATTTAGATTCTGCAGAATCTAGGGATGGCGAAGGAGCTGGGACTAGTCTGTTGGATTCAGGCATGGAGCCAACTCTGACCAAAAACACTGTGGGCTGGAAAGAGCTAACAACGCTTACCCCTGTGATGGGAGTCGAGTATCTATTCGCTGCAGCACTGGGTGGTGTCAATGCACCTGGCGATGTGAATATGAGGCTGGCGACATTCCTGGGAGTCAAACAGTGTCCATTCAATTTACTCCGTGAGCTGTCAGAATCTAAAAAAAATGAAGTTCAATAGGGAACAGACAAAGTTTAGGGAGCATCACTGAGCTGGGAAAACAGAGATAACCACTTTTCACATTCCTGTAAAGGGAAAATGATGGTTCCTCACACACCCAGTGAAGTCAACTCTGAAGCATCAGTCATGGGTAATTCAACAGGGTGGAGTTTTATTTAGAGTAGTTCAGCAAGGATTACAGAACCCACTTCTTTGCCCCCCCCCCAAACCCACTACCCCACCCCAGAGTTATAGCATGAACACTGATAGCAAGTGTATGAACTATTGTGTCTGCACTGGGATCTTTTCCCAGTTGCAGTTATAAATATAATTAAGCCCCAACCATGCATGTCATTTTATATCTTTGGTTTATGAAAGAAAGAAAGAACTTGCATTTATATACTGACTTTCACAACATTAGGACACTCCAAAGTGCTTTAAAGCCAATGAAGTCCTTTCTGAAGTGTCGTCATTGTTGTAGTGGAGGAAAATGGGGCAACCAATTTACACAAAACAAGCTCCCACAAACAGCAATCTGCTAATGGCCAGATAACCTGTTTTAATTGGTTAAGAAATAATTATCAGCCAGGATACCAAGAAGAACATGGGATCTTTTCTATCTACCTTAGAGGGCAAATGGAATTTTGGTTTAATACCTCATCTGAGAAACAGGACCTCCAACACTGCAGCACTCCCCCAGTACTGCCTAGAGTGTCAGCATAGATTCTTGTGCTCCTGGAGTGGGATTTTTTCCTGGCACAATTCCTGTGCTCATTTGCCTTCACTTGGTTCTGATGCAGGAGGTTATTTGGCCTATTTGATCTCATCTCTCACTACTAGCCCTACTGTCTGACATCACAGCAACCAGCTGTCACCTGATGAGTCCAGTGTCCTGATCTCAACTCTCCATATTGGGTAATGTGTGCCAGCTAGATTCCAGGATCACACTGGAAAGAAATATTTTTGTACATTATGATTAAGGTGAAGTTTGGGCCTTAGCAGCAGGTCAACCAGAAATAGAACTCATCCAACCACACAAATCAGATTTATACAGGGAATGAATCGGCAAATCCCTGTGTCAGACTCACAACATGAACATATTTACATCCAATTAACATATATAGAATGTACAGCACAGGAAAAGGCCCATTTCGGCCCAACTGGTCTATGCTGGTGTCTATACTCTACTAAAGGCCTCCTTTCTTCCCTTTTCATCTAACTCTATCAACGTGAACTTCTATTCCTTTCTCCCTCATGTACTCATCTTGTTTCCTACATTATAACAATGACTACACTTCAGAATACTTCATTGGCTGTAAAGCATTTTGCAAGAGCTTGGGTTGTGAAAGGTGCTACATATACACAAGTTCTTTTTCCCCTCTGATGCATCTGTGATACTTGCCGGGATTGTTCCTTTCATAAGAGGCTCTGGTTAGTAAAATATAGGTCTAAGGTTCTTTTGCTGCAGTTCCAGATCTGAGAGAGAGAGGAGTGTGTTTGTGGAAAATGCTTCCATATCCATGCTTCATACTAAAGCCGCTAGTCTGGAGTACACTTACACTACACATACTGACACTCCCTGATCATAACCACACTCAGAGCTTCCCCATCAGGCTGAAACTGCTGTTGCCGGCTAGCAGCTCAACTGGGCCAATTCCAATTGCCATTGAAGAATGGGTCAGTTGATAACTGAATTTTATTCCTGAGAGTTACGCAAGTGAATAACTGTTCATAACTGGCATCTAGGTATTCACCTAGCCAGGACTCAGAGAGAAAAAGAAAAAGGGGGAAGAAGAAGAAAAAAGAGGAAGATGAGGAGGAGGGAGAGGGAGAGGAGGAGGAGGAGAGAGAGGGAGAGGAGGAGGAGGGGAGGAGGGGGAGGAGAAAGCGAAAGAGAGTGAGAGAGAGAGAGGAGGGGGTAGGAGTGGAGAGAGAGAGGGGGGAGGGGGAGAGGAGAGAGGAGGGGACTGAGGGGAGAGAGAGAGAGAGAGGAGGGGGAAGGAGAGAGAGAGGGAGGGGGGAACAGGGAGAAAATCCCACCCCAAATGCAGGGATGCATTAGTAATAATTTCTTGTGAAACAGCATGTATTCTGATTCTGTTATTATCTACCAGTTTCCTCATGGGCTCATTCCCTCCTCCCCACAGCCCCTCCTAATCCCCTCCCTTCATTTACCTGAGAGGTGCTGCAGTTGGGGGAGGGCATTCAGAACGATGCCCAGAAGTGGCAGGTACAACGCTGCCACTTTCACCTTCACCTTAGGGTTCCACAGCCTCAGGTCTCTATCATGTGAAGCCAGGAGGCTGTGAAGTAAGCTCACTGCTTCTCTTCTGATCAATCTGCCAAAACACCAGCATTTAAACACAGCAGAACATCAACCTGCAGTGTATCTGTGCATGCTCATGTGTGTGTCATCAATTTTGCATGTGTGCATATAGTACTAGGGGTGTGTGTGTGTTACCACATTAGCATTACAGCATATGTGATGAGTTTATGTTAGTAGATCACGTGTATGAGCTTTTGTGTTACTAAGTCAATGTGTGCCTGTTACTAGTCAATGTAATTGTATCTATTGCTAGGTTATTTTGTGTGTGTGTGTGTGTGTGTGTGTGTGTGTGTGTGAGGTGGGGGGGATGGGGGGAGGGGGGGTGGAGGGATGGGGGGCCTTGGTTAGAGTGTGAGACAATCTATTGCTAGCTTAGTGTATGAGAGTGTCTGTTCCTAGATTAGTGTGTGTACATGTTTTGCTAGGTGAGTGAGTAGCTGGAAGTGGATTTTACAACAACAACAACAACAAATTGGATTTGTATAGTGCCATTGACAAAGTAAAATATCCCAAGCCCAAGTCACTGGTGCAATTATCAAACAATATTTGGCACCAACCACATAAGATATTAGGGTAGGCACCCAAAAGCTTGGTCAAAGAGGCAGGTTTTAAGGAACATCTTAAAAGGAGCAGAGACTGAGGAGAGAGGTGCATGACATTTAGGGAGGGAGTTTAGGGACTAAGCAGCTGAAAGCGTGGACACCACTGGCGGAACAATTAAAGTTGGAGGTGCTCAAGAGATCAGAATCAGAGGAGCACAGATATCCTGGAGAGTTTCAGTCTGGAGGAAGTTATAGAGAGTGAGGTGCAATGGAGAGGTTTGAAAACATGAATGAGAATTTTAAAACTGAGATGTGGCTTAATCAAGAACCAATGTAGGTCAACAAGCATAGGGGTAATAGGAGGAGGGATTGGTGCTAGTCAGGACACGGTTGCAATTACCTCAGTTTACACAAATTCAATGTGATAATAAGGCTGCCACTCGTCACCCAAATTATTATTTATTTTATACTATTATTTTCCTCACCTCTCTCCATTTAAGGCAAATGGAGCCACATCAGGGACAGCATTGGTCTTATTGATTACAATGAGGCAGAGCCTTGGTCCCTGTTTCGCTCACCTGCCTGAATCAGGTTTCATGACGTCAGCTATTTCCTCTAGGAGCAGCCTGACCAGGAAATGCTGTTGGCGGAATTTCCTGGAAAGCCTGAAAAATTCCACAGGAGAGTCCGGAATAGTGGCATCCTCCAAAAAAAAAAAACAGAAATTGTTCCTGTTTCAGTTGAAAGTACATTTTGTCATTTTAACAGGAGCGCATGTTCAGTCTGGGTGTAATTGTGAGACAGAAAGTTTCACTGATAGTATTAAAACAGTATAAGATCGCCACACCTTGAGTCCAACCACCACAGGCTCTTCATACATTGGGGCTACCCACCAGTGTACAATTACATAGCAGCCAGAATCTTTAGGGAGGAATTAAAGAAAAGTCCTCCTGGCTTTATATTTAGCGTGTGTTTGGGCCCAGGTCAGGCTCTGGAACAGCTGGCTCTCCAGTCACCTGCGTGAAGACTGATGATCTAGGATATACCCATAGTACCAATAAAAACAGTCTCAGTGAAACATGAGGATGGAGAGGGAGGTGAACTGGAAGGAACAGGGCAGATTAAGCTGAAGTCAGGGCAGGATGTAGCTTATACAGGGGTCTGGGAGGGGGCAGGTTATACAGGGGCCCGGGAAGGTGCAGGTTATACTGGGATCCAAGAGTGTGCATATTATGCTGGGGTCAGAGGAGTGCAGCTTATACTGGGGTCGAAGAGGCAGATGGTGGTGCAGTCATATTGTCATTGGACTGGAGGTTTTGGCTCATGCCTTGGGCAGCTGGTTTGCTCCATTGGCTGGACAATTGGTGTGGATCAGATTTTGTTCCAAGAAAATAGGTTCAACCCCCATCCCGATTTGGGCAGATTTGGGACCTACCTCCTTGCCCTACCCACTTTGCAAATTGTGTTGAATCTGGCTTTGGGCAGGGAATTTACAAGAATATACCAGGGTCCGGTGGGGGTGGGGGAGGTGGTTATACAGAGGTCCGAGAGGAGGGGAGGTTATACAGGGGTCTGAGATGATGCAGGTTATACTGGGTCGAGAGGGTGCAGCTTACACAGGGGTCCAAGAATGTGCAGCTAATACTGGGATCGGAGAGTATGCAGCTAATACTGGGATCGGAGAGTATGCAGCTTTTCTGGGCTCAGAGAGGGTGCAGTTTGTAATAAGATTCGGATGTAGAGAATAGCAGGGAATTCAGGTTGTTGTAGCTTTACCTTCACGTGTCTGTTGTCTTCCTGTGTCTTGAAGTTTGATGTGAGTGGGAGGTTCAGAGTCACAAAGTGCTCGTGGCTGCACACGGTTCTCAAGAAGTCAATGCGTCTGTCGTGGAGATGGGGTTGGGCCACAGCTTTGTCTAAAAGCTAAGAACAAAGGCCTCAGTGTAGACGTGCAATTTGGAAGTGACACAAACAAATCTGGGTAAGCAGGGGTCAGGCATAGTGTGGAAACCTAACCTGGTGACCTAAACAGGCCCCAAGATGATGTCACCCCAGGCTAATCCATCTACTAATTTATTGAGGGCAAAATCTTATTGGGAATATTCTAGTGGCCGTCAAGATATAAGGATTTTAAAAGGTTAGCATGGTCTTCTCAAAACCCTGTCAAGGGTAATTAGGGATGGGCAACAGATGCTGGTCTTGCCAGAATGCTCATATCCCATAAACAAATAAAAAGTCAGAAGGAGGAATTAAGGAATGGTTCCCAAGCCAAATAAAACAGAAACAGTGGCAGATTCTGATCATATTTCTCACACAAAATATCGCCCAGTTAGCACATTTTGAATTTTGTTACATAATTCCATAACGTATAAAGATTCATCACTCACCATAGAGATCACAAACACCACACATACAGTGGGTCAGCCATCAGCCCCTGAACTAACTGGCTCCACATCACAGTGGGGCAGGAGTCAGCACTGAGACAGGTGAGCTTGGTCCTTGTGAATGGGGGAGGAGGACGTGGACATCCAAATCAGGGTGACCAACTGTCCTGTATTTTAAGGGATTGCCTTTTATTTTGGCTGCTTGTCTCACGTCCATTAAGGGGTGCCTTTTGTCCCTTATTTCTAGGACAGCCTGTGGGGCACTAAGCCTGGATGTCTCCTCCGGCCTTTGCCTTTTTGTGATCATGTGCATGGTGGCAGCCGGCCACCAGGCAGAGTTACGATCAAAAGACACTCCACCCCCAACCCACATGCCCTAGTTGAAGTGTTCCTTATTTCACAAGTTAGCCACCCTGGTCTGAATTCCATCATTCCTAAGTCAGGTTTGGACAAACAATGAAGCCAAGTTCTCAGCTGGCTTCCTTTCCAGTTCACCCAGGTATAATTCAGGTAATTTACCTTTAACTCCAATCCCATGATTGATGGGCATACTCTTGAGCTTGAGTGTCTAAACCCGATTTGAAGTTACCCAAACTTGGGAATTAGTATTAATGACAAGGGATAGCTGAACTTAAAGTACTTTCAAATACTGACAGTTCTGATTATTTGCTTCACAAAGTCGACTGCTCATTTGATTGGTAAGTGAGCATGTGACAAACAAAGCGTGAGACTCTCAGAACTGGTATGTGGCCTGACTGCATCTGTGTTGGGTGCAAAGTTGTGTACTTCTGGGTGCAACCCTGTGAAGCACTTATGTATATCGGTTAACATTTGTAACTGAAAACAGAAAGCTCACATTCTGTTTTCAGTTACAAATGTTAATCAATATAAATTATCGCTTCACAGGGGCATTAAACATCAGCTACACTCTCACTATTTTGTTCATAGTCAAAGTCTCCTTAACCTTGGGCCAGCTCATATTGAGCCCTTCATTCTTGTGGCACTGCTGATTCTGGAGATATTTCTTGTGTTAGACGATGGCTTAGGTGAAAGAACCTGCTCCGCACTGATACCTTTTTGTGGTGATGACAAATCAGACGAAGAACAAAGCCTCGGTCCATGAGGGAGAGCAGGTCATTCAGGAAGAACCCCAGGCTCAGGTTTGTCATTTCTGTGATCTCAGCATCCTGAAGAAATACAAAGTCACAGCAGGTGTCTTAAAACATGCAGTCACATTCTCGAAGACAGTGATAAGCCACCTCCTTCCCTCACCAATCTAACACAAGCCCAGCTGCGACACTAATCATTTCATAGCAAACACTATCCTCCTTTACACTAGGCTCTGTACTATAGAGAATGCAGTTTATACCTGCAAAATCCAATAAATAAATCACAAGAGCAACATCCAGTAAATGCAAACCACCATCACCAATAACCTGAAGGGAAGCAGTGGGGTCAGAGTAATCACATCACGCACAGACTTACGTATCACAGTAAAACAACCAAAAAAACTAATCCTCTGTAAAATGCCCATGTTACATCAGTACCAGTTTGTCAACTTTTCAAACTGATCAATATGCTAAAAGTGAACAATGTTTCTAATTTTGACAACAGCCAACTTTGCCACATTTAAATCTTTCACTATCCTTATGTCCTCCCTTAGTAGGATGCCTCAATACTTGATATGGAGCTATTTATTGCTGAGTAAGATACACAGTGTTCCTGTTGGAGTTGCTTCTTATCCTCGGTGAGGGAAGTGCAAATTGTATTCCTCATCCATTGTCGCCAGCCCTTCTGAGGACCCACAACATCCTGTTTTGGTAAGTACAGGTATATTTAATACTCCTGGAGCTTCATAATTCTGCATGCGCATTACTGAGAATGAGCTGCATTCAAACTGTTGCAACATGATGGGGAGATGGTGGTGTAGCAGTAATGTCACCGGACTAGTAACCCAGAGGCCCAGGCTAATGATCTGGAGACATGTTCAAATATCACCATGGCAGCTAATGGAATTGAAAGCTAGTCTCAGTAATGGTGACCTTGAAGCCATCATCATCATCATCAGATTGCCCTTGAAGGAAATCTGCCGTCCTATGTGCAACTCCAGATCCACAGTGGGTAACTCTTAATGACCTAGCCAGCCACTCAGATCATGGGCACGTCCATATCCACAAGCTCCCAACAAAGGATAATAAAAAAAAATCCCCACAAATTGACCAATAAAAATCTAGGGGAGTGCAGGAACGATGGAGTAACTGGATGAGATGATCAGTGTTGAATCACTTCCTGAATTCAGCCAGGTAACTCTGGTGTATGGGGGTGTAGTGTAACATGCAGGGGCAGGGGTATATTGAAGTGGCTGCTTCCTCACTGAGATGAAACCTGAACATATTGTGTTGCATGCCTGTTTGTGGCCCATTGTAAGCTGCAGAGATCAGGACCCAGTGTACCAGCAACCCACCTACCTGATGTTTCACAAACTCTGTACCAGTGTTGACTATTGTACGGATGATGCTGGAGAAACTTTCTGAGAACCGCAGGTTGGGAGGAGAATTCCAGTGGTCCGTGTCAGAGAGGTACTGGCTCATGCTTTTAATCTGAAAGGGAAGGAGACTGAATTACCACTACAATGCAGTATTAAAACCACAAAATGTTCAAAATACACGCAGGGCCTTTAGCTCCAGAAAGAAAAGGCAGTTTAATGATTTGAGTGCTGGCCACTCCCCGACACATACGATCATAAGAAATAGGAGCAGAGTAGGCCATTTGGCACATCAAGCCTGCTTTGACATTCAATAAGATGGCTGATCTGATTGAGACCTTAACTCTACTTTCCTGCCTGCCCCCCAACACGTTCATAATCCTAGACTCCCTTGTCAATCAAAACTCAGCATTCAACAGCCTCCACTGCTCTCTGGGGAAGAGAATTCTAAAGACTAACATCCCTCAGAGAAGAAATTCCCCCACATCTCCATCTTAAACGGGGGACCCCTTACTTTTAAACTGCACCCTAGCTTCCCCGACAAGGGGAAACATACCGTCCCAGCATCTACCCTGTCAAGTCACCTCAGAATCTTATATGTTTCAATAAGATCACCTCACATTCTCCTAAACTCCATTGGGTATGGACTCAACCTGCCCAACCTCTCCTCATAAAACAAACCCCTCATCCCAGGAATCAGCCCAGTGAACCTTCTCTGAACTGTTTCCAATTCAAAGATATCCCTTCTTAAATAAGGAGACAAAATGTGCACACACAACTAGAGATGTAATCTCACCAATCCCTACTCTTATACTTCATCCCTCTTGCTATAAAGGCCAACATTCATTTGGCTTCCTAATTACTTGCTGTATTTGCATACTAACTTTTTGCGATGCATAACAAAACATTGCTTTTTTCACAAATGCTGATAGACATACACTGTAGTTTCTCTGAAGTAAACATGTGTCACACATCTGTTATGACTGGGAAAAATGCTGCTGCTTCTCACTGAAGACAGCTTCTGCAGTGCCAGATGTTAATAAACTGCAGCTTACAATCAGATGACAGAATCCAAGTTCCATGACAATAAAGAGGCAAACTGATGTCAATACTTGTTGGCAAATAGTATTTGAATTCACCATGCAGATCTCTCTGCTGACAGCACGACCCTAATCCCCTTTAAGGTGGAAAAATCCAGAGTTAAGGACAGAGATCTCCCTTTTCTGCCTGTGCTGGTCTGACTTTTTTTATTATCCATTTACAGGATGTGGGCTTCGCTGGCTAGGCCAGCATTTATTGCCCGGTCCTAATTGCCCTTGAGGTGGTGGTGGTGAGCTGCCTTTCTGAACTGCTGCAGTCCCTGTGGTGGAGGTACACCCACAGTGCTGTTAGGGAGGGAGTTCCAGGATTTTGACCCAGTGACAATGAAGGAACCATGATATATTTCCTAGTCAGGTTGGATGGTGAATGGCTTAGAGGGGAACTTTCAAGTGGCATACAGCAAAAATCCAACAATTTCAATTAACCCAGGAATGCAAGTAGTTTGAGGGAGAGCATTCCAAATTTCATTACCCATTTTTGACCCGACATCAATCAGCCAGTTTCCATTTTAACCACGGTGGGTTTCAGAGTAACCTGTAATGGAGAGGCAGGACCGTCATTATGATACCTAAGTGAGGCCCTGTTCCTCAGATGTTGAGAGCCATTTGATTTAATTACTGCAGATTTCGAGGATTTGGAAAGTCTGAGAACTAAAGGATCTCTCCATCCCTGTGATCCACCCCTCCCTGCAAACCCTCCTTCGCTACAATCCCTGTCTCTCTGCAATCCCTGCCTTCCACATTCTCCCCCACTTCCATTCTCTCTATCTTTCTCACTCTCTCTCCATTCTCTCCCTCCATCCTCACTGTCACACTCCAAGCCCATTTCCTGGTCTAGTTCGATTAATAGGGTCCATCCCAAGCACTCCCCAGCTGCACTGTTCTATCACTCTCTTTACCACCTAGTAGCTGGCCATGCTGTTAATCTGGCCAGATGGAAAACAGAATTTAAGAATGCTAATGAGGTAATTCCATTAAATTCTATATTTCTGTGTTTCTAAATCTAAATGTAATACTCCAGGTACAGTTTGACCAAGGCCCAAGTACGGTCTGACCAAGTCTCAGTTCAAATCAAGTATCACGTCCTTAATTTTGTGGCCAACCTCTTAGAAATAAAGTTCAACTTTATGTTCACCTTTTTGATTACCTGTGACCCAGCTTTTAGTGATTTCTGGACCTGGCTCTCCAAATCACTCTCTCCTTCCCCAGTTCCTATGTCTGCCCCATTAACAAAATATTCCAGTTCGTTATAACACTTCCCTACATTGAACCCCATCCATTACTATCAGGCCTTACGCTCAGGCTTTCTCAACCTTGGTGTCTAGGGACAAGAATATATTTACACAAAAGCAGCGGTTAGTGCCAGGGTAAAAATCACTTGCATGTTAGTTAGAAATATGTTTCTGCATCATAACTGTTTTATCATTCCATGTACCCACTTGCCTACCTCACCCACTTATCCATTCACTGATTCACCCATCCACTCGTTTATCCATTTACATTCAATCACTGACATTCAAACTGAATCTTTAAATGTATCATACGGCAGCTGGTGCTGTAAAAAGGAGTGTGTCCTGTCTTTGCCCAACTCTACTCCGCATTGACAGAATTCCCCAACAGATGGTGTGCTGCACATTTCTGGGAAAGCCAGGCTCAGAAGGTCCCGGTAGAAATATGTTGCAGCATCAAGTCAGGAGAATTTTTGATCACAACTGCAAACCGATGATCATTCTGCTGCTCGGAAGATCCCAGCCAGCATCACTGATAACCATGAAATGTCACTGATATCCTTGAACATCTGCACGGATGCTAAATGGATACCATGGAATGACCTAAGGGTTATTACATTCCTAAGAGCTGAGAGGAGGGAGAGATTTAATAGAGGTACTCAAAATTCTGAAGGATTTTGAGAGGGTAGATAAGGAGAGACTGTGTCCACTGGCAGGAGGTCACTCGCCACAGGAGCCAGATTTAACATTGGATTTTAAAAAAAGCCAAGGGACGAAACAAGGGGAATTACTTTCACTCAGTGAGTTATGATGATCTGGAATGCAATGCCTGAAAGAGTGGCGGAAGTAGATTCAAAAGTCACTTAACAGAATTGGATATATGCTTAAAAAATTGCAGCGTTATAGGAAAAAAGCATGGGAGTGGGGCTAATTGGATAGTGCTTTCAAAGACCTGGTACAGGAATGATGAGCCAAATGGCGTCCTTTGCTGCTGTATGACTATAATTTTATAAGTCGTAAGGAACATACTTTTTTTTACGTCTGTTGGACTGTTGTAAAGAGCGTGGCCAGAATTTTCCCGTCAGCGATTTGAGGGAGGTGCCTGCTTGCCGTAGGGAAAATGACGCTGGATAACGTCGAGAGGAACCCCCAACATCATCCCGGACCATTTAAATATTGAGGTAGACGGGCGGACAGCAAAATCAACTGTCTACCTGCTGACCTGTCAATGGTCAATTAAGGTCATTGACAGGCTAATTAAGATCATTAAAGACCCTTAGGTTTGGCGGGCAGGCCAGAAGCCCCAGCGGGCTCCAGATAATATCTGAAACCTCATCCACTGGTGGGATGAGGTTTCATGTCCGTTCTTAAAAAGTTTAATAAAGTTTATGTCCTTTTTATTAACATGTCCCATCTCGTGTGACATTGTCACATGAAGGGGACATGTTAATAATTTTTCTATTTTTCTATTTTTAATGTTTTTTACACTGTCAGTAATCTCTTTGAGACAGCACTTAGTCTCAAGGAGCAGTGCGCTCACTATGACAGATGGGGAATCCCTCCACCCCTGCAAAGGAAGTGCTATGCGCTTCTTGTCGAGCAGGCCGCTGGGTGGGCCTTAATTGGCCCACCCACTCAAAATGGCGGCGGGTCCTGTTTCGACAGTGGAGGTCGGCTGCCCGCCCGCCGCCAAGCCAGTGGGGCCCACCTGCCCATCAAGGTAAGCATTCTGGCCCATATCTTTTTTATTTTCTGTTGGGACTGTGGATTAGAATTACAATGGCTGCAGGTTGAAAGATATGTCCACTGGAACAGGATCAGAGATATATACAATGTTGCAGTCCTGGGACAGTGTGCACTGTGAAAGACAGGATGGTGCCAGAAAGAAGTCCTGGACCAAGGGAGCTGCCTGGCAACAGAATTTTAATTGGCTCCTGACCAGATGACTAGGTTTTGTGTGACAGAAGAGCAGAATAGTTCCTAGCCTGAAAGGAACAAGACCTAAAACCTCTTTCTCCTGTGTGTTGAAGATTCCAGTAATTCCACAATAATAGCTAGCTGTTTTGTTTCTCCTCATATTTCTATAACCTGCTCCCTCTAAAAACCTGTGTCAAGAGGCAAAGGGGAAAATCACTGTTAGAGACTTTGAAAGGCATGTGCTCAACGAGTGAACTAAATACCGAAAGTGCTGGAAGACCACCTCATGTCATCAACAAGAACTGAAAGGAATTTGGAAGACATCAATCAAAATCAACCCATCAAATCCTATACTCCAGAATTGGTGCTATTGAACGGTTTTATTCCACCCTTAAAATTCATGTTTTTGTGTGTTTTATGTGCCTTGTACGTGTGTGTATAGGGATTTAAGAAGGGGTAGAGTTTAAATTATAGTGTTAGAAATTAGCAATTCATATTTCTTTCTTTTGCCACTGGTTAACAACAGTTTGTTCGATAAACAGTTATTTACTTATTAAGTTTACAAACCTGGCGCTCGTAACTGTTAACCTAAATTAAACAATTAGGTAGAATTGGGGCAATCTGTTGGTTTGATCAAACTTTTTCACATTTGTAGCAGCCCAGGGAACAGTGGGGCTTGATACTACAGCGCACTATCCCCAGTGAGTTGTAACAAGTCCATGACTTGAAGAATCACTTCTCGCACTCAGATACACATAAACAGAAACAGCTGCAAATTAACCTTCTCAAATAAGTTAAAGCATTTTGGATGAGCCTCACACAAAAGTGAAATGGTCCTGTCAGATTATAAGATAATGACTCACCAAGAGTTCAAGGAAGAACCACAAATGCCTGTATACTTGATCTCTCATTCGTCCGTTGGTGAACACAACGCAATAGGCCAACTCTTCATGGAATAGCTGCAGGAAAGTCAATCATTGAAAATAATAAAACAAAAATGAAATAATTGGTTGGGAGGGAAGTGAGAAACAGACAGAGAACGTGTGCGTGAGAGAGAGAGAGAGATCAAGTAGTACAGAATTGACAACAAGTGGGGGAGTGGGTAGAGAGAGAGAAAGGGATGCAAATTAAAACAGAGAGAGACAAACATATGGTTAAATATTCTATGTTTCATGGAAGATCCCTGTTAGATCTGATTTCTGTCCGAGTCGGTGTTGGACATGCAAGGTGCTGTATTAAAGTGAGTGTTAAACGTTATCATTAGTTCTAATTACTCATCTCTTTAATCTATGAGAGTGGGTTGATACAGCCTCTTTTACAGCCTCTTTAGTAGAATGTAGCAAGCTTTAACCTAGAAAGATTGGAGCTGATGAAAATCTTAGCAACCCTGTCTTTTAAAATTGATTTGAGTGTTAAATCCATTTGTCCTCCCCCCGCCCCACCCCTCTGCCCTCTATCCTTTCTTGGTGAGTGGAGCGAGATACTGAGCTGCTGCTGGTTAGGATGCACCTGTCTTTCAGGGAGATTTTATACTGCGCTTCTCCCTGTGAGGTGGAGGAAGCAGATCAGTCCAAAGCCATGTACCAACTTAAACTATGAGGTAGGAACTCAGTCAAAGGCTATCTCCAATGCTGCAGAACTGACCACAAGAATGGCTGTGTGACAGCATCAGGTGACAATTCCCTCACTGTTACTTCCCACCACCTAAGACTCCAAAATATATATGATCATAGAAACAGGAGGCAGCCATTTAACCCCTCATAAAGATCATGGCTGATCTGTGACCTAACTTCATGTACCTGCCATTGCCCCATGACCCTTAATACCTCTAGTCAACAGAAATCAATCAATCTTGGATTTAAAATTAACAATTGACACAACATTACCCAAACTTCTGTCACCATTTGTGTGTAGAAGTGTTTCCTAACTTCACCATTGAAAGGCCTGGCTCTAATCTTTAGACTCTGCCCCCTAGTCCTGGATTTCCTAACCAGCACAAATAGTTTCCCTCTTTCCACCCTCTCAGTTCGCCTTTATATTTTGAAAGTTTTGATCAAATCACCCCCTTAATCTTCTAAATTCCAGGGTATACAACCCTAGTTTGTGAAATCTCTCTTCTTAGCTTAACCCTTAGAGTCCAGATGTCATTCTAGTAATCTATATTGCCCTCCTGCTGAGGACAATATATCCTTCCTTAGTACTGCTCATAGTCCTCTAGGTGTTGTTTAACCAGGACTTTGTATAGCTGAAGCACACATTCTATTCCTTGTATTCTAGTCTCCCAAATATACAGGCCAGCATTCCATTAACCTTTTAAATTATTTTCTCTGCCTTTTCATAACATTTTAACAATGCATGTACATGGTCCCCAAGTCTCTTTAAACTACTAACGTTTCTACCTTCTCACCGTTTAGAAAGTACCCTGTTCTATCCTTTTTATGTCCAAAATGAATGTCCTCACACTTGCCTACATTGAAATCCATTTGCAACAGTTTTTCCCATTCATTTTTTTAATAACTGTTTGTCACTTTATGCTTCTACCTATGCTGTTTACAATGCCACCTTTCTTAATGTCATCAGCAACCTTGGATTTGTGGCTTTCTATCCAGTGATCGAAGTTATTAATAAATACTGAAGAGTTGAGGCCTAAACACAAATCTTTGTAGGATGCCAGTAGTCATATCCTGTTGGTTAGAGTACCTGCCCAACATCTGTGCTGCTGTCTCAGCCAATTTTCTAACCATTCAATACAATCTTCAGCAACCCCCCCCCAAACCCCACCCCACCATAGGAATTTGATGAGATCAGAGGTCATTTAAGTATCACACTCACTGTTTGGAGATCCCTCAGAGTCCCTTCATTGTCACTGATTGTGTCAAGTCAACCATTTTGCATCTGTAACAATGCAGCTTAATGTCATATCAGAGGCTGGTGTTCTGTTAGAGCATGTTAGAGCACCAAGCCCATACATTCGCATGTGTCTGTTGAAGTGTTACTGTCCATAATCTGGAAAGGTCACACTTTATGACTCCAGTAAAAGTAGGCTAGTGGAAGGGGTGGCCATGACAATCAAGTGTTACCTGTAGAGACCCAAGCACAGCCAGTCAGTACTGGCAGAAATTCACCAACCTCTCCAGGGCAACCAAAGAAACAGAATTTATTCATTGATTGCAACACAGTGCTGCAACAAACTGCCTTGGGAATGTTTGAATACATTAAAGGTGTCAAATAACCATAACACATTTTTTGTCTCGAGAGAGATCTCAGTTTCTGAGGCTACTCAAACAGCTTAAGCCATCTAAATAATTCATCTAAACAAGGAATAAAAATGTTATTTAAAAGTAAAATTGTATTTAATGTTTTGATACTTTTAAAATCCATCTGCTAAATTATGACCTTCAATTGTTTTGGACTGCCTCCTCCGTCTTTTGGCTCTGCGGATTTTGATGATTGGATCGCAGGGTCACTGGTGCTGCGCAGTCGTATCCTATGTAATGCAGCGACAGCATCTGGCTTGAGTGTAGCATATTTCTCAAACTCTGTGGCTCTGGTCTCATGGAGAACTGAAAACAAATTATAGGAAGACAGTGACCAACATGGATTGGATTGAGGCTGTGCTCAGTGAATAGTGACAGCAAAGCCTTCGTTTCAAAGTGGTCACTCTGTCGCTTCCTGCAAGAGTTAAATTTCACCAGTAACTCAGCTTCACATCCCGATGCCTTAGTGAACTTAAGCAACCAAAAGAAAACAATCATTCCTATCCTGACTGGGCAGCACTGTGCCAGCTTGGAATAATCAATAAAGGGATTGCCACTTTAATGAGTCAGGAAACACTTTTCCGATGAGTAGCGGGATTCTGGAATTCTCTCCCACAGAAAACTTCAAAATCGAGATTGATAGATTTGTTTTAGGCAAGGCTATTGGTGCAGAACCAAGGTGGTTAACTGGAGTTAACGTGAGCCATGATCTAATTGAATGTCAGAATAGGCTCAAGGAGCTGAGTGGCCTACTTCTGTTCCAATGTTCCTTGTGACAAATCAAGGACAAAGCAAGGTTGAAAAGTGCAGGAGAGATGACAGGACACACTTCCTGCAAAAGAACAGATTCCCTCCTGTGGAACATATTTTCTCCGAAAGCCTCTCTGATTTAGTGAGTTTAATATAAAAATGCTTATTTCATTGTTAAACGTTTTGAAGATATTAAATAACCTGAGTGACCTTAGGAAGTACTTTTAGCCTCTTATTCCAGGACTACAACCATTCAGCAAAACTGATTCACTTTAATTCTCCATGTTGTTAACAAATATTTATTTACTCTGGAAAGGGTCCTGCCCACTGACTATTTAATGGAAGAGTTTGCTGATAACTGTGCCACTACCTGGCATACTGAACACGTAGTGAACATACGAAGCTAGATAATGGCTTCGGCCCAACGAGTCTTTCTTCATCTCCTCACTATTATGTAGCCGATCCACAATTATTATCAGCGCTTCAAAAATTTCCTTGCTGACAAGAGCTGTGAGTAGAAGAAACAAAAATAACAGTAAAGTGGACAATTAATAATGATTGGATTATTGTTGCAGTATTAAAGCATCAGCTTCATTGAGACCAATACCCATCTCACCCAACCAGAGCACCCAACTCAACTAGCACCTGCTCGCCCAGCACAACACCCAGCTCAGCATCCAGCACCCAGCTCACCCATCACAACTCACATAACCTCGATGCAATTTAACGAACCCCAATACCCAAACCTGCCATCTAACTAAATACCCAGCATAGTACCCATCTCACCCAACCCAAAACTTGACCACCTCCAACACACAACACACATTTTTCTAATGCCGGCTTTAAATATACTTTTCACTAATTTAAATTTCTTCCTGGCATTACTTCAAAAGCTGAAATTCCTCTTAAAGGAAATGAGCTTTGAGAAAAGGTTAGAAAGGTTAAGACCGAACCGTGACAAGCAATATAAAATTTTCAATGGGAAGCCAAAAATATTACTTTGAAATGAAGTCATGAAATTTCTTTTCACAGAAAGTCATCAATCTATGGAGGCCTGTAGAATGGAGTGACAATATAGACCCAGAATCGGCCGAGTGACAAGAAGCCACTCTTGAAAAGAGGGTGGTTGTGAGCTGATGTTTTCAGCCTAGATGGTGGTTTACAGGTGTTCTCCAAAGCTCAGTTTCAGGTCCATTACTCTTTTAATATTTTAGAATTGTAAGGAGCAGCATTATGCAGTTTGCAGAAGATATAGACTTTGGGATGACATAGGCACGATCATTTAATGTACAGAACTAGCTTAATGCAGAGAGGCAATGCCCTTTGCGAGGACAAATAATGGAAAGACAGTATCCTTTATTTTTTTATGGGATGTGTGCATTGCTGGCTAGGCAAGCATGTGTGCCCATTCCTAGTGGCCTTTGAACTGAGTGGCTTGTAGGCCATTTCAAATGGCAGTTAAGGGTCAACCACATTGCTGTGATTTGGAGTCACATGTTGGCCAGACCAGGTAAGGATGGCAGATTTCCTTCCCTAAAGGACATCAGCGAATCAGATGATAATTTCATGATCACCATTTCCGAGGCAAAATTTTCAATTCCAGATTTATGAATTGAACACTAGCTGCTGTGGTGGGATTTGGACCCTTTTCGCCAGAGCATTTGCCTGGGTCTCTGGATCACTAGCCCAGTGATATTACTACTATGCCACCATCTCCTCCAAACATAGTAGCCTGATTTTGAAAAGTGTAGAAGAAGAGAGACTTTTAGTGTACATTAAAGGTGGGAGGGCAATCCGATAAGGTGGTTGAGAAAACAGATGGGCCTGAAATTTGCGCTTGTCGGGCATGCACGATCAGCAGACCCGGAAGTGGTCAGGAAATGGGCCCCCGACAACAATTTCAGTCTGGCTGGACAATTAACGGCCAGCCAGCGTGAAACGCGTGCTGAAAAGCTCAGCGCTGCTGGGGTGGAGGCAGGAAGAGGGTGAGCGCCGACGTCACCACGGGCATGGGTGAGCGCTTCCACTGAGCTCCCCGAAGGCAAACAGGTGCCGCAGGGAGCTGCAGAACCCCAAATAATAAAAGAAAGCACAAATATGCTGCAAAAAATGTCCATGCAGCACAATCAAGAACTTAAAAGCATACCACATAAAAATGCTGTCCCCAGATATTTATTTTTATTTTATATCCTAATGGAGGTTTCATCTTACCCTTGGATGAGGTTTCATCAAAAAATGTAAAGGCCGCCTGGCCAACTGGTCTGTCCGCCAACCACAACATTGGACGGGCCACCAAAAATCGCTTACAATTGCATCGTTAACAGGCTTATCACCCACTTAATTGTCGGTGGGTGCTCTTCCGACTGCCAGGTGCGCCCACCTTGCAAAATATTGACAGAGTGCTCGGTGATGTTGGAATGCTCACCCAGTATCATCTCACACAATTTAACACCCTGTCAGATTGGGCGCGTACCACCCGCAGAACATCAAACTCTGCCCCATGGATTACATGGGTTTATAAATAGAGGCATAGAATATAAAAGCAATGAGTTCATCCTATAACTTTCAAATCACTAGTTAGACATTATTAATTGGAATAATGTTGACAACCCAGGGCACTGAACTTAAAAAAAGTTGTAAAGGCTTAGAAAGGGTACAGAGGAGCTTCACTTTCACAGAATTTTAATGGCAAGAAGGCAGCCTGCTTGATTGGCACCACATCCACAAACATTCATTCCCTCCACCACCGACGCACAGTAGTAACTGTGTGTACCATCTGCAAGATGCACTGCAGGAATTCACCAAGGCTTCTTCAAAAGCACCTTCCAATACCCGTAACCAGTACTATCTGCAAGGACAAGGCCAACAGATAGATGGGAACACCATCAACTGGAAGTTCCCCTTCAAGTCACTCACCATCCTGACTTGGAAATATATTACCGTTCCTTTACTGTCGCTGAGTCAAAATCCTGGAACTCCCTCCCTAACTGCATTGTGGGTGTACTTATACTACATGGACTGAAGCAGTTCAAGAAGGCAGCTCACAACCATCTTCTCAAGGGCAACTAGGGATAGGCAACAAATGCTGGCCCAGCCAGTGAAGACCACATCCCATGAATGAATAGTAAAAAAAAAAGCCATTCAGCCCATCATGTCTGCACTAGCTCTGCAAATGAGCATTATGACCTAGTGCCATTGCTTTGCCTTTTCCCCGTACCCCTGCACATTGTTTCTATTCAAATAATCATCTAATGCTCTCTTGAACACCTCGATTGAACCTGCCTCCATCACACTTCCAGCAGTGCATTCCAGGCCTGAGCTACGAGTTGTGTGAAAAAAATTCTCACATCACACCTACTTCTTTTGCAAATCACTTTAAATCTGTGCCCTCTCATTCTTGATTCTTTTACCAGCAGGAAATAGCTTCTCCCTATCTACTCTGTCCAGCCCCCTCATGAATTCGAACATCTGTGTCAAATCTCCTCTTAACCTCCTTCTCTCCAAGGAGAACAGGCCCAACCTCTCCAATCTATCTTCGCAACTGAAGTTTCTCATCCCTGGAGCCATTCTTGTAAACCTCTTCTGCACTCTCTGCAACATGTTCACATCCTTTCTATAATATGGTGCCTAGAACTGTACACAATATTCCCGTTGAGGTCTAACCAGTCTCTTATATAAATTCAGCATAACTTCCTTGCTCTTGTACTCTATGACCCTATTAATAAACCCCTGGATACTATATGCTTTTTTAACTGCTCTCTCCACCTGCCCTGCCACCTTCAATGATCTATGCACACATACATCCAGAGTCTGCTCCTGCACCCGCTTCAAAATTTCACACCTTATTTTATACTGTCTGTCCATGTTTTTCCTACCAAAATGCATCATCTCAGACTTCTCAGCATTGAACTTCATCTGCCAATCTGCCCACACCACCAACTTGTCAATGTACTTTTGAAGTTCTACGCTGTCCTCCTCTCAGTTTACAACACTCCCAAACTTCACATCATCCACAAATTTTGAAGTTGTCCGCTGCACACCAAGATCTAGACTATTAATATATATCAGGAAAAGCAAGAGTCCCAATACCGACCCCTGGGGAACTCCACTACAAGCCTTCCTCCAGTCTAAAAAATATCCATTGGCCATTACTCTCTGCCTCCTATTTTTCAGTCAATTTTGTATCCACATTGCTACTGTCCCTTTTATTCCATGAGCAATAACTTTTCTCACAGATCTGTTGTGTGGCACTGCATCAAATGCCTTTCAAAAGTCCACATACACCACATCAACAGCATTACCCTCATTGACCTTCTCTGTTACATGATTTCCCCTTTAGAAATCCATGCTGGCTCTTCATTATCAACTCATCTTTTTCCATGTGACTAATTCTATCCCGAATAATTGTTTCTAGAATCTTGCCCACCACTGAAGTCAAACTGACTGGTCTGTAATTGCTGGGCTTACACTTACAATCTTTTTTGTACAAGGGTGTAATGTTTGCAATTCTCCAGTCCTCTGGCATCTCCCGAGTCTAAGAAAGACTGAAAAATTATGGCCAGTGCCCCTGCAATTTCTACTCTCACTTTCTTCAATATCCTTGGATGCATCTCATCCGACCCCGGTGCCTTGTCAACTTTAGTACCGACAGTCTATTCAACACTTCCTACAGATCAATTCTGAACCCCTCTAGGGACAGTTTCCTCATCTGTCACCATGGCCTGGATAGCATCTACCTCGTTGGTAAAGACGGATGCAAAATATTAATTTAAAATCGCAGCCAGGCCCCTTCAGGCATGTGTAAATTCCCATTAGATCCCTAATCGGCCCTACTCCTCCTTTTACCACGCTTTTATTATTTATCTGCCTTAAGAAGACTTTGGGATTCCTCTTTATGTTGGCTATCAGTCTTTTCTCAGAATCGCTCTTCGCTTCTTTAATATCCTTTTTCACCTCCCCTCTGAACCCTCTGTATCCCTCTTGGTTCTCAGTTATATTTTCTACCTGACACTTGTCGTAAGCACACTTTTTCTTTTTTATCTTAATTCCTATTGCCTTTTTCATCCATCTGGATTTGTTGCCCTAGGATGGTACCAGGAATGAGGAACTTCACCTATGAAGAAAGACTGGAAAAGTTTGGATTGTTTTCTTTGGAACAGAGAAGATTAGGATGTGACCTAATAGAGATTTTCAATATAAGGATAACTTCTGATAGAATTTCAGAGAAAAACCATTCCCCCAGGTGAGTGGGTCAATAAGCAGAGGTCATAGATTTAAAATCATTGGTTGAAGATCCAGAGGAGAGATGAGAAGAAATCTTTTCAATGACAGCAGCTGGGACATTCTATGTCAGTGGAAGCTGATTCCAGAAATAATTTTAGAGAGTTGGACTGTACTTGAGGATGAGGAACTTATAAACAAAAAAGCAGGGGTGTAGGATTGAACATGACTACTCTTTCAAAAGGTCCAGCACAGACATGATAGGCCTCTACATCGAGAGACTTATCTTCAGTGACTTCAACCTTCATCCCAACTCATCATGCTCTCTCACCCGAGTTCATGGCCCTCCTATCCTCCCTCGATATAAACTCCTCTACACACATTCACAGTCATATCCTTGTTCTCGTGTGACCTCCCTATTCTCGTTTCAATCACAGATAAGGCCTTCTCTGATCACTCCCTTCTATCCCTTTCCATCCCATCCCCCTTCCAGCCCTACTTCTGTGCCTGCACCTAGAAATAAAATTCTCCCCCAAATCACTTATAACTCAACTTTCAATTCCCTGCTATGGCCCTCATCCCAGCACTCAAGCTGTGCCCAATCAGGGGAGCTGGCATTGGGTTGCCGGGGGCAGGGGGGTTACTGAACCCGCTGTAGGCTCTCTCTCCTGTGGCCCCACCCACCTTGCAACCCCCTATTTTGCCATCCTCTGTCCTGACTTCTCTTGTGTCTTGATATATTTTCAGCTTTTGCTTTGATATTTCTGAAATCTCAAATCTTTGAAATGGGTAAAGACAGAACTGACTGATATCCCAACAGAGGGCACTAAGTACTCAAATCGCACCAACTTCAGAACAGCCTCATTAGGGGTTTGATTTAACACCAGGCACCCAAACCAATGCAGACCATGGGTTTCAGAATCTTCACAGTAACACCAACAGCAATCACCAACATTTCGCATCATTGTAACACTCTTATTCATTCCTGTAAGCATCGTTCACATACTCTCCCCTTCAAAAAACAGATTGCCATTCATGTTGCAGACAACCCTTTGCTCTGCATTGTATACACTTACATATGATTGTCATGTGTTACATTGGGTAATTTTTTTTACTAGGTTAAACTTATTAACTGAAAAACACCTGATAATCAACAGATTTTCCTACCTCTTAAGTGTTGCTTCTCGCTCACTGTTAAATCCGTGTATTTATTACAGGTAATTGACAATCAGGTGACATGTTAAACATCAGGAGAGAGTGAGACCGTCTGACTGTTACAGCAACATCCCCGGTCTCTCCTCATTTACACTGATCTCTCCCTACACTCACCCCAGTCAAGACTCTACAGTAAGGGAGAGAGGTGAAGGAGGGAGGAACATAGCAGAGGGGCGGGAAGTAGAGGGGAAAGAGTAGGGACACAGGACAGGGGAGGAAAAATAGAGCAGAAGAGCCGGAGAGTAGAATGGGAGAGAAGAGAAATTGGAAAAAAGAGAGCAGAAGATAAAGGTATCCTGAAGTGGTTTTGTAAATGAGTAGAGCCAGAATTTGAAGGACTGTTCATCTGTATAGTCCGACTGAAATTTCTTAAAGTGTTAGAAAATTTATCCCGTTGAGTAATGTCACTGCACTGTAAAGCAGAAGAAAGCTGTGCAGAAAGGTATTTAACTAAAAGCACTAACATGCACAATTATTTGGGTATACTGTACCTCCTTCTGCTCCCATCCTGGAGCTCAAGAGCAACAGTGGCAGCAGCTTGTCTAACACCACATTCAGGAATTGGACCAGCTCCTCTAACTGAACCAACTTGAGCATGGAGACAGCCTGGCTCAGTGCCTCAGTCTGATGGGCCAAAGAGTGGTGTTCACCCACAGCTTCACACAATGAGAAGAATCGCTCCAGGTTCCTGTCCTGTAGTAGAGCACAATGTAACTGGCAACCAAGAAATCAGGAGAAGCAGACACAGAACAAGAGAGGGACTTTATCTTCACAGATCTTTTTCTTTAATAACTTTGAACAAGATAAAGAAAAGCTCATAAAACTAAATTATAATACTATTCCTGGTGTCCACAAAATGCTCATAGGAAGAGAACACTAAGTCCCTTAAGCCTGTTCAACCATTAAATCAGATAATACATGACCTGCATCTTAACTGCACCTCTCGGCCTGCGACCCTTAATATCCTTACATCACAAAAACTTATCAATCTCAGTTTTGAAATTTTTACACCACAGCGTGTGACTCCAGTCCCTGTGGTGCCCAAAGGTTATGAAAGGCCTCAGGCCCAATGGGCAGCACATGCTCTTTCTCCTGGGCTACTGTAGTGCAGACAAGACTGCTAAAGGGAAGCGGGAAGTCGTGGTAGCCCCACTCCCCTAGCCCCCAGCTCAATCCTTGACTTATAGATGGCCCCCTTGGTCAGGCCTAAGAGCCAACTCATGAGAAGTCTTCTCCAACTTTCCAGCTTTTCTTCACACTGGGTGATCAAAGATCAGGAGCATCTAAAGGAAGCAATGCCAGAAATTGAGGAGCAGCCTCCTTGAGTAATCAAACAGGTTTGCAACCTTTCATATTCAACATATGTATTACTGCAGTCTCACCCAGAATTATTACTAAAAATCTTTATATAGGGGAATCTTAATGATTTTCATAGAACCACTGAGCCAAGCCCTTAACTGGATGAGACTTTATTAAAACATTTAGCCCTGTAAAGCCCACAAGCTGGGCCAGTAATAAGACACCTACACACTAAAGACTCACACTTCTTCAACGACCTCAGAAAACAATTACATCATTCAACAAGCTCAACAAACGATGACATCACTCTGAGTTCAGAACATGATGACACCACATTGTGCTCAGGTTAGTCAGAGAGCTCAGAATATGATGACATTGCTCAACAAGCCAGAACAGGGGATCACTTAGGGAGCTCGCAATATGATGGGGCGAGGTCACTTGTTTAGCTCCCCACAGCTCACTCGCAAAATTGAACTGAGACCATGGCCTCATTGCCATGGGAACAGGCAATCAATCAGTCTGTCATCAGAAAATTAAAATTAAGCCTGATGGTGATGGGGCTGAAATCATTCACCTGGATATGCACTGTCGAAACTGGGCGCAGCTCCAGTTTAAAGACTGCTTTCCGATGATCCAACCGCTTCAGCCCAGCCAGCGAGGTCTAAAATAAAGAACAGGGACAGTTATTAGGACAGTTATTTCCAGATTCCCTTCTCCGAATTCTGAAAATGACCGCTGGCCAAGACACTCTACTCCAGCACTGCATAACACTGTTCAGAATCGTACCGTCAGGCACAGAGCAGAGAATGCACAGAATGGCACTGCATGGATGACACTATCGCAGGATCAAACCTTCCATCTCCACATGATGAGTCCAAATTGTCACCAAGCTCAGAATTTTCACAATAAGTTTGCGAGAAAATTCATCATGGTATGAAACTGAAAAAATAAACTGCTGCCATTGTCAAGGCCAGAGGGATCGAGATGCCAGGGTACCAGTTTACCGACTGTCTGGGGAGAGACTGTGAGACAATGCAGTTCTAAAACAAAGGGACAAAATTAATAAAACACAGATGTCAAAATCCTTACAGCATACAAGGATGCCATTCTGCCCATTGAGTCCATGCCAGAAAAAAGCTTTCTTTTTTATGCAAGTCATAATTATGAACCGCATTCATATGTTTTCAATGGTGGCTGATATGAAATGTAAAGTAAGATATCCAACCAATCACTGCACCCATTGACCTTTCAGCTTATGACACCATGCTCATAGCCTGCTCCAAAATAGCAATCGTTGCGTAGAGCTAGAGTAGGGAATAAAATGAATATCTAAATATTAGTCAATAAATTAAACTTTTTGCTAAACATACTTAAGGGGAATTGATATTAATTGATATCAGCTTGAACAATTTGTTTGTGGGTTCATCACCCCTGCCACCAGAAGGCCATTCCCTGAATTGTCAGTCCAAATATCGGTGTGAAAAGTAGCTTTGGATAAATTGTATTAGATGGAGTCTTTCCTCGTGCACACACTGTGCAGGCTGTGGAGAAGCAAACAGTAACTGCTGTCTTGCCACCAAAACACAGCAACACTGAGCAGCAGCAAGGTCAAAGAATCAGCAATACCTACCAATTGTATTTTATGTTTGCCTTTGTTTTGTAGCTTTCCAGTTTCACAGAGCAAGCAAAGAGCATCATGTTTGGCCAAGTCTTCAGTTGTGAATTCCTCACATTCCCAGCAATGCTGGGATGCTGTGAGGAATGCCCTTGGAGAGAGGGAGAGACAGAGTGCCAGAGCAGCGGGGGGGGAGGGGCAGGGGTGGGGGTGCTTGGCGGGGTTGCCGAGTAATGACCTGTGGCATGTGTGAAGTGGAGACGTTTCCTCTGCTGGACGTTGAATGATGACAGGGAATAATGTGATGCCAGTGTGTGGCAATCAACAAAATTCAAGTCATTTTTCAGACAGGAAAACACTGGTCAAAGGTGGGGCGGAGATAAAGGTTGATTTCTCGGCGAGTCATTGGCTATCAGATCAGGCTGGGGGAGTGAGGCAATATTCCATGAGCCTTATTGATTGGTTCTGGGTGTTTTTGTTGCAAAAAGGTCATTGGAGCAAGACACCAGGAGCAGCGCCAAGTGCCCAAGAAAGTAATGATGGAGCTGGACAGAGACATGTAATTACAAGGCAACTTTCAGAGCTTAAGGAAAGGTCACAGGGCAATAGTAATCATGGCTATTTTCAATTAGAAGAAACAGACACAGTGTCAGGGCACTGTAATGTCAGCACCAGCTTCTGAAGTTAAAAAAAATACATACTTAAGAACTGGGTGTGGGGAGTGGGGGGCGGGGGGAGAGATGGATGGGGATAGAGACGGGTTGGGAGCTAGCAAAGGCTACTTTTAACATGCAAAATGTACTAAGCAGTTCAGTGACCTGGGAAGTGGTGGGAGGCCTGGGGAAACAGACAATTGGGCAGCGACTGCTTTGTAAAGCAAGAAGTAAGTCAAGGACTTATAAGTAGAGACAATAATAATGCCCATGACACCCAGCAGCAGTGGTTCTCTTAGAAAAGTTTCAATGGCAGAATTTTCGGGTGGGCACGGCGGGTGGGCCTGGGAGCAGCCGTGCAACAGTCTGCTGCCCACGTTCCGGCCCTGACCACGATTTCACGCTGGCTGGCCAATTAACGGCTAGCGTGAAACGTGTGCTGAAATACTCAGCACTGCCTGGGTGGGGGCGTTGGAGCACAAGTGCTGAAGTGTGCACATGCGTGGGGGTGCGCTTAGTGAAAGCTCCCTGAAGGCACAGAGCAGCCTCAGGTAGCTAAAGGTTTTTAAATTCAAAAATAAAGATTTTAAGTATGAGATAAACATGTCCCCACACGTGATTCTGTCACATGAATAGAGACATGTAAAAAAGGAAGTTGAAAAATTTTCACTGGTTTTTGGAAGCATTGGAAACTCATGCCACCTGTGGATGAGGTTTCATTAAAAATACAAAAGCTGCCTGGCCTATTCGTCCGCCCGCCAACCAATGTCATGGCACATTGTTTCACTCCCGTTTGGGTCGGCTGTGTACCCACCCACAGAATGAAAAGTTCTGCCCTATGCGTTTAAAGCTTTTACTGAGTGGGGCTGTAGCCCTAACCTTCCATTCTCCTTAATAGGTGACTCCCTAACTGCTCTCATCCCTAGTCTTCCATCCCCTTCCTCTGCCTCCTCCCCATCCCCATTTACCCTATCTGTTTCCTTGCACTGAACTAGGTAAATATCAGGGGTAGCAGGCACAAAGTCAGGGAGGGCTGTTGGTAACTGGCCTGACATAGTAAGCTCAGGGCCCACCCATGGCTACTTTATTGATCTATTGGAGGACACAGGGGCCAGGCAGGTAGACTCTGTGCAGAACAGGTCTGAGGCCCAACTAACCATTGAATGGCAGTGAAAAGTCAAGGGACAAGCAGCATAAGAAAGTTTTGACAAAGTTTTCTGAGCCAAACATTTAAGTAATACTTAGATTTGAGAGCAGGGCTTGGATTTTAAGTTTAAATAACGTCTTAAATTCCAGGTCAAACAGTCGCTTTATGGTGGGCTCTGAAGAAGAGTCATACAGACTCGACACATCAACTCTGTTTCTCTCTCCACAGATGCTGTCAGGCCTGCTGAGTTTTTCCAGCATTTTCTGTTTTTGTTTCAGATTTGCAGCATCGGTAGCATTTTGCTTTTATCGCAGTATGGTAGGGCCTGAATACCAGGTATAAACAACAATGCAGACCTGGGATGTTATTTCAAGCAGAACCTAACAAGCCAGTGCAGGACACCAGAATCCTGAAATGTTACAGAAGCAAGAAATGACTTTAAAAATAAAATATGGGTGGAGATCCAAATAGAAGCACAGGTTTTGCACAGTGGAGTGCAAAATATTTGAAAAACAACATAAGCAGGAGAGCTTACACAAGAGAAAAAGCTGTAGAAACCTAATCAAATAATACAAATTTACAATGCCACACATACAGTTGAAAAAATGCAGTAAACCATTAAAATCACTTCATTCATTTTTGCAAGCAGCAATGAGGTTCAGAGCTTGAAGCAATGGAAGTTGGGAGATGTAGCTTAGAGCTACCATGTGTTTGGAGAACGAAAAGTTTGATGACGAGTATGCATAATTTAATTTACTTTTAATTATTAGCAGGCATTAGAAATAGATGTGATAACATGAGGTGTTCACAATCAGAAACCTTTGAATATGACATATGGATATAGTGGATCTCTCTTAACAATACAGGACACCCTTATTCAGCTTCCCAAAATCCAGAAAGACCCGAAAATTGGTTATGTGCGAAGTTGGTGCCCTGTGAAGGAATTTGAATAAAACCCTTTATTCTTTATTCTTCACACTTTATTTTATGTATTATAAGTACATGCCAAAATCTGTAAAATCCCTAAATCGTCATGACACATGCCCTGTCCCGAGCTTCCTGAAAAGAGGGTCCAGTACCTGTATTCCTCCTATATTGCATTATTTGTAAATTCACAAGCATTATTCCATGTAACAATGCATTATTCTGCTGCTTAGTTGAAGCTATGTTTCTCTAAGGGTGATTCAAATGCTTTTAGGTAAACACTGGTTGATGTCAGTGCTCAGGGTGCCCAGCTCCATAACATTTTCAGCTGATGAGGGAATCTCTATGGACTTTCCAATGAATGGTTCTCTCTCTGGATTTTTTTTAACAAGTATGAACTAGTGATTTGCATATGTAGCAGCTGAAGTGTGACAGCTAAAGTGTGATGAACAGACTTGCATTGGATGATGCATTGTTATATTAATATTAATAGATACTTAGTCGCTGTGTACTTACAGAGGCTGCTGAATAAAGAATGGGAAGTTTATCCAAACAAACAGGTAGCTCAAAGGTTCCACAGCGCAGCTGTCCATTATCCAAGATTGACAACCACTGTTGCAAATTAAAAAGACGGACAATTAACACTATTTAATGACTCAGTAACATAAGATCTCTCTGTTGCCCATTACTGTGCTACAAATGGGAAAATATAATGCAGAATGTCAAGTCCTTGTTGTATAAGGAGCAGTTTGTTCAGTCAATAATCAGACCGTTGGAAGTTTGCAATCACCACCGCTGATCACAATCAGAAACAAAATCAAAAATTCAAATATCTCGAACACCCTGCATTGAAATGGTTTCAAATGGCATGTGTTGTACACACATCTGATCTATTAACTATTTCTCTTCACCATGTGACATTTTCCCCTGTTTGATATTGGGTTGTCCAAATCAGCATCCTCCAATCTGGCCCACAACCTCCATCCACACACACAGTCTAAGTCCTGGGTCCCTGCTTGCCAACGTGCCAGCTCTGGCAAAAGAACACACCCTCACCCACTTCACAACATAGATTCAGTCTGGCACTCACTCCACTCATACATAAAGACATAAGTAGCAGGAGCAGCAGTAAGACATACAGCTCCTCAAGCCTACTCTGCCATTCAATAAGATCATGGCTGAACTTCTACATTAACTCACCTTTTCCGCATTATCCCCACATCCCTCAATTCTCCTAGTATCTAAAATTCTAACAATCTCATTCCTGATTAAATAATGCATTATGCTCAATGCCTGAGCATCTACAGCCATCTGGGTTAGAGAACTCCAAAGATTCACAACCCTTTGAATGAAGAAATTTTACCTCATCTCAGTCCTAAATGGCCAACCTCTTTTCCTGTGACTATGACCCCTGGTTCTACACTCCCAAGCCAGGGGAAAACAGCCTCTTGGTATTTATCTTGTCAAGTCATCTATACATTTCAATGAGATCACCTCCAATTCTTCTCAACTCCAGTGAATAAAGACCCTTTCTACTTGATCTCTCCTCAGTACAGCCCTCTCATCCCAGAAACAACTAACATTTTGCTTTTGCGTTTAAAGGTTGGCATTCACTGGAATCCTGACTGCTGAAAATAGCAGGGATTTGGCACTGGGAAAGCAATCTCCTCAGAATTAAAAAATATAATTTTAAAAATGTGACACCAAAAATGCAGGAAACAAATAACAAAGCTTACATCAGCGTTTGCAAACATGCTGGTTTGATTCAATTTATTTAATTATTTTGCATTGCTTGTTGCCATTCAAGCTGAATTCCTAACTCTAATTATTTTCTGGAATTCTGTTTTCAATTTCCAGAAGCAAGATTCTAATTGCAAGCCACCATGTAGCTGTAAATTACTGAGGGGACCGAATAGGGTGGAGCGCAATTAAAAGTCAGGCCAGTGTATAATAGACTGAGGAGGCAGATGGGGGTCTTCACAACTGAAGAGGAGTGTTGTTCTGCAAATTATTTTAAATTTAGAAGCAATTGACCCTGCTGCCCAGTGTTAATCCTGACAGGAAGGAGACATCATCCTGATACATCTAATGCTGATACCTCTATTTATTGCCAACATTTATTTTCAGTACCCCTTTCATCCTTAGATGAAAGGGAGGTCTTTATAGAGCTTTACAGAACGGAAAGAGGCCCTTCGGCCCATCATGTCCAGCGCCTGTCATCAAGCCCCTATCTACTCATAGAGACATAAAGTTTGACAGCACAGATAGAAAGCAGAAATTTAATAATGCATCTTGCTGTGCTCTCTATATCATATTAAGCACTCTGCTTACAGCACTAGCAGCTCCAGAATTAAAACAAGAGCCATATAAAGCTCAAATCACAATTCAAATAAAGTTCAGAATGAGGAAGGTGTCAAATAATCCCTGGGAGCAACTGCCTCATCATCCCAGAATCCGAATCAAAGCAAATTCAGCATTCACCACTTCCTTCATTAACAGTATAATAGTTTGGTTTTAAATTACTGCTGCCTGGAAACACTGGGGCAGCCAAGTGCCTGCACAGATGCAGAGTGACCCCCACACTGGGTGCACAGTGGCACACCCACCCCCTGTACTGGGAGCTGTGATTACACCCCCCACCCCTGAACTAGGTGCACAGTGAGTGCCTCCCCAAACACTGGATGCACTGTGGCCCGCCCCCCGGGCAGCAAGAGACTGGCACAGAAAATGTTTGACTTTCTTCTATTGAAATAAATGGAAGGGAAATCAGTTGAGCTTTTCTAACTGTGTGCGTCGTCCACCACTAGATCCTATTCTCTGTGATCCGCTCATATCATGATTAACGTCCACAGGGTAAAGATGGAAATCTACCCCAGTGAGTTAAATGAGGGCAAAAAGTTTTGATTCTCACAAGTTAGGCCTTATCTTATTTCTAATCCGATTAGGTTTGATTTGTATTGAGCACATTATGGGTATATTTCACAAGGAAGTTAAAAACCCTTGCTTCCTCCCTGGAATGGTTGACGGAGACACCCCCAGCTGGGCATGATCTTTAATGGCTCTCACAAGATCTATCTGGGCCACTCTCCCGGATGTGGTGTTGACAGCATCCCTTAGCAACCGTGAGCTCCCTAACAGTGGAGGATGTGCAGCAGGTGGTGCAGCTCCCAGGTAAAAGCGCCCAGTGAGGGGGCCCGGGAGAAACAGCTCGGTCCTACAATGGAGTGAGGCCCAATCACACAGACTATCATATCTCCTCAGGATGAAATACAGTATTATTGGGAACTGCTCATTGCTTCCCGGTTTTGACTTTTGACAACCTGGTCACCCTAGGGCTAAGGCCTGCTGTAGCACTCATGCTGCCATTGTTAATTCGGCTCTTGCCAGGCACAGAGTCTGGCGCCTACCTGGGCTGTACGGCTTCAGTACCACGTTGAATGGTGATTTACCCGCTGCACAACAGGGAGGAACAATTCATTGAACACTCATTGACGGCATAGGGACTCACACTGTAACCCAGCAGAACTTCAGGGCTGTCCTGGCACTGCTTGGGCTGGCAGTTAATGTGGTAAAAGGTGAAAAGCAGGTGATGGTCTTCTGTGAGGCCAGATGGCAGCTTAATCTTCACTTCCTCATAGAAAAAAGGAGACCTGCCAAAGCAGTTAAAAGCAAATCAGCGAAGAAACCAATGTTATCAAATCAATCAATGACAAAAGGAGAAAGGTGCAGGGCTATGGGGAGAGGGCACGGGAGTAGGACTTATTAGATAGCTCTCAAAGAGCCAGCACAGGTTTGGCGGGCTTATGGCCTCTTACAGTATTGTTTGATTCTATGATTTTTTATATACTGTACCACAGAGCAGGCCACTTTGGAACCATTGTAATGGTGGAATATCGAGGTTGTGACTGCTCATGGTGAGATCAGATGCATCAACAGAGTCACTTAGCGGCTTATTTAATACAGTGGCCAGGTCAAATAAAATAAATGGGGAGAGAGTTTATTTGTTAACTCTGTTGGGAATAGCAGTCCCATGCCAATGACATTGCTACAGAGGTCAAGAAGATTTCTGGGCTGATCTTAGCATTCCTGAATTATGGAATGAAAATCATCCAGGAATCTTGCTCCCGAACAGTATCCAATAATCCCAGTTGGAAAAGCTTTGAGGTCAGGTGAGGACAGGCTTGGTCATGATTTCCTACATTAATTTATAAACAAAGGGCCACAGACTGGATAGGCACAAACAGTGCAGAGAGTGCGTACTGACACAGTGCAGGGACACCAAGAGTTTACAGACACAGCTTAGGGACACGGCGAGTGTGCGGAAAGAGTGCAGGGGCACGGCGAGTGTGCGGAAAGAGTGCAGGGGCACGGCGAGTGTGCGGAAAGAGTGCAGGGGCACGGCGAGTGTGCGGAAAGAGTGCAGGGGCACGGCGAGTGTGCGGAAAGAGTGCAGGGGCACGGCGAGTGTGCGGAAAGAGTGCAGGGGCACGGCGAGTGTGCGGAAAGAGTGCAGGGGCACGGCGAGTGTGCGGAAAGAGTGCAGGGGCACGGCGAGTGTGCGGAAAGAGTGCAGGGGCACGGCGAGTGTGCGGAAAGAGTGCAGGGGCACGGCGAGTGTGCGGAAAGAGTGCAGGGGCACGGCGAGTGTGCGGAAAGAGTGCAGGGGCACGGTGAGTGTACAGAAAGAGTGCAAGGACACAGACAGCATATAGACACAGTGCAGGGATACAGACAGCATACAGACACATTCAGGGACAGAGAGAGCGTACATGGTGCAACGTACAAACACAATGAGGGACACAGAGTGTACAGACAAAAATGCAAACATAATCCATGTTGGAAAGATATTCCTGAGAAGAGTGACATTCTGCCATTTATTACAAAGTTAGTTTAGGTTACTTGGCAGGCCGTAAGTATGCAGTAAAAAATCTGCATTCTCCCCCTCCCAATCCTATCAATTTAAATTCTTTTGGGTGGTATCAAATATTTTCTCCTCAGCAACCAATTACACCCAGTTATTGGGAACCCATGTGCAATGGGGAGGAGTTATATTAGTGTCTGGTCTCCCAAGTTTCCCTCACGGAAAACTCATGTCCAGTCATCAGAGAGTCTGGATTCAATCAGCTCCTTACTTAGGGAGACTGATCTCGAATCCAGTGAGCTCATCCTCACAGTGCCAGTGGAAGGCCAGCTATTTCTGAACTCTGACCAACTTTGACCAATGTGCCAACAGTAGCCGGGCTGCAAGTCCCAAGTCCCAAAGCTTAATCCACGTATAGGAAAGAGAATTCCATCTTTTCAATCGAGACTGAACTCAAACCCACTGTCGTACCCAGTGCTCCCACTCAGTACAGAACCTACCTGCTGTGATAGGCCACGGGTGTATATGATTCATTCACATATTCAGGATGTCCAGATTTTCCAAAAATGACCTGCAAGAAATAAATTATTAATCACATCAGCTGCAGCTCTGAATCATGCAATAGAATCGACAATTGAAGCAACCAAACTGACTCCAATCATCAGAAACACAGAGGCTGCGAGGGCACAAGCAAGGCTAAGATGCAGTGTGATGGGTAAGTCACAGGCCTCACTGAATGACTTGGAATGGTGACTGCAGGGATTCATTAACTGTTCCCAGCCTGTGCAACTCCACAGCATCTGCTCTAAGAGGAAGAAAACCAGTGTCACTGCTGGAGGTCATAGCACAGGCGAGGAGCAACACACATACACACAAAAACAGGAAGGGTCCGCACTGTGGGAGAGGGGCTCACACTGACAGGGGAGAAGCGACATACAGTGGCAGGGTGGGATCCTTACCAGGAGAGGTGGGTGAGAGGGGTCACACTATTTTAGGGGGGTGCAGGTGCAGAGGAACTCACCTTGCTCAGGCTTGGGGCTCAACACTAGGAGGAGGGTGTCACACTGGGAGGAGGGGGTCACGCTGAGGAGAGGGAGGTCACACTGAGGATGGGGGGGGTCACACTGAGGATGGGGGGGGTCACACTGAGGATGGGGGGGGTCACACTGAGGATGGGGGGGGGTCACACTGAGGATGAGGGGGGGGTCACACTGAGGATGGGGGGGGTCACACTGAGGATGGGGGGGGGTCACACTGAGGATGGGGGGGGGGGTCACACCGAGGATGGGGGGGGGGGTCACACCGAGGATGGGGGGGGGGGGGTCACACTGAGGATGGGGGGGGGTTCACACTGAGGATGGGGGGGGGTTCACACTGAGGATGGGGGGGTGGTCACACTGAGGATAGGGAGTCATACAGGGAGACTTGCTGTGGGGAGGGGCTCAGACACTGGGGAGAGATTGTTGAACATTCCCAAGCTATTGCATCTCTGTAGACATGAAGGGTGTTCATCACCTTACTTACATCAGCAATTGAAATACCCCCTGTGCCTGATACCATCACCCACATTATCCTACAACTCCAGACTACCCAGTGCCTCCATATGGTATATAATTATTAGGTGGCACCATTTTATGCCCAGCTCCTGACATATGCGTCTCACCGGCAGGGCACCGCTGGTATTGTCACTGCCCATGAACTGGATTTTCACAGTGATGTTCCGCGCTGATCCCTGTCGGTTTGTGAAATTCAGGAATTGAGGGTAAACATAGAGGAGATTTCTGAAAACAAAACAGAAAGCAACATCATTTGATTCATCATTCATCAGTTTTTACCACCAAAGTATCCCACCTTAACATAGGTTTGAGGGACCACTGGTTCACCTGAAGAATAATCAGTTTCAGCAGTGCGTTGGGTGTAGTTTGAACCATTTGATGAACCCTTTCAAACTCCCTCTCTGCAGCGAGGCTCTGCTGGCCATCTACACACAGGGGTTTACACAGAGCAATTTTCCTGCATTTCTGTATTAATAATTGTTGGTGAGCAATGTGTGCACAATAGACTCTAGCTCCTGTATTGCAAACTACTTTGAAAATTTCTATCACCCTTTGAGTCGTTGGGAGCTTATTGTCCAAAAAAAGAGAGAGATAGATAATGATACAGTATGTGCATGATCTATGCTCCAATCTCCTATGCAGGATATGCGTGGGCTCTGTTCCAACCTCTTGTACAATACACACACAGCCTCAGCTTTGATCCTCTCATATAGTCCATCCAGCCAATCTTCCAGTACAGCACATGTGTGAGAAACATTCTAGGTCCTGCTAAAATACACATACAAGCCCCGCTTCTTCTACGTTTCTGGTCGCCCTACAGTACAGATGTGAACTCTGATTCTGGGCCCCCTACAGCGGTTTTTAAAAATTCATTTACGGGATGTGGGCTTCACTGGCTGGGCCAGCATTTATTGCCCATCCCTACTTGCCCTTGACAAGGTAGTGGTGAGCTGCCTTCTTGAACCGCTGCAGTCCAGTGCTGTTAGGAAGGGGGTTCAAGGATTTTGACCCAGCAACAGTGAAGGAACAGCGATATATTTCCAAGTCAGGACAGTGAGTGACTTGGAGGGGGAGCTTCCAGTTGGTGGAGTTCCCATCTATTTGCTGTCCTTGTCCTTCTAGATGGTAGTGGTCGTGGGTTTGGAGGTGCTGTCTAAGGAGCCTTGGTGAATTCCTGCAGTGCATCTTGTAGATGGTACACACTGCTGCTACTGTGCATCAGTGGTGGAGGGAGTGAATGCTCGTGGAAGGGGTGCTAATCAACTGGGCTGCTTTGTCCTGGATGGTGTCAAGCTTCTTGAGTGTTGTGGAAGCTGCACTCATCCAGGCAAGTGGGGAGTATTCCATCACGCTCCTGACTTGTGCCTTGTAGATGGTGGACAGGCTTTGGGGAATCAGGAGATGAGCTACTCATCATAGGATTCCTAGTCCCTTACCTGCTCTTGTAGCCATAGTATTTATGTAGCAAGTCCAGTTCAGTTTCTGGTCAATGGTAACCCCCAGGATGGTGATAGTGGGGGATTCAGTGATGCTAATGCCATTGAATGTCAAGGGGCAATGATTAGGTTCTCCCTTGTTGGAGATGGTCATTTGCGTCACATAATTGCCAAGCAATGTTACTTGCCACTTGTCAACCCAAGCCTGGATATTGTCCAGGCCTTGCTGCATTTGAACATGGACTGCTTTAGTATCTGAGGAGTCATGAAATGTACTGAAGATTATGCAATCATCAGCAATAATCCCTACTTCTGGTCTTATGATGGAAGGAAGGTCGTTGATGAAGCAGCTGAAGATGGCTGTGCCGAGAACGCTACCCTGAAGAACTCCTGCAGTGATATCCTGGAGCTGTGAAGACTGGTCTCAAACAACCACAACCATCTTCCTTTGTGCTAGGTATGAATCCAACCAGCAGAGAGTTATCCCCCGATTCCAATTAACTCCAGTTTTGCTAAGGCTCTTTGATGCCACACTCAATCAAATGTGGCCTCGATGTTAAGGCAGTCCTCTCACCTCACCTCAGGAGTTCAGCTCTTTTCTCCATGTTTGAACCAAAGCTGTAACGAGGTCAGGAGCTGAGTGGCCCTGGCAGAACCCAAACTGAGCGTCAGCAAGCAGGTTACTGCTAAGCAAGTGCCACTTGATAGCACTGTAGATGACCTCCTTCCATTACTTTATTGATGATCGAGAGTGGACTGATGGGGTGGTAATTGGCCAGGTTGGATTTGTCCTGCATTTTGTATACAGGACATACCCGGGCAATTTTCTACATAGTCGGATAAATGCCAGTGTTGTAGCTGCACTGGAATAGCTTGGCTAGGGACGCAGCCAGTTCTGGAGCACAAGTCTTCAGTACTATTGCCAGAATATTGTCAGGGCCCATAGTCTTCGCACTATTGAATGTCTTCAGCCATTTCAAAATGTAGAGTGAATCGAATTGGCTGAAGACTGGCATCTGTGATGCCGCGACCTCCGGAGGAGACCGAGATGGATCATCCACTCGGCATTTCTGCTTGAAGACTGTTGCGAATGCTTCAGCCCTATCTTTTTCACGAATGTGCTGGGCTCCCCCATCATTGAGGATGGGTGTATTTGTGGACCCACTTCCTCCAGTGAGTTATTTAATTGTCCACCACCATTCACAACTGAATGTGGCAGGACTGCAGAGCTTAGAACTGATCCATTGGTTGTGGGATCGCTTAGCTCTGTCTATCACTTGATGCTTATGCTGTCTGGTATGCAAGTAGTCCTATGTTATAGCTTCACCAGGTTGACACCTCATTTTCAGGCATGCCTGGTGCTGCTCCTGACATACCCTCCTACGTGCTTCATTGAGCCAGGGTTGATCCCTGGCTTGATGGTAATGGTAGAGTGGGGGATACGCTGGGCCATGAGATTACAGATTGTGTTTGAGTACAATTCTGCAGCTGATGGCCCACAGCGCCTCATGGATGCCCAGTCTTGAGTTGTTAGATTGGTTCAAAACCTATCCCATTTAGCACAGTGGTAGTGCCACACCTTAGACATGACCTTTGCCCCTGACCCCCCCTACAATGCAGACATGACCTCTGCTCTTGGTCCCCCAAAAGTTCACAAATGACTTTAGTTCCAAGTTCCCATTCAGCCCGACAATCTATGTTAGGATTAGGGTTTTGCCCACATGTTGCTTACATACTGAGCTCCTAAACACAACTGCCATCGGAAGATGGCAAGAGACCAGGTACCTCACCTTGACCCAGTCCATGCATCTCTTGTTTTATTCTTTCTTGGGATGTGGGTGTTGCTGGTTAGGCCAGCATTTATTGCCTATGCTTAATTGCCCTTCAGAAGGTGGTGGTGAGCTGCCTTCTTAAACAGCTGCAGTCCATGTGGTGTGGATACACCCACAGTGCTGTTAGGGAGGGAATTCCAGGATTTTGACCCAGCAACAGTGAAGGAACGGCCATATAGTTCCAAGTCAGGATGGTAAGCGGCTTGGAGGGGAACTTGCAGGTGGTGGTGTTCCCAGGTGTCTGCTCCCCTTGTTCTTCTAAGTGGTAGAGGTTGCAAATTTGGAAAGGCTGTTGAAAAGAGCCTTGGTCAGTTGCTGCAGTGCCTCTTGTCCTGTTGGTGGGGCAGGACATATCCAGGGATAGTGATGGAGAAGTCTGTGAAATTGTAAGGTATGATTCAGTGAGTATGACTATGTCAGGCTGTTGCTTGACTAGCCTGTGAGACAGCTCTCCCAATTTTGGCACAAGCCCCCAGATGTTAGTAAGGAGGACTTTGCAGGGTCAACAGGGCTGAGTTTGCTGTTGTTTCTGTTGCCGAGGTCGATGCAGAGTGGTCCGTCCAGTTTAATTCCTTTTAGACTTTGCCAGTCTAACTGAGTTATAACTGAGTGGCTCATGAGCCATTTCAGAGGGCATTTAGGAGTCAACCACCAACTCCAAGCAGCCAATTTCAGTTTGGCACCACAGAGAAATGACTTGTTTCCTATCTTGAAACTCCACAAAAATTAAAACTGAACTGAAAGTTCGTAGTCTCCTGCAATTTAACCCAGAGTTTTCCTCATAATTTTCCTTGAATCAGGCAGCTTCAGCTGCTAAATCAGTGGGATTTGAGATTGTGGTTTCAGTATGGAGTTTTACATTTGCATTTCTGTCACTGGGGATAGCGGCTTGTTTGAATAAAGAATAGAAAGTCAAGAGAGCACTGTGCTCAATAGCCTCTGGAGCTGAGAACTGTAGTCTACATTACATTAGACTACACTACAGTCTTCATTTTCATTAGGAGATCCTCCTGGAGACTTCATAGAATCAGAAAATGGAACAGCACAGGAGGAAACCATTCAGCCCATCATCCTGGGCCAACTCCTTGAAAGAACTATGCAATTAATCCCACTCCCGTGCTCTTTAACCATTGCTCAGCAATTTTCTTGCAGTATTTATCCTATTCTCTTTTGAAAGTTACTCTTTAATCTGCTTCCATCACCCTTTCAGATAATAACAATTCATTGCAATAAAATAAAACATTCTCATCTCCACCTCTGCTGCCAATTATCTTAACTCTGCCTCATCTCGATACCAAGCTTTCTGCCACTGGAAACTGTTTCTCCTTATTTATTTTAAATGGTTCATTACTCCTGACTGTGCCTAGAGCTTAATAGGAATGTTTCCAGCCTCCACTGTTGATTCTTGCCAAATACAGCGATTACGGTGGCTCCTCAGTTAAACGTGGACCTTCATGTTAAAATATACAATTATAAAGAAATCTGCAGCTTTCTAAACTGGGCCTCATACAGCCTCAGCCCATCCTGGAGCTGTCCTGCCAGTGAGAATCCACAACAAATATCACCGTTTCTCCAAGGAAATAGAATAGGTCAGCTTTGATCAGAGATTGAAAATATATTTGAATCGAACTGTAGGTCAGGTGCTGCCTTTATGGCAGATTTCACTGATTGATGGGGTCAGAAACTGGCTTGTTACCGAAAAGCAGGTGGTTAATTTCAGGGAACCAGGGAAGAGTAGTATTAACCACATGGCCCTTGTGGGTCAGTGAATAACATGCTAACAAGCTTCAAAATCTCATGATATTGGCTGCTGATCTTATCAGTGCACAGCACAGGGCAGAGGCTTAAATTAAATGGTTGCCGGATGGTTGTGCATTCAATTTCCACTCAAGGCTTGGTCTCAAAATCTAGGCTGAGACTTCAGTGGAACATTGAGATGGTGCTGCACTGTCAGAGATGCTGTCTTCCAGATGAGCCATTGAACCGAGCTCCCATCTGCCCTCTCAACTGCACTTAAAAGATCCCATGTCTGTATCCAAGAAAGAACATGGGAGTTCTCCCTGGTGTCCTGGACAATATTTATTCCTCAAATAGCGTTACTGAAACAGATGATCTGGACCTTAATTATATGATGTTTAGTGGGATCTTACTGTGCACTAAGTGGCAGCTGCGTCTCCTACAATACAACAGCAACAATACATCAAAAAGTACTTAATTGGCTGTAAAACACTTTGAAATGTCCCAAGGTCATGAAAGGCGCTGTATAAATGCAAGTCTTTCTGTCTCTCACAGGGTCATTACGGCACAGAAAGAAACCATTCAGTCCAGAAAGTTACTGTGGACCTATTTGCCCTAGGAAAGGGAATGGGAAAGGGACATGGGGGGAGGGTGGTTTGGACAAGCTGCTTTTGGGCCTGTTCCCATGGTGCCTGACATTAAATACTCACCAATTCTCCCTCACGCTCACTGTATCCCTAGGTTCTCAGAGCTGAACAACACAACGCACCCGAGACCAGGGAACTCCGTGATTCAGGGAGCAGATCCCTGATTGCTGTTGCGCCCACCTCCTGCTGGGTCACCTCAAGTCAGAGGTTGGAAAGAAAGCGTGGAAAATGTGGTTCACAGTGACTAGAGCAAGAACTAGGACCTGAGCTGCAGCTTATAACTGCACAATCAAACCATCTCAAGGACAATAAGGGATGAGCAACAAAAGCTGGCCTTGCCAGCAACCCTCACATCCCATGAAAGCATTGAAAAAAACTGATCCCATTTCAGTGCAAGTAAATTGAGGCCCGAGCTGGCAAAGGATAACAGTGTGAGTCACGCACAGGTAACAATAAGGCACAGGAGTAACTTCAAACCGTACACTGCAGTAACTGTGACCCAGACAAGGAGAGTAACTATGGTATGCTATTGGAGAGAAACACAGGGGAGTAACTGTCAGTATGTACTTGGTGCATTCACATACACAGTGACACATGGATAAATGCACATTATAATTATTATTATTATGTGCTGCTGAGATTGAAAGGGAACATTATTCAGCATTCGAGGTCTCATTGTGAACATTGGATCAGGCACAGCAGGTGCTTTTTCACCACTTTCCCTGAGTTCACGTTGCTCAGTGTTGGCATTAAACCACAGATCATTAAATAGCAAACTGCCCACAGGAAGCTGCCCCATGTCATTCTGCACCTGTCACTGAACTGGGTCAATGCCCAGAGGCCCACAGCATTTCTGAGATGATAATATTGCTTAACATGGGCCAGTATGTAAAGCAAAACAGGAAAGCAAAGATTGAACTTTGAGCGTTAGTCCTAAATCCTGTCAGACATATCAGTGGCATCAAGAGCATCGTGGCACCTGGATTTAAAATGGGTACTGAGGCCAGCTTAACCTGTGTACCCAAACCCCAAGTCTAAATTCCAATCTCCTCCTCTCAAAGCAGTTGTTCAGAGTAATTTTTGAAACATATCAATTCATCTGAAACAAGTTTCAAAATAGCAATTGACATATTAGAAGCAACCCTCTCCGGGTTATTTGTGTCAAAAACTTACATTTCCTTGTCTGCCTTTCCCCTTCAACCTAATCCCGTAGTCCCAACTAACTAGTTGAACATAAATAGAACAAAAAGCAAAGCCAGTGAGCAGACAGCTTGGCAGTCTTTTTATTGACTTTAATGACACAGATTTAGTCAAGAGTGTGGACACAATAAAAACATTTATCTGCCTGGCCATGAAAGTAGGTCAATGTAAAGTGTGTACATTTGTTTTTCTCTCTATCTCTCTCTCTCTCCAGTTCACAGCTATCACATAAACCCAGGCCAAAAACCACAAAGATTTTAAAGGGCCATTTTCATAAAATAAATTACTGTGGTGAATTTCTGCAGTGCACCCTGTAAGCTGTATATTCTGCAGACATTGTATGCTGATGTTGAGCTCAGTGGCTGGGATACTGGTCAAATGAACTGCTTGTCCTTGAATGATGCTGAAACTTGAGTGCTGCTGTGGCTGCACCCAACCAGATGAGTAGTGAGTATTCCAACATAGACCTTGTAGATGATGGAGAGTTTTGGAGGTGTTAAAGGCTGAACATAACCCTTGCCCTGCTCTGGTAGCCAAGGTTTTGGTACGGCTGGTCCAGTTCAGCTTCTGGTCAACAATGACCCTTTAAGATATTTATGGTGGGGGGATTCAGTGATGGTGGTGCCTTGCAGCTTAGGGAGAAGATGGCCATGTCTGATACTTATGATGGGCAAATGTAACCTATCAGTTGTCATCCCAAACAAGTTTACTAGATCCCACTGTAGGTTGGTATGGATTACTTCATGTTCAGATGATTTGTGAAGTAGTGCACCATGAACAGACCAGACCTTATGATGGACAGAAGCAGTGAAATAAGTACGAGCAAGGACATGTCTCTGAGGATGTAGTGATGTCCTGGGGCTGTGGTATCCATAACCCCAATTATCTTCCATTGCCTTACGTGTGGTACCCTCACCAATCTTCAGTCTTACTAGGGTTTTTAGACATCATACTCAGTCAAAAGCTGCCCTTGACATCAATGACAGCTAATTTCACCTCTCCTCTGACATTCAAGACTAAGCCAAGACTATGAGAAGGTCTAGAACCTCGTGCTGTTGGCAGAAAGCAAGCTGAGAATTTGCCTTTTTCAGGTTTCATGATTCATTCCAGATTTCTGAATATGTTAATTATTTTCTACACTGCCAGGTGTCTGATAGCAATCTGAAGCAGCAAGCCAACCCACAGAAAGGATGCTGACAGGGTCTCAAACAGTCACACAGGCCCTGACAATAATGTACTATCATTGCTCGTAATGAAAATGCACTTAAATGATAAAAGAATTGTCCCAATGAATAAAGGGGTATCAGGTACTGCAACAGGCTGCAATGTGATCCAGGGTTCCCAGCCCAGGCAGAATGGGACAACAGATTCTCACTGATGGTTACTGGCACAGATTCATGACTAACAGGTTTGACTGCGATACTCTGCATAGTCGAATGCCCTGATGACATTCACAGCCAATATTTCAAAAATCTATCTACCTCCTCTTTAAATACTTGCAGTGATTTAGCCTCCACAACTCTCTAGGGTAGAGAATTCCAGACATTCACTACCTTCTGAGAGAAGAAATTCCTTCGCATCTCAGTTTTAAATGAGTGTCCCTTATTCTGTAACTATGTCCCCTGGGTCGAGATAACCACCATTAGTGGAAACATCTTCTCAACATCTACCTTGTTAAGCCCCCTCAGAATCTTTTATGTTTCAATAAGATCACTCCTCATTCTTCTGAACGCTGAATGAATGAATGAATAAAAGCCTAACCTGTTTAGCTGTTCTTGATAAGTCAACCTCTTCATCCCAGGAATCAGCCTAATGAATCTCTTTTGAACGGCCTCCAATGTCAGTGTATCCTTTCTTAAAAACGGGGACCAAAGCTGTACACAGTACTCCAGGTGCGGCCTCACCAACACCCTGTACAGTTGTAACAAGACTTTCCTATTTTTAAACTCCAACCCACTAACCATACAAGCCAAAATTCAATTTGCCTTCTTAACTACTTGCTGCACCTGCATGTTAACTTCTTGTGTTTCATGTGCAAGGACACCCAGATCACTCTGTGCTACACTTTTTGGAGTCTCTCTCCATAAATAATAGTCTGCCTTTTGATTCTTCCTACCAAAGTGCATAACCTCACTACATTAAACTCCATCTGCCAAGTTTTTGCCCACTCACTCAATCTATCAATATCCCCTTGCAGATTCTTTATGTCCTCATCACAACATGCCCTCCCACCTATTTTTGTATCATCAGCAAATTTGGATACATTACATTCTGCCCCCTCCTCCAAGTCATTAATATAGACAGTAAATAAGCTAGGCCTTAGGACTAATCCTTGTGGCACTCCATTTGTTACTTCTTTCCAACCTGAACAATATCCACTAATCCCGACTCTCTGTCTTCTGTGTGTTAACCAATCGTCAATCCATGCTACTACATTTCCCCAAATACCGCGAGCTCCTATCTTGTGCAATAACCTTTTATGTGGCACCTTATTGAATTCCTCCTAGAAATCCAAATACACTACATCTACCGGTTCCCCTTTATCAACTCTGCTTGTTATTTCCTCAAAGAACTCTAGCAAATTTGTCGAGCATGATTTCCTTTTCACAAAACAATGTTGACTCTGTTTGATTGCATTAAGGTTTGCTAAATTTCCTGCTATTTCTTCCTTAATAACAGACTCTAGCACTTTCCAAATGACAGATGTTAGGCTGACTGGCCTATAGTTTCCTGCTTTTTGTCTCCCTCCCTTCTTGAACATGGGTGTCACATTAGCAGTTTTCCAATCCGCTGGAACCTTCCCGGAATCCACTGATACAGGAATATTTCAACCAATGCCTCCACTATCTCTGCAGCCACTTCTAAAACCCTTGGATGCAGGCCATCAGGTCCTGGCAACTTGTCTGCCCTATCGTCCCATTAGTTTGTCAAATTATTTGTCCCTCGTGATAGAGACTGTTACAAGATCTTTCCTTTCATTAGCTTATCTGATATCTTTGGAATGTTTATAGTGTCCTCCACTGTGAAGATAGATGCAAAATATTGGTTTAAATTATCTGCCGTTTCCCTGTTCCCCATTATCAATTCTCCAGTCGCGTCCTCCAAGAGTCCCTCGCTCACTTTAGCCACTCTTTTTTTTAATATACCCATAGAAGCTCTTGCTGTTTGTTTATATATTTCTTGTCAATTTACTTTCATAATCAATTTTCTCCCTCTTTATTCGTTTTTTAGTCATCTACTGCTGGTTCCTAAAAAATTCCCAATCCTCTGGACTACCATTAGTTTTCACTGCTTTGTATGCCTTAGTTTTTGATTGGCTACTCTCCTTGACCACCTTTGTTAACCACGGGTGGCTCGTCCTTCTCATCGGGTCCTTCTTTTTGACCAGGATAAATTTTTGCTGAGCGTTGTGAAATATCTGCTTAAGTGGCTGCCAATGCTCATCCACTGACCTTCCCCTTAGTCTATTTTCCCAGCCTGCTATAGATAACTCTTTCTTCATACCTTTGTAGTTGCCCTTGTTTAAGTTGAGGTTTGAAATTCTACCATGTTGTGATCACTACCCCCTGGAGGATCCTTAACTACAATATCTCTTATTAATCCCACCTCATTACACATTACTAAATCTAAAAAAGCCTGTTCCTGGGTAAGTTCTGCAACGTATTGCTCTAAGAAACAATCCCCAATGCATGCTACAAATTCATCTTCCATGTTACCCCTGCCAATCTGATTTGTCCAGTCAATATGTGTATTAAAATCACCCATGATAATTGTAGCACCCTTCTTACATGCCTCCATTATTTTCCAATTTATACTTTGTCCTGCAGTGAGGCTACTCTTCGGGGGCCTATTGACGACTCCCACCCTTGCTGCTCCTTACTTCCACCCAAACTGATTCCGTATCACAATCTATTGCACCGATATCACTACTCACCACCACACTGACACCTTCCTTTACTAACAAAGCTACCGCAACTCCTTTTCCTTTTTGCCTATTTTTCTGGAACGTTGAATACCCTTGAATATTGAGTTCCCAGTCTTGGTCACCCTGCAACCACGTCTCTATAATAGATATCAAGTCATGGTCATTTATTTCTATTTGTGCTGTCAACTCATCTATCTTGTTATCTGAATGCACGCAGCATTTGTAAAGAGCCTTAAGCTTTGACTTTTTACCATTATTGCTCATTCTGGTTCTGATTTCTGCTGCACTCTTCTGCTTATATTTTCTGCTCCTTCCTGTCACATTTTGATTATTGTTCGCCTCTTCACTATCCTGCACCTCTGCTCTCTCATTTCCTTTTGATTTTTTAAACTTCCCTTCAATTGAACCCTACTCCCAACACCAACACCACCACCACCACCACCACCAACCACCCCCCCCGCCCCAACTAATTAGTTTAAAGTCCTATCTACAATCCTAGTTATACAATTTGCTAGGACACTGGTCCCAGCATGGTTCAAATGAAGCCTGTTCCTCTCTCCTTCCCCAGTACTGGGGTGCTAGTGTGCCATGAATCGGAACCCATTTCTCTCACACCAATCTTTAAGCCACGCATTTACCTCTCTAATCTTATTTACCCTACACCAATTTGCAAGTGGCTCAGGTAGCAATCCGGAGATTATTACCTTTGTAGGTCTGCTTTTTAATTTAGCCCTGAACTGCTCATAGTCCCTCAGCAGAACCTATTTCCTACTCCTACCTATGTTGTTGGTACCTACATGAGCCACAACAACTGGATCTTTCCCTTCCCACTCCAAGTTCCTCTCCAGACCAGAAGAGATGTCCTTAACTTGGCACCAGGTAAGCAACACAGCCTTTGGGACTGTCTGCCCTTGCTGCAGAGAACAGTATCTATTCCCCTAACTATGCTATCCCCTATTACAACTACATTTCTCTTTTCTCCCCGACTTGAATCGCTCTCTGTACCATGGTGCTGTGGTCAGTTCGCTCATTCAAGCAACAGGTAACAACTGAACAGGTAAAACTAAAACATATTGAGACAGAACCAAAAGCATTTTGATGATATTATTTGATATAATATTCTTCAGCAAAGATCAAATCAGGCTCATTATCTCAAACACTGCTACCCTATAACTGAAACTAGCATCAGTTGGCACCATAGCATACAGCACAACCATATATTTCCTACAAAAACGTTATTAAAATCTGTGTTGCAGTAAAAATAGAACATTAAAATAAAATGCTGGATGCACAAGCTTCATTGCTCAGCATCTGAGCAGAGGAAAGATTCTGTATTTTGTGGACTGTGCTCCTAATCAGTACCCACTGGGTTAATAAACACGGCACTAATTAACTAGAGCCACCTCCACAATATGCCCAGATCAAGCAGCATCCCAAAGAAAGATCATTAAAAAGCATGGCAGGGAAAAGGTTATCTGTCCCATCAGTCTCACCTAACACCCCAAACACACATGAAGGCTAATAGGATCCAGACCAACACACTGATCTTTGATATTGCTCCTGGTCTAATTATCTGGGGATTGCAGACAATGCCAGTATAAAAGGAAATACATTTCCAGTAGATTGGGAAAGGACAGAGTGACTCAGGACATCCAGGGTTTGGATGAGGAGGCGCTGAAGTGGAAGAGAATTACTCTGGGAATAGTTTCATCACAATTGAGTGAATGGACACACTGAGTAATGATTGTTTACAGGGCCAGTGGTTAATTGATACCAGGAGCAGCACTAAGTGAAATGCTGCCACCTCTATAACTGGCCCAGATCAAACAGTGCCCCAAACTATGAACGTTAGAAAGAAAGGGAAGAACAAAGGTTACTTGTCCAATCAGGTCTATTCCTTCCAGTATACATACATTCTCCACCCTACCACAGACATTGGCCATGCATTAATAATCATCCCATCTAATGTTCACTATATCTGGAGTTGATTATCAATCATTGGAGCTGGGTGATTGATCATCACCCCAAAATCCAGTGCTCATCAATCACTGGATAGAAGGTGCTTATCACTTACCCTAAATCCAGTTATGATAATCAACCTCACATCCTTTTCAACTTGCTAACAGATAACAGTCCATCAAGCACAGCCTTTGCATTTCCCATCCTGATTTTTAGTTTCTTGCATTTACACATCAGTAACATTGCAGGCTTGGTTGAAACTGTGATTGTCCCTGGAGTTGGGCCAGCTGGCCTGAGAAGAAGTTCTGAGGCAGACACAGGGGCTGCCAGGTGCCGAGATGGGCTGTTTGAAAGGCCTGCCTCGGTGCTGTGGGACTTTGTCCCAGCTAACATAAAAATACAAAGGCCCTCCAGCCTTAAGACCCTTTCAACTCCCACACACGCACCATGCCCCATCCATGCCACCTCATGCCCCATGCCAGGCTATGCCCTACCACCCACCCCTCATTGCCCTTCATGCTCCCTATGCCAAGTGATGGCACTTCATTCACCTACCCCACCATGGCACCTCATGCCCCTATACCAAGATATGACACTTCAATGCCCGTTATACAGTATATAGTGGGTCAGTGAGCCTTATAGTGACAGTAGTGTATGTAACAAGAAAAGCATTTAAAAAAGTCATTCATTCATTACTTTCCACCATGGTTAAAAAAAAGTAATTTCACTACAAAGCAATAACAGTGTTAACCATCCTTTAAATTATCAATAACAGAAACCATAATCTCTTGAAACTACTTCACCTTGTGTAAATAGGCATTATGAAATTGACTGCAGGGATAAGAGAGCCAGGGCCATCAATCAAGCAATGCTTTTTCTGGGGCACAGCTGTTTCAACAAGAGTCATGAATGTCTGGGCTCTCAGCCAAGCATCCATAATAAGGCTGGGCATGAGGGACCATGGGGGGGTGGGCCTTACCGTGGCACAGAGGGCATGAGGGAGACCTTTGGAATTTACCTTTTAAAAGTCCCCTCATGCAGACTTGGGTTCACAACTCCTCTGAGGTGCCGTGAACCACGACTCTTTAAAGACCTGGCCCGACTCCTTGAAAATTGCAGAGGAGTAGGACATACCTAAGTCTGCAATGGAACTGGCCAGATCAAGAGTGCTGGGTGCAGGTTTTTGACGGGAACCAGCAGCACCTTTTAAAGGCACGCCCAAAAATCAGACAGCCCAGAAATGGGGTTGGGAATCCCAGAATTGGGACCAGTAGCCATTTCTAAAGTGCTCCCAAATCATCCCGACTCGGTGAAAATTCTGCCTTACAACTCTCTGCTCACTTGTAGTGCAGATCTTCAATATAGATACAATACAGGTCCAAAACAGTTGTGGTTACCAACAGCGATCCAGAACAGGAGAACCCTTCTCTAGAAATTATTTCCTGACAGATCAGGCCTTTAGGAAGTACACACATGCAGTCCAAGGCATTTTCCCTCCCATCCTTCCTTCTTCCTCTCTGTGGAAGCCTCAACCTCTGCCCGGCTCTATTCTATTCAGCATGTTGTGAACTATCTCAATGACATGAGTCTTTTGGCAAACAGTGCAATTTTGCCACAGATGCAGGATGCCGTGTTATGTAACTTGCAGTTTCACAAATAATAATGAACATGACTTCATTTAAATTAGTACATTTGCAGTTTACAGAAACCATGATGGTGGGGGGAGCCCTCGCTTCAGTTCCCTCTTTACTCTCAATCTTGAGTCAGTGTTTACATCGCTGTTTCCAGGATAACAGGATTCATCATTTCAGAAACAGGCATCAGCCAGTTCTCCATTCCTGTCAGGCAGATCACTTCCTAACTTTACTCTGCTGCTACACCATTAAAAACATTCATCTTCTATCCAGCATGAACACAAAACACTTTACATTGTGACAGCACAGAACCTAGTATAAACCCAAAAAAGACAAGAATTTGTCCAGATACTGGGCTGTGTACTGATTGAAGTGAAGAGGGTTTTCTATCACAGGACTGGAATCCACGGTAAATCTGGTTGTTTGTGAACCACACGCCACCCCCTCCTCACTCCTGTAGAGCTAGTCAGATTCCCATGCCATTAATGGAAGAAAAATTTGAAAAATTCAATCTTTTCAGCTTAGGGGGACAAAAATAAAGAATATTATAAAGCTATATAAGAAACTAAGTAGAATTATAATAATTAATCCTGAGCACCATTTCAACCTAAACCACTATAGCAGGACAAGAGGGTGTGATACAAATTGACAAAAGGTGAGTTCACAACTGATGTCAGAAAACACTTTCCACACAAAGTGATTGAAGCTCTCCAGGGAGGACAGTGGAGGCAAGAACTCTGCAATCATTCAAGGGGCAGTTAGACAACACAATGGGTTGGGTCTTGGTTACTTTGGAAGAATGAGCTAAATGGGTTGAATGCCATCCCTCATCGTGACTTAATGGTGAGTGATATCCATGGCTGGCTGCATGTCCATTCCCACCAGAGGGGACAATAAAGGCCAGGAGTGAGCCAAGTTGCATGGTAAATGGTGTAGGATGTAATTCAGGCCCAGAAATGAACACTTCCTCTTTATCTTGCACCATTCACTCAGTACAAAACTTAATAACTGAAGTAATGTCTTTTGAGTTTCCTTAACCCTCAAGCAACAGCAAGACATATTTGAACAGCACTTAAAGCACATCGGGATAAAAACAAAAAACTGCAGATGCTGGAAATCCAAAACAAAAACAGAATTACCTGGAAAAACTCAGCAGGTCTGGTAGCATCGGCAAAGAAGAAAAGAGTTGACATTTCGAGTCCTCATGACCCTTCAACAGAACCAGTTCTGTTGCAGGGACTTAAAGCACATGTTCCACTTCACTGGTGAACTGAACAAAAGGCCTCTTCTTGATTCCTTTAGTGTGTCCTGTACAGTCCTAAACTGAGCCACTTTTAAATGATTTTTCGGACAACAGTTTACTTTGTCAGTTTGCAACCGAGTTATCAACACACGGGTTTGGTAATTCATCAAACTTCAGGAGCTGGAACACAGATCTACGTGCTTCTCCACACTCACTCAGGTACATGACCCTGACCTCTCCCTTACTGCTGTAACAACTCAAGGGACTCTGGCAAAATTCATGTTTCCCTTTAAACTGCAGCTTCAGATCAAAAGTGGGGTGGAGTCTACAGGCAATGTCGTGAGAATGAAAATACTCCAGACAGGTACCTGGTTCTATTTATGATATTCAGTTATAACCTTATTAAGATGGATTTACACTGCAGCAGCCTGAGATTGCAGTATCGTTAACGTCTGGAATCCAGATAGACGGAACACAGTTTATACTGACTGGCTCCTGCCTAACTGCCCTTTTCGGGGACGAGTTCTGCAAATGCTTGGATCCACACAGGGCTTGAAGTGTCTACATAATGCAAGAAATTTATGTTTAGAGAGCAACAGAGGGAGAAGTCTGGTCTAAATTAAGAAAATTTTAATCTATAAGAGGCCAGAGGGTCAAACACCCAGCAAGCCTTTTGCAAACCCTGCACAGTAGTGCTGTGAGACTAGAGGGACTCTGGCTATCGGGTCAGACTGCACCCTGAATTCCCAATATGCTGCAAGTTTAGTATTAGTTAACTCATGGAGTACCAATGCGACACTTGGAATTTAAAATGTACCTGAAGTCACCTTGCTTAAAAGAGAAGCTTCAGAGGTCAACCGCTCATCCTGCACAGGCTACACTTCCTGTGTTTATTTTCTAATAGCTGCAATTTTAATCTTTCCATATGAACAGCCATCAGTGAAGCATAATAAAAACAAGAAGGGTCCTGTGGTATCTCATTGACTTCCTATCAGTGAGCCCATCTATCTTCTCTATGTCCACTAGAAGCAATCAGAGTCTCTCTCCTCTCCCTCATTAACCTATCTATACGAGGATTTTGAATCCACTTCACTGTATAGTTTCTGAAGTAAGTCACATGAAAACCAGCATGGAAGTTTGTCAATTAATCCAATTTTACAAAGTGGTAAACAGTGTACCTAGTTTGTTTAATTTGCAGATAGCTCCCTAAAATACCCATTAGCAAACCCATAGTGGCATTGCTTACACTTAGTCATAAGATGCACTGCATATAAGGACAGGAATTATTAAACCATGTTGAATGTAGGCATGTGTCTCTTAAAAGCCAATAATTCTTAAAACAAATGCTCATATTTCAGGATGCTAATGGAACCCTAGCTAAAAAACCTGTATAGTGTTGGAAAAGGAGAGCAGAAATACAAGATTTTAAGATTATCCTGTGTCTACAACAAGGAGACCTGAGTGCAGGGAGTAAAATATGGCAATTTTCCTATTTAAGAGAGGACACTGTTAACCTTTTCTACTTCTGTTTTAACTTAACTTCCATGTGACATCTGCTAGAGATCTTGAATAAATGGAAATGAGGGCTAGGAGAACCAGGACTTGGAGTCAATCATACGTTAAGAATGACTGTATGAATAAATTCGCCTCTGGTCAATCATGAACCATAATTGTTAATGGAAGTGTGTGACGGCACCTGCCATACACACGGCTTTTAATACATCATAGTACTGGGTATACAGTGAATTATTTTGCTGGTCACAGTAAGGGATGGGAATGGAACACTTCTCACGTTCATCTTCTAAACTGAAACCTGTGAGATTTCCAGCATTTGCCAGAAGTCGAATCCAGCCCTATATGATAGTGATAGTATGTTTTTGTACAAAGCCTCACAAGAGAGCTGCGAATATTTCCTGGGACTAAGGCATCCCACAGGGTAACCAGAGCACATTTCAAAGGGCAACCGCATCCTTGCAGCGAAACCTAGAGTCAAGCGCCAGACACACCCAACGGATACATGGGAATGTCTATAGCACAAATTGCATGAAATTATTAATGTTAATTACTTGGTGGATTAGAGTAAATCCAGTTCATTATCAGGAAAAATCATCAGTTGTAGTATCTGTTTTACTGAGTAGTTGCATATCAGCAAGGTAACTCAATCTGGAAATAGCCAAGATCATCCCTTTACCCAAAACTAGAAATGCTGATGACTGACCTGCTGATTGGTTGGTGGGACTGGATTTGTTGACCTCACATAGACACAAACAGGCAATCTGTTTATCAAGAGCATTCCCTGATCTCATTGGTAGTCCAAGCAAACCGTGTCCAAGTAGCCAAACACACATTGTTCAGATGACCAAACAGACAGCCCAAATATCCAACCATGCCCTGCCCAGTTGGCTAACCAGAATTGGTAGGAGCAGGTGGCCAAGACTGCTCATGTGTCTGTGTTTTGTCCACATACCCAAGGGAGGCTGAAGCTGGGGATCTGTGGTAACTGTCTCTGGCAACCTAGTGATGATGGGGAAGACTCTGGATGCGATTGAAGGTATGGTAGATGGGGAGCCCAGGGCAAGGGAGGCCCAAGTTTCTTTCTGGTCAAAGAAATCTAAATTAACATTTTCAAATTTACTTCCTTTGGCACAAGATCAAACTCCCAGCAAATTGGGCCTGAAGGGCAATGTCGTCAATGCGCACCTTCTCCGGCATCCAACTAAAATTGCTGTTCAGTCACTAACGATATTAACGGGCCCCTGCCTGCATGTTTAAAGGAGGACTCCATGGAGTTCCTTTGGGTGACCTGCTGATAGGAGCAAATTAACATCGGGGTACGGCGGGAAGATAGTGGGATCAGAGGAGGTAAGTCACTGCCCTTCTTACCTTCCATCAGGTGAGGGGTGTTGGGTCCACAGGCATACCACTGTGGGTTAACTTCAATGTAACATATATATCAAGTGACAAAATCACAACTGCATCTTAGGGAAATGTCAGGGTGCTTCTTTCCGTCAAAGGCTGACCTCACAACTATTGCTTAGTAAAGACCACAACATTCACAGATATGAACTGCAGATGAAGCTGAAGCACATTATACGTCTTTTGGTGTGTCACAGGGAGGTACAGGATCCAAGTGATGGTAATATTATTCGTGCTTTATGACCTCTGTGGGTCAGAATAAACAGCTTCATTCCACAAGCTTGATATGGTGTATCAAAAATCTAGTGAAATCTACCAGTTTCCAACTCAGTATTGATTCAATATTTAGTCTAAGTTTTGGTATATTATATACCCCATATGTCTCACACTGAAGCTGCTGTCTCTGGGACTGGGAGAAAGTGCCAGTAACTATAAAGGCCAGAGATGGGTGGACAGAACTAGAGTAAAGGGCACAGTACTTTTCATGATGAAACAGTTAGTGACGTGAGGTTGGAGATCATGAAGAAAGATTGCACACAGCCATTTAAGGAGCTAGTGAGTAGGAAATGGGTTGTTCATGCCAAAAGTAAAAATTACAGCACTCAGCAGGAAAGGCAGAGTAAGGTATCGGGTTGATTAATCCTGAAAATGTTTAGCAGCCACAAATCAAAGAATCTAACATAGCAAGATATTTCAGCTCAATTTAGAGTTTTTATGAAAAACATGGAAGGGGGCTGATATTCTAGTACCAGGATTATTGGAATACAAAAACAAATAATTGATTTGATTTCTTTTAACCCCTTATCAAGTGAGTGAAGTATTATTCAGTACTACATTGCACAGAATTTACAGCACAGGAACAGGCCATTCGGTCTAACAGGTCTATGCCAGTGATTACACTCCACACAAGCCTCCTCCCATCCTACTTCATCTAACCTCATCAACATATCCTTCTATTCCTTTCTTCTCCATGTGCTTATCCAACCTCCTTTTAAATGTGTCCTTGCTATTCATTTCTCAACTACTTCGAGTGAGAAAGGCTTTTGACTTGCCCTCCTACTAGTGCCAACTTGCACTGCCATATGGTCCCGGTGGGACCCATCTCCACTTAGTGCCTCAGTGGTGTGGTCAAGTGGCCATATTTCAGGTCAGAGCACATAAGGCAAATATTTGACAGAGGAAAGAAGACTACACATCTGAGTTTAATCCTGCCCTCCCTTTTATCGCTTCCTCACACTTACACATTGTCCAACAAGGGTAACAAAATAGCGATCGTGACCCAGAACCCAGGCTGAATTTTCCCTTCTCTGGCACAGAAGCAATGATGGTGCCCCCACCAGTCCACCCCACCCAACTGAGATCATCTAACCAAGGGAGTCATGACAGAGTTTTCCTTTACAAGAAGAATCCACTCTCAGCTTTTTCTTGGAAGTAACACAGGAACGACAACAAACTAAAGCCAACCCCTATCAGTCTCAAAGGTTCCTGTGCCAAGGAAAGCGAGGGAATGAAAAGAAATTAGAGTGCAACATCTGGAGACAAACTAAGTATAGCTAAGTACCAAGCCGGGGTACTGCCCAAAGGAATGTTGGGTGTTTAATCCCGCATTATCAGCTCTGGAAACCTTAACTCCTATAACAGTCACCTCCAACTGTGCAGATTTACTTAATGCAATTTGCAGCAAGTTAGATCTGAAAGCAACCAGAGCCAACTGGAAATTCCAACATCCCATCCTTTTTGTTCCATATGTAATGCGGTTGAGCCAGGATTAACAAAATGAAGCTAACAGTGAACACATGTTTTAACTCAGACTCATTACTAATCGCTCATGATATTAACTATTCAGAAAACTTTTTTTATATAAACGTTCGAGTTTTCTGAAATACAAGATCTTTCTTTTAAATCTTTAATCCGGGCTACATTAAGGTAATTATCTCAATAAAATGCAAGGAAAATGTCATTCTGTCTAATTGTGTTAAAACTCTCCCACTGATGCCCTCGCTCTGCTGTTATTAACTCTCCCATCGAATAGGAGCTTGATTTTACATAAAGCCTTTCAGGGTGTCCCAAAGCATTTCACAACCAGTCAAGTACTTTTCATGTGTCATCGCTGTTATAACATCAGGAAAGGCGGTAATCAATTTGCATTCATGCAGGTCCCATAAACAGTGATGAGATAATTAACTAGAAAATCTGCTATTTAAAAAGAGAACTAATGTTAATTAAATGTTAGCCAGGACACCAAAGGAACTCCCTTGCTTTTTTTCAAATAGTGCCATGGGATCTTGTACACCCATCTGATGGGGCAGACAAGTCCTATCAGTGCAACACTCCCTCAGTATTGCATTGAAGTGTCAGCTGGAGAAGGCTTGAACCTGTAAGCTATTCACTCAGAGATGAAAGTGCTACCACTGAGCCAAGGCTAACTCACTACTGAAGTCCATTTTCTGGCACATTGTACTGGTGTGAGCAGTATTCTTTTCGTAGTTCCCACCCCAGTATAAAGAATATTAGTTTACATTGCAATACAAAATGCCCCCAACCCTTCCGCAAGTACAGGGCCTTCCTTGTCCCTTTGTTTCTCTCTCTCAAGACCTAGCCTCACTGCATCACTCACTTTTCCTTTCCCAAATGTCCCCTTGCACCAGATGAAATGGAGATCTCTCTGCAAGGTGAATCACAGTGCTGGGCTCCAAACCACTACCACACAATGTCAGTTCTGGGGGGTAACCATAGGCTACATTCAGCCTGCCGTGTGTGGCTAACAACCAGCTGAAGCACAATTTGAGCTTTCTTCAAAGGAACCAGAGCCTGATTAACCACACCTTCCCTCCACCAACTAACCATCTATAGATTCACCAACCCCTAAAATCTCAATTTTTAAAAAAATGTGGGCTGTTGAGCAGATTTAGTTCTGGAAGCTTCTGACACACAACTGCGCTGATCCCAAAAAGCCAATTGAAACCCAATGTGCAAGAAGAGCATGCACCAGCCCCTAGTTTTTTTGCAAAAGTTCAAAATTCAAAAGTTTTGCACGGAAATATCCTTAGGTATTGAAGACCGGTTTATTTTATTTTAATGAATTAAACACGATGTCATGGTCAAGGAGCAGTAGCTATTTATTCCAGCCTATTTTCCGTTTAGCCAGCCAGCCAGCCAGCAGTGACAGTTTAGAGACGCTCCCCAGGCTGGCTTTGCCAGCTTCATGCTGTTTTGCTGCGGTGGCTGGGGGCGGCTCCCAGTGACTGGAGCCGGTATTAAAAGGGGCAGAGAGGACTCGGGCAGCACAGAAGACAGGGACGGAATAAGAGATAGTCAAGGAGGCGAAGAAGAAATATATATATATATATATATATATACACACATACACACATATATATATATATATCGGTTGTAAACCCGGCTTGCGCAAGAGAAGATGAAGCTGCCTTTCGCCGGCCCGCTGTGCATCGTAATCTGTGCAGCCAGTTTCACCGAGGGAGCCGCTGCTGCTAAGAAGGACTCTGCGGCTAGGGAGCGGAGGATGCAGTTTGCCTCTTGGGATGAGGTGAATCTCATCGCTCACGGCCTCCTGCAGCTGGGCCACGGCCTCAAGCAGCATGTGGAGCGGACCAAGGAGCAGCTGCGGGGGGTCACCGAGCAGCTGAGCGCCCACAACCGCACCCTGGGCGAGCTGGCTGGCCGCCTGGGCGAACAGCGGCTAGGGCTGGAGGCCGAGGAGCTGCAAACACGCCCGGGCACTCACCTGCCCCAGGTATCCGCCAGCCTGCGGCACAAGGTGGAAGAGATGCAGCAGGACAGGCTGAGAATGGACAAGGCACTGCAGAGCTTAGAGGAAAAGCTGGAGAGCATTGTGAACGGGAAGAAAGCTGAAAGTGGCCTGGACAACTATAACAATCTCCAAGTAAGTCCCAAAGTTAGAGTAAGAAATGACACTGTTCACTATCAGGGATCCTTTATTGTGACATTTCAGTCTATGAGAGAACTCTATGTCAAGCCATGCAGTAAGGTAACATGTAGCACTTGGTAACGAATATGTGAATAATGTAAAAAGTATTGTCTACACCAGACTGAAGTAACTTTCTTAATGATTAGTCAACCATTTCAATTGTGCAACGTAAATAAGAATAAATTAGGCTTAATTATCTTTTATGAACTCAGATCATTTGAATAAATAGTGGATGGTATCTCTAGTGTGTACTGGTCCTGAATCAGTGACACTGGCATCTGTAACAGCTTGCTTAAGCACCAATGCTAACTGCTACATTTTACTTTTGTTTTTTTTTAACACTAGGCTTCTAACCCAATTTTAATTAGAACTTTTTTTAAAAAAGGTTATGAAAAGAAACTGCCCTTTGCCTGTTACCTTCCTGTTCAGTTTAATTACAGTAAAGAGTGACGTGTCAGAAATACTCCTCACTATAATCCAGATCTTCAGAAATCTGATTTACTGGAAAACCAGCAATTGTTAAAAGAATGGGACATGTCCAGAGAGAAGGGGACATCCTAATGTTCACAGATTGGGCAGTGAAGATACCACCCCATATACAGCTGCGTACGAGACAATCGTGCAGTGCGTGTGGAGCAGTGCACGTTGGCTGTGGACTAGGGATTTACAGTAGCCTCTGCTCAGCACTTGTTGCCGTCAGCACTGTTAAGCAATCCAGTAACTAAATGCACTTACTGAGTTTGCTGTAAATGTGTGAGAGGTATAATAGAGGCAAGCAAGAGAAGAAAATAGAGAACTGACACTTTTTAAGAATTCTCCAGATATCCTAAAGTAATTTTTAAAAAACAATGGTTTTTTAAAAAATAGGCAAATGCAGCAGCCAATATCTGCATAGCAAGATCCCACAAAAAACACAAATGAGTAATAATCTGCATTTGATGGTCAGCTGAGTGAAAAATGATGGCCAGGTCCATGGAGGAAATTTCTTTTAAATAATACAATAGGGTTTTTTTTTACATTCACCTGAATAGGCAAATTAATATCCACACCACTGTCTCAGTATTGCACTGTAGGTATCAACCTAGTTTACTTGATGAAATTCTGGTGTGGGATTTGAACATCCAACCTTTTTTCTAAGGGTGTCCCTCCACCTTAACAGAGCTGACGCTAAAATCACAATAGGTTGTTTCTTTCTGATTTTCTGAGGTTAGAGGGATGGGTTCTTAAACATAGTTGTTCAATTAGCTTGCACTTTAGTTGGGCTGATAGTTGTGTGCCCAGATATTGTCTGCATGAAATTACAGTAGTGTTTAAGTTGCAAATTTTCAGAAACTCTGAATCATATATATTTAACCTTTACTGAACTTTAAAATATTTATTTACTTTTGCAGTCCATAATGGAAACTCAAAGTAGAAACATTGATGAGCTGCTGACAAGAATAAAGGACCAGCAGTGGCAGCTTGACAAGCAGAGCATTCAGATCAAGATTCTGCAAAGCCAGGTGCGTGACCTCAATTGCAAACATGAAATATGCATGGGCAAAACAATGTACGCGATCACTGTCTTAATTATACACGGTATGTGTGACCAGTAAGCATACACGGGTCTGATGATAAATATGGACCAAGCAGTCTGGAGTCAACTGATCACTGCCACAATAATGGAATGAGCCTACTTTGGCTTAATGCTCCTGGAATGGCATGGAGGAAGAAAGTCAAAATCAACCAGAGTTCCTGGTCATTTTCCAATAACTCCAGTTTTCATTATAAACATTGCAATTTTGGGTGAAGACAAAATGAGGCATGGCACTGATGCCCTCCTATAATGCTGAATGGTCTGCCAGGATTCATAGTCTAGGCTCACTGAAGGAAAGCAACTTGGGCAAAGTAGCAGAGTGCCAGTGTTGAACTGTACTCAAGACAGAAGGGAGGGAGAAAGCTGAAACACACAGCACTAATATACCAAGCTGTTGAAACACTGATCAGGAGCACAGGTAGAGGCAGTGTTACATATCCAAACTCTGCTTTACTTAACTGTCTGATCTATCTGGTGTGATACTATATTGTGGGGTGCTGCATATAATTCTGAACTGTATCAGTGGTTAGTGAGTGGTAACATCACCCAGTCTCTTCTTTCCAACTTAAGCTGCAAGAAAACAAATTACAGCTGAAAGAGAGCCCGCATTGGAAGTCGATTCTCAAACGAAGAGTGGAGGTATTTCCTCGACCACGCAGCAGTGTGGAGCCTAGGCCAGCTGACAGTAAGTAGATCTCTTTGATTGAAAAAATTGCAGTAAAATTCACAGACTTAGATCAAACTGCAGGTGGAAAAATAACAGAACAGATGTCCCCTCTCCCTTTTTGGTCTCTCTCACTCTTACAGTTACATCTGGTCTTTTAGATAACAGGGGTTTTCAACTAAAATTAAAGCACATTTACTAGTTTATTCCACAGGCAACTGTAGTTGTTAGTAAGAAGTGGAATCTCACATTGAGGAAAATTCCACATCATTATTCCAAGATCTCTGAGAAGAAAATCACTCCGACACATGCAAAGGGCCCCCCACACACACACGTGAACAAACACAGACTTATGTCAGAGTCTCCGCAGGAACTAACAGCTGTATATTGGGGGCTGTAGGAGTGTGTTTGAATCTCCTTAACCTGGGATTTCATGTCAACAGATGTCTGCTACACTGAGGTTCAAGCAGAATGGAGAGCCAGCTGGACATTGAACGTTCTGTGCAGAACACAACAGCAAATGGAATGTCTTCCTGGCTGCTGGCCAACCAGGAGAAAGGGCGTTCTGAGTTACAGGCAGGGAGCAAAGCAGGCAAATTCCTTGGAGACCCTTCACCTATAAACAGACTAACTTTAAACCCTCTCTACATTCTATAATTTTTTTTTTAAAAAATAATTTATTGGAAAAGACAAACAAAGTTTTATTTGAATCCATGAATCTAGGAGCCAGAACGTTAGGGAGGCTAGCAAATCAGCCCTGATTCCTGCTCATGGTCATGAGGACAGACCCCTGCTAGAATGAATGTGCAGATAACGAGCATAGACAGGATCAGGTTTGGCTGTGATTACCCCCATGGCTGAGCATCCCACGGAGACTCAATAGCCATGTTTTGCAAAACTTCAGTATTGCAGTTGAGGTACCCTTGGAGGAATGCAGAATGAGGGGAGATTTGATGGAGTGTACAAGATTATAACAGGTTTGGATAAGGTTGATAAAGAAAAGCTGCTCCTGTTGGCTGATGGGACAAGGGCAATGATGGAAGGTGGGATGTGAGGAAGAACTTTTTTTTTAGGTAGTGAGCGGTGATGACCTGAAACTTTCTGCCAACAACATTGGTAGACGTGGAGACAATCAATGACTTCAAAAGCAAATTGATGGGTCCTTGAGGGGCCTAAACTTGCAAGGTTATGAGGACAGAGCAGGAGAATGGAACTGACTGGATTGCCTCAGAGAGCTGGCATGTATTTGATGGGCCAAATGGCCCTTCTGTGCCATTATGACTCTTAAGGAGATCCCTCAAGAGTTGGTACCATTCCCCATTCAATGATTGCACAAGTATAAAAACAAATAAAGGTCTGGCACCAGTATTTAAAAAGCAGGACTGTGAGAATTAAATATTAGCAATAAATAGCAAGACTGGGTATTAAATGCTAGCAATAAACTGCAGGATTGTGAATGTCTGCAAAGAAAAATGAGGTTAACATTGAGGATGTGGAACATGAAATCTGCCTTTTGCCTATATAGATGCTGATGATTTGCTGTCCATTTCCTGTTTTTAAATTTCAAACCTCCAGCATTCTGGTATATTCTTTAACCAGGGCTATGTGCAGTTTTAAGGCTCAGCATATAATTATTTCAGCCACGCTCCCAGTTCCAGGCAGGCCTCGTGCTCAGAGGCTGATCACTGAATGAGGCAGTCCCACTAAATGGCTGCTGACTCTACCCTGATAGGAGGAGGAGGACTCTCCCAAACAATGGGCCGTTCAGGAATTTCTTACGAAAGAAGCACAGCAACTGGCTGCCAGCCAACTGGGTGAAAGTTGAATCTGCTGTGAGCTGGCAGGAAATATTAAAGACTTTTATCTGCAGAATAGGAGAGAAGCTTTTAAACTTTTTTTTTGTTTTTAAAATAAAACTTGAGAGTAACATGGCATAAGGCCAAGTGAGTGAAAGTTGAAGAGCCTGATTCATAACAGCTCTTCACTTCAGTGCTGAACTTTCTGCGGGTGGTTGTTTTCTCTGTATGATTCCTTCCCTTATGCAGATTTTTTTTTCCCTCCTCACTGTTCAGTTCTTCCCACAACACACTGACCTTTCCCCCACTTCCAAACCAAGCAATCAATGGAAAGAGTGTCAGAAGTGAAGAGACAGAGACCATCGTTTTTTTGCAGAGGGCCTAAGCTTCAGGACATTTTCTTAGATTTAGCATTACAGGCCATTTCTGTTAGTGAAACTTGTGGTCCCCACCCAGGGACTCAGTTTTATTGTCTGGGTAAACTTAAGACCCAGGATTGAATAGTGAGCCACTGTTACTGTACTTCACTTTGCCAAATTTATCATGACTCATCACTCTTCAGTAGGTAAAAGAATATATATATCACCCTCTATTGTGACCCACTACAAAGAACCCAGTAGCTAATCCGTCATAGTCCAAAATGCTTCATTTCTGTTACTAGAGGGTTGAGTTTAAATATTTCTGGAATATAATTTCTAGGAACAGCAGTAGTAGGCTATTCAGCCCCTTGAGCTTTTCCTCTGTTCAGCTAGATCACAGCATTTCTGTAACTCAATTCCATTTATCCACCTTTTGTTCCATATCTGTTTAAACTCTGAGGAAAACTGGGAAATTCTTTGATATACACACACATACACACAGATTTTCCAGTTTCACCCCAAAATCCTATTGGAACTGAAATTTCAGATACAAGTTGTGTTTCTTGCCATTTAGAAACAGAATCTACAACACAACCAACACTGACCATCAAAATATATGACGTAGCTGGAAGTGATTATACACACTAGAAGGGTATTATTCAGTGTTTGAAGCTGCATAATTTGTTTACTAAAGTTTAAATGCTGATCTACCCCCCCCCCAACCACTCTTTCCCCTACCTACACACCCCCCCCCCACCCCCCCCAACCAGTTTTAAACTCAATCACAGACATAATCTGAAACCTCATTAATTAGTAAAGGCTCCAGCCCAACAAGCCCCTTTAAATTGGACAGTAAGTATTTTAAACATTTAAGCTGTCAGGTTCATGCAGTTACTCCAAAAGCACCTCCTAACCAGATGTGGCTATTTGTTAAACAGTACCACAACTGTTTAGTGAAGTAGCTGAATCTGGAACAGGGCTGGGCTGTTCCCTGTCTGCATTATACATTCCTCATACATCTTGGGTTGTACATTCCCTGTACAACAGAAGGACATCAGAGCCTGAGCTATAAAGTTTACAGTGAACATACATCCTATGTTATGCAGCTGCTCTATACAGTGACAGTACATAAATAATAATTTGTATAGCATTTTCAACTTGGAAAAATGGCCCAAGGTATTAGGAAAATGAACCCCAAAAGGAAGAGCGAATAGAAGGGGTGACATAACTTGGTCAAAGAGGTGGGCTTTAACAAGAGTCTGAAAAGGGAGAGGGGTGAAGGGAGGTGAAGAGGCGGAGAGGTTTAAACAGAGAATTTCAGAGTGTGGGACACCTAGGGCTGAAGGGACCAATACTAATGGTAGGTTGAAGGGTGGGTGAGGTGGACAGAGCCTGCAGTCCGAGACATGGGGTTCTGGGTGGCTGGAGGAGCTTCCAGAGGTGTGGAGAGTTGAAGCTGTGGTGGATTTAAATACTAGGGTGAGAATTTAAAATGTCCATTTTTGGGGTACTGAGAGCCAGTGGTGGTCAGGGGGGTGATGGGGAAACTAAACAAGATAAGGGTAGCAGAGTTATGATTGAGCTGAAGTTCAGAGGGTGTACAGTTGGGGAACTAAGATGGGCTCTGGTAAGGGTGGAAGCAGGTGTTACAGAGGTGGAAACCGGCTTTTGCAACGCAGGGAATATAGGGTTGGCAAATCTCTGGGTTGAATAGGATGCTGATGTTATGAAGATACCAGTATATGCTCACCCTATATAGCAATTGTGCACCACGCATCCCCGGCTATACATTCATTATACACAGGATGACATCACACATCCTGCAGTATATGTTCCTGATCTCTGTTTATTTAGCATTACTGGTAAAAGCTGTGACACAAATTGCATCAAGACAGTTAAGCTTCAAAAACATCTTGTTCAAGTGCCAGAATTATTTCCATTGTAAAATAAAGTGTTGAGCAGACAGTCCCTGCATCAGTGACTGCGCTCAGCAGGGAGTCAGAGACTGAGCAGGGAAACTAGCAACAGAACTTTACATTAAAATTAGAGCAAACAAACACAAATGGTTCAGTGAATGTCAAATACCTTGCGTGACCCAGTGCTCACGGATTAAGCTGTGAGAAATGCCTGACTGCTGCTGTAAGGAGGGGCACAGAAGGTTCCTGGGACAACTAGGTAAAAGTTCATGTTTACTTCAGCCTGAAGAAAAGCCCCAGTGGAGCACTCCTAATCCTTTCACCTTGAACAACACTGAACTGCTTCTGTTACAGCTTCAAAAATAATCCAACAAAAACAGCACAGCATGACCTGCAGCTCAGCTCAGATCCAGTGTATGAGTTAACAATCAACAAGATTAAAACTTGGCTCTGTAACATATACCTCAAAACTTAGTGTGTAGAATTTACAGAGATATTCAACAGGGTCAACACTAAAGTACTGAAAAACTCTTAACGCACTTTCATCTACACGTCCACCTGTGGGAGAGGTTTAAAGTGGGGTTTCTCGTTGCCTGGGTGACCAGAGTGGAAAGATCTAAACTAAAAGAGGAACTAATGTCAAAATGAACAAACAATTAATAAATCTAAACAAGATAAAATTCCTCAAATCCAATACAAAAACTGTAAAAGCTTGATGTTTTCTTCACTAATTTATCTCAAACCAGTTGCAGCAAGAAAGCGCCCTCATCAGTTCTGGGTTAAATTAATACAGGGCTAATGGTAGAGCAAAGTTTACCAAACTGTGCACAGGCTGTGTTTATTCACTCATGCTCACACTTGTCTGAATTCACAGACACGCACACCCTGGCTGAAGTGTATTCGAAGAGTTGGGTAGGGAGCATATATCACAAGGCTGTAAGTGTTCTGGGGAGTGAGATGGGGTTGGAGGTGACATGTGCTCCTCCCAGTAGTTGTGCAATGCTCACACTTACTCAGCCATTCAGACATAACTCTCACACCCCCACGCCTAGGATGTTCAGCTGAGGTAAAGAGCCTTTTGTAGCAAAGGAGCTGAACTTTTAACAGTGACAGTTGGCAGTGCTGAGTTGCCAAAGTTCAAAGTTCAGGCAAAGAAATCTCATCTTGTCACAGAGGGAAAATGCAATTCTATTTCACAAGAGTCTGAAACTTCTCGATTCAGACTTGAAGCATTCTGTTTGAAGAGGGTAAAACTTAACAATTCATTAACACAAAACTCAAAGTCTTGTCTGATGTTACTTTTGCATCTTCTGGAGATGAGAATTACAAATAAAGCACAGGATAAAACCAGAACCTATGTTTCTTTGGGCCTGCCATGAATTTAACAACTTGTATCTGGAAAGCACTTTTAATTAGAAAAATCTATGAGACTACTCAAATGCAGCAAAACTAGAGTGAAGAAATCCCCAAAACCTAATGGGTGCACAATATTATTTTGTTTTCCTGCAGAACTTCCCTCTGATTGTCACCAACTATTCCTGGAAGGACAGCGAATCAGCAGTGTACACAAAATCCAGCCAATAGGCTCACAGCCCTTTGAAGCATTCTGTCAAATGACAGAAGGTAAGAATTTGAATATTATTGAGAGAGTCTAGGACTCAAGGGACATGGGCTCAATGGTCACAACCTCTCACTGAAAAGGGGTCAGGAGCCAAAGGTCATATTGAAACAGGACCAGAACTACTTGTGGAAACTGGGTGATGGACTGTTGTCATTCAGGATCAGGGATGGAGCCAGCCCCGTTTGCTCCTGGTAACAAGGCTGGAGCCATTGGGGGAGCAGGGCTAGTAGGGACAAAGAAGAATGACCACAGCTGCCTGTAACATTGATCCTGGGGTGAGAAGGAGCTGCTTGTAGAGTCAAAACTGCTCTTGGCTCTGTCTAAATCTAATTTTAAACCTCATCCTTCTTTGGAAGAGTGAAATCCACGTGTAGATTCAAACTAGTTTGTCTTCCAACAGAAGGTGGCTGGACCGTCATTCAGAGACGGAGGGATGGGTCAGTGGACTTTGACCAGCTCTGGCAGGCATACAAGGACGGATTTGGCAACCTTACTGGTAAGCAGAATTCCACAGAATTTGAGACTGTTTTCTCACTTCATAAGATACCTGGGCAGCAGCAGTTGGGTTCCCAGTCCTGATCACCAGGCAATACACCCCTGCTTAAAAAGTTGGTGCTTGGATAAGCAACAAGGACAGAATCACACCATGCTGCTCCTTCCTGGTGGGGTATTAAAGTTCACTTTGGATCCAGTGCCTTCATGAGATGAAGGGAGTAAACAGGAAAGAAAAAGCAGTAAAGCCTTCATGTCAGATGTAAATAACAAGCAAATAAATCTCTCCAATAATTCTGTGATCTACCCAAAGAAAGGACTTGCATTTATATAGCGCCATTTACAACTTCTAAATGTCCCAAAGCTTTTTGGAGCAAATGATGTCTATTCACCGTTGTAAATGTAGGAAACATTACAACAAAGGTGTATGGTAATATAGCGATTATGTTACTGGATTAGTAATCCAGAGGCATAAGTTCAAAGCCCACCATGGCAGTTGAGGAACTCAAAATCAGTTAATTCATAAAACTATGGAATTAAAAAGCTAGTCTCAGTAATAGTGACCATGAAACTACTGAATTGATGTAAAAGTCCATCTGGTTCACTAATGTCCTTTAGTGTCCAAATGCTCCCTTCTTCTCAAGAAGGAAATCTGCTGTCCTCACCTGGTCTGGCCTATTTGTGACTCCAGACCCATAGCAATGTGAGTGACTCCTAACTGCCCTCTGAAATCGCCTAGCATGTCAGTCAATAAATGTTGGCTTTGTCAGTGATGCACACATTCCCATGAATGAATTAAATAAAACCATCAGAGACAATCTGCACACAGCAAGGTCCGACAAGAGTATTGTTATAAGGAGCAGATAGTCATTTTAGTAATGTTAGCTGAGGGATGAATATTGGCCAGGACTTAGATTTTCGGAAGGCATTTGATAAAGTGCCACATCAAAGGTTATTGCAGAAAATAAAAGCTCATGATATAGGGGGTAACATTGGCATGGAAAGAAGATAGGCTAGCTAACAGGAAAAAGCTGGCATAAGTGGGTCTTTTTCTGCTTGGCAGGATGTGACAAGTCATGTGCCACATGAATCAGTGCTGGGGCCTCAACTTTTTACAATTTATATAAATGACTTGGATGAAGGGACTGAAGGTATGGTTGCTAAATTTGCTGATGACATAAAGATGGGTAGGAAAGTAAGTTGTGAAGAGGACGTAAGGAGGCTACAAAGTAACAAGGGTTAGGTGAGTGGGTAAAGATCTGGCAAATGGAGTATAATGTGGGCAAATGTAAAATCGTTCATTTTGGCAGGAAGAATTTTTAAAAATAGCTTATTATCCAATTGGTGAGAGATTGCAGAGCTCTGAGATTCAAAGGGATCTGGTGTCCTGGTGCATGAATCACAAAAGGCTAGTGCGCAGATTCAGCAAGTAATTAGGAAAGCTAATAGAATGTTATCATTTATTGTGAGGGGAATTAAAGTAGGGAGGTTATGCTTCAGTTGTACAGGGAATTATTGAGACCACATCTGGAGTATTGTATATAGTACTGGTCTCCTTTTTAAAGAAAGATGTAAATACATTAGAAGCAGTTCAAAGAACATTTACTAGGCTGATACCAGGAATGGGCAGGTTGTCTTATGAGGAAAGACTGGACAGGTTAATCTTGTATCCACTGGAATTTAGAAGAGTAAGAAGCAACTTAATTCGACCCTTTAAGTTCCTGAGGGGTCTTGACAGGGTAGATGTGGGGAGGATGTTTCCTCTCGTGGGAGAATCTAGAACAAGGGGTCACTGTTTTAAAATAAGGGGTCGCTCATTTAAGACAGAGATGAGGAGAATTTTTTTCTCAAGGTTATCTCTTTGGAACTCTCTTCCTAAAAAGGCGTTGGAATATTGTTAATGCAGAACTAGATATATTCTTGATTAACAAGGAGGTGAAAGGTTATTGGGGGTAGGCAGGAATGTGGGGTTGAGGTTACATTCAGATCAGCCATGATCTTATTGAATGGCAGAGCAGGCGCAAGGGACCGCGTGGCCTACTCCTGTTCCTAATTTGTATGTTCGTATGTAGGACACACAAGTAAACAATTAGAGAGGCTGTCAAAAGGTAATTCAAAAAAACAAATCCCCATTTAATAAATGGAATTCTATGTTCTGGTCTGATCGCTTCTAATGTTCTTGATTTCAGGTGAATTCTGGTTGGGACTGGAGAAACTTTATACCATCGTGCATCAGGGTGGCTATCTCCTGCGTATTGAGTTGGAGGACTGGGAGAATCACACTGAGCACACAGAATATCCCTTCAGCCTGGGCAGCGAAGCCACTGACTACACCATGACCCTCAAGAGCCCCATTTCCGGAAACCTCAAGAATGCCATCAGCGAATCAAGCGGACTGGGTTTTTCAACTCGAGACCGGGACCACGATCTGAAGTTCAACATGAGCTGTGCCAAACACCTGACAGGTCAGTCCTGAGGCAAACCCAATAATTGCTGGAATGTTAAAGCAACGGAGCATTCCTTCAAGGTCTTCCTTGAGGACATGGGTTATTCCAGCTCACAGGCATCTGTACAAATACAAGCTGTATGAAAAGAGATTGGAGAAGCTGAGATTGTTTTCAATAGAGCAGAGAAAGTTAAAAGTAACTTAATAGGGGATTATGGGATGTTTTGATAAAATAGGGAGAAACTATTTCCTCGGGCAAGTGAGTTGGTAACCAGAGGCCATAAGTTTAAATTAGTTGTCAAAGAAAATAGAGGGAAAATAAGGAGAAATTTTGCACAAAGACCGTTATGGAAACGATGATGGTAGCAAATTCCAGAGGAACTTTCAAAGATCAATTGGACATTTCCTTGAAGAGGACTAATTTGATGGGCTGTGGGGGAAAAAGCTGGGGATAATTGGATAGCTTTGCTGGCACAGGCATGATGGGCTGAATGTCTGTGTTGTCAGATTCTATAATTCTATACCAGGGCACCACGATATGGGAGATTGAGGAAGAGGAAAGGGTGGAGGGAAACTGAAGTCAGCCATCCACATGTGGTGTGGAAAGAGGAACTCTGCACTGTGTGATTGGGAGATGCTATTTCTGCACTTCCCTTGGTGGGGGTCATCAGCAGCAGAGAGAACAAATAGACAGAAACATCAGAGTCCCGTGTGATCACATCCCTCAAATTCCCAGAGGGGCAGAGTCCTGGGCATAAATCCACTCATGTGTTGGTGACCTTAAAGCAGTAATCTGTGCGCATTGGTGTCCCAGGACCTGCCTATACCTTTATCTTAATAGAATTTGTGATTCTCAAAGAGTGGACTCTGTGTCAAGCCAGCTGAAACTTGAACTGTACATTTGAGAGTAGATTGATTTTGAGACTCTTCAACACATTTGAATTGGCAAAAGTTTCCCACCCAGCGATGGCCCCCAAACCGCGACCCCCCCCCCCCCCCCCCCCCCCCCCCCCCCCCCCCGGGCCCCTGGTAATGGGTTTTTACCACCATCACCCCCCCACCTTGGCAACAGGTTCCACACGCATCAAATATTTGGCAGACTTAGCAAGAAAACACCTCACAGGAGAAATGAGCAGGCTGGGGTGGCTTTTAATTTACGTACAAGCTTTAAAAGGTATCTCTCTTAACTATTCTAGGTGGATGGTGGTTCACCACCTGTGGGCAGGCCAACCTGAACGGCAAGTATTTCGCCAGCAAGCCCCGACAGCGGCACGAGAGAAAACAGGGAATATTCTGGAAGCCCTGGAAAGGCAGAAATTACCCCCTGAAAACCACAACGATGATGATTCGCCCGATGGAACTAGAAGCATAAACATCAACAGCTCAGATTCTGGCCAAGACTGTGAGAGTGAGAGAGTGATAGAGAGAGATACAGAAATATAAAACAGAAAAGCTGTCACTGTTTACATCTGGGATGAGAATACAATGCAATATTCTAAGGAAAAATGGATGCACTGACTAGAGTCTCCAAACATGTATATTTTTATCTGTTTATGCAACAAAACAATGCAGCAAATATCCCAGGATTAATGGCTGAGCTATGCAAGTGTATTCAAAGTCCACAAGCCACTCTAAGCAGCTATTAGTTTGCCCTCTATGTTTTATAAATTAAGATTTCAGAAAAGTAAATTCAGTTAACTTCTGTAAAAACAGTTTGTGAACTTCCCCACTGCTTATTCTGCTTCCTACCCCCCGTCACATTATACAGTGAGTACCTATGTTATCAAATCGGGAAGATCCTAAGTTTAATCGTTGCCTCATTTGGAGTAAATTATTTGTACTTCAGCAAACTGTGTACACACCCCTGTCAGTGTGCGCATGGCGGCCTGACGCTCTGTCAGTGTGCGCACCAGGGAATTACAAAATCCCTGGATATTAATGAATCTTTATCAGTTCAATAGAAAACGCACCATGCGATCCACTGAAGAGCCAGTCCAAGGCTGTCAGAATCAAACTGGCAGCACACTGCAGTCTTTCCTAGCTCTAAAAGGGACAATTATCTACCATTCCCATGTCTCCTCCATAAAGCTGCTCTGCTTTTTACTCTAAAATAGAGTCAAACGGATGTATAGTTTATGGTGGAACTTCTACAATAAAGGGGAGTGCAGTCTCTGCTCCGGCATAAACCCAAAGCGACAGCCCTGGATTTGGGTGCCTCCAATACCATTGTCCCAGTGCCCTGGTCACTGTTTATACCAGTTTCATTGTTACACTTATAGCTTGATTCCTACTCAAAGGAATGTGTCCAAGTCATATTGACTTTATCACCATGGCTAGTAATAGCTTCAGAATTGAGACTATTAATTGTTCATTTTGCTTTGTGTATTTAAACATTTAATATTCCAAACCTGCCTTTTGTAATTTATAAAGGCTCAGCTTCTCCCAGAGGGGAATATGAGTCGGTCTCTATTGTCTGCTGTACATAACCTTTAAATCCTGTTATTTTAATATCAAATGATTTCTTTATTTCTTATTTTTGTCTAAAAAAAAAAACTATTCTTTGGTTTAAATATTTCTGGTCTATTTGTTTATTCCTGTGGGGAATGGGAGTGCAGTTTTTGGTGAGTGTCTGATGAGATGACAGTCAAGTTATCCTTCATACATCTTAGGAACGTAGGATTGCTAGAAGGAAAGAAATGATCAAGGTTCATTTATTTTACCTTCTAGCATCCTGATTGTATTGTGCAACTATGATGCTGGAGTTGTTGACTAATCCTAGTTATCGATCTCTGTCAAATAGTCTACAACAGAACCGGACATGAAATGATGGAAACCAAGCAGTGAAAAAGGTATAGGATCCATGGGTCCAAAGGCACTTGTTCCAAACACATCTACCATGACTTGTCTGAAATTACTCATTTGGTCTATCTCAAAAATGTTCTTTTCTGAAAGTAACTCGGTCACTGGCCCAATCCAGGACAAAATCTGGTAGAAGGCCAGGCTCAATATGGGACACATTCACATTCTTCCTAACCCACTAATTCCCACCACTCAGCTGATTCCAAACAGGAAGATACAAGAACTTCATCCAGGGCCCTGGGGACATGGGATAAAGAATATATTCAAAAGGGGCAGGAAGTGTGTGTCTGAAGGCAGAATTACATTCCAAATCACCTTCATTTAACTAATCTCCAGAGCCACATCAACATCAGGACTCCATTCAAACATCTGAGAAAACCAAAGGTTATTTTCTTTTAAACATCCTCTACATTTAATAAGGTCAAATGGAGGGAAGAGACACTGGTCCTCTTGTGTACTTTTTGCTTGTATCCAATGCATTCATCAGATGCATTGTACTACCCACTGTAACTGTCCAGCCATGAGAACACCAGTAAGTCTGGCACTTATTGCTGAACCTTAGATGCCCTGAAAAAGTAGTGATGGACCTTCTCGAAGCGGTCTGATATGTAAACAACTAGAGGAATTCCAGTTCAGGGTTATTGATCTGGAAGTCAAACTGCAGACACTGCATAACATAAAGGAGAGCAAGAAAAAGCTGGACAGTTTTTTCAAGAAGACTGTCATGTCTCTTGGAATAGGGTTGTCCGTTTTGGTCAGCAGTGAGGAACAGGAGGATGCAACTATGAGTGAGGCAGGTAATTAGAACCAAGTGGAGGAACCTCAGACTTGGCAATTGTCAAGCAGGTCTGAGGTGCTCGCAACCTGTGTGGACAAAAGTGACGTCTGCAAAGTGGGTGAGAAGGCTGGCCATGCACCATGGTACAGGAAGCCGTTCAAGCAGGGGAAGCAAATAGGAATGTAGTAGTAGAATGAGACAATACAGTGATGGGGATTGCTATCTGTTGTCTGCAGCGAAGAGCAAAAGTCCAGACAGCTGTGTTGCCTGCCAGGTGCCAGGGTTCAGCATCCACTTAGGGCTGGAGAAGAACTTGCAGTGGGAGGGGCAGGATCCAGTTGGCATGTTCCATGTGGGTACCAACGACATAAGCAGGACAAGGAAAGATGTTCTGTATAGTCAGTAGGAGAAGCTAGGTACCAAATTAAGAAGTGGAACCTCAAAGGTAATAATCTCTAGGGCAATTAAGATTAGAGAGTTGAATGCGTGGCTCAAAGACTGGTTTGGGAGAAGTCGGTTCTGGTTCGTGGGGCATTGGCACCAGTACTGGGGAAAGTGGGGACTGTACTGTTGGGACAGTCTACACCTGAACCATGCTGGGGCAAGTGTTGTTGTGAATCACATAACTAGAGAAGCAGAGAGGGCTTTGAACTAAAGAAGGAGGGTGAAGCTTGGGTAGATGTAGCAAATCAAGGAGTAGATTCAAGGCAGGAGACCATAATAGTAATATGGGAAATGAAGGTCATGGAGTAGCAGGAAGGGACAGAGAGATAAAACCTAAGAATACACCAATAGTGAAGACTAGATGTTACAAAGATAACAAAAAGACAAAACTAAACGGTCTGTATCTGAATGCGCATAGCATTCATAACAAAGTGAATGAATTGATAGTGCACATTCAAATAAATAAATATGATCTGACAGTGATTCCAGAGACGTGACTGCAGGATGGCAAGGATTGGGTCCTGAATATTGAGGGGCGTATGACACTCAGGAAGAATAGGAAGCTAGGTAAAGGTGGGGGGGGGGGAGGCGGTAGCACTATTAATCAAGGATGGCATTTGTGCAATAGTTAGAGATTACCTTGGTTTAGGAGATCAGGATGTGGAATCGTTTTGAGTGGAGATGAGGAATAGTAGGGGAAAAAAGTCAATAGTGGGAGTGGTCAGCAGGCCCCCTAACTGACCATGAGGTAGGAATAAGTATACAAGAAGAAATATTGGGTGCTTGTGATAAAGGACAGCAATAATCATAAACAAAAACAGAATTACCTGGAAAAACTCAGCAGGTCTGGCAGCATCGGCAGAGGAGAAAAATGTTGATGTTTCAGGTCCTCATGACCCTTCAACAGAACTGAGCAAAACTAGGAGAGGGGTGAAATATAAGCTGGTTTAATGTGGGGGTTAGGGGAGAGAAGTGGGGGGGGGTGTTGGTGGTTGTAGGAACAAGCAAGCAGTGATAGGAGCAGATAATCAAAAGATGTCACAGACAAAAGAACAAAGAGGTGTTAAAGGTGGTGATATTATCCAAACGAATGTGCCAATTAAGAATGGATGCAATAATCATGGTGATTTTAATATACGTATAAACTGGAAAAATCAGATTGGCAGTAATTTCTTGGATGAGGAGTTCATAGAATGTTTTCCAGATAGCTTCTCAGAGCAGCACTTTCTGGAACCAACCAGGGAACAGATTATATTAGATTTGGTATTGTGTAATGTGACAGGATTAATTAACGACCTCAGAGTGAAGGCACCCCTAGGTAGCAGTGACCACAATATGATTGAATTTTACATCTAGTTTGAAAGGGAGAAGAGTGGGTGTAAGACTAGTTTTTTAAACTAAAATAAAGGGCAACTTTGTGGGCAGCATCGCTGAGCTAGCTGAAGTGAACTGGGATACTAGGCTAGGGAGTAGATCAATAGAGAAGCAGTGGCAAACATTTAATGGGATATTTCAGAACTCTCAGAACAAATATCTTCCTACTATAAAGAAAAATTCTAAGGGGAGGACCCACCATCCTTGGTTAGCTAAAGAAGTTAAGGAAAGCATCAAACTTAAGAAAGAAGCATATAACTGCGCAAAGATGAGTGGCAGCTCAGATGATCGGTCAGAATATAAAGAATGTCAGGGAATGACTAAAAGGTTGATCAGAAGAAAGAAATTAGAGTATGAGAGGAAGTTGGCTAGAAATGTAAAAATGGAAAGCAAGAGTTTCTACAGGTCTTTAAAAAGAAAAAGAGAAAATGAGAGTCCACTAGACAGTGAGAATATGGAGTTAATAGAAGATAATAAGGAAATGGCGGATGAAATGAACAAATATTTTGCTTCTGTCTTCACTATAGAGGATACAAAAATCATTCCAGTAATATCTGTAAATCAAGAGCTGCAAAGGAGGGGGGATCTTGGCATACTTAAATTCACTAGTGAAGCAGTACTGAGCAAACTGATGGAGCCGCGGGGCTGACTCCAGGTCCTGATGGACTTCATCCTACGATCTTAAGAGAGGTGGCTAATGAGATAGTACGTGTGTCGGTGTTAATTTTCTAAATTCTGCAAAGGTTCCATCAGACTGGAAAGTAGCAAATATAAGCCTTCTATTCAAGGAGGGAGGAAGGCAGAAAACAGGAAATTATAGGCCAGTTAGCTTGACGTCTATAGCGAAGAATGTGTTAGAATCAATCATTAAGGAGGTTATAACTGGACACTTAGAGAAATTCAAGGTAATTGGGAAGAGTCATCATGGTTTTGTGAAAGGGAAATTGTGCTTAACCAATTTACTGGAGTTCTCTGAAGGAGTAACATGCGCTGTGGATAAAGGGGAGCCTGAAGATGTGCTGTGCTTGACTTTCCAGAAGGCATTTGATAAGGTGCCACATCAAAGGGTATTGCAGAAAATAAAAAACTTATGGTGTCGGGGGTAACATATTAGCATGGATAGAGGGCTGCCTGGCTTGCAGAAAACGGACTGTATAAATGGGTCTTTTTCTGATGGGCAGATGAGTGGAGTCCCGCACTGGTCTGTGCCCTGAACTTTTTACAATTTATATCAATGACTTAGATGAGGGAAGTGTAAGCATGGTAGCTAAATTTGCAGATGACACAAAAGACAGATAGGAAAGTATGTTGTAAAGAGGAAGTTGCAGACAGATATAGGTAGGTTGAGTGAGTGGGCAAAAACCTGGCAGATGGAATATAATGTGGGAAAATGTGAAGTGATTCACTTTGTCAGGAAAAGTGAAATGCTTAGTATTACTTAAATGGAAAATGGCTGCAGGATTTTGAGGTGCAGAGAGATCTAAGGGCAGAATTTTCAGGTCAGCGTGCCAACCCACTCGAGCGTAAAATAGCAGGTGATGACGACAGGTGAACATCCCGACATCATCCTGCACTCGCGCAATATTTCAGTCAGCAATTAAGCCCATTATAGTTTAATTGTCCCTGATTTTTCGTGGTCCTTCTAACCTCATGATAGGCAGATGAGCAAATCTGCCAGGCAGTCTTTGCATTTTTCATGAGACCTCATTCAAAGGCAGGATGAGGTTTCTGTTATTGAATTTATTAAAAATCTATGGACAGAATTTTTTTATTGTATATGTTCAGGTGACTGTTTGTGACGCGTGGGCATTCTTGATCTGATTTTAAAATCTTTATTTAATACTTTCGAAGTCTTCAGCTCCCTGAGGTAGCTCTCTGCCTTCAGGGAACTTTCATTTCACACTCGCCCATGCCTATGTTAGAACCCACGCTCCTCCAGCCCCCCCACCCCAGCAGCACTGAGCATTTCAGCATGCACTTCATTATGGCTGGTCATTAATTGGCCAGCCAGCGTGAAATCGCAGTCGGGGGCCCATTCCCTGGCTGCTGCAGGAATCGCCGATCACACCCACTGCCGACCTGAAAGTTCTGCCCTAGGTGTTCTAGTGCATGAGTCACAAGAGGTTAATATGCAGGTACAGCAAGTAATTAAGGCGGCTATTGGAATGTTATCCTTTTATTTCAAGAGGAACGGAACATAAAAGTAAGGATATTATGCTTCAGTTATACAAGGCATTGGTGAGACCACATCTTGAATATTGTGTGCAGTTTTGGTCTCCGTAAATGCACCGCAGGCGGTTCAGAGGAGGTTTACTAGATTGATACCCGGAATGAGCGGGTTGTCTTATGAGGAAAGGTTAGACATACTGGGCTTGTTTCCACTGGAGTTTAGAAGAGTGAGGGGTGATTTGATTGAATTACATAAGATCCTGAATAGTATTGACAAGGCAGATGTGGAAAGGATGTTTTCTCATCTGGGAGAGCGCAAGGGGGCACTCTTTTCCATATGAACTAGGAGCAGGAGTAGGCCACTCGGCCCTTCAAGCCTGCACTACCATTCAATAAGACTGAACTGATTGTAACCTCCCATCTATCCCCTGATAACCTTTCACCCCCTTGCTAATCAAAGATCTATCTAGCTTTGCTTTAAATATATTCTAAGACTCTGCTTCCACTGCCTTTTGAGGAAGAGAGTTCCAAAGACTCTCAACACTCAAAGAAAATTCTCCTCATCTGTCTAAAATGACTGATCCTTTATTTTTAAACCGTGACCCCTACTTCTGGATTCTCTCACAAGAGGAAACATCCACTCCACATCCACCCTGTCAAGACCCCTCAGGATCTTAAAGGTTTCAATTAAGTCACCTCTTACTCTTCCAAATTCCAGTGGATACAAGCCTAACCTGTCCAACCTTTCCTCATAAGACAGTCTGCCCATTCCTGGTATCAGCCTAGTAAACCATCTCTGAACTGCTTCTAACGCATTGACATCTTTCCTTAAATAAGGAGACCAATACTGTACACAGTACTACAGGTGTGGTCTCACCAGTGCCCTGTACAACTGAAGCATAACCTCCCTACTTTTGTATTCAATTCCTCTTGCAATCAACTATAACATTCTATTAGCTTTCCTAATTACTTACAGTACCTGCATACCAGCCTTTTGTGATACATGCACTAGGACACCCAGATCCCTATGAATCTCAGAGCTCTGCAATCTCTCACCATTTAGATAATATGTTTTAAAATTCTTCCTGCCAAAATGGACAATTTCACATTTGCCCACATTATACTCCATTTGCCAGGTCTTTGCCCACTCACTTAACCTATGTCACTTTGTAGCCTCCTTTCGTCCTAAACACAACTTATTCTCCTATCTCTGTGTTGTCAGCAAATTTAACAACTATATCATTTGTCCCTTCATCGAAGTCATTTATATAAATTGTAAAAAGTTCAGGCCCTAGCACTGATCCCTGTGGCACACCACTCGTTAAATCCTGCCATCCAGAAAAAGACCCATTTATGGCTATCCTGTTTCCTGTTAGCCAGCCATGCCAGTATATTGCCCCTACACCATGAGCTTTTATTTTCTGCAATAACCTTTGATGTGGCACCTTATTAAATGCCTTCTGAAATTAGGGGTCACCCTTATAGGACAGAGGTGAGGAGAAATTTTTTCTCCGAGGGTTGTGCGACTTTGGAATTCTCTGCCTCAGAAGGTGGAGTCATTGAATATTTTTTTAAGGCAAAGGTAGATAGATTCGTGTTCGGCAAGGGAATCAAAGGTTATCAAGGGGTAGATGGGAATGTGGAATTCGAAACACAAAGAGATCAGCCATGATCTTATCAAGTGGCAGAGCAGGTTTAACAGGCCAAATGGCCTACTTCTGCTCCTATTTCGTTTGTTGGTATGATTGAATGGCTTGCTAGGCCAACTTCAGAAGAAAACTGAGTCAAACACATTGGAATGGGATTAGAGTAATGGTAAGGATGGCAAGTTACCTTCCCTAGTGTATATTAATGAACCAGTTGGGTTTTTACACCAACCCAACATCTACACACTTCAAAAATATCAATGAAAATGTGTTACGCTGTGCTGTGAGATTAGTCAATGTTGGGAGATTATCAATCCAACAGTCAAATGAGGAATATTTTGAATAAATTTGGGACCCAGCTTCAAACTGTAAGTTGCCCATATTACTGCAACTCAAATATTCAGGTTCTAACCACAAGATGGCAGAAGACTTAATATAATAGGTGCTAGCAGCTAACTTGATGGTAAAATTGTCTCTCAAAAAACCAGAGAGGAAAAATCAGCCAGGGCTCCTGTTCTTCATGGAAGGGTCATGAGAACTCGAAACGTCAACTCTTTTCTTCTCCGCCGATGCTGCCAGACCTGCTGAGTTTTTCCAGGTAATTCTGAATTTGTCCTGTTCTTCATTGTTGTGCAGTCACATCTGCTAAACATTGTCCAGGTGAGGAAAGGGTTAGGCGCAACAATGGTACTTCAGATGGTTAAACATCCTGCCGACACTGACCATTTGAGTCCAGCACACTCAGTCCAGGCTCACAATAATTGACTGAATTATCAGAGGAAACCACCACCTGTCGAACCTGGACCTCGGTGACAGTTAACCCATCGGGGATGGCATAGGGGATGTTTGTAAAAACAAAAAGGACTTAGTGGATTGAGGCCTTAGGATCATATTTTATATGGGATCATATATTAATGATTTAGATGAGGGAATTAAATGTAATATCTCCACATTTGCAGATGACACAAAGCTGGGTGGGAAGGTGAGCTGTGAGGAGGATGCAGAGATGCTTCAGTGTGATTTGGACAAGCTGAGTGAGTGGGCAAATGCATGGCAGACACAGTATAATGTGGATAAATGTGAGGTTATCTATTTTGGTAACAAAAACAGGAAGGCATATTATTATCTGAATGGCTCTAAATTGAGAGAGGGGAATGTGCAATGAGACCTGGGTGTCCTTGTACACCAGTTGCTGAAGGTAAGCAGGTGCAGGAGGGGGGTAAAAAAGGCAAATGGTATGTTGGCCTTCATAGCCAGAGGATTCGAGTACAGGAACAGGGATGTCTTGCTGCAATTGTACAGGGCCTTGGTGAAACCACACCTGGAATATTGTGTGCCATTTTGGTCTCCTTATCTGAGGAAGGATGTACTTACTATAGAGGGAGTGCAGCGAAGGTTTGCCTGACTGATTCCTGGGATGGCGGGACTGACATATGAGGAGAGATTGAGTCGATTAGGATTATATTCGCTGGAGTTCAGAAGAATGAGGGGGGAATCTCATAGAAACCTATAAAATTCAAACAGGACTAGACAGGGTCGATACAAGAAGGGTGTTCCCAATGGTAGGGGAGTCCAGAACCAGGGGTCACAGTCTGAGGATATGGGGTAGACCATTTAGGATTGAGATAGGGAGAAATTTCTTCACCCAGAGAATTGGTGAGCCTGTGGAATTCGTTGCCACAGAAAGTAGTTGAGACCAAAACATTGTATGCTTTCAAGAAGGAGCTCTTGGGGCAAAAGGGATCAAAGGGTATGGGGAGAAAGCGGGAGCAGGCTCGAGTCGGATGATCAGCCATGATCATAATGAATGGCGGAGCAGGCTCGAAAGGCCGAATGGCCCACTCCTGCTCCTAGTTTCTATGTTTCTGTGATCCTACAGGTGGGAATCTTAATTTTCTTCTAATACAGGCCTTAAATTTGTTTGCACATTATCAGCCAATATCAATCCAGAACACACAAAACATCATGGTGGAATAACTTTTCAAATGGAGAATCTGCAAGGAGGTTTCATGGAATTCCCTCGGTATCTGCAGTTATTGACTAATGTGTTAGTCCTCTAATGGCCACGTTCCCTCTGGGTGGAGCCAAGGAATCTCAGTATTTGCAGGAAAATTTCAATGTCATTACAAAAGCACCGTAACAGATTTCTAATTTTAATGTGAGAATGCAACTTTGCAAAGGGGCATTGCCTCAGAATGTTTTTATTTTCCAGTCGGTGTCATAATCTCAATAAAACCTGTGTGTGAGACACGGACCATCTACAACTGAGTGGTTAACGCAGCCTTTCTCTCATCCATCAATTTAAGGTTCCTGGAATCCCTTCACTTAAATTGTACAGAGAAAGCGAACTCCGCACTGAAATTTTCCCATTAATAGAGGGCTAAACCAAATGGGAAGAGGAACATTTGTTCTGTTCCCCAGGGCTCTCAGTTAATTTCACCCCACACACAGCCCCAAACAGCCAAACTGCTGAGTTTTTTTATTTTTGAAAAAACATACTTTATTCATAAAATATCTGAAAGAACATTACAAAATATTTCTAAGTAGTATTGGGATGACCAGCTATGTCCAAGCTGTGTATCCATTCACCTGCTTGCACATTTTATATATCAAGCTGTACCTCCCAACACCAGAGGGTGAGACTAACTGCACCTCATCAAGGGCTGCTGACTTTGGACTTGGTGCCACAAATATCACATGTTTTGTAAAAGCTGCTCTAATGCAGTTCACAGTATACTTGTAAACATACCCTGCCACACCTTAATCTAAATATACGCTGCTACACCTAACTCTTAGCAATCATAAAAACAAAAAAACTGCGGATGCTGGAAATCCAAAACAAAAACAGAATTACCTGGAAAAACTCAGCAGGTCTGGCAGCATCGGCGGAGAAGAAAAGAGTTGACGTTTCGAGTCCTCATGACCCTTCGACAGAACTTGAGTTCGAACTCAAGTTCTGTCGAAGGGTCATGAGGACTCGAAACGTCAATTCTTAGCAATCATGGTTTGAGATAAGCTGTTGGCTTGATTGGATAATTTAGATTTGCATATACAATCCAAAATTCCAGTAGATGGATTGGTCAGATTCTATGCCAGGTTGCAGTACTAGATTTACCAAGCACCTCAAGTACATCACAGTGAAATGCCGACATAATCTCCAACAGAATGTTAGAAATTGATGCTTACCCAATTACATCCCAAACATTTCAATGTTAATTTCCACTGGGAAATTAGTGCCATTGAATCATGAAACTAGCTGCTGTGTCATTGTGTAGCTCATTGGGAAAGAAGAACTGGAATAATTTATTCAAACTTTTAAACTTCCACACAGCCTAAGATTGATCAAAGCTTGGCTGAGGAGAAAAGTCATTTTGTGGTCAGTAGCTCGGACCCAACTCACCCTAGAAAACGTAGCCACCTCCTTGCACTCTTGGCCAACGCCATCTCCCCTAGGTGAAGTTATCTCCCCTCACCCTCCAGGCCACACCAGCTCCCCTCACCCTCCAGGCCACACCAGCTCCCCTCACCCTCCCCCTCCAGGCCACACCAGCTCCCCTCACCCTCCCCCTCCAGGCCACGCCATCTCACCTCTCCTCAGACAATGTCATCACCCCTTCCCCTCCAGATCACGCCATCTTGCCTCCTCTCAGACGATGTCATCTCCTCTCACCCTCCAGGCTATGCCACCTCACCTCCCCTCAGACAATGTCATCTCCTCTCACCCTCCAAGGCATGCCATCTCACCTCCCCCCAGCAACCCCCATCTCCCAATGCCATCTCCCCTCCTCTAAAGCACTGCGATCCCTTCCCCCCACCCGACTACACAATGCCTCCTCCTGCTAGATAATGCCACCAACTTGTGCCTGCCCCCCACACTCCATTAACAGCCAGCCAACCTCAAATAACACTGGCGCCTCACCCTGGGTAACACCACCTCTGCATTCTACACCCTACCAATTGGTAGACCACTGCTAATGGAACTCTGCCATTCTCAATGATATGAACAGCATACACACTCACTGGCTGCAGTTGAATTTCCAAAGCTGTGTGTGCCTCGAACCTCAGCATGCTGGGAAATGTCAGGGGAACCACAGCAGAGTCACCCTGCTTCACAGTGTCCCCAACTATCATATTCCAGAATGAAACCATCTTGGAATGAAAGCTGCAAACTCCCACTTACCTGTACATTGTGTATGGAGTGGAAACCCCTGGTAGAGGGAATTCTAAAACTTCCAAAGCCAGCTCCGAATTCTCATTATTTGATGACTTTAATTCCAAAAAGTCCGGGGTGAAACAAAAGGACGGAGTGTCTTTAACAGGGGTCACTTCAAATCGGAAAACACCTTCAATCAAAAATAAAAAAATCTTGTTATCATACCTTAACCCAAGTGACAGCCCAGTCCACACAACCCCATTCAACCTATCCAACAGCTGTATTTACATGCTGCACAGTCTGCTGCAATGTATGGTACCTCCAGGGACAAGGCAATTTATTACATATTCCCAGGGACCAGAGAGTGTATTACCAGAGTGTAGAATTCCCAGGAACTGGGGGATGTATTACAAAGTGTGGAATTTCCAGGAAATGCAGGGTGGGGTGGGGGGTATGTATTACAGAGTGTAGGGTTGCCAGGGCCCCATGCTGACCATATTAAAAGGTTACCTGGAATCTTGCGCAGCCGCCTCAGTAAAGGTGATGGCTTTTTCTCATCTGTGATGAACTTCATCAGGTCTTCGTCACTGAGTTTATCTTCCTCCTGATCAGAGAGATAAGGATTCATTATCCAGATTCAATTTCTCTGAGCAATCTGACAATGGAGCCATACTGAAGTACAATCAGACGACGAGTGGTCTTAAGTCACTGTGGGCAATGTGGGCTTTGGAATGATGAACCCCAGATATACCATGAGGGGTTATGAAGAATTTGAATGCCGTTCAGCCCCAGAAGAAGAGTGCATTTAGTCTGTGATAAGGTCCATGAATGAGTGAGTTTGATGGGCTAAACAGGACTCTTGAGTGCAGTTCCTGAAGTTGGAATGACAATCTGCCAAATGCTGGCAGTGCCTGGTAGAACCCTTACCTGACCTCTGACCTTTACTGACCTCTGTGAGAGCATGACTAAATAAAATGGTGGAAAGACAAAATAATCATAAGGACAAACATTCCACTCATTCAATCACATCAAGTAATTAAACCCTCTCATTTCGGAATGGGCATTGAGTAATTGCATAAATTCAGTCTTTTCAGATCAAAGAACTCATACATCAGAAAGCTCTCTGGCCCCCATCTCTATGTGTTCAAAAGGTTAAGTCAGATCAGTGTAGTATAATGGGTTAATAGAATAGTTATGGTAATGCGTGATGTATATCATGATGTAATAGTGGCATCAATAGTCATGTGCTAGAGACTCTGCGGGGCAGATGAAATGGTGTCTAATCAAGACAGATGTGCCTACTTGGTAGCACATCATGCATATTGTGTATATAGTGTAAATGAAACAGTTTAAAGTAAGCCTCCAGAGTCAGACTACAGTTACTCAAGATAAGATAGATCACACAACCAGCATACGAAACAATCAGTATTGTCTGTGAGTCATCAATAGATCGCCCAACTAGAGGTTAATGATAGTCTTTACATGGAATAAAAAAGAAACTGCATTTATATAGCACCTTCCACGACCTCAAGACGCCATAAAGCAAAAGTACTTCATCGGCTGTTAGATAAAGTGTAATTGCTGTTGTAGGGAACACAGCTCCCAGTTTGTCCATAGCAAATTCCCATAAACAGCAATGTGATAATAACTACATAATCTGTTTTAATATTGTTGGCTGAGGGATGAATATTGGCCAGGACAACTGACGATAACTCCCCTCTTCTTCAAACTGGGGCCATGGGCTCTTTTACATCCAAATGAGAGGGCATATGGGGCCTCCATTAAGGTCTCATCCATAAAACAGCACAATTGACAGTGTAGCACTCTCAGTGCTGCACTGGAGTGTCAGCCTGGTCAAATCTCTGGAGTGGGGCTTGAACTCATGTTCTTCTATATAAATGCAAGTCTTTCTTTCTTTCTTCTGACTTGGAGGTAAGTGTGTCACCCCCAACTAACAAGTCCATCAAATACTGATTCACTGAATTATGCGCACATTTATTCAAATGTTTTAAAAAGACAATGAATTACTTTATTTTGCTGATGCTGTTATTATATCAGCAAATAAAACAACTGCGACTGATGTAGCATTTATAAATGTAGAAAAAATACTTCAGGGACATCAGGCAAACAAATGTTAAGCAAAAGAAGAATTGATTTGGAGGGTTGACCAAAAAGCTTGATTGAAGAGGTAGATTTGAAGAAGTACTGTAACGGAAGAAAAGCAGAGGTCTATGGGGAAGAAATTTCAGAGTTCTTAAGAGGAGGAATGCATGACAAAGGGGGAAATGCACAGGAAACTAGAATCTGAAGAATGGAGGATTTGGGGGAGTGCAAATCCCAAAGAAGTTCTAGAATAGGAGAGACAAAAGAGAAGGACAACAATTTTAACTTAGACATATTGGGGGACAGGGAGCCAAGCCCCTCCTCCCTTTCCATGCACAAGGCCCAAAGCAGGAGCATTTCTGCAACTGGAACTCAATCTACAAATGTTGATGAGGTTGATTCCAGAATCTTCCATGGAGTCAGTTCATTACATCAGGTGGACATGATTTACGCTCTGACCTCCTACCGTTGAGCTCTCAATCCAAGCTTTACTGTCTGAATTTACACAGAGAATGGTCACTCAGGCAATGTCCCGCAGGATTCCTATGTCTGTTGGACTATACTGTAGGGAGAGTCAGCAACATCAGAAGGGGAGGACAGAGAATTAAGAAGCTGTTTTTAAACGCACGCACACACACCAAAAGTGAAGTTCCAGGCAAGTAACAAAACTTACTAAAGAGGAAGTTTGCAGTGAAAGCAGAAACAGAGGTCAGTAAAAGTGCTACTAGGTACTGAAACAAACTGCATAGGAAACACTGGGACTGTTATTGGTGACAATCAAGTCAAGCTGAAAGTAATACAAGTCATACCTGGGGAAAAGATAGACATCGATTGTCACCCTGTTTGTTGCAGTGTGCAGTCACCATACCTGTTTATTGAACATGTTGAGGTTGTGTTGTACGGATCCAAATGGGAGGATGTTATACTTGTTGTCCAGTGATCGTGAGTGCAACTCATTCCCACTGCCTACTTAGAACACACAGAGGAACAATTTCAGTAATTAAATGCACTCAGTTCCACTTTGTCAAAGATTAGCAGCTATTTCTGTTACTTTATTGTTTGCAGAGTTCTGGGAAAAGAGCAAGGGAGCAAGATTAATTGTATAGCTCTTTCCAAAGAACCAGTACAGGGATGATGGGCCAAGCAGCCTGCTTCTATGCTGCATGATTCTTAAAGGTGGGGTAACATGTTCCTAACTCAGCAGGGGTGAAGCCCACAGGAGTGAGTGGAATGCTGGTTTTACACACTGGCCAATAATACTCTCTGATGACATCAGCAGTGAGTAAAACCTAACAGGTGTAAACCCAGTGTTGTACCTGATCTCATCAGTTTCCCAACTGGTTAAAATTGCCATCATATCACTCAGCTGTCCTGAGAGCCAGTCACTGACAGCAAACAGGCAAAACATCGGAACCCATGAGCTGATGCTGCCATGAGGCTATGGCCCTTTATTTTTGAAAAAATGACATCTCAACTTTCAACTGACTGGAAACTTTGCAGTTTGAAATGAGACAGAACAAATTACTTAAAAATGCAAGGTCACCTTCCAAGCAAACAAGACACCCATGAGGAGTGTGAAGAAAGGGACGTATCTGATAATTCAAAGGCCTATCCAAACTCGCTGTCTAAGGAAGAAACACTAAAATGCAAAGTGCTGGATATTGAAGCAATGGCTGCCCCAGACAGACCCACCCAAAACCCCTTGGAAATACACAATGGGTGAAGTATAACAGAGCAGGCTGCAGCTACCGCAAAGAGACTCCAAGTGACACAGGGAAGAAAGCTTTCAGCAGATGAAACAGGCCGAAGAGCTGTTCTCTCCCTCTCTTTCTTTTGAAACAAGTGTATTAACTGTGTATTGTAAGTCAGCTTTACTAGAAATCTACCAGCAAACCAAGGTCTCGTAATAATTACATCTTCTACATCTGACCATATCCACAAAACCAGCTAATCCAAATCAGCTGCAATGTTTAAAATCTACGCCTCAAGGACAAGCAAAGGATACTTAATTGTGTATTCTTTTATCTCGTTTTACTGAATTCTAACTTCCCTTATCTCTGATACCTGTGTGTGTGTGTGTGTGCGTGTGTGTGTGAGACACATCACGTTTTTATTTTTTCTTCTTGGATTTGGTGGTCAATAAATTTGCTCTTTAACTCAAGAGAACCTTGTTTGATTGGCTCCTATTGCTCAATGCATAAATAGTTAAAAACATCATGATTTGGAAAAGGTATATTCTCATGAAGGAACTTAAACCTTTGTTGTGACCAACCAGGAGATTGAATAGAGGGTAGCCAGTTCACTTCTGGTCATAACAATGCAGAGACACATTGCTCGTTGACAGAGCAGCTTCACTACAGAAGTTCAGTATCCTGTCTACGCCAAGGCCCACATCAGTTAGCTGCTAGTTTTAAATCACTGAACTTGCTAGACTTGGCAGATGTTTGTACCATGTTCAGGATTGCACAGGGTAATCAGTTCACTAGAGCTGTTGAGACAGGACCAAAAAAATAATCTGAATCAAACTTAATGAACTGTTACTTCCCAAAGAACCCCGTTTTGTGGTAATCCTCCCTGAACAAACAGGGCAATATGAATCACGCAGCTCAATGATTTGATATTTCCTTTCTGAGTGACTTACCTCCAATGATGCTCTCTCTGTCCAGTGAACTCTGAGAACCACAGTTGGAAATGAGACTCATCAGGTCAACTGCAGCCCAGGCGAACGGCATCCGATACAAACTCAGACGTTGGCAGAAGGAAGCTGCTTGGAACCGAAGCTTTCCGATCTTTTCTTTAGTCTGGAAGATATTTTAAAAATTCAGGAGTTTTGTTCTAGGCATGAGCAAAATCCTAAGGGATTTGGATGGTCCAGCAGGAACCAGGCTTCTGAGCAGGAGAAGTTAGCCAGAGTTCAGCAGTGGAATGTTCACCTTTGAGTCCGTTACCTGTGAGTTCAAGTCCCACTCCAGAGATTTTAATGCAAAACGTAGACTGACACATCCAGTGCAATACTGAGGGAGTCCTGCAACTTTGGAGGTGCCGTCTTTCAAAGCCCCCTCTGATCTCTCAGGTAAACCTAAAAGATCCCACGGCATTTTTCTTGAGCAGAGGAATTTTCACCAGTTTCCTGGCCTTGTCCCTCAACCAACACCAAAACAGATTATCTGACCATTATTACATTTCTGTTTGTGGGATCTTGCTGTGTGCAAATTGGATGCCAGATCTCCATTACAACAGTGACTACACTTCAAGTATTTCATTAACTGTAAAGTGCTTTGGGATATCCTGAGGTCATAAAAGGTGCTATATAAATGCAAGTTCTTTGAGCATTCTGAGCAGGCAGGGGAGACCTCACAGAGACCACTCCATTAACTCTTTACACTTTGAAAGAGTTGGCACAGGCTTGATAGTATGGTACTGAAGAAGGCCAATCAGCCTATTCTATGATTCTAAGCAAGGTCAGGCAGAGACCACTTTCCGAGCAGAGAGGGGACGTCTGGCAGAGACCACTTTCTGAGCAGACTCAATGCATGTCAACTACTGGTGTAAAAGAAACAAGGCAGGACTTAAACATCGTGTCAGCTGAGGATACAACTCCACTGGCCTACAGGCCACAATAAATCTGCACTGGATCACATATAAGCAGCTTTATAACAGGCACCTAGAAAAGGTCAACCATGGTTCAGTGATAAAACTCTTGACTGAGTCAGAAGTCATGGGTTCGAATCCTACTCCAGAGACATCAACGCACAAAATCAAGACTGACACTTCAGGCCTGCTGCACTGTCAGAGGTGCTATCTGTCAGATGAGACATTAAACCAATCTGCTCTCTCAGGTGGATATAAAAATCCCATCCCACAATTTCAAAGAAAAGCAGGGGGAGTTCTCTCCAGTGCCCTGGCCAATAATAGTCCCTCAAAATGACTAACTAAAGAAGTTAAAGATAGTATCAAATTGAAAGAAAGAACATACAATTCCATGAAGGTTAGTGGCAGGTCAGCTGATTGGACAAAATATAAAAACCAGCAAAGAATCACTAAAAAAAGGGAGAAATTAGAGTATAAGAGAAAGCTAGTTAGAAATATAGAAACAGATAGTAAAATAGTAACTTTCTACAAGTATTTAAAAAGGAAAGAGTATGTAAAGTGAGTGGGGTCCCCTAGAGGTGAGTCTGGGGAATTAATAATGGGAAAAGAGGAAATGGCGGTAGTGCTGAACAGATATTGTGTGTCCATCTTCTCTGTAGTAGACGAAATAACATCCCAGAAATACTTGCAAATTAAGAGCTAAATGGGAGGGAGGAACTTAAAACAATTATAATCACCAGGTATAGGGTACTGAGCAAATTAGTAGAACTAAAAGTTGACAAGTCCTCGGGACTGATGGACTTCATCCTAGGGTCTTAAAAGAAGTGGTTACTGAGATAGCTGTTGTATCAGTTCTAATTTTCCAAAATTTCCTAGACTCTGGAAAGGTCCCATCAGATTGGAAAATATCCTCTATTCAAGAAAAGGAGGGAGACAGAAAGCAGGAAACTACAGACCATCTGTCATAGGGAAAATGCTAGAATCTATTATTAAGGAAGTTATAATAGGGCACTTAGAAAATCTTAATGCAATCAGGCAGAGTCAACATGGTTTTGTGAAGGGGAAATTATGTTGGACTAATTATTAGAGATCTTTGAGGAAGCAATAAGCAACGTGGATAAAAGAGAACCTGTAGATGTGATGTACTTGGATTTCCAAAATGCATTTGATTAGGTACCATATCAAAGGTTACTACACAAAGTAAGAGGTCGAGGTGGACAGGTTAACATTTTAGTAGAGAAAGAGGAGTGGTTAGCCAACAGGATGCAGAGAGAAATGGGTCATTTTTGGGTTGGCAAGATGTGACAAGTGGAGTGTCACAGGGATAGTGCTGGGTCCTCAACGATTTGCAATCTATATCAATGACTTGGACAAAGGGAATGAATGTATGGTTGTTAAATTTGCTAATGACACAAAGATAGGAGAGTAAATTGTGAAGAGGACATAAGGATTCTGAAAAGGGGCATTGATAGGTTAAATGAGCGGGAAAAAACTTGGCAGATGGAGTATAATGTGACTTGTCCACTTTGCCAGGGAGAATAGAAAAGCAACACTAAATGGAGAGAGTTGCAGAGCTCTGAGGTACAGAGGGATCTGGGTGTCCTGGTACTTGAACTCTTAAAAATTTAGTATGCAGGTACAGCCAATGATTAGGAAGGCAAATGTAATGATTTTGTTTATTTGACATTTATTGCAAGGAGAATGGAATATAAAAGTTGGGAAGCTTTGCTACAGTTGTACAGGGTGTTGATGAGACCACATCTGGAATACTGTGTACAGTTTTTGGTCTCCTTACTTAAGAAAGGATATAAATGCATTAGAAGCAGTACAGAGGAAGTTCACTTAAATAATTCCTGGGATAAAGGAGTTATCTTATGAGGAAAGTTTGAGAAGGTTGGGCCTATATCCACTGAAGTTCAAAGAATGAGAAGTGATCTCATTGAAACATAAGATTGTGAGGGGATTTGACAGGGTGGATGCTGATAGGATATTTTCCCTTGTGGGAGAGACTAGACACAGTTTAAAAATAAGGTGCCTCCCATTTAAGAGAGAGAGAGGGGGAGAAATTTTTCTCTCAGAGGCTCATTAGTCTGTGGAATTCTCTTCCCCAGAGAGCAGTAGAGGCTAGGTCATTGAATATTTTAAGGTTGAGTTATATTGACTCCCTTGTCAATCAAGAATCTAAGTGTACAGGGGATAGACAGGAGAGTGAAGTTGAGGCCACAAACAGATCAGCCATGGTTTTATCAAATGGCAGAGGAGGCTCGAGGGGCCAAATGGCCTACTCCTGCTCCTAATTTGTTCATGTTTGTCCTCAAACAACAGCAGCAAAACAAAGTATCTCGTCATAATTATGTTGCTATTCATGGGACCTTGTCATGTGAAAATTGGCTGCTGCGTATCCTACTATAGTCATTAAGTCATTTACGGAACAGAAGGAAGCCATTTGGCTCATTGAGCCTACGCCAGCTCCCTGCAGAGCAACCCTGCTCCATCCCCGTAGCCCTGCAAGGTTATTTCCTTCAAATGCCAATCCAATTTCCTTTTGAGATCATTGATTGTTTCCACTTCCAACCCCCTTGTGGTTAGCGAGTTCCAGGTCATTACTACTCACTATGCAAAAAAAACTTCTTCCTTACATCCCCCCTGCAGCCCTTGCCCAAAATCTCAAATCTGTGTATTCTAGTCCTTGTACTATCAGCTATTGGGAAGAGTTTTTCTTTGTCTACCTTATGCCTGTCCTCATCTTGTACACCTCTATCAAATCTCCCTTGCTCCAAGGAGAACAACCACAGCCCTTCCAACCTAATCTTGTAACTATAACCTCCCATTCCTGGAACCATTCTGGTAAATTCCCTCTGCATCTTCTCAAGAACCTTTATATCCTTCCTAAAGTGTAGTGACCAGAAATGGATCAATACCCTAGTTGAGACCTAACCAGCGCTTGTAAAGGCTCAGCATAACTTCACTGCTTTTGTACTCAATGTTTCTATTTATGAAGCCAAGATCCCATATTATTTACTAACCCTCTCTCAACATGTCCTGCCATCTTCAAAGATCAATGCACATGCACCCCCAGGTCCCTCTGTTCCTGCACACTCTTTAGAATTGTACCATTATGTCTATATTGCTTCTCCCCATCCCTTCTGCCAAACGTATCACTTCAGACTTCTCTGTATAAATTCCATCTGCCGCTTGTCTATGTCCATTCTGCTAGTCTATGTCCTGTTGCAGGCAATTCAAATCATCCTCACTGTTTGCAAATCCTCCAAGTTTGGTATCATCAACAAATTTTGAAATTTTGCTACATATTCCAAAATCCAAGTCATTTAAATGTAGCAAAAAAAAGCAGTGGCCCTAGCCCTGACCCTCCGGTCCAAAAAAACAACAATCCAATGCAATTCACTGCTTTCTACGCTTAAGTCGATTTTTTATCCAATTGGGCACTCACCCTCCTATTCTATAAGCCTCAATTTTGTTAACCAACCTTTTGTGGTAACTTGTCAAATGCTTTCTTAAAATCCATCTAGACAACATCCACCACATTTCCTTCATCAACCTTCTCTGTCACTTCTTCATAAATTTCAATTAGATTAGTCCAGCATGATCTACCCTTTACAAATCAGTTTTGGCTTTCCTTAATTTACTCAAACTCTCCAATTGCCTATTGATTTTTCCTGATTATAGAATCAAAAACATTACCCAGCATTGATGTTAGACTAACTGGCCTGTAGTTGCTAGAACTTTCCTTACACCTTTTCTTGAACAAGAGTATGACATTTGCCATTTTCCAATCCTTTGACGCCACCCCCCCCACCCGCCGCCCCATATCTAAGGAAAACTGGAAGATTATGGGAAGCCCTTCTGCCATCTCCGCCCCGAATTCCTTTAGCAATATAGGCTGCAAACCATCCAGACCAAGTGACTTACCTACCCTAAGCATAGTCAGCCTTTCCAATACCTTCTCCTTTTCAATTTTTACACTATCCATTGGCTCCACCATCTCCACTTCTACTGATATTTTGTTAGATTCTGCTTCACTAGTAAATACTGATACAAAGAACACATTAATTACTCTAGCATTCTGTGTCTCGGTGCATATATCAACCTCTTTGACCCAACAGGGCCCACACCACCTCATACTACCCGCTTACTATTTATATGTTGGTAGACAATTTTGGGGTTCCCTTAAGTTGACTCCTTTTGTTCTCATACTCTCTTATTTTCTTCCTCACCTCCCCTCTAAACCTATTGTATTTGACCTGATTTCACTTGAAGAATTCACCCGACAAACATCATACGCCCTCATTTTTTTGTTTCATCAGAACTTCTACCTCTCTCGCCATCCATGGAACCCTGCTTTTCCTGCCTTACATTTTGCCTTGTTGGAATGTACCTAGCCTGTACCTGAAGCATCTCTTCCATAAAGATCACACATTATTCTATTATAGTTTTTCCTGTCAGTCTCTGGTTCCATCTTACCCTGGCTCAGATCCCTTATTATGCACTGAAATTAAAGCTCTATATTAAATAGTTACTGGTAACTATACATCAAAAGTATTTCATTGGTAGCAAAGTGATCTGGAATATCACATTGTTGTGCAGGGCCCTATTTCAATACAAATCTTTCTCTCAGTTAAATAGATCCCAGTGATGATAATTTTGGGGCACAGCAGACCAATGTTGTTTATTTAAATGAACTTGCACCCCGATTCATTAACCTTTCCCGCCCACATGCCCATTCACTGCCCCATCCCACCTACCACCCACACCCCCATTCAATGTCCCCTCCCACCAATCACCCAAACCGTGATTTACTGCTCTCTCCCTCCCACTCATCACCCACACAGCCATTCACTGCCCCCTTCTTCCCACTCACCACCCACGCTTCCAATCACTGCTCCCCTCCCTCCCTCCCACCACTCATGCGCACATTCACTGCCCCCTCCCTCCAGCCGCCATACACATTCCCATTCACTGACCCCTTCCTCCAGTCCACTACCCACACCCTATTCACTACTCATCCCTTCACCCAGCACCTACGCCCCATTCACCCAGCACCTACCCCCATTCACTGTCCCTTCAGTGGAGCAACTAAAATATATTCAAATTCCAACACATACCACATGCCTCATAGTACAGTAGGAACAAAGAACTTACAGCATTCATTGTTTAAAATGTTGTGTTTTATATTGATTAAGCCAATAATGGCAGCACCAGGAAGAAATCCATTCTAAATCATTCTAAGACAGATTTTGATTAAGATTCACGAGAAGTAATGGATGCCGAAGAGGATCTTTGTAAAGAGGAGATACTGCTTTACAACAATATTATACTGCACAGGTAATCACTTACTTCTTATTGTGCTCTAGTATTTGCCCAATGTTGGGGCTTCATGGAGATGTGCAGACAATACTTAACCCATTCTAAAGGGGGAAAGAAGTGTTTCTGGAAGGTTCCATCCACATACCTTGGCTGTCTCACTCTCTTTAATGGTCATGTATGGATCAGCACAGTCAGCGATACTGCCCTGCTGCAGCATCTTCTCCACCTTCAGTACACAAAGTAGAGATACTCAATATACAAGGAGTAGAATATCTTAAAACAGACACCAAGACAGAACATAAACAGCAGGTCTGTCAATATCTAGTAAAGGACCACCACCCAAAACTTTAACTTATTAGTTAATTTGGCCCAGTTGTTAGGACTCTCACCCAGTTAGAAAATGATGGATTCGAGCCCAACTCCAAGATCTGAGTTAAAAACAAAAAAACTGCGGATGCTGGAAATCCAAAACAAAAACAGAAACAGAATTACCTGGAAAAACTCAGCAGGTCTGGCAGCATCGGCGGAGAAGAAAAGAGTTGACGTTTCTTTTCTTCTCCGCCGATGCTGCCAGACCTGCTGAGTTTTTCCAGGTAATTCTGTTTTTGTTTTTGTCCAAGATCTGAGTAGTTAATGTCTGCTGTCACTGAGTGCAGTACAAAGGACTGCCTACCACCCGTTGAATGAGAAGTTAAACTGAGGCCCCACCTGCTGTTCAAGTGGGTGTTAAAGATTGCTGGCACTAAGTGCATGAAAGTGATTGGCTTACAAAAGTAGCTTAAATGCAGGCTGTAGGAGTATTAGAAAATGACCAGAGACACCAGTGCTATTGTCCCATCTTCTCAAGTTTAAATGTTTCTATCAAATCACCTTATAATCTACTTTGTTCTAACAAAAATATCTCAATTTTTTTTAAGTTTTTCTTCATATTTGTATTTCTTCACTTCAGTCAGCATCTTAGGATAGAACACAGGTTCACTATCTAATGCTCCAATATTATTCTTCTTGTGTGCAGTTCAATATTGTCTACAGTGCTCTAGATGGGGTCTCCATTAACTTTTGTATAGGCTCATCATTACCTTTTGCTTTTTACAGTTCGCATTGTGGAATAAAAACTAGAAACCAAGTTGTTTTTTTATGGTCTTATTGAGCTGATGAGATCCTGTGAAGCTTCACCTGCTGCTCTGCTATATATATTTTTGTATGGCTGGGGAAGCAGTTATAGTTCAATGACGAAGCTAAGAATCCATTCAATGACTTCAGCTGACGCAGTGTGAAATGGTTGTGATACCACCAGGAATGGATCTCTCAGGGCAGGAGTTCAGTATGTGGGCAAGGGTCTGACTTAGGTGACCACAGTCATAGTTTGAGCTGTTCCTCATGTTCCACTTGTGGCCACATCTTCCCGAGCCTGTCTTCACTTAAGGATTGTCCAGAGTTTCCATGGAAGTGGATTTCTCCGATCATATCAGGTTGCGATTGGTGATGTTTGCAGTCAACCAGGAAGTGTGCCATTGAGAGGCAGGGCTGTCATTGGTTTGTAGGTTAAACCCACTGGAAATTCAGAACGATCACAGCTGACCTTCTACCTCAACTCCACCTTCCTGCACTATCTTTTAATTGCTTCAGTATCCAAAAATCTATTGATTCCTCATCAAGCCTACTTCTGGTCACTGTTATTAAACCAAAAAAAGTATTTTGCTGGTTTGGAATTCCATCTGCTATTTTTTAGCACATTCCCCCACATCACCAAAAATACATGAATAGGGCAAGTGGTATTTTGGGTCAGTCAGTCAGGTGTGTGCAAGGAGACAAGCGCCTACACCTGAGTGAGACAGAGACTGAGTGAGTAGCGAATTACACTTGCGTGGTAAGTTCTGGCAAATACTTTTCAGGTTTAACTATAGATTGAGAATCAACAGCTGACATAAGTAAGTTCTATTAGCTTGTTAAATAGAGAAAAGTTATATTAGCTTGTTAAATAGAGAACTGCCTGGAGTGGCAGTTATCTGTCAATCAATCTACGTTGGAGTGAGATGGAGACTGAGAGAGTAGCAAATTAGGCTCACATGTGGGAGTTCAGTGCACAGGGGAAAGTAGTGTAGTATACTTGGCAATTATTCTAAGTCAGGAAAGGAACAGACCTGGGTGTAAACCTTACCGACAGAGCTAAGTTTGAAAAAAAAATCAAACAGTGACATCACAGGAAAACCATAAGTTCACTGGTTGGTCAGAAACTGCTGTTAGGGAGTCTCTTTAATTAGCTATAAATTGGAAAAGTATTATTTTAAAAGAAGTGGCTACTTGGATTTGAGGAAGAAAAGGAATAAGGGGAATTCAGGGCCAGCAATGTAAAATAATTTAAGTAAACCAAAGTAAAATAAAGCTAACGTAAGGGAAGTAAAGTTAAGACATGGCAGGACAGCTTAGTCATGTGGAATGCATGTCATGTAATTTGTGGGAAGGCATGGACACTACTAGTGACCTAGATAACCACATATGCAGGAAGTGCTGGTAGCTGCAGAAACTTGATTTCTGGGTTTCAGAGCTCGAGCGGCGGCTGGAGTCACTGTGGTGTACCCACGAGACTAAGTGTTATGTGGATAGCATGTTCAGAGGGGTGGTCACACCACAGGTTAAGATCATGGAGGCAGAAAGGGAATGGGAGAGTGTCAGGCAGTCCAAGAAAACCAGGCAGCGAGTGCAGGAGTCCCCTGGGGTCCCACTCGTTAATCGGTTTTCCATTTTGGATACTGGTGAGGGGATTGTTTCCTCAGAGGAGTGCAGTCATAGCCAAGTTTGTAGCACCATGAGTGGCTCAGCTGTATAGGAGGGGAGGAAAAAGAAAGGAAGAGCAATAGTGATAGGGGATTCGTTAGTTAGGGGAACAGACAGGCATTTCTGCAGCCGTAGACGTGACTCCAGGATGGTATGTTGCCTCTCTGGTGCCAGGTCAAGGATGTCACCGAGTAGCTGCAGGACATTCTTTTGGGGGAGGGTGAATAGCCAGAGGTCATGGTCCACGTTGGTACCAATGACTTAGGTAGGAATGGAGATGTGGTCCTGCAGACAGAATTTAGGGAACTAGGTAGAAAATTATCAAGCAGGACCTCAAATGTAGTGACCTCCGGATTACTCCCAGTGCCACGTGCAAGTGAATACAGAAATAGGAAGATAAGGCGATGAATGCATGGCTGGAAAGACAGTGCAGAAGGGAGGGCTTGTGGGGTGTTTTGCTAGTGCTGTTGTAGGGGACTTTAAACTAACTCGTCAGAGGTGTGGGAACCAGGAGAGAATATTAGAGAGCAGTACCAAGGTGCACAAAATACTAGGAGACACAGATAACACTGGAATAGAGGATAGTAAGTTAATAGGTGGAGTCGGAGTAAGATAGAAAGCAATGAAGTCTAAATCAGGGTTATCAGTAATTAGGGAGATTAGTTAATATAACAAACCCAATAACAAGTAGGGAGATAAAAGCAAAAAACTGCAGATGGTAGAAATCCAAAACAAAAACAAAAATACCTGGAAAAACTCATCAGGTCTGGCAGCATCTGCTGAGAGGAATATAGTTAACGTTTCGAGTCCGAATGACCCATCAACAGAACTAAGTAAAAATAGAAGAAAGGTGAAATACAAATTGGTTTAAGTGGGGGTGGGACAAGTAGAGCTGGCAGGTTAGGGCACATTATAATAAATTGTGATACAGTTTGTAATATCTAGTGGCAACAGCTGAGATTTCTGATTGAAGAGCGGAAGGATTAACCTCCATAGTGTCGCAGAACATCTACCCCACCTGACTGGGGGGATCCTTTATGTAGAGGCAAATTGCAAAAGCGGAACTGATCATGTAGAACTCCAAGAGGATCTGTTGTTATGACAGAGCAATAAATATTGGAGTTGTACCAGTAGACTGGAAATTGGCCTAAGTGCTAGACATATTCAAAAAGGATCACAAAACAGGCACTGACAACTACAGATCCATTAGCTTTAATTCAATCCCGTGGAAAACATTGGAAGTGACTATCAGGTTTAACTTGGTTCTCTGTACAATAATAATCTAGTAAACCACAGAAAACATGGATTCAAAGAGGGAAGATCCAACCTAATTAGCCTTCTCTGAGGAAGAGATATCACGGCGGGATGAGGTTTCATGAGCGTGGAGAGCAGCTGATTGGTGAGTATTTCTAGTCTTTAAGGTAAAAGTAAGGTATTTAGTTTGTTTAGATCTCTCATCTTTCTTTTCTCTTTTTCTTAAAGGTAACTTGTTAAGTAGAAGATCATACTGCTGTGTATAAAAAATATATAATAAAGTGGAAAGAGTGGGGATACTAGAGTAATTAATTGATAAATTGAATAAAATACAATAGCGATGGCAGGATGGGTGATGTGTTGCTGCTGCAGCATGTGGGAATGCTGGACACCAAGGTGATCCAGGGTGAACACATCTGTACCAAGTGTTTGCAGCTCGAGGAACTTCTGATCCGAGTTAAGGAGCTGGAGTTCGAGCTGCAGACACTGCGCCCCGTCAGGAAAGGGGGAAAGTTACCTGGACACTTTGCTCCAGGAGGCAGTCACACCCCTCAGGCTAGCTAATTCATATTTGGTCTGTGGTCAGGGACAGGAGGTTGTGACTGCAGGTGAAGTGGATGTGGGGACCCAGTGGTTAGCATTCAAGGAGTCTCGGCCCCTGCAACTGTCCAACAGTTACAAGGTTCTTGCAAGCTGTGTGGATGAGAGTGGGGATGGCAAAGAGGATGAGCGAACTGACCAGGGCACCATAGTACAGGGAGCCATTCAAGTGGGGGAGGGAAATGGGACTGTAGTTGTGGTAGGGGACAGTAGAATTAGGGGGACAGATACTGTTCTCTGCAGCTTTAAGCGTGAGTCCCGAAGGCTGTGTTGCCTGCCTGGTGCCAGGGTTAAGGGCATCTCCTCAGGGCTGGAGAGGAACTTGGAGTGGGAGGGGATGGATCCAGTTGTGGTCGTCCATGATGGTACCAACGACATTGATAGGACTAGAAAGGAGATTCTGCTGAAAGAATTTGAACAGTTAAGAGCTAAGTCAAAAAGCTGAACTTCCAAGGTAATAATCTTGGGATTGCTACCTGAGCCACGGTCAAACTGGCATAGGGTAAATAAAGTCAAGGAATTAAATATGTGGCTCAGAGATTGGTGTGGGAGGAATGGGTTTCAGTTCATGGGGCACTGGCATCAGTACTGGGGTAGAAGGGAGACATTCCGTTGGGACGGGCTTCACCTGAACCTTGCTGGGACCAGTGTTCTGATGAACCGAATAACTAGGGCTGTAGAGAGGGCTTTAAACTAAATAGAGAAGTTGTTGTTGGTGGTGGTGGGGTGGGGGGTTGGGGGGGGGGGAAAGAGAGAGAGAGAGAGAGAGAGAATGCATAGGCTTACAAAGCAAAAGGACAGCCTTGCAGGACAGCTATTTAGGTAATGATACCCAGACTATGACAGGAAGGGACAGAGTGTACAAGCATAAAAAAACAGCAGCAAATAGGGTCAAAGGGGAAAAAAATGATAAGAAGGCAAAATTAAAGGCCTTTTACTTAAATGCATGTAGTATTCAGAACAAAATAAATGAAATAACGGCACAAATAGAGGTTAGTGGGTATGATCCTATAGCCATTACGGAAACATGGTTACAAGGAGATCAAAACTGGGAACTAAATATTCAGGGGTACGTGACTTTTCGAAAGGACAGGCAGGAAGGAAATGGTGGTGGGATAGCTTTCTTAGTATGAGACGGAATAAGTACCATAGCAAGAAAGGATCTTGGATCGGAAGATGTAAAATCCATATGGGTGGAGGTAAGAAATAATAAGGGGAAGACGACACTGATGGGAGTAGTCTATAGGCCCCCTGACAGTCGCTATATTGAGATAACGAGGGCATGTACAAAAAGGCAGTACATGTAATCATGTACTTTAATCTTCATGTGGATTAGGAAAATCAAATTGGCAGAGGAAGAGACGAGCAAGAATTCATAGAGTGTATTCGGGATAGTTTCTTAGAACAATATGTTGTGAATCCAGCCAGGAATCAGGCTATTTTGGATCTAGCAATGTGTAATGAGGCAGGTTTAATAAATGACCTCAGAGTAAAGGATGCCCTGGGAAACAGTGATCATAATATGGTAGAATTTAGCATTTGGTTTGAGAGTGAGAAACAACGATGCCAAACTTAAATAAGGGTAATTACAATGGAATGGGGGCAGATTTGGCTGGAGTGGACTGGGAAAGCAGTTTAGCAGAGAGACAATTGATAAACAATGGCAGACATTTAAGAAAATAGTTAATGACTCAACAAAGATATATCCCAGTGAGGAAGAAGGATTCAAGGAAGGGGATAAACCAACTATGGTTAACCAAGGAAGTTAAGGTTCAGTATCAAACTGAAAGAAAAGAAACATACAATGTAGCAAAGATTAGTGGTAATCCAGTAGATTGGGAAAATTTTAAAAAACCAACAAAAGATTACCAAAAAAAAATAAGAGGGAGAAAATAAACTTTGAGGGTAAACTAGTAAGTAATATAAAAATGAACAGGAAGAGTTTCTTTAAATATATAAAAAGGAAGAGAGAGGCCAAAGTGAACATAGGCTCCTTAGAGAATGAGGCTGGGGAAGTAATAATGGGGAACCAGGAAATGGCACAGAAGATGAAATCATTAGCATTCCAAAAATACTAAATAATCAAGGGGCAAAAGGGGGGAGGAAATAAATACAATAACTATCACTAGAGAAAAAGTACAGGGGAAACTAATGGCTAAAGGCCAAAATGTTCCCTGGATCTAATGGTTGCATCCTAGGATATTAAAAGGAAGTAGCTGCAGAGATAGTGGATGCACTGGTAATAATCTTTCCAGAATCCTTAGGTTCTGGAAAAGCCCCAGAGGACTGGAGAACAGCCAGTGTAACACCCTTATTCAAAAAGGAAGGTAGACAAAAAACAGGTAACTATGAGCCAGTTAGCTTAACATCAATCATTGGGAAAATGTTGGAGTCTAAAATAAAGGATGTAATAGCAGGGCATTTATAAATACATAATCTAATCAAGCAGAGTCAGCATGGCTTCATGAAGGGGAAATCATGCCTAACAAATTGATTAGAATTCTTTGAGGATGTAACAAGCTAGGATAGATAAAGGGGAACCATTAGATGTAATATATTTGAATTTCCAAAAGGTGTTCAATAAAGTACTGCACATAAGGCTACTTAATAAGATCCCATGGTGTTGGGGGTATATAATCATGGATAGAGGATTGGTTAACTAATAGAAGACAGAGTTGGGATAAGGGAGGCATTTTAAGGATGGCAACCTGTAACTTGTGGAGTGCCACAGGGATCAGCACTGGGGCCTCAATTATTTACAATATATATTGATGACTTAGATGAGGGAAGTGAATGTCCTATCACCAAGTTTACAGATGACGCAAAAATAGATGGGAAGGCAAGTGGTGAGGATGACACAAGGAGTCTACAGAGAGATATAGACAGGTTCAGTGAGTGGGAAAAACTTGGCAGATGGAATATAATGTGGGAAAATGTGAGGTTATGTACTTTGGCGGGAAGAATAGAGGAGCTGAATATTATTTAAATGGAGAAAGACTGCAGAAGGCTGTAGCATAGAGGGATTTGGGAGTCCTTGTGCATGAATCCCAAAAAGCTAACAAACAAGTTCAACAGGTAATAGGAAAGGCAAATGGAATGTTGGCCTTTATTTCAAAAGGAATGGAGAATAAAAATAGGGAAGTCTTGCTAAAACTATACAAGGCACCAGTTAGACCATACCTAGAATACTGTGAACGATTTTGGTCCCCTTACCTAAGGAAAGATATACTGGAATTGGAGGCAGTACAGAGGAGGTTCACTAGGTTGATCTGGGGGTATGGAGGGATTTTCTGATGAGGAGAGGTTGAATAGGTTGGGCCTGTACTCATTGGAGTTTAGAAAAATGAGAGGCGACCTTATTGAAACATATAAGATTCTTAGGGGGCTTGACAGGGTAGTTGCTGAGAGGTTGTTTCCCCTTGTGGGAGAGTCTAGGATCAGAGGGCATAATCTCAGAGTAAGGGGGTGCCCACTTAAAACAGAGATGAGGAGGAATTTCTTCTCTCAGAGGGTAGTCAATCTTGGGAATTCGTTACCACTAAGGGCTGTAGAGGCTAGGTCATGAAGTATATTCATGGCTGAGATAGACAGATTTTTAATCAGTAAGAGGATCAAGGGTTAAGGGGAAAAGGCAGGAAAGTGGAGTTGAGGATTATCAGATCAGCCATGATCTCATTGAATGACGGAGCAGACTCGATGGGCTGAATGGCTTACTATTGCTCCTGCATATTATGGTCTTAAGTTGTGAGTGGAATATCCAGGGCACGGTCTTGGAAGCAGTACTGTCTCTAATTTACATCAGCAACTTGTACTCAAAAAGGCAATGTAAAGTGGTCAAATTTGTCTATACTGCTAAACAGAAAGAGGCAGCAGCATCAGAGGAGACAGATCAGAAAATAGGTAAGTGGCAAAACGAGAGATGGAATTTAATATCAATAAATATAATCTATCACACAAAGGAAAAAAAATTAGCAAAAGACATACTTCATGAATGGTGTTGGTGTTGAAACAATGGAAGATGAAATTGAAAGAGAACCAGGAGCCTCTATGCTTAACATGCTGTATCAATGCAAACAGCTCTCAAAATCAACTAGATGTTGAACTATAGCGTCAAATACGAGTCTGAGGAAGTCTTGGTCAAACTGTACAGGGTTCTAATCAGACCGCACACAAATACGGTGTTCAGTTTTATTCAATGAGACATTCAGAAGTTGCAGGCAGTTTAAGGTGCCAAGATAAAAGCAGAATACTGCGGATGCTGGAAATCTGAAATAGAAACAGAAAATTCTGGAAAACCTCAGCAGGTCTGGCAGCATCTGTGGAGAGAGAAACAGAGTTAACGTTTTGAGTCCGTAAGACTCTTCTTCAGAGCTCTGTTTTTATTATGAGAGGTGCCAAAGTTGTTACCTGGTTTTTGAGGTCTGAGACAAAACTGAAAAAAAAATTCCCAGCCTTGAAAATAGGCATCTCACAGGCGATTTTATAGAGAATTACAAGACTGTGAAGATCCATCCTTCAGATGAGGCATTAAACTGAGATGCCTCTCGGTAAACTGATCTACTCTCAGTAAAGATCGCCATGGCACTATTCAAAGTAGAACATCACTAAACCATGTCTGTTGGCCATTTATCACGTTGCTGTTAATGGAAGTTCACCGTGGACAAATTGGTTGCTGTATTTCCTATATTAAAATGAGGACTACAATTTTTTTAAAATTTCATTGGTTATAAAGGAATTTGGGATGTTCTGAAGTCATGAAAGGTGCTGTATAAATGCAAGGTCTCTTTCTTCTTTTCCTTATACAGGATATGGAAAAGTTAAAGTTTGAGAGTAGGAAAAGGGATGCAAGTTCAAACTAGTGAAACGTAACTACAGGACAGATATTGGGAAGTATGCCTTAAAAGAAATAATGATCAGCATATGGACTGCACTCTCTGATAAAGAAGTTGAGGCTATAGTTGGTGGGGGGTCTTTAGAATTAATTGCGATGATCCAAATGATCTTCAGCATCCATAATTATCTTGTAAATTAATATTTACATAAAAGCTAACAACTAAAGGCTTTATGTTTGTTTTGTTGCCCAGGAACCTGGCAGAATTCTGTTACAGACAGTACCTTAATGACCAGGTAGATTTCAGAAGAGGGCTGGGTGATTGAGAAGATGGCCTTTCTGAAATAGCAGAGGAGCCGTGGCTGTGCCTGAGGAACATCTCGAAATTCTTCAGAGTTGAGATCCAAGTAGAAATTTTCTGAAATCTAGAAGAACAAAGCAGAATACTTAGCAGCATGAAATTTTAAATATCAGACACAAGCAGACATTAGACTTTTTAATTGTTTTTGTTCCTCAATGGTGACCACTTGTTTGGGTATCATCAGAAAATCAGTGCTCACTGCCAACTCCTATCCCAGTTCTGGCAGGAATGTCTACCTCACCGCAGCTCTAATTGGGCAGCAGCAAGTGAAGCACGGGGAACTTTGTGACCGACAGGTCAATGATAAACTTTGATAAGAAGCTGTCAGCACAGAAGTGACCCTATCGATCAACTCAATCAGCCAGAATAGAATCCAGACAATCGCTCTCCTTTCAAGATTACAACATTGCAGGATTCGATAATTCATCATCCTCTGAAACTTAATTGTTCTTTCCTCTTATACACTTAATATAACCTTGATTTCAATATTACCAGCTAGTCTTATTCACAAACCTGTGACCCACAGTGTCCTGTTGCCTTCCCAATACCTAGGTAAATGGTTTTGGATCTCACTATTGTCAGTGTACCCCTGCTTACTGGATATCACATGATCTCGTCTTTGGTAGGTGAAAGAATTTTTACACAAGCAGACAGAGGCTCAGGCTATAAACTAACAGACAGGCAAGTTTACTCAATCTCTTCAGCCCACTTTTGACAGGTCACAACTTCAGCCATCTTGGCCTTAAGAACTGGAATTGTCCCTCTACCTCCCTCAAAACTCTCTTACACCAAGCTTTTAACCACCTCTCCTAATACATCCTTCTATAGCCCAATGTAAGTTTTTCTTTGATTACTCTCCTGTGATGTACCTTGAGCTTTTTGTTAAGGGTGTGATATAAGTGCATATTGCTTTCATTAATGAATAGTATGCAACACATGCAGTATATTGACTGTAATTAGAAAGTTAACTAATCTCTTTGAAATCCCCAAAATAAAAGACTAATGAACAAAGTCTCCACAATGAACTGACCGCCAAACATCCTCCCTTTTATTTCTTTTGGGGCTGCGTGCTATCACAGAGCTGCTGATTCACATTCATTTTCAGTTGGCTTCACTTTGCCAGCAGTCTGGTTGCCGTACAACAAAGGTACGGCTTCAAAATTGGATAGAGAACAAAGGGAATTGAAAAGCATCTTCTTATAACTACATGTATGGGATCAGCTACTCACAGAACGCTTGTATTGCAAAGCCCAGTCGGCTGATCTATTCCAACCATTGAGGGAAACTAACAGTTACCCAGGATGCTGCTGGACAGATAGTGCTAAAATTCTGCACATAATAGGTGTGAATATATTGAACCAGTTTTGACTCCACAGGACCAACCATACTGTATTCCATCTGACCATAATAGCATTGTCTGCAGCCTGCAGAAACAGCTAGCAGTAAATAACTTGATCTCACTGTGTGCTGTTACTGTAGTATAAGGGTCAATGTGGGACTGAGTACAGTAACACCCACAGAGTGATGTAAGAAGGCACATGACCCAGTCCTAGAATCAGTGTGATGTTGGCCAGAGACATATTAAGACCTAGACATGGACATAGCTCCTTGCCTGCACCCTTTGCTGTATATATGTATATAGCTACAAGTAGTTAATAAAGACATGGGGCAGGATCTTTAGGTCAGTGAGTGGGGGATGGGGCCCACTCGCCGATTTGTTAAATGACGTGGGATGATATTGGGCAGACCTCCCAACGTCACCCCGCGTCATTTCAATTTTCAGGCCGGCAGGGGCGCAGCCAAATAAGCTGTGCGCCCGCCGATCTATCAACGGCCTATTGAGGCCATTGACAAAGTACTTAATGTAATTAATGGACCTGCCCATCCAACCTTAAAGTTGGCGGGCAGGCCGGGAGCTTGGGTGGGCTCAAAAAAAAAAGCAGGCGGGATAAGGGCTTTTAAATTTTTAATAAAGGTTTGACTGAAAGTGATGGACATGTCCCAACTCATGTGACAATGTCACATGAGGAGACATGTCAGGGAAATTTTGTATTTGTCTCTGTTACATTTTTAAATTTGGAGCCGATCACCCTGAGGTAGCACTTAGCCAAAGGGAGATCAGTATGCTCTTTCGCCCACATGCACGAAAGAGCGCACTCTCAGCTGAGGGAATCCTTCCCCCCTTTGCACAGGGAGCACATAGCGCTTCCTGATGGACGTCACGCTGGGCTGGACTTAACTGGCCCGCCCATGTAAAATGGTGGCGCACCTGCTCCTGCACTTCCCCCCCCAACGGGGGAGAAAATTTATCCCATGCTGTTAACACACAAAAGACTGGCTCACAAACCTACTGCTGGATCCCAGGAATCCTATGGGAATAACTTACAAAGCTTTCAGGAGCTCTAGGCTTATTGAGTATGACTGATAATCACCTTTTTCCTCTCCTTTAAATCGTACAAGGCCAAAATCAAAAAGAGTGGCTCAATTTCAATTTCAAACCTGTCAAGAAAAGAAACCAAATGTAATTGTGGCAAGAAGTTGTGAGGTCTTTGATTCTCATGTGCTGCGAGTTGAGATATACAGAAATTCAAATCGCTGCAGGAGAACATATAGAAATTTCCTGAGGATCGCTGTTAAAGAGATATAAAAAGGAACATCAGAGGAGGGGTAGTTGGTCCACTCGACAATTAGCTTTCAAAACCTGCGGTACAGAATGTCGGGATGCCAGCCGACAGAATGCGAGGGTGACAGCTTCCACTTGTTTCATCAGTGTGATCCAGGCCAAATGGGATCAGAGAGTTTTAAACATTAATTAAGTTAAGCGTAAATCAAGTTTCCATAATCTTTAAAGCTGGATGAAAAATCATTTCATCTGCAGCCAGCCCCACCTACAAAGCCAGTCACAGTTCCAGGTCAAAATAATGAGCGCGCACATTCCTGCCAATTGCAGCCTTTTTAGGAGGATCTTCGAACTGATTTTTTTTTGCACTGGCAGCGGTAGGAATGTTTCAAAAGTTAACATATTAAAAATGTTTTTTACTAAGAAACTGACTGGAGTAAACCACATAGACTAGTAAATAGTTCAGTATATATTTTTAAAAGATCACTTTCAGTGACTTTAATATTTAATTATATATTACAGGTGAATAAACAGAATCATGTTCAAAGTGAATCTTAACCTTTTGCAGAATGTTCTTTGTAGCATAGAAAACAGCAAAGTGTGCTGCACTGTCCCCTTTAGTGAGTTGAATCCACAATTCTAATTAGCATATTTCTGAAAATATTTGGCATTAAAATTAAGACGTTTTTATCCTCTCTGTCGGACTTTCACTCCAGTGTCCTTCAGAATGCATCCCAGCTGGAAAGGAAGTCAAAGACTTGACCTCAGAACCTCTCCAACATATTACCTATCAATCTCTTAATAAACCCCGTTGTCTTAAACTGATGTTGTATGAAGGAAACACCGTGCTGGGTAGATCCTCGGTCTGAATCTAATTCATATTTCCCACAAACTGTTACAGTGAGAGGTTGAATAAAGGTGACTCATTTGAGCTCCAGAAAATTAATTTGCAATCTCTGCCACAAACTGTGCTTTTCAACCTCTTATAAACTGATTTTAACTTATCAGCCTGATCCAAAATTGATCCAAAATCCATCAGAAGGAAAACATCTGAATCTTTGCAGTCACTTGTTTCGTTTGTATTATTTACCTTTTTAAAAGGACGAATTTCAGTGCAATGCTGTGAGCAGGATTACAGAGCGGTGGCAGCTAATATGTGGGTGAGAAAGGAACGGCAGGCCAGGACAGGGGTGAAGGGGTAGCAGATTTGGTGCTGTGTGAGGTAGGGAGAAAATCTTTTTAAATTAAACAGGCAGGGAATAAGTTTCAGAATTAGGCACAAATCACACTTGAAACTTTACTGGTTAAGTTACAGTTGAAATTTCTGCTAAAATGTATTTGCATTATCACAAATGTAACATCTTAAATGGGCCCGCACAATCTGGCAGCATAATGGAACATAACAGTTTCATTTTTATCTTTGCATGATGATATATGAATCCTATTTAAGGGTGGTAATCTGATGCAGTTTTATTAATGCAGCCGAAAATAAGCATTCTTCACAACAGTGTGTACTCCCCCGCTTATAATCTATATCAATTAGCTTGTTGTCTTACAATTGGCTGTATCTCACTAAGACCATGTATCAATCTGCTACCGGGAAGGCTGCAGAAAGGAGGTACATGACAGGGTCTGATATCCAGCTCCCACAACAATAGGGTTCACACCATGACTCCCAGCTCACACTACCTTTGACTAGATAATGAATGATAAACTCCTGATAATTAGGGGTAGTGTTGCCAAACCTAAGAGAATCTCTAGTGTACTTTTGAAGTTGCTAACAGCAACTTTGAAATGGATGGGAGGGGCCGGGCCACGGGGCGGCCCTCCATGACTTTGTACCATTATTACATTGAAGGGTTGAACAAAGGTGACTCACTTGAACTCCAGGAAATTAATTTGCAATCTCTGCCCAAATTGTTCACATGGTGACTGTGGAATGACTCGATGGTGTAAAGCTTCTTCCTGTAAAGGAGGTGAACATTCTCAGAGAAATTAAAAACATAATTCATCAGAAAGAGAAATGGAAGGGTGAGGGAGAACCTAAACAGAAAGTGCAGCAAGTTGGATCGGCAGCTGGAAAGGTAATGGATTACTCCAGAATTAGTCTGTGTTTCATTTTCTCAGATGCCGATGGACTTGCTGTGTATCTCCTAACTATCAGCAGGTCATTAGACTGAGGAAAGGTTGAGCAGTTTGGGCCTGTACCCATTAGAATTTTGAAGAATGAGAGGTGATCTCATTGAAACATATAAGATCCTATGGGGACTTGACAGGGTGGATGCTGAGAGGATGTTTCCCATTTTGGGGCAGTCTGGAACTAGGGGACAGTTTAAAAATTAGAAATCTCCCACTTAAGATTGAAATCAGGAGAATTTCTTCTCTCAGAGAGTTGTTGGTGGAATTCTCTTCCCCAGAGTGTGGAGGAGGCTGTGAGTCATTGAATTTATTCAAGGCTGAGTTAGACAGATTTTTGTTCGACAGGGGAGTCAAGGGTTATGGGGGGACAGACAGGAAAGTGGAGTTGAGGCCACAATCAGATCAGCCATGATCCCATTGAATGGCTGAGCAGACTCGAGGGGCTGAATGGCATACTCCTGCTCTTAATTCTAGTGTTGTGTTCTTGTAAATAAACCCTCCACATGGCCCTGCTTCCCCACACCCTCCACTGACACACATCTACATTCCTGAACTGGCGCAGTATTTTCCATAGTTAATTTCTGGAGGTCACAGCCACGATTGATCCTGTACACAGTACAGTTCGTCTCCTCAGTACACACCACTTGGACTTACCTCATCAGAGGGGGGGTAGAGTGCAAACAGATCCACCAGCCTGCCAGATTTACGCTTTATTTCATTCCTCCGGTCAACCTCCTCCAGCTCAGTGGGCTGCAGCAGCCTTTGAATGAAGAGCTCTGGAACCTCAGTCTGTAGCTCATCTGCCTGGGCTGCAAAAGAGCTCTGAATAAAGAAAGTACTTGCATTTATATAGCACCTTTCACAACCTCAAAGCACTTTACAGTCAAGGAGGCATTCTTGAAGCGTAGTCGCTGCTGTAATTTAGGAAAGACAGTAGCCTAAATTGCACACAGCAAGATCCCACAAGCAGTAATATAATAATGGCCAGATCATCTGTTTTAGTGATGTTCGTTGAGGAATAAATATTGGCCAGGACACCGGGGAGAATCCCCCCTGCTCTTCTTCAAAATTACATCTAAGGATTTTTTTTTTACTTCATCTCAGTTTAATGTCACACCTGAAGTGGAGCTACAGGCTCTTTACAAATCACAACATCAGTGGTTTAGCCTTCATTACTTCTGTCTAAGTATCTCCTGCAATGTTGCTAGTTTAACGATATGGTGCACCGTTCTGACCTGTGTCCTGGGTTCTGTTAAAATCTATGGTCACAATCAAGTGTAGATATGAACCTTAAAGGAGCTGATACCATAAATAAATGTGTTGTCTAGACAGTAACCTGCTTTTGATCTCTGTCCTCTCCGACACTAACTGGCCCACTGCACAAAAAAATATGGCTTTTGGTTTTCTTGAATTCATTTGCATTTATACACCACCGTATCCGATCTCTCAAATATCACAAAGTGCCCAACATATTGCGAATTACTTTGAAAAACAGGGACTGTCTTATAGGGAAAACAAGCAGACAGGAACAACAATAAAACAAATGACCAAGTCATCTGTTTTTGAGGCTGTTGATTGAGGGAGGAATTCCACCCTGGACAATTTCTCTATACATAAGAGGGTGGTAGGGATCACTGCCTGAACAGGGTAGTGGAGGCAGAAACCCTCAACTCATTTAAAAAGGTGTCTGATATGGACCCAAAATCCCATAACCTCCAGGGCTACAGACCAAGTGCCGGAGAATGGGATTAGGCTGGGTGGCTCACTTTTCAGCCTCCTTCTGTGCCATAAAATTTTCTACATTTTCTGAATTTTCTAAATATTTGAAAGGAAGGAAGGCGCAGGGTTGTGGGGAGAGGGTGGAGGAGAGGCAGTACGCAAATTGCTCCTTAGAAGAGCCAGCACAGACCCAATAGGCCGAATGGCTGCCTTCTGTGCTCTAATGATTCAATGAATGATCACCCTGCTCTTTCAAAATTTGATCCATTTACAGATAGAATAGGCAGACAAGTGCTCAGTTTAACACCTCATCGACCTCTAGCAATCCAACACTTCTTGTACTGTTAGCCTAATTCACAGTTTAGTTATTATGATCACACTCTAAACAAACTCTGAACAAAGAGTTCTAGAGCTTCACTCAGGACCGCAGTTGAGCTCTGTGTACATACGCACAGCCTGGACCGCAGTGGAGCTCTGTGTACATATGCACAGCCTGGACCGCAGTGGAGCTCTGTGTACATACGCACAGCCTGGACCGCAGTGGAGCTCTGTGTACATACGCACAGCCTGGACCGCAGTGGAGCTCTGTGTACATATGCACAGCCTGGACCGCAGTGGAGCTCTGTGTACATACGCACAGCCTGGACCGCAGTGGAGCTCTGTGTACATACGTACAGCCTGGACCGCAGTGGAGCTCTGTGTACATACGCACAGCCTGGACCGCAGTGGAGCTCTGTACATACGTACAGCCTGGACCGCAGTGGAGCTCTGTGTACATATGCACAGCCTGGACCGCAGTGGAGCTCTGTGTACATACGCACAGCCTGGACCGCAGTGGAGCTCTGTGTACATACGCACAGCCTGGACCGCAGTGGAGCTCTGTGTACGTACGCACAGCCTGGACCGCAGTGGAGCTCTGTGTACGTACGCACAGCCTGGACCGCAGTGGAGCTCTGTGTACATACGCACAGCCTGGACCGCAGTGGAGCTCTGTGTACATACGCACAGCCTGGACCGCAGTGGAGCTCTGTGTACATACGCACAGCCTGGACCGCAGTGGAGCTCTGTGTACATACGCACAGCCTGGACCGCAGTGGAGCTCTGTGTACATACGTACAGCCTGGACCGCAGTGGAGCTCTGTGTACATACGCACAGCCTGGACCGCAGTGGAGCTCTGTGTACATACGCACAGCCTGGACCGCAGTGGAGCTCTGTGTACATACGCACAGCCTGGACCGCAGTGGAGCTCTGTACATACGTACAGCCTGGACCGCAGTGGAGCTCTGTGTACATACGCACAGCCTGGACCGCAGTGGAGCTCTGTGTACATACGCACAGCCTGGACCGCAGTGGAGCTCTGTGTACATACGCACAGCCTGGACCGCAGTGGAGCTCTGTGTACATACGCACAGCCTGGACCGCAGTGGAGCTCTGTGTACATACGCACAGCCTGGACCGCAGTGGAGCTCTGTACATACGCACAGCCTGGACCGCAGTGGAGCTCTGTGTACATACGCACAGCCTGGACCGCAGTGGAGCTCTGTGTACATATGCACAGCCTGGACCGCAGTGGAGCTCTGTGTACATACGCACAGCCTGGACCGCAGTGGAGCTCTGTGTACATACGCACAGCCTGGACCGCAGTGGAGCTCTGTGTACATACGCACAGCCTGGACCGCAGTGGAGCTCTGTGTACATACGCACAGCCTGGACCGCAGTGGAGCTCTGTACATACGCACACAGTTAACCGAGAAGCAGAGATATATGTCAAAAACAAACCAACGAAACACAGCCCTAAAAAAGAAATATAAAAAGAAACATTTATGCTGCAACCAACAGGTGTAAGACCAATCACTCATTCACAGAACTAAACTTCAAAGAGCAAACTATGTCAAAATAGGCAACAATTTCCACCACAAAAGTCAGACACAGCACACTCCATTAACCCCTGCCTTCCTCCCCACATCATTAAACCCCCAGCCCACTCTGCCCTCCCTACCATCACTCACTGCCAGTCCACTATATTTGACCTAAATCCTGCTGTATTTCCCACAATACCACCCACCAAATTAACTTTTAACTATAGTGGACAAATTCCTGGTTGTTTACATTGAGAATGTTTTTTCAGAAGTAATTTGTTGTATGATCTTCTTGGTACTTAGTTCCCTTGCTACACAAGGAGGACTCTCATAGTGGCATACCTGAAAACTTTGCTTTTCCATATTGAAGCTTTCATCGCATTCAAAGATCTGATGAGGAAGGTTCAGTCCTTTCCTCCGACTCCTTTTGCTGCACTTCGGATACCTGGGAGAGAAATCAATAACATGGGTTATACTGAACCCCCAGCAGCCAACTTGATTGGTACCCCATGCACCACCTTAAACATTCACTCCTTCCACCACAGGCGCACAGTGGCCGCAGTGTGTGCAAGATGCAATGCAGTAGCTCACAAAGCTTCTTTGAGAGCACTGCCTAAACCTATCATCTACCACCCAGAAGGACAAGCGCATGGGAACGCCACCATCCAAGTTAGAACTATATTGCTGCTCTTTCACTGCACTAAAGGCAGCAAGTTATGTTAAACCAAAACACTAGTTTGGTCCCAACTGGAGTACTGCATCCAATGCTGGGCATCACATTTTAGGAAGGATGTGAAGGGTTGAGAGAAGATACAGAAGAGATTTACTAAAAGGGATCCAAGGTGAGGGATTTCAGTAATGTGGAAGGATTGCAGAAATTGAGGTTGTTCGCCTTAGAGCAGAGAAGACTAAGGGAAGATTTGATAAAGATGTTTAAAATCATGAACTGTTTAGATAGAATAAGCAGAGAGAAACTGCTTCCAATGGTTGAAATATGGATATGAGATAACATAAATTTAAGACGATTGGCAACAGAATCAGAACCTACATGACCAAAAAAATTATTTTTTTGAACACAAAAAGTGGTTGGAATTTGGAATGCATTGCCTATAAAGGTAATGGATACAGATTCAAAAGGCATTTGCATAAAATATCCAAAGGAGAAAACAATTGCCGGTATCTATGGAAAAGCAGAGCATTGGGACTAACTGGATTGCTCTTCAAAAGAGCATGAGACTCAATGGGACAAACCACCTCCTCTGTGCTGTAATGTATGATTCAACAAAATTAATAAAGTTTTTTTATTCTTTTATGGATATGGGTATCATTGGCAAGCCCCACTACTGATCCCTGTGGCACTCCACTAGTTACAGTTTGCCAGTCCCATTTGTCCCAAATCTCTATTTCCTGTTAGTTAGCAAGCCCTCTATCCACGTTAATATAAGACTCATGCTAAAATAAGGCTCCTTCGGCAGCATCTTCCAAACCCATGACCGCTACCATTTAGAAGAACAAGGGCAGCAGATACATGGGAACATCACCACCTAGAAGTTCCCCTCCAAGCCACTCACCATCCTGATTTGAAAATATATCGCCATTCCTTCACTGTCACTGGGTCAAAATCCTGGAACTCCCTCCCTAACAGCACTGTGGATGTACCTACACCACAGGGAATGCAGCAGTTCAAGAAGGTAGCTCACCACCACCTTCTCAAGGGCAATTAGAGATGGGCAATAAATGCTGGCTTAACCAGTGACACCCACATCCCATATATGAATATAAAAATTAATCACCCACAGTACCATGAGCTTGCATCTTGTGTGGTAATCTTTTACATGACACCTTATTGAATGCCTTTTAGAAATCCAAATGCATTCAATCTACTGGCTCCCCATATCCACCCTGCTTGTTGCATCTTCCAAGAACTCTAATAAATTTGTCAAACATGATTTCCCTTTTATAAAACCATGTTGACTTTTCCTGATTTCTGTTATGAACTTCTATATGTCCTATCCTTACTTAATAATGGGTTCCAGCATTTTCCCAGTGACAGATGTTAGCCTAACTGGCTGATAGTTCCAGTCTTCTACCCTCTTCCTTTCTTGACTAATAGCATTATATTTGTGGTTTCCAGTCCGTTGGGACCTTTCCAGGATTCAGGGAATTTTAGAAGATTACAACAAATGCATTCACGATCTCTGCTGCCACTTCTTTTAAGAACCTAGGATGCAGACCATAATGTTCAGGGAACTTGTCAGCCTTTAGTCCCATTAGTTTTCCTAGTACTTTTTCCTCTAGTGATTGTTTTAAGTTCCCCCTTCATTTTTGCCCCTTGCTTTTCTGGAAATGCTTTTTGTGTCTTCTGCTGTGATGATAGATACAAAATATTTGTTCAAAGTCTCTACCATTTTCTTATTTCCCATTTTTAATTCCCCAGTCTCACCCTCTAAAGGACCAACACTTACTTCAGCTACTCTTTTCCTTTTTATATACTTGTAGAAAGTTTTACTAGTTATATTTATATTTCTTGCCAGTTTACTCTCATAGTCTAATTTCCCCCTCTATTTTTTTTGTCATCCTTTGCCAATTTCTAAATTTGCCCAATCTTCTGATCTATGGCTAATCTTTGCAGCATTGTACATCATGTGTCTCAATTTTATACCATCCTTAACGTCCCTATAACACATGTGATGTATCCCTTCTCATGGGATCTTTGTTGAAAGTAATGAAATATCTCCTTAAATATCTGCCACTGCTTCTCTATCACCTTACCTTTTATCCTATTTTCCCAGTCCGCTTCAGCAAACTCTGTTTCACACGCATAAAATTGGCACCCAAGTATCCAATGTGGCAGGCTATGTGCTTGCGCTCTTTCTATGTCAGAAGTGTGCCGCCTGCCATAAAGGCTGCTGCACAGATGTCTCAGATTCACGCCTGGAACAGGCAGTCGGCCTTTTGCATATGTAAATAAGGGGATTTGAAGCATGTTTAAGTTCCCCTTTGTGAATCTCACCAGCGACAGACAGCAGTGCTTAATGGCCAGTTTTCTCAGGCACTTGGCAGCCACCTCAGCAGTTCTTCAAGGGACACTGGAGGCTGCCTGTGAAAAAGGTAAGTTTTTATTTATTTTTTAATCTTGGTGTAGATCAAGGGGAGGTGTTTTCATTCTGGCTCCACTAACAAGAAATATAAAAAAAATAATAAAATCTTCTACAAGTACATAAACCTGTGGGCTTCTGCCAGCCATCACTTGCACCCCTGACTAATTGTTCCCCCTGACAAATTCTGCTGAGTGAGGAGAGCAGTTCAGTTGTGTGCGGTTGTACAGAGCATGGGGAATGCAGTTCAACTATACGTCCATGTATGGAAGAAGGAAGTACAGCTCAGATGTGTATGGATGCCTAGAATAAGGGAAGCACAGTTCAGCCGTGTGTGGGTTGTATAGAATGAGGGGTTCAGAGTTTCCATATGTACCTGGATGGAAAACAGCAGAATCCATTGCTCCGTTGAAAGAATGAGGTTCAAAAAACTGAGCACAGAGCAATTCCAAAGCCAGCCGAGAGGAACAAGCCATGGTGGAGGTGCTGGTGGGTGTGATGATAAATAGATGGTAAATTTTGTCAATTCTTTTCAAGAGTTGGTGAATTTTTCTGTTATTTGTTACAAAATGCATCTTAAAACTGTGAAGCGGGTGAGGGATGATCCAACACAGCTGCACAAATGTCATTTTTTTCTCAGGGAGGTGACTGGAACTGGTTTGGGAGCTAATAGAACAAATCTTTGTTGCTTTGCTTGGTTGCTTTCTAGACAAGGTGGAATTTGAAAAATCCGTATCCTTTGTGCTTTTTGGATGCATTGGACACTTAGTGAATTACAATTTTTAATGACATAGTCTGATATAATAATGTGTAGAAACTCTGGACAGCATTCAGGCAGCACTGTGCTCCACTGGTTGAGGTGAGGATATTTCACTTACCTCCTGGTGACTGTCAGCCACTTCTTGGTGTAAGTCTCAACACATGACCTCACCTGCGGGGTCAAGTTGTTCCTGTCAAGACAAAATATGAAGGGGATTACTCCTTATCCTAAAAAAGTACAACAGGAAGGAAAGAAAGCAAATTGAAGAACTTATGTACAAAGCATATCCCAGGGCAATCAAAATGCTTCACATCCAATGAATACTGCACACTTGCTGTTGTAATAGACAAATATGGTAACCACCTTGCACACAACAAGTTATTGCAAACAATGAAGAGATTATTGACCCTAATCTGTTTTTGGAGCTAATGCTTCAAGAAGAAAACCAGGAGAATTCTCTGCTCTACCGTCGGTCCTCCTACATGAACAGGCACGTGGCTACTCAGCTTGGTGTTTCATCTGAACAACACCGCCTTCGACAATGCAGCACACCCCCAGCACTACACTGCCTAGACTGTCCAAATTTTGCAGTCAAGTCTGAACCCAAGCCTTTCTCTGAAGTGTGAATGCTACCACTGAGACAAGGTTGAAACAAGAAACATATGGCAGAAATATTTTAGCATGCAATTAATAAATTAGCCAATTTGCTAAAACTTTTTTCAAGTTGCTGGAAACATTTTATTGTTATAAGTTAAAGTTTAATGGGCAATCCAGCGAATCAGTAGAAACCCTCTTCACCACTCAGGGAATAAAGTGGGATTGCCTCAATTCTAATCTCTACTTTCACACAATGTGGGGAAGGGAAGTTCAGCATGTGGCACATCATTTTGGAAACCAGGTCAATAGCTAAGCAGAAACGAAGAAGCCACAGTTTCCACTTTCTCCATTTGACACAAGCACTTGCAATTTGTAAGGATCTAACTTTTAATTGAACTTCAAGTGATGAAGATCAGGTCTGAGCTTTGAAAGACAAAGGAGTAAAAGGTGGGCTACCATTAATGCTCAAGTGCATGTTCTGCCAGGGGTAAGAGTGGTCCAAATGAATTAGTCTCATAGCCAGCAGGTGATTTGGTGATGCACACATCGCAAACCCAAGGCAGCGAGTTATAAGACATGACAGTGAAGTGTACAGGGAGAGATACTGCCATGTACATGGGTGAGCTACAGTCATGTACAGTAACAATATAAAGAAACATATGGCAGATTACATACATATAAGTCAATTATCTACATGTATAAGAGCAAAATACTGATGCATAGTACTGAGTACAGGAGCAAGGATGTCTTAATCAGCTTTACAGGGCCTTGGTGAGACCACACCTGGAGTGTTGTGTGCAGTTTTGGTCTCCTTACCAAAGAAAGGATAGACTTGCCTTAGAAGGAGCACAGCAAATGTTCACCAGACTGATTCCTGGGATGGCAGGATTGTCATATGAGGCAAGATTAGGCCAACAAGACCTGTATTCACTGGAGTTTAGAAGAATGAGAGTGGATCTTATTGAAATGTATGGCACTCTGACAGGGCTGGGCAGACTGGATGTAAGGATGATATTTTCTCTGGCTGGGGGGGTTTAAACCAAGGGGTCACAGTCTCAGGATACAGGGTAGGCCATTTAGGATTGAGATGAGGAGAAACCTCGTCACTCAGAGGCTGGCGAACCTGTGAAATTCTGTACCACAGAAGGCAGAAGTCACTGAATATATTTAAGAAGGAAATAGATAGATTTCTAGACTCTAAAGGCATCAAGGGGAATGGGGAGAGACCGGGACGATGGCGTTGAGATAGAGGATCAGCCATGATCATATTGAATGGCAGAGCAGGCACTAAGGGCTGAATGACCCACTCCTGCTCCTATTTTCTATGATTATGTTTCCATACAGCAGCAGATTAGTACAAGCAACAAGTCACTGATACTGGCCTGCAACCAGCAGAGGATAAATACAGATCTGTGCCCACTCTAACCCTTCATTAAGTTGCATTAAATCCAACAATTAAAAATGAAAGTAAAAAAGTGAAGTAATAAAGTCTCAGTGCAATTCCATGTTGCATTTTTTTTCTGAATCGTTCCACGTACCAATCGTCTGGGACAGCGGGGTTAACAGTCCGGTACTCTCTAGAAGATAACATGACCTCAACATCATTCTTAGGGAAATCCACCAGATCCTGCAGTGATTCCAGCTCAGGATTCACCATCTGATTGGTTACATGTGCCTCAAAATCAAAGGGCTCCACAGGGTCAAACCTGAGCGGCTAAAAAACACAACACATAGGTGACAGCAGTTAGGAAGAAAGAAGTCAATTTAACTAGCACTGCAGGATGTCCCAAAGTGCTTCATACTCAATGAAATGTGGCTACTTTTGTAATGCAGGGAAACATGGTAATCAAATTGCTGCCATTATTCATGAAGCTCTGAACTTTTTGTACAGATATCAAACACTCCATTCATCAGCTGTTGGTGGTACTCACAATGTCATGTGATGGTGCTGTGGAGGGGCTGGGCTGTTGCACGTCCATCAGTGGACTCCTTTTGTAGTGCGGTACGAGCAGCTTTAATTCACCAGTGACCTCTTCACTGCAAACCAGACAGAAAATGATTCAAGCAAAAACTTGCAGGTAGACAGCCCCAGCCAGGTCTTTGGGAGACCCCAAAGTCCTTAATTTTGATTTGAAAAATAGTTGCAGCAAGAACCCACTATCAGCATGAGATGAATAACGAATAAGGTGATGTCATTTGGAAGACAAATACTGGCCAGGTCACAGGGAGCAATTCCCTGCTGCTCCACCAATGGAGCAATGGGATCTTTTATGTCTGCTCAAAGGGGTAGATGGAGTCTCAGTTTCACTAAAAGGTGCAGCATGCTCTCAGCACTGCAGTGAAGTGTCAATAGATTATATGCTCATGTCTTGGATTAGGCCTTGAATCCATAACCTTCTGACCCTAGAAGCAAGGGAGTTATCAACTGAGCCAAGGTTAACAGTGATTGGAGCTCATTACCTCTCCTCTGGGTTCCTTTAACCCTTTCTCTCCTGAGGTTTTATAAATTACTTCCTGGTGGCCACTTCCAACACCTCATTTCAAGCCGTGTATATTCACCAATGAGCCAAGATGGTGAATATCAACAACATTTTGTATTTATATCATGTAGGAAAATGATCCAAGGTGCTTTACAGAAACTTAAATCAAAACATAAATTAATACAGAGTCAAAGATGGGCCTACTTGGAGCATTGACCAAAAGCTTAGTCGAAGACATGGGTTTTAAGGAAGATTTTAAAAGAGGGAAGCGAGAGAGAGATTAGAGGGGATCAGTGGGGCAATTCTAGAGCTTAATGCTAATGTTGGAACTAATACAAGTGCAGATGCACAAAAGGCGAGAATTAAACAGATGGGGAGCTTGGAGTTTTAGGTATGACAGAAGTTAAAGGAAGCGGGCAAAACCACAAAAGGTTCAATTATGGAATCATACAGCACAGGAGGCCATTTGGCCCCACATGCATGTGCTGGCTCCTTTGAAAGAACTGCCCCAATTAGTTCCATTCCCTGCTCCTTCTCCACAGCCCTGTAAATTTTCCTTCCAGTATTTATCCAACTCTTTTTCGAATGATACTATTGAATCTACTTCCGATAGCCCTTCAGACAATGCATTCCGGATCACAACATCCCACAGTGTACAAAACATTTCCTCATGTTGCCTCTGGTTCTTTTGCCAATCACCTTAAATATGTGCCCCCCAAGTTACCAATTGTTCCGCCACTTTATCAAAACTCTGATTTCAAGCACATCTATCAAATTTCCTCTCAAGCTTCTCTGGTCTAAAGAAAACAATCCTAGCTTCTCCAGTCTCTCAACAAAACTGAAGCCCCTCATCCCTGGGATTGTTCTAGCAAATCTCTTCTGCATCTTTTCTAAGGCCTTGACATCCTTCCTAAAGTGAGGTGCCCAGAATTGAATTCAAAACACCAGGGTGATAATTTTAGACTTGGGGCATCAGGGACATTGAAACTGAATGGAGGACAGCAAATGGAGGGATGATGGGTGAGTGGGGCATGATGAAGGATAAGAGGTGGGCAGAAGATTTTTGAATGAGCTCAAGTTTCTGCAGGGCAGAGGATGTGGTCCATAGTCGAGTCTGCAAGTGAGAATGGCATGGATGAGCGTTCCAACTGAAGATGGGATGAAATGATACAGAGGTGAATGTCTTGATGATGGGGAAGCTACAGGGTAAAAATCCCAACCTGGGGTTAAAAAGGATGCTAAGGTTGTTCGCAATCTGCTTCAGCCTCAGCCAAGGGCAGCTGCAGGGGCATTGTGGTCCTGCTGAGTGTATGCAGTTTGTAGTGGAGGCTGACTTCGATCATCCCAATGTTTATCTGCAGGAAATGACAGCTGACCCAATACTGGACGTCGAACAAGCAATCCAACAACACAATGGAATGGTGAAGTGAAGGGATGGAGAAGTAGATCTTTCTGCAAACAGTGTATACATGGAAGCTGGCCACTTGCCTTCAGATGATGTCAGCCATGTGTAGCATGTAGACAAGGAGCCATGGATGGATTGAGGGAATTCAGTGGGAGTAGGGCATGTCACCAGATAAGTAAGAATGAAACCAAACGAGAACAGTTCCACCCAGCTGGAGAACAGGGTGTTGGGAGAAGGGTGGGGGGTGGATGGTGTTTTCAACTACGTCGAGGAGGGATAATATCACAATCCCAGTCACTGGCTCTGGCTGGGTCAGCATTTATTGCCCTTCCCTGATTGTCCTTGAGGAGGTGGTGGTGAGCCACCACCTTAAACTGCTGCAGTCCATGTGGTATAGGTTCACCCACAGTGCTGTTAGGGAGGGAGTTCCAGGATTTTGACCCAATGACAGTGAAGGAACGGTGATATATTTCCAAGTCAGGATGGTGTGTGAGTGGCTTGGAGGGGAACTTCCCATGCATCTGCTGCCTTTGTCCATCCAGGTGGTGGAGGTCACGAGTTTGAAAGGTGCTATCGAAGGAGCCTTGGTGAGTTGCTGCAGCACAATTTATAGCTGGTGCATGCTGCTGCCAGTGTGTCTTGGTAATGAAGGGAATGAGTGTTTAAGTTTGTGGATGGGGTGCCAATCAAGCAGGCTGCTTTGTCCTGGATGGTGTTGAACCTCCAGTGCGTTGTTGGAGCTGCATTCATCCAAGAAATTAGGGAATATTCCAGCTTCCATGTGTATACTGTTGACAGAAAGATCTACTTCTCCATCACTTCTCTTCACCATTCCATTGTGTTGTTGGATTGCTTGTTCAACATCCAGTATTGGGTCAGCTGTCATTTCCTGCAGCTAAACATTGGGATGATCGAAGTCAGCCTCCACCACAAACTGCATATGCTCAGCAGGACCACAATGTCCCTGCAGCTGCTCTTGGCTGAGGCTGAAGCAGATTGCGAACAACCTTAGCGTTCTTTTCAACCCCAGGTTGGGTTTTTTACTCTGTAGCTTCCCCATGAAAGACAAGAAGAAAACTTACGAATTAAGAGGTTCAAAAACTGTATAACCCCTAAGCTTAAAGGAAGTGTTATGACCTTAGAGGGCAAGCTGCAGAAACCTACAAACACAGACAAGTGCAAAGGGATGGTCAAGGGTTAGTGAATATCATTCGATTCAGTAAGTATGGGACCTCTCAGAGTGATGTGGCCAGAGTGGTATCAGAGCTTGAGGGTGAACCTTCAAGGATTAGAACTGGGGATAGTAAAACCAGTTTTTATAACAAAGAAGAATTACTGAAAGAAACCTCACTACTGGTAGGAATTAGGGAGATAAATAACCAAGAAATGTAGGAAACCCGTCACCCAGTCTAAGACACTACACTGACAGCAGCCAAGTTATTTGACAGTGGTTTGGATAATTGGGAAGTGAACAATGTCACAGGGAACTGGTTACAATAATTTTGTTTCCTGTCATCTCTGACACTAACCCACAACAGCAAACGCTTTGTTAATCTTAAAAGAAAATAACTCCAAAACCCATTAGGGTTGTAGGCCACATCCAGATGGAGGAACAAACTGCTAGAGGTTCAGTCTCTTTGTTAACAACTTATCCAACCCCGTGACTGGATCCCCACTCTTCAGCAGGAGATCCACTCTAGAGCTGTTTTGCAAGGGTGAAGGGGCCACATGTAGCAGTACAGCCTTGATCATCCAATCCAGGATTAGTCTGCAAAGGTACTGTGTGCATCAGCACAGACACAAACAGCTATTATTTTGGATTTCATACTTAGAGGGAAATCTGGGGACATATAGCTTGTGGAACTGCAAGGGATGACTACACAAAGACATTTTTTTCTTTCTGAACCTAGTGTCACCATTAGAGCCCCCCGAGATTCAATACCAGCTTGGGATCCCTCCACCTATACCCAAAATGTGTATCTTTCTAACTTCAGGAAAGTACCACACAACATTTCAACACCCTCATTTCCTCCCTCAGAAACGGTGAAGAGTTTGTACCTTCTCCACTGGAATCTGACACTGACCAAACATTTTATTTCAGACCTCCCACTTTCAAAGGGGATGTCCATGTCCCCTCTCTCCTGGTCCAGAGTACATCAAACACAAGTCAAGGGGTGAGAGGCTAACTGTTACAAATTTCCAAGGCCCTGCAGTTAATATTCTCTTGGGTTCAGTGACAATGGCCACTTTCACAAGATCTCATGTTCTCTATGTCCTGGAATGGCCCTTTTCTGTCCATTATCTCCATGAAAGATAATATGGACCAGGAAACAACCCCACATTGCACACTCTGAATTCTATGATCACAAATAATCAAGAACATGAAAATGGAACATTAGCCTTTATAATGAGAGGGATAGAGGCCAGGGATGGGTAGCTTCTTCTGGTCCTGATATTCTGCACACATCTGCAATAATTGGGATAGATCCAAACTCACCTACAAAGAAGCAGCAACAAGCTGATATTTAACAACACAATGATAAAAACAAAAAAAACTGCGGATGCTGGAAATCCAAAACAAAAACAGAATTACCTGGAAAAACTCAGCAGGTCTGGCAGCATCGGCGGAGAAGAAAAGAGTTGATGTTTCGAGTCCTCATGACCCTTCGACAGAACTTGAGTTCAAGTCCAAGAAAGAGTTGAAATATAAGCTGGTTTAAGGTGTGTGTGTGGGGGGCGGAGAGATAGAGAGACAGAGAGGTGGAGGGGGGGGTGTGGTTGTAGGGACAAACAAGCAGTGATAGAAGCAGATCATCAAAAGATGTCAACGACAATAGTACAATAGAACACATAGGTGTTAAAGTTAAAGTTGGTGATATTATCTAAACGAATGTGCTAATTAAGAATGGATGGTAGGGCACTCAAGGTATAGCTCTAGTGGGGTTTTTTTTATTATATAATGGAAATAGGTGGGAAAAGGAAAATCTTTATAATTTATTGGAAAAAAAAGGGAAGGGGGAAACAGAAAGAGGGTGGGGATGGGGGAGGGAGCTCACGACCTAAAGTTGTTGAATTCAATATTCAGTCCGGAATACAGCCTTCCGCACTGAATATTGAATTCAACAACTTTAGGTCGTGAGCTCCCTCCCCCATCCCCACCCTCTTTCTGTTTCCCCCTTCCCTTTTTTTTCCAATAAATTATAAAGATTTTCCTTTTCCCACCTATTTCCATTATATAATAAAAAAAACCCCACTAGAGCTATACCTTGAGTGCCCTACCATCCATTCTTAATTAGCACATTCGTTTAGATAATATCACCAACTTTAACACCTATGTGTTCTATTGTACTATTGTCGTTGACATCTTTTGATGATCTGCTTCTATCACTGCTTGTTTGTCCCTACAACCACACCCCCCCCCTCCACCTCTCTGTCTCTCTATCTCTCCGCCCCCCACACACACACCTTAAACCAGCTTATATTTCAACTCTTTCTTGGACTTGAACTCAAGTTCTGTCGAAGGGTCATGAGGACTTGAAACATCAACTCTTTTCTTCTCCGCCGATGCTGCCAGACCTGCTGAGTTTTTCCAGGTAATTCTGTTTTTGTTTAACAACACAATGATTGCTATGGTGATGGAACACATCAAATAACAGGAAGGTATAGCAGCTACGTAAAAATAGTGACATTTTTGGGAGAAACTTAGACCCTTTTTTTTAAAAAAAATCAACAGTATTTCCCATAGCTTTGAAAACATTGTTGAAGCAACTGACGCAAACATGCTCCCTCCACTGAATCTGAGTGGTAGTTGGCAAAGGCCAACTCATGAACAGAGGACCTCTACTAGCCCAGCAGCACCAACTGGCAAATAGCAGCCAATAAGCACCAGATGGCCAATGCCAACTGCTCATTGCCAGCTCAAGAAGAAGTCAGCAAACACCAACGAGGACAGCCCATGAATATCAGCTGGTAAGTGGCAGGCCGCCACTTGGTACATCCCAGTCTGTGAGCAGGTGGCATGTGCCAACCTGGGTGCCAGCTGCCTGTCAACCCTGTCCAAATGCCTCAGTGCTGGTTTAAAGCAATCACAAGTAACTCAGGGTGCTAATCTAGGATTACCAGTATCTGATGTGGAAAAGCATGAGACAGAAAACAGTTAGAGTACAGAGGCAAAGGCCTGAAGTCTAAAGTGTACGGCATGCACTAAAATTCATGGTGTCAAAATAAAAACAGGGTAAAATTAGATTTGACTCAGCATAAGCTTGTTGTGCATTTGACCAAACAGAACAAGCAAAGCCTATTGACATTTATGTACGTACACCAGTATCCTTATCCATGATACCATAATCATCACCATCACTAGCACCCATCAATAGAAGCACCGCACACGACCACTACCCCATGTGCTCTTGGTGTTTTACTTCTTTTTTATATTAGATATGTGCTGTGCCATCAAGGAAACCCCAGGACTCTACGTTAAACTTTAAACAGCTCCACTTGTCACAACCACTCCTTGGAAAATGACTGTACAAGGAGTGGGTGGGTATGTGGTGCACAGCTCATTATTAAATATGCAAAAAGGATGGGCAGCCAAAATTCCATGGTTTAGATTTATATTTTGTTTAAAATTATGTAACTTTACTCCCCTGACCCAAGGAGTCTGCTGTTTATATGGGCTGCGCAATCCCCTTTTCACCAGGTGGCCCCCCCCTCCACCCCCATTGCATCAGACATGAGTTAAAAACCAGCCACAGCACCACCAGGTTTGACAGGTGAGTCAGTACTTTAAATAGGTATCTGGCGGAGAATGCAATCACAGGCAGTGACTGATCAGATGCATCTCAATTGTATTTTGAACCCTACTCATTCCAATATGTATAATCACTCATCTTGTACTAAAAATAATTGTTGCCCATAGGCTAAAGTGGTGGCGATACACAGGTGAGATGCTAGGGAGAATACAAAAACCAGAAAGCCCAGGAGGAACAAAATGATATTTAGAAAAAGTTAAAAAAAATAATGCTTAAGTTTTACGGCTAGGGGAAAACCCATCGAATTTAAATTCTGGGTAATTCCATTGTATAAAATGGCATATATGAAGTGTCTTCTGGCCCCCTGAATATGGGTCCCAACATTCCTTGTTTTATTTCAGTATTTCTGTTCTTTCCCTGGTTTTCCTATTTTGTTTATTCTCTTCTTGCTTAATGTGCAATGAAAAATAGTTTAACAGCGTCATGTAAATAAAAGCATGACTTGTTGTTGTCCACACCCATTTTTATAACCACTTTTTAAAATTAAAATACCTTTAGAGCAATTATGTGACAATTAAAGGTACCATAATTTGCAATACAGAGTCTGAAATTATCAGTTATTCTGAGGTAACCTGCAACAGACTCTAAACCAAATGAACCACACCATTTTATAAGGAAGTAACACAGCATCATTGCAACAATCACACTCCTTGATGTTAATAAGATCCAAGCTGGTTGGTGAAGTCGAAACTAAGACAGAGCTTTTCTTTATTGAGAGAATTTATTAATTTATTCAATTTCACAGCTCTCCTTCCACTCAACTCAGTGTCCCAGCTATCCCCTATTTATGTGCTCAAAGACAATTAATACCCATCACCCGTTTCTCTTAACCTTAACAATGTACTTACATGACATTAAAATTTGAAACCAGGTTAGGAGTGAACCAGTAAACTGTACACTGTGTAAGTGGTCATAAAAGACTCTCAAATACAGGTACTAACTAGCAAACACCCACTCCTAATGAAGACACACACACACACACACACACACACACACACACACACACACACACACACACACACACACACACACAAACATAGAGTCAGACCGACAGAGACTGAGTAAGAAGGGACAAGAGAGAGGCGTACACAGAGAGTGACAGTGTCATAGAAAATGATTGAGAGCAAGAAAAGGAGATAGACAGGGAGGACAATCTGGCAGAGAGACAATGCAAACACTCCCAGCAAATTGAACACCATATGCAGCAGCAGCAAACATTCAGCCCTAATGATCACAGACTAATTTATTAGGAGCTTCAGTCAGGTACTTACACCAAATTTGTTTACTGACTTATCTGTAAAAGCATTTCACCCAAGTTTGATTCTTGGCCAGCACCAAATTGAGTGGCTGTGCCCCAGGATCCGTTGTCCTGAGCAGTGCCATTTAATTGCAGTAATGGGTGAGGGTAAGCTACACAGGCAAAAACTGAACAGAGTCCATGGGGGAACAGGGTAACCGGGTTCTTTGGGCTCCACCCTCTCAACCCTCCTTATTTCTATAATCTCCTCCGCTCTACAAATACTCACATGCTGACCCTAAACCCCGTACTACCCACCCCACCCTTCACACTGAGATTTACGTACTTCTCTACTTCTGGCCTCTTGCACATCCCTGATTTTGGTGGCTGTGCATTCTGCTGCTTGAGCACTAAGCTCTAGAATTCCATCCCTAAACCTCTCACCTCCTTTAAAACTCTCTTCAAAATCTACCTCTTCCACCATGTTTTTGGTCACTTGTCCTAATATCTTTTTGTGTGACTCAATGTCAAGTTTTTTTTTGATAATCACTCATGTGAAACCCCTTGAGATGCTTTATGTTAAAGTTAAAGGAGCTTTATGAATTGGAATTGTTGTTTTTGCATCCTCATCCCTAGCAATATGGGCCAAGTGCTGGTAAATGGGATTAGGTAGGTAGATCAGGTGTTTCTCACATGTCGGTGCAGACTCGATGGGCCAAAGGGCCTCTTCTGCACTGTGTGATTCTGTGATCCGATGAATAAGTCTTGCTTAGCATGCAATTAAATTAGATTGGATCCTTTCCAAGTCAGTACATGCTGCAGGTACTTTGAGAATCGAGAAATGAAAGTAAACATTTAGATTCTCAGCTCTAGGTTTACACTATGCCCAGTAAAGTGAAAACTTAGGATCAGAAAATGTCACATTCAGGACAGATAAGCAGACGGCAGATAGGCACAAGCCAACAGGTAGACAGGCCAACAGGAATAGCTCAACTCATTCAAATGGGCTCAGAATTTGCATTTATTTTGAATAAACTAATGCGGTGCCCACAGTAAGATTCAACACTTTCTCACCTAATAACAGGGGCTTCACTCCAAACATTCCCCCTGCACAGGAGAGCTTGTAGCTTGCAGAATGGGGTGGGGCTGAAAGGGGGCAGTAGAGAGGGAGAGCTGCTGAGCTCATGGCATATAACTTTAAAAGTTCCCAGCTCAAACAAATAAGGTAACAACCTGCTGGTCACAGATAGCTGTTAAATAACATTTCAGTAGAGGACAAGTAGAAACAATGTTGAACCTGTGGGATAAATAAATAACAGACACCAGAAGCTCAAGCTAAACAAGCTTGACCCTAAATGGCATATTTAAAAAAAAATCAGAAGTGAAGAGGAAATATGACTCTACACATCCTGCAGGTGAAAAGGGATGAGAGGATGAGAGAAAAGTTCACTGAAATGAATATCAGAAGACACCAAAACAAGTTAAAAGAGTGATAATCATGGCAAAGGGAGACCTATATAAAATCAAGTCTCTAAATACAAGATACAACAGTAAGAAGCTGTTTCAATATTATAACAGTAAGAGGGCAGGCAAAGAACATTTAGGAACCTTAAACAGGCTGGTAGCAGAGGATGAGTACAAATTACTAAATGTTCTTAATGATTTACTTCCTCCAAGGACAGACATCAGCAACATGCTCTTCACAAAAAAGAGATACCCAAGCAACATCAAAGTCATCAATAGAAATAAGATGGAAATACTAGCTTGACTAATGGGCTCAAAACAAATAAATCTTCAGAGCAGGATGGTATTTATTCTAGAGTGTTGAGAAAGACTATGGAGGAGATTTGAGGTATTGACAATTGTCATGAGGGAGAGAATGACAATGGAGAAGCACCAATAAATTGAAAAAGGCAAATGTGGTGCCAATATTCAAAAAGGGAGGGGAAGCAGACACGGGCAACTATAGATGTTTAGTTTTCAATTTTGTACAATATCATGGAATTAGCAGGTATTATCTGTCTAATAATAACCATGTAAATGACAATCAAGGAATTTAGAAGAGGAAGATCCTGCATAAGTGACCTCCTTGATTTCTATAAGGAAATTACATCCCAAAGGCTCTAAAGGAATCCCTTAGCACACTGTACTAAGATTTCTAGAAGGCATTTGATAAGGTTCCATGTGAAAGCTAACTATTACACTCAAAGATGTGAGGATTCAAGATAAATTGTGGGTCAGGATAAAAAATTGGCAGCTGAGTAGAAAACAATGGGAGTTTGTTAGAGGAGTTATGTCAGGGTGGAACAGACTACTAATTAGAGTACCCCAAGAAACAGTGTTGGGGCCACTAAATTTATATCAATGACTTGGACTGAGAAACCCAAAGAAAATGTGTTAGATTTGCAGAAGATACTGAAGCAGGACCAAAGTCAGATGTTCAGAAATTAACTGGACAAAGCTTTTGTTTTGACTACCCCTCAATGAAGCACCTTGAGACATTTTTTTGAATTAGAAGGCACTGTGTAAATGCAAAGAGTTGTTATTTATATAGGTAGAACAATAACAAATGAAATGCAATACAGACAAATGCACATATGGAAGAAAAATAAGCATCTCCATGAACGGTGTTACAATAGCGAAAGGTGAAGTTGAAAAAACCTAAGAGTCTGTGAATACTCAGGATTTAACATCTCCAGCCAATGCAGAGCAGCAATTATAAAGCCAATGGAACATTGATGTACATAACCAAAACAGGTGCTGCTTGAAGACTCATAGCCAGTTCTAGTCGCCGAGAGATAAGAGATTGAGACATGGTAGAAGAGCTGTGAGGCTAAGACATAATCTCAGAGGTCTCAGTAATAAAAAAAGGGCTTCTTAGCTTTTAAAGAAGTGTGAGAGAAGCGATCGTATAGAGTGATAGAAGATAGTAAGCGGCTTGGAAAAGGTAAATCCAGAAGATGATTAAACTGCCAGAGAAAGACAGAGCTCAGATTCAAGCTGGTAAAAGGCTTTCTCCTTCACAGAAATCTGATCAACATTTGCAATAAACTGTCAGAGATAATAGCAGAGGGAAAAAAATCTTACAATTGTTCAAGACAAATCAGACTTGATTGGGGTTTTAGGACCATTCGGGATGGATTAACTAAGCTGGGGCTAAATTACTTTCTTAACCTCGAACTAACTTGTGATCTTACTACTCCTAACATTTTGCATCTATATGAATGGACTCAAGGTTTCCCTTTGCTCCCTGGTAATAGCTTGAAGAATTATATCAGATCCAACCCATCAAAAAGCTAAAGCGGTCACCTATCCACCAATATGCTGCCACCCAGTCAGGAACTATTCACTTCTATGATGCTAAAAGCATAATATATTTCATTTTTTAAAAAAGTTAAAACTTTGAGTTTAAAGGATATTAGCACCTGCCATTTTAGATGCCCAATGTCAACAATAACTTGCATTTATCTAGTGTCTTTAATGTAGGAAAATATCCCACGATGCTTCACAGAAACATAATTAGTCAAAAGATTGACACTGAGCCAAGAAAAGAAACATTAGGACAGGTAATCAAAAATTTGGTAAAAAAGAGACTTTTAAGGTGTTCTGAAAGGAGGAGGGAGAGATGGAAAGATAGGGGAATGGAGGGAATTCCAAAGCCAAGGACACAGACAACTGAAGGCACTGCAGCCAATGGTGGGGCAAAAGGAATGGAGATGTGTAAGAGGCCAGAGTTGGAAGGAAGCTGAGTTATTGAGAATCTTGTGCTCAAGGACAGTACAAAGATGATACCAAATGCTCTCTGATCAGGCACAACATGCATTAGATCTAGACTAAAGGGTCCTCTACTTTATCTCCTCACTCTCACATCAGGTACCACAAGTCAAAAGCTCCCTCCATACTGTACCATACACTCAAGGTCAGGTACAACATGGGTTACATACAGAGTAAACCTCCCTCCTCAATGTCCCACCAAGAACTCGCAAGTGAGAAACAAACAGTACAGTTGATTTGCACAGTGAAGCTCCCTCTACTTAAGCTCCAATAATGTGCCTCAGCCCCAATCTCAGACAGCAGCCCCCACCACCCCACCCCCCCCACCCAACAACACCAATGTCGATTTTGCATTTCCTACTCTAGCTGGACTGCAATATTCCTAAATTATATTAACAAATTATTCCTGGGGACTCGTTTGCATTTCCATCAGTCTGGGCTGGACTTTTACCTATAAGTAATGTGCCAGTGTGTAACCAGTGCACTACTTAGCTTCCTCCCTTTAACAAGTCTGAATTTACATTTCACACAGATTATACAGAATTATTAGGAGTATACGTTTAAACGGTATCACTCAGTGATCTTATAGAAGGATTTACCCCAAAACGTTAACCAACTTTCATACTCTTCAAGCTCTTTCATACCTTGCTATATATTCCCAAGGCTCTCTGGTTTAAAGGTCATGTATCCCAAGATAATTTCTGGCATTTCTTCAGGTGTTAAACCCTTTAAGATCAGGTGCTGGTTAAAGTTAAACTCCAATTGTGGAATTTGTAACTTATTTCATTGACACTTGCTGAAGTTATTAAAGGGTCCCACCCTGTTCTTTCAATAATAGGCACATTTTCTCTTGAAACGCAGCTGAAAACGGTTAAAACGAATGAAATCGTGGACCAAAGAGTTGTGACTGCAACAGTCTCTCCCACACTGATTTTTCACCGTTTTAATCGATTTCAGAGTTCAGTGTGTACAGCGAGCAGCAAATGAAGACGGGGAAACAAATCAAATGTTCAGGGAATAGACTTTATTATCGGGAGTCAGAGGCAGCTCCCTATACCTAGGGCATTACCAATCATCAATAATCAGTTCCACTCCCGGGCACTGTCCTCTCACCTGCTCACCAGCTGCAGGTACTGGTGTCTGCCCCCGAAGGTGAATGAAGCCATGGTCCTAGGGTATACCGGATCCTTCGTAGTTTTTCCGGGAGCGGTCGCAGCTGCTTCACCGGTCTGACACACCAAGAGTCAACCCCTCAAACCAGAGAGTGAGGGGAAGGAGGAGCCACTAGAGGGAGAGGCGTGACTAGTGGGGAGAGAGGGCTCGGTACCAGTGCCAGGGCAGCAGCCACCAGTGGGAGAGTCATGGGGCGGGGGTTTAGGGGAGCCTCTAATGTCTCAATCAGATTCAGAGGACCTCACTCTGCGGGGAGCCAGGTGGGGGAATCATCGCCAAAACAAGTCCAACCAGCCTGAAACACGCAGAACCAGATTCCTTTAATTTCCCATTGCTCACATACCTGCCCACAATCTAAATACTGCACCTAGAGAGTGGTTAATACAAGTATCTCCCAATCTCATCACCTGGACATTCGACATCATAACCAGAGTTTAGAAAAATGTTACTTCCTCAGCAAATTTAACTTGATCTAATCTCGCCATAAACCTAAAATGAACAAACTGCACCCAACCTAATTGAAACCCATCCTAATTCAAATGTTGCCTAATCCCAAGCAAAATCTAACCAACCCGATCCCTAAACGAATACATCTTTCCCTTCCGTAACATTCCGGGTTGCAACCACCTGTTCCAATCCTGCAAGTGATTCAAGAACACTCCTCCGTGCCACCACTTTCTCAGCTTATCTGGGGGAGAACGATCAATGCTGTCTTGCCAGCGTCGCTCATAACCCATTAACAGCAGCTGCTCCAAGTTGTAAGGTAGACACGACAGGGCATTGAACACTTTCAAATAGGTGTGTTAAGTTTAATTAAAGATGACACAGTATTACCCAACTCTTTGACGTCTCTGTGAATTGAACTGACAACATTCTCCACCTTAGGATGTGAAAGGAATTTCTCTCCAATCAACTGCAATACGAAGACTTGTATTTTACACAGCGCCTTTCGCGACCAGCTCAAAGCGCTTCACAGCTATTCAATACTTTCGTACTGTAGGAAATCCAGCAGCCAATTTACACACAGCAAACTCCTACAATCAGCAGTGCAATAATGACCTGGTAATGATTTTGTGATGTTGATTGCGAGATAAATATTGGCTGGAATACTGAGGTAACTTCCCTGCTCTTCTTCAAAACAATGCCATGGGATCTTTTACGCCCATCAGCAGACAGTTGGAGCCTGGGTTTAATGTCTGGTGGGAAAGATGACATCACTGACAGCAGGAGGGTCAGCAGATCATAGTGTGGAGCGAGAGAGATGTTCTTCCCTACAGGAAATTGTTAACCATATGCCAGTCTTTAAAAAATCCAGATCATCTGAAGCACCCTGGACAATCTGTGCTACTGCTTCTTTTTGTTCTCAATTGAGGGAAGAATGATTTCCATTTCAGACATCAGCTGACAGCATTTGCATGGCAAATGTAGCACAGGTTAGATGCAGAATAAAGCTCTTCTTACTGCCCCATTCAACATTGCCAGGTCAGGTACAGCAGGGAATAGTTAAGGTCATCTTCTGCCCCAACAATATCCTTCATAGCACTTTTGCTGCGATATTTTTGTTCCCCGTAACAGACCTCATGCAGCCTAACATTGATAATTTTAATGTCAAATTTGTGGTAGTTTATGTTGTGGATAATTCAGGCCCCATATGTGAAATGACAGTGTCTGCATTATCTGCTTTTCCTGTGAGTTTGTTTTCTGGTACAAGTTTGGTCACATTATTTATGTCAGGCACACATACTTTATTAAATCACAATACGCACATTCTGATCAGATAAAATTACTCTGGAAAATAACAAATTATTCTGTTCCCGAGATTCCTCTATTTCTGGAATATTATTCTAAATCTATATCCAGGATCAAAATGGCAATTGTAAAACCTGAATTATTCAAATTCACCCAGATGATTCAGATCCACTGTCAGAGTGAGTTAACAGAAACCTGTTGCACAAACCTTGCAAATTTTCACAAAGTTGATCACAAACACTAGAGCTTTCACACTTCCACAATAACAGCACAAAACACACATTCTTACAATAAATCTGCCACGGTAACATCACAGATTACGCAATTACACATGCACAGTTTACACACTCATATCACAGAAATTGCACACTCACAGTACAAAGTTCACAGCATCAGTATCCACAGTACACTACCAACCGCACAGAAACCTGGTGAAGGACCTAAGGACTTAATATCGTCCTTCAGAAACCATGAGGCTTCTTCAGGAGGGTAGTGTGGTGTCCAGGTTGATGAGACTCTGATGTCAATGCACATAGTAGTTCAAGGTTTCTCATCACGAGTGGTATTCAGGATGTCCCTACATGGTTAGTGATGCTCAACAAGGAACACAACAAATTATGACCGGTTTATATTAAAAATGCAAAGATTGGTACCAGACCTGAATTATATCACTGCTGTGTCCACAAGGGCTGTTTGAGAAGGCTGATGATCAAGATCTAACTACAGATGTAATAGGAAGTCTTTCAATCAGTGAGTTTCATTTTTCTAAAACTTTCATTTCATTAAAATTAAGTTATAAAAATAAAGTAAGTCATTGCAGAAGTTAAAATGTTTTGAAGTGTTACATCCCGACAATGATTCATTTAAAAAGTTGACCATTCATTACAACTCACCAAATAAACTGTGATCTCATTAGATCAGTTAAATATTTAGACCGTCTCTGTAAAAATCTGCTTCTATGAAGTTCTTTAATGTAATTATATTAATAATACTTTGAGGTACTTGATAATCCTTGCATGTAATAATATTGCAGTTATAAAACATACACTGACACCAAGCAATTCAAAGTCATTCTTCTAAAATCCGCATTTTTGTTTCAATTCCCTTCCAATTTGCTCCCCATCTCTCCAAGATATTGACTTACTAAGTACAGGTTCCAGCCATTCCATTACTTCACCCAAGTGTCCATTTTTCTATGAGTTCAGACAGTAAATACTGGCAAGATAACTGACTGCAGGAATATGACAGCAGAGCTTGATCCTGTGCTTAATGGCATCCACAAAGGTCAGTGGATAGAGAACATAAACTAGGTGCTTGGCAGGTTTTTCCTTTCCCTTATGCACGTTTGCTGAGGCCAATTATAGCAACTGCTCCTGGTATTAACAGATTCAGAATGGGATCTTCTATTCTATATGCCTTAGAGCAATACTTGGTAGAAGATTCACCCAACAAACCATCAGGGTGCCTTCCTGATGAACTTATTCAGAAAGAACATGATTATAAAGCAGCCTGGGTTAATTAATGTGCTGCATAAGTGAAAGTTGTCATATACAGCTGAAATATTTTCTAATCAGGTTGCCCAGGTAGGATAGAAGGATAAAAAAAAAATATTCAATATAATGTACTTTTATTATCATCATAATTAAGTCCACAGAATACAGGTTGACACAATTGTTTTAGAACCTAGGCAGGTTAGCAACTTTTCTGAAATATATGCAGCACTTTGTGTTATACATCCCTCCCTTGCTTGAGTTCTTCTCTCTCCCAGATTGGATGAGTATAGTTCAAGCCTTGTTCGTTTGTTCTGCAGTTACATTTGTGCACGCTCTCGCTGTAGTCTGGAGTTGTATGTTCGTGATACTGTATTCCAGGCGTCCATGTATCGATCCATACACATAGCTATACATTTCTGAAAGATATGGTTAAAACAGAGTAGGGTGTGAATCTAATTCAATACCAAGGGGTTGGTGGGAGGCTCTGATTTTACATGCAGGGACATGAGGCTATCATTCCACACACATGATCCTATTTCCCACTAGCCCACTCTGGTGCTGTTAGGTATGTGGTATGTACCAGAAGGATTGCATTATAAACTGAAAGAGCCATGGCATAATGACCTAACCCTACCATTGTAGTATTTAATGCGGTAGGAAGATTACATTTTCAACAAAATTTCTCATGCAAATTTAATGAACGCTCATCATACTTTCCTATGAAAAGCAGGAGTCCATGGAATAAAAATTATTCCTCCAGACTTCCCTTCTACTTAAATGAAAGACTATAACCAGAGGTAGGAATATAAGTGATGTTATTATAAGCTGAGAATTGGGATGAAAATTGCAGGGGTTTTCACATTTTCACTCCTAAGGTTAGGAAGCAAAAGGTACCAAATAAATAAGTCTCAGTAAATACTTCCAGTTTTGAGGTGAGTATAGAACTGAGTGATATGTTCTGTTATGGACCGTGATGGGAGGAGTGCGTAGTTAAATCTAGCCCAACTTCTCCACAGGATGCAACAATAGTTTAAATGTTTAATTCATCCACAAAACTGGCCAATTGTTACCCTTTAATACTATTATTCCCAGCATAAAAAGACTCCAACCAGGCTTCTTTCAGTAAACACAAAAATACTATTGATTTATTATAAAAACAAGTTACTTTTTTAATGATTTATTATAAAAACAAGTTACTTTTTAAAAAACAAGTTAATAAACTGGTTAACATACAAGTTGTAGTTTAGGAGTGTAATGATTTTCCTTTTTTTAAAAAAGATATTTAAATCCCCATATGCTCATAGACAAACACAAAACAGTACAAAACAAATACAGTCCTCTGCAGAGGCTGGAAGATGGGAACATTTCTCTTAAAAGGGTAAAATTCGAAGAAAACTCAATACTGTTGAGTACTGAGTACTGTTGAGAATACTACAATAACCTAACAGAATTCTGGTCACAATATATCTAAAAATTCCTTCAGACGGATTTTTTGATGAAACTGTCCTTTATGACTCTTACTTATCACAACTTTGCAGACTTTCAAAATAGAACAGACGAGTTATCCTGATGAGACGTTTCTGCGGAAAGTTTAACACAAAGGTGGGCCAGAGAGCGGGAAGATAAAATCTTTTTCTTGCAGCTTGCTTCTAAGGCACCCACACACTCACTCAGAGTTTTTAAAAAAACAAAGATGTTCAAAGAATACTTCTCTTAGGCTAGGTGTTTTTAACCATCAGCAAGAGCCTTTAGCCTGGCAACAGCAGTTCTTCGTTAACTTAGATACAAAGTATCTCTTCTCTCAGCAGTTCCTTGCTGGACGGCTATCTTGACCCATAGTTTCTTACCAAACGGCATATTCACAGCCTCGAATTAATATTGCTAACCTTTAAAGATAACTCAGGAGGAAGAATGTCCAAATGTCGTGAGCCTTTGGAACTCCATTTCTTAAAAGGCAGTGGAAGCAGAGTCTTTAAACGTTTTCAAGGCAGAGGTAGATAGGTTCTTGATAAAGAATGGGATGAAAGATTACCGGATGTAGGCGGGAGGTTACAGTCAGATCAACCATGAGCTTACTGAATGGCGGAGCAGGCTCAAAGGGCCGAATGGCCTACTCTTGCTCCTGATTCGTATGTCCATATGTATACGTTCACATGTGAATTACTCACATAACGCTGCAGTTTGTTTGTTTTGAGTATTACAGAGCAGAGTCTATGGATTCAAATCAGGGATATGGAGACAACATTTGTGTCGTAATATCAAATAGCAACATGAATATCACAACATGAAGCAGCTCTGCCACTGACCGATGTAATAGGGACTTTAAATGTTTCCCTAATATCTTCCAGTGGCAGTATTTCCAGGAAGCAGAGGACATAGCTTGAAAGTATAGGCAACAGAGTCAGAGATGAAATAAGGAGAACAGTTTTGAATGCTATGATCTGCAATACACTTCCTGAAAGGGTGATGGAAGCACCTTCAGTAATAAGTTTCAAAAGTGAACTGGATAAATATTTGAAGCAGAGAAAATTGCAAGGCTATTGGCACAGGCGGGGGTGGGGGGAGAGACGAAGAGCAGGCACAGTGAACAGAATAAGAACATAAGAGATAGGGGAAGTAGTAGGCCATGTGGCACCTTGAGCCTGCTCCACCATTCAACATGATCATGGCTGATCCTCATCTTCAATTCCACTTTCCTGACCAATCTCCAATTGCCTTAAGAATCCACACATCTACCAATCTCAGCCTACAGCATACTCGATGACTGAGCATCCACATTCCCCTGGAGTAAAGAATTTCAAAGTTTAACAATCCTTCAAGTGAAAAGAATTCCTCTGCATCTCAGTCCTAAATGGCTGACCCATCACCATGAATATGCCCTTTAGTTCCAGACTCTCCAGCCAGGTGAATCAGTCTCTCAGCATCTATCATGCCATGCCCTCTCAAAAATCTTATATGTTTCAATTAGATTACCTCTCATTCTTCTAAACATCAGAGTTTGGGCCATATAATACTCAGCCGTTTCTCACAGGATAACCCTCTCATTCCAAGAATTAATCTAGTGAACCTCCATGGTACTCCCTCTAGGGCAAGTATTTCCCTCCTTAGATAGAGGCCAAAAGCACACACACTACTACAGGCATGGTATCATCAAAGCCCTATATAATTTCAGTAAGACTTCCTTACTCTTGTACTCCAAAGCCCTTGCAATAAAGGCCGACACACCATTTGACTTCCTAATAGCTTGCTGTACTGCATATTAACTTTTAGCATTTTGCTGACATCCAAATCCCTCTAATCACAAACATTTAACAGTTTCTTAGCATTTAAAAAATATTCTATTCTTCTATTCATCGCACCAAGGTGAACAACCTAATTTCCCCGCATTATACTCTATCTGCCACCTTTTTGCCCAAACACTTAACCTATCTCTATATCTTTGCAGACTTTTCGTTTGCTCTCCACAGCTTACTTTCCCAGCACTAATACAAATCCAACACAAGAGACATTAATCCCTGTCTCCATTTTATTTCCTTTTTCTTTGCTGTTTTTTTTCTCTCTCATTTCTCTCTTTCCTTTTATTTTGCTTTTGGACAGCAACTATTCATAATCCTGCCATTCACACCTCCTCTACTCAACCGACGGGTTCAGAGGTGAGTGGAGAGCATGGAATTGCATGGACTGGATTCCATCCTGATTCCTGCCGCCCGTCCTCACAGTGATTTTACGCCTCAGGCGGAAGCCTGCTCGTCCCAATTAAGCCACTTAATGGCCATTTTCCGCCCAGCCTCAATCTTTAGGCTGATGGGAAGATGACAGCTCGGGGGATGGGGAGCGCAGGGGGGCTGGTGGGGAACCCATAAATGAAGAGAGTTAGACCTGGGGCAGGAAAGGGGGGGATGCTCCATCAAAAGCCCCCTTATAACTGGGGGCATGCACCCCTTAAGCACCGGTGACCTCTAGACCTCCCTCTGCCCCCAGTCTATTCCAGAGACCCGAATTGTCCTCCCTTGCAACCCCCCCAAGCCTTCCCACCCTCCCACCCAGACCCCTGACACCTTTTTTTACGGTTCTTGGGACTTAGACTCAGGCAGCTTCTGGCTGCTATTCCTGGAGGGACTGGAGAGCTGCCTGTCAATGTGATTGGCTGGCAGCTCTCCAAGGCAGGGCTTCCACCTGAGTGAGGGGCAGAAGACTGCCTTAGGCCAATCAATGCTTGTTAGAGCAAAAATTGGCATTGGAGCTGAGGGAGTCAGCGGGGATGTGTTCCCCACCGATTCCAAGCCATCCTAAAAATTCAGGCCCCTGTTTATTTACATGACCCTTCCCCACTCCCTTTGGCTTTGCGCCATGAACACTTTTGTCATTTAAACTCTCTTGCCCTCCTCTCTCAGACCTTCCCTTTTGTTTTTCCCCACGATCCTTCTTTTCACTTCTTCAAAATCTATTGTATTTTTAACTTTTCCCAGCCCTGATTAAAGGTCACAGTCCTGAAACATTAACTCTGTTTTATCTCTCTGCAGAAGCTACCAGATCTGCTGAGTAATTCCAGCAATTTCTGTTTTTACTGACTTGCCCACCATCTTTATATCATCAGCAAACCTTTGGATTCATTACATTCAGTCCATTCATCTAAGTCATTAATATAGTTCGTAAATAACTGAGGCCAGCAATGGACTTTGCGGCATGCCATTAGTAACAGTCTACCAATATGAAAATGACCTGTTTATTCCTATTCTGTTTTCTGTCCTTTAATCAATCCATTATCCATTTTGATGTTATCCTAACTCCATCAAGCCCTTATTTTGTGCAATAACTTTTCTTGGGCCTTATCAGATATCTTTTGAAAATCCCAAGACACTATATATCCACTGGTTCCCCACTATATATCCTACTAATTACGTCCTCAAAAAACTCCCTACCAGAATTGTCATCATTTCTCTTTCATACATCTATGTTGAATCTGCTTAATTATGATATAAGTGTCCTGTTATTATTTGCTTAATGATGAATTTCAGCATTTCTTCAATGACTGACTGGCCTGTAGTGTCCCATTTTCTCTCTCTCTCTCTCTTTTCTTGAATAGTGGACATTAGTAGGCATCCTGAACATTTACTACCTTCCAATCCACGGGGACAGTTCTAGAATTAATGGAATTTTGGAAGATCATAACCAGTATATCTACTATTTCTGCAGTTGCCTCTTTTAGAACCCTGGGATGTGGGCCATTTAATCCAGGTAATTTGTCTGCTTTAGTTCTGTTAATTTTTCCAGTACTTGTCTTGACTAATATTAATTATTTTGAGTTAATCACTCTTGGTTTCCCAGTATTTGTTTTTTTTTAATATGTCTTCTACTGTGAAGACAGATACTTTTTGTGCTTTAAGACTCTAATTCTATATAGTTATCAGGATAGCATCAGATCTTACTTTCATTTCCCATTTCACTTTTAAATGTAACTGAAAGATTTCAAATTCAAGAGGTTGTCTATTGTAGAATATTTCTTGACACAAAGCAGAAGTTGTTACCTGTTCAGAGTTGTCCAGTGAACTTCCTGGTTTGCCAATACACTTCCTGAAACATTTATCAGTCATTCTCTGAAATAACACAAAACATAACATTCTTACTCTGTATTCCAATTCCAGAGTGAAGTAAATGTACTTTTAATATTTTGTCTAGATACAGTCCCCAGATAGGGGGAATTGGTTTGAGCATCATACCAGGCTCAAGACCTGAGGGAGTAGGATCAGTGGCTCGACTGCATACAAAATATCAGTACTGGATGGGTCAGGAGGTTTACCAAAAAGCTGCAACCCCTTTCAGCTTTTCCTCTCTGTAACTAATGCTTATGATTCCTCAAGATTTGCTGAATTTATCCAGTTACTGATCTTACAGATAGCAATCTTTAAAAGCAGATTGAAAACCCTAGGATATCTTGGATTTTATTCGGTTTTTAATTGTACCAGAAGAAAATCTTCAGGTCCCCACCACAAACTCCCCTCTCTTCCCACTGATTCTTTCTCTAGCCATAGCCACTGTACCAGATTCAACCAGGCGTTCACAATCTTGATGTCCTGTTTGACAAAGAGTTTAAATGCAGATTCTATATCCACCCGTCATGAAAACTACTTTTCTCCACCTTTGCAACAGTCACCCGCCTTTATCCCTATCTCCTTTCCACTGAAATCTGCATACAGTCCTTCAACTCCAAACTTGACTACCCAAGTGCTTTCCTTACTGGCCTCCCTTCTCACTGAACTCCAATATATGCATCTTTGCCTGCACACAGCCTGTCCTGGACTAAATCCCACTTGCTGATCACCCCATCCTTGCTAAACATTAGCCCCCGACCCCAATATACTAAACTTAAAATTTTCAGTCTTTCCATCTCTCCACGGCCTTGCCAGAGAATACCCGACTTCTGCAATCTCCTGCAAGGCATATATCCAACTCAGTTTGTTTCTTTAACTCTGGCCTTTCATCGAGCCCCTCTCCCTTGTAATGAAAACATTCTTATATCAAATATTGATTTTTAATCCATTGACTGAAAACATGAAATTGGACTTCTAAAAGAGGACTTTGTTGAAGTAATAAGATGGCAATTCTAATTTACATTTCTACACATTCCACATTCCAACCATATTGAGAGCAGACAGCAAGCCTGAGAAACGCATCACAGACAATGGCACCCCTGAGGTTTGCGAACGACCTTTGTTCCTGCTCTATCAACAACATATCTTTGGAAGCCACTTACATTATTCAACAGCTGAAGACGAACCAAAGGTTAATTGCCTGGACAAAAATACCTTGATTTTTAAGACAGCTCTCCAGGTGAGCCAATCAAGTTATAATTGGAATATACAATTATGTTTGAATTACTGGCAGTTGGAGAGAGATCACATGGCTGGCCCAAGTCCTTTATGTGGTTTAAGCACGTCGTTCTGAGTAGAACTGGTCTTGCAGCTGAGCTACATGGAGCTCCGGACTTTTTCACTTTCTCTCTCCACACAACTACAAGCGTGGACCCTGTCAACTAATTTGACTTTATCTAAATTCTGCAGTAGACATAGACTTTAAAGAAAGAAATCAACTCCAGGAGAACACTCCAGTGTCAATTGTTAAATCTAACCATCAAGGCTATCAAATTCAGCACGCAGCTAGCCAAGTCACCAAATTATGAACTGTATACTCTTTTGCATTTTTTATGGACTACAAATTTGGCCAATCTATCCTCCCCTACTCCGTAATCTGTATTTGTGTGTGTGAACGTCGAGTGTCTTTGCATGTATGTGGAAGTTGTAGAGTATTATTTTATTCAGATTGGTTTAAGTATAAAAAAACTAACCTCCTTCTTTGTTAACTCAAGGAAACTTGTCCAACTGGTTCTTTTATGATCAGTGTGTAAGACTCACTTGTCATAACAAAGGTTATACTTACCAATTCTAAGTGAGGAGGGGTAAACTGGGTCCCCTCTATTCAACCACCTTGATTGGTCACAACATAGGTTTAAGTTTAAAAACAAAAAACTGCGGATGCTGGAAATCCAAAACAAAAACAGAATTATCTGGAAAAACTCAGCAGGTCTGGCAGCATCGGAGGAGAAGAACAAAGTTGACGTTTCGAGTCCTCATGACCCTTCAACAGAACTAAGTAAAAATAGGAGAGGGGTGAAATATAAGCTGGTTTAAGGAGGGGGGAGAGAAGTGGGGGAGAGGGGTGGTTGTAGGGACAAGCATGCAGTGATAGGAGCAGATAATCAAAAGGTGTCACAGACAAAAGAACAAAGAGGTGTTGAAGGTGGTAATATCTAAAAGAATGTGCTAATTAAGAATGGATGGCAGACACGCAAAGTACAGATAGCTCTAGTGGGGGAGGGGTGAAATAAGACTAAAAGGGCATAAAAGGTATAGATTTAAAAATAATGGAAATAGGTGGGAAAAGAAAAATCTATATAAATTATTGGAAAAAACAAAAGGGAGGGGGAAGAAACGGAAAGGGGGTGGGGATGGAGGAGGGAGTTCAAGATCTAAAGTTGTTGAACTCAATATTCAGTCCGGAAGGCTGTAAAGTGCCTGGTCAGAAGATGAGGTGAGGTCAACGCAAACTGGAGGAACAGCACCTCATCTTCCGACTAGGCACTTTACAGCCTTCCGGACTGAATATTGAGTTCAACAACTTTAGATATTGAACTCCCTCCTCCATCCCCACCACCTTTCCGTTTCTTCCACCTGCCTTTTGTTTTTTTCCAATAATTTATATGGATTTTTCTTTTCCCACCTATTTCCATTATTTTTAAATCTATACCTTTTATGCCCTTTTAGTTTTATTTCACCCCACCACCACTAGAGCTATCTGTACCTTGCGTGTCCTGCCATCCATTCTTAATTAGCACATTCTTTTAGGTAATATCACCATCTTCAACACCTCTTTGTTCTTTTGTCTGTGACATCTTTTGATTATCTGCTCCTATCACTGCTTGCCTGTCCCTACAACCACCCCCCTCCCCCACTTCTCTCCCCCCACCCCCCCACCTTAAACCATCTTATATTTCACCCCTCTCCTATTTTTACTTAGTTCTGTTGAAGGGTCATGAGGACTCGAAACGTCAACTTTATTGTTCTCCGCTGATGCTGCCAGACCTGCTGAGTTTTTCCAGGTAATTCTGTTTTTGTAAAAGTTCAAGTTTATTTTTCATGAGGATATGCCTTTTTCCAAAATCAGAATGCATTTAACTTTTACGCAGTCAACAATAACGAGCCAAACAAGGTTTTCTTTAACTCAAGGAAAAGTAAATTTATTAACCACTAAACCCGAAAAGAAAAATAATAAAAATGCGATCTCACACTCAAACACACACTTCCCTTATCTCTGCTAAGGGAAGTTAAAGTCCAAAAGTTTGACACGCTCAAGTGACGAGAGGGAGAAGAGGGGAACGTTTGACCCCTCCTCACCTGGTCGAACAATCTCACTATTGGTGCCAGAGGCATCATTGACCCGGGTGGGATGTCTGGGGTTCTCTCTTAATCTCGCCACCCTCTATTCCTTTCTCAATCTTTTCTAATCAAAAAGCTTCTCATAATCCATCATTTTGATCAAGTTTTTGGTCACTTCTTCTAACCTCTCCCTTACTGGTTCAGCATTCTTCATTCTTACTCATTGGAGTTTAGAAAAATGAGAGGCGACCTTATTGAAACATAAAAGATTCTTAGGAGGCTTGACAGGGTAAATGCCAAGAGGTTTTTTCCCCTTGTGGGAGAGTCTAGGACCAGAGGGCATAGTCTCAAAGTAAGGGGTCACCCATTTAAGACAGAGATGAAGAGAAATTTCTTCTTTTGGAAAAGAGTTAATCTGTAGAATTCTTTACTGCAGAGGGCTGTAGAGACTGGGTCGTTAAGTATATTCAGGTCTGAGATAGACAGATTAGTAATCAGTAAGAGAATCAAGGGTTAAGGGGAAAAGACAGGAAAGTGGAGTTGAGGATTATCAGATCAGTCATGATCTCATTGAATGGTGGAGCAGACTCGATGGGCCAAATGGCCTACTTCTGCTCCTACGTCTTATGGTCTTATGTCAGTCTGTGAAGTGCCTCAGGACAGACAATCAGTTCAAAATACCATATACAATAAATTGATGATTTGAATCCCAGGGGATCCACCCACAAATGTGTGTTAAGCGGAGCTTTATGATAATTGAGGAGGCCTCAATCCCACATGAATGTGACTCTGTGTAACCCCATATGCATACAAACATGGTGTGTTTCAAAACAACAGATGCAAATGCCAAATGAAAACACAGTAAAGCAGTAAATGTGTGAAAAAGTCTTTATTCAATTTGTTTACATCTTACAATGGCCTGACCGGCCTCACCTTGTAAAAGGTCAGAGCTCTGCATTGAAAAGTGTCAGAGGAGTTAGTTCTGGGAAAATGACATAATCTTCTCTGATTTGTGCGCCATCTTCAGCCATATATGATATAGTTCACCATGTCATCAATGCAATCAAACACATTTTCATGCTGTAGTGCGAAATTCCGGAGCATCTCTATAGCTTTGCAGCATCAGCTAGGGAAACAGGAGGCGGGCAGGCATTCATCAGACTCTTCAGGGACATCAAGCTCCTTGGTTGACGAATGTACTGCACCTATGATTCCATTATCTGTCAGTTCCGTTGTGCACAATACAGCATCATCCACCTCCATGTAAGTTTCCATGATTATCTCTGCTGGAATTTCCATGGCGGCCTCCCACAGGTGAGTGAAAAGTGCCTCATCATCAAGTTGATTGGCCTCACCCTGCTCCTCTTTGTTCTCAATGTCTTGTGACAGTCGTAATCTATTTGAACCCAGCATGTTGGAAGCAGTTGGCAATTGTGGTTTCCATCACCATCTTCCACGCCTTCTTCAACACGAACAAGGCTTCAGTTGGATTGTACTCCTGCTTCTTTTCAATGGCTTCAATAACCCGAGAGATCAGCTGCCTCGGTAGTGGGTTTCCAGGTTCCTAATCAACCCCGATCCATTGGCTGGAGCTTGGCCGTGGTGTTTGGAGACAAGAACGTCAACTTGACACTCGAGGCCTGCAATGTCGAGATGTGTGGGGCAGTCGTCTGTAATTATGACAATCTTTTTTTCCACTTTCCTGATCCATGTCCCAAAAATGTAGGTGGTCATCCAGGCTTTTTGTTAACCTTGTACAGCTTGGGTAGTGTCTTGACATTTGTGATGCAATGTGCCTTCTTGGACTCTCCCATCACAAGAAGTGGCTGCCTTTCAGTGCCATCCATGTTGGCAAAAGTCATAGCAGTGACACATTCCTTGCTCCACTTTCCACCATTACATGTTTCACCTTAAAGCAAAGAGCAGTCTGGCAAAAGCCAGCAAAACAGTCCGGCTTCATCCACCTCAAAAACGTCTCGTGGCACATACTCACCCAAGACATGGGCTGGATCATTTTGTAGTCAATCATGTGTCATTGCTGCCGTGACTGCTGCATCCCCACCATTTGCCGCAAGGAAGACAATACCATGCCTTCTCTTGAATTGGTCTGGCCACCCATCGTTGCAAGTGAACTCTAAGTGGCCCAGCTTCTTTGCCAGGGTGACTCCCCTTTCCTGCAGGAATGGACTGGAGAGGGGAAAGTTCTCTGCTTGGACTACCTTGAACCATGTTAGCAGAGCGTCCTCAATCTTGGGACAGGCAGCCATTCTCATCCTCCCAAACCCACTTCACACCCCACAGGGAATCAGTGGATTGTGATCGGGAGCAGGAACCAGAGCCGATTTGTTATTCCCTAATCTAGGGCCAGTGAGACCCACATTCAGTGTCTAAACTCTCATTATGCTGGCTTATTTTGGTGCTGATTTTAGCTGCCTCAAAGATCTGATAACAGTCTTAATAGTGTAGACATAATTCGTGCATGAAAATATTATACATGCTCTAGCCCCTAGCTTACACCTTTCCCTCGTTTTTCTTCTGTCTGCCCATATCCAAACTCATCCTGTCCACTTCATTTCATGCACCCAACCCCCAAACCCATGAAAGTTCCATCCTTGCAAACTCCAACCCCCCAAAAGTCCCTGAACATGTTGTCAACGGCCATGCCCAGTTCCCCCAGAACTCCAAGTCTGTGTGCTGCCTAAGTGCTGAGATGGCTCCTTTCAAACTCACAGAAAACATCCCATGTGACTGTGGCAAAGATGAACCATCCCTCCTCATCCTTCTTGATCTGTCTGCAGACTTTGACAAGGCTGACCACACCATCCTCCTCCAAGGCCTCCCTTCCACTATTGTCCAGCTGGGTGGGACTGCGTACACCTGGTTCATTCTTATCTACTCACACGAGACAGTCACCTGCAATAGCTTCTCATCCCTTTGACACTGAGGTATGCTGTGCAATGAATGTACGATTAACACCAGAACTGAACTTTAATTTGATCTTAAACAAAATTTAAATGCAACTTAAATTACAGTCCATGTCTTGTGCCGTTTAAGAAGGGGACACTTGCTATCTTTTAATTCTTAAAGGTAACGGGAAGAGTCAGCATGGTTTTATGAAAGGAAAATCATGTTAACCAATTTATTAGAGTTTTTTTGAAAAAGCAACATGCGCTGTCAATAAAGGGGAGCCTGTAGGTGTGCTGTACTTAAGATTTCCAGAAAGCATTTGATAAAATGCCACATCAAAGGTTATAGTGGAAAATAACTCTTCAGAGAGTGGTCTTGCCCTGCTGCAGCAGTAGAGATTGCAAGGGAAAGGAATGACTGGTAAGTAGTGGGTAAAGTCGGGTAAGTATTTACTATTTTTATCGTTTATAGTTTAAGGTCTTTTTGTGGTTTATAGTTTGTATATTCTATAGTAACAAGGATCAGTAAAGAAGGGTCCTAGAGTAATTGATTTAAAAGGTTTAATTTAAAGGGACAAGCCATGGCAGGAGAGCTCAAAGCCGTGGTGTGCTCCTCGTGCTCCATGTGGGAAGCCGGGGACATTTCCAGTGCCTGGGACCAACATATGTGCAGGAAGTGTGTCCAGCTGCAGCTCCTGGAAGCTCAGGTTTCAAAGCTGGAACAGCGGCTGGGGACACTGTGGAGCATCCAAGAGTCTGAAAGCATCGTGGATAGCACGTTTAGAGAGGTGGTCACACTGGAAGGGACTTGAGGAAGGAAGGGAATGGGTGACCATCAGGCAGTCCAAGAGAAACAGGCAGGTAGCTCAGGAGTCCCCTGGGGTCCCGCTCACAAATAGGTATTCCATTTTGGAGGCTGATGAGGGCATTGGTTCCTCCAGGAAGTGCAGACAGAGCCAAGCTTCTGCACCACAAGCAGCCTGTCTGAACAGGAGGGGAGGAGGGGAGGAAGGGAGGAAGAGCAATAGTAATAGGGGATTCTATAGTCAGGGGAACAGATAGGTGCTACTGTGACCATCAACGTGACTCCAAGATGGTATGTTGCCCCCCTGATGCCGTGGTCCAGGATGTCAGTGAATGGCTGCAGGGCGTCCTGAAGGGGGTGGGTGATAAGGCAGAGGTCATGGTACATGTTGGTACCAATGACATAGGGAGAAAGAGGGATGAAGTCTTGCATCAAGAATTCAGGGAGCTAGGCAGTAGGCTAAAAAGCAAGACCACTCTGGATTATCTCTGGATTACTCCCAGTGCCACGTGCTAGTGAGCTCAGAAATAGGAAAAGAGCACAGATGTATACGTGGCTTAAGAGTTGGTGCAGGAGGGAGGGTTTTAGATTCCTGGATCAATGAGACCGGGTTTCTGGGGAAGGTGGGACCTGTACAAGCGGGACGGTCTACATCTGAACCAGAGCGGGACTAACATCCTTGCAGGCGGGTTTGCAAGTGCTGTTGGGAGGATTTTAAACTAATTCGGCAAGGGGAGGGGACACAGAATGTTAGCAAAATAGGGACACATCACAATACAGTAAAACAATCAAGTCAGAGGGAGTACAGCTATATTAAGTTTCAAGGTACTAAGGCAAGGCTGGATGGCCTCTACTTTAATGCCAGGAGTATTACAGGTAAAACGGATGAGTTAAGGGTGAGGATTGACATGTGGAATTGTGATATAGTAGTCATCACTGAGACGTGGTTGAGGGAGGGCAGGATTGGCAACTCAACATTCCGGGATATAGAATCTTCAGGCGAGACAGGGGAGGGGATAAAAGAGGAGGAGGCATTGCATTATTAGTTAAGGAGTCAGTTACTGCAGTAAGGAGAAATGATATCTTGGAGTGGGCATCGAATGAAGCTTTGTGGGTAGAGTTTAGGAATAAAAGAGGCAGCCACATTGTTAGGTGTTTATTATCGATCCCCCCAGATAGTCAGCGGGAAATTGAGGAGCAAATACATGCACAATTTGCAGAGGTATGTAAAAACTATAACAATAGGTTAATTATATTAGGTGATTTCAACTTTCCCAACATTAATTGGGATAGACATAGTGTTAAGGGCTTAGATGGAGTGGATTTCTTGAAATGTCATTATCTAGAGGGTCCAACAAGGGACGGCGCAGTGCTGGACATAATCCTGGGGAATGAAGCCGGACAGGTGGCTGACGTGATGGTCAGGGAGCATTTTGGTGAAAGCGACCACAACATGGTACGGTTTAAGTTTATGGACAAAGAAATAGACAAGTTGCAAAAAAGTGTTTTGGATTGGGGGAGAGTGGAATTTAGTCAAATAAGGCAGGATCTGCCCAAGGTAGACTGGGAACAGCTACTTGTGGGGAAACCTGCAGAGGAGCAGACGGGGGGCATTCAAAAAGGAAATGGGGAGGGTACAGGCTCAACATGTTCCCTCTAGGGTGATAGGAAGGAGTAACGTGCCCAGAGAACCAAGGATGACCAGAGATATTCAGGTTACGAGAAGAAGGAAAAGAGAGACTTTTAGCAGGTACAAGGGAAGCAAATCAGTAGAGGCATTAGTGGAGTACAGAAAGTGCAGGGTAGAGCTTAAGAAAGCAGTTAAGAGAGCTAAGAGGGGATATGAGAAAGCTCTGGCTGGTAAAAGTAGGGAAAATCCCAAGATATTCTATAAGTATATCAATGGGAAGAGGATAACCAGGGAAAGAGTAAGGCCCATAAGGGACCAAGGGGGCAATCTATGGGTGGAGCCAGGGGACATCGGTAGAGCGTTAAATGAATACTTCACGTCCGTCTTCACCCAAGAGAATGAGGATGAAGGTATCGAACTCGGGGAGAGAGACTGAGAGGTTCTTGAGCAAATTAATATAGGGGGTGACAAGGTATCGGAGGTGTTGGCAGGCTTAAAAGTGGACAAATCTCCAGGTCCGGATGAATTGAGTCCCCGACTGCTGAGGGAGGCAAGGGAGGGGATCACAGGGGCTCTGACCCAAATTTTTAATTCCTCTCTGGCCACGGGGGAGGTGCCAGAGGACTGGAGAACAGCTAAGGTGGTTCTGCTATTTAAGAAGGGTCGTAGAGATAAGCCAGGGAAGTACAGGCCAGTGAGTCTCACATCAGTAGTAGGAAAACTATTGGAGAAAATTTTGAAGGAGAGAACCTATCTCCACTTGGAGAGGCAAGGTTTGATCAGGGATAGTCAGCATGGCTTTGTCAGAGGGAGGTCATGCCTAACAAATTTAATTGATTTTTTCAGGAGGTGACCAGGTGTGTAGATGAGGGTAGTGCAGTTGATGTAGTTTATATGGATTTCAGCAAAGCCTTTGACAAGGTCCCACATGGGAGACTTATAAAGAAAGCAAATGCACATGGGATATAGGATAATTTCATAAAGTGGATTCAAATTTCGCTTAGTTGTGGGAGACAGGGTGATGACAGAAGGATGCTTTAGTGACTGGAAGCCAGTGTCCAGTGGCGTACCACAGAGATCTGTGCTCGGTCCCCTATTATTTGTCATTTATATAAACAACATAGATGACTATGTGGGGGGTAGGACTAGTAAGTTTGCAGATGACATAAAGATTGGCCGGGTGGTTAATAGTGAGGTTGAGTGTCTTGGGCTACAGGAAGATATAGATGAGTCGGTCAAATGGGCAGATAAGTGGCAGATGGAATTTAACCCTGAAAAGTGTGAGGTGATACATTTTGGAAGGAGTATTTTGACAAGGAAGTATTCAATTAACGGCATGACACTGGGAAGTTCTGGCGAACAAAGGGACCTTGGCGCGTGTGTCCATAGATCTCTGAAAGTGGAGGGGCATGTTAGTGGGGTGGTGAAAAAGGCATATGGGACACTTGCCTTTATCATTCAAGGCATAGATTAAAAAAGTTGGGAGGTCATGTTGGAGTTGTATAGAACCTTAGTGAGGCCACAGCTGGAGTACTACGTACAGTTCTGGTCACCACATTATAGAAAGGATGTGATTGCACTGGAGGGGGTGCAGAGGAGATTCACCAGGATGTTGCCTGGGATGAAACATTTAAGTTATGAAGAGAGATTGGATAGACTTGGGTTGTTTTCGTTGGAGCAGAGAAGATTGAGGGGCGACCTGATCGAGATATGCAAGATTATGAGGGGCATGGACAGGGTGGATAGGGAGCAGCTGTTCTCCTTAGTTGAAGGGTCAGTCACAAAGGGACATAATTTTAAGGTGAGGGGCAGGAGGTTTAGGGGGGGATGTGAGGAAAAACTTTTTAACCCCGAGGGTGGTGACGGTCTGGAATGCGCTGCTTGGGAGGGTGGTGGAGGCGGGTTGCCTCACATCCTTTAAAAATTGCCTGGATGAGCACTTGACACATCATAACATTCAAGGCTATGGGCCAAGTGCTGGTAAATGGGGTTAGGTAGGTAGGTCAGGTGTTTCTCACATGTCGATGCAGACTTGATGAGCCAAAGGGCCTCTTCTGCACTGTGAGATTCTGTGAAAAGCTCATAATGTAAGGAGTAACATATTAGCCTGGATAGAAGATTGGTTGGCTGGCATGCATAAATGAGTCTTTGTCTGATTGGCAGGATGAGACTAGTGAGGTCACACAGGGGTCTGTGCTGGGGCCTCAACTTTTTACAATTTACATCATTGACTTAGATGAAGGTAGCAAATGCATGGTAGTAAATTTGCAGATGACACAAAGATAGGTAGGAAAGTATGTTGTGAAGAAAACACAAGGAGTTGCAGGCGGATATAGATAAGTTGAGTAAGTGGGCAAAGATCTGACAAATGGAATATTATGTGGGAAAACAGGAAGTTGTTCACTTTGGCAGGAAGAATAAAAAAAGCAGAGTATTACTTAAACGGAGAATGACTGCAGAATTCTGAGGTGCAGAGGGATCTAGGTGTTTTCATGCATGAAGCAAAAGGTTATTATGCAGGTACAGCATGCAATCAAGAATGCTAATAGGATGCTATCCTTTATTGAGAGGAATTGAACATAAAAGTAAGGGCAACAGCAAAATACTGCAGATGCTGGAAATCTGAAACAAAAACAAAAAATGCTGGAAAAATTCAGCAAGTCTAACAGCAACTGTGGAGAGAAAAAAAGAACACTTTTTTCAGAGTTAATGTTTTGAGTCCTTATGGCTCTTCTTCAGAGCTAAAGAGAAGTAAAAATGTAATGAAATTTATACTGCTTAAGGGGGTGGAACAGGTGAAGCTGGATTGAAGGCCAGTGATAGGTGAAGACAAAGGAGAGATTGGCAGAGATGTCATGGACAAAAAGACAAAGTGGTGCCATAAGAGCTCGAAACATTAACTCTTGTGTTTTTTCTCTCCACAGATGCTGTTAAAATTGCTGAGTTTTTCCAACATTTTCTGTTTTTATAAAAGTAAGGATATGTTTCAGTTATACAGGGCATTGGTGAGACCACATCTCGAATACTGTGTGCAGTTTTGGACTCCTTATTCAAGGAAGGATGTAAATGCATTGGAAATGGTTTAGAGGAGGTTTACTAGATTAAAATCTGGAACGAGCAGATTGTCTTGAGAATAGGTTGCACAGGCTGGGCTTGTTTCCACTGGAGTTTAGAAGAGTGAGGGGTGACTTGATTGAAGTATATAAGATCCTGAATGGTCTTGACATGGTGGACTTGGAAAGGATGTTTCCTTGTATGGGTGAGTCCAGAACTAAGGGGCACTGTTTTAAAATTAGAAGTCCCTTAAAGGACAAAGATGAAGAGAGATTTTTGTGTCTAGAGGATCCATCCTCAGCCCCCTCCCAGTTCTCATCTGCATGCTGCCCCTCAGCAATATCATCTGAAAACTTTTCAATTTTCCATAAATATGTTGATAACTGTGTGCTCTACCTCATCACCACCTCTGTCAATCCCTTTACTGTCTTAAAATTGCATGTCTGACATCCAGTACTGGATGAGCTGAAATTTCCTCCAACTAAATATTGGGAAAATCAAAACACTATATTCGCTCCCCTCTATTCTGTTCACTAGCCACCAACTCCATCCCTCTTTTTAGCAACTGTTCATAACCTTGGTGATTCTTTGGAAGTGTTCTGAAGAAAAGTCATATTGGACTTGATTTTTAACTGTTTTTCTTTCCACAGATGCTGCCAGACTTGAGTTTTCCCAGCATTTCTGTTTTTAGTCTCATACTGCACCCCTGCCTCAGCTCAGCTGCAGCCAAAATCTTCATCTAAACCTTTGTAACCTCTAGACTTGACTATTCCAACACACTCCCAGGCTGGTCTCCCTTGTTCTACCTCTTTACGTTAATTAATAATGATAATACAGTTAACAATTAAAAGACAAACTAACTTATGTCCATTAAAATTTTTTGTTTTAAGAAATCAAATTAAACTTCTGGTGTTAATTGTGTAAACATTGCCAGTCATGCCTTCAGCTGCCATGGCCCTGAGCTCTGGATTTCCCTCCGTAAATATCTCTGTCACTCTTTCCTCCTTTAAGACACTCCTTAAAACCCCTTCGACCCAGCTTTTTGTCATTTGAGTCAATGTCAAATTTTGTTAGGTACTTACATCTGTGAGTTGCATCATATATTGAAAGAAAATCAAGTGGATTCTTTCGGGACACTGGCTTTTTAAATGTTACATTCTTCAAAATGATTTTTTTCATCCCCGACCCACTACCGATTGTTGCACTTATCTGTGTCCTTGTCCCCCCACGTGGGATCACCCTGTACAGCAGTGACCTTTGCCCTAATGAATGAGCTCTACGCATGACGGCAGACACCCCGCCAGCTCCCAACCCCACCGCGCTTCGATTGGATTAAACAGGAATCCTTTAATTTTCATTGGTCAGCCAACTCATCAATCACACCTCGAAGACCTTTTTTCGAGGTTTCCTGGATGTCGGTTCCAGTGGGGAGCTCCGGTAACTGCTTCTGGATAACATTTATCAGCCACCAACCTGTAGGAGTTCCTGGGCGTTTGCCACGGCGATTTGCAATTTCACCTGCTCCATAATCATCCCCGAGTCCACCTTCCCTCCGGCCGGGCCTCCTGAGGAGAAATCGTCCATCCCGCCGAGGCCTGGTGAATCTTGCAGCAGTAACTGACCGGGCGCGAGCGTGCGCAGTGGGGCGGGATCATCGGGAGGCGGGGCCTACGCATGCGCAATGGAGTTGGGTCAAACTCTGGACCTACAATTCCCACAGTGCATTGCTCCTCAGTCACATGCTTCAGCTCCTAGCTAAGGGCACCAGCATATGAACTTATAGTCTCCCAACCTTGGACGGATTCTACCTCCTACCCAAAATCTACAAACAGGACTGTCCCGGCAGACCGATCGTGTCAGCCTGTTCCTGACCCACGGAACTCATTTCTTGCTATCTTGACTCCATTCTCTCTCCCCTTGTCCGGTCCCTTCCCACCTACATCCATGATTCCTCTGACATTCACCTACATCATATCAACAATTTCCAGTTCCCTGGCCCCAGCTGCTTCCTCTTCACCATGGACGTCCAATTCCTCTACACCTCCATCCCCCACCAAGATGGTCTGATCACTCTCCGTTTCTACCTCGAACAGAGACCCGAACAATCCCCATCCACCACGACTCTCCTCCGTCTGGCTGAACTTATTCTCACACTGAACAATTTCTCCTTAAACTCCTCTCACTTCCTCCAAATATTAGGTGTGGCTATGGGTACCCACATGGGCCCCAGCTATGCCTGTCTCTTTATGGGGTAAGTGGAACATTCCTTGTTCCAGTCCTACTCCGGCGCCCCCCCACAACTCTTTCTCCAGTTCATCGATGGTTGCTTCTGTGCTGCTTCATGCTCTTGTCTGGACCTGGAAAAATTTATTAATTTAACTTCCAATCTCCACCCCTCCATCATTTTCACATGGTCAGTCTCTGACACTTCCCCTCCCTTCCTTGATCTCGCTGTCTCAATTTCTGATGATAGACTGTCCACCAATATTCATTACAAGCCTACCGACTCCCACAGCTACCTGGACTACAGCTCCTCACACCCTGCTTCCTGTAAGGACTCCATCCCATTCTCTCAGTTTCTTCGCTTCCGTCACATCTGTTCTGATGATGCCACTTTCAAAAACAGTTCCTCTGACATGTCTTCCTCCTTCCTTGACCGAGGTTTTCCACCCATGGTGGTTGACAGGGCCCTCAACCGTGTCCAGCCCATCTCCCGTGCATCTGCCCTCACACCTTCCTCTCCCTCCCAGAACCATGATAGGGTCCCCCTTGTCCTCACTTATCACCCCACCAGCCCCCGCATTCAAAGGATCATCCTCCTCAATTTCCGCCAACTCCAGCATGATGCCATCACCAAACACATCTTCCCTTCACCCCCCCGTAGGGACCGTTCCCTCCACCACCCCCTACACCTCAATCCCCTCCCACGGCACCTTCCCATGCAACTGCAGAAGGTGCAACACCTGCCCCTTTACTTCCCGTCTCCTCACCGTCCAAGGGCCCAAACACTCCTTTCAAGTGAAGCACTTGCACTTCCCTCAATTTAGTCTACTGCATTTGCTGCTCCCAATGCGGTTTCCTCTACATAGGAGAGACCAAACGCAGACTGGGTGTTCAGTCTGTCTGCAAGCATGACCCAGACCTCCCTGTCGCTTGCCATTTCAACACTCCACCCTGATCTCATGCCCACATGTCTGTCCTTGGCCTGCTGTATTGTTCCAGTGAAGCTCAACGCAAACTGGAGGAACAGCACTTCATCTTCCAACTAGGCGCTCTACAGCCTTCCAGACTGAATATTGAGTTCAACTATTTTAAATCATGAACTCTCTCCTCCATCCCCACCCCCTTTCCAATCCCCCTTTTTTCCAATAATTTATATAAATTTTTCTTTTCCCACCTATTTCCATTATTTTTAAATGTATTTCCATCCATTGTTTTATCTCTGCCTTTTAGCCTATTTCGATTCCCCCCCCCCCCCACCACTAGGGCTATCTGTACCTTTATTATCACATTCCTTAGATAATATCACCAGCTTCAACACCTCTTTGTCCTTTTGTCTGTGACATCTTTTGGTTATATCCACCTATCGCTGGCCCTCTATCCAGCTCTACCTGTCCCACCACACCCCGCCCCTTAAACCAGCTTATATTTCACCTCTTTTCTATTTTTCCTTAGTTCTGTTGAAGAGTCATATGGACTCAAAACGTTAACTGTGTTCCTCTCCGCAGATGCTGTCAGACCTGCTGAGTTTTTCCAGGTATTTTTGTTTTTGTTTAGCATATGAACTAAGCCTGGTACTCCCAGGTTATCATGTCCCACTGCTCCGGTTTATCCTGGTCCCGCTGTTCCTGGTAATCTAGATTTTGCAGTGCCCCAGTTTACCCTGCCCACTGGCACTGGTTCTCCTGGTATCACCATGCTTGGGTTATCTTGGGCTCATTGTCATCGATTAATCAGATTTCACTGTTGGTGTCACCTTTCCCAGGTTATTCTGATTTCACCATCCCATTATATCCTGATCTCAGTCCCTGGGTTATCCTGGTCTCATTGATCTCTTATTAAACAGGTTTTAACGTCCTGGGTTATCTTGATCTCAATATCCTGCCCTTATTGTCCTGTGTACAATGAGTAAGCCACAAATTGGACATGTGCTTGGTTACTAAATGTTTCACGTTTATGAGGACAGGAGCAAGATTCATTTAAATAGATGGAGTTTTGTTTCACTGTTACTGTGAAATAAAAGCATCGTAACAATTCAGATCTGATCTTTTTTCAGTGTTTTACTCAGTTTTCAAACAGACTGAAAATGCATGCATGTGTTTTTGGCACTTACAGAAGACATAGTATCCAGTTCAGATCACAAGGAGACTCTATTATTACACATCTGGCTAATTATACAGTTAGATATTGGGCAGAATGGGCAATAATTTATTTCAACTGCCTAGGGGAGTGTACCCGAGACAATATCTAAGGAAGACTGAAATTTGTAACAATTCCCAAAATGCACCTTTATTGGCAGATCTTTATTCCTGGTTCAATACTTGGAACTACATTGAGGTTCAGTTATTCATATGCTGCATCACCAAACTATCCTGGATACTCTCAGTAAATTAATTCCCTTTCTTGTGCTGCTAAATCTCCCATTATTACCAGTTTTTTTTCTGCATGCATCCTGAACTGCACATGCAGTTAGTATCTTCTGCTAACTGCATCCCATGGAGATTCTACTTTTATTTCCATGGTGTTGGTGTTTTACAGATTCAGGTTGGTAATCTGTTTGACCATGTTTTGAATGCACCTTCCTTGACTATCAACTCATGGATGGGACTCAGACACAGACGCTCTAGCTCAGAAGTAGGGATACTACCCACTGTGCCACGAGACCACCTATGAATCCTATAGCTTGATTATATTTATCTCTCATTCTAACCCAAGCTAAAGCCAAGTCTCTAATTGCTAACAGATTATTCCAGTCCATGTGTTTTTAGTTCCTACATTTTATTTGTAATATTCCCACTATTGGTATAAGGACACCTTAAAAACATTAGTTGCTCTCCTCCCCTAGTTAACCACCTTGCTTGATTTCTGTGAAATTTCATAGTTCCATCAGCCTCATGCTGTCTTTAAGTTGTAGTTTTTGGCCTGGTGTTTCAGCTTCTGGTTAAATAACCAGGACAAAGCAATGCACTTGATCAGCACCACATCCACCAACTTAAACATATACTCCCTCAACCACTGATGCACAATGGCAGCAGTGTGTATCATATACAGAATGCACTGCAGCAACTCATCAAGGTTCCCTCGAAAGCACCTTCCAAACCAGTGATCTCTACCATCTAGAAGGACAAGGGCAACAGATGCATTATAACACCACCACCTGCAAGTTCCCCTCCAAGCCATGCCATCCTGACTCGGAACTATATTGCTGTTCCTTCACTGTTGCTGGATCAAAATTTTGGAATTCCCTTCCTAACAGCATTGTGGGTATTCCTACACCACATGGACTACAGTGGTTCAAGAAGGTGGCTCACCACCACCTTCTCAAGGGCAATTACGGATGAGCAATAAATGATGGCCTTGCCAGCAATGCCCACATCCCATGAAAGAATTTTTTAAAATCCTAAATCAGCACATCGTAGCTCCCAAGGGGGGAATAAAACTGAGTCTTTGATCAAACCCTAGAATTTATCAGAACTCATGTCTTGTTTCAAACTCCAGCTTTTAATCTCCTTGTGTTAAATCAACGATGCTGTTGTTCCTTTGAAGTAGTGGTTTCCAGACCCACTCAACGATATCTTCTCATGCACACAATGAGCAATACTGGAGAAATGCACTAATACAAGTACAATTTTAAACATTCTGGAAAATACAAACAGTTTGTGTTGATCATACAGAAAGTTGCAGAATTAAACTAATTGTTTCAATTCAGATAAATAATTAATTCAAAATGATTAATCTGATTTATCAGTAAATAACCATTTGCCAATGTGTATCCTACATATACAAGATAATGCACCACTCTATACCCGATAAAGCCCTCAGCATCATTCTACTTAGTGATCATGAAGCTCTTATGTGAGCCTGAAAATACTGTCAGTGCCATGCTATGCAGGCACAGACTCCTCTGCTATTTGGTGGGTTAACAACTTGCTTGAACGCATTAAAAGTTTATCTGATAACATCACCAAAAGTAATTTCTACTTTTTAGTGTTAAAGAGCTGACTCTAGCAGATTTTGTGTGCTCCCATCCTGACATAACTGGATTCAGAGATTTGGAAAAGCAATTTTAAGGCAATCTTAAAATCCTTAAAATTGGTGAAGTGCAGAAAATGAGATTAAATATAAATTCCCCAGTCTTATACCCCCTGCAAACTGGGCCCTGCTCAGCCCCAAATTCTTGCAAATATGTAGGTCAGACACTGACAATGGGTAGCACTAAGGTTATTATGCACCAGTTGATGACATAGGGTATGATATCTAGTATCTCAAATGATTTGTTAGAATCAAGAACCAAAATATAGGGGTCAGTTTAAAAATATCTCAACAAATCAGATTCATATACATCTCATTTTATTAAAATCCAAACTCCTGCTCAAATGAAACAATTGTAGAAATTGTACTGAAGGCTGAGAGAACAGATCACAGAGTATCCTATAGAATTGATGGAGTCCCATAGCCCCATTGAGAAACACACATCCAGAGTTGAATCCCAATGTGTGTGGTACAGTGATTGATTAAATCCAAAATATTGTCAGATCCTTTTAGTTTTCAGAAAACATATTGTGCTATGAAACTGCGAAGTGCTGTAACTCTGCTATACACCCCAGGTGCATTCTCTCTTCCACAGCCGACACCCCAGCTCGTAATTCCAGCAAGGAACCACTTTCCAGAGGATTCCTTGCAAACCAGTGGGCCACCAGAATCGCCCTGTAAAAACAAATCCATCATTACTACACAGAAAATGTATTAGATAGAGTTACTGCTTCAGACAGATCTGTTGCTCATTGCTCCTGTGCTGTGCTGGTAGCTCATTTTAATGCCTTCAGAGAGAAACTGCTTCAACATAATAATCATTTGTGCAAGTGACAAAGTCACTAAGAGGCACTGGATAATGATTTGGAGATGAACCGTCTGTGGAATATTCTGCAATAACATGCACGTTGTCTGTGATCACACACTGAATATGACCTTCAGGCTTGTTAAAATTGGTCATTCCCTGGCATTATTTTGCTGTAGAATACACTAATCTTGTGACATGCAGTGAAACTAACCATTCAGGCTGCTTATCCTAGTCATCTAGGGGATGGTGGTGGCATAGTGGTATTGTCACTGGACTAGTATTCCAGAGATCCAGGGGAATCCTCTGGGGACCTGGGTTTGAATCCCATGGCAGATAGTGAAATCTGAATTCAATAACTGAAGTTGAAATGAAACCATTGCAGATTGTTGTATGTGTGACTCCAGACCAAAGCAATGTGGTTGACTCTTAAAAGCCGTCTGAACAAGGGCAATTAGGGATGAACAATAAACATTGGCTTAGCCAATGACACCCACATCCCAATAATGAATATAGACCTGATTCTGATGTATGCAGATGCACAATATCAAAGTTCCAATTTGACTGACAAGGACTCAAATAAGGTCTGAAATCTGATGAGTTACAAAGTAGATCCATTAACTCTCTGTGACCAGGTATGAGCAGTACTTTGTGCTGGTCTGAGTCCACCAATTGTACCAAATCAGCTATACTGCCACATCCTTGTCTGTTGCAACATAAGATTTTTCAAGGAAAGGCTAATAGACCCAATAAACCTAACCTCCTTTTCATAGTTTAGCCTTACCTACCCACCTTGTCATCATATTTATTAATATTGCTTATTCATTATATCGCTCAACCCCACCTACCCATCTTTTCACCATCATAGACATCTATTATCCCACATTCTCATCACATCCACGAACCCCACCTTCTCATTATATCCCTCAATCACATTGACACAGGTTCTCACCATATCCATTAACCTCACCTATCTATCTTTTTATATCTCAACTTATCCATCCACGTCATATCACTCAACCCCCATATACCCAAGTTGTCACCAAACCCCTCAATTCCATCTACATAGCCACTCATCATATTCCTCATCCTAACCTTCCCATCTTTTCACCATATGCCTCAAACCACCCAGCTGTGCAGCACTATATGCATCAATCCCTTGTCCCTCTCTCTCTCCAGAAACAACCATCATCTCTTGCACCCATTCCTACAGATTTTTTTTCAATGTCGTTCTCTGGTAATTGATTCTCCAGCTTAATCAGCCTTTTGAGAGAAAATGCTCTGACTTCTGAGGAGCTAAGTGGAGGCCCTGTCTGCTTACTCAGACTGACATTAAAAAGAAATCCCATGGCATTACTGAAAGAAGTACAAGGGAGTTATTCTGATGTCCAGACTAACCATTACCACTCAGCCAATAAAATCAGAAAGGGATTAGCTGGTTATTCATCCATTTGCCAATTGGGGGATCTTGCTGGACAAAAATTGTTGCCACATTTGCCTACATAACAACAGTAATTGTGCTTCAAAAATAAATTCATTAGCTGTGATGATGTACCTTTGAGAAATCTGGACTACATAAATACATGTAAATGTAAGTTCATTCTTTCTTTCTATTCCTTCTTACTACTAACATCCTCATTTTTAATTTGAGTCTCTGGGATACTTAAGCCTCAATATTAATCTAACCTGCCCAGCAGGAACACAGCAGGTTTGGGTTGGATCCCCAGCCAGGTATTATGCTCCATTGATACAGGTTTCCAACCAGCTGATTGAAGAAAATAAAGCATGTCTAGGACTGGTGATGTTCTCTATTTTTGTCCTTGTTGCACAGTTATCTCCTTACATTCCTCATGTAGCTAGGGGGATGGGCGGCCAATGCCCTCCTCGAGCTGATATAGTGGAGCTGCACTGTCAAGGAATACATTTTACAGGTACAGGGCTATCCTCAGCAGTCCAGATATTGAGAAAGACCTCAAATACACACTGTTCAAGAATCTGCAATGTGAAAAAATGCATCAGATTCAACACGAACAGAATTGTGAAGTAAATGGAGCAGTCTCCACAGTCCAGGCCATTCCCTATTTGGCTCAACTCTCTGAGAATGCTTGTGCTGCTACATGTTTCCCTAGCTCTGCTGATTGATCTTTGGCAGCTTACCTGGCATGTGTCCACTCCTCCATTCAGTCTCCCGGCACAAAACATGCTGGGAGTGATCCGGCTGTTATGCAGTTTCTGGCACAATCTGTCACTGATCAGATTTACTTCAGCTTTGTTCAGCAGAAAAGTCATATATCCTGCATGGAGCAGAGAGCGCAGTGATAATTAATGATCAATTCTATAAAATAAATGATACATGTTTACATTCTGGAGTAAAAAAGACAAATACAAGATTTATTACAATGCTTCCCTTCCTTTAATGGAAGTACCTGTTTGTGAATGTTTCACTCAATGTTTACAGCAGGTTCTGCCTCAGTACAGCTAATGTCAATACAGCTCTTTTTTTACTCATTCACGGGATGTGGGTTTCGCTGGCTGGGCCAGCATTTTTTGTCCATCCTTAGTTGCCTTTGAGAAGATGATGGTGATCTGCCTTCTTGAACTTCTGCAATCCATGTGATGTAGGTACACAGTGCCGCTAGGAAGGGAGTTCCAGGATTTTGACCCAGCAACAGTGAAGGAACGGCGATATATTTCCAAGTCAGGATGGTGAGTGACTTGGAGGGGTATTTCCAGATGGTGGTGTACCCATCTGTCTGCAGCCCTTGTCCTTCTAGATGATAATGGTCATGGGTTTGGAAGGTGCTGTCTAAGGAGCCTTGGTGAATTCCTGCAGTGCATCTTGTAAATAGTACACACTGCTGCTACTGTGTGTCGGTGGTGGAAGGAGTAAGTGCTTGTGGATGTGATGCCAATCAAGCGGGCTGCTTTGTCCTGGATGGTGCCAAGCTTCTTGAATGTTGTGGGAGCTGCACTCATCTAGGCAAGTGGTGAGTATTGCATCACACTCCTGACTTGTGCCTTGTAGATTATGCACAGGCTTTGGGGAGTCAGGAGGTGAGTTACTCGTCACAGGATTCCTAGCCTCTGACCTGTTCTTGTAGCCACAGTATTTATAAGGTAAGTCCAGTTCAGTTTCCGGTCAATGGTAACACACACAGACACACACACACACACACACACACACACACACACACACACACACACACACGCAAACACACACACACACACACACACACACATACCCCCGCCCCCGCCCCCGCCCCAGGATGTTGATAGTGGGAGATTCTGTGATGGAAATGCCATTAAAAGTCAAAGTCAAGGGGCGATGGTTAGATTTTCTCTTGTTGGAGATGGTCATTGCCTGGGATTTGTGTGGCACAAATGTTACTTGCTATTTGTCAGACCAAGCCTGGATATTGTCCAGGCCTTACTGCAAGGGGAGGTGGTGGCATCGGGGTATTGTCACTGCTCTGGTAATCCAGAGACCTAGGGTAATGTTCTTTGTTCAAATCCCACCACAGCAGATGGTGGAATTTGAATTCAATATCCAATATGGAATTAAAAGTCTGATGATGACCATGAAACCATTGCTAAAACAGAATTACCTGGAAAAACTCAGCAGGTCTGGCAGCATCGGCGGAGAAGAAAAGAGTTGACGTTTCGAGTCCTCAAACCATTGCTGATTGTCGTAAAAATGCATCTGGTTCACTAATATCCTTTAGAGAAGGAAACCTGCTGTCCTTTCCTGGTCTGGCTTACATGTGACTCCAGACTCACAGCAATGTGGTTGAATCTTAAATGCCCTCTAAACGAGGGGGCAATAAATGATGGCCCAGCCAGCAACATCCACATCCTATGAATGAATAAAAAAAACAAGGACTGCCTCAGTATCTGAGGAGTCGCACATGGTGCTGAATATTATGCAATCACTTCTGACCTTATCATGGAAGGTCATTGGTGAAGCAACTGAAGATGGTTGGGCTGAGGACTCTGAGGAACTCCTGCAGTGATGTTCCTGGAGTGGAGATGACTGACCTCCAACAACCACAACCATCTTCCTTTGTGCAAGGTATGGCTCCAACCAGCAGAGAGATTTCCCACTGACTCCAGGTTTACTAGGGCTCCTTGATGCCACACTCGATCAAATTCGGCCTTGATGTCAAGGACAGTCACTCTCACCTCACGTCAGGAGTTCAGCTCCTTTGTCCATGTTTGAACCAAGGCTGTAATGAGGTCAGGAGCTGAGAGGCCCTGGCGGAACCCAAACTGGGTGTCAGCAAGCAGGTTATTGCTAAGCAAGTGCCACTTGATAGCACTGTTGATGACCCCTTCCAGTACTTTAATGAAGATCAAGCATAGACTGATGGGGCGGTAATTGGTCAGATTGGATTTATTCTTCTTTTTGTGTACAAGACATACCTGGGCAATTTTACACATAGCTGGGTAAATGCCAGTTATGAAGCTGTACTGGAACAGCTTGGCTAGGGGCGCGGCAAGTTCTGGAGCACAAGTCTTCAGTACTAATGCTGGAATATTGTCAGGGCCCATAGCCTTTGAAATATTCAGTGCCTTCAGCCGTTTCTTGATATCATGTGGAGTGAATCGAATTGGCTGAAGACTGGCATCTGTGATGCTGGGGACCTCTGAAGGAGGCCAAGATGGATCATCCACTCGGCACTTCTGGCTGAAGATTATTGCAAATGCTTCAGCCTTATCTTTTGCACTGATGTGCTGGGCTCCCCCATCATTGAGGATGGGGATATTGGTGGTTCCCCCTCCTCCAGTAACTTGTTTAATTGTCCAACACCATTTATGACTGGATGTGGCAGGACTGCAGAGTTTAGATCTAATCCATTGGTTGTGGGATCACTTAGCTCTGTCTAATACTTGCTGTTTATGCTGTTTGGCACGCAAATAGTCCTGTGTTATAGCTTCACCAGGTTGACATGTCATTTTTAGGTGTGCCTGGTGCTGCTCCTGGCATGCCCTCCTGCATCCTTCATTGAACCAGGGTTGATCCCCTGGCTTGATGGTAATATGTCTTGATTTTGAAATTCTCATCATTGTTTTCAAAGCTCTCCATGGCCTCATCCCTCAATATCTCTGTAATCTCCTCCAGCTCTATAACCCTCTGATATATTCCCTCAAATTCTGGCTTATTGTGAATCCCCAATTTTAATTGTTCCACGATTGGTGGCCCTGCCTTCAGTTGCCTCAGCCCCAACCTCTGGGAATCCCTCCCTATACCCCATCATTTCTCTACCTCACTTTCCTCCTTTAAGGCATTCCATCAAACCTACATCTTTGACCAAGTTTTTGGTCATCTGGTCTAATATCTTGTTATATGGCTCAGTGTCATATTTTGTTTTATATGCGCCTGTGAAGTGCCTTAACATTTTATTACTTAAAGATGCTAGAGATAAGTTGTTGATTTTACAGCAGAGATGAACTCCATTGCACCTTGCAGTCAACCATCTGTTAATTCCATCCTCTTCCTCCTAGCTACAGAATGCTCAAACTGTCTGTCCCATCCTCCGGCAGTCTCCACCTGTGCTTTAGCAACTCACTTCTGCAGATGTATTTTCCCTCTGCCTTTGGCCTGATGAAACAATCCTTTCTCTCTCTTGGACTTGCTCTTTCTCTGTCTAACTCTTTCTTTCTTTCTCTGCTTCCCCCTCATATTGTCATTTCCCTTTTGGTCTCTGGTTCTCGGTCCTGCCACCTCTCTGTGTGTTTCTCCCTCCCTCACTTTTGCTCTATTTCTGGCTCAGTTTCTTTATTTGCTCTTTTCTTTTCAATTTCATCTTTCTTTTCAGTTTTTCTGTTCTGTTTTTCACTCTGTGTTTCAGTCTCTTTTAAACCTTGCTGTTTCCCTCTTTTGGTGCCTCTCTGTTTTCCTTTCTCACCCTGTTTCTCTTACCTTTGAGTCACACTGGTTCTGTTTTGATCTCTCAGTCTCTCTCTATAGGCCAATTTACTATATGGCATTTGTAAAGGAATAATCTCTCTCTCTCTCACACACACACACACACACACACACACACACACACACACAGAATAATGCTCAGACAAACATATTCAATGTATTGCTTACCCTGTTCTGCTGTTGCACCCCAGCCTGTTACATAACATTTCATTCCCTCTGAGAATCTGTGGGAAGATGAGGGTACACAGGCAGGCTGGATGACTTTGGAGAAGGTGACAGGCTTGGACAGTTCCACGAGGGCAATATCAGAATCCCAAGTTGAGGTCTTGAAAGAGGGGTGGATGATGTAGCGTTTGAAGGTTACCCTGGTGCCATGAAATCCTGAGCTGTAGATAGTTCCCAGGTAACCCAGCCAATTTCTTGAATCCTTATCTCTTTGAAAGAAAAATTCAATCAAACATCTGCTCGTGGTTCGGTGAGAACGTCCTTATTTTAAATGTATTCCACTTCCATTGTATTTATGTAATTTTCACTCCCTCTCTATATCTCTCCCCTCCCTTCCCGGTGCAGTGCATCATTGTCCTTGGACTGCCTGTTAATAAAGTCTACTCCTTAATATTGTGTTTACCAGAAGGTGCAGACTATTTCAGGGGTAATGTTCCACACATACAGGCTGCCAGTACAGGGCGGTACTGCACTTGGATGACCCTTCTTTTATGTGAGTCCAGATGGTGATTGTGGGCAGGATATTCAAGCACTGCACCTGAGCCCTCAACTACTGCTCATGTACACAAAATTCACAGCAGGACTCACTAGATAATGAGCAAAAGTGGCTGATTTCACCAACTTGGCACAGGGGCACTAAGGGCACTGTAGTCCTTAGTCAAATTGGCTGAACCAGCCTAGAGCGAGAGTGGAACCTTTCATCTTCCTCACTGGAAAAACGTGCTGAATATCAAAGAGTCATGCTGTGACCATGTTTACAGTACTGCTGATTGGGCCTTCCAATATTCAAACTATAAAATGTAACATTTTTTAGCAGTTTAAACAAACTACCTAAAGCAAACACAAATACAATGAAGTTAAATAACAAGTCAACATTACCGTAATTATACACGTGTGCATGCATATAAATGCAAACCGCAGTGAGTGGTTATGTGTACACTGCTCTTCACAGTGTGTGTACACTGCAATGTGTGATTGTATACAATGCTCTGAGTGTGTACACTGCAATGAGTGGCTGTGTACACGGCTCTGAGTGTATACACTGCAATGACGGACTGTGCACACTGCTCTGAGTGTGTACAATACTATGCCTCTGGTTTTGAAGTGGTGTGTGGAATGCTGTGAGTGCGTGCACATGGTTTTGGGTCTGTGTGTTCACTGCAATGGGTCTGTGCGATCACTGCTATGGGTCCGTGCGATCACTGCAATGGGTCTATGCGCTCACTGTTATGGGTCTGTGCGCTCACTGTTATGGGTCTGGGCGATCACTGCTATGGGTCTGTGCGCTCACTGTTATGGGTCTGTGCGATCACTGCTATGGGTCTATGCGCTCACTGTTATGGGTCTGTGCGCTCACTGTTATGGGTCTACGCGCTCACTGTTAGGGGTCTGTGCGCTCACTGTTATGGGTCCGTGCGATCACTGCAATGGGTCCGTGCGATCACTGCTATGGGTCTGTGCGCTCACTGTTATGGGTCTGTGCGATCACTGCTATGGGTCTATGCGCTCACTGTTATGGGTCTGTGCGCTCACACTTTTGGATCTGTGCGTTCACTGCTTTGGTGAATGTGCTCACTTTGTTGATGGTTATGGGTGAGCTTGCATTCGTTAAAATTGATTTTTAAAAAATGATACAATCCTTTCGTAATCAGTACACAGAGCCTGTCCCTTGTTGTCTGAGAGCTGTTCACGTACTTTAAGAAACAATGAGCAGCAGTGACCACCCAGCTGGGAGATATTAGTGTTCCACCACACTTGTGCCCTAAGTAAAATAGCTGCAGACTGATTTGCCAAGGAAATTCGCCAGGAACGCTGCTCACTCCACCCACAATCCTCGAGCCGACCATCAAAGGCGCAGTTCCACAGTCTACAAAGAAAACTGAGCTCAGTTACAGGGTTCAATACACTAGAAACTCAAAAGAAACATTTAACACAGGTCAGATTAAACTGAATGTGGCAACAAGGATCACAGAGTTTACCAATTCATTAAAGCTTTTGTCAGGTAATCGCATGCAAGAATGTTTATTGCTGATGTGTGTCATGTTTAATGCTGTGACATGCCAGATGATGTCCCAAGTGACATGTGTGGGCAATGTGCCTGGTGATGGGCACACCGTGCATGAGAATGTTCATCTGGAGGTGTGTGTGGTGATACACTAGTGATGTGTGTGCTGGTATGCCAGTAATGTATACAATGGTGTTGCCAGTGATGTTCACTGGTGGTGTTCATGGTGCTGTTTGCAGTGGTGTGTGTCATGTTGTTCACGACAGTGTGTGGTGGTGTTAATGGTGTAGTTCACCATGTTGGTCACCATAGTGTATGATGTAGTGATCACAGGGCTGTTTGTGGTGCTGTTTAGGGTGGTATTCACGATGCTGTGTTTAATTGCCGCTTTGCTGTTGGTTATATTCATGATGCATGTGTTATTTTCTTGGAGGCCTTCATTTTCCAACTGGGTTCAGGTAACAAAAATGATATTGTACTGAATGACTACCCTGCCTGAATGTGAGAATGACTGCCCTGTCTGAGTGAGAATGACTATCCAGTTTGGATGTGAGAATGACTGCCCTGTCTGAGTGAGAACAAACTGCCCTGTCTGAATGAGAATGACTGCCCTGTCTGATTGAGAATGATTACCTTGTTTGAGTGAGAATGACTGCCCTGTCTTAGTGAGAATGACCGCCCTGAGTGAGACTGACTGCTGAGTGAGAACGACTGCCCTGCCTGATTGTGAGAATGACCGCCCTGTCTGAGTGTGACAATGACTGCCCTATCTGAATGAGAATGACTACCTTGTTTGAGTGAGAATGACAGCCCTGCCTGAGTGAGACTGACTATCTTGTTTGAGTGAGAATGACTGCCCTGAGTGAGTGAGAATGACTACCCTGTCTGAGTGTGAGAATGACAGCCCTGAGTGAGTGACAATGACTACCCTGTCTGAATGTGAGAATGACTACCCTGTCTGAGTGTGTGAATGACTACCTTGTTTGAGTGAGAATGACTGCCCCCTTCTGGGTGTGACAATGACAGCCCTGAGTGAGTGAGAATGACTACCCTGTCTGAATGTGAGAATGACTGCCCTGAGTGAGTGAGAATGACTACCCTGTCTGAATGTGAGAATGACTACCTTGTTTGAGTGAGAATGACTGCCCTGAGTGAGTGAGAATGACTACCCTGTCTGAATGTGAGAATGACTACCTTGTTCGAGTGAGAATGACTGCCCCGTCTGAATGTGAGAATGACTACCCTGTCTGAGTGAGAATGACTGCATAACTGTTCGGGACCAAAACCGTTCACAGTATTCTAGGTGTGGTCTAACTAGTGCCTTGTATAGTTTTAGCAAGACTTCCCTATTTTTATTCTCCATTCCTTTTGAAATAAAGGTCAATATTCCATTTCCCTATTAACTGTTGAACTTTTTGTAAGCTTTTTGGGATTCCTGCACAAGGACTCCCAAATCCCTCTATGTTACAGCCTTCTGCAGTCTTTCTCCATTTAAATAATATTCAGCTCTTCTATTCTTCCTGCCAAAGTGCATAACCTCAAATTTCCCACATTATATTCCATCTGCCACTTTTTGCCCACTCACTTAACCTGCCTATATCCCTCTGTAGGCTCCTTGTGTCATCCTTACCACTTGCCTTCCCATGTATTTTTGGAACATCACAAATTTGGTGATAGTACATTCATTTCCCTCATCTAAGTCATTAATATATTTTGTAAATAATTGAGGCCCCAGTACTGATCCCTGTGGCGCCCCACTAATTACAGGTTGCCGACCTGAAAATGCCTCCCTTATCCCAACTCTCTGTCTTCTATTAGTCAGTCAATCCTCTATCCATGTTAATATACTACCCCCAACACCATGGGCTCTTACATTATTAAGTAGCCTTATGTGCAGTACCTTAGCGAACGCCTTTTGGAAATCCAAATATATTGCATCTACTGGTTCCCCTTTACCTATCCTGCTAATTACCTCTCAAAGAATTCTAAGGCAGGATTTTCTGGTCAGCAAGCAGGGGGCAGGGCCCGCTTGCCGACACGTAAAATGTCACGGGATGACGTTGGGCGGAACCCCTGATGTCACTCCGCCCCATTTAAATTTTCAGGTAGGCGGGGGCTCAGCAGAATCAGCTGTGTGCCCACCGACCTATCAATGGCCAATTGAGGCCATTGACAGAATCATTAAACTAATTAATGGATCTGCCCTTCCAACCTTAAGGTTGGCGGGCAGGCCAGGAGCCCCGGCGGGCATTAGAAAAAGCACGAAACCTCATCATGGGCAGGATGAGGTTTCATGTAGGTTTAAAAAATGTAATTAAAGCGTATGTAAAAGTTATGAACATGTCCCAACTCATGTGACAGTGTCATATGAGGGGACATGTCAGGGAATTTTTTTTTCTCTATTTTTCAGATGTTTTAATGTACAGCCAATCTCCCTGAGGCAGCACATAGCATCAGGGAGATGAGTGCGTTCTTTCGTGCGCATGCGCATGAAAGACCGCACTGTTGGCTCAGGGAATCCCCACCCACCCCACCCCTGCCTGCACAGGGAGTGCATAGCACTTCCGAGTGGACACCATACTGGGCAGGCCTTAATAGGCCCGTCCACGTAAAATGGGTGCACCAATCAGAGGCGCACCTCCGCGGGCCCACTCTTAAACTTCCCCCCTAATGGGGGAAAATTCTGCCCTAATAAATTTGTCAGGCACGATTTCTCCTTCATGAACCCATGCTGATTCCACTTGATTAGATTATGTAATTCCAAATGCTCTGCTATCACATCCTTTATAATAAATTTATTTATTATAAATATATAATTATATATATATTTATAATAAATATATAATTTTCCCAATGATGAATGTTATGTTAACTGGCCTATAGTTACCCATTTTTTGTCTATCTCCCTTTTTGAATAAGTGTGTTACATTGGGCAGTTTTCCAATCCTCTGGGACTTTTCCAGTATCTAAGGATTCTTGGCAGATTACTACCCGTGCATCCACTATCTCTGCAGCTACTTCCTTTAATATCCTAGGATGCAATCCATCAAGTCCAGGGCACATATCGGCCTTTAGCCCCATTAGTTTCCCTTGTACTTTTTCTCTAATGATATTTATTGTATTTATTTCTTGCCCCTCTTTTGCCCCCTGATTATTTAGCATTGGAATGCTATTAGTGTCTTCTACCGTGAAGACTGAAGTAAAGTATTTATTCAACTCCTTTGCCATTTCCTGGTTCACCTGCCCTCTTAGTCAGAGAGATGAAGTAATTGTACTCACTGCAGTTTTCCTCGTCAGACCTCGTGACACAGTCTATGATGCCGTCACATTCTGCATTGTGTTTATCGATACAACTGTTGTTAGAACACTTGAAAGTAGAGGCTGTACAGGGAACTTCTAAAAGATGGAAGAACAACAATGATTTGAGGTTTTATGCAACCCCTAATCACTAAGCTAATCGCCCCCTTTGATGGCCCCCTTTAAACTGGAGGAGTGAGGGGAGTTCAGGGAGAGCGACAGCAGGCTCTCTATTTTTTGCCTGATTTTGTCTGTGTGCCCAGTTCATCCTCTCCTCTCCTTTTCTGATTCACCGATTCTCATTGAGGTACAGTTCAAAGTACCTTGGCTGCCCCACCCCACCTCCCCCACCACCTCACATGTGTGATTAGTCTCACATGTAAACCTAAATAGTCAGTGTTGGGAGGTTAAACTCTGGAATATCACAGCTGAGCCCAATCTCATCCTTATTCATTGTGCACACTTTAAATTGGGGCTTGGACAATGGGGTAGAGGATTAGGGAGAGAAAGGAATGACTTGGAGGCTGGTATGGGGCCCAGCTTTTCCTGCAGAGCTGGGAGAAACAGCAGCAGTAATGTGGTGAGTATGAGCAGTGCTGAGAGAGGAGCGGTCAGTAAAGGGGTGAGTGAAGCCTGGGGGCCTTATGGTGGGTAAATAGTGAAAGATTGATCCGCCAGTGGAAACAATTGGGATGGGGTGCATCCCAAGCTCGGACACAGAGATGCAGGAAAGCTGAGTAGAGCTTAATGGCTCTTTGTCAAGCTGGAAAAGCTTGCATGGCTCATGCACACCTGAGTTTTTCACAAATTCTGCAGACAAGTCCTGAAACAGGCACGGAACCCATTTTTTTTTGCATATTTAAATTGATCCAGTGCTGATTTCAGGCAGCTATCAGGGATGCCCAAAGACCCGCTGTACTAATTAGATGCAAGACCTTGGACCCAGTAATTGGTAAACATTGGCCCTGTTTTACACCCAAAACATGGATGAAATGCAGACCAATTTTTAACACTGTTTGTGCAAATAATTTTTGCTGCATGTGACCCATTTCTAGAACAGGCCCACCATTGAAATTGAGTTTGACCCACCCTCTGCTGCACCCCCACTCCCCTGCTCTCCGTAGTGATGAGGAACAGGATTTCCCTCCACTACGCAAGGGTTGGAGAAGGAAATCACTTCTTTCGCTCACCTGAAATCAGGAGATCACCATGCGGGGAAGGTATTACAGGCACTGGATCACTAACCAGATTGTTACCCAGTCTATTATGCAACACACTTACAAAACAGACAACCCTAAAGCACACATAAACAGTGTACATGAGACTCTAAATCATGCACAGTGATAATCTGAACCTCCGACTCCGACAGCCAATGTGAACACCCACCTTCTGATAATATAGGGATGACGCTGCTTTTATTTACTGAAGTTGTCTGCTCCGTATTGGTCTCCATGGGAGGAGTAATTTTGTTGGTCTGTGATTGGTCTGTCATTGTGAGCCAGACCCAATCCTGGATTGCGGTCACTCTTGTGTAGACACCCGGTTTGTTTGGTCGGGCGCAGCCTACTCCCCAGCTCACGATACCGGCCAAGAACCATCTGCCTGGTGATTCCTCACAAGCCATTGGCCCGCCAGAATCACCCTGAGAGAAAGGCCAGAAATTAGTGCACATCCTAAAATATCCAAAGCTTCCCAAACTATTTTCCAATGTGACCCCATTTTAACACCTGTAAATCAACAGGACCCCAGATGCCAGCAAGAACAAAACAGCAACAAAGCAGCATAATAACAATCAGTATATAATTACTAAAGTTTGCATAATACATATGTCAATACATAGGTCAACATATAGGGCAGGATTTTCCCCTCCACACAGATCCCCCACTGACCCTGGAAAGAGCCGGAGCATAGAAATTGAGGGCCACTGTGACCTTCAGAGCCACTGGCATGGAGTGTCCATGCACAGTCAGAGTTGGTGTCAAGTGCAATCATCTGGCAAATGGAGGTCACTGTCTCCCTTGAGAGGTGGAGTCTCCTTCGGCATTGCACCTTGGACATTTTGAGGTAGCTGCATCGCTGCCTGTAAACTCTGGCAGCAGGATAGTGGTGTCTTCTACGGCTCCTTCCACCTTGGACTACCTTCTGGCCCCGCGCCCCTTGTGCCTGCGCCTCTCCACCCACAAATCGTTCCCCTGGAAGCTGCATGGGAACACGTGGCCTCCTCTCCCTTCTGTCCCTTTCTTCCTCAGAGGAGGAGGTGCCTCCAGCAGAGCCAATGCCAGTGAGTTTTCCCCCTGTGAAGTCTATTCCTTTGCCCCATTTCCTGCCATACCTCAGCTCACACTTTTACCTCTGGATGATTTGCTGCTGATTAAGCCAGGGGGAGGAGAGATGGTTTTGTGGCAATTGCAAGTTCAACATTTGTTGCCCATCCTTGGTTGCTCTTGAGAAGGTGGTAGTGAGCTGCTTCTTGAACCACTGCAGCCCATGTGGTTTATGTACATCCACAGTGCCGCTAGGAAGGGAGTTCCAGGATTCTGACCCAGCGACAGTGATATATTTCCAAGTCATGATGGTAAGTGAGTTGGAGGGAACTTCCAGGTGGTGGTGTTCCCATCTACCTGCTGCCCTTGTCCTTCTAGATGGTAGTGGCCGTGGTTTTGGATGGTGCTGCCGAAGGAGCCTTGGTGAATCTTGTAGATGATACACACTGTTGCTACCTCATTACCAGAGTAAAAGAAGACTGTCTGATACCTGGAAGGATCCACAATGTCTGAATCTTCTGGGGGCGTGGCATACAGCAATGAGTCCTGAAATGAAGCCTGGAAATGCTAAGAATGAAGCCCTGAACAGAGGTGAAGCTGCCAAGTACCAGTAAGCAACCAGCTGCAAACTATCTCCAAAACTCCTCACTACTCACACTGGCAATGCTGCTGACCCTTTTTATCCCGCCCATGGATGAGATTTGTGAAAATGTCGACTGGCCATCTGCCCATTTTGCCAATGCGAGGAGCAGAAAATTGCATGGGCAAGAAAAAATCACAGCCAATTGGACTGTTAATGGCCTTAAGTGGCCACTTAATTAACGGTGGACGCCACTTGGCATCCGTGCATGCCCGCTGAGCAAACTATCATGCGAGTGCTTGATGACGTAGGAATGCTCATCTAATGTCAACGCACACTATTTTATTCCCATTCAGGTTGGGAGCACGCCCACCTGTGGGACGAAAGATTCTACTCATAATAATACATCATATGAATATGAAAACCTCTATTTTAAAGCACTTGGTAAAAATTATTTTTATGAATTCATGTACGTTTCAGCAAAGCTCTCCATACTCCTGTGACAAAAGATGCAGTGAAGCCCTTCTCCTCCCCACCACTCCCACTATAATCAGCCCTTTTCCCTCCACCACACACATGCACACACACCCGCCTTCCTAACCCGCACCCTCTAATCACTCAGTTACTCAGCAAACCCTCTTCTCAAACCCTCTTCCTTGCCACTCACACACCAGCCCAGATCCCTTTACCCCCTTTTGATCTAGTTGCCAGTACCTGTGTAGCAGAGCCGCTACCCTGGGGTAAGGAGCCCATACAGCAGGCAGACGGGAGCAGGACCAAAATAAAATTTGAAGCCACCACTCACATTCTCAGCTCAGCCACATGACCTCCCGGTTTTTCCCACACTTGAGTCAATAACTGAGTTATTCTTGCCTGCCTCTAACTGCACAAAATTGGCAGGTAAACATCTCACTCGAACTCACTGCTGAAATGTCTTCTGAAGTTAACGAGCACTTTGAGCTCACCGTTTAGCTCATACTGTTTGGTGCAATTGATCCAGTACATCCAGAGCTGTCCACCAGATCCTCTGGATTGGGCCAGTTCCTCTCCACATTCACTATTGCTGCTCGGAAGAGGGGTGGCTCATGACCCCAAATGTGATCTCTGTGAGCCCATCGGGGGTCGTGACACACAATTTATGGGAAACCCTGTCCTAAAAGGAGCTTAAAGCATTTTCCCTGTCTGGGGACTTTGTTTCTATGCTCCAAAGGACTATTTCCAGGGAGCAATTTCAATGTGAGGACTTTCAGTCTCAGTATGTAAAAATTTCTTGCAATGGGTTTTAATGTGCTTGTCTATCACGTGTGTGTGTGTGTGTGTGTGTGTGTGTGTGTGTGTGTATAATATTTTATTAAGCTGAGCAAATTTAAAATAGCAGTTTAGTACAAGGAAACCTCCGTTGTCACATAGAATTTTCTGGGGAATCAGGTAACCAGGATTTATGAAGAAAGTTTCATGAGGTTTATTTGGATGGTGTCAAATGAGATTTGACTATTGGACAATACCCATTATTTAGTGGGAAATAAGGGATGGGGCAATAGGGTTTCTGGGGTAGCCCCAGGAGCAAAGTCTCCTCCACTGCATCTGGTACTGTACGTTTCATTATAAGAGAATTTTTCATTAACATTATACACAGAATAAGTAGCTGCCACAGACATAGAAAAAAGGTTATTAGAAATTAGGTTATTTCAGGCCAGCTGAGCAGCACTGTAGCAGCAAGCTCAAAACCAAAAAACAGGCACAAGATCAGAAAGGCTAGTTTGGCCCACCTTAGTTCATCCATCCAGAAAGACCCTACAGTTCCTGATCGCCACATCTGATTATCTCTTGTGAGAAGTGCTTCACAACCTTTTTCTTATTTGAGTTCTCTTCGTTTGAACAATAGGGTGTAAAAGCCCACTCCAAGTAATTTATCAGACCAGAGGGAAGGGAGAGGAGAAAAAGAGGAAAAAGGAAGGGGGTGAGGAAAGGACGGGAGAGGGAGAGTGATGGGGAATTGGTGGAGAAGGGGACTGAGAGGAGGAAAGTGGAAAGGATTGAAGGGAGAGGGTTTGAGAAAGATGGGCAAGGGAGGGATGAAGGAGGTGAAAGGGGAAAGCAGTGAGGCGCAGGGTGAGGAGGAGGGAGATAAAGAAAGGAGTTGGAGTGTTCCACGTTTAATCAGGAGGATACTGTCACTATGCTGAAAACATTCAGTTATGTGCAGAAGGAACTGAAGGAGTTAGTGCAACTGGGGATAGTTGGCAGATTAAGTCAACAAGATGGGGAACCACAATTGGTCCAAGGGCTTGCCAATTTACCTCAATAAAATTGCAATAAGAAGAAATGATAAATATGTTGTTATACAATAAACCATTGGCTTTGGTGATGCAGAGACATAAAACATCAGCCTTTCACCTATTTTTGAACTAACATTCGGTGAACTTTGGAAAAGTCCTAACACAGCTCCACCTACAGGCATAATCTGCACTACATCCAGATGTTGAAAATTTTAAACAGGATTTGGTTCGGGTTGTTCCCCTGACATTTCCTCTGGATGCTGATTTTGTTAATGCAACACATTCCCATGAGCTGAATTACAAAACATGAAACACCACTGAGAACTTCTGCTGAACTTGCAATTGCCACAGAACCATCTCTCCTCCCCCTGGCTTAATCAGCAGCAAATCATCCAGAGGTAAAAGTGTGAGCTGAGGTATGGCAGGAAATGGGGCAAAGGAATGGACTTCACAGGGGGAAAACTCACTGGCATCATCTCCACAAATGCAAAACATCTTTTTCTTCTCTGGTTTTAAGTTTCAAACTTTTACAGGATTCATGAAGCAGAAACAAACATGAACAAACAGCAACCTTAAGACGAATCACATCAACAAGATAGTAATCTGAACAAGGGATCAGTTCTTGAACAAATCCTTGGTGATGAGTTGCACTGAGTACAGTGAATGTAACAACTCTATGTAATAACTGTGTTTGACACAAACATAGTAAAGACAATTTAAACAAAGGAGTCAAACCTCAATTATCTACCAGCCCAAGGATCCTGTTGTCATCAGCAATGTTTGAAGCTTTCAATGTTTTTCACCAAAACAAGTTTCTAAATGACATATCTCATTTCAAAGAAACAACTGCTGATTGAAGCCTATTCACACCAGCTGAGAGAAATATTATCCAGCTCATTGCTTAGGAAAACACAGAATCAGATTTTATTCTATATAGTAATTTTTTTTATTCATTCACGGAATGTGGGCTTTGCTGGCTGGGCCAACATTTGTTGCCCATCCTTGGTTGCTCTTGAGAAGGTGGTAGTGAGCTGCTTCTTGAACCTCTGCAGCCCATGTGGTGTATGTACATCCACAGTGCCGCTAGGAAGGGAGTTCCAGGATTCTGACCCAGCGACAGTGATATATTTCCAAGTCATGATGGTAAGTGAGTTGGAGGGAACTTCCAGGTGGTGGTGTTCCCATCTACCTGCTGCCCTTGTCCTTCTAGATGGTAGTGGTCATGGTTTTGGATGGTGCTGCCGAAGGAGCCTTGGTGAATCTTGTAGATGATACACACTGTTGCTACTAAGCATCAGTGGTGGAGGGAATGAATGTTTGTGGATGTGATGCCAATCAAGCGGGCCGCTTTGTCCTGGACGGTGTCAAGCTTCTTGAGTGTTGTGGGAGCTGCACTCATCCAGCAAGTGGGGAGTATTCCATCACACTCCTGACTTATGTCTTGTAGATGGTGGACAGGCTTTGGGGATCAGGAGGTGAGTTACTCATTGCACGATTTCTAGCCTCTGACCTGCTCTTGTAGCCACAGTATTTATATGTAGCCCAGTTCAGTTTCTGGTCAATGGTAACACCAAGGATGTTGATAGTGGAGGATTCAGTGATGGTAATGGCACTGAACATCAAAGGGTGATGGTTGGATTCTTTCCTGTTGGAGATGGTCATTGCCTGGCACTAGTGTGGCACAAATGTTATTTGCCACTTGTCAGCCCAAGCCTAGATATTGTCCAGGTCTTGCTGCATTTGGACATGGACTGCTTCAATATCTGAGGAGTCGTGAATGGTGCTGAACATTGTGCAATCATCACCAAACATCCCCACTTCTGACCTTATGATGGAAGGAAGGTCATTGATGAAGCAGCTGAAGATGGTTGGGCCAAGGACACTAACCTGAAGAACTCCTGCAGTGATGTCCTGGAGCTGAGATGACTGACCTCCAACAACCACAACCATCTTCCTTTGTGCTAGGTATGGCTCCAAGGTGATGAGGTAGATGTGCTCTGGAATCACTGGTCCAGGGTGGTTTAAAAAAGACAACATTAACTGCCTCAGCAATGTCTTTGCTTAGATCAACTCTCATTTCGGTTTTGTTTCTAAGGAGAAATTGAAGGGTGGAACTCTCAGTGGCAATCTTCAGCTTTTTTCTCTGATGAAAATAATTGTGATGTCGGGCGGTAGCATGATAGCTGATCATCTGCCTATTCTTCATTTCCATTACTATCATTGGGCGTGGGGGAGTGGAGTGGATGATGTGCCAGAGACAGCTGAGTCACACTCATCCAGTTTACACTATACTCCACATTAAAACTACCCCATAATCTCAGGCCAAGGCTAGTAGGTGGGCATTGGTCAGTGGGAGGAAGAAGATGGTGTGAGGAGCTGGAAAAGGAAAGGAAATACCTGCATTTCTATAGCACCTTTCCAACCCCAGGACATCCTGAAGTATTTTACAGCCAATGAAGTGTTTTTGAAGTGTAGTCACTGTTGTGACATAGGAAGTATGGGCGCCATTATGCGCACAGCAAGTTCCCTCAAACAGCAATATGATAATGACCAGGTAATCTGTTTTTTTAATGTTAATTGAGGGAGAAATATTGCCCAAGACACTGAGGAAAACTCCCCTACTATTCTTCAAATTAGTGCCGTAGGATCTTTTGCATCCATCTAAGAGGGCAGACAGGGCCTTAAGGTCTTATCCAAAAGATGGCACCTCTGACAGTGTAGTACTGCCTCTGCACTGCACCAGAGTATCAGCTTTGTGTTTTTTGTGCTCGAGTCCTGAAGTGGATTTTGAACCCACGACCTTCTGAATTGGAGGTCAGAGTGCTACCAACTGAGCCATAGCTGACATTGGGAAGAAATGGATGGTGGGAGGGAGTGGTTGATGGGAGCGGACAGACGGTGGGAGAGGGCAGATGTTGGGAGGATTGGTGGAGTGATGGGAGAGGGCTGATGGGGTGGGGATGTGATGGTGGGAGAGGGGACAGTTGGGGGATGCTGGGAGGGGTCAGATGGTGGGAGGGCCAGATTTCAGGACTTGCCAAAATAATTGAACATAATGTTATTGAAGTATAAGTAAATTAGATTGGTTGTTATCTGTACAAATTGGGTTTAGTTGGGTAGATACATGTGTATTGCAAGTGATGTTATGAACACTCAAATTCATCACATTCAGGACTATTGCAACCAGAGAGAAATATTCATCTCGTCAGACTGGACTGAATTCAGACTGGTCCCAAAGGTGAAAGGCAATGTTTGATCCTCATCAACCAAAGTGCCGTACTTTGGATTAACAAATCTACACATGCAAATAATAAACAACTACAGTGTCAAAACAAGATAAAGTATATTTGGGGTGGGAGCAAAACTTGGGAGACGTTCTCTCGAACTGGACCACATTACTGACCTTACAGGCATCCACTTTGCCATTTACGAATCCAGCACACATCATTTGTGGAGTTATATGGTCACTAGAGTAGAATTTGGCACATTCATGTTGATTGAATATCTGAACAGTGGCTTTCTGTAGAATGCTGGGTGAAGAAACTGTGACAGAAATAGAAGAACAAAGAAAAGGGTGAACTGCAAGACACCACCAATTTAAACAGAAGCAGCAGCCATCATACTGCTGGTGTACAGTATGAAATTTGATGTCTGAGAATTTCCAAGGTCAGTACAGTTCATTTACAAGCTGTTCTGTGCTGTAACCTGTTCGCTGCTTTGGGCCACAAAATCCAAAGTGTAACACTCGTCACCATAGAAAGGCCACACTTCATTTCTTCAGTTTTTCCAGGTAGGAGCATGTCATGTTTCCACAAGTAAAATTTTACAATTATATTAGGAAAAAGAGGGTGGTTAAAAGCAATGTGGGCCTCTTAAAACTCAGATTACAAAGGAAAATAAGGAAATAACCTATATATTTAATAATTACTTTGCATCAGTTTTTAAAGTCGAGCAAGAGAATAGCATGTCGGACATGTCAAAGAAATGCAAAGATAAAAGCAGAATACTGCGGATGTTGGAAATCTGAAACAAATACAAAAATAGCTGGAAAAATTCAGCAGGTCTGACAGCATTACAGACTTGAAACGTTAACTGTATTCCTCTCCACAGATGCTATCAGACCTGCTGAATTTTTCCAGCTATTTTTGTTTTTGTGTCAAGGAAACACATATTGAATATGGGATAGGAGCTCACTAAAATTAACATAAGTAAATTAACAGCAATGAAGAAAATAATGGCATTGGAGAGAGATAAACACCCAGGTCCAGACAGTTTTCATCACTGGGTTTTAAGGGAACATTAATGTTGCCCTAACTATAATCTTCCAACGTTCTCATGATCCAGGTGAAAGGTGAGAGAGGGAAGCCAGGAAATTATAAACTGCTGAGGCTAACAACTGTTATTGGAAAATGGTTAGAGTCTATGAAGAAGGATGGAATGACTGAACACATTGAAAATTATCAGCTAATCAGAGAGACCCAGCATAGATTTTCAATAGGTGGGTCATGCTTGATGAATCCGATATAATTTTTTGAAGAGGGACAAAGGAATATCTTTTGATGCTAGTTACATGGATTTCCTGAAGGCATTTGATAAATCCCTCATAAGAGACTGTTAGCTAATGTTGAATTGATGGCAAATTATTGGCCTGGTTAGGAGATTGGCTGTGTGGCAAGAGACAGAGAGTAGGGATAATGGGCAGGTCCTCTAATTGGCAGAATGTAACAAGTGGCTTCCCATAGGGATCTGTGTGAGGACCTCAACTATTCACCATATTTATTGACAATCAAAATGATCAGATAGAAAGACACATATCCAGGTTTAAAATTGAAGCAAAGATGGGTAGCATTGTGAGCAGTGTAGGTGGAAGCCTAAAATTACAAAAAATATTAATAGATTAAGTGAATGGACAAAACTGTGGCAAATGGATTTCAATGTAAACAAGTGCAGGATTTGTGCCTGAGAAAAAGATAAAACAGGGCACTTTCTAAATGGTGAAACACTAGAAGCAGTGCAAGTCTGAAGAGACTTAATGGTCTACGTACGTAAAATGTTATGGACAGGTACAAGAAACAATTAAAAAGATTAATAGATTGCTGGTCTAAGTCATGTTGCAGCTGTACGAAACCCTGGATAGACTACATCTGGAATACTGTGAGCAGTTCTGGGCACCACACCTTAGGAAGGATATATTGGCCTCGGAGATAGTGCAGTGTAGATTTACTAGAATGATACCTGGATGCCAAGGGTTAAGTTACAATTACATAAAAGCAATATATTGCAGACGTTGGAGACCTGAAATAGAAACAGAAAATGCTGGAAATACTCAGTAGTTATGGAAAGAGAAACAGAGTTAACCTTTCAGGTCAATGACCTTCCATCAGTTCTGTTTCTATTGCACAAACAAGGGTTGCACTGCCTGGAATTTCAAAGTTTTGTGGGGTGATTTTATCAAAGATTTCAAGCTATTAAGAGGAACTGATAGAGTAGACAGAGAAACTATCTGCTGCATGGTGGGTTTAGGACACAAGGGGCAGGATTTTCTGTTCATCGGGTAGGCATGGTGGGTGGGCCCGGGGGCAGCCGGGAAATGGTCCGCCACCTGTGATCGGCCCCTGACTGCAATATCACGCTGGCTGGCCAATTAATGGGCAGCCAGCGTGAAACGCATACTAAGAACATCAGCGCTGCTGGGGTGGGGGTGGGAGGAGGGCGAGTGCACAAGCCTGTGCGTGCGCGAGGGAGCAGGCACTGAAAGCTCCCTCAAGGCAGGGAGCTGCCTCAGGGTGCTGAAGATTTGTAGATAAAGAAACAAATATTTTAAAAATGAGAGAAACATGTCCCCACATATGACTCAGTCACATGAACAGGGACATATTAAAAGTTATGTCTAAAAATTTTTACTTTTTTATAATTACTGTTGGAAATCTCATCCTGCTCATGGATGAAATTTCATTAAGAATCCAAAGGCCTCCTAGCCGATTCGCCTGCCCGCCAACCGTAAGGTTGAACAGGCAGTGAAAAATTGCTTTTAATTAATTGATTAAGGGCCTTAATAGGCCTGTTAATTGTCAGCGGGCGCGCTGCCAACTCTTGTGCGCACCCACCGACCAAAATATCGTGTGAGTGCATGATGGCATTGGAAAGCTCGCCCAACATCATCGCGCATTAGTTTACATCCAATCGGGTCAGGCACACACCCGCCTGTGGGACTTAAAATCCTGCCCAAGGGAACATAGTCTAAAAATTAGGGCCAAGTTTTTCAGGAGTGAAGTTAAGAAACTCTTCTACACATAGAGGTTGGTAGAAATTTGGAACTCTCTTCAAAAAACGGCAATTGTTAATTTGAAATCTGAGATTGATAGATCTTTGTTAAACAAATGTATTAAGGATTATGAGGCAAAGACATTAAGGGATATGAGGCAAATGGAAGTATATGGGGTTAGGACACAGATCAGCCACAATCTGCTTGAACAGGCTCAAGAGGCTAAATGGCCTACTCCTGTTCCTAAAGCTACTGTTTTACTTTTCACAAACACAAACATGAATTTGATCTTTTTAAAGTAGGCTATGAAAAGCTGCTGAATGGGTGAGGTCTGTCAAATGACCAGCAGAATTCCATGAAGATCTGCTCCATCCAGGTATTGAGAAGATTATTTCAATTGTAAGTGCAGCGAGTGAGAGCAGGCAAGCAGTATAACGGACAAAGGGCAGATTGTACTAAAGGGTAATGGGAGACATTCCTCTGCCTAATGCACATCTTCAGAATCTGGGGTAGGGTCCTGAGGCAACATAGAGCCCAACATATCAGCCCCCCAGCATCAGATATCATCTTTACAGTGCTGCACTTCATCATGTATCACCGTTTCTGTCAATGAGTAGCACATCATTCAATTTAACATGTTACTGAATGTCATGATATAAATTGCACAATGATACACGGGGAATTCCAATTGTTGCAAAGTGTCTACGTGTATCAACATTAAACAGGGGAGGACAGCAAATGGCAGAAATTCCAGAGGGTAGCACTGCAGTGGGACAGGACCAACTCCCTACACATTGTGGATTTACTGCCACAGTTCCACCATATGCCAAGTTCTTCACTAAACAAAGGAGGAAAGGCAGTTCCATATGGGAGATATGAGGAACAGTTTGGCCACTAGCATACCTTGGGAGACCAACTGAAAGGTATTTTAGCCCCTATCTCATTCAGGAAACAATGCATGATGGGAACTTATGAGATGAGGGTCCATAGCAATTTTTTGGGTTTCTTTTTTTAATAGCACAGAAAGGAGCAGCTTTAAAAATAAATTAGTTCCACACCGTTGTGCTCATTCAGGGTTCCCCATCCCGTAATGGTGCAGTTCTTTCCTGTAGGGAAGATATGAGTAGGCGATGGCAGACATATGGGCTGGATAGACTTGGAGAATGTCACAGGATTGGTTAACTCCAACAGAGCCACATCATAGTCAAGCATAGACGGTTCAAATAAGGGATGAATAATGATCCTCTTCAATTTCCTTTTTACTGATGTAGAACTTTGGCCATCTCTATAGATAGTTCCAAGGACCGCCTCCCAGTTCATTGGGTCTCGAAGTTTGCTAAGAGCCAAAACAGAAAGATTATTCTTGGGTCTTCATTCTTTATTTATTGAAGGCTTTCAATTTTCCTTATTCTTTCTCCTGAGGCCAGTGACTCTCAATGGCACATGGTTGTGTGGATGTTGATTACCACTAGGGTACAATTTCCTGGGTACAGGTGTCAGCAGGGGTACAGTTTCCTGGGTGCTGACATTCACCAGGGTCCAGTTTCCTGAATCCTGACACCCATTGGGGTACAGTTCTTTGGATACTGATGCCCACTGGGATATAGTTTCCAGGGCATGAACTCCCACTGGGATACAGTTTCCTGAATCCTGACATCCACAGGTGTGCAGTTTCCTGGGTATTAATTGTCACTGGAGTACAATTCCGCGGATAATAATTCCCACTGAGGTACAAGATTAGGACATTGAGAGATGATCTTATTGAAACATATAAGATCCTGCAGGGACTTGACAGGGTGGATGCTGAAAGGATGTTTCTCCTTTTGGGAGAGACTAGGACTAGGAGACACAGTTTAACAAAAAGGGGTAACCTGATGGAGATGAGAAGAAAGTTTTTCTCTCAGAGGGTTGTGAGTCTTTGGAACTCTCTTCCCAGCGAGCGATGGAGGCTGGGCCATTGAACATTTTTAAGGCTGAATTAGATAGATTCTTGATTGACAAGGCAGTCAAAGCATAGAGGAGGTAAGAAGGAATGTGGAACTTGAGGCATCAAAAAAAGCATGTGAAATGTCAGTTTGGGATCATGTGGTCTTCATGGTCTGGGATGTATTTCTGCATTTTAAATCAAAAGCTGATCATCCCAAAGAATGACTTACCCCACGAAACAATGAGCCGCTGAAATCAGCCATGTGGTCCCCACAACTACAGCTCCACAATCATAGCCAATGCCAACTATATGTAAACTGACTTGCCATGGGAACTCCCCAGTGGTAGCTTTCATGCCTCCCACAATTCTGTTGGATACCAAGAGTTTACCACAGCCTATAAAAGAAACACACACATGTTCATAACCAAACATTACAACTGTCCACAGCTGAATTAGAAGAAGGATTTATCCTGGGCGTTCTTAAAAACACAGATAATGACAGACTAGAGTAAGGATGTCCCAGGTGCATCGCATAGCATTGCTAGTGTGGTCTTAGGCAGGAAATGCATCAGGAGCTAATCTGTTCACGTACACCCCTTCCAGATCTTTCCTGACAGAAGTCATGGCAAATGTACGATGCACGGTCTTTAATATCCACCTGACCCTGTGATGCACCTGACCTGGAAATGTTTGACAGGACAGTGCAAAGGTAACTTCACCCTGTATCTAACTTATGCTGTACCTAGGGCATGTTTGAAACTGTCACGAGTAGAGAGAGCTGTTAGCCAAATGGAATTGTTGTTAAGGCAACGGTAGGAGGAGAGTCTTGCTGGAATCTGAATCCAGCAGCCTTACACATAATTAATTTAATTAGATAACAGGCTGGACAAAGAGCCCCAGGAATGCATAGCTACTAATTCTTAACAGTTCCATATGCCACATAACATGCAACAAAAACATGCACAAAAAGGAAGATAGTGCCAATGTGTAGCCCGGAGTCAAAACAAAATTCCTGCATGCAAAATGGCATGTGGAAGGATTCAAGGAACAGTACCTCAGCCTGCATTCAAGCCTGGGACTGATCTATCCTGTCCCACTGCATCCTGTTGGCTGATTGTACAGATGAGAGCTAATGATATCCAGTCTAAGCAACAGAATGTTTTTTATTGGATTAACATTTTTGAAGGTGTTTACACCTGTAGTGTATGGTCTCCATGGAAATCTGGCCTTCAATTAAAACTTACTGCACTCTGTCTCATCTGACTGGTCCAAGCAATCATTTGTCATGTCACATTCCGGGTTGGATTTTGTAATGCATTGGCCATTCCTGCAGATGTAATTCCCAGCTGAGCAGCCTGCTGTATTACAAAGAACACAACATTAGTGCCTTAGACATAATCTTCCCTTAAACTTAATAGGGCTGAAATTTATGTACTAACAGGTCTTCAGAGGCCTTTTAGAGGCAACAGAAACTAGAAGGAAAAATAGAATAGGGAAATAAAAAGCAAAAGCACACACATGGGGGAGATGGCAGCGTAGCAGTAACATCATTGAGTTAATAATCCAGAGGCCCAGGTTAATGCTTTGGGGACAGGGGTTCAAATCCAAACACAGCAGCTTTTCAAATTTAAATTCAATGGAAAACTGGATTTGAAAGCTAGTCTCGGTATTGGGGCCATGAAACTATCATTGATTGTCATAAAAACCAATCTGGTTCACTAACGTGCTTTAGGGAAGGAAATCTGCCGTCCTTACCTTGTCTGGCCTACATGCGACTCCAGACGCACAGCAATGTGGTTGACCATTAACTGCCCTCTGAAATGGCCTAGCAAGCCACTCAGTTGTATCAAAACTGCTACAGAAATGTCAGAAAGGAATAAAACCGGATGGAGCACACAGCATCAACTTAGGCACCAGAATTGACAATGGCAAACCCTGCTCCGTCGACACTGCAAACATCTGGGAGCTTGTGCCAAAACTGTACCACAGGCTAGTCAAATAATAGGCTGACATAGTCATATACACCAAATTATACCCTATGTCCCAGACACCACCATCACCATCCCTGGATATGCCTTGTTCCACTGAAAAGGCAGATCAGCAAAGATGAAGTAGGGTGGTATACTGTCTGGAGGGAGTTGCACTAGGAGTCGTCAATGAAGTTTCATGTCATCAGATCAAACACGGGCAAGGAAACCTCCTGCCGAATACCACCAACTGCCTCCCTCAGCTGATGAATCAGTACTTCATGTTGAACATCATTTGGAGGAAGCACTGAGGGTGGCAAGGGCACAGAATGAACTCTGGGTGGGGGGACCTCAATGTCCATCACCAAGAGTGGCTTAGTAGCACCACTACTGACTGAGCCCTCAAGTATATATCTGCCAAACTGGGCCTGTTGCAAATATCAATAGTCTTTATGAAGACTAAGTCCCGTCTGTGGGCCATCAGCAGTAACAGAACTGTATAAAACCACATTCTGTAACCCCATGGCCTGGCATATCCCCCACTCTACCATTACCATCAAGTCAGGAATCAACCCTGGTTCAATAAAGTGCAGGAGGGCATGCCAGGAGCAGCACCAGGCATACCTAAAAATGAGGCGTCAACCTGTTGAAGATACATCACAGGACTACTTGCACGCCAAACAATGGAAGCAGTGATAAACAGAGCTAAGCGATCCCACAAACCACAGATCAGATCTAAGTTCTGCAGTCCAGTCACACCCAGTCATAAATGGTGCTGGACAATTAAACAACTCGCTGGAGGAGGAGGAGGGTCCACAAATATCCCCATCCTCAATGATGGGGGAGCCCAGCACATCAGTGCAATGACAAGGCTGAAGCATTTTCAACAATCTTCAACCAGAAACGTTAAGTGGATGATCCATGTTGGTCTCTTCATGAGGACCCTGGCACCATAGATGCCAGTCTTCAGCCAACTCGATTCACTTTACATGAAACCAACAAATAGCTGAAGGCAAAAGCAAAATACTGTGGATGCTGGAAATCTGAAACAAAAACAGAAAATGCTGGGAAAATTCAGCAGGTCCAGCAGCATCTGTGGAGAAAGAATGAGAGTTAACGTTTCGAGTCCGTATGACCCTTCTTCAGAATAGTTGAAGGCACTGGATATTGCAAAAACACCTGACAATATCCAGCAATAGTACTGAAGACTGATGATCCAGAACTAACCATGCCCTTTGCCAAGCTGTTCCAATACAGCTACAACACTGGCATCTACCTGACAAAGTGGAAATTGCCCGAAATATTCTGTCCACAAAAAACACGACAAATCCAATCTGGCCAATTAGCGGCCCATCAGTCTACTCTCAATCATCAACAGAGTGATGGAATGTGTCATCGACAGTGCAATCAAGTGGCACTTACACAGCAATAACCTGCTTACTGGTGTTTGGGTTCTGCCAGGGTCACTTGGGTCTTGACCTCAATAGATCATTGGTCCAAAGGGCTGAATTCTAGAGGTGAGTTGAGAGTTAACATCAAGGCAACATTTGACTGAGTGTGGCAACAAGGAACCCTGGCAAAATTGAAGCCAATGGGAATCAGGGTGAAAACTCTTCACTGGTTGGAGTCATACCTAGCACAAAGGAATAAGGTTGTGGTTGTTGGGGGCCAATCATCTCAGCCCCATAACATCACTGCAGAAGTTCCTCAGGGTCATGTCCTAGGCCCAACCATCTTCAGCTGCTTCATTAATGACCTTCCTCCATCATGAGGTCAGAAGTGGGGATGTTCGCTGATGATTGTACAATGTTCAATACCATTCAAACAGATACTGAAGCGACCAGTGCCAATATGCAGCAAAGTCTGGACAACATTCAGGCTTGGGCTGATAAGTGACAAGTGACATTCATGCCACACAAGTGCCAGGCAATGACCATCTCCAATAAGAGAGAATCTAACCAGCTCCCCTTGGCATTCAACTATCAATATCCCAGGGGTGACCAGTGACCAGAAACTGAACTGGAAGGAAATATAAATACTGTGGCTACAAGAGCGGGCCAGAGGCTCAGAATTTTGCAGACAGTAACTTACTCCCTGACTCCCTGAGCCTGCCCGCCATCTACAAGGCACATGTTAGGAGTGTGCTGGAATACTGTCCACTTGCCTGGATGAAAGTGGCTCCACTCAAGAAGTTCAACACCACTGAGTACAAAGTAGCCCACTTGAGTGGCACCCCATCTGCCAACTTAAACATTCACTCCCTCAACCACCGATGCACAGTGGCGGCAGTGTGTACCATCTACAAGACGCACTGCAGCAACTCACCAAGGCAGCACCTTCCAAACCCACAACCTCTTCCATCTGGAAGGACAAGAGCATGGAAACACCATCACCTGCAAGTTCCCTCAAGCCACAAACCATCCTGACTTGGAACTATATTGCCATTCCTTCACTGTTGCTGGCACAAAATCCTACAGCTCTCTTCCTAGCAGCACTGTGGATGTTCCTACACCAGAGAAGCTGCAGCAGTTCAAGAAGGTAACTCCCCATTATTGTAAGGTCATTTGGTGTCTCACTAAGAGGGCTAGAGGCTTATGTGGTTGAACATAAACTGTCAACACACAACTACATACATATCTCATGCCGACATCTTTCAGACTTTCCCTACATAGTCTATTATCATGTGACTCTCTACATTATAATGTGGGCTGTACTGTTTCCCCAATCCCATATTAACCCTTACTAACCCGAACACCCTTATACTATAACCATTACCTTCTCAAGGGCAATTAGAGATGGGCAACAAATGCTGGCCTTGCCAGAGACATCCACAACCCATGAAAGAATATTTTAAAAATGTGATCAAACATAGTCGGCAGAAGTAGCCCTGATTTCGTTTTACACTTATATGCAGAATTTAAAAATTGATATTCAACCTGCAAACAGCAATGTGCTCTGGGACTGAATTATAAATGCTATTGGTTCCCTCATGACACCTTGCTAACTTCATAGATATTTAGCCAGATTATGCAGTCAGTACTTGTTTCAGTACTGGATAATGTGTCAGCTGTCTATTCAGATAACAAATGAGATGTAAATAATACATCTGAGATCAAAGAGCTGTGTTACAGTGTAGCAATTTAATATGGGCCCAGTTGTTTCATACCCTCTCGCTGTCCATGAAACTTCATTGCAAGTTGGTGAGCGCAGTGGTTGGGATGGACGGCATTCTTTTTGTATTTGTGTCACCTCATGTGAATTTTTGTGTAATGACCTGAAACCACATTTGCTAGCACATTATCACAAAGGTAAGTACAGGTGAGTTTTATAACATTAAGACTGGCAATTAATATTTTCTAGCAGTGAAGAAAGCAAACAAAGTATTGGGGTGCATACCCGGAGATGAGGAGTAAATCGAAGCAGCTGATGTTGAACTTATATTTGGAACACCGTAATATGGAAACCATGTGGAATTATTGGAGGGATGCCAAAGTAGAGCTATGACACTGATTCTTAAACTTAGAGGGCTGCTTTAGGAGGAATTATTGTCTACCCTGGTTTATTGAGGAGGAGGAGGATGAGGGGGGATTTGATAGAGGATAGATATTTTATGGTGACGTATGGGATGTTGGTAATGAGTTAAATCTTGAATGGTTTTTAGTAAAATATCCTTTCACTTTGAAAGCTGTTATCTGAGCTGCCCTTGTGAATCAGTTGGTTTATGTAGTGAGCTGTTGAGCCATACATACACCATCCCCAGTCTCTGCTGAGTTAGAACAGCTGGAACAGCAGAGGAATGCTACAATTGGCCTTAATGCTAATAAATGAAAGGAGTTCTTTCCTGATCACTATTCAGTGAATCTTAGTGGAAATCGTGCATGTGAGTACTCAGTGGGGAAGGGATCCGGCTTATTTGTGAACCTCCTATGGTTGGTTATCAGTCCAAATCTCTGTGACTACTGCCATGACACACCACAGATTCCATCAGATATTCTGGGCTCACCCTCAGTTGTTCATTCTGGTCAAGCTTCTGATTGTAATACTGTTTGCTATTGAGAACTTGCCATTGGAATGCGTACAAAATCGAAAGATGCTTCAGCATTGAAATAACCAACCCTAGCTTCTGAACTGGAGTCTCTGACTGCCATCACAATTACCTGGGCAACAAAAGTAGAAGAGTTTCTCTCTTACAGACTCTAAGTGATTGTGGAAGAGATAGCAGAAGCATCTATCAGGGCTTTAGTGATCCAGTAGGCATCACTTTGTCTATCTTTCCCCAAGGCTTTGCAGAGCCACAGCCTGGTACCAAGACATAAAAAGTTTGCCCACTGATTGCTGTTTCTGAGATCAGCTTGTCAAACGCCTGCTAACAAAAGCAGGACAGTCTTAGGCAAACTTGGGAAAGTATGTCATATTACATATTAAGATATCTCTTTAGGTAGGCAAAGTAAGAAAGACCGACCTTGCATTTGATAGCATCTTATATGTCCCCAAGAGATCCTAAAATGCTTCACAGTCATTATTTTTAAACATGGTTACTTGTTATAAAGGCAAACGTAACAACTAATTCCGCACATAAGCTTCCAAAACAATGACCAGTTAATCTTTTTTTGTGCTATTCAAGGTTAGAACTCTGGGAGAATTCCTTGTCTCCTTTTCAAATGGTGCAATGGAATCTTTAACAGGCATCTGACTGGGGAGACAAGACCTTGTCTAACATCCAATCCAAAAGTCAGCACCCCTGACAATGCAACACTCCCTCAGCACTGCATTGAGATTTCGGCCAGAAATAGGCTTAATTCTTCCTTTTCTTCTGCATGGGCAAAATTTTTAGCTCAGTGGGCGAGCACACGCCCAACCCGCTCGAGTATAAAATGACACGCGTTGACGTCGGGCGACTTCCCAACGTCAACACGCAATTGCGCGATAATTCAATTAGCAGGCGCACACCGGAGTCAGCAACACGTACGCTGACGATTAAAAGGCCTGTTAAGGCCATTAACAAGGCATTTAAAAGAAATTTTACAGTTGGCAGGCAGGCAAAAAGGCCAAATGGCCTTTGCACTTTTTAGGAAACCTCATCCATTGGCGGGAAGAGGTTTAATAAAGCAATTAAAAATAAAATAAAAGTGTTGAAATTTAATTAATAACATGACAGAGTCAAATGAGGGGACATGATTTACTACATTTTTCAATTCTTTATTTCTTTTTATAACTCTTCATCTCCCTGAGGCAGCTCTGTGCCTCAGGGAGATTCTGAAGCACACACTCGTGTGCATGCGCAAAGTTCGAGCTCGCTCTCCTCCCCCCGCCCCCATAGGTAGCACTGAGCATTAATTGGCTTGCCAGTGTGAAATCACCTTCTGGCCTCAATCACCTGACCGTCCCAGCCGAGTCCGCCCAACAAGGGCTAAATTCTGCCCCATATCTTTATCGCGGCACAAATTGGGAGCTGATTGAATTTTGCAGCGCACAAAAGCCCTTTAATAGATTTTCCATTTCCTTTCGAAGGATGCTGACTTCAGCTTGAACTCTGTCCCAGTGTAACCCTTCCGAGGGCTTCTCCTGTTGGGCCTTTGCTACTCATTTTTTCTTGTAGCAACACTCCTGGTTTGAAATTGGGAATTTAGCGGGCCTCAAGATTTATCTCTCCCAGCCAGTTCCTTCTGAGGAGACTCAGTTCCCTGCACTGACATTACAAATAGGGGTAATTTTGCAGACAGTTCTTCATACTGCACGTTGACTTGACATACCCCTTCACATTTATTTCTTCACCCGTGTATGTCCTCAGCTTTGTGTTCGAAACTTCTAACTTCAAAGGATGGGTTTCTTTACTCAGGTATCTAAATGTATGCTCTCCAATGACAGACATTGACACTCCCATTTCAACTTCTATCTTAATGGATTTTCCATTAACCATAATAACTACTTGGATTGGCTCAGTTCTACCCACTTTGGAATTATATAATGAATGGATGTCTGGTTCTATTTTTACTGGCTCTTCCATGTGGCTCTGTACAATTTTTATTAACTTGTTGAAAGTCTTTGAGTCTGGGGCGCTAGGTGACGTAAGGCTGCAGATCAGCCCGTACGTTTTGCTCCCGCATGAGGACAAAAGAATTGCTCTCTTCTACCCCCGACCCTCGGCAATGTCATTAGCGGTAAAAAAGAATGCCATGCGTTAAACATACTGAGACCAGTCATCTGAAATGGGGTCGAATGGATCGACATGCCCAAAATGCAGCATTATGAATGACTGCAAGGGGAGTGCACTTCCAATAGGTTTACCAGGTAATGACAAATTTAAGTATTTGGCTTACCATGGAGTCGCCTTTTCTCTGGGTCTCTTATAATTTTCTGTCCATTGCCATTTTTCATGTAATTATCCTTTTAAATGAATTGCCACAGAGCAGTCATCCTTTTTTTTATAACTCTGTCTCTGCAGTTGTCGGCTTTTCTCTGCTGGGTTTGTTGCTCTTTTTGAGTTTTGGCAGGATCCGCATGATCGCAATTCTACAGGGTTTTTAAAAAAATTTAAACCACAGCACTGCTTTCTGCTCCAATTGCTGGCTGTCACCTATTTTATAAGCTAAGTACAGATGCTCTTTCCAATGCATTGCTCACCTGTCTTGAAATTTATTTTCTTTTGTTCTTTAACATCGTTGCCACTTTTATGTCTTGAGTAAGTGAGTTCGTTGGCCAACTGAGCTCTAACTATATGCCTTCCTATGTTCTCATCAATTGCTGTTTGCAATCAATAATGGGGAGAGACTGATGTAAGAATAAACAGTGGTGGTTTATTGAGACATAGGGCAGAGCACCAGATCATCTGAGCTCACTCAGAAAGCTCCAGAACTAGACTTACAGTTTCCAATTGTCTGTGCTGTACGGTGATCCATCAGTGCTGTCACATGATCAGTACACTTGCATTCTCTTAAAGGGACAGGGTATCTCACATTACCATACTGGCCAAGTCAGTGTAAATGCAGTTCCTCAGCACAAGATGCTCATCAAATGCTTATAGGAGTAATCTGGAAGATTGCAAAACAGTCCAATCTGTGCAATGAAAAGAAATTGTACTTACTAGCTTTCATGGCTAGGTGTTGCTGCGATGGAAATTCTTTTTGAGCTTCATATATCCCTGTTTTGAAAAAAGAAGATGGATACAGTGAGAGTATGCATTGGAAGCATAACAACACTGGCTATATATGTGCTCACTGGACTGTCCAATGACTAAATTCATTATCCACTTTGATACTTTGCCAGAACAAGGAAGGTCCTACATTCAATCCCCGGTTTGTGCTGATTTCAGTCAGAACAGCAATAGTACTGCAACAGGCCTCTGGATTAGGAGTCTGGATTAGGAGTAGGCCAAGAAAGTTTCTCCTCTGTTATCCATTGTGTCCTGCTGGATCATTCATGTATTGCAGATGTTGGCTGAGGACAGACAAGGTTCCCAATGATGGATGCCCCTTGATACTCCCCAGCTGCACACAGAGATGATTGGCCCCCTGGGTGAGTTAGCTACCTGAGTGCCTTCAGGAGAAAGGAGAAAACTAAGCAAAAACATTAGATGGGTCAGGAACATTAAACTAAATAGAAAGGAAGGGGGTGAGAAAACAATAAACTGAATTCACAATCATCATCAGAAAATAACATTTCGTTGGACTCACCAAAATAAACCCCCAGGATGATGGCAGCTATGATGAGACACAAGGACAGCACAGCAAAGGACAATTTAAACTGGAGTGTGTTCCTGAATTGTGTCTTCGGCTCTGGGATTGGCAATTTATCCAACTTGTTGTTCGGTTCCATGGTAGTACCAATAGTTACACTGTAAAATAAACCATCTTGTAAGGAAAGGTTGGAAACAGGATTGACAGATTGGACAAATTATTCATTGTATTGAAAAGTCCAAATCCAAAGGGTGCTAGATGGAAAATGAGGATATTAGTGAAAAGGCGAGACAGGGACAATTCTTTCAACCAGAAGTTAAGAAGGTTGTGGAACACTGGGAATGATCATTAAGATGGGTATTATTAGGATTAAGATGTAATTAGATGTAATATTTCTAGATTTAATGGGATTCAGAGACATGTGCAAAAGGTGCAGCTGATTTATCAAAAAGTGACTGTCAAGTTTCACAACTTTTTTTTGTCGCTTATTTTAAATGTTTAATTTTTTTGTTGCATTTTCTCTTTTGCACTCGTGAAGGAGCTGACTCTCACTTGGACACAGATCCCAGGATTTGACTTTTTCAAGGGGTACAGTTCCTTGGACGCTGAGACCCACTGAGCAGGGCTGTTTCTAAAGAGGGTACACAGATTACATATTAAACATATTCCTGTTGTCAATTGAGAAATTATTATTAAAAATTAGGAACAATGGACTCCACACACAACCTGAATCTTCCAATTCTCTCAGAATCTTTCAAAGAATCATCCTCCGCCATTTCCGCCAACTCCAGCATGATGCCACCACCAAACGCATCTTCCCTTCACCTCCCCCGGTGGCATTCCGCAGGGATCATTCCCTCCGGGACACCCTGGTCCACTCCTCCATCACCCCCTACACCTCAACCCCCTCCCACGGCACCTTCCCATGCAACCGCAGAAGGTACAACACCTGCCCCTTTACTTCCCCCCTCCTCACTTCCAAGGGCCCAAACACTCCTTTCATGTGAAGCAGCTCTTCACTTGCATTTCCCTCAATTTAGTCTACTGCATTCACTGCTCCCAATGTGGTCTGCTCTATATTGGAGAGACCAAACACAGACTGGGTGACCGCTTTGCAGAACACCTTCGGTCTGTCCGCAAGCATGACCCAGACCTCCCTGTTGCTTGCTATTTCAACACACTACCCTGCTCTCATGCCCACATGTCTGTCCTTGGCCTGCTGCAATGTTCCAGTGAAGCTCAACGCAAACTGGAGGAACAGCACCTCATCTTCCAACTAGGCACTTTACAGCCTTCCGGACTGAATATTGAGTTCAACAACTTCAGATCATGAACTCTCTCTTCCATCCCCAACCCCTTTCCAATCCCCCTTTTTCCAATAATTTATAATTTTTTTAAACATATTTTACTTTTCCCACCTATTTCCATTATTTTTAAATTTATTTTGATCTATTGTTTTACCTCCACCTTTTAGCCTACTTTGATCCCTTTCCCCGCCCCACACCCACTAGGGCTATCTGTCACTTGCTCGACCTGCTTTCTACCCTTAATGTCCCCATTAGCACATTCCTTAGCTAATTTCAGCACCGTCAACGCCCATTTGTCCTTTTTTCTATGACATCTTTGGCAATCTCTTCTTTGCTTCCACCTATCACTGGCCCCCTATCCAGATCTACCTGTCCCATCTCCCTCAACCAGCTTATATTTCACCTCATTTCTATATTTCCTTAGTTCTGATGAAGAGTCATACGGACTCGAAACATTAATTGTGTTCCTCTCCATAGATGCTGTCAGACCTTCTGAGTTTTTCCAGCTATTTTTGTTTTTGTTTCTGAATTTCCCAATGTTGGGAAACTAAGTATCGTTTGAAGGATTGACAGTGCATATCCTCCATCTTCGGGAACGATCTGTATCACAAGAATAATTAGTTTCAGGTCAGTTCATTCAGATACAGAATATTCAACTGTACTCAATATGGCCTCTTTATTTCTGATCCAGAGGCTAATCAGGGGACTGTGCTGTTGCTAGTAATTATAGAGAATTAGTCACCTTTTCTGACCCAACCAATAATGTTGATTGTATCAATTCCCTGGATTTCTGCTGTAATTAAACTGATCTGATAAAGAACAACAAACCAGTTCAGAAAGTTCAGAGAACCACTGGCTGCGGTTGTATCAATAAAAGAAAGAAGGAAAAATGGGGAAAGAGATTGGATACTAGAGGGGGAGTGCCTCAGATGACAGACTTTGTTTCATATGCTGTGAAACGATTAAAAGAGTTACCCAGATATGACAGCAAGTGGTAAGGCTTGGGATTGATTTAAGATTTGGAGATAGGAGTTGTTGAGGTGAAAAATGTTATGGAAAGAAGAGATTGAAGCAGCTGTAATGACAACAGAAATGTAGGTTTTCCATTAAAGATCATTGAGATAGCGAGGACAGGAACAAGGACAGAAGAGAGATTATGGTGGAGCCATCAAAGGTACAAATTACTTTGCTCTGTAAAAGTAGAATGCATCAGACATCACGGGCCATAAACATGCGCTTTAACAAACCCTGCATTCTCTTTGAGGAAAGTTATCCTCCGCATTCTCTTTGTTTTTTTCTCCCTCTCACTAATTTCACCACTTCCAGCTCCTGAAATGCCTGAATAGCAATTGGGGCTGTGCGCCCTCTGGTACTTGCCCAAGTGACAATTCATGAGCCCAGTCCAGACAGTAAGGGCAGAATTTTCCTGTAGGCTTTGGGACCCTGATGTTAGGATCTTGGGACCTCAACATGGAAGCACTCTTTGAGGTGTAAGATTAAAATTAAAATTCAGTGAGGCCAAGCAGGTCTCTTGAATTGGAGGGGACACCCCGCCAGATGGCTCTTTAGGACTGTAGGAGCTGCCTTCCTAGCCTGCAGCCCCCTCTTTGAGCCAGGGAGCATCTGGCTCTGATGGCTCCCCAGACTGCCACAGTTAGGCCTTCTCTGTAAAGCTGGCTGGCCTCCCCATGTAGTGGGGGCCCACTCAGCCACTGGCAAAATTGAAATCACCCCTAATTGTGGAGTTAAATATGGTCATTGACTGCCTGCCCCTGTTCAGTGGAAAGCTGATCTGGGACCCTGTCCCTGGCTCCCCACTACTTTTCCATCAACCCCCTCAACTACCTCCACTCTGCTACCTCAGTAAAATTCATCCCTAAGTGTCTGCAGGCTATTCTATGATGGACGGCCCACAGTTGAGCCAGACAGTCTTCATCCAACATGCACAAATGTATATTTTAAATAGAGGTTATGGGATAGTTACCAAGAGCAAGGACCCTGGAAGATTCACCCCTTCCTATCTCACTGGCAATGTAGTGCCCCAACCTCTGCACTGGCAGTGATCCCTCTCTGGACCCTCAGTCCTTGTAAACTACTGCCCCAACTCCAACCTCCTTTTCCTTTCCAAACTCCTTGAACATGTTGTGGTCTTACCAGCCTGTGCCCAACTCTCCTCCAACTTCTTTCTTTGAATATCCCCAATTCGCTTGCAAGCTTCCTGGGGCACAGAAACAAGCCTAACCAAAATCCAAAACAATATTCTCTTGTTTGCAGCTAGGATAACTGATTTGGCAATTCTTTTTCAAAGCTGCAATGAAGCTGTTCTTCCCTAACAAAAAAAAAATGAGGTAAAGTTCACTTCACAGCAAATTGTTGTCCTGTTAACATATACAGCCCTGTAATTCACTACTAACTGAAAAGATTCTCCTCATTACACCCTCCAGTGAATCAGCTGAGAGCATTATTTGGTGCTACAGATACCACAATAGCCTCACAGTCCAGTATAATTTCTGTGCTGTTTTTTAACTGCTGAGATTGTAAGGAATGTTGATTTAATTTGAGATCAGGTTCATTATAAATAATGGCAGGGTGAAAGTCAGGGCTGAGATACCATCGCTGAACTATTCAAGCTTTATCTTCAGTTTTTGATCCTCTCATGTTGAATTATACCAATAGAAATCCCAAATGACTTGAAGTTAATTCTTGTTAAATGAAGGTCCAAGTAACCATGTTGCATTTGGTATAAGTATTTTGGTCACGAGAAGACAGCCTGGATACTAGCAGCTTCAGTAGCAGAAAGGGAAGTCATTCTAAGTGCATTAATTGAGATTCTAAAAAAACTTTTTCAAGCAGCGAATGGTTCGAACCTGGACTGCTGGTGGAGGCAGGTTCAGTCGAGGCACTCAAGTGGGCATTAGATGATTATTTGAATAGAAACAATGTGCAAGGGTACGGGGAAAAGGCAGGAGAATGGCACTAAGTCATAATGCTCATTCGGAGAGCCAGTGCAGACACGATGGGTCGAATGGCCTCCTCTGCTCCGTAACATTCTGTGATTCTGTGATATTCCCTTTCAGTGTAAGATTAACTTATCAGCTGCTCATTTGGCACCTGGTATAGAATGTTTCTATCCAGCGCTGTCTATAGTGCAATATTGGCCTAAGAATGCAAAATGCATCTGGCAAGCAGAATTATACTGTGGGCTGTGAATCACAGTCAGCTAGTTGAGAACTCTATGAATCTGTTTATGTCTAATGTTAAACCAAGGAGGGAGTCTCATTACATTATAAAGCCAACATTACATGACCTCGATGTACACAACACAGGATGTTGAGCCCAAGTGATGCGACATAGATCCTAGGATCTCACATGGATCCAGATTACACTCCCACTGGTACTAAGCCCAGATGTATTTTGCATTCCTAGACCAATAGTACAGTACAGGCAGACCTGGACACGAATATTCTACATCAGGTGCCAAGTGAGCAGCTGATAAGTTTATTTTACACTGAAAGGGAATATGTTTAAATCTTGTCATTGGTTAAAAAACCTAATTAAATATTGATTGACATGTTTGTCAGGTTGTCACAGATGCTGCTATTGCACAAAGCTCAAAAATGTTCCCAATTTTAAAGTTTAGTCCGAAGGTAATTAAAACTGAAGGAACTCAAAAGGAAAAAGAATGGCCCATTAATTAAATGACAGGAGTTGTCAAACCAGGCCCCTTCTATGTTACAATCTTAACTTCCTTTTGCAGAGTTTTTATTTGCAAATGTTCAAACTTTTGTTTTAATCACAAAATTAAGTTAGCCTTCAATTTCTTATTTCCCACCCATCTTAACTACCCTCTTCCTTTCCTTCCCCTATTATTGCCTCTTCTCCTCCTTCTTCTCCCTCTTTCCCCTCTTCCCCTCTCACCCCACTGCCCTCTCCCCCCTGTCCATGAGCATCTCTTCTCTTCTCACCACACTGCAAATACAAGTTACATAATGCAGTAGACTGAAAACCCCTTAACCCCTTAAATTCATTGCAGTCCAAATGAACTGCCACACCGTTTGATTCCAATTCTGGATTACCAGAATTTCCATCCCTTTAACTTGATTTCTTGGTTTTTTTTGAACAACTCATTTAGCATGTTATATACTCTCCCACAGTGAATACTATATTTAGATAATTACTCTTGATCAACTCCCTCGAGTGAAATCAAATCATAAAATGACTTCTCATTCACAAAAAAGTAACTGTTTTTACAACTTGATCTTAACACTCTGACAGTTCAAGGAAACTTACCTTCATAGCTTAAAGGATCCCAAACAGTAATAATTATCCCCATTAATTAAATTACTGATTTAAAAATGAGAAACAATGAAAGTTCCAGTATTCAAACCTGTTCCGTGGATATCAGATGAAACAGAAGCTTCAGTAACAGGAGCCAAAATGTGAAGTTGATAGAACTGCACAGTGACACCCTAACGAATTAATTCACTAACACTAACTAAAGAACTGGCTAATTCAGTCTTGACCCTGTGTTACTTGCTCACTAACATGCACATTCATTAACTCACTGTCATGAGCTCACCCAGGTAGTCCAGTCTCCAGTCCCAGGAATTCATCTTTTAAAACCCCTGGAGGTGGAGCTGAACGATCCTTAAGTTTCTGCCAGGTCCAACAGAAACAGTTAATCTTTGTTCAGACCAATAAACATGAAGAAAACCCCCTTCCTCGCTGAATCAGATCAATTTAAAAACAACCCAGTGTAAATGATTGGCCATTACCTACAGAACGAACAAGCTCTTCCCCTTCTGCCATCACGCTTTCTCTGGTGGCGTAAGGTGCCTCATGATTGCAACCTGATTCTTTGATAAAGTGTGTGGATATCTGATTTCTAACATAATAATTCTGGCCCCTGTAGAATGCAGATATGGCCTGGCGTAGGGGATGGGCATGGGGGGCTGTGGGGGGTGCGGCAAGGGGTGAACATCAGGCAGAATGCACTTCTGCTATACTTACACCCCATTTATGTCGGGTTGGCAAATTCTCACTCAGGGGACAGGTGGTTTTTCTGCTCCCTCCCCTACTTCTGGGCAGATGTTTGACAGTGTGGCCATGGGCAGGAATTCTGTCCTGCTCTTCTGTGTTGTGTCTAATAGTTCTCAGACCTGTTGAAAACAGGTAAAGCTTCTGTTCTGGGCATTATGTGGAGCCTGCAGTGGAGAATTCAAATGACAATCAATTTCAGAAGGATGAATTGCCCCTGGAAGAGGAGTCACAGAACAATCCAGGGAAAGAGAGAGACAGCCCGAGGAGGGCTTCGGACTACTTCCCTCTGATGGTTGACTGCTGCGAACAGTGCCCAAAAATGGCAAAGGTTACTCTGCTGCACTTCTCCATGCGCAGAGCACTCTCTCCAAATATCTAAATCAGGTAACAGTCAAAGGATTGTCCTGAATTATGGAGAAGAGGTCACAGAGCAGGTAATAAAAGCCTTTCTCCATCGCAATTCTGCCACCCTGAACAGGGTTTGTGGAGTTTCCAGCCTCTGGAATCCAGATGCCCTGTAAGTTGTCACTTTTACCTCTGTTCATGCATTTCACCACCAAGACAAACAGAATATTTCAAAATTTATTTCATAGTAAGAATATAAGAGCATCAGGAAAAGAAGCAGGAGTAGGCTATATGGCCCCTCAAACCAACTCTGACATTCAGTGAGACCATGACTGATCTTTGACATAGGAAAATAGGAACAGGAGTAGGCCATTATTCCCTCCAGCCTGTTCCTCCATTCAATGAGATCATGGTTGACCTACGACCTAACTCCATATACCTGCCTTTGCCCCATATCCCTTAATACCTTTGGAGAACAAACATCTATCTTTCTCAGTATTAAAATTAATGATTGATCTAGCATCAATTGCCATTTGTGCAAGAGTTTTAAACTTCTACTACCCTTTGTGTGGAGGACAGTTTCCTAACTTCACTCCTGAAAGGTCTTGCTCTAATTTTTTTGCCTATATGACCTCTAGTCTTAGACACCTCAACTAGCAGAAATAGTTTCTCTCTATCTATCCTATCTATTCCCTTTAATATCTTTAAAACTCTATACCATTGCCCATTAACATTCCAAACTCCAGGGAATACAACCATAATTTGTTCAATCTCTCCTCAAAGCATAGCCCTTAGAGTCCAATTATCTTTCTGGTAAATCTACACTGCACTCCCTCCAAAGTCAATATGTCCTTCCTAAGGTGTGGTGCCCAGAACTGCTCACAGTGCTTCAGGTGTGGTTTAACCAGGGCTTTGCATAGCTGAAGCATGACTTCTAGTCCTCAAGCTATAAAGGCCAGTATTCCATTAGCCTTTTTGACTGTTTTCTGTGCCTATTATTTATATTTTAATGATCTATATACCTGTATCCCCAAGTTTATTCAGACCTCCACTGTCTTTAGTTTTCCCCTATTTAGAAAGTACCCAGTTCTATCCTTCTTAGGTCCAAAGTGGATGTCCTCACACTTGTCCACATTCAAACCCATTTGCCTCAGTTTTTCCCAATCAATTAATCTGTCAACTCTCTAAAATTTTATGCTTCCATCTGTACTGATAACTTTGAGTCATCGGAAAATTTAGATATGTGATCTTCTGTCCTGTCATCTAAGTTGTTAGTGAATGCGGTGAATAGTTGAGGACCCAACAGAGATCCTTGCAGGACACCACTGATCACATCCTGCTATTCAGGATATCTGCTCATCATCCCTGCTCCCTGTTTCCTTCCTCTCAGTCAATCCGCTAACCAGGTCGATGATTTGCATTCAGTATTGCTGTTGAAGCTTTTTGGCTTGCGCTCACTAGCACGATTCACAAGAATACTAAATGTATTCCTGCGAATTGTCCTGATGAATATAGGACAAAAAACTTCGACAACATGTGTCTGTTTTCAGCAATACTCAAGTTGTGTACTACCAAACAACAATTCGCCTTCAGTCCACAAGTTGCAACTTTAACTAACTGTCTCCCATGAGGGATTTTATCAAATGACTTCTGGAAATCCATATAAATAGCATCCATTGACATACCTTATTCATTACTTTAGTAATATGGAAGTATTATTAGGGAAAAATGGATGACAAGTCAATGAAAGGCCTATTAGCAGCATAATTAATAGGCTAATCTAACAGATGGGTTTTAAGGAGGACTCTTAAAGGACAAGAGGGAGGTGCAGAGATGGAAGGATTTAGGTAAAGAATTGCAGAAATTAGAGTCTCCATAGTTGAAGCATAGCTGCCCAATGATGGCATAAAGGATATTGAAGGATATGAGGGGGGGATATGCAAAAATGTCAGGATTGGAGGCACAAAAAATTTGCAGTGATTATAATTTGTCACATTGCTTGTTTGATATCTGGTAGTGGATGAGCAAAAATGAAATATTGGGAAAATGGAAGCCATTGTCTTCAGTCCCCAAACTGTTTCCTAGACACCGACCACATGTATGCATATCACTAAGCCTGTGATTCCATGCCTTTGTTACCTCTAGAGTTGACTATTCCAACACTTTCCTGGCAAGCCTTCAGCATACCACCTTCCATAAGCTCATCCAAAACTCTGTTGCTCGTATCCTAACTTGCACCATGTCCCATTTACCATCACCAGTATATTCACTTACCTATGTGACACAGTCTTAGCAAAGCCTCGATTTTAAAATACTCATCCTTGTTTTCAAATCCTTCACTGCCCTCACTTCACACTATCTATGTAACCTTCCCCAGCTCTACAACCCTCTGAGATCTCTGGCCTCTGCCAATTCTGGCCTCTTGTGGATCCCCCATTTTAATCACTCCACCATTGGCAGCCATATTTTCAGTTGTATGACCAAGTTTTTGATCATCAATCCTAATAGTTCTTATGTGGCTTGGTGTCAAATTATGTTTGGTATTGTTCCTGTGAAGTGCCTTGAGATAGTGTGTTACATTGAAGATCCTATTTAAGTGCATGTTGGGGAGATGAAATGATACTCATGGTGAGTTGGTGGTGTAATGGTAATGTCAGTTAGCTAGTGATCCAGAGACCCAAGCTAGTACTCTGGGGATATGGATTCAAATCCCACCCTGGCAGCTTCTGGAATTTAAATTCAATTAATAATCTGGAATATAAAGCTAGTCTCAGTAATGGTGACCATGATAACTATCATTGATTTTTAATGTAAAAATTCATCTGGTTCACTGATGTCCTTTTAGGAAGAGGATCTGCCATCCTTACCTGGTCTGACCTACATGTGACTCCAAACCAACAGCAATGTGGTTAACTCTTAATGGCCTCCATAATGGCTTAGCAAGCTACTGAGTTCAAGGACAATTAGGGATGGGCAGCTAATACTGGTCTAGACAGCAACACTTACGTCCCATGAAAGAATAAAGAAAGAAAAGTTGTTGTTGCTGTTGGGCCAGAGGAGGTTACAGATATAGGGAGGGGCAAGTCCATGAAGAGATTTGAACAGTATGATGAGAAAAGAGTCTAGGGAATTGTAAGTCACTGTAGCCAGTGAGCATAGGAGTGATGGATGAGCAGAACTTGGTGTGGGATAGGGCATGCGCAGCAGAGTCTTGCATGAGCTTAAGCTTTTTTGACGGTCAAAGTTAGGAGGTCAGTCAGGAGAGCATCGGAATAATAAAGTCTAGAGGTGACAAAGGAATGGAAGAGGGTTTCAGAAGCGGATGGCCTAAGGGAGGGTTGGGGGTAAATTACAGAGGTTAGTGGTCTTAATAATGAAGAGGATATGGGATTGAAAACTCAAATTGGATCACAAGGGTTGAGAAGAGTTTGGTTTAGTCTAAACCAGGGATGGGGAACCTACTGGGCCAGATCCGGCCCGTTTCTCAATTTCACCTGGCCCGCAGCAAGATTCCTAAAAATATTGACCTATGACAGTAGCACCTTCAAAACAGCGTTTATCATCATCATTACCAATTTGCTTTGGATAAAAGCATCAGCTAAATTACAATAGTAATACTTAACAATATAATATTCAAATTCAGCCATCGCATTGAAACAGTGGGTGAGTTGAACGTTTCTACATTATATCTAAAAAAAACTAAATTAAGTTGATTTTTGTGTGTGTGTCCTGCAGCTGATTTTGTCCCTGTGAATGGCTCGTGATAAGAAAAAGTTCTCCACCTCTGCTCTAGGCGGTGGCATGGGAAGATCATGGTGATAAACCACAGAAGAATTGTAACTCACTTAGTTTGAATAAGTGACAGGCAAGAATTTCTAAACTGTAAACTGGACATCAAAATGTGATTAAATAGAATTCCATTTTTGTGTGTCTCATGAAAGAAAGCAGGTGGTTACATGTCAGATGTAACAGGAGAATATTAAAATTACTCCTCATGTGCAAAAAGAAGACAAAGTTACAGAATTTTGAACTTGCTTCCCAACACTCCAGCAGTCCAGGCACATTATTCATTTCTACAAACAAACCAAAACTGTAGTAAACCTAAAGCAAAATACTGTAGATGCTGGAAATCTGAAATGAAAACAGAAGGTGCTGGAAATACTCAGCAGGTCTAACAGTATCTGTAGAGAGAGAAGGAGGGCTAACGTTTCAAGGTGAATATTATTCTACTCCAGAAAACTCTTCTGACGAAATTATATTCGACTTGAAACATTAACTCTGTTTCTCTCTCTACAGATACTGCCAGGCCTGCTGAGTATTTCCAACGCTTTCTGTTTTTATTCCAAAACTGTCGTAATTATTCCCAACAATTAACTGATCAGTTTAAGAAATAATGAAAGTGCCTGCATTTAAACCTTTCCCACTGGTATCTGCAGCAACAGAATCTCCATTAGCAGCAACCAGAATATTGAATAGGTGAAAATGTAGAGAGCCTGACAATATTACTAACATTGACACTACAACTAATTTAAAGATACTAACCCAATACTGTCAATGACTCTACGATTTTATTGACACTAACACTGCTGGCCTCACACTGTCACTGCCCAATCTGCATTTATCCAAACATTCCTTCAAGGCACTGTGCAGTATTGTGTCTCACAATCTGTATATTCATGAAGAAACTTCCTTCAACAACAGAGTGAGGAGAAAGCTGATATTTTTCAACAATCTGCCCTTACAGGTTTGTGCCTCCCCTGTTCTGGGGCCCAGCATATGAGAGTTTCTGGCTCTTAACCTGCTCCAAGTCTCTACTCAATAATGTTTCATTTTAATCCCAACTCCAATATTTGCTGTACTTCCTCATAGCCACTTCCTCCAGACATAAGCCTTTCTTTGTCTTTCACACAAATCCTTAATCTTCCCTTATTATAGCACAGAAGGAGATCTCCAGGCCCCACCCTTCCCATGCTGACTTTCAGAAGGAGGTACCCTCATTCAATATCCCATTCCCCTTGCCCTGTACTTACATGTTTTCAAAATTGTCTTTTTTCAAATATTAATCCATTTTTTTTTAAACTGTTCTGGATTCTACTTTTTTCTGATAGACCAGTCAATGTTCGAACATGCGTAAAACAATTACTCCTACCCCTCCCCTCATTCTTTTGATGACAATTTTAAATGAATGCCCTCTCGATATTGACTGACCAAGCCAATGAAATTATTTTCTTCTTTACTTATTTTATCAATACCTCTAAGAGGATTGTGCCTTTGTCTGCAAAGACAGTCTTTAAATCCAGGTATAAGTAGATACATTGAAACCTCATCATTCATTTCCAGCCTAAGGATCTTTCCTAACTTGAAGCAAAACAGTAAGGATTGCTGAAAATCTGAAATAGAAACAAAAAATGCCTTAAAATGCTGCAGGTCTGGCAGCATCTGAGGAGAGAGAAACAGAGTTAACGTTTCAAGTCAATGAAGTGTACCGATGAAAGGTCATCGACCTGAAGTGTTCACCCTGGTTTTCTTATCACAGATGCTGTCAGGCTTGCTAAGGATTTCCAGCAGGTTTTGCTTTTATTTCTTCCTATCTTGTTGCTAGGAAGGGCAACTGACATAAAAGATGAATGCATTCCCTGTATCTCTAGCATGTTTTAGATGCTACCACCCTCATCCTTGCTCAACAGTTCCAAGATCCTGCTGAGCATATTAACAGGAAGGGAGCCAAGAAAATGACTGAAACATCTCCAACAACTCAAAAAACGTGTTCAGCTCCTGGAATCATTGCCAGTAACAAGGCCTCCCACAAAAACCTGGGGCTCGTCACATATTCTCCCACTGATACACCATTATAAAGGACATGTGTACACTCAACTGTATCCCTGAACCTGGATTTTTGAGAGGGAATTTTGCAATGCACTTTGCTGATGCCTTTTGGTTCATTCCCCATAATGATGCAACAGTGACCATAAGCCAGTTTCAAGATGTGGTAATAAAGAGGCATCAACAAGTTGGACAAAATGCTCCACCAGGGTCACGACATGCCCTTCCAGTAACTGACCAACAACTTCAGATGTTTAATATGACTGCTTCCAATAGCTTTGGATCCACCACTGCACCCAAACTTGTGCCCTGTAAATCCCAGTGCAAACTGGTTCCGTTTACACAAAAGCAAAACACAACAGGTGCTGAAAATCTCCAGATCTGGTGAAGGGTCATTGACCTGAAACGTTAACACTATTTCCCTCATCATAGATGCTGTCAGATCTTCTGAGCATTTCCAGCATTTTCTGTTTTTACTCTAGTACTGACTGGCACTCTTTAGCCCTCCAGTCAATACCAAACACCTCAACATTAAATAGTACAGATAATCTAAGTGGAGCTGTATCACAGCAAGGGTCAGCACTTTGGAACTGTACCCTATCAAGAGTCGGTACAGTGAACCAAACCCTAGAAGGAGTCAGAAGACAGTACCTCAATGAAAGTGAGCACCTGGAAATGGTAACCCAGCCTAAGCAATACTTGCAGGAAACAAGGGCTTGCAGAAAATGTCTTCCGTTCTGTTCCTGGCAGATGAAAATGGAGCCATATCACTTAGAGGAGGTGTAAATATTTATTTGAAATAAAATTAGAAATTAGAAACAGCACCATAGGGGAATAAAACACTGTTCATAGATTGACTTCAGGGTAAACCTGGTTACTTGTCTGTTAATCACAGTGAGATTGACTGCAACTCAAGTCTGACTCATTCCTCCTGATCCTGTGCCAGTGCTCCAGGAGGGGGGGCAGGGGTTGGGGTGTGGGTGGAATAGCATATTCAGAATAGCATATGCAAAGGACATTCAAACCACAATGCATTGCTGGGGGAATTGTAAGGGCAATCTGATCACTAAACTACATCTTAGACTTACTGTAAACAAAGCAAAGGCAAACAATTCATTTCCAAAAGGCATTTGCTATCCAGACAATTTCTAAAAAGGCAGTTCATCATCATCTTCCCAATGGCAATTAGGGATGGGCAATAATTGTTGGCCAAGCCAGCGACACCCATGTCTCAAGAATAAGATTAACAACTTTGCTTAGAATTGCGGACACTTCTACTGTTCCAAGACATATTTACAAATCAACTTTGTGTTCTAATTAGTCTAAACCATTTATATACTTTAGCACTCATTACACATTGAGAAAATTTTCAAAAGACTTCAGAAAACAATGCAAGTAGATTCTTGTGCCCTACCCCACACCAGTCAACGGTATTTTATTTATCTGGACTGTACCTCCAGCTGACCCGTCCACTCCCTTCATTACTGCACTGCCTAGGGGGCATTGAAGAGTGAATGATAAGTGTTGCTTTTGGCTTTTTAAATGCAAAACGGTTGTTATCCAACCCTCTCATCATAAACAGGGCAGCCACAAAGAGGTAAAAGCAAAATACTGCAGATGCTGGAAATTTGAAACAAAAACAAAAATAGCTGGAAAAACTCAGCAGGTCTGACAGCATCTGCGGAGAGGAATACAGTTGACATTTCGAGTCCGTATGACACTTCATCAGAACTAAGAAGTATAGAAATGAGGTGAAATATAAGCTGGTTGAGGGGGATGGGACAGGTAGAGATGGATAGAGGGCCAGTGAAAGGTGGAGGCAAAGCCTCCATCTTTGGCAATCTCTTCTTTGCCTCCACCTATCACTGGCCCTCTATCCAGTTCTACCTGTCCCACACCCCTCAACCAGCTTATATTTCACCTAATTTCTATATTTCTTAGTTCTAATGAAGAGTCGTACAGACTCGAAATGTCAACTGTGTTCCTCTCCGCAGATGCTGTCAGACCTGCTGAGTTTTTCCAGCTATTTTTGTTTTTGTTTCAGACACAAAGAGGAGCTGGTTCATGAGTTTCTCCAGCAAGGAACTGGGCCATACCATCCAGGAAGGCCCTAGGTTCAATCCATGGTCTTTGCTGTCAGTCAGGCAGCAGTAGAGGTGCTGCATTAGGCCTCAGTGCTTCTGGGTTAGAGAATGGTAAAGAAGCCAGGGGTTGTACAGCAGTGCTAAGACATATGCCTGGAGGGTTGATCTCTTGACACCTAATCATGTGACATACAATCCCTCACCCACAGTTTCCAAATGTTATTGTAAAAGTTGTGTCCCCTATCGTTCAACGTCTTTGCTCATGGTTTGTGCTAGCAGTTGTCGTGTGAGACATTGAGAACTTGAAGGTTCTCAACAGATGAGGAAAGTGCACAGCTATACATCAGAGATGCTGGGAAAGCATTAATCAGAGTGGAAGATGCAGAGACAAAGTTTACTTTCAGCATCGAGATGATGCAAGCAGGAAGAAGAGCACTTGAGTGTATCTGGAAAGAACAAGCAAGTTGGCTTGACCACAGGAGTACTGAAATTAGGGCTCTTCCCCCTGGAGATAGTGGTCTTTACGGTGATGAAAGGTTAGAAGATAAGACACAATGGAACTTTGAAATAAAGCTAATGGTCCATAAACATTAAACAGCAATGTGACATATAATACAGTGTTAAACACCCAAGTGAATACCCTAGTGCAACTACAAATTCTTTATTTTCTTTGTTCTAGGACTCCTATGTGCTGCAACCCCTGTGGCTTCAGCAGAGCTAGAAGCAGGCTGCTGATTTCCTTGCTCTGACAGCTCAGATGCTCTTGGTTGAGGTCCTCTGGGTTTTAGAGACTGCAAGGGCCCCTTCAAAGAATGCCCCAAATGCACCTGTGCAGGGGCAGACATAGTCAGCAGGACAGGAGGCAGCTTGCTCAACTGTAGGGAGTGGAAGTGCTTTGAGTAGACGCTCCATTCCCTTTCCCCATGTGGCCTTTCCCTATCTTCCCTCTCATGTCTCATCTGCATTTTCCTGCTAACCTGGAGCTGGAGACAACGTTGCTAAATTCAGTAAATTGCTGAATGGCAAGTTGGGGTTTTCCTCAAATCTCCATAATAGTGGAATATAGAAATAATGTGTTAGTTTGTGTGTGTAAGTCATTGGTGAGGGCCACCATTCATTCAGTGAACTGACACATCTGATGCTTCTTGCAGGTGGTCACTCTTTCCATGAATGTAGACATCATTGCAAAATTCTGAGACATCATGGCACCAATGCTAGAGATGGCTCCTCCAATCTCTCTTCAGTCATACACTGTGCCTCTGGAAAGGATGACAGAACCTCACACACACATTTTCTGCTGCTGCTCCAGAATTATTCTCTTCTACAACAGCCTCCAAGGCTCAACATTTGCATTCAGCTGAGCAGAATCTGAATGGTCTCGCACCATCTGATGGCTCTCCCTACCAGTATATCTGCCTCCAATATTTGCCCTTGCTCACTTCTAAACTGACAACGCAACTCCCTGCCTTGGCGACCTCACTGAGGAATGTGTATCTGAGCTTGTAGCCAATGTGCATGAGTCCCGTGATGGTGCATCCTTAGAGTCAGTGTTCATCTTCCCACAGGCACCGCTTCCTGTGGGACACTTGTTGGACATGTGGGAGATGAATGACCTGAATTAGAACTGACAAGGTAAGAGGTTTCTAATTCATTTTTGTACACATCATATTTCAGTAGCTGCTGACATGAATGAGTGGTGTATATCATATGGCTGTGTTATATTTAATTCTATCACAAGGTAACTAGAAGTCCCCCATCTCTCCATCTCCAATGGCCGGCATGCCAGGACCTGGCTTGTCAACATTGCCTCCTCCTCCTCTGTCAAGGTGGAGACGGCTCCAGTTCTCAGCCTCTTCCTGGTGTTTTGTGCTGTTCTCTTCTTCTTCTGCAAGACAGGAGCTATGAAAATGAGTTGTGGAATATTTTGAGAGGATGGAAGGACTTGTGGGGATCAGAGGGATGAGTCTGACTTTGCTATAAGGTGTTGGTGAGTGTCAGTGGTGGCTGGCTAGCTGGAGATGTGAGGAGGTACCTCAGCAGAGACGGCTGAGTACACTTGCAAGTAGTGTTGGTATGAGGAACGATGTAGATATGGCTGGGAAAATAGATTGACGGGGTTCATATTTGAATGTACCCTGTAACTCAGCTTTCCTGCCCTTAACAGGTCAGTACTGTATCCAGGAGTGAGGCACCTAACTCCTTCTACTGACCTCCTCAGCCACTTCCTGTCATGTCTGCTTGTTCTCTGAGACAGTCTTCTTTTTCCCACCTGTGGGGAGCAAAATCTCCTTGCCGACCTTTATAGCCTCAGCTTGATGGCAGGGACACATCAGAGAAGCATGTCTTTCGTGTTCTATGTTGAAACCCCATCGCTGAAGCTCCTAGCTCCATAATGCTTCCAATCCGACCTTTGCGGGCTCCCTATTTAAATAGTGGAGCTGAAACAGAAGGATGCAGGTCCTCATCATGCCCACCTGCTCCCAGCAGTGGGGAATCCCAGGAGTCAGATGTAAAAAGGTAAAAAAACACTGACACATGCTGCTGAAACTTGCAAGCTCCCGATGCACTGCTGATCTCCCTTGCTGCAAAGTGGTCTGAAAGTTCAAGTTTAGCCCAGTATTTCAGTGAGCAAGTGATCAATCTATGGTACATACTCCCCAGGAAGCTGGAGAAAGCAGTTCATATTGATTCATGCAAATGCAAATTCCCGAGATTTCTTTCAATTAACAGCACTTTCAGGTACAGTATATGGGTGATTTAAGACATAACATAATTTAACCTCTTTCTGTATGGACAGTTTGTGATATTCCATGAGAAAAATTTGTATTGTAGACTCTATATTTAACCTCAATACATTGGGGTCCATTTGTTGGTTCTTATTTTGCAACACAGTACAACCTTTTCCCTACAAAGCTCTTCCCCTCATCTTCTGGAAACTCCAACTCTCTTTGGGTTACCGATTCCACAGGAATTGGGGTTTCTGTCTCAGAGTCTGCATGATACTAGGCAAGCTGTTTTTTTTGAAAAATATACTTAATTCATAAAATATCTGGCAGAACATTCCAAACCATTTCAAAATCACCATCACATAAGTACAATCAGATTCAACTTTTACATATTTATCACAAGGTGCATCAATACAATCAATGAATATTACAATCATTTCAATATGGTCAATGCAGACAATCAGACAAAGGTATTGAAGTTATCCACATACATCATGTTGCACTCTGAGGTGCTTCAATACAATTATAATACAATTAGTATTCAATGCAGACATTCATTTTGAGCTGTACAGCCCGAGGGGCTCTCAACAGTTCCCAGCCGTTGGTACACTGTGGCAGAAAGGTCTTAGACAGCGACCCTTCCCCAATGTGCCTTTGCGGCGGCTGCCCCAAGCTTTAGTGTGTCCCTCAGCATTATAGTCCTGGACTTTGGAATGTGCCAGTCTGCAACACTTGATCGGGGACAACTCTTTGCGCTGGCAGACCAACAAGTTTCGGGCAGACCAAAGAACGTCTTTCACCGGGTTGATGATCCTACAGCTGCAGTTGATGTTTGTCTCGGTGTGTGTCCCTGGGAACAGCCTGTAGAGCACAGAGTCCTGTGTCACAGAACTGCTCGGGATGAACCTCGACAAAAACACTGCATCTCTCTCCAGACCTTCTTTGCAGAGGCACAATCCACAAGGAGGTGAACAATGGTCTCATCCCCACCACAGCCACCTCGAGGGCAACATGCAGAGGGGGTGAGACTCCTGGCGTGTTGGAAGGATCTGGTGGGGAGGGCCTTTCTAACCACCAGCCAAGCTACGTCTTGGTGCTTGTTGGAAAGTTCTGGCGATAAGGCATTCTACCAAATGACTTTGACAGTCTGCTCGGGGAACCATCCCACAGGATCCACCCTCTCCTTTTCCTGCAGGGCCTCTACGATGTTACATGCTGACCACTGCCTAATGGACTTGTGGTCAAAGGTGTTTCTCTGCGTAAATTTTTCCACGAGGGACAGGTGGTGCAGCACTGTCCAACTACTTGGAGCATGATACTAGGCAAGCTATTTGACTGCCAGGGAGATCATAGCTGAGCCCAATTCTATCGCCTAAAGTTCACATGCACTCTCCAGCAGAGCAGTCACCTCATTATAATAAAGGACAGAATCCTGATCGATTTTCTGATCCATAACCCTTTGGGCAGAACCCAAGTTTTTCCCATCAACTGTCCCTTCAGCAGTGATTAGCGAACTCAGCACGAGCCAGTGATCAGCGCTGATTTTTCTGATCTGCATGGGTGAGTGTTGCATGAGCAACCATTGGAAGACTTACAACAAAACAAGGAAATGCACACACATCAGACAAGTAACTGAATACAGATTTAAGATAGGGGGAAGCTTGATATATGGAGTGGCAGGTAAGTGAATAAATAGACAATGGGAGCAATCTCTCTCCCCTCCCTCCCTGTGATCAAGTAAAAGCATACAATTTAAGAAAACAATTTCAGGTTCCTTGTTGATAATAACAATAGTTGACTGTGTGCTTATGCCATTGATTAATGACTAACACAAAAGCAATGCTTTCCAGTCATCAGGGCACTTCATGCTGTAGGTGCAGCTTGCTTTGTTAATCCGAACCTCTTTTTCCTTCTGCGGTATGTTGGAAATATTTTTGACGCAAACAGGAAATTTCACCATACTTGATTGGATTAGTGATTAACTGCTGTGCATTCACTTGTTAAAGCAGTGGTGGGAGGACTGAGCGGAGAATTGCTGCTTGCTGCCAGGAAAGGCTGTAAAAACTTCAATTGTATCATCAAAATAGTTCCCCTTCTGCTTTATGCTAACAGGATGATAGGATAATTGGATGTAAGGGAATAAAAGAGTGACCAATGATTGCAGCAAATCTGGATGCAAACCAGAAAGCAGGACACTGCTGCCAGATATGGCATAAACACAGAGTAAGAATACCGACAGAAAGAACCAATGCAAATGAATTAATCAGGGCTGTTGTTCCCATGCATCTGCTGCCCTTGTTCTTCTAGGTGTTTTTATGTTTTTTGAATTATCAAGTTCCCTTTGGCCTGCGAATGCGAGTTGCACCCTTAATATTAACACATTAATTAGTGCTTGATACAATATAGGCAGAGACTGATTGACTTAACAAACACTGGTGGTTTATTGGAACTAAGAACTGAGCGCTAACACATTGTGTGCTTCTTCAATCACCTCCAGCTCTAGACTTACAGTTACCAAAGTAGCCTGCGCTATATAGCAATTGGTCAATACAGTCACGTGGTCAAGCAACTGCATTCTCTTAAAGGTACATAGCATTCCACTTTACCACAGTGGTAGAGATCACAGGTTTGTCAAAGGAGCATTGGTGAGTTGCTGCAGTTCATCTTTAGAAAGGGAGTGAAGGGAGTGAAAGTTTAGGTTGGTGGATGGGATGCTGATCAGGTGGACTGCTTTGACCTGGGTGGTGTTCAGCTTCTTGAGTGTTCTTGGTGCCATACTCATCCAGGCAGGTGGAGAGTATTCCATCAGACTCCAGGCTTGTGCCTTGTAGATGGTGGACAGGCCTTGGGGAGTCAAGAGATGAATTACTTGCCTCAGAATTCCCAGCTTTTAACCTGCTCTTGTAGCCACAGTATTTATATGGTTAATCCCATTCAGTTTCAGGTCAATGGTCACCCCAGGATGTTGATAGTTGGAGATTCAGCAATGATGATGCCATTGAAAATCAAGAAGTGATGTTTAAATTATCTCTTGTTGGAGATGGTCATTGCCTGGCATTTGTATGGCACAAATGTTACTTGCCACTTATTTGCCCATGTTTATTTTGTTCAGATCTTGCTGCACGCAGTTGTGGACTTCTTCAGTATCTGAGGAGTTGCGAATAGTACCGAATAGTACCGAACATTGAGCAATCATCAGCGAACATCCCCATGGAGGGAAGGTCATTGATGAAGTAGCTGAAGATGGTTGGACCTATGACACTGGCCTGAGGGAGTACTGCAGTGATGTCCTTGGACTGAGATGATTGACCTCCAACAACTACAACCATCTTCCTTTGTCCTGGGTATGACACCAACCAGTGGAGAGTTTTCCCCAATTCCCATTGATTTCAGTTTTTCTGGGGCTCCTTGATGACATTCAGTCAAATCTGGCTTTGATGTCAAGGGCAGTCACTCTCACCTCACCTCGAGTTCAGCTCTTTTGTTCATGTTTGGACCAGGGCTGTAATAAGGCTAGGTGCTCAGCCCAAACTGAGCATCATTAAGCAGGTGATTGTTGTGTAACTGATAGCACTGTTTACAACACCTTCCATCAGTTTGTTGATGATGAAGAGCAGGCTGATGAGGCGATAATTCACCAGATTGGATTTGACATGCTTTTTGTGAACTGGATATAGCTGGGCAATTTCCCATATTGTCGGGTAGATGCTAGTGTTGTAGCTGTACTGGAACAGCTTGGTTTGTTTTGGAGCACAAGTCTTCAATTCTATTGGGGACCCATGTGCAGGGCCAGGCTAATATCGTAGGGCACAAGCAAGACAAAAGAGGACATAGGAAGTAATTGTTTGCTAATTCAAGATTGAGTTCTAAAAGTTTGCAAATTGCAGGAAGAAGAACCTCAGAATTGGGGAAGGGGAAAGTAGGGAAGGGTCTGATCACTATCTAATAACCCCTACTGGAAAATGCCTGCTGGGGTTGGAGGAATAAAGAGGAATGATTCCACAGGTGAAAACTGTCATGGTATCTTCTCCAAATACTTAATGTGTGAGCATTAGCAAGATATTCAGCATTTTCTGTTTTTATTTCAGATTTCCAGCATCCAGTATTTGGCTTTCATCTTAGTGGTTAATTCACTGCCACTTCTCTTCCAGGAATGCCTACCTTGAAGTACTGCTCTTCTCTCCGACAGAATTTTTGTTTGTCTCTTTCGCCCTGTTCACCTTCATTGCTTTACATTTCCCTCCTGGTGTTTGACAAAACGTGCTTTCACAGCCATATTTCCTTCCTCAGTGACTGTCTCCGTCTCTGACTTACCCCACATAGGCCCAGGAGTGGTTGGGAAATGGGCCCCCAACCACGGTTTCACGCTGGCTGGCCAATTATTGGCCAGCCAGCATGAAAGGCGCGCTGAAAAGCTCAGCGCTGCCGGGAAGAGGACGGGGGGTGATGTTTCCATGGGCATGGGTGAGCGCTGCAAGAAAGCTCCCTGAAGGTAGACAGCTGCCTCAGGGAGCTGCAGACCTGAAAAAGCTAAAATAAAGTTTAAAAAGCTGCAAAAAAATGTCCATGCATCACAATCAAGCACCTGAAAATATAGCTGATGAAAATGCCATCCACAGATATTTTTATTTTATTTCATAACGGAGATTTCATCCCACCCTTAGATGAGGTTTGATGAAAAATGTAAAGACCGCCTGGCCAATTCACCTGTCCGCCAACCGTAAGGTTGGACAGGCCACAAAAAATTGGAGACAATTGCACTACCAATGGACTTAGTTGACCTCTTAATTGTTGGCAGGCGCACTTTTGCGTGCCCACCGAGCGAAATGTCGCGAAAGTGTGTGATGACGTCAGTACTCTCACCCGATGTCTTCTCACGTGAAATATGTCTGATTGGGTTGGATGCGCACCCGCCCGCGGGATGTAAAATTCAGCCCCATGGAGTCCAACTGAAGTTCCATCCCTCCTGTTTTGAATCCACTCAGGATTACAGGAATCTCTGGGATATACAATGTTCCTCAGACAGCTGTTCTCACTGCATCCTGAAATCCACACTGGTGCCATGTACTGCCATATGTACACATTCGACCTCTCTCTCCAGCAGCACTGACTCACCCAATCTCAAAGCTGTCCTTGTCTCCAGTTTTATTTTATTCTTCATTGCATCCAACACCTTAACAATAAACTTTTTCTCTTACTTTCAGGTATTAAGGAACGCAAGCTCCAACAACTTATTGATACCAATGCCCATCTAGGATCATCTACCCCTTCCCATCTCTCTGACCTCATCTCTTCTTCTAATCCCAGTCCTTGCCACGTATTCACCATACTTTCTAACCTTCCCCTCTCTGATGAACATTCTGTACTCAGCAAAGGACTCAGTTTCATCATTTTACACTATCACCTCAATGAATTTTGCGCTCGGCATGAAGCTGAACTCTTCTTCCTTCGCCTTCGTCTCTGTGCTCACTTCTTTGGGCAGGACTCCCCCCTTGTTCAACAGATCCTTTCACCTGCCTCCAGTATTGTCTCTCTATCTGGAGCCCTCCTTCTGGCCTCTTACCTGTTCTTGATATTTTCATTGAGAACTGTCAATGTGACATCAGCCATCTCAATTTCTCTGGTCCTCTCACCCACTCTGACCTGTCACCTTCTGAACTTGCCACTTTCCGTGTTCTCAGGTCCAACCCTAAATTTATCATTAAACCTGCTGACAAGAGTGATACTGATGTTGTCGGGCATGCTGACCTCTATCTTGCAGGGGCTGAGCGCCAACTCTCAGACACTTCTTATCTCCACCTGGACCACGACCCCACCACCGAACATCAAGCCATTGTTTCCAGGACTGTCACTGACCTCGTTTCCTCTGGAGATCTTCCCTCTCACAGCTTCCAACTTCATAGTCCCTAAGCCCAGACAGCCTGCTTCTACCTCCTTCCCAAGTTCCACAAAACAGACTGTCCCAGTAGATCCATCGTATCAGCCTGTTCCTGTCCCACGGAATTCATTCACAATTCATCTGATGCCCTACATCATATCAACAATTTCCAGTTCCCGCTTCACCATGGACGTCCAATCCCGCTACACCTCCAACCCCCACCAGGATGGTCTGGGGGCTCTCCTTTTCTTCCTTGAACAGAGGCCCGAACAATCTCCATCCACCATCACTCTCTGTCTGGCTGAACTTGTTCTCCCATTGAACAATTTCTCCTTTAACTTGTCTCACTTCTTCCAAATAAAAGGTGTAACTATGGGTACCCACATGGGCCCCAGTTATTCCTGCCTTTTTGTGGGGTATGTGGAACATTCCTTGTTCCAGTTCTACTCAGGTCCACTCCCACAAATCTTTTTTCCGTACATCAATGACTGCATTGGTGCCACTTCATGCTTTCGACTGAACCTGGAAAAAATTATTGATTTTGCTTCCAATTTCCACTCCTCTCTCACATTCACGTTGTTCATCTCTGACACTTCCCTTCCCTTCCTTGACTTCTCTTTCTCCATTTCTGGTGGTAGACTGTCTATCAATATTCATTGACTCCCAGTTATCTCGACTACAGCTCCTCACATCCTGATTCCTGGAAGGACTCCATCCCACACTCTCAGTTCCTCCACCTCTGTCAAATCTGTTCAGATGGTGCCACCCTCCAAACGGCACTTCTGACATGTCTTTCATTTTCCTTAAATGAGGGATCTCCCCCACTGTGGTTGACAGGGCCCTCACTATGTCCGACACATTTTCCGCACCTGTGTCCTCACCCCTTCCCCTCCCTCCCAGAACCATGATTGGATCCCCCTTGTCCTGACTTTTCACTCATTCCATCAGCCTCTGCATTCAAAGGCTCATCCTCAGCCATTTCCATCAACTCCAGCATGATGCCACCACCAAACACATCTTCCCCTTACGCACCACCCCCGTCGGCATTCCAGGGGGACCGTTCCCTCTATTACACTCTGGTCCATTCCTCTATTACCCTTAACTGCTCATCCCCTTCCCACAGCACTTTCCCATGCAATCGCAGAAAGTGCAACACCTGCCCCTTTACCTCCTCCCTCCCCACCGTCCAAGGCCCCAAACACTCCTTTCAGGTGCAGTGCTTCACTTGCACCTCCTTCAATTTGGTCTACTACATTTGCTACTCCCAATGTGATATCTTCTATATTGGGGAGACTAAATGCAGGCTGGATGACCACTTTGTGGAACACCTTTGCTCAGTCCAAAAGCATGACCCAGACCTTCCTGTCGCTGGCGTTTCAGCACACCATCCTGCTCTCATGCCCACATGTCTGTTCTTGGCCTGCTGCAATGTTCCAGTGAAGCCCAACACAAACTGGAGGAACAGCACCTCATCTTCCACTTAAGCACTTTACAGCCTTCTGGACTTAACATTGAGTTCAACAACTTCAGACCGTGAACTCTGTCCTCCAACTTTACCCCCTTTTTTAATCGAATTTTTAAAAAATTGGAATGTTTTATTTATTGATTGATTCATTTTTTTTTTATCCTTTTTCCCCAATCCCCCACAGGGTAATCTGTCACTGGTTTCTACCTTTATGCCACTATCAGCACCTTCTTTAGTCTTTAACACTACTGTTAACACTCCCTTTGTCCTGTATCTATGTCATCTTTGTCAATCTCTCCTTAGCTCCCACCTATCCCTGACCTTCTATCTTGCTCCACCCTCTCAAACACTATAAAATCTAACACATTCTACTTCTCTCCAGTTCCGAAGAGGAGTCATACGGACTTGAAACATTAATTCTGTTTCTCTCTCCACAGATGCTGCCAGACCTGCTGAGTTTTTCCAGCATTTTTTGTTTTTATTTCAGATTTCCAGCATCCACAGTATTTTGCTTTTTTCTGCAGGATATTCAACAGTGGTAGGAAGGTGATGGGGGTAGCAGGGTAAGCCTGATCCTACCCTCATCAAATATTGACATACATATTTCAGCACAGATCACTGGATATTCATCAGGAGTGCCCTGGCCGATTGTTTTTCCTTTCTAATTATAGCTCTTTATCCCAGCCTTAGTTGAAAAGTAGGAGAAACAAATCAACACAGCATCTTGAAACTGAAAACAGTGATTCACCTCTGTACATTTTAAATTATGAAAATTTTATTTAAAATTATAGTCCATAACCAATCCAATATAATTCTTTGGACAAGGAAAAAGTACATATTAAATAATTTTATTGAAATCAGTACCACATAATTGCAAAGTTCAGAAGCCTTATCATAGCAAAATAAATAAAATCCAATGCCCAGTCTATTTGCTGTCATCAGTCATTAACTGGGCACAGATCACTGACCCTTGTCAATCAGGGAAAATTAACGTGGGCTTTATTTTCCTGTCTGTCCTTTTGTTGCCTAAATGGGTTGTTGCGAGTGTTTCTGCCATGGTTATTACACAACGACCAAAGAAATTAAAGCCACACTCATTCATTCTTAAATTCTCTATCGAAAGATTTCCCGATTTATAGCATCCGTATCAAAAAAGGAGATAATGCAAAACTTGCCACCTATTTATTTTTAAATGGACAAGTCAAACACACACCTCTTTGAAAAATCAGTTACAGTCAAAGATGCTTATTTTGGCTGACACTATCAGTTTCGTGTATTTGTAAGAATTATTGCATTGAACAGATGGAAGAAGTGATTATTCTTACTGTGCTCACACAAGCCACACCAGTGAAGGTTTTATTTCTGACATTTTACCCTATTAAACATTTGACAGTTTCAGGAATTTCCAGCATATTCGCTAGGAAAATCCTCTGCCCTCTGCTATGCAGAATGTACTACAGTTTTTGGATTAAAATTTTTGAGCTATTAGAAGTAAAAATCAGGTCAGATTTTCCAAGAAATTGGGCATTTCATTCCATAAAGTTCTGAGTCTTCACGAATGGTCCTGGTTAAATGAAAATCAGAGACCACTTGATATTGTCAGTGATTGTCACTTGGACACAGGAGATATTAACAGGTACAGGTATCCAGTAGGACACAGTAACTTTGCAAAATTAAAACTGTACAAAACTACCACCTGCTTCTAAATAATCAGGTAACTCCAAACTAGTGAAACATAATCCACTTTGGTGACATGCAGGAGGGCATTGGAAAGCCACCCCAGCTTCCTGAATAGATTACAGTTAAAAATGTTCCACTTACAGGAGTGGTGGCAGTCAGTCTGATATGTTTTTAGGTGTTCATTCAACAAAAATTCCTTAACCCACATTTACTAGTACTTCTTCATAAATGGTACTGAATTTACTTTCAGATTTAAAATTTAGAAAGGGCAAAAAAAATTCAGTTCCAAAAAAAATTCTAACTCTCCATGGGCTCAAAATTCCTTATTGAGAAATGGCAGGATGCCTGTTTTTCTCTGTAATCAACAACCCAAAAATGAAATCACAGGAGCACATGGTTCCTTAATAAGAACATGAGTGCTACAGTGGGTGTGGAGAAAACACAAATTCTCAAGCATTAGGGATAGGAGCTGGTGAATGGCAGTCGACGTTTTGATGCCAGGTAAAAGTTCCATTGATATCAGTGAAGAAAGACAACTATTTTTTTTTAAAAAGCTTCCATTGCACTAATTACAAGGGGTTAACTGTTTACCATTACTAAAATTAAAGAGTTCAGGAGGAGAGGGAGTGGGTGACCACCAGGCAGACTAGGATGAACAGACAGGCAGTTCAGAAATCGCCTGGGCATGTTGCACTCACAAACCAGTATTCAACGTCAAATATCAGTGAGAATGCTGACACTTTGGAGGGTGCAGTCAGAAGCAAATCCACAGCATTCTGGGGGAACTTGGTGTCACAGGGGAGTATAAGAAAGTGTAGCCCTGCAGTTGTCATAGGGGATTCAATAGCCAGGGGAGAGTTTTTGCAATTGCAGACATGAATCCCCAATCATATGTTGCCTTTCTGATGCCTAGGTAAAAAGATATCACAAATGGGTGCAGAAAGTTCTGTAAGCGGAAGGGAAACAGCCAGAAGTTATGGTCCATATTGGAACTAATGCAGGTAGAAAAAGTGTTGAGGTCCTACAGCAGAACTTCAGGAGTTGGGAGAAAGATTAACAAGGATGTTAATTTCCCAATGTGACGTGTTAGGGAGTACAAAAACAGGAAGATTGGGAACTCTTTTTGGACAGACAGGAATCTGTACAAACCAGTCGGGTTGCACCTGAACAAGGTTAGGTCCAATGTCTTCACAGGGAGATAAACTAGTCATGTGGGGAAGGGTTTAAATGCATTTGGCAAGGGAGTGGGCACCAGGAGAGAGAGAGAGAGACAAGGAGCATAAAAAACTAAGAAGGATAAATAGCAAAAGAACAAAGAAAAGTGTAGAAAGGGCAGAAATTAGATGGAGAAAAAGAGGTAAAGTTAAATAGCATATTGTTAAAATTTATGGGCAGAATTTTGCCCTCATCGGGCAGGCCTGGGAGCAGTCGCGATGTCGACCACTGACCGCGATTGAGCTCCAACATTGATTTCACGCTGGCTAGCCAATTAATGGCCAGCCAGCGTGAAACATGGGCTGCAGCACTGCCTCAGTGTGCTGAAGATTTTTAATAAAAACAAAGATATTAAAAATAATGAAAACATGTCCCCTCATGTGACTGTCACATGAGCAAGGATGTTAAATATGCGGTGTTAAAAGTTTAAAAATTTTCCTGCCGTGGATGAGGTTTCACCAAAAATGCAAAGGCCGCTTGACCTTTTCGCTCACCTGCCATGCAAACAGTTGGACAGGCAGCAAAAAATTCAAGTCCACTAACTGATTAAGGGCCTTAATGGACCGCTTAATTGGTGGCGGTGTGCTGCTGCCTCTCCCACATGCCTGCCCAAGGCTTGCCCAGCATCACCGCGCACTTTACTCTCGTTCGGGTCAGGTGCGCACCCGCCCGACAAGAGAAAAATTCGGCCCTATTTGTGTTTGTGTGAGGAATATTACAAATAAAGTTGACAAATTATAGGCACAAATTGCCTCATGGGATTATGATATAGTGGCTATAATGGATTAAACGTGCAGAAGGACGTGCACTAAATATTCCTAACTACAACATGTTCAAGAGAGAAAGGGAAGGAAATTTGACTGGAGGTGAGGTAGCAATATCGATCAAGGATAATAATAGTTACATGGGGGAAGAGGTCAGGTGGGGACAATATACTAGATGATTCAAAGGTTTATCTATTTGGTTAGACTTAAGGAACAGAAAAGGAGCTGTAACATTGCTGGTGTTTATAGACCCTAAACAGGGGAGATGGCAAATCTATAGGAAAATTTCAGAGGAATGTCTCTGTTTTCAACAATACTCAAGTTCTGTACTACCAAGTGACTAAATGAATGTAAAACTAATAGGGTATCACATGGGACCCCAATTCCTCAAACATAGACTAAGAAAAGAAAAAGTAAAGAGCAAGGCAGGCAAAGAGTTCTTAAAATGCACAGAACTTTCTTACTTAGTGTGTTTCTAAACAAACAAGGGAGGAAGCAATACTGGATCTAGTTCTGGGGAGTGGAATTTGTTTTAGTCGGGGAACACCTAGGTAATGGTGATCACAATACACTCACTCACTTTTCCAATGGCCACTTTATCCAATTCAGGGTAGCAGGGAGTCAAAGGCAATGGGCGCTAGGCGGAGTGCACCCAGGATGGGACGCCAGTCTTTCACAGGGCACACACTCACATGTACACACTCATGCAATAAGGGGCAATAGAAAATCCACCTAACCAGCACGTCTTTTGGGCAGTGGGGGGAAACTGAAGCTTCCGGTGGAAACCTATGCAGACATGGGTAGAACGTGCAAACTCCAAACAGACAGATGCCCGAGGTCAGAAGCGAACCCAGGTCCCTGGAGCTGAGGCTGTAGCGATAACCGCTGTGCCACCCCAATCATAATACAATTAGCTTTAAAACAGGTGTAGGAAAGGGCAAAGAAAAGTCAACAGTGAGAACTGAAGAGAATTAATTTCAATGATTTGAGAAGGAATCTAGCACAATTGAAAACAGTAAATGAGAAGGAAAGATTGAAGAAAGGAAGGTGGAGATGGTTCAGGTACAAGCCAGAATGAAGGGTCATGAGGACTCGAAACGTCAACTGTACTCTTCTCCACCGATGCTGCCAGACCTGCTGAGTTTTTCCAGGTATTTCTGTTTTTGTTTTGGATTTCCAGCATCTGCAGTTTTTTGTTTTTATCTTTGTAGGTAGCAGTACAAGTTGACAAGGTGGTTAAGGAAGCTCATGGGATAATTGGTTTTGTACATAAGGCAGTAAATACAAAAACAAGGAAGAGATATTAAACCTTTACAAATCACTGTTTAGGCCAGGGCAGGAGTATTGTGAACAATGCTGGGCATCAAACTTTATGAAGGATGCCAAGGCCTTGAAGAAGATACAGAGGAGCTTTACCAGGATAATGCCAGGGATGAGGTTCTTTAGCTATGTGGAGAGATTGTTCCCCTTGGAGCAGGGAAGGTTAAAAAGGAACCCAATAGAGGTCTTCCAAATTATGAGGGGCTTTGATAGAGCAGCTGGGGAGAAACTAGTTCCTCTTACAACTGGGCTAGCAACCAGAGGCCACAGATTTAAAATAATTGGTGAAAGAACTAGAGGAGAAATTAGGAGAATTTTTATCACACAAGAGGGATATTAAGTTCTGCAACGCACTACCTGAAAAAGGGTGTTGGAATCAGATTCCATAGGATCTTTCATAAGACAACTGGATATATAAGTGAACTAATTTGGAGGTTATGGAGAAAAGGACATGGAAAATAGAAGAGAAAGGCTGGGGTGCGAGGCTAAATTGTGCCATTATATCACTGATCTGACAGACACAATGGGCTGAATGGCCTCCTTCAATAGTGCTAAATACTTCTATTATTCTAAATAAGATTGAAAATTGATGGGGACTGGCCCAGGGACCGAGATTAATATGACTTTCAGTTTAATTGAAAAGTACTGGTTTATCATCTTTTTCAAAAATATTGAGTAATGGTGGCCAAAATGGCAGCAGTCAAAAGAAATCCACATACCCACTTTCAACCAAATAAAAATCTAAATGTAAAATTGAAGCAGCTGAACATTTTAAAACTTGCTCATGGCATGTGGTCCTTGCTAGAGAGCTATGTTTATATGCCATGACTTTAGACACTTTAACACTAGTCGCAGAAAAATTGTAAAATTGACTAATACTGAACTTTTTGAAGTATCCCCAAGTCTGGTCAGCAGATTAGCCCCAACTGCAAAGTCATTGTTTACTTGTTCTGTCCAGCCACAATATTACCCCATGAGACTTGGCAGTGAACGTATTATAAATGGGGTCTAAAATGATCTCTTAGCTTTTTTAAAAATTAACTTATTTTGCTTGCAGGCCAAGTACTAGCAGTTATTTCTAGAGGGATAAAATTGAAAAGTAAAGTCATGCTAAACTTGTATCAAACCTTGGTCAGCCCACCCCTGGAGTACTGCATATAAGGGAAGACAGTGGCGCAACAGTAATGCCACTGGACTAGCAATTCAGAGGCTCTGGCTTACGCTCTAGGGACACAGGTTCAAATCCCACCATGGAATAAAAAAAATCTGGAATCGAAAGCTAGCCTCAGTATCAGTGACCATGAAACTATCATTTGTCATAAAAACCCATCTGGCTCACTGATGCCCCTTTAGGGAAAGAAATTTGCCAACCTTACCTGGTCTACCAATATGGTTAACTCTTAACTTGTCCCTGAAATGGCTTAGCAAGCCGCTCATTTATAGCAATTAAGTATGGGGGTGCGTTGCCAGCAATGCCCACATCCCATGAATGTATAACAGCTGCCATCTGCCTATTTGAGTGATGGCAAAGACTAAAAAGAAAAAGGCAGAGAGAATCTGAAGTGAGAAAAGGCCCAATAAGCCCACTCCACTCAGAGTCCAAATGTTGTGAAATCTTCTCCAGCTATCGTGAATATATTTTCAACCAATGAAAATTATATTTCATGAGCACAATTACACTTATTGTTTTTGGAATTTGCTTTTTCACCCAAGTATTCTTTAAAAACATCTCTACCAGTGACCTGACATGTCGTCTTTGTGAAGAGGGGCTCAGCTTTTTTAAAATCCTTTCATGGGGCGTGGGCATCACTGGCTAAGCCAGCAATTTTATTGCCCATCCCTAATTGCTCTAGAGAAGGTGGTGGTGAGCCATCTTCTTGAAACGCTGCAGTCCATATGGTGTAGCTGGATACACAATGCTGTTTGGGAAGAAGTTCCAGGATTTTGACCGAGAGACAGTGAAGAATGGGCGATATAGTTCCAAGTCAGGATGGTGTGTGGCTTGGAGGGGGACTTGCAGATGGTGGTGCTCCCATGCATCTGCTACCGTTGTCCTTCTAGGTGGTGGAGGTCATAAGTTTGGAAGGTGCTGTCGAAGGAGCCGTGGTGAGTTGCTGCAATGCAACTTGCAGTTAGCACACACTGCTGTCACTGTGCTTCACAAATGGAGGGAGTGAATGTTGGAGGTGGTGGATGGGGTCCCAATCAAGCTGGTTGCTTTGTCCTGGTTGATGCATTAAGAAGCTGAGAGATGCTGAATTAGCTGATTTCAGTTTGATGCCAGTAAGGGGTGCTAAGATCAACAGATGCTCAATAGATTAATGTACGGGAAAATCAGCAAGGATTCCCATTCAATCACCATCCAGGCCATCCTAGCCGGAAAGTATGCATTCAGAAACGCTGGGGAGTGCACAGGATCAGGCTCCGATATCCCCACAGTTAATAGTCTGTCAACAATCAGTGTGGCACAAAATTGAACAATGGTGCCATTCCCTGTGGAATCTTAACCATGCAAGAGTCAGCTTTTTCAGGAGAAATGAAGAAACATTTAGGAGGGGGTGAAGTAGAAAATGTCTCACTGCAATTCTTTCACTAAAACATAGCAATAAATGAATCCCTGTATATTGATGTTAAACTTAAATTGACTGAGCTATTCATATACAGCTTAAATTGACTGAACTACTCATTTACAGTATAAATTCTTGCTCTCACTAAAGATCAGACTGTTTGTAAAGGTTGAATAAAGGCTTTTTACAGAATTGAAGGAATATGTTAGTTGCTTTGAAATCTATGTTAGTAGTAAAGATTTTTCCATGAAGCAAAGGAGAATCCTAATGATCCTACACATGAAGTAAATCCATGTGATTTTTAAGTTGGTATGGGGTTTGATTTAGGATTCATAGCTAGTGTCTGTGGCTAGCCATCCCATTCAGCACTTGCTGAACCTGAAGTGAGGGAGGAGTTGACCATTAACAAGATTCATGATCCTGGCCTCATCTCAGAAAGCTCAGTGCAAGGTTCTCTATATCAGATTGATTCTCCTCAACAATCTTTTTAAGCACTGAGCCAAAACTCCTACTGGTTCATATTTTATAGTATGTGGGAGGCAGTCATTCAAGCATAGAGAGAGAGAAATCTTTGAGCTACCAAGGTGTGCAAGCAGAGATGATTATGTCTGCTTTGTACAGAGGCAGTATCTGTTTCTTAACCAACACATTAAACAGCACAAAAACTGCAAGATTAATGTTAAATTAATATACCCAATCTCTGCTAAATTAATTCATTTCAGCTGTTGCTATAACAGCTGATGCTCTAATTGGCCTCAGCGCCTCTAGGTTAAGAAAGAAAAGCAGTATGGGTTCTTGCTTTTAATCAGTATCCAGTGGGTGCATAGATGTCAGATGCAGACATTATTGGGCTCAGCACTGATGGTCCCATGGACAAATAGCTCGTTTACTTAAGAAATGGGGAGCTGGTTAGGTTAGATGGCTACTGTGTGATTTAGAATAATGCCAGCTTGGGCTCAATTCCCATTCTGGCTGAGGTAGTGTTGGGACCTGCCTCCTCATCCTGCCCCTGGGAATGGAAGGCAATGGCAAACCACCACTGACAAAAACCGCCAAGAAAATGGCTCAGGATGAAGCATCAGCAGCCAATGAGCCAAGAACCTGCCTCTGAGCAGGGCAAACATGAATGAACAAACTCAAAAAATGGTCAATTGTATATGAGACTTGAGGGTAACTGACAATCACAAGATGATTCCCAGCAAGAGTCTCCACATCTTGGGAAAGAGAGGAAATTAGCAAGATATAAAAAAATGCATGTAAGGAGATCATGTGGGAATGCTAGCTTAGCCTATCGAGTTTTACACTTGTCTCGTGACAATGTTCTGTTAATGAAATTTGGGCCAGACTAGATGGACCAAAAGGCCTTACAGGTCCTGTAGATTCCTGTGTCTGTGCCATAAACATGACTTTCAGATGCATAGCTTCTGTCATTTGAAACCCAAACACTGACACATGCTTTGTTTAGGTGATATCTAAAAGATCACATCACTGATTACTAAATTCTGAACTCTTCATCGATCAACTAAATGGTGCAGTGATGGCCACAGGCATCTCCTCACTGAGATGTCAGCTAGAAATGTACAGCATACAAGACATTGTTAGGTGGGGAGTCTGCCATAACATTTTGAGAATATCCTCACTAAATGTACTCTTACAAAGGAGAAATTGTTCTGCCTTCCAAACCTTCTTATGGTTCAGCAGTTTGTCATTTATGAGGAATAAAATTGGATGGTATCTCTATAAATATTTGCACAATGACTCTCAAGCCTGCCTGTTACTGTTTGAAGAAGTAATAGTATTCAAAGGGTCTTGGAATGTGGAATTACAAGTTTTTTCTAACAAATCATCTTTAACTACAAACATTTAGCTCTTCTAAGAATGAGGGTCATTGCATGACTGGCACTGACAGTTTGACAGCAAAGGTAGTATGAGGGAGGTCTTTGTATAGTTGGTCCTGACGATGAGGAAATGTGAATAATTTAATAAATATGGGGAGGGGGTAGTCATTGTACAGCTGGCTGTCATAGTTTGGGCGCAAGGATAGTTTGAGTTGGGATAGTTGCATACTTCACCCCGATAGCTTAAGATTGAGGACAGTTTGGATAAGATTTGAGAAGGTCATTGCAAACCTGGCCTTGATGGTTCGGGAGTTGTTCAGTAGGTAAAAGTGTATTCAGTTGGCATCCCACTAAATGGTTCAGTTTACACGTGCAATAGAGATCTATTCAGTTTGATATAAACCCACTATGAGCATATTTGAAAATTGTATATAAGTACATTATTAGCATTACGACTGGCTGGTTCTGTCTCATGGCAAAAAGTTCTCACGAGATTCAATTTCATTTTCATTGATGGATCCTGTGAATCCTGCTGGTGGATCGGTCAGGGTTTCCTCCTCATGGTGGGGAGTAGTCGGAGCTGATTTGTTGGAAGGCTGTGGGCAGCTCTCGGGTGTCAAAGACATAGGCTGCGGGGGTAGTTCTTCCTGCAACATTCAAATAAATGGAAGTAATGGTCAGTATGGTACAATTCTAAATCAATTAACCATGATCAGATGTGTAATTGTTGACCATTCTTCACAGGACCAACACTGCATCCAAACCAAACCAAAGTTGTAGTTTAACCTCTTTGATGGTTCCATGGGTAAATGTATTCTGTCTTATGGTTTTTAAGCTGTATAGGCCAGATGGTCTTAGGTCCAGGCACTGATGTTTGCCACGTTGGCTATGTGATCTAAGACAGTAATTGGGACACCGCATTTGGTTTCAGTGCATTACAACAGTGACTATAGTTCAGAAAGAAACGTACTTCATTGGGGCCATCATTAAGACTGCTTGCTTTCACTTCTGTAATACCACCTGACTTTGCCCCCGCCTCAGCTCATCTACTGCTGAAACCGTCACCGTCATTCATAATTTTGTTACCTCTAAACTTGACTATTTCAATGTAACTCCTGGCTAGTCTCCTACATTCTACTTGAAGGTCATCCTTGAGGTCATCCAAACCTCAGCTGCCAATGTCTTAACTTGCACCGTGTTCTGTCCCCTATCATCCCTGTGTTTACTGACCCACAATAGCTCACAATCGACCAACATAGTTCAGTTTGTTGTGTTTATATGCCAGCTTCCCATGTTTATACTATTCACACCAGCTCCATTAACCTGGGGCAGGCTCTTTCTATGTATCTACAATTTTGCCAATGGAGTAGAAGCAGTTTTCACAATTTAAGTAGGAGGCGGTGGGGGTGTGTGTGTGGAGGTGTAGATGGGTGTCAACACGAGCACTAAATTATGTTTCCAGAATTTGGATATCAAAGAAAACTTTGAATGGAATCCAACAAGGCTGCAGAGCCTCTCCCTACCCCTTCCAGCCCACAAAGAACCAGACATTATATAGCTGAATCAGGTTATACAGCACCGAGCCCCACTGGACTGTACATTACCAAACTACTAAGTTACAGTCACCCAGCATTATGCAGCACTAAGGTGAACTGGGTTACACAATATTGGGTTACATAGCACTGATCCTTGTTACATTATACCACGCTAGATTATGGAGTACTGAGTCTTGCTGGGCTGTAGAGCAACAAAATGTGCTGGATTTATACACACTGAGGGGAGATGGTGGTGTAGTGGTAATGTCACTGGGCTGGCAATCCTAGAGGCCCATTGGTTCAAATCCCAATTTAGCAGCTGGTGGAATTTGAATTCAATTAATAAATACGGAATATAAAGTTTGTCTCAGTGATGGTGACCATGAAACTATCATTGATTGTTGTAAAAACCCATCTAGTTCACTAATGTTCTCTAGGGAAGGAAATCGGCCATCCTTACCCGGTCTGGCTTACATGTGACTTCAGCAACGTGATTGACTCTTCACTGCCCTCTGAAACAGCTTAGCAAGCCACTCAGTTCAAAGGCAATTAGGGATGGGCAATAAATGCTGGCCTTGCCAGCGATGCCCACATCCCATGAGTGAATTTTTTAAAAATTGAGCCACTTTATGTTATGCAGCACTGGGTTCCAGAGCACTAACATAAGTTATATGCTGCTTCTGCTTGAAGTGTATTCAATTAATACATTAATTTTAAACAGTTGTTCAAAAAAATTTAAAGATTCTCTTGGTTTGAATAACTTCAGGCAGACTTACCAGCTTGGATGTAGTTGGAAGTGGTGAAGCAACACACAAGGCGGCATCATGTGAACTGGTCTGAAATTTCATATAAAAAGAGAGATAATTTTTTAACGCGAAATGACTTTTTAAAAAAAAACTCCTTTTCCTTCATTCAATTTTCCAGTGATCCAAAAGGTTTAGGAGCCCAATGCTGATCTACTAAAAATTATTTTACAGCATAAACTCCAGGGGACTCTGAATTAAAATTGCAGGAGACCAGAACTAAATTCAGATTCAACCATCAGGCATCAGGCATGGGCACAGTGCAGTACTACAGCTGATCTCAGCAGCCTAGGGGAGGAGGGAACATTCAGCCAGACACACGCTGCCTAGTCTCACACACAATAAATGATCACTTGGATGAGCTTTTACAGTCCAGCCATCCCCATGCGGCTGTAAACAAGTAGGATCCACATTCTGTGAAAGGAGTGGGCACAAGATGAGTCAACTGGGAAATAAAATTATGAAAATGTGACATACTAAAAGCTTTTGAACACGACCTATACATCAAGGCCGCTCAGCAGATTTTTCTGAACAATAGGCATCTAACACGTGCAGAAGCCAACAACCGTATTTAAGAATCTCCAAGCCGAGTTATTTAGAAATCCACAGCCGCCTGCATGGCTCCTTCTTGAACAATAGGGAATTCATACTCACCCTATTAGGACACATTCCATACAAATAGGCACAGAGCTTAAATGCAGGTTGGCAGGGCTACATTTTAAAGGAACCCCAAGTGTGCACAGAATACAGATATAGTAAAACCAGCTAAAACTATGCAGTTTACCAAAGCCACTTATCACTGCTTGACCAGCTAGGAACACCATTAGGGCTTTGGCATGCAGGATAAATTGGAGCCAAGTGGGAAGAATCCTAATCCCTAGTGACAAGTTTTGAGCAAATGCCCTGAGGCATTGCAAACCCACCTAGTTCTGCTAACAGATTGCCACGTCTATAATGGAAATTTGAAGGGTGTGACATCTTGCACTCAAATTAACCCCAAGATCATCCTGCCAACTTCCCCACCAAGGAGATCTTCACTATTTGTGTGTCTGTCTGTGAAATGTCCAAGTTGGAGACACTAACAGCGGCAAGACTGTCATCAGGCAGGTGACAGCAGCAGAAAAAGTCACCAAATCCTGATAAACAGGGATATAGACAGTCCCAAGGATTAACAAACATATCAACAAAATGTCAAAAACCATATCAGTAAGAATTTTCACAGCTGTATGTTAGAAAAATCAAAGATTCGAATTAAATTAACCCATTTAAAAAACAGGTCACATGCTAATCTGCAACAAAAGTCTGCTCAAGCAATTATATCTAATGCTGATAATGAAAAGCTCACTGGTATTGTGAGGGATGTTCTTTTAAAGGTTAGAGATTAGGACAAGTAGGGGGATTTTACAAGCTAGTGGTGTACTTGATCTGGGAATGCTTACTGGAGGAGTGTAGAGCGTGTTTTATTCTGTACCTTTACCAAATTACCTTACCTGGGAGTGCTTAATGCCAATAATGGGAGGCAAAAGTAAAAGAAGTGCCCACTCCCCAGCACTCAGGTCCTTTGACTCAATCAGCACAAAATGAGCAATAACACAACAAAATTTCAAATCCCAGTTTCCAATAAAGGTCTTAGTCTTTCCTACTTAAAAGTGTAGATTGGACTTAGTTTCAGTGTCTATCTGATTCAGAGATAAAAACAAAAAACTGCGGTTGCTGGAAATCCAAAACAAAAACAGAATTACCTGGAAAAACTCAGCAAGTCTGGCAGCATCGGCGGAGAAGAAAAGAGTTGATGTTTCGAGTCCTTATGACCCTTCAGCAGAACTGAGTGAATATCAGGAGAGGGGTGAAATATAAGCTGGTTTAAGGTGGAGGGGGTGGGGGGGTTGGGTGGGGGGAGAGAAGTGGAGGGGGGTGGTGTGGTTGTAGGAACAAGCAAGCAGTGATAGGAGCAGATAATCAAAAGATGTCACAGACAAAAGAACACAGAGGTGTTGAAGTTGGTGATATTATCTAAACGAATGTGCTAATTAAGAATGGATGGTAGGGCACTCAAGGTATAGCTCTAGTGGGGGTGGGGGGGGCATAAAAAATTTAAAAATAATGGAAATAGGTGGGAAAAGAAAAATCTATATAAATTATTGGAAAAAACAAAAGGAAGGGGGAAGAAACAGAAAGGGGGTGGGGATGGAGGAGGGAGATGTTTAATCATAAATGGCTTTTCTTAGGTGATATGAAGGTTTCAGGAAACCCCAACATGACTAAACCCTGTTATCAAACTTCACACCAGTCCCAAGATAGACTGGCATGATGGAAGAACTACAAATCTACTCAACTTTATTGTTATATTTTTGAAAAAAAAATCTTCTATGCACTCATATCAAACTGGTATTCACCGCAAATCCACTTCCGTTCCAGAACATTGCCACCTCTTTGCGCCAGCAAGCCACACAAATGCTAGTGATCAGAGTGCATGGGACCAGGTAAAGAAGCGCTGGCTGACCCGTCTGCATCAGTGCCAGGGCAGCAAAGGTAATGAGAAGACCTATGCCGTAAGCTGTGGAAGAGAACAGAGACTTGAATGTACAACAAACACTTGAAACAAGAAAAGCGTGTAGAAACTAGAAAAATCACACACCATTGTACAGTACTCTATCTCTTTCAACAGCATACATTTAATAACTGTGCTAATTTAGAATCTGTCTCATATCCCTCCTGGACACTGTACAGGCTCCTTCTGTGAATATCAACCACCAAATTCAGGTTCTAGTTCTAATTTTCCTTTTGAAGCTTCCAGTCCACTGTTTCCCCTTCCATTTTGGAGGCATGTCTGCTTCACCACTTTGGTCTTTCGAAAGCCTTCGTTCTTTCCAACATCTTGAAAGCTATTATTATAGGCCATTAAATCCATTAACTGCCTCCTACACAAGTAATTAACAGGTACACAATCTTGAATACCTTTTATCTCTACCTTCCCCACACCCAGAGTTTGATCAGATATAAAGTATCTTCTCAAGCTTCTGGTAGTTTCGACAAAGAGTCTGCACCTGAAACATTAATCATCTTGTGTCTTTCAGATGCTAATGACTTTGCTGTTAATTCCAGCATTTCTGCATTCCTGGTTTATTTTTCCTCCATTGGGAGGAGAATGGTATAAGACGGTCATTGACATTAAGCTATTTTTGAAATTTTTCATTTGTATTTCGTATGTCCAACATTAAATGCCACAATTTTCTACCTAAGTATCTACCATCTTAATCAAGATTCAAATATTTCTGTACACAACATGTGGTGTGTCTTAATTGCGTTTAAACGTCTTTGTTATTCAGTTGGATTGTAAATACATTACAGCTCAACTGTGTAGCTCAAACTGAAACTAAATAGTCCAGCTAGAAAAGCATCAGCAATACAAAATTAGCCAATTCTACAAGAAACCTCACTCTCAATTCTCACTCCCTCAATTCTACCTTTTCAAATCAAGGTATAATTAGAAATGTTTTTCTTATATTCTTTCACGGGATATAGGTGGCGTTGGCTAGGCCAGCATTTATTGCCCATCCCTAATTGCCCTTGAGTAGGTAATGGTGAGCTACCTTCTTCAACCGCAGCAGTCCATGTGGTGTAGGTACACCCAAGTGCTGTTAGGAAGGGAATTCCAGGATTTTGACTCAGTGACAGTGAAGGAATGGCGATATAGTTCCAAGTCAGGATGGTGAGTGACTTAGAGGGGAATTTGCAGATGGTGGTGTCCCCATGCAGCTGCTGCCCTTGTCCTTCTTGGTGGGGGAGGTCACGGATTTGGAAGGTGCTGTCGAAGGAGCCTTAGTGAGTTGCGGCAGTGCATCTTGTAGATTGCACACACCATAATAGTAATAGTGCATCCGGGACTTCTCCTTATAGATTCATCGAATCTCACAGCACAGAAAAAGGCCATTCAGCTCATCATGCGTGTGTCGATTCTTTGAAAGACAGAATTAGCCCCATTCCCCATGCTCTTTTCCCCCCCTTCCCCAGTTAATTTTTTCATTTTAAGGTACATATACGTACTGAGGAAGTTCCTGTTCTACTGATGGGTTTTGTCGCAACATCAAAAAAAAGTGACACTTACCAATCGTGCAAGCCACAAAGTAGATTCTTGAGGTCTGCACCTGAATGTCAAACCTGTGACAGTATGCTACCAACATTCCTGAAAGGAAGTCAAAGGAGGAAAGCGTGACTGTACTTTAGATTTTTGAAGGGACAAAGAGAAGGAACTGCAATTTACAATAATATTCAAAGAGAATTTCTGAATGAAGACACTGCACAATGGTTTTGTCCTCAAGTGGCTGGGAAACAATACTTCTTAATTCAATACAGACTGATAAGCATATAAATATGTAGGTACCACTTGGTGTTGGCCTCCCACTGGGGGGCCCACCATCCTTTTGGTATCTGAGGCCCTGCAAAGAACTATATTGTTTTTGCATGTAGCCATGGAAACACATAACAGATGGTGGCCCTATTCCAGGGGACAACCACTTTGCACCAAATCCAAAATTTGCAAAGAAGAAATTCAAATGGTTTTCTGTATTTCATGAACCAAACATTTGAGGACAACCAGTCCCAAGGTTAAGAACTAAAGCAGATTACTATTGTGAAAGCTTGCTTACCTGGTATTAAGACATCACCAAAGCCAAGGAGAGAGAACGGCCTGTCACACAGTGCCAGAGGTGAAGAATTCAACCGGGGCACCTTTAGTACCATTGGGAGCTGAGGACAAGAGGAAAATCTCACGAGGATTGCAAATGTTTTATTCGACTATAGTAGAGAGGAAAGTTTGATCTGCTTTGATTCTATTTGCAACATAAGCAGTCTAACACACTCGATTACATTTTCAAGGATTCAAGTTAATTAATTTCATTACAGTATTGAAACATGGATAACACAACTGTACATATTTGTACCTGACTGGACCAATTATTTTAGGATAAATTCAAATGATTACAGAAGAATCCTGCTAAGCATGAACATTGCAATGACTAACAAGATGGCCCATTTCCAAAAAATGTCAATGAACTTATGGAAGAACCTATTCTAGAACAAATACTCCTTAGAAATAAATACTTAATGCTTGGCTTGTATAAAATATTCAGCACAAGATCTTACAGATTCAAAATTAATGAACTGTAAAATCTTTTGAAACTAACTTGTTTACTCAATCCAAACGCATTGCAATTTTTTTTTTAATTCATTCATGGGATGTGGACATTGCTGGCAAGGCCAGCATTTATTGCCCATCCTTATTTTCCCTTGACAAGATGGTGGTGAGCTGCCTTCTTGAACCGTTACAGTCTATGTGGTGTAGGTACACCCACAGTGCTGTTAGGGAGGGAGTCCAGGATTTCGACCTAGTACCAATGAAGGAAAGATGATATATTTCCAAGTTAGGAGGGCAAGTGGCTTGGAGGGGAACTTCCAGGTGGTGGTGTTTCCATCCAGCTGCTGCCCTTGTCCTTCTAGATGCTAGTGGTTGTGGGTTTGGAAGGTGCCGTGTAAGGAGCCTTGGTGAGCTCCAGTGCATCTTGTAGATGGTACACACTGCTGCTACTGTGCATCGGTGGTGGAGGGAGTTTGTGGATGGACTGCCAATCAAGGGGGCTGCTTTGTCCTGGATGGTGTCAAGTTTCATAAGTGTTGTTGAAGCCACACTCTTCCAGGCAAGTGGAGAGTATTGAATCACACTTCTGACTTGTGTCTTGTGGACAGGCTTTGGGGAGTCAGGAAATGAGTTACTCGCCACAGGATTCCTAGCCTCTGACCTGCTCTTGTAGCCACAGTATTTATATAGCTAGTTCAGTTCAGTTTCTGGTCAATGATTATCCCCAGGATCTTGATGGTGGGAGATTCAGTGATGGTAATGCCATTAAATGTCAAGGGGCGATGGTTAGATTCTCTCTTGTTGGAGATAGTCATTACCTGGCACTTGTGTGGTGCAAAATGTGACTTGCCACTTGTCACCCCCAAGCCTGGGTATTGTCCAGGTCTTGCTGCATTTGGACGTGCACTGCTTCAGTATCTGAGTCGTCGCGAATGGTGCTGAACATTGTGCAATTATCAGTGAACATTCCCCACTTCTGACCTTATGATGGAAGGAAGGTCATTAATGAAGCAGTTGAAGATGGTTGGGCCTAGGACACTACCATGAGGAACTCATGCAGCTGAGAGGATTGACCTCCAACAACCACAACCATCTTCCTTTGTGCTAGGTTTCACCCCAACCAGCAGAGTTTTCCCCCTGATTCCCATTAACTCCAGTTTTGCTAGGGCTCATTGATGCCACACTTGGTCAAATGCTGCCTTGATATTAAGGGCCATTGTTCTCACCCAACCACTGGAGTTCAGCTCTTTTGTCCATTTTTGAACTATGGTTGTAATGAGGTCAAGAACTGAGTGGCCCTGGTGAAACCCAAACTGAGCATCAGTGAGCAGGTTATTGCTAAGCAAGTGTCGCTTGATGACACTGTTGATGACCCCTTCCATCACTTTACTGATGATCGAGAGTAGACTGATGGGACGGTATTTGGCTGGATTGGATTTGTCCTACTTCTGGGTGCAGGACATACCTGGGCAATTTTCCACATAGCCGGGTAGATGCCAGTGTTGTAGCTGTACTAGAATAGCTTGGCTAGTGGCGCGGCAAGTTCTGCAGCACAAGTCTTTAGTACTATTGCTGGAATATTGTCAGGGCTCATAGCCTTTGCAGTATCCAGTATCTTCAGCCGTTTGTTGATATCATGTGGAATGAATTGAATTGGCTGAAGGATGGTGTCTGTGATGCTGGGGACCTCCAGAGGAGGCCAAAATTGATCATCTACTCTGCACTTCTGGCTGAGGATTGTAGCAATGCTTCAGTCTTATCTTTTGCAATGAAGCGCTTGGCTTCCCCATCATTGAGGATGGGGATATTCATGGAGCTTCTTCCTCCAGTGAGTTGTTTAATTGTCTACCACCATTCACAACTCGATGTGGCAGGGCTGCAGAGCTTAGATCTGATCCACTGGTTGTGGAGTTGCTTAGCTCTATCACATGCTGCTTCGCTATTTGACATGCAAGTAGATCTGTGTTATATCTTCACCAGGTTGACACCTCTTTTTTAGGTATGCTCGGTGCTGCTCCTGGCATGCCCTCCTGCACTCTTCATTGAACCAGGGTTGATCCCCTGGCTTGGTGGTAGTGGTAGCGTGGGGGATATGAGGTTACAGATTATGGTTGAGTACAATTTTGCTGCTGCTGACAGCCCACAGTACCTCATGGTTACCAGTCGAGTTGCTAGATCTGTTCGAAATCTATCCCATTTAGCACAGTAGTAGTACCACATAGCATGATGGCGAGTACCCTCAATGTGAAGATGGGGCTTTGTCTCCACAAGGACCATGTGGTGGTCACTTCTATCGATCCTGTCATGAGCAGATCCATCTGCGGTAGGCATGTTGGTGGGGATGAGGTAAAGTATGTTTTTCCCTCTTGTTGGTTCCCTCACCACCTGCCACAGACCCAGACTAACAGTTATGTCATTTAGGGTTCGGCCAGCACGGTCTGTAGTGGTCAGAAGGGGATGAAAGAATGTGTGGTAATCACCAGGCGGTTTCCTTGCCCATGTTTGACCTGATGTAAGGTATGATTTCATGAGAATGGCTATGTCAGGCTGTTGCTTGACTAGTCTCTGAGACAGCTCTCCCAATTTTGGCATGAGCCCCCAGATGTTAGTAAGAGGACTTTCCAGGGTCGACAGGGCAGAGTTGCTGTTGCCATTCTCAGTGCCTAGGTCGATGCTGGGTGGTCCGTCCAGTTCCATTCCTTTTAGACTTTTTAGCGGATTGGTATAACTGAGTGGCTCGCTACACCATTTCAGAGGACATTTAAGAGTCAACCATGTTGCTATGGGTCTGGAGTCACATGTAGGCCAGACCAGGTAAGGACAACAGATTTCCTTTCCTAAAGGGCATTAATGAACCAGATGGGTTTTTACGTCAATCGACAATTCAGATTTTTATTGAATTCAAATTTTACCACCTGCCGTAGTAGGAACTCGGGTCCCCATAGCATTACTAATCCAGCAACAATACCACTACACCACCAGTTCACCAATAGCTGAACATATTTATTCAGTGAGTAGCTCAGCCACTCAGACCAGGAAGGTCTCATGTTGATCGCTGTCTGTTTGCTGTTAGCTGCTCTTAGCCAGTGCAGTAGCTGATCTCAGTCCTTCTGAGTTACACAGCAGAACAGGTCATGACACCTGATCCCCAATGGCTTTGCAATGACCTCCTGTTGGAAGTTTGCGTGTGAACAGTAAATAAAAATAGGATTAAGATCAGCTTTGATATCTTGTGCAATCAGCCAACTTGCCAACATGCACTCCAGGTTTGTACATAAATAATGAAACTGCAGGGCAAACTGAAGAACCAAAGATCCAAGGATAGAATTACCAGCATTTCCAGAGCTACATTGGGATGAACCTGTCACCCACTGATTCAAGTTGCAGGGATGAGGTCATTTTTATATCAGAGATGGGTGCCAAATCTGTAGCAGAGTAATGGGCGCCCACCTAGTGATCATACTGGAAAATCTGGATGGCACCCTGCTATTAAAAGAAAGAGCCAGAGGCCTGAATGGCTGAATGTACCAGATTAATTCTCTCCCTCTTCTTCTTATCCTATCTGGCAGGCCCAGATTCAAACAGAATTCTATTTGGGGCCATTTGCCATTCAGTTCCAGCTTGGTGAGGCTCCACATGTAACCAGAATGGCATCTAGATCTTCTTGAAGGAGACTGCTTGGCCTATTGATCCTAAATGGCAGTATTCCAGTGTAGCCCAGGAATGCCTCCAAACTGTAGTTGGGACATGGCAGGAAAAGTGCCCGGGGGTGAATTGCTGTGGTCCAACGTGGTTTAAGCTCAGTTCCACTTCAAGCTCCAGTGCCCTCCTCAAAAAGGAGTGGAACTTCTGGGCCTCTTAATCTACAAATGGATTGAGTGCTGCACAGATTTAATACTTGAACCATAGAATAAAAGATTATGGTAGCAAAATACAGGAGCCAAGCAGCAAAAGCATCAAGCAGGAAGTTGGAGGATCCCAAAATCAGGGTTCCCACCATAACAGATTCTCAGCTCTAACTGAGTCTCAACCACTTACATTTGCATAGCGTTCTGAAGATACTGCAAAGCAGTTACAAGGAGGAAAACTGATGGACACAATCAAGAAGGAAAAAAGGGAAAACACAAAAGGTTTGGAGGAACGGGTCAAGCAGTCAATGGTAAGCAGGCACAATAAAGCAGGTTATAGGGCTACCAAACCAGGAGAGAGAATGGAACAGAAAAAAATGAATAAAGATTTTAGAATTTTCATAACTAGCTGGTGGAACCACTCCAGATTTTAACAAGTAACATTTGAAGATTGCTTTTCAGCCGTACCTTTTCATGAGTGGAGAAATCAGAAGGACCAGCAGCAACTTCCACCATGATACTCTCTCCACTCTGAAATACACAAAGTCATCACTCTTAAAACACAGCTTCACTTCAAAAATTATTTCAGTGCCCTTTAGAACTCTTGAAAAACAACTATGGAGAAATCACTGAACGAGACAATAATATTTTCTGCTCCACTCCCAGTAAGTTACAGACACCCACTTCACCCAGAACTACCCTGCTCATGATTTAATATTGTTAAGCTACTTTGTTTCCCTACTTTTATACAGGATTTTTCTAGTCATTTTCTTCAATTCTGGAGCAAAACAAAATTCTCTATAAATGCAGGACACTTTTAACTGGTGGCTGCTAGGATTCAAACATATCCCACAAGTTAAAAGAACTGGGGTAAAAGGTGTTGGCATTATTTTGGAAATGTTTTTCTTCATATTTCTCAATCAGATGGATTAAAATGGATTAATTTGGAGTTGTGAGCTAGCCACATTTTTAAAAAGTGCAAGTTTCCAAGCACTTTTTTAAGAAAGCAGAAGAAATGGCTTGGTTGCCAAATAGCAAGACTGATTGCTGCAAACATCACATGTAATTGTCACCTAAAACTCTGTGCGCTACTCGTCCACTGGTAACTGAACAAGATTGCCTGAACTCATTTCATACAGAATCCTTACAGCCAGCAGACAGAGGAGACTTTTATACCATTGGTTTGGATCCTATATTGCAGAGGTAGGAGGCCAGTGTTTAATCCAATGAACCATCCAATCATCTTGCAATTGGTTCCATTGCATTGTAATATTTTAAGAAGTTGGTGACTCCAAAATCTGTCTCCTGAATACCACTGACTAACGGTGATCCCTTGTGTTTACATTGCTGAAATAGGGATCTCCACAGAATCAGAGACAAGATCTCAGTTAAAAAAAATAAACAGAACAATAACTTTGCAATGTCATTTACTTTTGCTAATTGAAGATTAAAGACTCTACGGTCAGTAAGAAGTTAGTTTTCAGCTTACCCGAGTGAGGAACGGTGTAATGAAGACAAAGAAAATGTCATAAACAAAGAGAACCATCAGCAGTAGCGTGCAGGCCTGGAATAAAATGAGAGCACCATAAGAGTCCAGAAATGATTAATAATTGAGTTAAATATAAATATTAGGGTCTGCAAACATGTACTATAAAAGTCAAATATAAACACTGGTAGAATCTACAAAAAGTTCATACTGTAAGCAGCCAAAAATTTACAGTGCCTCATCAATAACCTTATTCTCAAGTCCAGCTACCAATATAAAGGAAGATACTGTCAACAAATTCAAGGAAATATGGATCGCTTTGTGGTGAAACAAGTGACTAAGTGTTATATAATTTGATTAAATCATAATTTTCTCCTTTCTTTTCTGATTACACCAACCATTATGGGCTGCAGTTTCTCAAGCACTGACATCCTGCTGGGTAACAGCTCCTCAGGCACTGACACCATGCTGGGTAACAGCTCCCCAGAAACTGACACCATGCTGGGTAACGGCAGCAGGAACGAAAGGGGCCCTTGGTGAAAACAGCACGGGGGAAGAGAGTGAATAAAGAGTGGGGGAGAGAGACAGAGGCCGCAAACAGAGATTCAAGCCAACACTGAAAGAACAAAGACTGACGTCACGGGAGAGCAGTCAGGTGGTTGGTGAGTACTTCAGCTTTTAGCTGTGTTTTAGATTTAAATTAGCAGCTGAGTAACTATCACTTGATTATTATTAAATTAATAACTTAAGGATAGGGGGAAATGAAATAAATAATGAAAGAAAACAACAAAAAACAGTGAGAATAGAGTGGCTGCATAAAGAGTGGGAGGTTACCTGTGAGGGAGCAGAGCAACTGTATAAAGAGCGGAGAGGAGTTTACCTGTGAGGCAGCTGGTTCTCACCCAGACACTTGGCAGCGCTGGAATTCGAAAGGAGTGACGTCAGGACAAGGGAGACAAGCCGATTGGTAGGTAGTGGGTAAGTTGTTTTTATTCCACTTTAAAGCGACATTACAGAAGGTAAGAGTCTCTGCATTTGTTTTTTTTAAGAAAAACTAAAGGAAATAGTCTTTTAATTAAAAACAAACAAAAAGTATGGCAAGGGAGCTCGGTCCCGTAGTGTTGTACGGCCTGCAGCACGTGGGAATTCTTAGATACTCTTTGCAGTCTGCATGACCACTTGTGCAGGAAGTGCCACAGGCTTGACCAGCGGGTTTCAGAGCTTGAACGTCAGCTGGAGACACAGTGCTGCATCTGCGAGGCTGAGGGTTACTCCGCAGCTTAAGGAAGTGCGGTCAGAGAGGGAATGGGTGACCGTTAGTCAGAAGAACAGAGACAGGCAAGTAGTCAGGAAAGTCCCAGAGTGCATCTCACTCAAGAACCGTTTTTCTTTGTTGGAAAGCGGTGAGGGTGAAGGTTCCTCTGGAGAGTGCAGTCAGAGCCAAGTTCATGGCACTGTGGGTGGCTCAACTGCACAAATGAGGAGGAATAAGAATGCAAGAGCAATAGTGGTAGGAGACTCAACAGTGAGGGGTGCAGCCAGGCACTTCTGTGGCCATAGACATGACTCCAGGATGACATGTTGCCTCCCTGGTGCCAGGATCAAGGATGTCACAGAACGGTTGCAGGGCATTCTGAAGGGGGAGGGCGAACAGTCAGAGGCTGTGGTTCACATTGGTACCAACTACAAAGGTAGAAAGAGGGATGAGGCCTGCAACAAGTATTTAGGGTGCTAGGTGGATTAAAAAGCAGGATCTCAATGGTTGTAATCTCTGAATTACTCCCTGTGCCATGTGCTAGTGAGTATAGGAATAGGAGGATAGAGAGGATGAATGTGTGGCTAAAGATATGGTGTAGGAGGGAGGGCTTCAGTTTCCTGGATCACTGGGTCTGTTTCTGGCCAAGATGAGGCCTGTACAAGTCGGATGGGTTGCACCTGAACCAGAACGGGACCAACATCCTTGCAGGAAGGTTTGCTAGGGCTGTTAAGAGGGGGTTTAAACTAATTTGGCAGGGGTATGAGATACAGAGCGGAGGTACAATATGGGGTGATGCACAGCCAAATATAGAAGAGAAACTGTCAGTCTGGAAGGCAAAGCAAAATATAAACCTGTGAAGGCACAAGGGAATAATGTGAGGCTGGATTGCATCTATTTTAACAATGAGTCTTACAAGTAAGGCAGATGAATTGAGGGTGTTGATTAACACATGGGAATATGATATTGTTGCAATCACAGAGGCATGGTTGAGGGAAGGGCAGGACTGGCAGCTCCATATTCCAGGTATAGAATCTTCAGGCGTGACGGGCTGGGCTGGGGGGGGGGCACGGCGGAGATGGGCGATGGGGGGGTTGGGGGGGGGGGTTATGGTCACTATCCACGGAATACTCCCCCACTGGCACCTCTACCACCCACCCGGCTTCGTTCCCTAAGATTAGGTCCAGTACCGCTCTTTCTCTTGTAGGAGTGGTTTTAAATGATTACTTTTCATCTGTGTTCACTAGGGAGAAGGACAATGTAGGTGTAGAAATCATGGAGGGGACTCTGATATACTTGAACAAATTAGCATTGACAGGGAAGAGGTTTTAGCAGGCTTAAAAGTGGATAAATCCCCAGGCCGCTATGTGAGTCAAGGGAGGAGATTGCTGGGGCTCTGACACTAACTTTCAGATCCTCTCTGTCCACAGGAGAGGTGCCAGAGGACTGGAAGACAATGAATGTAGTACCATTATTCAAGAAGGGTAGTAGGGATAAACCAGGCAATTACAGGCCAGTGAGTCTAACATCAGTGGTAGGGAAACTCTTTCCTCCACCCACCCTCTCTCCCCGTGCATCCTGCCCGCCCAGTTTGCACACCCCTCCCTCACCCCATGACTCGCCCTCCCATCCAACCCCGTGTGACCCACCCACACTCCCACAACCCTGCATGACTCCCTCCCTCTCTCACCCCTCCTTCACCCTCGCACACCCCCGCCCACCCATCCCTCCTTCACCCTCACCCTCCCACCCTTGCACACCCCGCCCACACCTTCGATCTCATGCGCACCCCCCCTCTCGTTTGCCCACCATCCCCCTTCCCTGCTCATCCACTCGGCCCTCACCCACCACCCCCGCCAGCCCTCACTCACCAGCCACCTCCTAGCCCTCTCCCTCCTTTGTATATGTGGTGATAGATTGGTCTAAAATAGGTGCGTCCTCACCAGTAGAAATGAGGCATATCAACTACGTCACCCTAAGGTGCTGGATCTCGCACAGAATCTGAACATAAACACTGGCATCAGATGCATGTGAACCCTGGCCTTCAATTTTAACAAGACAGAACCAGCCTATAATTTGCAATTAGCACCCCCTAGCAGTGTAAATGAAAATTGCTGCAGATGTGCAACAGGCTTTTAACAGATTTAAATTCTGATTCTGATGCAAGATCATTTGCCTAAAACATTAACTCCTTCACTCCTGACAGATACTGCTGAGCATTAGCAGTATTTTCTGTTTTTATGACTGATTTAAATGTTCCCAGATTCTGATCACACTAATTTAACAGTTTTAGAAGGATTTCCAGAAAGTAACTATGGAATCACAATGGTTAACATGCAAATACAATGAGTAATTGGGAAAGCAAATGGTATGTTAGCCTTTTACAATAAAGGATTGGTGTATAAGAGTAAAGAAGTGTTGCTGCAATTATTTAGGGCCTTGGTGAGACCACACCTGAGGTAATATGCATGGTTTTAGTTTCCTTACCTCAGGAAGGATATCTTGCCTTAGAGGGAGTGCAATGGAGGTTCACTAGACTGATTCCTGGGATGAGGGGATTGTCCAACAAGGATAGATTGAGAAGACTGGCCATATATTCCCTAGAGTTTAGAAGAATGAGAGGTGATCTCATTGAAACATACAAAATTCTTAAGGAGCCGGACAGTCTATAAATAGGGGTCAAAGTCTCAGAATAAGGGGTTGGTCATTAAGGATTGAGATGAGGACAAATTTCTTCACTCAAAAGAACCTTTGGAATTCCCTATCACAGAGAGCAGTGGATACTCTGTCATTGAGAATATTCCAGACAAAGATTGTTTTATGGAAAGGGACCAGGGCTATAGGGATAGTGGGGGGAGGTGCAGCCAAGGCAGAAGATAAGCCATGATCTTATTAAATGGCAGAGCAGGGGCCAAATGGGTCACTCCTCCTATTTCTTATGTCCTTATGAAGTAGAGGAACTGTTCCTACTCTCCCCAATCTTACACCCAGAATATAAGATGCAGCATTTACTATTCATTGGGGAGGGTGGTCCACGAGGTCGCACCGCTTAACGCAGGATTGTCTAACACATTGTTCAAGGTCCAAATATGGCCAATGAACTCTTTTCATCTGGCCCCTGCTTCTTCTCCCATTAATCGTACAAGTTAGTTAGTTTCACTGGGAGCAGAAACAATCGCTAGGGGAAATCGGCTCTGATCACTTAATGTTAAGAGACACTGTATAGATAAATAGTTCAGCTTCATCCTTTGAAATTTCCTCGACCTGGTGGACTAGAAAAGGATGAAGCATCTCACTACCGCAGTATTGAAATAGTGCACAGATCATGTTCTACCACTTTTATGCAACACAAGGTTTGGAGGGGGAGGGAGGAAATCAATGTGTAAGAAATTGGTGAAAGTGCACCTGCAGTGGATAATGGTCCTTAAGTGTCTAAAAGGTAAAACGTATGAGGAAAAATCATTGTTATAGGTGATGGCCAACTTCACCCAGGAGTTAGAGCATCTATAATGAACAGTCATTCCACACATCACAGTCAGTGTGTCATGTGTAGATCAGTTAACAGAAAGGATTGTGGGCTTTTAAGACACTCTTTGGAGTCATTACCTTTCAAACAGTTAGAGTTCACACAACAGAACTTTAAGTACCTTAAAAGTTGGTAGTCTGATTGTTTTCAACATGTAAAGGCAAAAGGCAATTCCCAGAGTGTCTTGCAAGACCCAGGCCCATCTGTGAAAGAGAATCCATTCAGTGTCTCAAAGCTCAAAGTCCATACAATAACTTATTGCACAAACACGGGACAAACACAAACATGATGCTATGCAATATTGCGTTACACTGAAGATTCAGCAGTGCAAACCAACCTTGCTCTCTAAGCAATATATAAGCTTGGAATGCTTATTTTAAAAAACTTTTGCTCACTCTCAAGTAATTTTAAAAGCAGCAACTTACAATGACTCAGACTTTTACATAAAGTTAAAAAATGTAAAACCAGGAATATCAAACTATGAGAAAACCATGTGCATGTTTGTACTCTGGTCTTAAAATAACACAATCCAAATAGAAACGATACAGTAGTGAATAAATTACATGGCGAGAATTTAAGTGTATACCTTGTCATGAGGCTATGCCTCTATTTTTGAAAGGAGATTTTGCAATTTGAACTGAGACAGAGCAAACTGCTTTAAAATGCAAGGCCACATTCCAAAGTGAAGGTGAGAAAAAACACAGCACCCTCAGGGGAGCATGACAAGAGACATATTTTCTACCATCCAGGCACCCATCGAAACTCGTAACTAAGGAGGTGACATTAAAAATGCAAAGTACTGGATATTGAAACAAAGGCTGCCACAAACAGACCCAAAACCTCTTGGAAATACACAATGGGTGAAGTATTTCAAGGCAAGGCTGCCCAGTCACTTTAGAAAGATTGAAAGTCACACAGGTGGTGTCAAGAAAGTCTTCAGCAGACGAAACAGGCTGAAGGCTACTCTCTCTCTCTTTTGGAATAAAAGTTTGAGGAGCCAACTCTACCAGAAACCTACCAGCAAACCAAGATCTCAGTTTTGCAACATCTTCCACGTCTGACCGCATCCAAGAAACAGCTAACCTAAATCAGCCGCAGCGTTTAAAATCTACACTTTAAAATCTATGCTTCAAGGACAATCAAAGGACTCGTAACTAAGATAAAAGCAAAATACTGCGGATGCTGGAAATCTGAAACAAAAACAAAAATAGCTGGAAAAACTCAGCAGGTCTGACAGCATCTGCGGAGAGGAACACAGTTAACATTTTGAGTCCGGCTTCCTCGAACAAAGGCTCAAACAATCCCCATCCACCGCTACTCTCCTCCATCTGGCTGAACTTGTTCTCTAACTGAACAATTTCTCCTTAAACTCCTCTCACTTCCTCCAAATAAAAGGTGTGGCTATGGGTACCCGCATGGGCCCCAGTTATGCCTGTCTTAATGGGGTATGTGGAACATTCCTTGTGCCAGTCCTACTCAGGCCCCCTCCCACAACTCTTTCTCCGGTACATCGATGACTGCTTTGGTGCCGCTTCATGCTCTCATCTGGATCTGGGAAAATTTATTAATTTTGCTTCCAATTTCCACCCCTCCATCATTTTCACATGGTCCATCACTGACACTTCCCTTCCCTTCCTTGACCTGTCTCCGTTTCTGGTGATAGACTGTCCACCAATATCCATTACAAGCCTACCAACTCCCACAGCTATCTCAACTACAGCTCCTCACACCCCGCTTCTTGTAAGGACTCCATCCCATTCTCTCAGTTCCTTTGCCTCCGTCGCATCTGTTCTGATTATGCCACTTTCCAAAACAGTTCCTCTGACATGTCTTCCTTCTTCCTTAACCGAGGTTTTCCACCCACAGTAGTTGACAGGGCCCTCAACCGTGTCCGGCCCATATCCCGGGCATCCGCCCACACACCTTCTTCTCCCTCCCTGAAACATGATAGGGTCCCCCTTGTCCTCACTTATCACCCCACCAGTCTCCGCATTCAAAGGATCATCCTCCGTCATTTCAGCCAACTCCAGCATGATGCTTCCCTTCACACACCCACACAGATCCCCCCACCCCCCACCCCCAACCCCAGTGGCTCCCAATGCGGTCTCCTCTACTTTGGAGAGACCAAACGCAGACTGGGTGACCGCTTTGCAGAACACCTTCAGTCTGTCCGCAAGCATGACCCAGACCTCCCTGTCGCTTGCTATTTCAACACACCACCCTGCTCTCATGCCCACATGTCTGTCCTTGGCCTGCTGCAATATTCCAGTGAAGCTCAACGCAAACTGGAGGAACAGCACCTCATCTTCCAACTAGGCACTTTACAGCCTTCCGGTCTTAATATTGAGTTCAACAACTTCAGATCATGAACTCTTTCTTCCATCCCCACCCTCTTTCCAATCCCCCCCTTTCCACCTATTTTTAAATTTATTTCGATCTATTGTTTTATCTCCACATTTTAGCCCATTTTGACCACTTCCCCCCACCCCCACTAGCTCATCTTGCCTTCTACCATTAATGTCCCCATTAGCACATTCCTTAGATAATATAACCACCGTCAATATCCCTTTGTGCTTTTGTCTACGACATCTTTGGCAATCTCTTCTTTGCCTCCACCTATCACTGGCCTTCTATCCAGCTCTACTTGTCCCCTTTACCAGCTTATATTTCACCTCATTTCTATATTTCCTTAGTTCTGATGAAGAGTCATACGGACTCAAAACGTTAACAGTGTTCCTCTCTGCAGATACTGTCAGACCTGCTGAGTTTTTCCAGCTATTTTTGTTTTTGTTTGACACTTAACTGTATATTCTTTTACTTTTTTAAAAATTGGATTCTAACTCCCCTTATTTCTGATACCCGCATGTGTGTTTGCCCGAATGACTGCATGGCGGCTGAATGTTTGACGTTGCATTTTTATTATTTTTCTCGGATTTAGTGATTAATAAATCTTCTCTTTCTTTGTCTCAAGAAAACCTTGTTTGACTGGTTCCCTATTGCCAACAGTTTAAATAGTTAAATACATTCTTATTCGAAAAAGGCATAGCTTCGTGAAAAAGAAACTTAAACCTCTGTTATGACCAACCCAGGAGGTTGAACAGAGGGAAGCCAGTTAACCCTTTCTCACCTGGATGTAACAAATTAGACAGTGAACATTAGTGTCTGAATTTTATGGTGTGAACATTGGTGCATAAATTAGAGTGACTATTAGTGCATAAATTAGAGTGACTAAATTACATTACATTATAAATTACATTACTGCAAATGTAACTGTATAATAATATGATGTAAATGCTATATGAATACATGATTGCATCAAGTTCCTTTTCACAGAAGTGGGTTAAAATCAACTAGCAGATAAGAACTCTCACATAATGGTTTTGGAATTAGAACATAAATATTCACACTACATAATTTCAACATCAGGGAATGTAAACAAGTACGAACAATAACCATTCATATTCAAGATGTAATAAAGAGCTAAAACCTGCCAACGCTGGTAATCTGAAATACAAAACAATGGAAAACATACAAGCCAGTCAGCAGGCTCTCCAAAGCCTGTCCACCATCTACAAGGCACAAGTCATGAGTGTGATGGAATGCTCTCCATTTGCCTGGATGAGTGGAGCTCCAACAACGCTCAAGGAGCTTGACATCATCCAGGAGAAGCAGCCCGCTTAAACCCCTTCCACAAACATTCACTCCCTCCACCACCGACGCACAATGGTGGCAATGTGACCCATCTACAAGACTGCAGAAAATCACCAACACTCCTTAGGCAGTATCTTACAAACCCATGACCTCTACCATTTAGAAGGACAAGGTCAGCAGATACATGGGAACACCACCACCTGGAATTTTCCCTCCAAGCAATCACCATCCTGACTTGGAAATATATTACCATTCTTTCACTATCGCTGTGTCAAAATCCTGGAACTCACTCCCTACCAGCACTATGGGTGTACCTGCACCACAGGGACTGCAGTGGTTCAGGAAGGCAGCTCACCATCACCTTCTCAAAGGCCATTAGGGATGGGCAATAAATGTTGGCCTGCATCCCACCCACATCCTGTAAATGATTTTTTAAAAAATCTGTGTAGGGAACAGACTAGTTCATTTTATCATAGCTTGAAAAATCAACAGCATTTAAATAGGAGCAGAATGGTTAGGAAAAGGAAAGAAGCATATAGAGCGAAGAAGCAATCACTTGTAGTATGTTTAAAAGAAAATCAGAAGACGGTAGGATGGTAGTGATGAAATTTACTTAAGACATGGGAGGAAACATCATCTTAAAATATTAAAGATATGAGGGAGGCAAAGGTTATGTAAAAAAACTGAATCAGTAGGCGGGACAATAACGCAAGTGAAAAGGCAAATAGGATAAGCTATTGAAAGAGAGCAAGATCAACAATCCAAATAAAAAAAGCTAGCCAATTCATAGTGTGCAGATTCCAACAAGGACTAGGAGAGCTGGTGGGGTTGGGGGGTGGGGGGAAGTGGTGCCGGAAGGTCCTTCACTCCAAGCACCAATCTGCCTGCCCCCCTCTTCAGTCATTACAAATCACCAGCATTGTTTGCTGTGAAGAAAGTGGAGGATATAGTTAAGGTCTGAAGATAATTAAAGTCATCTCGAGCTTTTGATGATCTTTACTAAGACAGTGCAGAAGGTCAAAAAGGTCAGTGGCAGTAGGGTGGGTAATTGAAATGGCAAGTAGCCAGTAGGCCGGGATCAACAATTGTGAACAGAATAGAGATGTTTGACAAGGCAGCTACCTAACCTGCATTTGGTTTCCCTGGTGTAGAGGAGACTGCACTGTGAGCAATGGATACAATATGAGGAAGTACATAGAAATACTAAAATAAACAACAAGATAATGTTACTTACTTGTCTTCATTTCTGAATACTGCCCACATACAGCTAACAGAGACACAAAATAAGCCCAGAACCAGCATCCGTACCTGGGGCCGCTTGTGAGTACATGGTAGGTCTGGAATCCTGATTAGAAGAACAGAGAGCAGTCAGGGTAATGTCAAGTGACGGGCAAGGAGAGAATTCTAAATTCATGGTTGTTTTAAGTTCCGTTTTTATATCAATTTACAAAGGACATATTTTAAACTACCTGCATTCACAGAATGGAATCCTCCCTACAAATGGGGACAAGCAGCTGTAAAGTCCGATGGAGGAGGCAAGGCAGAAAATTCCTATGATTACGTACACTGGTTTTGAGAAAAGAAACAGAAAAGAAACAGAAAAGATGCTTATCTGATGTGGCTTTTGAATATTTGCAAGTGTCACAGTAGTTTCCAAATTTCTCCCCTCAAGCATCACACTTGGAACTGAGCATCTAATTTCAACCGAAAAATTCCATGTCATCTGTTTTTGTGAATTTTCTTCTTCTGAAAATATAGACCCCTGTAGTTCCAGACATTGAATATTATGCAGCACCTCATCTATTCCAAACAGGAGTCTAGACAGTGAGCATCGGCAAGCTAACTGTTGAGGACATCAAAACAGAGCCCAATCCTGCTGTTGTCTAATATCTGCACACGTCAACTTCTCAGCAGCAGAAGTCACTGGTTCAGGGTTCCTGAACCATAGCTAAATTTTTTCCCCTCTTTACTCCAGAGGTCCGAATGCTAATTGGAGGACTCCTGATATCTGGCTGAGATCAGCAGAGGCAGGAGAGACTTTGGGGAATGGTTGTGTTAACAAATGGATGAAACCCGTGAACTTCCTTGCAATGTTTGACACAGTTACACTGACTACGCCAAAAAACATTTATTTGCTCTACTCTCTGTATAAGTCAATGTAGAAGTTCTACCACAGGAATGCATGTTAGAATATTTCAATCATCAACCCACAGCAAGAATATAATTTATTGCGCAAAGTGTAACTTCTGGTACAGAACCTGCTGCCATCTAGCCCACTCCCAGACATTTGGAAATTCAGTAAGCAGTGACATACCTAGCTGATGATAGAAGTAGTAAAGGAGCACCAGCATTGAGCAACACATAACCACAAAAATACAGATCATAATTGGTGTAACATCGACAGTTTCATCATCCTGTTTGTCTGCCCCATCATGCTTATGTTTCATGTAGCGCCTTAAACAGGAACAGAAAATATTAAAATTGCCATCACATTTCACACGAATGAAAACTTCCACAGCATTGTCTAGATGCAAATTTTATCCAAGCTTGTTTTTATTCATTCATAGGATGTGTGTGTTTGCTGGCCTATCCCTTAAAGCTCATGAGAAGGTGGTGGTGAGCCACCTCTTGGAAGCACTGCAGTCCACATGATGTAGGTACACCCACAGTGCTGTTAAGGAGTTCCAGGATTTTGACCCAGTGACAGTGAAGGAAAGTCAGGATGGTGTATGAATTGGAGGGGAACCTATAGGCAGTGGTGTTCCTATGCATCTTACGTTGTAGTGCAGTTGCTGGGAGAAAGACGCACAAGTGCAGACTAGTGACTAAAAGAGAAATGATCTGCCAATTTTGCACGATGTACTTTCAGTTCCTATTGGTCCTATTCAACAGTGAATCAGAAAGGAATTTTGGCCTGCTCTAGTTGCTTCCTTTATATAGTTGGATAGAGTTTGATGGCGTAAACATGACCTCTGCGGCCAGTGGTAAAGTAAACCCAGTATATGCAATGGTGCCAACCATCAACCTCAGGAAAATGATCACAAGGGAATTGCAGCATTGGATAGTTGAGGTAGAACAGAATTGCAATTGTGCAAATAATGTTCCAAAAGTATTTTTGTATTACGAACATTCCTCTGGCAGGTTCAGCCCAGATGACTGGGGGAGTATCCACAGCCATCAATCAAATAACTCACTACACACCAACTGCTTACTTCCACACAGCAGGAATCACCTACTTTTTCACATCTTTGCTTCCTGCCCAGTAACCACCGATAGCGACTGTCCCAACTGCCATGACGAAGATAACCACTATGTTATAATCCAGAAATGGTTCGTTTGGGGCATACATCGCTACTTTGATCGATTTCCCAAAAGTCTGTTGTGGAAAGAAATCATTTTGTTAAAAAATGGTTTGCTCGTTTAGTTTTATCAATTGGAAGGTTACACATCAGGCATCACTGGCTGTGGCAGGGCTTAAAGTAGCAAACCATGTTAATAGGAGTGGTGAGAAATGAGAAATTTAGAATGTTTTATAATACATTCATGGGATGTGGGCATTGTTGGCTAGGCCAGCATTGCCCAGCCCTAATTGCCCTTGAGAAGGTGGTGGTGTGCTGCCTTCTTGAACCGCTCCAGTCCATGAGTTGTAGGAATACCCACAGTGCTATTAGGAAGGGAGTCCCAGGATTTTGACCCAGCAAAAGTGAAGGAACGGTGATATGGTTCCAAGTCAAGATGGTGTATGACTTGGAAGGTGGTGGTGGTCTCATGCATCTGCTGCCCTTGTCCTTCTGGGTGGTAGAGGTCACGGGTTTGAAAAGTGCTGTCAAAGGAGCCTTTGGGAGTTGCTGCAGTACATCTTGTAGCTGGTATACACTGCTGCCATTCTGCGTCAGTGATGGAGGGAGTGAGTGTTGAAGGTGGTGTTATGGGGTGCCAATCAAGTGGGCTACTGTATCCTGGATAGTGTCAAGCTTCTCGAGTGTTGTTGGAGCTGCACTCATCCAGGCAAGTGGAGTACGTTAAACTTCCAATACTGTTCTGCTTGCACATGTCTAACCACTGTGAATGATGATCAGCATTAGGGTGAGCAGATATGTGTCATTGGGCTCACATATTATGGATCACAGAGTATCAATCACCCCATAACAAGTTTAATCTCCTGTTTCAATAATTTGCATAAAGGGAACTTGTTGATACCAATAGATCTTGCCATTCTGATTTAGGGTTTATCTACCAATAATACAAGTGATAAAAGCAGCACTTACCTAATCAATTTCAAACCGGTCAAAGCCAGAAAGCAGCCAAGATGCTGGGCTGGGTCGGTAGGACTGTAAAAGTGGGCAGCTGGGAGAATGAGGGTGCTGGTGCAAAATGCAGTTTGGTCAACCCTGTCTCACAAGTTATTTCACTCCAAAAGTAATTAATTGGGAAGTGCTTTGAGATATTTCAACTACATCTTAAGTTAAATGTAATTGTTTTCTTTGCTTCACTGTAAGCAAAACCTTCAGTTAATCAATGCTACAGATAGATTAGTGAAACACAAACTCTGCTTTAGAGCTCAAATTACAGGAATCTACAGATCCCTCAGAAGTGACATCAACAAATCCAGTTAATTAGATCAGAATAATTCATTATATCCAGAATTCAACAGGATACACCATTACTGTCAGCTGCTGGTGCTAAAAAAAAGCTCGACAGTCCTGTTCTACATCAGAATGTCTAGTTGGCATCGTAAGGAAGCACAAGATGGCATGGCTGGGTCAGGATCGACCTGCAGGGCTCAGAAAGATAGTAATGAATGACACAGAGTTATCCACAGCTCTTACTCAGTCCTCCAGCACTCCACAAGGACACAAGCTGGTTGCATGCAAATGAATGCACAATTTAAAAATTACCACATAAACTGACCAAAATGCAGTATGGCGTACTTGTACATCAACCCACTGCACCATGAGATGGCAGCACACCTCTGGACACACTTCTACTCTTGATTGTACTACCAATAGAAGCTCCCATCACTGCCTAGATACTGCTACATGGCAGACGAAGAAAAGGAACACTAACTGTAAGGCAAGTCATCCACACACTTGCCTGCATTCAGACTGAGAGTGGTACTGTCATTTTAACTTCATCACCAAGATAGTGTCCTTCCATCTCCTTTAACTTTTAACTTCAACTTTAAAATCTCTCACCCTTTTTTTCCAAATTCCTCCATGGTCTTGCTCCTGCCTCTGTAATTTTCTCCAGCTCTACAACCCTCAAAAATCCCTGTGCTCTTCCAATTCTGACATCTTGCACATCTTTCTTTTTCATTGTTCCACCGCTGTAGACCATACCTTCAGCTGTCAAGAGCCTTAGCTCTGTCAAGTCTCTTAACCTCTCCTTGTTCCACTTCCTTTAATATGTTCCTTAAAACTTACCTCTTTAACCAGGCTTTCTCTTATCTAAAACAAAAACAGAATTACCTGGAAAAACTCAGCAGGTCTGGCAGCATCGGCGGAGAAGAAAAGAGTTGACGTTTCGAGTCCTCATGACCCTTTCACCGCTCTCCTTGTAAAGAAAAATCAGTTCTGTTGAAGGGTCATGAGGACTCGAAACATCAACTCTTTTCTTCTCTGCCGATGCTGCCAGACCTGCTGAGTTTTTCCAGGTAATTCTGTTTTTGTTTTGGATTTCCAGCATCCGCAGTTTTTTTTGTTTTTTTCTTAGCTATCCTGATATATCCCTGCATAGCTCATGTCAAATTTTGTTTAATAATAAAGGCAGACTTGCATTTCTATAGTACTTTTCATGACCATGGGACATCTCAAAGGGCTTAACAGCCAATGAAGCACTTCTGAAGCGTAGTCACTGGTATAATGTAGGAAACGCAGCAGCCAATATCCGCACAGCAAAGTTCAACAAACAGCAATGTGATAATGACCAGAAATTGTAAATATTGGCCTAGATAACAGGGATAACCAAGGTTCCTGCTCCTAGTCACTATTCAGGGATTCTTGCTGGAAAGTGAGTGGATGCTGTGTGAGGCGAGGAACAGACATCATAGGAATGATCTCTTGAGGATTTAACAGACTGCCAATGATGGGTTGAGTCGTAAATGGTGTGAATTTGTGTCATCAGTGGAGAAGAGTGGAGCAGAAAAAATAACTATGGAAAAGCAGCTAAAAACACGTAATACATCTAAGTGACTTGCTCAGTCAGTACATAGTGTCTGCCAATTAATTTCAGCCTATTGCATTTTGCTCTGTGATTCTGTGTCTCAGATTTTAACTGCTTCCTTCTTTTCTTTCACTCACTCCTGCTGGTCTATTTAAGTGAGAGCACAGCTTTCAACCCACACTGATCAGCAGTAAATACTTTCAAAACACCCCACCTACTAACAGGGACACATGAGAAGCTTTACCTTTGATATATCAAGCATGTCATCGTAACTGAGGAGAGCAACAGGGATATCAATTTCCTCGTACTGACTCCCATTTCCACCTGGAGGCACCTACAGAGCAGGACAAAAACAACCATATATTAATCAGACACGATAGTTTACACTGACGTGTCTATAATCCCATTGTTTCATCATACGTTTATTGTGCAGTTTTGAGAAACATAAGAAGAGACAGCAAAAAGCTGCAGGCAGTATCTGCACAAACAGTGCATGACTCCTAATCTAGGCCAACATTTCACATAAATTCACTAATAGGTAACGGATAATTGGCGGGATAACAGATAGAGCATTTATTCCAATTACTAATGGATTTCCTGTGATGCTGTTCATGAGGCTATTTAGGAGAATAACTGCAGCTACCTTTAAAAAAATCTGAGACTATTAAAAAAGACAGCGTAACTGGGGCCATAAAAAGCATAACTGGGGTATCAAAAAAGGGATATAGCAGAAACAATTAAAGCAGAATAGGGTTTTGTTTTCAGCAAGTAATCTCCCTTTGTCTAGTAAGGAAGCACATCAAGCCACAGAAGAAACAAGTAGTGGCAAAGGAGTTGGGATGGGGAGCATGTTCAGAAATATCTTTTAGGTCGGGGACTCAAAAAAAAGATATTAGGCCTACAGGCAAGCTAGCAGTGGATGAGGAACATCGAATGGGATCTGGGATCAAAATAGTGAATTGGGCAGAACATCCAGAAACAGGCTTCCAGATCAGGTTAGAAGGCAAAGCAGGAAATAATGTGGAGGCCAGGAGTTGAGCAAATTAAGATTTGACAGCAGCAAGTAGGGTGCAGCTCTTGGAGTTTGCCAGGGAAGTGACAAGAAACACTTACCTGAGGGAATGGGGGAGGCTGAATGAAAAGAGCAAGACTGGGGCTGGTAAATAGGAAAAAACAGGTCCCAGCACAACAAGGGTAGACAGGGGAGGTGATTTGGAAATGATTGAAGCCAAGGGGAGGTAAAAATAAAGTAAAATGTATAAATAAAACAAATATAAATTAAAAAGTTAAAAGTTTGAGAAACTAGAATACTTACCTGGAAGTGCAGAAAAACAAGATGACAGATACAGTTGGGCTTCAGAAATTGTAAATTGCTCTGCTGCACCACCTGTTACCTGCAGCCTACAACTGCTGTGGTACAGAAGCTCTTTACATTGGCAATTTCAAGGTTAAATGTTGACACTGAAGCGTGACAACAGGAAAGGGTATAGCTGGACAGAAGTACGTGCATATGCAAGATTTTTAGTGAGATTTAGATAGTTTTCAATGAAACCCGTTTTCACTACAGCCCCTCTCCCACATCAGCACAGAGTTCTATACAATTCCTGCAGCAAGGCATGGTTTCCAAGGTCTGGATGTCCACCTCAGTGACTAGGTTAAGTTTACCATCCTTTGTGCTCTAGAATTGACTTACAAATCAAAGTGTCACCATGATTAGCAGTTGGGATCCACATGCTCACTCGATGGCTTATGCGATCGCACTCTTCTTTCAAAAATGTGTGCGTTCTGCATACAGCATCTTATGCATTCATTAATACATTTATTTACTAATGTTTGGGTTTCATTTGATGAAAAGCAGAGCGGCAAATGATCAATGTTCAGGCAGTGTAAATGCTGCGTTGAAATACTTAAAACATTGAAATACTTAAAATCCTGAGAAAATAAACCACTCAAGGTCCATTAATTTCTGAGTAAACACCTGAAAGTTAGGTCAGTGTAACTTATACCAAACAGTGCCCAGCAGTTGATTATTAAATAGTAACCAAAATGTTATCCTTGAGGCCCACAGCTGATTGGACTGGCGTCCAAATGTTACCATGGAGACACAACAAACAGTGTAGTGGGGGGGGGGGAAGGAAAAGAGGAGATGTGCATTGATTCAACACTACAGGGTCCGCACTGAAAACAAAAAGCATCATTTCACCAGAGAAGCAAAGAATGGCAACTGACATTTCTGTAACTTCCTTCATATTTATCATGATCTGAAAATGCTTTAGAAGGAGGTGGAAAAATGGTGGATGTGAAGCAGGATTGGTGAAATGTTATTTTGTGTGTGTGTGTGTGTGTGTGTGTGTGTGTGTGTGTGTGTGTGTGTGTGTGTGTGTGTGGGGGGGGGGGTGCCAAAAGCATGGATGAAAAGAAGTGTTGGCGTTTGATAGCAGAGAAAAGGGTGGAGGGAATCAGTGGGTTGGTGCATAGTGAGTGAAATCTGTTAGTACAACAGAGAGAGAAGGGAACCAGTAGAAATCCAGCATCAGATGGACTCTGGGCATTGTGGAGATTTAGTTGGAGGATATCAGCAAGGTAAGATACAGGTGGGCCAATAAAGGATTGAAGTGCAAGGACAAGATTCATTAAGTCAATTTGTGGAGCTAAAGGAGGTATGTGAGAAAAGAAAGGACAGGAGCATTAGAGAGAATGCAGTGAAAACTAATGCTAACCCTTTTGTAGTACCACCGAAGTCTCTTTCAAGATAAAGTAATTTAATCACTGTCATATTACCAATTTTGTTAGAAGGATACAACATTAAACCGATGTCTCAGATTCACCTTCAGAGGAGCAACTTACGAAGCGGGGTTATCGCAACAGAGGCCAGTTGTGTGACTCAGTTTTACAGCAAGTCTGATGTGGATCCCACTGTGGAATGAAACTGCCGTGTAAATTACATAGAATTAGATAGAATATACAGCACGGAAACAGGCCATTCAGCCCAATCCATGTCAGCATTTAGCTTCCTCCCATACTTCCTCATCTAATTATCCACATAACCCTTTATTCCCTTCTCCCTCATTTGCTTATATAACTTCTCCTTATATGCATCTTGTGGTGGCAATGTCCACATTCACATCACTTTCTGGGTAAAGAAGGTTCTTCTGAATTCCCTATTTGGTTATTTGGTGACTATCTTGGCCCCCAGTTTTGGTCTTTCCCACAAGGAGAAACACTGCCAATGTGCTTTCATCCAAGACACAGCGGCAAGTAAGATATCATTACAGACACAGGATTCATGCAGTATCTGCAACCCTCGTTTTAAAACCAAACTGCACTTGATTAAAATGTTCATTCTAAGGAATTCTTTAATGCTTAATGCTACTGAAACTGGTTACCTTGAAACAGCAAATTAAAAAGTAACACCCTTTAATAACTCAAATGACAGTTGAAACCCTAGTGCTGAGTTATGAATGGGGACACTGTTATCAGCCTTAGCATTCCTAACACATTGCTGTGTTAACTAAACAGCCATAGAGGCAATGTAATTGGCTTTAGCACATAGAGGAAGGTAGTGGGGGAAGAAAATGCCAGGGTTTCTGCTTCTCATTGCTAATAAGTGATTTTTGCTACAGTCACTGACATAACACAGTACAGTTAATAAAACTGGTAGCTACATGCAGTTTTTAACATAACTTCAGCTTACAGGAGATGCAGCAGTGCAAAGTCACTAATACAGGCACAATCAGCTAAACCAGAACAATGTTCCTGTCCAACATTTCTTACCAGGCTCTGCCTGCTCACAATGAGCAGTCCTTTGGCTCCATTGATCTGAGCAAGTCGTACTTTCTCATAGAAAGTACAGTTCCCGCGCATCACCATGGCGATTCTATTGCTAAATCCTTGTAGGGGCACATCTGAAGGTGTGCACAGGTCAGAGGATGTCAGGTCCTGGAGCTGCAAGAGAGACTGAGAGAGAAAGAACATCATTCAAGGTGCAGGATAAACAGACAGGGTGAGATGTTTCCAGAATCACTTTTAGCAAATCAAAAGTGCTCCTGGTGAAAAAGGATTGAATCTGAATAAATAAATCGGGTATGACTGGAACTGTGCACCATTTTAAAATGAATATTTAGATTAAAATATTACCAATTTAAAAACAGTACACTAAGATCACAATACAATTAAAATGAATCATATACACAATGCTAATTGCGACAGAACCGCACATGTTACACTCTGCGTTAACGAAAGTTTAAAAAGGACAATCTCTGGCAATTTTCTTCACTTTTTAAGGCACTGAATCATTGCTGGAGAGATGTTCCTATGGAAATTAGATACCAGCCGGTACTTTGTTTAAGTGGTTGTCCTTCACATGTGAGCCTACAGAATGAGTGTCTGCAAACAATTTAATGGTGAAGATCACTGTAACCAAGCTTGATCCTATCCTTACACAAGGCTCATCAAAGTGCACTCCTCCAGAAAGTCATTAAATAGCAATAAAGGACAACAAGACTGGCTTGTTTTCATCAAATGTTATGGTGAATCATTAACACCCCAAGTGCTGTATCAACTGAAATCAGCTAGCGCCAGAGTGTGGAATCTGGCGCCTTCCTGTCTCTGATTTATTAGACTGTTTGTCCGACTTCTAGAATTGGATGAGGAGAAATTTCCTCCAACTAACTATCAGGAAGGCTGAAGCCACTGTCTTTAGTCCCCACCACAAACTCTGTTCCTAACCAGTTTCCATCTCTCTCCCTAGCTCCGCTGAAGCCAAGCCAGACCTTGGTGTTGCATTTGACCTCATGATGAGCTTCACCGCATATCCACTCCATCACCAATTCTGCCTGCTTCCACCTCAGTAACATCACCTGATTCTGAACCGGGTTCAGCTCATCTGCTGCTGGAGCCTTCATCCATGTCTTCATTACTTCTAGACTTCACTCTTGCAATGCTCTCTCGGCCAGCTTCTCATCTCCCACTCTATATAAATTTATGCTCATCCACAACTCTTGCATCTAAACTCGCACCAAGTTCCATTCACCTATCATCCTATGTTTGCTGAGCTATATTGCTTCCCAGTCCGCCAATGCCTTGATTTTAAAATTCTTATTCTTGTTTTCAAATCCCTCCATGGCCTCGCCCGTCCCTATTTGTAATATTCTTCAGTCCTACGAGGAACAAAGAGGATGAATTGCAGACATAAATTCAATTTGAAGGGCATGACATGGCAGCCATTACTGAAACATGGCTGCAAGACGATATGGACTAAATATACCAGGTTATAACGCCTACAGGAAAGATTTGGAAAATGGTAGAGGAAGAGTGCCACCTCAGTGGATATGGATAAAATTACTCATTATTAGAGAGGATGTAAGGAGAGGTAAACATGCAATGGAGGCTTTATGGTCATAATTAAAACATAGAAAAGGGTTCAAGACTTAAGTAGAAGTTGTATAATGGGTCTCCTGGTAGCAGCTGTGAAGTAGTGGATTGTATAAATGCTGAGGTTAGACAAGTATGTAGCAGAGTGGTTTTAACTTTCACATAGAATGGAATAAGGAGACTAGCATGTCAGAAAGGTCGTGAATTTCTTGAGAGCATCCAGGGCAATTTTCTGCAGCAATATGTCCTTGAGCCAACAAGGGGGCAATATTAGATTTAGTAATAAGTAATGATCCAAATTTAATTAACAATCAAAACCATTTATCTCATTTATCAACATTTATCTAATGCTGATCTTAATATGAGCAAGTTCAACATAGTTTCTCATTTCTCCCTTTCAAACACTAAGATTTAGAGAGACTGACTTCAATGGGATGAGACAGAGACTGCCCACAGTAAACTGTGCAAATCTGTTAATGATTAAAAGGACACAATATTTTGAGGAGGCGACTAGGTGTCAGGGGAGTGTCTATGGATTTCCTGAAGGCATTTGATAAAGTCCCTCAAAAGAGGCTATTTGCTTAAGTTGAAGCTCATGAAATTTAAGGCAAATTATTGACCTGGTTAGGAAATTGGCTGAACGGCTGGAGACAGAGTACAAATATTGGGCAGATACTCAAATTGGCAGAATGTAGTGGTGTTCTACCAGGATTTGTGTTGGACCTCAACAATTCACTATATTTATGAACTTAGATGGTGGAATAGAAAGCCAAATTTGCCAATCACACAAAGATAGACAGTGTTTGTAAGCAGCGTAGATGGAAGAATTATAATCCAAAGAGATAACGGTAGATGAAGCAAATGGATAAAACTGTGGCAAACAGATTTCAATGTGGTTAGGCGAAGGTTACCTACTTTGGACCAAAAAGGACAGAACAGGATAGTTTCTGGGTAGTGAAAAGTTAGAAGTAGTACAGGTCTAAAGAGTCTTGGGATTCCAGGTCCATAGGTCATTAAAATATTGTGAACAGGTACAGAAAATAATCAAAAAGGTTAATGGAATGTTGGCCTTTATATCTAGAGGAATAGAATATGAGGGGGTAGAAGTTATGCTATGGCAACAAAAGGACAGGATAAACTGTGGACATTTTCGCAAAGCAATTATAACATAGTTCTGTATCTGCTTTATTGGAGTGAAAGTGACGTAAAAGAACTGATTATTGTAGGAAACGAATCTGGGTCATATTTAAAGGGAAAATTATCCCACTGAATGGCCACATAACCATAACTACTACAGATGATAACTAGATACATTCCCCATTCCTTCTCTTTTACAGTCTCACGCATAACACTACTGGGCACAGGCAGCACAGGTGCTGATCTTTCCCACAGAAACATGCAGTGACTTGCTGAACAGAGGATCGGGCGTCTATGACAGATGCGTCACCAGGGATGACAGAGGAGAGGTACCTAAAGAACAAGGCTGCTCCCTGGTGGTTCCCAACCAGCATGTTTAAAGCATTACACTACGAGAACAGGGAACCACGAGTTACTAACACATGTATATGTGTTAAATATCACATGGATTGCAGTAGTTCAAGATGGCAGTTCATTACCACCTTCTCAAGGGCAATTAGAGATAGGCTATAAATGCTGGCTTAGCCAGTGATGCCCACATCCCATGAAAGAATAAAAAAAATACATTTTCCATTCGACTTTGATTTTGTTTCAGACCCGAGGAGTACTTCTTGAAAAATATCCATGAACTAGATGCAAGAAACATGGCTTTGTACCTTACAGTTCATTTGTGCCCTCTTCAGATGCTGCAGACATACCTTCTGACTGCATTACTCTCAGTTAGGTAATGGAGCAGTGCAATTAGGGCTTGATCTGCAACTTTGGGGACTGAGACGCTGCACAGCCCTTCTAGGATCCCTCCTTGGGAGGTTTTAAGGCATAAGAACCCTCCCTGGAATGTGTAGCCAGGATGAGTTCCAGATGCCCAAGATGATTACTCTTACTTTGAGTATTAATGAAGATGTAAGGCATTTGCTGAAATGTTCCTTGATGCACACTTACCGCCTTACTGAGATCATGAGGTAAATAGGCCCAGGAGGGGTTGAATTGGATGCAGTAATCTTTTGTATTTCCATGTTCCTTCTCAGATAGCACGTGAACCATCCCATACTCAGACAGCACCTGCATATTTCAGGACAAACTGCATCAGGTTAGCAGCTCCAAATAAAGTAGGTACACACCATGTCAGCCTGCACTTGGCCAAAACCCACAGTTGCTGAATTAACACAGTAGGACAGTGAGTGAGACAACTAATTATTTCCTTCTTACCATTTGATCACTGTTAATTATTCCCTTCACTTACAATGATGGTGAGTTCTGAGTTTACAGGTTCCAAGCAAAGGGCATGTTGTATCACAAGTGACAGTGCAGGGATTGACAGCTGGTATGAAGGACTGTTTTCTTAGCAAAGGTTAAAAGACAGTGATCACAATTATCCACAGTCTGAACGACTCATTAGTTCTTGAAACTGGCGGGTGTGGGGTGGGGTGGGAAGAGACCTGGTTTTGGGGGGGGGGGGGGCAACGACGACGGGTTGAGACAACGGGTGGGGCGAGGCAACAGGGGCAGGGCAGTGGAGAGACGGGGGGAGACGACGAACGTGGGGGCTGGCAGGGTAGAGACGACGGGGGTGCGGGTGGGTGGGTGGGTGGGTGGGCGGGGGGGAGACGACGGGGGTGTGGGTGGGTGGGTGGGCGGGCGGGGGGAGACGACGGGGGTGTGGGTGGGTGGGCGGGCAGGGGGAGACGACGGGGGTGTGTGTGTGGGTGGGTGGGTGGGCGGGGGGGAGACGACGGGGGGGTGTGTGTGGGTGGGTGGGTGGGGGGGAGACGACGGGGGTGTGGGTGGGCGGGCGGGCGGGGGTGTGGGCAGGCGGGGGACGACGGGGGGAGCAGGTGGGCGGGGGGGGGAGACGACAGGGGTGTGGGCGGGCAGACGGGGGTGTGGGCGGGCAGACGGGGGTGGGCAGACGCGGGGGGTCAGGTGGGTGGCTGGGTGGGGGGGAGACGATGCGGGGGTTGGGGGGTGGCTGGGTGGGCCGGGAGACGACGCGGTGGGTCGGGTGGGTGGGGAGACGACGGGGGGAGCGGGCGGGCGGGGAGACGACGCGGGGGGGCGGGGGGTCGGGCGGCTGGGGAGACGACGCGGGGGGGCGGGGGGAGACGACGCGCGGGGGGGGGAGACGACGCGCGGGGGGGGAGACGACGCGCGGGGGGGGAGACGACGCGGGGGGGGGAGACGACGCGCGGGGGGGGGAGACGACGCGCGGGGGGGGGAGACGACGCGCGGGGGGGGGGAGACGACGCGCGGGGGGGGAGACGACGCGCGGGGGGGGGGGAGACGACGCGCGGGGGGGGGAGACGACACGCGGGGGGGGGAGACGACGCGCGAGGGGGGGGGGGGGGGGGGGAGACGACGCGCCCGGGGGGGGGGAGGGGAGACGACGCGCCCGGTGGGGGGGGGGGAGACGACGCGCGGGGGGGGGGGGGGGGGGAGACGACGCGCGGGGGGGGGGGGGAGACGACGCGCGGGGGGGGGGGGGGGGGGAGACGACGCGCGGGGGGGGGGGGAGACGACGCGCGGGGGGTGGGGGACGACGCGCGGGGGGGGGGGGGGGGAGACGACGCGCGGGGGGGGGGGGAGACGACGCGCGGGGGGGGGGGAGGGAGACGCGCGGGGTGGAGGGGGGAGACGACGGGGGCGTGGGGGAGCGGGCGGGCAGGGGGGACGCAGGGGGTCGGGTGTGGGGACGACGCGGGGGGTCGTGTGGGTGGGGGGGACGACGCGGGGGTGGGTGGGTGAGCGAGGGAGACGACGGGGGGGGGGCGGCGGTAGCGGGTTAATTTAGGGTCCCTTAGCCGGCTGAGTGGTGATGGGTTTGCAATGAAGATGAGCAGTCGGCTGCCCCACGCTGTTTTCGGGCAATTGCCGGTACCTGACTGAGCTGGAGGACGAACAGCAGCAGCCGCGCTCCCAGCGCCATCTTCCAGTTACGGTTTGGAGTCCCCCCTCCAACCGGCACAATGGTCGCGCCACCACAGCGTCCGGAACAATCCAAATCCACAAAATAGGGAGGGCTTACGTTGGCGGAGGTCGGTGGCGGTAAACGGCTTGTTTAGTTTTTTTTACATTTCTAAGGTGGGGGGGGGGGGTCGAAAACCAGTCGCTGCTGAGCAGCTGAGCTTGGGAGATTCGATCGGAAACTTTGTGTTACCGGAACCCAGGCCGACGTTCGGGGTTAAAGGTCATGAGGTTCGGAGGTCAGAGGTTGTGGGTGCGGTGATGGCGGTGAGAGAAAGGAGTGGGAATGGGCTGGTGGCTTATAGAGGGAGCGGAGTCGGGAGGGAATGAGTTTCCGGGCTGGGCTAAGGATCTGTATTCTTCAGTGGTGTTTCTGCTTTAGGTCTGGAGCTTGAGCTGTAAAACTGCAGGGATTATGATTGTAAACCCGGAGTAGCCTGGGGAGAGGCCAGGCTCTGGGTTAAAACCCCCACTGATTTGTTTCTTTCGGTCTTTCCAGGCCCCAGATTTCGGCCCATGAAACCTAAGCCTGGAACCCTTACTCGCTGGTTTGTTTAGTTTTAGTTTCATGGTCTTCTTCTAACCGTGTAGAAAGTCTGAGTCAGGCTAGCAGCTTGATTTAGCTGCATATTCACCGAAACGTGGGGGGTTATCGGAGGCCCTGGTACCGAGCTCGAGCTGTGAGAATCCAGATTCTGACATTCCTTTTCTATCTTTAAATTCAGGATAAGGAAAAGAAAAAGAAGGAGAGCATTCTCGACCTCTCCAAGTACATAGACAAAACAATCCGTGTAAAGTTTCAAGGTGGACGAGAAGGTACGGTTTGATGATCTAGCCTTTATAATTATCTAGGACATATGGATATTTTGACGTTTACAAGAGGCGACAACAGCAACTGAAATGTGAATCTCCAGTTTGGGGAAGGACTACCTGGCTATTTGGATGAGCATTGGCTGAGTATTGGGAATAAGTTCAGAAAAGCTTGAGGAAAGAAATTGATACAAATTTAGACTTATTGGTGAAGTCAAGCGATATACATGTTCCACCTTGTTACTTTTAGAAAGAACGTGTTTATTTTTTTTAACATTCAGCTGCCCAGAATAACTATCATTACGTTTTAGATCGGTGGTAATGAGGGGGCTGAGTTTAGCAAATGTAAAATGGACTAAAATAGAAGCTTCAGCAATTAATTATCAAGAGAACTAGCTGTGAAGTGATGCAGATACAACTTGCCAGTGAATTGTAGTAGTATTTCTTCACTGTTCTCTTGTAAGTTAAAATGACTTTAACTGGAACTGAAGACTTGCTGTTTTAATGCTAGCCTTCATTGATCATTACTGAAGTTAATACCCCCAGGGTGGGAGAGGTGGGGAAGGAAAGGACGATAATGGTAAGAGTCCTGTGTGCTGTATGTTTTGGTTCCATAGTATAGTGTCTGTTGCAGAGTTAATTTGAAGTTTCTTGAAATTACTTTCTTTTCCCTCGACAGCCAGTGGGATTTTGAAAGGATTTGACCCGCTCCTCAATCTTGTATTGGATGGAACAATAGAGTATGTGAGAGGTAAGCCACAACAAAAGCATTTGTGCCATCACTAAGACCTCTTTCTACCTCTAACATCCCAACTGCACCCTTACCTCAGCTCATCTGCTGCTGAAACCCTCATCCATGTCAATTCTACTGGTTACACTCTTGCCTGGCTTCCCACATACGTCATGCATAAACTTGAAGTTATCCAAAACTCTGCTGTCTATGTCTTTACTCACACCAAGTCCTATTCACCTGTCACCCCTGTGTTTGCTGACCAAATTTAACTCCTGCTTAATGTCTCGGTTCTAAAATTCTCATCCTCATTTTCAAACCCTTCCATGGCCTCTCCTCTCCCTATCTCTAATCTCTTCTGACCCGTAACCCTCAGAGATCTGTGCTTCTCTAATTCTGGTCTCTTAAGCATCCATGATTTTTACTGTCCAACTGTTGGTGGCCATGTCTACAGCTGCCAAAGCCTTATGCTCTGGAAGTCCTTCCCTAAACCTCTCTTCCTCCCTACCTCTCTTTCTTCTTTTAAGACATTCCTTAAAACCTACTTCTTTGACCAAGCTTTTGGTCAAATGTCCAAAATATTTTGTTATGTGACTTGGTGTCAGATTTTCCTGTGCAACATCTTGCAACATAATTTTATTAATTTAAAGTTACTAAATAAATACAAGTTGTTCCTTCAAGTGAATATTTATTATACAGTTTCCTATAACCTATTTATTATGTTCCACAAAGTGCTTTGTATTATAGAGCTGATGATCAAGGGTGAATAAATATTTTGTACAAACCTAACATTAATAACTTTCAGATCCAGATGACCAATACAAATTGACTGAAGACACACGGCAGCTTGGCTTGGTTGTATGCAGAGGGACCTCAGTTGTTCTGATTTGCCCACAGGATGGGATGGAGGCCATTCCAAACCCTTTCATCCAACAACAAGATGGTTAACTTGGAAATGACTCATCACTGTATCTCAGGATTCCAATTTAGTTGGTTTTATCCATTAGCCAATGTGTCATGATGGGGACTTGTAATATCACCAGCACTGGGGGATGTTTCTAAATGTGGCTGTGTTATGGGTGGTGAACAAGAGCTTGCACTCATTTCTTTATCTTGTGCAGATCCGTTGTGAACTTGTTGCCATCTATCCGCCAGTTGCATATTGCAGTACTGGCTGGACTACCCAAGAGTGTTTCCTGGCAGAGGCACATTTAGACATGGCAGCAGTCTGTGTAACACATTGGAACAAGATTTTAGGAATGAAGCTGTGCCTATGATATTTTGAGTTTTCTGTGGTACTAGAATCATAGTACAGTAGAAACAGTCACTTAATTCAAGCTCCGGCTGAATTTCCCCAGCAATGATCACTAGTGGAAGTTACTTTGGTTTAAAAAAAAACCCAGCTGATTTAGAAACCTGCAATTTTATACTCTACATTGTTTATTTAAAATTTTGTTAAATTGAACATGTTTCTGGAATCGTCTTTTTTTTGAGGCAACTTTTACCCTATCTGCTTTTTTAAAAATGAATTACCAGTGTTGAACAGTCATTCTGTATGGTTGTGAACAACATTTAATAACTTACGTTGGAGTCTTGCATAGAAACTTGTTTAATGTAAGTCTCTTCAGAGATTAGATTTGTTTCCTTGTTTACTTTTTGAAGCTGGATGTGGATAGCAAACTTGTTTTCCTTGTACAATAAACCTTTGTTTTTCCAGTTGTTAGTACTGGGTCTGCTTTAATTTGCTTCAGTGATGAGGAAATGTAACAGCACTATATGAATCAATAATTGAGATTTTCAAAGTGGCCTCTTGCTCTGATTATGTTCAATCTTCTGGCCCTTCAAGTATTTCTGTCCTTTTAGAAAGTGGAATGCAACAGTTATCCACAGGGACATTTAAGATGTGAACTAATTTAGAATCTCTGTTAAATGCAAAAACTAAAAAGAAAATACGGGACAAAGTCAGATCAGTCAGCAGCTGAGGAGAGGACAGATAAGGTTATGTTTTGGTTGTGGCCCATGTCAGCACTGTAACTCTGAATTCTAGGGATCTTCACAACTAACTGTATTGATGAAATACTGTCAATGCAATGTATGGGTATAAGCTCTTCTGTAAAGCCATTTTCATATGCTCTTAAAGTTGTTTCTTCATTTGAAGACTTTTAACAGTGCTGTATATGTACCAGTTTGACTTGTATCTAGACACAAGTCAAGGAGCACAGCCTTTGACCTAACCAGTTGATTATGTACATTGCATTAAGTATTGACCTAACTTTGAAAGAATGGTGGCAGACTATTCCATATTTGGACAGCAAATTTTCATTTTATTAAACTCTGTTACATGATGCCATATAATGTATGATTTTTTTCTCATTTTTCCTGCCCAACTCTTAAATCTGCCATTGGAGAGGCACCAAGCAGAGACCAGGCATCTCTCCATAGGATGGTAGCGGTTTTTGCGTGTATAGTAACTGAGCAGTTCTTTCACTGGACAGCTGAATGTTATAGGCAAGTTTCTTTTATTATTCTTTCATTGGAATAAGGTGTCACTTTGTTGCCCATCCCTAATTGCCCTTCAGAAGCTGATGGTGAGTCTCCACCTTGAACTGCTGCAGTCCATCTGGTGTAGGTACACTCAGTGCTGTAAGGGAGGGAGTTCCAGGATTTTGATCTCATGACAGTAAAGGAATGGCAATATAGTTCTGAGTGAGGATGGTGTGTGGCTCGGAGGGGAACTTGTAGGTGGTAGTGTTCCGATGTGTCTGCTGCCCTTGTACTTCCAGATGTTAGAAGTCGTGGGTTTGGAAGGAGCTGTTAAAGGAGCCTTGGTGAGTTGCTGCAGTGCATCTTATATATAGTACACACTGTGCGTTGATGGGGAGGGACTGAATGTGTAGGTTGATGGATGGGCTGCTGATCAAGCGGGCTGCTTTGTGTTGGATAGTGTCAAGCTTCTTGAATGTGGGAGTTGCAGTCATCCAGGCAAGTGGAGAGTATTCCATGGCATTTGACTTGGACAACCTTGGGGGAGTCACAAGGTGAGTTAATTGCCTCAATTCCTAGCCTCTGACATTTTGTATTTATGTGGCTGGTCCAGGTAAGTTTCTGGTCAATGGTAACACCTCAAGTGGGGGATTCAGCATTGGTAATGTCATTGACTGTCATGAGGAAATGGTCAGATTTTCTTGTTGGAGCTGGTCATTGCTTGGCTCTTAAGTGGCAAGTGACATTTGCATCTTATATCAGCCGAAGACTGAATGTTGTTCAGGTCTTGCTGCACATGAACATGGACTGTTTCAGTATCTGAGGAGTTGCAAATGGAGCTGAACATTAAGCAACCATTAGTGAACATTGCCACTTCTGTCCTTATAATGGAGAGAAGGTCATTGAAGCAGCTGAAATTGGTTGCGACTAGGACACTGAGACTTACCATCTCTAAATTTAAGCTCATCCAATTTACCTAAAAATGCAAATTTTCCTTACACCTCACATTCTAAAACTTCAGCCATGTTTATGTATTTAGCATTTCAAGTCTAGCTTCTTGTTGATGACTCAAAGCCTCCAGACCAGCTATCTCTAATTCAATTAAATCCCACACACACAGAAACTATCCAAACCCCACTATTAACCTACCTTTACAATAAATCACAATATTATGAGAATTATTATATTTTCATGACACTACTTGTAAAACTAAAGTGTAGACACCTTGCAGGAATTGCGCGAATTGCATATCTAAGCCTGTTCAACACTATCTAGCAGATGACACCAAAATAGGTGGGAAAGTAAGTTGCAATGAAGAAATAAGTAATTTACAAATGGATATGGACAGGTTAGGTGAATGGGCCAAAATTTGGCAGACGGAGTTTAATGTGGATAAGTGAGAGGTCATCCATTTTGGTCAGAAGAATAAAAAGGCGACTTATTATTTAAATGGAGAGAAACTTAAGAATGCTTCAGTGCAGAGGGACCTGGGTGTCCTCGTGCATGAATTACTGAAAGCTAGTATGCAGGTACAGCAGGTAATAAGATAGTCTAATGGAATTTTGGCATTTATTGCTAAAGGAATAGAGTATAAAAATAGGGAAGTGTTTTTGCAATTGTACAAAGCATTGGTGAGACTGCACCTGAAGTACTGTGCACAGTTTTGGTCATCTTACTTGAGGAAGGATGCAGTTGCATTGGAGGCGGTTCAGAGGAGGTTGCTATGATCAATTGCAGAGATGCGGGGCTTGCCTTATAAGGAGAGAGTGAGCAGTTTAGGCCTATACTCGCTGGAGTTTAGAAGGATGAGAGGAGATCTAATTGAGGTATATAAGATGCTAAAGGGGATAGACAAAGTAGATGTGGAGCAGGTGATCCCCCTTGTGGGGCATTCTAGAACGAGAGGCCATAGTTTTAGGTTAAGCGGTGGTAGATTTAAATCAGAGATGAGGAATTACTTTTCTCAAAGGGTTGTGAATCTGTGGAATTCACTACCTCAGAGTGTAGTGGATGCTGGGATGCTGAATAAATTTGAGGAGGAGATAGACAGATTTTTAATTAGTAATGGGTTGAAAGGTTATGGGAAGAGGGTGGGAAATTGGAGCTGAGGCTGAAATGAGATCAGCCATGATCGTATTGAATGGCGGGGCAGGCTCGGGCTGAATTGCCGACTCCTGCTCCTAGTTCTTACATTCTTATGTTCTAGTCTTGCAGGTAGCCAAAGTTCCTGCTGAGTTTAATGTAGTATCCCATTTTCTTTCATTGTCTTTTTGCTGGATTAAATTCAACTGGGTATTTTCTGATACTTAGATAATTGAACAGATCACTCAAGTATTAAAGGAACCCTCATGTCTTGTGTCATTATACTGTGACTTGCTGAATTATTAGCCTGATTGGCAAACCTTGTCATGAATTTTTGCAGTTTTTATAGTAAAATGAACCTATTGTCTTATGTTGTAATTTTTCATTGCAAGGGGTTTAGCTCAGTTGGCCGGATGGCTCACATGAGGGTCAGATTAACATCAACAGTGTGGGGTTTGATCCCAGCTGAGGTAGACTCGGTCTGCTTCCTTACCCTACCCTTTTTAAAAAAAGAATCACGGCACTTAGCTGTGGTTGGCAAATAATCGCCAAGACCTGCTTTCAGGCAAAGATCTCCAGGAGAGGAATTTCTTTTTATGCTCACCCTGCTGTAATGTATAGCCTGTTTATCAAAACCCTGTTCTTAATCTAACAACTTCTTCAACACCATGTTATATCACTGATGCCCCTGAAATTCAAAATTCACCCTCTCATAATAGCCATAAAGTCAGTCACAGAGTGCAGAAGAGGCCCTTTGGCCCATCGAGTCTGCATCGACACTTAAGAAATACCTGACTTACCTACCCAATCCCATTTACCAGCACTTAGCCCATAGCCTTGAATGTTATGACGTGCCAAGTGTTTATCCGGGTACTTTTCAAAGGAAGCAAGGCAACCCACCTCCACCACCCTCCCAGGCAGCACATTCCAGACCGTCACCATCCTCTGGGTAAAAAGGTTTTTCCCCATATCCCCCCTAAACCTCCTGCTCCTCACCTTGAACTTATGTCCCCTCATGACTGACCCCTCAACCAAGGGGAACAGCTGCTCCCAATCCACCCTGTCCATGCCCCTCATCATCTTGTACACCTCAATCAGGTCGCCCCTTAGTCTTCTCTGCTCCAACAAAAACAACCCAAATCTATCCAACCTCTCTTCATTACTTAAATGTTTCATCCCAGGCAACATCCTGGTGAATCTCCTCTGCACCCCCTCCAGTGCAATTACATCCTTTCTATAATGTGACGACCAGAACTGCACACACTACTCCAGCTGTGACCTTACCAAGGTTCTATACAATTCCAACATGACCTCCCTACTTTTGTAATCTATGCCTCGATTGATAAAGGCAAGTGTCCCATATGCCTTTTTCACCACCCCACTAATATGCCCCTCTGCCTTCAGAGATCTATGGACACACATGCCAAGGTCCCTTTGTTCCTCAGAACTTCCTAGTGTCATGCCATTCATTGAATACTTCCTTGTCAAATTACTCCTTCCAAAGTGTATCACCTCACACTTTACAGGGTTAAATTCCATCTGCCACTTATCTGCCCATTTGACCATCCCGTCTATATCTTCCTGTAGCCCAAGACACTCAACCCCTCACTGTTAATCACCCGGCCAATCTTTGTGTCATCCGTAAACTTACTAATCCTACCCCCCACATAGTCATCTATGTTGTTTATATAAATGACAAATAATAGGGGACCGAGCACAGGTCCCTGAGATACGCCATTGGACTCTGGCTTCCAGTCACTAAAGCATCCTTCTGTCATCACTCTCAGCCTCCTACAGCTAAGTGAATTTTGAATCCTTCTTATCAAATGACCCTGCATCCCATGTGCATTTGCCTTCTTTATAAGTCTCCCATGTGGGACCTTGTCAAAAGCTGTGCTGAAATCCATATAAACTACATCAACTGCACTATCCTCATCTACATACCTGGTCACCTCAAAAAATTTAATCAAATTTGTTAGGCATGACCTCCCTCTGACAAAGCCATGCTGACTATCCCTGATCAAACCTTGCTTCCAAGTGGAGATAGATTCTCTCCTTCAGAATTTTCTCCAGTAGTTTCCCTACCACTGATGTGAGACTCACTGGCTTATAGTTCCCTGGCTTATCTCTACAACCCTTCTTAAATAGCGGAACCACATTAGCTGTTCTCCAGTCCTCTGGCACCTCCCCCGTGGCCAAAGAGGAATTAAAAATTTGGGTCAGAGCCCCTGCGATCCCTCCCTTGCCTCCCTCAGCAGCCTGGGACACAAATCATCCGCAGCTGGAGATTTGTCCAGTTTTAAGCCTGCCAATACCTTGTCACCCCCTATATCAATTTGCTTAAGAAACTCACAGTCTCTCTCCCCGAGTTCGATAACTTCATCATCATTCTCTTGGGTGAAGACAGATGTGAAGTAGTCATTCAACACTCTAGCGATGTCCTCTGGCTCCACCCGTTGATTGCCCCCTTGGTCCCTTATGGGCCCAACTCTTTCCCTGGTTATCCTCTTCCCATTGATATACTTATAGACTTTCTTGGGATTTTCCCTACTTTTACCAGCCAGAGCTTTCTCATATCCCCTCTTTGCTCCCCTAATTGCTTTCTTAAACTCCTAGCTGCACTTTCTGTAGTCCACTAATGCCTCCACTGATTTCCTTCCCTTGTACCTGCTAAAAGCCTCTCTATTCCTTCTTATCGTAACTTCCTCTGGTCATCTATGGTTCTCTGGGCTTGTTACTCCTTTCTATCATCCTCGGGGGAACATGTTGAGCCTGTAGCCTCCCCATTTCCTTTTTGAATGCCCCCCACTGTTCCTTTGTAGATTTCCCCACAAGTAGCTGTTCCCAGCCTACCTTGGCCAGATCCTGCCTTACTTTACTAAAATCCACTCTCCCCCAATCCAAAACAATTTTTTGCAACTTGTCTATTTCTTTGTCCATAACAAACTTAAACTGTACCATGTTGTGGTCACTATCCCTAAAATGCTCCCCCACCACCACCACAGCCACCTGTCCGGCTTCATTCCCCAGAATTAGGCCATGACCGAAGGAAGCTATTCAGCCCATCAAGTCCATGCTAGCCCTATTTGTCAGTCACATTCCTCTGTTCTATCCCCATAGCCTTGCCAGTTTATTTCCCTCAAGTGCCTATTTAATTTCCTTTTGAAATTATCGATCATCTCTACTTTGACTACACTTGTGGCAGCGAGTTCCAGGTTCATTACCACTCTTACCAGCTATACGTTAATTGGCTGCAGAACTGGATCAAGGTGAGACAGAAAATCTTTTAAAAAGTGGAGGTATGCTTACCTTGGAATGAACTCTTCAGAGCATACAAAAGCAAAATATGGCAGGCTGGAAATCTGAAATAAAAAAAAAATGCTGGAAATACTCAACAAATCTGATAACTTCCTTCTCTCCACAGGTGCTAAAGTTTCAGGTCAATGATCCTTCATCAGACTATGAATGGACTGGTTGAGTAATGGTCCACATGGTCCATCTCTGACACTTCCCTTCCTTGACCTCTCTCTCAATTTCTGGTGATAGACTATCCACCAATATCCATTACAAGCCTACCAACTCCCACAGCTACCTCGACTACAGCTCCTCACACCCCGTTTCCTGTAAGGACTCCATCCCATTCTCTCAGTTCCTTCGCCTCCGTCGCATCTGTTCCGATGATGCTACCTTCAAAAACAGTTCCTCTGACATGTCCTCCTTCTTCCTTAACCAAAGTTTTCCACCCACAGTCATTGACAGGGCCCTAAACCGTATCCGGCCCATCTCCCGCGCATCCGCTCTCACATCTTCCTCTCCCTCTCAGAACCATGATAGGGACCCCCCTTTCCTCACATCATCCCACTAGCCTCCGCATTCAAAGGATCATCCACTGCCATTTCTGCCAACTCTAGCATAATGCTACCACCAAACACATCTTCCCTTCACCCCCCCGGCGGCATTTTTAGGGATCGTTCCCTCCGGGAACCCTGGTCCACTCCTCCATCAACCCCTCCTCCTCAACCCCTACCTACGGCACCTCCCCATGCATACACAAAAGATGCAACGCCTGCCCCTTCACTTCCTCTCTCCTCACCGTCCAAGGGCCCAAACACTCCTTTCAGGTGAAGCAGCATTTCACTTGCATTTCCCCCAACTTAGTCTACTGCATTCGTTGCTCCCAATGCAGTCTCCTCTACATTGGAGAGACCAAATGTAAACTGGGCGACCGCTTTGCAGAACACCTGCGGTCTGTCCGCAAGAAAGACCCAAGCCTCCTTGTCGCTTCCCATTTTAACACTCCACCCTGCTCTCTTGCCCACATGTCTGTCCTTGGCTTGCTGCATTGTTCCAGTGAAGCCCAACACAAACTGGAGGAACAGCACCTCATCTGCCGACTAGGCACTTTACAGCCTTCCGGACTGAATATTGAATTCAACAACTTTAGATCTTGAACTCCATCCCCACCCCCTTTCCGTTTCTTCCCCCTTCCTTTTGTTTCTTCCAATAATTTATATAGATTTTTCTTTTCCCACCCATTTCCATTATTTTTAAATCTTGTATGCCGGTCTAGTCTTTCCACCCCACCCCCCACTGGAGCTGTACCTTGAGTGCCCTGCCATCCATTCTTAATTAGCACATTCGTTTAAATAATATCACCACCTTCAACACTTCTTCTTTCCTCTGTGACATCTTTTGATTATCTGCTCCTATCACTGCTTGCTTGTCCCTACAACCACACCACTCCCCCCACTTCTACCCCCCCACCCCATCTTAAACCAGCTTATATTTCACCCCTCTTCTAACATCCAATCAGTTCTGTTTACGGGTCATGAGGACTCGAAATGTCAACTCTTTTCTTCTCCGCCGATGCTGCCAGACCTGCTGAGTTTTTCCAGGTAATCCTGTTTTGGATTTCCAGCATCCGCAGTTTTTTGTTTTTATCGCTAGTATGGTGCAGCCTGGCTTGTCTCTGCATAAGCCTTTAAATGCAGTGAGCAGCCTCAAGTCAGCTCGCTGTTCAGCACTTAGGTGGGTGAATAAGGAGTCTAGTTTCACTGGTATCTCTATGTTGGTTAGCCAGGTAGTAGGGGGCTCAATGTGGGCCTCACCTACGTCTCCCTCCAATTCATCCCCACTGCTACCCTCACTTCTAGGTCAGTGGCAATAAAACAGACCGTTACCTGCCTGTCCCCTTCTTGACTGAGATATTGCTTTACCAAAACAAAAACAGAATTACCTGGAAAAGCTCAGGAGGTCTGGCAGCATCGGCGGAGAAGAAAAGAGTTGACGTTTCGAGTGGATGCTGCCAGACCTGTTGAGTTTTTCCAGGTAATTCTGTTTTTGTTTTGGATTTCCAGCATCCCCAGTTTTTTGTTTTTATTGCTTTACCATGTTGATATGATCAATTAGATAGTTTACTTCCCCAAGCTTCTTTGCTACTCTGTACGGGCCACTGAATCAGGCTTTTAAGAGTTTACCTGGTATTGGTAGGAGCACCAACACGTAGTCCCCTTGCTGAAAGGTTCGGGACCTGGCATGTTTGTCTTCCTGCTTCTTCATAGCTTTTTTGGTGATTTTTAAGTGTTCTTGAGCCACATCATAGGCTCTCATGAGTCGCTGCCAGAACACTGTTACATAGTCTAACATGGAGACTTCCTTCTTCTGTTCTAAAAACCTCTCCTTGATTAGTTTCAGAGGCCCTCACACTTGATGCCCATAAACTAATTCAAATGGAGTAAAACCTGTGGACTTATTGGTTGAGTCCCTGGTAGCGAACAGAAGAAAACTTAGTCCTTTATCTTAGTCATGGGGATACTCGTGACAGTATGCCCTGATCATTAGTTTTAGGGTCTGGTGGTAACAATCTAGTACCCTCTGCAACTGCAGGTGATACGCTGAAGACTTCAACTAGGTCAGGCCCAGGTTACCAGTGACTTGGTGGAATATTTTGGACATGAAATTTGAGCCCTGATCCAACTGGATCTCTGTGGGCAGCCCAGACCTGGCAAAAAATTGTGTTAATTCCCCCACCACTGTTTTGGCAGATATGGTTCTCAGGGGAACAGTTTCTGGGAAGTGGGTAGCCACGCCCATGATGGTAAGGGTATGCTGGTAGCCCCCTTTTGTTTTGGGCAGGGGCCCCACACAGTTCACTAACACCTTGCTGGATAGTTCCCCAAAAGCCAGCATGAGAATCATAGGTGTAGGTTTTATTGCAGGCTGGGGTTTTCCCACAATCTGGCAGGTGTGGCAGGTTCTGCAAAACATGACTACATCCCTGTGGAGGTGAGGCCAGTAAAAATGCTGGCTGATGCAGGCTTGGATTTTGCATATACCGACATGCCCAGCCATCAGAATTTCGTGAGCTAGCCATAACATTTCCCTATGGTACCTGGACAACACCACTGCCTGGCAGATCACTGTCCACTCCTCATTTACAGGTCTGTGATGGGGTCTCCATTTCTTCATTAGCACCACATTTTTAATGTAGTAGCATTCAGGGACGGCTTCTGCCTCAGCTTCAGTGTGGGTAATCTGAACTAATGTTTTTAATAGTGAATCAGCTTGCTTGGCTGCTACCAGGGAAGATCTATTACATCCTAAGGGTCTTCTAGACTCCCAAAAAAGGTTTGCGATGACCAGACCATAGGGTCTTCTGTCTGCAGTGCCACTTCAGCCTCCACTGACAGAGCTTGTCTGGCCTTAGACCATATTACCACACAGTCAGGGAAAATGCCAGGCACTTTCTCCTGCAGCTGTTCTGACTTCCTGACCTCATTTGGCTTCTCTGAGACCACTGGGGATGCTGTTACCTTTGAACCTCTAGGTCATTGCCAAGGAGCAGGTCGACCCTGTCCACAGGCAAACTGGGGGTGACTCCCATAGTCACTAGTCCTGACACAAGGTCACACTCCAGATGCACCCGGTATAAGGAGATGGGCATGTACCCTCCTTCAGTCCCCTTTACCAACCTTGGCACTTACTGTACTCTCTGGTGGAAAGGTCATACCTTTTCCCAGCAATAGAGTTTGGCTGGCCCCTGTATCCCTCAGTATCACCATAGCCTTCCTCGTCTCACCCTGGGGAAATGTGGCTGCCCTTCCTTTGGATACAAAATCCTTGTAACACTCGGGGATTTATTTAACCTTACCTGCACTCTCAGGAGTGCATCTGCAGGTTCACAGCTGCAGTCAGGGCCATAGCCTAGTCTGCTATGCTCTCTGACTGACTCCCATTCTCTGCACGGGGTGTATGTGCCCTTATAAATCCCACTGGTTTTTCCTGTAACCTCCAACAGTTGGCCTGGATCTGCCCTACCTTTCGGCAGTTGGCCTCACTTTTCATCTCAGCACCACCCTTGCTCCACAACAACTCCTTCACTCCCATGGGTGCTCAGTTTTCTGTCACTCTCTCCACCTCTGTCCTTTCCAGTTGACTAAGGGAGAGTCTTTTCTGGGACAAGGGCTTGTGGATCAGGGATGACTGGGGAAAGGTCTCTTCTGGGACCAGGGTTTGTGGATCAGCTCATAATCATCAACCAGTGTGGCTGCCAGCCTGGCCCCTGTTACCCTCTGTTTCTCTATGCATGTTCTTATTGGGAAGGGTATGGAGTTTTTGAACTCAAGGTGAATTATTTTACGGAGGTTTTTGTAAGCGGCTTCTGTTTTAAGTGCCGGCATCAACTGGTCAAAAGTAAGTTGCTTAAGCCTTTCAAATTCCAGGTACATCTGGTTAGGCTGTTTCCTGAGGGTATGGAATTTCTGATGGTACGCCTCCAGCACTAACTGGTACACGCTTAAAATAGCCCTTTTTGCTGCCTCAGTCAGCGGCACTTTCCTCAGGCGAGAGGGAGTAAACCTCGTGAAGTTTTCCTGAAATCTTACTTTGCTGAAGTTCTAATTTCCGCTGCTCCAAATTTAATCTTTCTACCGCTACTCTAACCATATCATTGTCCTAAATTTCCACCAGTAGACTCTTGGCCACCCCTTTTAAAATTTTGGGTTTTCTGACTTTCGAGTGATCTTAAGTGCTTTACTAGTTCTTTTAACTCTTCAAGGGACAGAACTATTAAATTTTCCTAAGTAATGTTCCTTCCATCCGTAAAAACACTGGCATCAAATGTGGGAATTTTTACACTTTAGTAAGGCAAAAAACCTTTTTGCGTTTTTTATTTAAATTGGTTTCAAAGGAACAATTTACTTTCCCCACTCTTAATTCTTTTGTTTCGTCTGTGGGAACTATCCTGGATGACCTCCCAATTTGTTACGACCAGTCCCTGGGCAAAGGTCCTTAATTTGTTAACGTCCCAAACGTGACCCCAATTTTGTTATGCTCCCACATCAGGCAAAATGAGCTGGCTCCCCTTCTTTATTCAACCTCTTTGGTTGGTTTCAACAAGGTTAATTTGAAAGGGATCCCTTCTCCCGTGGATACCTTTTCCCAGTCCAAATGTATTAATTTTTTAGAAGGAGCCAATTTAACCAGGCTTTCTTGAGTCAAAGAAAGAGTAAGTTTATTAGTTACTAAAACTCCCAAAAAAATGCAACACATGCACACAGATCAGAAAAGAGAATTTAAGAGTCCAAAAGTTTAAAAAAAGAATGGATCAGTTTTTGGCTTGTTTGTGAGGCTTAGATGGTGGTACATTGTGGCCGTTAGGTTGGGTGATTCTGGTAAAGCTGACTTTTGCAGTTGGTTTGGAGACATTTGGTTCTGCAGGGTGGCTGAAGAGGCTATCCTATTTCCTTTCGATTGTAGCTTCTGCTGAGCCTTGCCTCCAGCAACAGAGAGTGAGAGACTTCGCCTGCAACTGCAGGGGTGATTAGTTGGTCTTATTGTGCTGTCACTCTCACAGCATACTAGTACACACTGCACTGCTCTGCAGCTAGCTTCTTAACCCATTTCCCTGTCTATTCCAGGAGGGGAAAATAGTTGTCTTGCATCCACCTTAGAACTATTTACATATTCTGAGATTTAAACAAACAGGAGATGGATTCCTGACTGCTGAGATGTACAAATCAGTCTTTTGTCTTCACAACTACAGGAGATTAAAGTTCAGTCTTTTGCATCTTTCCTCTCCCCTTCAAGTGTCTCTGCTTGAAGACCTTCAGGTGTGACATCCCATGTTCTCTCAGGACAGGTCTGTCAGTATAGACATTTTCCAGAAAGTGATCACTTTACATTATCAGCCATCATTTGCTCAGTGCCCTTGCTTGTATTTCTTTAAAAACACACAAGTCTTCCTTAAAAAGTTCAATATGCCTGTAAATAATGTGTGTCGATAATCAGCTTTTCATGACAGTACCCAATGCTAATTTGCATGTGGCTCAGGTAATAATCCAGAGACTATTACCTTTGAGGTTCTGCTTTTTAATTTATTGCCTAGCTCCTCATACTCTCAATGCAGGACCTCTTTCCTAGTGGTACCTATGTCGTTGGTACCTTCATGGACCACAAGAACTGATTCCTCCCCCTCCCACTGCAAGTTCCTCTCTAGCCCTGAGCATATGTCCTGAACCCTGGCAATGGGCAGGCAACACAGCCGCCTGGATTCTCGCTCTTTGCTGTGGTGAACAGTGTCAATCCGCCTCACTAAATTGTTCCCTACGACCACTACATTCCTTTTTGCTCCCCTCAACTTGGATAGCTTCCTGTACCACAGTTAGTTTGCTCATCCACCCTGCAGCCTCCACTCTCATCCAAACAAGCTGAGAGTACCTCAAACCTATTGGATAATTGCAAAGGCTGAGACTCCTGTCCTCTGGGTCCTCTTAGCTGCCACATTTCCTCTCCCTGACCACTGACCAAATCAGAAGACCCTATCCTAAGAGGTGTGACTGCCTCCTGGTACAAAGCAGCCAGGTAACTTTCCCCCCTCCCTGATGTGTTGCAGTGTCTGTCGCTCAGCCTCCAGCTCAATGACTGAGCCGAAGCTTCTAGAGCAGCAAGTACTTTTGCAGATATATTTGTCCTGGATACACTGACATCCAGGAGACCCACCCCCACATCTGCAGCCTTGACACATCCTTGATGTCCTGCCATCCTTAATGTGTTTTAATTAATTAATGAGATTATTCACATTATTTTGCTTTTTTATATATATTTTTCTAACTTTACCACCAGTTTGTATACTATTTTAAATGTTTGGACTGGAATAGACCATAACCACTTACCTGATAGTCACCAAACAGCTAGCTCTTTTCGCTGTAATAGAGCAAAAACCTATTCCCACATGGTGAAAAGAATAGAAAAAGAGGAAGGGAAGGAACACCTCCTTTCCCTCCTCACCGAACCCCCCCTCCCCCCCAGTCACCAAACTCCCAGGTATGCACTCAGTCCCAAAGCTGCACTCGTTTGCCTAACAGCAGTGATGCTCTCCCCCATGGCTATCAATTAATATCTTCCTGCTGCAATTTCAGAGCTCGATGCTATTCTGAGATAACGTGGAACCATGCAGAAGTTCTAAGTGTGAAGTTCCTGCTGCTCAGATTGTCTCAGGTACTTTGTAGTAAAAACGCACTGATTACAGATTCCAGTATGATCAGTTCCACCTCACAAGGTGAACAGGTGTGTTGGGCAAATTAAAACAGCGGCTTCAAACAGCACTAATGATGTGGAGAATAGTGACGGTTTAGGGTCAGTAAGCCTGTACTGCCAGATCTCTTCTTTGGACAAGTGTAATACATGCCCAGGAAAATGGCACCAAGTTGCTTGACAAACAACTTGACACCTTTGGCAGGATTTTCCATTCCTGCCTGCCATCAATGAACTTTTGGCTGGCCCACTGCGCCCCCTGTGGTGGGTCCTGCCATGGCGGGGCCAGCAAATCCTGGCCTCTTATGTTGGTGTCCTCACTTTGGAGCAAGTGCAGATCTTTATGTAAATAAACCAATCCAAATACTTTGTCATATTCTGGCTTTACATTTATTATAAGACCTTCAAGATTTTAACAACAGCAGAGGGAAAAAATAACTTAAAATCCAAAAGCCAGTAGTGAGCCTCATTTAGATCTAATTCAAACTATTACAAAGCAGAACTTATAGACAATACAATCTTACCCACAGTCATCAGTCCGAATATTTCTCACATATACACCAGATAAAAAACATCAACATTTTTAAAATAGACATCCTTTCACTATTAATATGCAGACACTGATTATTTTATTAAGGTTTCAATGAGTTTACATCCATCAGCAAAGCAAAGCTCACAATTCAAAGCATTATCCTAGTCCCTGCACTTTTTTTCTATCCCAGCTGTACCCTGCCTCCATCCTGTCCCTTCCACTCAGATCATCTCTCTACCTAGCTCCACCCCACTCCCACCCAGTTTTGAGTTTGGTAAGTGATGGTAAACCTATCATGACCAAGAGACCTTACTGTCTCACGTATGGTTTTATTCTATTCGGAAAGTTGTGCAAGATCCCACAAGTTCCTTACTTTGTAAAATCAGAGATTTAGTATGATTAGCATGCTCCCAGCACAGCCAAGGAGCTGCTGATCATACAAGAGCTTTGCTGCTACTGGATAACAGAACCACCAATGAATAAAGAGTGCGAGAGGCACACACTGGATTGAGGGCAAGGGAGGGTTTACGAGGATCTTTCAAACCAAATTAGCAAGCAGATTAGTTCAGGAACAACAAGATTCCTGTACCAATCTTTGTACACTGCCTGCTTTACAGCAGGTCACCAAAGGCTGGTAGCTAGAGGAATGCACTGCACCAGATTTTTGTAAAAACAATCAAATGTTAATACTCTAGAGCAACCACAGCTACACAAGTGATTCCAGTGTTAGCTTGCAGTTGGACAGCAGTTAACCTGTCGTAAAAGTCAACCTGAGAAGTTTTTACCCCGTGGGTAGGTCAATGCAGAGGCATTTGTTGTGTTCGCCCAGCTTGTGCGTGTTTTTCACTCATTTTCAGCAATCACACTCCACCTTTTCAAAGTGAGCAGCACTGTTAGTGCAGGTTCAGAGGCTACATTCATGCTCCACATTCCACTACAACACAACTACTCTCATTAACGACATAGTCTCTCGTGATCACACAGCATCAAACACAACAACAAATGAGTAAAATTCTATTCCTATCCCCTTTCAGTTCAGAAACTAAGAACAGCAGCAGGATTGCCTCCCTGCGTGCCCAGCCTCACTAAATTTTTCTCAAGCTTGACTGAGAGAAAGGCAACAGCAGCTGTGCTACCATCCCTCAGTGCTACTGAGATAGGGAAGGGAAATCATTCAGCATCCTCGCTCAGGATCTATATCCAGTAATTCCTGCTCGAAAGTTTGCATGTGGATGTGAGGCAAGGACAAAATTAGTCTTGGCTGGAACGCCCTGTAAAATTCAATGGTCCACGAACACTCACTGAGTTACAAGAAAACTGGATACCAGTGTGAGATACTGGAGGGTGACTGGCACATGGGGAGCTGTGACCCAGCGAGAGTCAGCCCCCGGGGAGCTGTGACCCAGCGAGAGTCAGCCCCCGGGGAGCTGTGACCCAGCGAGAGTCAGCCCCCGGGGAGCTGTGACCCAGCGAGAGTCAGCCCCCGGGGAGCTGTGACCCAGCGAGAGTCAGCCCCCGGGGAGCTGTGACCCAGCGAGAGTCAGGCCCCGGGGAGCTGTGACCCAGCGAGAGTCAGCCCCCGGGGAGCTGTGACCCAGCGAGAGTCAGCACTTTCATGAGTGCAGGGGAGAAAGCTGGATGTTGGGCGAGGGAGTAAATTAAAAAAAAAACAACTTTTATTAAAACGTTTGTACCCTCTCATCAAGTTACCTGAACTCCTCCATCCCACTCAAGTTGCAACTCCACACTAAAATTCAGGATCTTTGACAGCATCAAAAGAAAGTCTGCCTATATAGTAAAACTACAGAACACAGCAATTCAACATTATTCCAAAACTCAAAAACACAGTCATTTGCAGTCTGGTGAAAAGCTGTATTTCTTCATTGTGTGGGGGAATCTTCAATTTCAGGATTTATTCAAGTCGGAAAACAAACTGCACAAGGACAAAAACCACCTCTAATTTGATTGATTCAGGGAATCGTAGAAAAAACAAACATGTAGTTCCATTCAGGAAATACAAGGGACAGTTTCTCTGTAGACGTCAGCTGGTATCTTGAGCAGTAGGTTCCCCTTGAAGGAATGTGGCTACTTTTAACACAATGCTGAGTCCTTTAATACTCAAAGCGCAAACTTCATCTTGGCTTTGTTGACAGGGAGAGGCAGTGGGTCAGAGAAATACTTTAAGGAAGACAGGGGAATCTGAAAAAGAGAGAAACAATATGTACTTTAAGATCAGGGTCAAATATAGCTGCTTAGATGTCAGTCAGGTCCAGCTGGCTAAGACACCAGGTCAGATATCAGATAGTGGAAAGTGACAGAAATGTTTAAAAACACACCAGAAAGAATTAAACTTTTGCTGGAAAAGATTAATTAGACTGATTTATGCCTACAAAACTCCAGTAGAACATAGAGGGTATCAGATGAAATTGTGTTCAGTTGATTTGTCACACAGGCACTTACCAGCTAGGGGCTCACTTGTTACAACAACCGCATTTATATAGCACCCTTAACATAAAATCTCCAAGGCACATAGGAGCCAAATCAATTAAAAATTGACACAAAGTCAAAGGAGGACAGGTGACCAAGAGCTGGTCAATGACAAAGTTTTTGGAGAGCATCTTAAAAGTGACGTGACTAGTGGCGAGGAATTGATAGAATTCCAGAGATTAGAGTCTAGATGGTTGAAGGCATGGCCCTCAATAGTGGGGCGAATAAACTTGAAGGTGCACAAGAGGTCAGAATTGGAGGAATGCTAATTTCTGAGGTCTGTAGGACTGGAGGAGGTTACACAGATAGGGAGGGATGAGGCCATGAAGAGATTTGAACATGTGAATGAGAATTTTAAGTTCAAGGCATTGGTAGACCTGGTACCAATATAGGTCAGCAAACACAGGGTGACAGGTAAAAAGGACTTGGTGCAAGTTAGGATATGAGCAATAGAGTTTTGGATGACTGCAAGTTTATGTAGAAGAACATAACTATAGAAGATGGGAGACCAACCAGGAGACGATTGGAATAGTCAAGTTTGGAGGATGAGGGTTTCAGCAGCTGAAGGGCTGAGGCAAGGGCAAAGTTGGGTAATTTTAACAGAGTGGAAGAAGATAGTATTGGTGATACAGAGGATATAAGATAGGAAGCTTACCTCAGGGTGTCACTTGACAATTAGGATGTCAAGGTTGCAAACAGTCCCAGACAGTGGCCAGAGAAACAGTTGGAGGGAAATGTGGGGGTGAGGGAACAGAGTTTGTGGCAGGAGGCAAAGCCAATTGCTTAAGATTTTGCCCAGGCTTAATTGGAGGAAATTTTGCCTCTTCCAGGGTTAGACCATTGTCAAGTAGTCTGAGAGCATAGAGATAATGGAGGGGTCAAGAAAGATGGTGGTAAGGTAGAGTTCGGTGTTGTCAGTGTAGTGTGGAACCTGACAGTGTGTTTTCAGATGATGTCAGCATGTAAAGAAGAAATAAGAGGGGGCTAAGAATAGATTCTTTTGGGCCTCCAGAAAGAAAAGTGAAGGAGATTCTCTGGCTAAGACTGAATAGATAAGGGTGGTACTGGGCAAGGGCATTCCCACTCAGCTGGACAATGGTGGAGAGGTGTTGGAGGAGGATGGTGGGAGAAACTATGGTCACAGTCAGATAGAACCATATTACACAGTTATGTTAGTGATCAAGAGGGAAAACTCTGCCTGGTTTTCTTCCCCCTATCTTGGGTATGCTGAGGCCAATTATAATGGTCAGCTGTGATCAGCTAGTTGCATGGGTCAGGAACAGAACCTGCTTTCCTTGTCTGTAGCAACTCAATGAATAAACTCTCAGAACCATCTGAAGACAAAAATCACTTTTCTTTGCTGGGTTTATAATAGAAATAATAAATTCTTTTTTATATGTTAAGTTGCCAGCCACTGTGTATTAAGGTAATTACTGTAATAACCACAAGGAGGAGGAAGCACAAAGTGGATTCTGAATTTGTCAGGCAACGATAAAGTCACTGCTGTACTGGGCTGAGAAAAATTGCAATTAAAATATAACTAGATTAAGTAGATTCTTGAGGGAAAGAATAAAGCAACTAGCTCAAATGATGCTTTTATTTTTGGGTCACAGGAGCTAGTAAGGGAGAATGCAATGTGGTACAAAAAACCCCAAATATTCAGAAGATAAGTAAGTTTTACCCAATGAGATTGCTTCGTACATGTCACTTATGCAGATAAAACAAACAGCAAATCCAAATAAATAAGTTACAAAACAAGTTTCTTCTAACTGCTGGCCAAATTTTTACATGGTCAGGTCACGACTGACCCAGTGATATGGAATACCACTACAATGTGCCACAGTATGCGAAAACATTAAACCTATTCAAAAAATATAATGTGGAATAGTACAATAGCACCTGAATATTAATTATGTACTAATAAATTGATTGTGCCATTAACTGTGGTCAGTTATTGAAACTCTTTTCACATAAGTTGCCATTGATGTTGGGAGACTTGAGAAATTCTCCACACAGAGCATCTCATGGTCACGACCTTCAAATGCATTGTGACATCTGGCATAGTAAAACTGAATGGGTAAAGTTAATATAGCAATTTACAATGGTAAATTTTGACACCAAAGCATGATCAAAAACAGAGACAAGAGCTAAGATTTGCATGTGTGTCCCAAGCAAGGTTACTGATAATAGATCACTGGAAATAAACAAAGAGGTAGCTGAAGAGGGGCTGGAAAAACAGCCATGATGAAGCAATTTAAAAAAAATGTTTTTGAACTGCAAAATAAAATTAATAAATGGAACAAATAAGTTTAAAAAGAAAAGATTTTCGGGGCTGCTTGGTGCCTTACCTTTCGTCTCTGGCCTAGAAAAGTCTTTCAGTGCATGCGGTAATGAGGTATACAGGCTAGGAAGAGCCTAGGTTTATTCTCTGGGTTGTGCTAAGTTTGTTTTCAGCTAAGGCAGCCTCCAGGAGTCAGGGAGGAGTAAAATCAGTCAGGTCTTTAGTTATGTCTACTGCAAAGTGCATGTGTGTTAATACCAAGGACAGAATCAGATTTAATTGCAATGCCCTCCATGGTTTAATATCCTGCCAGGACTCAGTGTTCATGAAGAATGGACACTCAAGTGAGTCGCTGGTGCCCAATAAATTGTACCTTAGCAAGAGTCAGCACCGTCAGCAGTGAAGCTGAGAAAAGAGTAGAACTACTATTTAAGCAGATGGTGATATTTATTAATAGGTTTACCCAAGTTTTTTAACTCAGTACCATGGTAACAGTAACTTTTATTAATGGATTCCTCCCACCCCGACTCTGCCCAAGTTCTGTAACTCAGCACCATGGTAATAGTGACTTGAGTCTATAATCAGAACCATAGTAACAGCAATACTTACCTGAGTTATGTAACTCATTAGCCAGGTAACACTACGCTGCAGTCGTATCGATGAGTTGCATTGTTTGAATACTAATTGGCACTGTGTGACTGTAGCCACCCTTAGATTGCATTTGGCCATGTACATCAATCTGTAACAGAAAGAAGAGTATTAGTATGGGAGATCAGGTTAATGTAATACTATGCTGTCAAAATTTACCCACCTGTAGTTTTCATTCTAATTCCTTTTGTGAAAGCTGCACTCTTTCACTTTAGCTTGTTCAAAATGCAAGCATTTTTTGAAAATATTTGTGTTTTATAAGCTACCAATGGTCCATATATCAGGCCTCTGTTACTAACTCCCTCAGGGCTAGCATCATGAGTTGTCATTTCTATGGCAAGTCAATCATTTGATCTTTCATTTAGAAGCACTTTCTTCAGTAAGTGACAGGGCAGACACTGAGATACCTAGTCCAATCCATAGCCTGTACTGAGTTATTTGAGATACTATAATCGACCTCAGTGCCTTCAAACTGGGTATGAAAAGAAATTAGTCTTTCATGATCATACGAACATGCAAAATAGGAGCAGAAGTAGGCCAGTCGGTCATTAGGCTTCAAGCCTGCCCTCCAGAGACCCTTGCTGAAATATGCGGATGTCAGGTTAAGTGTGGGATCTTCTCAGAGCTGAATAGACAATACTCATGTTCGGAACTCACACATGAGGAACAGCCACTTAGGTAGTACTGGAAGTATAACCCAACGTGAGTCAGTCAGAGGAGGGGAGGGGAGAAAAATAGAATTAAAAAAACCTGTTTTAATTATCACAGCTAAGTGGAGCCATGACAACATTTTAAGACATGTTTCATTCTCCCTGTACAAGTGCACTGGCCACATCCTGAAAACTGAGAGGCACTGTATGGTAATATCAGAACCTTTCATCTGCTCTTCTATTTGACACATGATCTGTAGGTGAGAGCAAGACTTCAAAGCTCCACCTCCATCTTTGGTGGATGGAGTCAGGGATGCAATTGTTGCCCTTCCTGCACAAACTCTCAGTTGCTCGGACTCCAACCTCTTACACATCACTCCCTCTCTTTCGCCCACCGTTGACAGTGACCCTTAAGCTGGCTTGGACCCCACGTTCTAGAATTAATCACTCTCTCATTCCAGCTTTCTTTTTTAGGACCTGCCTTAAAACCCATCTCTTTGACCAAGCTTTAAGTCACCTTGACTAATGTCTCTTCTTTCAGCTTGACAGCTAATTTTTCTTCTTTCCTCTGTGGAGCCATTTGGGATGTTTTGCCACATTAGAAGTGCAAATTGATGTTGGTGGTATTTGCTCTGGATCTTTTATAATCGAATACGTGTTCACTACAGAAAGTATAAACACCTTTGTTGATAGGGCTATAAACTAATAAAGGAGGGAGGGAAGGGTTCAAGTAGATATAATAATTTAAAGATAAGGAAAAATAGAGATGTGAGCAAATATGAGCATATAAAAAGAGATGAAGATAACATAAATACTCAGGAAATAGAAAAAGTTATGTGAATTAATAATAAAATAGCTGACAAAAATAAAGCAGGGGTAATGAAAAATAACAGAATATTAGGTTAACCATGCAGCAACATATAGAATATCAGTGACAAATAGGGGAATGGAAGTAAATAAGTAAAAGTGAGGAAGTAGATAATAATAAAGACAATAGAATTAGATCTGCGCAGAGGGTTGTAGAGCTGGAGGATGTTACAGAGTTAAGGAGGGGTGAGGCCCTGGGAGGGATTTGAAAACAAGGATGAGAATTTTAAAATCAAGACATTACTTGACTGGGAGCCAATATAGGTCAGTGAGCACAGGGGTGATAAGTGAACAGGACTTGGTGCAAGTTAAGACAGAGGGCAGCAGAGTTTTGGATGGCCTCCAGTTTACGGAAGGTACATAGGAAACAGGAGCAGGATCGGGCTATTTGGCCCCTTGAGCCTGCTGTGCCTTTCAGTTAGATCATGGCTGATCTTCTACATCAACGCCATTTCTCTGCATTATCCCCATATCTCTTGATATCTTTACTCTAGAAATCTATTGATTTCTGTCTTGAACATACTCAATGACTGAGCCTCCACTGTTTTATGATGTTGTATGCGCCTGCATGCATCTGTGATGTAAAGGTGCTCAGCAGACCAAGGAATAATGTGTGACTGGAGAATGGCCTACCTCTTATTCTGAGACAATGTGTCCGGTTTCTAGAATCCCCAGCCTGGGGAATTATCCTTCCTGCATCTACCTTGTTAAGACCTGTAAGAGTTCTGTATGTTTCAATGAGATCACCTCTCATTCTTCGAAACTCTAGAGAATACAGACTCAGTCTCCTCAGTCACTCCTCATAGAACAATCCCGCCATCCCATGCATCAGTCTGGTGAACTTTCATTGCACCCCCTATATGGCAAGTACATCCTTCCTCTAGTAAGGAGACCAAAACTATACACAATACTCCAGGTGCGGTCTCACCAAGGCTCTATACAATTGAAGCAAGACATCTTTACTCATGTACTCAAATCCTCTTGCAATGAAGGCCAACATACCATTTCCTCCCTAAGTGCTTGCTGCAACTGCATGTTAGCTTTCAGTGACTCATGAACAAGAACACCCAGGCCCCTTTGGACATCAGCACTTCCCAATCTCATCATTTAAGAAATACTCTGCATTTCTATTTTTCCTACCAAAGTGGATAACTCCACATTTTTTCACATTATATTCCATCTGCCATGTTCCTGCCCACTCACTAAGCCTTTTTAAATCCTCTTGAAGCCCATTGCTTCCTCCTCAAAACACACATTCCCACCTAGCTTAGAACCATAGAAAAATTACAGCCGATCATGTCTGTGCTGGCTGAAAAATAAAAAATAAAAAACTAGCTGCCTATTCTAATCCCACCTTCCAGCACCCGGTTCTTAGCCTTACAGGTTACAGCACCTTAGGTGCAGATCCAGGTATCTTTTAAATGAGTTGAGGGTTTCTGCCTCCACCAACAAACCGGACAGCGAATTCCAAACACCCATCGCCCTTTGGGTAAAGAAGTTTTTCCTCATGTCCCCTCCAGTCCTTCTAGCAATCACCTTATATCTGTGCCCCCTGGTAATTGGCCTCTCCACTGGGGAAAACAGGGCACCCCTGTCTACTCTGTCTAGGACTCTCATAATCTTGTAGACCTCAATCAGGTTACCCCTCAGCCTTCTCAGTTCCAAAGAAAACGACCCCAGCCTATCCAAACTTTCCTCATAGATGCAGTTTTCAAGCCCTTGCAACATTCTTGTAAATCTCCTCTGTACTCTCTCCAGAGCAATTATGTCCTTCCTGTAATGTGGCAACCAGAACTGTACACAAAATTCCAGCTACAGCCTAACCAGCATTTTACACAGTTCTGTCATTACATCCCTGCTTTTGTACTCTATGCCTCATTCAATAACTGAAAGCATTCCATATGCTTTCTTTACCACTTATCCACCTGTCCTGCCACCTTCAGGCACCTGTGGACATGCATTCCAAGTTTTCTCACTTTCTCTACACCTCCCAATATCCTTCCATTTATTGTGTATTCCCTAGCTTTGTTTGCCCTCCCCAAATGCATTACCTCACACTTCTCTGGATTGAAATCTATCTGCCACCTTTCCAATCACTCAGCCAGATACCATTCTGAAGACAACAGCTATCATTTCACTCATTGGCAAACTTGGAAATATTACATTTGGTCCCCATATCCAAATTACTGATAAAGATCAAGAGTAGCTGGGGCCCATGCACTGATCCTTGTGTTACCCCACGAGCCACAGCCTGCCAAGCTGAGAATGGTCCATTTATTCCTACTCTCTGTTTTCTGTCTGTTAACCAATTTTCAATCCATACCAGTATATTACCCCAATTGCACACGTTCTCTAATTTTGTTGACTAAACTCGTGTGGGACCTTATCGAAAGCCTTCAGAAAATCCAAATACATTACATCCAGTGGTTTTTCCTTCTCTGTTCTGCTAGTTACACCAACAAGTTTGTCAAACATGATTTCCCTTTCATAAATCCATGTTGACTCTGCTAAATTCGATCATTATGTTCTAAGTGTTCAGTTATCACATCCTTTATAACATATTCTAGCATTTTCCCTACTAATGATGTCAGGCTAACAGGTCTGTTGTTGTTACCTTTACATTTGGTATTCTTACAAATGTCCTGATGAATGCAAGACAAAAAGCTTCGATGTGTCTTTTTTCATCAATACTCAAGATCTATAGTTCCCAGTTCTTTCTTCCTCCTTTCTTAAATAGAGGGTCACATTTGCTACTTTCTGGAATATGACCACCAAAACATCCACTATCTTTACAGCCATCTCTTTCAACACTGAGATACAGAGCATCAGGTTCAAGGAATTTATCAACTTTCAATCCCATTAATTTCTCCAGTACTCTTTTTCACTAATACTAATTTCTTTCAGTTCCTCATACTCACTAGTCCCTCAGTTCTCTAGTATTTCTCCTGTCTCTGTCTGTAATGGGCCCACATTTGTATTTGCTAATCTTATCCTTTTTACATAACTATAGAAACTTTTTTGGTCTGTTTTTATGTTTCTCGCTAGTTTACTCTCATATTCTATTTTCTTTTTATCAGTTTCTTGGTCCTCCTTTGCTGAGTTCAAAATAGCTCCCAATCCTCAGGCTTATTCTTACTTATTTTTGGCAACTTTATAAGCCACTCCCTTTGATCTAATACAATCTTTAACTTCTCTCGTTAGCCATTATATCACCTTTCCTGCTGGGTTTTTGTGCATGAAAGGAATGTAAATTTGTTGTAAACCATGTATTAATTCTTTAAATGCTAGCCATTTCTTGAATATCGTCATACCTTTTAATGTAGTTTCCCAACCTACCATACTCAACTTGCCCATCATAACTTTGTAGTTTCCTTTGTTTAGATTTACTTTCTGATTTAGCTACCTTACTTTCAATCATAATATAAAATTCTATCATATTATGATCACTCTTCCCTAAAGGCTCCTTTACAACAAGATCATAAATTAGCCTTTCTCATTGCACAGGTAGAATGTGAGAGACCAGCCAGTTTGTGAACAGATTGGTTTGATCTCAGACTGTTGCTAGGGAGAGGAATGGAGTTGATATTTAAGCCTGAAATGAACTTCCGACCACATATTCATGTCAGCACTACCTATTTCCACCTCGAAAACATCGCCCAATTTAATCCCTGTCTCAGCTCATCTGTTGCTGAATTTCTCATTCATGTCTTCGTTACCTCTAGACTTGATTATTCCAGTGCACTCCTGTCCCCCTCTATCTTTAAAATCTCCTCCAGCCCAACAACCCTCTGAGGTATCTGCAACAGATTTTGGAGTAGGGACCAAAACAATACTTCATTCTTCCCAATATTTAATTGGAGGAAATTTCTGCTTATTGTTATGATCCCAGCTGCTGTTAATACTGGACAAGTCAGATCCCAGAGTGAAACCTGACTTGATAGACCACTTTTTTTTGAAACTGTGGAGGCAAGTTACTGAACATATTCACAGGATTTTGATGAACTTTTAATACAAAGAATAAAATATTTATTAAAACAAGAAAACGTTTATTACACCAGAAAAAAAGGTTGGAAAGATCACAATACAAATGCAAGACAATGAGTCAAATTCCCACTATTCTTCCCCAGCAATATCTTTACAGACACATAAACCAGTGAAGAGTTACCATAAGCTTGACACAAAGGCTTCTCACTTGGGACTGGCATAGCTGTAATGGTTTTCTTTCAGTAAATACCTGAGCATTCATTTAATATTTCTCACCCAACTTGTATCTCTCCCCAAGACACCCAAAACCACACTCTAAACTCCCTGTTTCTTCAACTGCAGAATAAGTCCCCTAAACTCAGTTTTCCAGTCGCACTTCTGCTAAACTGATCACTTTATTGAGTCCTATAACTGATTATTCAGTTAACTACTAAGATAAAAGCAAAATACTGCGGATGCTGGAAATCTGAAACAAAAACAAAAATACCTGGAAAAACTCAGCAGGTCTGACAGCATCTGTGGAGAGGAATACAGTCAACGTTTTGAGTCTGAATGACTCCTCATCAGAACTAAGAAATATAGAAATGAGGTGGAATATAAGCTGGTTGAAGGAGGATGGGACAGATAGAGCTGGATAGAGGGCCAGTGATAGGTGGAGGCAAAGAAGAGATTGCCAAAGATGTCATAGACAAAAGGACAAAGGTGATGATATTAGCTGAGGAATGTGCTAATGATGACATTAAGGGTAGAAAGGACAAGCAAGTGATAGATAGCCCTAGTGGGGGTGGGGTGGGGGAAGGGATCAAAATAGGCTAAAAGGTAGAGATAAAATAATGGATGGAAATACATTTAAAAATAATGAAAATATATGGGGGAAAAAATATATAAAAAATTATAAATTATTGGAAAAAGGGGGATCAGAAAGGGGTGGGGATGAAGGAGCGAGTTCATGATCTAAAGTTGTTGAACTCAATGTTAAGTCTGGAAGGCTGTAAAGTGCCTAGTTGGAAGCTGAGGTGCTATTCCTCCAGTTTGCGTTGAGCTTCACTGGAACATTGCAGCAGGCCAAGGACGGACATGTGGGCATGAGAGCAGGGTGGTGTGTTGAAATGGCAAGTGACAGGGAGGTCTGGGTCATGGTGACAGGGAGGTCTGGGTCATGCTTACAGACAGATTGGTGTTCCACAAAGTGATCAGCCAGTCTGCGTTTGGTCTCTCCAATGTAGAGGAGACTGCATTGGGAGCAGCGAATGCAGTAGACTAAATTGAGTGCAAGTGCAAATGCTGCTTCACTTGAAAGGAGTGTTTGGGCCCTTGGACGGTGAGGAGGGGGGAAATAAAGGGGCAGGTGTTGTACCTTTTGCGGTTGCATGGGAAGGTGCCGTGGGAGGGGGTTGAGGTGTAGAGGGTGATGGAGTAATGGACCAGGGTATCCCGGAGGGAATGATCCCTACAGAATGCCGCCGGGGTGGGGGGGATGTGTTTGGTGGTGGCATCATACTGAAGTTGGCGGAAATGGCGGAGGATGATCCTTTGAATGCGGAGGTTGGTGGGGTGATATGTGAGGACAAGGGGGACCCTATCATGTTTCTGGGAGGGAGAGGAAGGTGTGAGGTCTGATGCGTGGGAGATGGGCCGGACATGGTTTAGGGCCCTGTAAACCACCGAGGGTGGAAAACCTCGGTTACGGAAGAAGGAAGACATGTCAGAGGAACTGTTTTTGAAAGTGGCATCATCAGAACAGATGCGACGGAGGCAAAGGAACTGAGAGAATGAGATGCAGTCCTTACAGGAAGCGAGGTGTGAGGAGCTGTAGTCGAGGTAGCTGTAGGAGTCGGTAGGCTTGTAATGAATATTGGTGGACAGTCTATCACCAGAAATTGAGACAGAGAGGTCAAGGAAGGGAAGGGAAGTGCCAGAGATGGACCATGTGAAAATGATGGAGGGGTGGAAATTGGAAGCAAAATTAATAATTTTTTCCAGGTCCAGACGAAAGCATGAGGCAGCACCAAAGCAGCCATCGATGTACCAGAGGAAGAGTTGTGGGAGGGGGCCTGAGGAGGACTGGAACAAGGAATGTTCCACATACTCCATAAAGAGACAGGCATAACTGGGGCCCATGCGGGTACCCATAGCCACACCTTTTATTTGGAGGAAGTGAGAGCAGTTTAAGGAGAAATTGTTCAGTGAGAGAACAAGTTCAGCCAGAACGAGGAGAATAGTGGTGGATGGGGATTGTTCGGACCTCTGTTCAAGGAAGAAGCGGAGAGCCCCACCTATCACTGGCCCTCTATCCAGCTCTACCTGTCCCACGCCCCCCTTCAACCAGCTTATATTCCACCTCATTTCTATATTTCTTAGTTCTGATGAAGAGTCATACGGACTCGAAGCGTTGACTGTATACCTCTCCGCAGATGCTGTCAGACTGCTGAAGTTTTCCAGGTATTTTTGTTTTTGATTCAGTTAACTACTGTCCCTTGTACTTGTACTTTTCTTCTCAGAGAGTTTCAAATCCCTATCTTCTCTCTCTAACCCACACTGAACACCCCCTCTCTCAACTCCTTTCTTTTCTGTGTCTGTGTTACTGGATCACTGTCGCTAGGCAATAGATGAGCCTATTTTTTTTCAGAATTACTTTCAACCCCTCTCTCTAACTTCAGAATTTATAAGACCTCATTAAAAATGTATAGACACAAACAAACCCAAAAGATCTGAAACCTTTTAGTCACAAGCCTCTGGACTCCCATGCACCAAGGTTCATAAACAAAACCTAAATGAAACTAAAACCACTTTTACATTTCTTAACACACTTATATATATATATATATATATATATATATATATGAATTCAACCTAAAGTTATACATTGTTGATAACATTATACAGCACTAAATGTGGGAGCAGTCAGATAATTTAGCAACAGTGGAGAAGTCAAGTGAGGTTGAGCTGGGTGTTGTCAGCAAATAAGTGGAAACTAAAGCTGAGCTTTCCAATGATGTTGCCAAGGGGCAGAACGTGGTTGAGAAATAAGAAGGGGCCAAGGAAAAATTCTTGGGAGACACCGGAGATAATGGTATGGGAGAGGAAGTGAAACCACTGCAAGTGGTATTCTGGCTGCAAATAGATAAACAAGAATGGAACCTGCCAAGAACATTCATACCCAGCTGGACAACAGTAGAGAGGCTTTGGAGGAGAATGGTGTGGTCTGCCATGTCAAAGGCTGCAGACAGGGCAAGAAGGAATAGACTGGAAAAAAATAATCTTTAAGATAGAGATTAATAGAATTTACGGGGAAATATATTCCATTAAAAATAAGAACAACCAAGCAAAAAATAAGATGTCATGGATAAATAAAAAGGTGAGGTTAAAATGAAAGCTAAAGTAAAGAGCTCACCTAAGGTACATAAGTAAGAATCACAGAATCTCACAGTGCAGAAGAGGCCCTTCAGCCCATCGAGTCTGCACCGACACGTGACAAACACCTGACCTACCTACCTAAACCCATTTACCAGCACTTGGCCCATAGCCTTGAATGTTTTGATGTGCCAAGTGCTCCTCCAGGTACTTTTTAAAGGATGCGAGGCAATCCGCCTCCACCACCCTCCCAGGCAGCACATTCCAGACTGTCACCACCTTCTGGGTTAAAAAGGTTTTCCTCACATTCCCCCTAAACCTCCTGCCCCTCATCTTGAATTTACGTCCCCTCGTAACTGACCCTTCAATTAAGGGAGGCAGTTGCTCCCTATCCACCTTGTCCATTCCCCTCATAACCTTGTCCACCTCGATCAGGTTGCCCCTCAGTCTTCTCTGCTCCAACAAAAACAACCAAAGTCTATCCAACCTCTCTTCATAACTTAAATGTTTCATCCCAAGCAACATCCTGGTGAATCTCCTCTGCACGCCCTCCAGTGCAATCACATCCTTCCTATAATGTGGTGACAAGAACTGCACACACTACTCCAGCTGTGGCCTCACCACAGAAAGGAGAGGATGACAAAAGGGAATATAACGAGTTTAGAAAGAAGGTTAAAACAATTAGGAAGGCAAAGAGGAATGATGAAATAAAAATGGTAAAAAATATAAAAAGTAGAGAAATATTCTATAGACACATAAATAACAAAAGGACAATTAAGCTAAGGATATGACAACTAAGGGCTGAGCAAGATAAACTCACAGGAGATGATAATGAAATGGCAGGGATAATGAACAGATACAGTGCCTCAACTTTTACTGAAGAGAAAGTTACAATGATAGAAGGAATCCAGAGAGATATTACAACAGTTAAGATAGGAAGAAAGATGATAATAGACAAACTAATCAAACCTAAGGAGAACAAGACCTTGGTCCAGATGGATTGTTGCCATGGATAGTCAAAGAAACTGGGGAAGAGGCAGCAGAAACACCAGCAGAATTTATAAAAATTCAGTAAAATTCAAAGGAATAGTGTCAGAGCATTGATGCACAGCAAATATAACTCCAATCTTCAAAAGAGAAATAAAACTAACCCAGGGAACTACAGACAAGTTAGACTAGCATTAGTGATATAATAAAACATCTATAGACAGAGAATATAATAAAAATAGTCAACATGGATTTCTAAATGAAAGATCACGTTTCACAAACCTTATTGAAACCTTTGAAGAACAATAATAGACAAGGATAATGCAGTGGATGTGGTAAACATAGACTTTCAAAAGTCCTTCAAAAAGGTGCCACATAAGAAGTTCATTACAAAGATCAGAGCATGTGAAGTCAGAGACCAAGTGGCAGAATGAATTGAAAGATAATAACAAAACAAAGGGTAGGAATCAACGGAAGCTTCTCAAACTAGTAGAAGGTCCTGCAAGGATCATGCTGGCACCACTGTTTTCATCATACACATAAATCATTTAGAAATTGGAGGTATGATGTCAACATTTACGGATAATATGTAATTGGGGGAATAGAATGATAATATCACCAGCTGTACAAAATAAGGAAGACATAAACAGGCTTGCAGAGCGGGTAGATAAATGGCAATTTAAATTCGATATAGCAAGTGTGAGTTGGTTTATTTTGGTAGGAAAAATAGGAAGGCCATTTATTCCATAGAAGTCGAGCAACTGAATGGGGTAGAGGAGTAAAGAAATCTGGGAATTGTAAATGCACAAATTGTTAAAAGTAACAAAACAATTTGTTATGGCTATATAGAGTACAAAGAACTGGGTTCATTTCTTGAGGAATAGAATACAAAAACAGGGAGCTAACATTGAATTTATATAGCATCTTGTTATTATCATACCTAAGTGTGCTGTTGTGCAGTTCTCATCTCCATTCTATATAAAGGATATTTAAAAACTGGAGAAAGTGCAGGAAAGATTCACAAGAATGTTACCAGAACTAAGAGGGTGCAAATATCAGAGAAGATTAAGCTGTTTAGGACTCTTTTCTCTGCAAAAAGAATATTAAGGGGAAACCTGATCAGTGAAGAGGTTCAAGATGGTGGATATAAAAAAAACTAATTCCACTCAAAGTAAGTCATGGATACTAACAGATCAAATATAGAATTTTAGGAGGATTTTAATTACACAGTGGTGAAACTTGCTGCCACATCGAGTGGGTGAAGCACATAACACTGATGCATTTGAGTGAGGTGGGCTTGATCCATGAGGAGAAGGGAATGGAAGGATATGGGGCCAGGGTGGGAAGAGATAGTTAGAGCAGAAGGCGGCTCAGAGTATGAGTGCCACTATACACCAAATGGGCCATTTATATCCTGGCTTATTTGACACAAAATGTAACAAAAGTCTTTCATTTCTTGAATCCGAGCAGTTGAAGTAGTTAGTGGATAACACTGAGAACCAACAACTGAACTCCCTCGCGCTGCAACACTACAGTGAACAGTAACATTAAAATAAAACTGAATTTAGCATCTGCAGTCTCCCCACACAATGAATTTCCAATCTTACTGATGGTAGTGTGCTGACAAACAAGGCAGGCAGGCATGGTGCCTGTGGCCGACCTCACATGGCTTATTAAGGTCTTAGAAGTTTGTTCACCCTCTCAGCCCCACTCCAGTTCCAAAGCAGATAAAATAACAAAGCAGCAATCAAAAAAGATTTAATACCATTAAAATATTTTTAGAGACACTTACAGAGCTCATTCGATCCCCAAACATATCTCCAGCCCCCATGTGAGATGTGTGAACAAAGTTTGTTGGCTCTCCAATCATACTCCTGTCTATTCGTCTGCGTCTTTTCTGTCAAAAGAGGTACCAAGATCAGGAGTGAGGTCCTGCACTATGACAACACATGGATATGTCAATTGTAAAGTGATTACATCCCATAGATTACCATAAATATACAATAGGTTTATTAATACAAACAGCCATGAGGCATTCTCATGATGAAAGTTATACCCTATCTAAATTTAAATACTATGCAATCAATCAAGACTCTGTAGAAAGTACTTTAAGGAGTAACTAAGCATTACAGACATTGCATATATTATAGATGGTTAGTGTTCTAATTTTCCTCACCACCCCACTCAATAAAATACAAATCCGATATCAAAAAGTTCCCAGGAATACAAACCTGAAAGCAGATATTCCATTCTAATCCCGGCCCCTTCTCTTTAATAAGTATATAACAAGCCATTGAAATCCAACCGTATAGCTCTGCACTACAATAAATTCAATAAAGTTAAAATTATGGGATACATTCACTTAAAAAACATACTTACTGGCTGCGGTTGTTCTGCGATGCAGCAGTTAAAGCATAACCAGAATTCACTCATTGTTACAAACTATTTTGCCGTGTTTGATAAATCCAGGATCACTTTGGCTATGTTAGCTGTTGCTGAAGAAACTTGGGCAAGCAATGTGAATATAACTGGACACTCAGGTTCTGGTACTTTTGCTGTCAAACTAGAGTTCAGTAATCTTGTGGTAGGTTATCAGTCTTCCTACTGAAATGGTTTCTCCTACCAATGCTGCATCAGCTTTGCATATCACCAGTGCTGCCGTAGCCAAACTGCAGAAACAAAATAAATATTTGCACTTGAGAAATAATATCTGGTTTTATTTTTGTATTAATTTATTTGGCCCAAGTAATGAGGCATCACTGATGCTCCACAATTACCAAGCACTCAACACTACATGGCTTTTAATTAACTTCAAAAACAGAAAATACAATCTCATGGTGGGTCACAGAGCTTATCCAGTGAGTATCCAAGTCAAATAGTGCAGCAAGGTTCCAGCTTCAATCTTAGTTGTGCTGAGCCAGCAGAGCTCGGGCTGTGTTTGGTGTGGGGGGGGGGGGGGGGGGGGTGGTGTTATAATTGGCTTTGTTGCCTGCAAAGTAGGGAGGATGAAAAAATAATCTGACTCCTGATTACTAACGACCGATCCTTCTAGGATGCATATTTGTGATGTTGGCTCAATTCGGAAGTTCCCACCCCGTAAAAATTAGTGACTAGAAACTCTACCCAAGCAAGAATCAGTGCCTATGGAGGCCAAACTCAAGTCTGAGACAGCGCCCAGGAAACCCAAACATCAGGGAAATTCAATTTTTAGGGAACTTGTATCCCAGTGAGAATCAATTCATGTGAAGCCAAATCCAAGTGCAAGCCAGCACACGGGGAGCCCAAAGCCCACTGAGAATCAGCTCATGGGGTATCCAAACCCCAAGGAGAGTCAGTATCCAGGGAACGGAAACCTCCAGTGACAGTCAGCACACATGAAACTGAACCATATTGAGAGTGACAACACGGGGAACACAATTCGAGTGCTCAGGAACCAAACCCCTGAGAGAGCCACTCCTTCAGGAGAGAAGAAAATTGGCACAGTAAGGGAAAATCTAAATAAAAAAAACAACCGTGAACAAGTAATAAAATGTAAGTACTTGTCTTACATGTGAATTCTGTCAAACTTCTCTGAAGAGCATCACTGTCAGAGAAATACAGCATGTAAGCATCTACCCATACAGCTCACTCCCAGCCATTTCACAGCAATATTCTCACCCAAATATGTAGCACGACCAAATGGATGGTGTCCCTCTGACTGTTAGACAGCACTCTGGTGTTCTGCTAGGCAGTTGGATTTTTATCTGTCTGCGTAAACCATGGGAAGCTGCACTTTCCATTGGGAAATATTTTGGTAGCTTGCCCCATGACTCAGACATTCACAGTATGTGTCAGTGTCTTTACAAAGTAGTCATTACCCAGTTAGTCAGATATTGTGGTAAATGTTGGAACATTCAAGTAAAACTATATCTTTAGCAAAAGCACTTATACTAGTTGGACCATATGGTTCACAGTGTAAAACAACTGTCAAACCCCAGGACACAATAACTGCAGATTTTTCAATCTTTTTATAAATCATCTGTAACTCCATACAAAATTAGTTCCAGTTTAGCTGATTCCGTTACTGAATCGTACTCATTGAATCAGTTGCTCCAGTAAATTAAAGCAGAATAAGGTCTTAGTACAATCTGAGACTCCACCATTCTGAAGTCATTAGAAAACATTTCTAGTCTGTTAGATCATAACCAGATTATTGGGTCATTTCACACTGACAACACTGTATCCTAGAACACCACATGAAAACTGTAATGGGGAATTTTCAGTTTTCAAAATACCACTAGTTTTGCCTAAAAAAAAAGCGTATTTTTCCCAAATTTGCACTAAGTATGGTAGCTTGCAGGTAAAACAGCGTGCTGCCCACCAATGGCAATGGTGGGTTTTCACGCCGTATCGCCCCAAGCCCACCTCATTATTTATGCACTCCCAGGAAACACGCCATTTCCATGGCAGGCGGGCTTGCTCATTCACCCGCCCACCATCACTCCACCTTTGCATCACGCTAGGCGCCATGTTTATAGGCCAGCCACAAGCACAACACTCTTTGCTTCAGCTCACTACTGCTGCCCGGGAGACATGGCCCTCAAAGGCAAGAAGACTGCAGCCCCATGGTTTAATGACGGGTCCCTCGAGCAACTACTGGATGCTGTGGAGGCCCGCCGGGATGTCCTGTACCCTCACTCTGACTGTAGGATGGGCAGTAATGTGGCCAATCTAGCTCGGGAGGCGGTGGCAGTGGTGGTCAGTGCCAATGTCCTTCAGAAGAGGGCAGCCACCTAGTGCCACAAGAAGATGAATGATCCCCTCTGTTCCGCCAGAGTAAGTCACTCTTCATCATTCTCAACGCACACACTCACAATCCTAGCACACATCCACAGGGCTCTCACTCACTGCCAGTTCAAGGGACATCACCATTCGCTCTCTCGCACTCACCGTCATTGTCCTCATCCCATCCATGGGACCACTCACCACCCGTAAAGGCCAGGCACATTTATCATCTGGCACCGCAGGCATACCTGCTTAAACTTTCCCCATCTCTATCCATGCAGGACAAGCTGGCACACAATGAGAGAGAGAGGTCAAAGACCGGTGGCTGAATGCCCGAAATCAAGGTCCTCACAGACTTTGAAAACAGAGTCATCCAGCTGGCCGGCAAGGACCGGTCCTGCGCTGACGGTGAGGTTGGCGCTGCTCTACCAAGTGAGGATCCAGCAGTGCAACATCCATCAGACAGCTATGCTGTGAGTGATGTGTCCTCTTTCACAGACCACTGCCATGCACTAATTATCTCTCCTTGCTTTCACATGCACATCAGCCAAACAGTTGACAAAGTCCATGACCCAGGGTCTCCAATCAAACCCCAAAGAAACCTCTGAAGAGGAATCTGGAGGCACTGTCCCTGAAGCTTGCAAAGCAAAAGGCGACCCTGGCAAGCTCAGCAGAATGTTGCTGTGCACACACCTCCAGTTCATCCATAGTGCAGACCACCAAGTGCACATCGCCTCTGCTGTTGTGAAACATGTCGGCGTACTTTCCCGATGATGTGGATGTACAATCCAGCAGGGGTGCAAGGACTAGCGGGATGGTCTGGCAATGATATGCTGATGTATTACAATGAGGTTCCCAACAACTGATGGCGGGAAATGCGGCCCGCCATCAGTGGGCTGAGCATACAATCGCGACCTGCCTTCCTGCCATCGTGAAACTGATCCCGCCATACTGTCCACTCACACCACCTATCATGCCCACCACCAGCGGGCACAGAAGATTCCACCCAACGTCTGCAAATATTTCTTCTTTTGATATTTTTCATCAATTTTCTTCACTCAAGACATTGAACCCCATTGGGATACAGTCCCACAGGGCGGTCACCCTCTATACTGGGATACCGTCACGTAGCAAAAGTTACTCCTCATTACTGTAGCAGGAATCACTGGTTAGAGGCTCTTTTTCTCCTTTGTAACTGATGAATTATATGGTCAATCATAGTACCCCTACTGCTGTTATGGAAGAGATCAGCTAATCTGTGAAAGGAATCTGGAAACTTTCCACGTGACTTGGGTACTCACTAGATAAACTCACTGAGTCATCGGGAAAGGTTCTGGAAATTTCTACTGTTGGGTATACTTATGTGAGAACATCTGTGCATTTATAAAAGGCTGATTGAGGGTAGAAGGCACAGGGATTGTGGTATTTACACTGTAGGCCAAATAGAAATCGATACCCTGTGTATAATGTGACTTCTTCTATGGCAGTGTGTTTTCCAAGCTGTGTATTTTTCTGTTAGAGTGAAATTTTCCTGAGGAAATGCCGTATGAGGAATTAAAATAAAAATTGAAATGCAGGTACATCGGCACCTGAATGAAAAGAGCATTATTTTGGGTGGGACCCTTATTGTGATTCAAGAGGATTTCCACTCGTGGAGTTTTGCTACCATGGAGACGAGGAATGTGCACAAAATGAACTGCATTTTGAGATAAAAGTTAAAAAACTGCAGGGAATCTAATATTAAAACAGAAAACATTGGAAATACAAGACAGTTCCATCAGCAACTTGTGTCCTTGCTTTTTAGATGCGATAGGCATATATTTTTCTTTTGAGATGGTTGTGTGTTCCAAATTCTAACTAATTTAAACTGGTAATTTGAGCAAATCTTTACTGATTCCAATGTAAGCAAGATATCCTGAATATCTTCACTGATCCAGACACAGGTAGGATATCCTCAATGATTCAAATTCCTCAGCATACAGCCTGATCCAATTTGAGTCACGGAGTCAGTCATCTCTACTCAGAAACAAGCTCACAACAGGTTACTGTAGGAGATGGCATAATACATGTCACTTTGAGGGTTTTGTATCTTTTCATCATGTGGCACTGCATTCAGTAAGCAGAGCAGGAGTGTTCTCTTAACTAATTAATCCAAATTCTCTACAAATCACTAATTTTATAAGGTTTTCATAAGTTGTACCTGTTGTGAGCCACTTCAATGGCTCAGCTGATTTAAATGGTGAGGGATTGAGCCATAAAGATCAGAAAGGTCACAGGTTACGTTAGTGACCTATATTGAGTTAGCTTACCTCATCTGAAGTACTGGCAGGTACTTTGCGATTAGTCCCTGCAACCTTGGAAGGGTTGAGGATGGTAAAGGGAGGAAAAGGTAGCCAAACAGGACTCCTGTATCTGATTCCTATCCAAATTGGATGCATCTCAGCTGTGAAGTCGCTCCACTGATACTCAACTAAAACTCACAACAAATTCATAGGAGGTACATAATACATATGAAACATATAAGAAAATATCTTATGGTGGATGAAGGGAAAACTGGGCTTTTATGTATTCTATCATCTATTGGGAAATATCTTCATATACATATATGAAAGACTAGAGTCTAATGTAAATCTGTCAAACTACAGACGTCAAACTTCATTGGCTCACAATTCAAAAGAGATCTTATTTCTTTCTGGGTTCTGATCTGCAGCCAGAAATTTATCAGTAGATAGAGTTGCCCTCTATCAGACCTCAGTTGTAGAACTAACCGGATTTCCCATTTAACAGGCGCAGATAAAAGCACTGTAATTAAATAAACACACACCCCAATGACGATCCGCTTGCATTCACAGTCATCTGGCTCCAGGAGAGACAAGCCCGGGTAAGGCCTCTCAACCTATCCTGCTACCCCGCCAATACCCGCCCCTCGCAATAACTGGCCAATCACGTAACAGCTGCCGGCATGCGGCCCATCCTGATTGGTCGATCTCCCCTTCAATCAGAGTCAACGGTCTCCTGCCCACCATCACAGTGGGTTGCTCCGGAGATGCGAGTGGAAACTCATTCAGGAGTTTACCTGAGGGGGCCTAGCCTGCAGTCAGGGCCGCCGATGTCTGTCCTTCTCCGGCCGACGTCCGTCCCTCTCCGGCCGCTCAATCCCACACCGCCTCCACCCGCCCGGAAACCGCCGGCGCTGACGTCAGAGACCTGTCAAAGGTCACTGGCTGCTGCTAAGTAACGTAGAATCGTGACGGTACAGAAGGAGGCAATTAGGCCATCGTGTTTGCGCTGATTCTCCAAATGAGCGTAATGACTCAGTGCCATTCTCCTGCCTTTCTCCAGTAACCTTGCATAATGTTTCTATTTAAATAATAATCTAATGCCTGCAATTATAACCTGCCTCCACCGCACTTCTAGGCGGTGCATTCCAGACCTAAACCACTCGTTGTGTGAAAAAGTTTTTTCTCATATTGCATTTGCTTCTTTTGCAAATCACTTTAAATCTGTGCATTCGTTCTTGGTTCTTACGTGAGCAGGAACAGTTTCTCCCTATCTAACCTGTTCAGCGCCCTCATGATTTTGAACACTTCCATCAAATCTCTTCTTAGCCTTCTCTTGTCCAAGGCAAACAGGTCCAACTTCTCCAATATATCTTCATCCCTAGAACCATTTTTGTAAACATCCTAAACTGAACGCATCCTGCAACATCCAACCATGTGCTCCTTTCAAGTAGTAAAACATCCCAAGGTGCTTCAAAGGGGCATCATCAATTTGACACTGTGCCCCATTAGGTGACATTTGGTCAGATGACCAAAAGTTTGATCAAAGAGGTGGGTTTTAATGGGTCTCTTAAAGGAGGACAGCCAGGTGGAGAGGTGCAGAGATGTTTGGCGGGTATTCCAGAGCTTAGGGCCTAGGCAACTGAAGGCACGGTCACTAATTCAAATCAGAGTGCTCAAGAAACAAGAATTCACGCAGATATCATGGAAATCATCATAGTGAATTTACAGGATGCAAGGAGACCATTTGGCGCATCATGACTATGCCAGCCAACAAGGAGCCATGCAGTGCTCTTGGTCCATGGTCCTGTAGATCAAAGGACTTAAGGTGCATAACCAAGTTACAAGGGTTTCTGCCTCAACCACTTCAGGCAGTGAGTTCCAGATCCCCACCATTCTCTGGATAAAAACCACCTCTAAACCACCTACCTCTTACCCTAGGTCTCTGCCCTCTAGTTATGGACTCAACCAAGTGGAATAGGTCTTCCCTATCTGGATTCCTCAATTTTATACACTTCAATTAGGTCTCCCCACAGCCTCCTCTGTTCCAAGGAAAACAACCCTGGCCTATCTAATCTTTCCTCATAACTAAAATTTTCCAGTTCAGGCAACATACTCATAAATCTCCTCTATAATTTCTCTAGTGTTATCACATTTTTCCGATAGTGCGGTGGCCAGAACTACACGTGGTACACTATTTGAGGCCTAACCGGTGTTTTATATAGTTCCAGCATAACCTCCCTCTTATATTCTGTGCCTCAACTAATAAAGGCAAGTATCCTTATGCCTTCTTGACCACTTTACCTACCTGTCCAGCCACCTTCAGGGATCTATAGACATGCATTCCAAGGTCTCTCTGTTCCTCTACACTTTTCAGTATCCTACCATTTATTGTGTATTTCCTTGCCTTGTTAGCTTTCCCTAAATGCATTACCTCATACTTTTCCTGATTGAATTCCACTTGCCACTGTTCTCTCCACCTGACTAAACCATTAATTTCCCTTTCTACAGCTTCTTTCTTCATTATCAAGCAATAGGACAATTTTTGCATCATCTGCAAACTTGTTAATCATAGCCCCTACATTCAAGCCCAAATCATTGAAATATACCATGGAAAGCTAGTGCTAAACCCTGTAGAACTTTACTGGAAACAGCCTTCCAGTCACAAACGTTGCCATTGGCTGTTATCCTTGGCTTCCTGCCACTGAGCCAATTTTGGAAGTAACTTGCCACTTTGCTTTGGATCTCAAGGGCGTTTACTTTTGCAACCAGTGGCCTTATCAAAAGCCTTACTAAAATCCATAGCGACTACATCAAAGGCACTACCCTCATTAAACCACCACCCCCACCCACCCCCCCCCCCCGCTGTTACCTCCTTAAAAAGTTCAATCATGTTAGTCAGACATGACATTCCCTTAATAATTCAGTGCTGATTATCTTTGATTAATCCATGTCTTTCTAAATGAGGATTCTTCCTACCCCTCAATTTTTTTTCAATAATTTTCCCACAAGCAGGTTTAGGCTGACTGGCCTGTAATTACTCAGTCTATCCCTTTTAAACAATGGTACAATGGTAGATGTCCTCCAGTCCTCTAGCTCCACACCTGTAGCCACAGAGGATTTGAAAATGATGGTCAGAGCTCCGGTTGTTTCTTCTCTTGCTTTCCCTTAGTGGCACAGGACACATTCCATCTGGGCCTAGGGATTTATCCACTTTCAAAGATGTTAAATCCCTTAATACTTCATCTCTCATTATGTTAACTTCATTTAATATTTCACACTCCTCCCTGATTGCAATCTCTATTGTCCCTTGCATTTATGAAATCAGACACAAAATATTCATACCCATGTCCTTTATCTCCACACACCAGTTACCCTTATGGCCCCTAATAGACCCTACTCTTTATTTATCTTCTGGCTCTTTATGAATTTATTTAAAAAGATCCATGGGTTTTCCTTGATTTTACTTGCCAATATTTTATCATGCCCTCTCTTTAATTTCTTAATTTCCTTTTTAATTTCACTCCACACTTGTTATACTCTAGATTTTCTGTGATATTGAGTTTAAGGTATCTTTCAAAACTTCCTCTTATTCTTTATCCTTTCCTTCAAATCCCTTAATGTTCCGGGGGCTCTGGAATAGTTCGAGCTACCTTTTTATTAGGCAACATACTTGCTAAGAACCTTCGGTATTTCATCCTTGAATATCTCCCAATGACCTGGCACTGAATTACCTTCAAGCAGCTGTTTCCAATCCACTATAGCTAAATAACATCTCAGTTTAGTAAATTGAGAACTTTTATTCCTGGTCTATCTTTGTCCTTTTCTATAACTACCCTAAACATAACTGAATTATGATCACCTCTGCCAAAGTACCCTCCAACTGATGCCCCTTCCACTTGCCCAGCTTTATTCCCTAAAACAAAGTCCAGGTCCATGCCCTCTCTTGTTAGGCTTGCTATATACTGGCAAAAAAAAAAGTTCTCCTGAATGCTTTAAAGAATTCTGTTCCCTCTGTGCCTCACACAGTAATTCTAACCCAGTTAAAACTAGGGTAGTTAAAACACCCTGCTATTTCTGCCCTATTGTTTTGCATTTCTCAAAGATTTGCCTACATATTTTCTCTTCTATCTGCCTCTTCACTGTTTGGGGCTCTATTTTACATACCTGATAGTGTGATTGCTCCTTTTTTGTTCTTCAGTTCAAACCAGATAGCCTCATTTGATGATCCTTTGAGCATATCATCCCTCCTCACAGCTGTAATTGTTTCTTTAATCAATATGGCTACCCTCTTTATTTTTTACCCCCTATCTCACCTGAAAATCCTGTAACCAGGAATGTAGAGCTGTCATTCTTTCAGCATGTCTCAGTAATGCTTATACTATCATATTCCACTCTGTGCTCTCAACTGTTCTGCCTTATTTTTTGGACTAGTTGCATTGAAGTTTGTACCATTTAGTACTGCCAAACTCCCTTGTTGTCTATTTTCTAATCTTTGTTTCCTCTGCCTTCAAAACACACTTTGGAAAGTTGTGGAGCTGGAGAAGATTGAAATAGGCATGGGAGGTCATAGAGGGATCAGGAAACAAGATTGAGAATTTTTAAGTTGAGGCATTGCGTAACTGGGAGCAAATGTAGATCAATAAGCACAGGGGTGATTCATGAATGGGACTGAGTGCAAGTTAGGACATGGGCAGCAAAATTTTGGATAACCTCAAGTTTACAGAGGGTGAAATGTGGGGCCTGGCCAGGAGATTGTTGGAGTTGTTCAGTCTAGATGTAACATAGGCATAATTGAGGGTTACAGCAACAGATAAACTGATCATGCAGGAAGAGTCAGGCAATCTAGCAAAGGTAGAAATAGGTGGGCTTAGTGATAATAGAATGGTTATAGCACAGGAGGAGGCTATTCAGCTCATTGTGTCTGTGCTTGCTCTATGTAAGAACTACTCAGATAGTCCCACTCCCCTGCCTTTTCCACGTATCCCTGCACTTCTTTTCTCTTTAGATAATTGTCCAATTCCCTTTCAAAGACACAATAGAATCTGCCTCCATCACACTCTCAGACATAGTGCATTCAAGATCCTAAACACTTGCTGCATAAAAATGCTTTTCCTCTTGTTGCCTTTTGTTCTTTTGTCAATCACCTTAAATTGATTTCCTCTGGTTCGCATTCCTTCCACCAAGGAAACTTTATCCCTATCTACTCTGTCTAGACCACACATGATTTTGAACACCTTTATCAAATCTCCTCTCAAACTTCTTTTCACTAAAGAGAACAACTAGACACTGTAATGTGTTTATTTCTGCTGTGTTCCAATAAAAAGGTTCACTGTAATGAATTGGTATCAAGTTTGAAGCATTTGAATTCTGACAGTGACAATAGCATGTTTCAGGGTACTAGTTAGATAGGGGTAGAGGTGGAGCTGAACGTAAGCAGTCTGGTGATGGAGAGGAAGTGGAGTTGGAAGCTCCAGTTGGGGTTGAGCAGATGTCCAAGTTTGAGAACAGCCTGGTTCAGCCTAAGACAATGGCTGAGAAGAAGATGGAGATGGCGGGAACTAAAAATGATGGCTCCAGCATTCCCAATGTTTCACTGGAGGAAATTATGGCTCGTTCAAGACTTGATATTGAATAAACAGTCTGACAACACATTTTCACCTCAGCTACAAACCTATCCTGAAGAACAAAACAGCATTCATAGCACCCTTGAAGTAGAAAAATACAAGCAGTCAAATGCTGTAAACTGCTGTAGCTCTACGTACTTGTGTTTGTACCTAGGTATACACAATAATGTGTGACATGTAACATTCATTTCTCTTTTAATTCCTGCATTTTTTAAACAATGCAGCTTCTTAGCTTTCCAAGTACATATCCTGACTTATTTCCTAATATTAGAAATTGCTCAGTAGATTGACACTGTGTTGTCTGGAACTCCTTTGGGAACTTATATTTGCAGAAGGATGTGTAAATGAAAGATTAGTGTGGGAATATTTTGTGTTTTACAAAAGCACAGGATATAGTTTAATCATCTTAGATAACCTAATACAGTTTCTGCAACCCCTATTGGACCATTTATTTCACTGAAATTAGGTAAAATTTAGGATGAGGAGCAATATTGCTTCTGTTTTCCCTGCACCACTGACTTGCTGAACTGTGTATTCAACTTAAAAGTCAAAAATTAATTTATTTCCCCCGGGCCTGGTTACCATACCCACAGCTAATTTCACCACAAAAAAGAATCAACCAAAAGATGTTTTTGTTTGGGGGTGGGGTTGAGGGGAGAATGGGTAATGAAATCATGTATTTCAGTTTCTTTTGAAATTTCCTCATAGATAGGGCCTATGATTTTATATTAACTATCAGTGTGACTCATCTGAAGTCTGCTGGTGATGTGCTCTTTACCACCCTGCTATAAACTAAGCTAGAAAAGTCCAACATTGCATAGTTTTAAAAACACAGCATGTGACAGTATCAATGACAATATCTTAAAAAGGACCATGCACTTTAAATCAATTTAAATGAAATTATATGACCCTCCCTTCCTTCAGCAGTTATTGAGCTTTAAAACCTAAAGTTTATGTCAGCCAGTGCCCACTCCTGGGCACACTATCTTAGAGGTGTAATGTGTAAGAGTAATGTTAATAATGGGCACCCATTATGTGTAAGGGTAATTCTTAATCCTGTGCCCAGAGATGAAATGTGTAAGGACAATTGTCGATACTGGAATACTATCCCAGGGAAGCAGAAAGTTTTCTAATCAAATCTGGAATCAGGCAAGGCTGTACTCGCTCCTATTCATGTGGTGTACTGAGCCTTTTGCCAAGCCCATCAGGAAGGACATGGGCTTAAGAGAGGTGACAATCCCAGGCAGCGGGGGCACTCAAGTCAAAGTCTCCCTCTACATGGACAACGTCGCTGTCTTCTGCTCATATTCATTGTCACCTCACAGACTTATGAGCATCTGTGACTTATTCGAACTAGCCTCAGGAGCCAACATAAGAGCAAGGCCATGTTATTCTGGATCCTTTACTGTCAGCTTAGAATGTCTGAAGGTATCGGGAATGTGGTTTGGAGGGGGCAGCTCAAGCACCAAAATCTGGAAGGAGCATGCAGCCATGTTGAAATAGAAATTCTACACGTAGGAGTGATGCTCCCCTTCCATTGTGGGTAAAAGCCTGGTCATCAGGTGCTAGGCACTCTCAATGCTGCTGTACATGGCGCAGGTCTGGTCCATACCCAGTTTCCTGTGACTTGGCTGCATCAAGCTTTGTGTATACCCTTGGTACACAAACACCAAGTGTCACTACTTGCTAAGTTTCTATGTCTCCAGTGTTGCAAAGGATGGGTCAGGCCACGTGGCCACAGAACACTCCGTTCAGTTGGACCGTGCCATACCACCTGTCCCTCATGGAAATGTTTGTGTAGAAAAACACCTTTAACAACAAATCCATCAGGCAGTGCTCTGCATGTAATGTCCTCAAAGTCCTTTGGGAAAAGGAGATGGTGGATCATGTCAGATGGTTCGCTGAGCAGACAGTAAAAGTCATTTGGCAGAATGCCTCATAGCCAGAACTTTCAAACAAACATCAAGACATAGCTTGGCTGGTGGTGAAAAGGATCCTCCCTGTCAGATCCTTTCTGCATGCTTGGAATCTCACTGCCTCTGTATGCTGCCCTTGAAGTGACCACCGCCCATCTCCTTCTAGAATGTGGCTTTGCATCACAGGTCTGGAAAAAGATGCAGTGGTTTTTGGTCATGGTTCATCCTGAACTGCTCTGTAATGCAGAGCTCCATGCACAAACACTTCCATGAGAGGCAGGTAGTATGGCATGGTCGATCTGAATGGAGCGTTCTGTGGCCACATGGCCTGACCCATCCTTTGCAACACTGGAGACAGATAGAAATTTAGCATGTGTGACACTTGGTGTTTGTGAACCAAGGGTATACACAAAGCTTGAGGCAGCCAAGTCGCAGGAAACTAGGTATGGGCCAGACCTGCGCCATGTACAGCAGCATTGAGAGTGCCTAGCACCTGATGACCAGGCTTTTACCCACAATGGAAGGGGAGCATCACTCCCACATGCAGAATTTCTATTTCAACATGGCTGCAGAACTCTGTGTGCTATGGACTGTTCCCAGGGACCTGCCCTGAGATGAGCAGCAATTGCTGTTTAAGGACCATCAACTTGGTGAAAGACACTTTTTAGTCTCCTTGAAATTTCCAGTGCAAAGGGCTGTCAACTATCGAGTGTTGCAGACTGGCACATTGCAAGTTCCAGGACTACATTCTGAGGAGTGCACTAAAGCTTGGGGCAGCTGCTGTGAAGGCTTAATGGGGAAAGGCTGCTGTCTATGGCCTCCTGCCATAGTTAACTGAGGGATTAGAAACTATGTAAAAGCCCTCGAGTTGTATAACCTGTAATGGTAACTGTAGTGAGGCAACTCTTACTATATTGGAGGAAACTGATCTGTAGAACACAAAATAGGACAGAGTGTTTGGAAAAGGCTAAGAATCTAACTTCAAGCACATCAGATAAAAGGACAACAATGAGAAAGGGGCTAGGAAATACAGGACTGAAGGTGTATCTGAATGCATGCAGTATACGAAATAAGGTAAACGAGCTGGTGGCGCAGATTGAAATTGGCAGGTATGATGTGGTGGACATCACAGAGACATGGCTGCAAGGGGATCAGGACTGGGAGCAAAACATCCAAGGATATACATCCTATCGAAAAGATGGGCAGGTTGGCAGAGGGGGTGGGGTTGCTTTATTAGTAAGAAATAAAATTAACTCGATAGCAAGAAATGACGTAGGGTCAGATGATGTAGAATCTGTGTGGGTAGAGTTGAGGAAACACAAAGGTAAAAAAACCATAATGGGAGTTATGTACAGGCCTCCGAACAGTAATCAGGATGTGGGGCACAAGATACACCAGGAGATAGAAAAGGCGTGTAAGAAAGGCAAGGTTACAGTGATCATGGGGGATTTCAATATGCAGTTAGACTGGGAAAATCAGGTTGGTAGTGGATCCCAAGAAAAGGGATTTGTGGAATGTCTACGAGATGGCTTTTTGGAGCAACTTGTGATGGAGCCCACTAGGGAACAGGCAATTCTAGATTTAGTGATGTGTAATGAGGCATATTTGATAAGGGAGCTTAAGGTGAAGGAACCATTAGGAGGAAGTGACCATAATATGATAGAATTTACCCTGCAATTTGAGAGGAAAAAGCTGGAATCAGATGTAACAGTATTACAGTTGAATAAAGGCAACTACAGAGGCATGAGGGAGGAGCTGGTCAGAATTGACTGGGAGATGAGCCTAGCAGGAAAGACAGTGGAACAGCAATGGCAGGAGTTTCTGGAAGTAATTTGGGAAACACAGCAAAAATTCATCCCTAGGAAGAAGAAGCATACTAAAGGGAGGACGAGGCAATCATGGCTGACAAGGGAAGTCAGGGACAGCATAAAAGCTAAAGAGAAAGCATACAATGGGGCAGGAAACCAGGGGATTGGGAAGCCTACAAAGACCAACAGAGGACAACTAAAAAAGAAATAAGGAGAGGGAAATATGAGGGTAAAATAGCCAGTAATATAAAAGAAGATTGCAAGAGTTTTTTAGATATATAAAGGGTAAGAGAGAGACAAAAGTGGTCATTGGGCCGCTGGAAAATGGCGCTGGAGAAATAGTAGTGGAGAACAAAGAAATAGCGGAGGAACTGAATAGATACTTTGTGTCAGTCTTCACAGTGGAAGACACGAGTAACATTCCCAAAGTTCAAGAGAGTCGGGGGGCAGAGGTGAGTATGGTGGCCATTACCAAGGAGAAGGTGCTAGGAAAACTGAAAGGTCTGAAGGTGAATAAATCACCTCGACCAGATGGATTACACCCCAGAGTTCTGAAGGAGATGGCTGAAGAGATAGTGGAGGCATTAGTGGTGATCTTTCAGGAATCACTCGAGTCAGGGAGGGTCCCAGAGGACTGGAAAATCGCTAATGTAACCCCCCTGTTTAAGAAGGGAGTGAGGCTAAAGATGGGAAATTACAGGCTGATTAGACTGACCTCAGTCGTTGGTAAGATTTTAGAGTCCATTATTAAGGATGAGATTTCAGAATACTTGGAAGTGCATGGTAAAATAGGACAAATTCAGCATGGTTTCATCAAGGGGAGGTCATGCCTGACAAATCTGTTAGAATTCTTTGAAGAGGTAACGAGTAGGTTAGACAAAGGCGAGCCAATGGATGTTATATACCTGGACTTCCAGAAGGCCTTTGACAAGGTGCCGCACGGGAGGCTGCTCAGTAAGATAAGAGCCCATGGTGTTAGAGGCAAGGTACTAGTATGGATGGAAGATTGGCTGTCTGGCAGGAGGCAGAGAGTGAGGATAAGGCGGTCCTTCTCAGGATGGCGGCCAGTGACTAGTGGAGTTCCGCAGGGGTCAGTGTTGGGACCACAACTTTTCACTTTATACATTAATGATCTAGATGAAAGAACTGAGGGCATCCTGGCTAAGTTTGCAGATGATACAAAGATAGGTGGAGGGACAGGTGGTATTGAAGAGGCGGGGAGGCTGCAGAAGGAATTGGACAGGTTAGGAGAATGGGCAAAGAAGTGGCAGATGGAAAACAATGTGGGGAAGTATGAGGTCATGCACTTTGGTAGGAAGAATAGAGGCATAGACTTTTTACTAAATGGGGAGAGAATTCAAAAATCTGGAGTGCAAAGGGACTTGGGAGTCCTAGTCCAGGACTCTCTTAAGGTTATCTTGCAGGTTGATTTGGTAGTTAGGAAGGCAAATGCAATGTTGGCATTTATTTCGAGAGGACTAGAATATAAAAGCAGAGATGTGCTGTTGAGGCTTTATAAGGCTCTGGTCAGACCACATTTAGAATATTGTGAGTAATTCTGGGCCCGGTATCTCAGGAAGGATGTTCTGGCCCTGGAGACGGTCCAGAGTAGGTTCACGAGAACGATCCCAGGAATGATAGGCTTAACATGTGAGGAATGTTTGAGGACTCTGGGTCTGTACTCGATGGAGTTTAGAAGGATGAGGGGGGATCTGATTGAAACTTACAGAATACTGAAAGGCCTGGATAGAGTGGATGTAGGGAAGATGTTTCCATTAGTAGGAGAGACCAGGACCCGAGGGCACAGCCTCAGAGTAAAGGGAAGACTTTTTAGAACAGAGATGAGGAGAAACTTCTTTAGCCAGAGAGTGGTGAATCTATGGAATTCATTGCCACAGAAGGCTGTGGAGGCCAGGCCATTGAGTGTATTTAAGACCGAGATAGATAGGTTCTTGATTGGTAAGGGGATCAAAGGTTATGGGGAGAAGGCAGGAGAATGGCCTAATTGCTGCTCCTATGTCTTATGGTCTTATGGTCTTTATGAAATGTCAAATTTAAACTGTTATGTAATGTACCTTTACAAATTTTATGAATAAAGTAAATTTTTTCATAGAATATGATCCCAGAGATGGGCTGACCAAAGGTAATTCTTTATTCTGGGCACTGTATTCCAGAGATAAGACATGTAAGGGCAATTGTTAATACTGGGGACACTATCCCAAAGATTTGTAAGGGCAATTTTTAATACTCTACTAGGATATTATCTCAGGGCTGGATTGTGTAAGGGTGATTCTTGACACACTACCCAGTTCTTACATTATTGAAGTCTTAGCTTTTTTACAGAAATGACTTTTTAAAGTGAATACAGACCTAAGTGTTGGAAAGAACCAGAATCCTACCACCTATGTCTTTGAGTATCAGTAAGTTGTGTATATCGTTTGGGATGCAGCACCATTGTAGCAGACATCCATAAATGCACTCCAGTTACTGGACTACCTGTCAGCAATGTAATGGAAGACCAGTTTTTAACCACTTTGAAGACAGAAGTTCAAACAAGCCAAGCCAAAACACATGTAAAATGCAAGAAGCAGACACATGTTTGCCCCGATCCCACAGTTTAAGTGTCCCTTATTTTATTCCTTAAGACTTGGTCTCCCTGGGGTTTGTGCTGTGATCTGTTCACTGTACTTGCCGTGATATACACTATTTGCTATGGTGGAGCAAATTGAAGACTTGTTTTTTTTTTTAGCTGAGACTTAGCTGCCACACTCTGCCCTGGCTGCCTGACTCTCTTCCATGGTATTCTGACTGGGTGGTTTGGACAGGGAAGATCCAGTGTCCACTGGCATGTATAAGACCTTTTGTGACCATGTGGGCACTGCAGGACAGACCTTGTTTTAAAGACAACATTCTGATTTAGTTGGGTAGATTAGGTGCACTTTGTTTTTGTTGGGTCTATCTTTTAAAGCTAAGTTTGAGTTTCTTTCAGTTTGATTAGACCATATATCAGAGGTGCCCTATAAGGGCATTTGTATTACCCTTATTGGTCCATTAAAACAGGCCAAGATGCCAGACATAGCTCTGGCCTCCAGCTGCTCTCTGGATCGGGGGAAATGGCCTGCGGGGCGACCAGCCACAGGGACAACAATCCGGCCACCGACACTGTGCTTGAAGTTGGTCAGAGACTTTTCAATGTGAACCGGGTTATGCTGGCGTCGGCCAGCGAGTATTTCCGGGCCTTGTTCGGCGGCGGCGCCAGAGAAAGCTCGGAGAATCACATCGTGCTGCGAGGCCTGGATCCCGAGGCCTTCCAGCTGCTGCTGGGCTTCGCCGCCCGGGGCCGAGTGAGTGTGGACCGGCAGAATGTGGAGGCCTTGCTGGAGGCGGCCGATTTCCTACTCTTTGACCGGGTCAAGCTGCTGTGCGCCGCCTTCCTGCAACGGGAGCTGCGGGTGGGAAACTGCGCGGGGGCCCTGGCCTTGGCCCAGCGCCTCGCCTGTCCCGGCCTAGCTGCCGCCGCCCGCGGGGTGGCCCTCACCCACCTGGCCGCCTTCATGGCCGAGGAGGAAGAGTTCCTGCAACTTCCCAAAGAGGCTCCGGCTGAGCTCTTGGCCAGTGACCACCTGTACGTGACCAAGGAAGACCAGGTGTTTGAAGCAGTGATGAAGTGGGTGAGTCACCACGACAGCAGAGAAGGCCAACTCCTGGAGCTGCTGGCCTTGGTCAGGGCCCCCTTCCTGAGCCTGGCCTTCCTTGACCTACTCATTAAACGCTCCAAGCGCCGCCTGGAGGATGACCCTCACAGCAGGCTCCTGAGAATATTAAACCACAACCTTCCCCAGAGCTGGACAAAGACCCAATCCCAGCCCCAAAGCAGCAGGAGCTATGAGACCATGTATGTTCTGGGGGGGAAACACGATCAAGAACAGCAGGAACTATTTCAGTTTCATCCTAAAACCAACACCTGGCAAGCCTGCTCTCCTCTTCGACGCAGAAACCTCACCCAATATGCGGTAGCAGCAGTAGGTAACGCCACGTGCAAATTATAGCACAGTAGGTTGCATCAGGTGCTTGGTACAGTTCTAGTGTTTGGGGGTAGTTTAAAACTTAACTGCCTATTCAAATGAATACAATGAAATTATGTTTGTAGGCTAATTTAAAAACTTGTTTCAGTGCCCATCAAGATAATACGTATCATTGCAGGGGCAAGAAAAATTTCCCTTCCAGGCACCCAGTGTCTGGATCAAACCTGGAGGGAAATTTACTCTAGCTGCATGGGTTAAATGTAAAGTTCCTCTACAAACGTTCCCAGGTGAAGTGCAGCTCTGTTTAGATGCAGATAACACTCCCTCAAACAAGAACAGAAAATGTTGGGAAAACTCAGCAAATCCAACGGTATCTGAGGAGAGAAAGACAGAGTTAACATTTCGAGTCCGTATGACTCTTCTTCAGAGCTATAGAGAAGTAAAAATGTGATTAAATTTATACTAAGTAAGGGGGTAGAGCAGGTGAAGTTGGTTAGAAGGCCAGCGATAGGTGGAGGCAAAGGAGAGATTGACAAAGATATCATGAACTAAAGGAAAAAGAGGTGTTAATGGTAGTGGTACTGGCTAAAGGAGGTGCTGATGGTGGCATTAAGGTCAGAAAGCAGAATGTGGTAATAGCAGGACAAGGGTGAGCACTCTGGAAAGAACAGCATGAACAAGTGAGAGATGGCCCCGTTGGGGTGGGGTGAGTGGTGGGATGGGACAGTGGTGGGAAAGAAGATCGAAAATAGGATAAAAGGTAGGGAAAAAACAATGAATAAAAATGAAAATAAATAAAGATAAATAAAAATAAGTGGATAAAAAATAAAAATGAATATTGAAAAAAGGGGATAAAAAAGCAGGGGTGAGGATGGAAGCGAGAGTTCATGGTCTGAAATTGTTGAACTCAATGTTAAGTCTGGAAGGCTATAAAATGCCTAATTGGAAGATGAGGAGCTGTTCCTCCAGTTTGTGTTGGGCTTCACTGGAACGTTGCAGCAGGCCAAGGATGGACATGTGGGCATGAGAGCAGGAGGGTGTGTTGAAATGGCTAGCGACAGGAAGGCCTGGGTGATGCTTGTGAATAGGCCGAAGGTGTTCAGTAAAGCTGTCACCCAGTCTGCGTTTGGTCTCTCCATCGTAAAGGAGACTGCATTGGGAGCAGCGAATGTAGTAGACCAAATTGAAGGAGGTGCAAGTGAAGTGCTGCTTCATCTGAAAGGAATGTTTGGGCCCTTGGACAGTAAAGAGGGAGGAGGTAAAAGGGCAAGTGTTGCACCTTCTGCGATTGCATGGAAAGGTGCCATGGGAGGGGGATGAGGTGGTCGGAGTGATGGGAAGGTGTGTTTGGAGGTGGCATCATGCTGGAGTTGGCGGAAATGGCAGAGGCTGGTGGGGTGAAAATCACTCCCTCAAACCCAATCTTGGATGAGCATCCCGTGTGAATTTTTACTGTTCAACACTTATAGCCTAGGAGGCAAAGGAGAATTCCAGTCTGATATTCTGGGATGGATTTGAATACAGACCTCAGAACTTAAAGTACAGGGTTTAATCCCACTGTGCCATTCAGCCTCTGGTACTTAGTGTTAATTAACTTTTGTTTCTTAGCTTATAAGGACAAACTTAGAAACGTAAATAAGATTCCGAGTTTGGTGACAGTAATATAAATAAAAGCCATTTCATCACAGACCTCACACCCTCAACGTCAAGAGCTTGATTTGCAGGTGGGGGCGGGGGGTTTGGTTAGTACATAAATTCCTTATGAACAACAAAAAAAGCTCAACAGGCCTGTGGGTAGATCAACCTCACTTCTCTGATTTCTCATTGTATTCCTACCTCACACTCTTTCTCTGTCTCCAGAAATGCATCGACCTCTCATTCACATTTATCCCAATTTATGCCCACAATCCTCAGAGCAAAATCTATCAAAAGATGGTCAAGTAGTTTCCCCTAGGTAAGAAAACTGGAATATCAGGCAAGTGACCCAGGGTTATTTCGGTCTTCCTGTAACAGGATTAGTGCATATTTTTAGGTGGTTAAAGAAAGGAAAGAAAAATGACTTCCAAACTTTGGGTGGGAAGTCAGGGGTTCAGCCACATCCATAATGTCTCTTGTCAAAGACATCATATGTCAACAACATCATATGCCAGAGCTGTCACATATCCTTAGCACAAATGTAGTGTTTTGCTGAATTAACTACTTATTTGTTAAGTTATCAATCAAATATTTGATTCACTAAATGTGATGAATCACAAGTAGCAAAGGTAACAATCAAGGCTGAGTAACCCAGAGAAAGCCAAGCAATAAATCATTGTTTTTTTTCCGAAAGATACCATCCAAAATAGCATGTATGACAAAACCAACCAATCAAATCACAAGTAATTTCTTCAAACTGTGTTTGCACTCTGTTTAGGTCACTATCACGCAGGTCACGCAGTAGCATCTCAGCTGTGGCTCAATACAATGAATCTAGGTCAAACTCCGCGAACTCCCTTCCTAACAGTGGGTGTACCTATACCACATGGTTTGCAGCTGTTCAAGAAGGCAGCTCACCACCACCTTCTCAAGGGCAACTAGGGATGGGCAATAAATGCTGGCCCAGCCAGTGAAGCCCACATTCCCTGAATGAATTTAAAAAAAATCTTGCCTCTGAGTCAGAAGATTGTGGGTTTAAGCCCAACTGCAGGGGTTTGAGCACAAAATCCATAGGCTGACAATACTGGGAGAGTGCTACTGTCAGAAGAACTGTCTTTCAGATGAGACATTAAACCCACCCTTTCAGGTGCAGGTGACAGATCCCACAATGCTATTTGTAAAACACAAGAAAGTTATCGGTTCTGTCCTTGTCAATATCTATCCCTCGATCAACACTAAGACAGGTAAAAATAAAAATACCTGGAAAAACTCAGCAGGTCTGACAGCATCTGCGGAGAGGAACACAGTTAACGCTTCGAGTCTGTATGACTCTTCAACAGAACTAAGGAAAAATAGAAAAGAGGTGAAATATAAGCTGGTTTAAGGAGGTGGTGGGGGGGACAGGTAGAGCTGGATAGAGGGCCAGTGATAGGTGGAGATAGCCAAAAGATGTCATAGACAAAAGGACAAAGACATGTTGAAGGTGGTGATATTATCTGAAGAATGTGCTAATAGGTGACATTAAAGGTAGAAAGCAGGATGAGCAAGGTACAGATAGCCCTAGTGGGGGTGGGATGGGGGGAAGGGATCGAAATAGGCTGAAAGGTAGAGATAAAACAATGGATGGAAATAGGTGGGAAAAGAAAAATCTATATAAATTATTGGAAAAAAGGTCTTGTTGGCTGGCGCACTGACCTCTACCTCGCAAAGGCTGAGCGTCAACTCACAGACACTTCCTCCTACCTCCCCCTGGACCATGACCCCACCACTGAGCATCAAGCCATTGTTTCCAGGATTGTTATTTACCTCTTCTCCTCTGGAGATCTTCCCTCCACAGCTTCCAACCTCATAGCCTCGCAAGCTTGAATGGCCCGCTTCTACCTCCTACCCAAAATCCACAAACAGGACTGTCCCGGCAGACCGATTGTGTCAGCCTGTTCCTGCCCCATGGAACTCATTTCTTGCTATCTTGACTCCATTCTCTCTCCCCTTGTCCAATCCCTTCCTACCTACATCCGTGATTCCTCTGACACCCCACATCATATCAACAATTTCCAGTTCCGTGGCCCCAACTGCCTCCTCTTCACCATGGACATCCAATCCCTCTACACCTCCATCCCCCACAAGGATGGTTTGATGGCTCTCCGCTTCTTCCTCGAACAGAGGCCCGAACAATCTCCATCCACTACTACTCTCCTCCGTCTGGCTGAACTTGTTCTCTCTCCGAACAATTTCTCCTTAAACCCGTCTCACTTCCTCCAAATAAAAGGTGTGGCTATGGGTACCCGCATGGGCCCCAGTTATGCCTCTCTCTTTATGGGGTATGTGGAACATTCCTTGTTCCAGTCCTAATCCGGCCCCCTTCCACAACTCTTTCTCCGGTACATCGATGATTGCTTCGGTGCTGCTTCATGCTCTCGTCTGAACCTGGAAAAATGTATTAATTTTGCTTCCAATTTCCACCCCTCCATCATTTTCACATGGTCCATCTCTGACACTTCCCTTCCCTTCCTTGACCTCTCTGTCTCAATTTCTGGTGTTAGACTGTCCACCAATATTCATTACAAGCCTACCGACTCCCACAGCTATCTCGACTACAGCTCCTCACACCCCACTTCCTGTAAGGACTCCATCCCATTCTCTCAGTTCCTTCGCCTCCGTCGCATCTATTCTGATTATGCCACTTTCATAAACAGTTCCCCTGACATGTCTTCCTTAACCGAGGTTTTCCACCCATGGTGGTTGACAGGGCTCTCAATCGTGTCCGGCCCATCTCCCGCGCATCCGCCCTCAGATCTTCTTCTCCCTCCCAGAAACATGATAGGTCCCCCTTGTCCCCACTTATTACCCCACCAGCCTCTGCATTCAAAGGATCATCCTCCGCCATTTCTGTCAACTCCAGCATGATGTCACCGCCAAACACATCTTCCCTTCATCCCCCCGGCGGCATTCTGCAGGGATTGTTCCCTCCGGGACACCCTGGTCCACTCCTCCATCACCCCCTACACCTCAACCCCCTTCCATGGCACCTTCCCATGCAACCACAGAAGGTGCAATACCTGCCCCTTTACTTCCCCTCTCCTCACTATCCAAGGGCCTTTCAAATGAAGCAGCATTCCACTTGCACTTCCCTCAATTTAGTCTACTGCATTCACTGCTCCCAGTGCAGTTTCCTCTACACTGGAGAGACCAAAGGCAGACTGGGTGACCGCTTTGCGGAACATCTTCGGTCTGTCCGCAAGCATGACCCAGACCTCCCTGTTGCTTGCCATTTCAACACTCCACCCTGCTCTCATGCTCACATGTCCGTCCTTGGCCTGCTGCATTGTTCCAGTGAAGCTCAACGCAAACTGGAGGAACAGCTCTTCCGACTAGGCACTTTACAGCCTTCCGGACTTAATATTGAGTTTAATGCTTTTAGATCATGAACTCTCTCCTCCATCCCCACCCCCTTTCTGATCCCCCTTTTTTCTAATAATTTATATAGATTTTTCTTTTCCCACCTATTTCCATTATTATTTAAATGTATTTCCATCCATTGTTTTATCTCTACCTTTTAGCCTATTTCAACCCCTTCCCCCCACCCCACCCCCACTAGGGCTATCTGTACCTTGCTCGTCCTGCTTTCTACCCTTAATGTCACCTATTAAAACATTCCTTAGATAATATCACCACCTTCAACACGTCTTTGTCCTTTTGTCTATGACATCTTTTGGCTAACTCCACCTATCAATGGCCCTCTATCCAGCTCAACCTGTTCCCCGCCCCCAAACCAGCTTATATTTCACCTCTTTTCTATTTTTCCTTAATTCTTTAAAATGTTGGAGTCATACGGACTCGAAACGTTAACTGTGTTCCTCTCCGCAGATACTGTCAGACCTGCTGAGTTTCTCCAGGTATTTTTATTTTTGTTTTGGATTTCCAGCATCTGCAGGTTTTTGCTTTTAATTAAGACAGATAATCTCATTATCACATTCCTGTTTATGGAACCTTGCTGTGTGCTAATTGGTTGCTACATTTTCTGCATTACAACAGTGACTGCACTTCAATCAAAGAGCTGGCTGTAACAGCTGTAAAGTGGCTGTAAAGTGCTTTGGGACACCCTGAGGTCATGAAAGGACTATAACTGCAAGTGCTTTTTCACAGTTAAAAATAACATTTATATCGTAACAAAGACAATAGAGTACACAAAGCTTAGCCATAAAGTTAGTTATTTAGTATTACAAATGCTTGCAAGAAATTTCTCTGTGTTGGCCTTTTATTGTGCTTTGATTTCAAAGCTTCTGCTGAATCTTGAGATGCTCCTGATTTTTAACTATTGTGGAATAATTGCGTGCAAGAGAGAGTTGGATCATGAGAGTTATAGTTTACACCATGGTTCTGTGAGACTACAATACCCATAGTTCACCAGAGCAACCCATGTCTCATTACAATCAGGTAGAAAGTGATTTATGCTACTGTTAAACAATTTTTCGAAGCATGTAATAGCTTTTATTAATTGAATAAGAACTAACTGTGAGGTGGTGTGGTCACTAAATAGCAAAGATGAAGCTTTACTAATCAATACCTTAAGTCAAAGAATGACCAAGGAAATGATATTGCTCAATGAAAAATGGGCAATGCTATTATTTCTGCATAATTGATAACCCAGGAACTAGATTGCAAGAAACTGTGGCTTTAAATGCAATACCGAAGAATTGCAGTTGTTTTAGAGAGCTATTTGTTTCACAGAGAACCTCTCTGGCCACAGGAGAGGTGCCAGAGGACTGGAGGACAGCCGATGTGGTACCGTTATTCAAGAAGGGAGGAAGTGATAAACTAGGGAACTACAGGCCAGTCAGCCTAACCTCAGTGGTGGGGAAACTTATGGAAGCAATTCTGAGGAACAGAATTAATCTACAGTTGGAGAGGCAGGGATTTATCAAGGACAGTCAGCATGGTTTTGTTAAGGGGAGGTCATGTCTGACCAATTTGATTGAATTTTTCAGAGGTGACCAGGTGTGTAGATGAGGGCAATGCAGTTGATGTAGTCTACTTGGACTTCAGCAAGGCTTTTGATAAGGTCCCGCATGGGATACTGATAACGAAGGTAGGAGCCCATGGGATCCAAGGCAAATTGACAAATTTGATCCAGTACTGGCTGAGTGGCAGGAAGCAGAGCGTGATGGTCGAGGGGTATTTTTGTGACTGGATGCCTGTGTCCAGTGGGGTTCCACAGGGATCGGTGTTGGGTCCTTTGCTGTTTTGTGGTATATATAAACGATTTAGACTTGAATGTAGGGGGGTTGATCAGTAAGTTTGTGGATGACACGAAAATTGGTGGGATGGTAAATAGTGAGGATAGCCTTAGATTACAGGAGGATATAGATGGTCTGGTCAGATGGGCTGGTCAATGGCAAATGGAATTTAATCCCGATAAGTGTGAGGTGATGCACTTGGGCAGGACAAACAAGGCATGGGAATACACGATGAATGGTAGGACCCTGGGAAGTACCAAGGATCAGAGGGACCTTGGTGTGCATGTCCATCGATCCCTTAAGGTAGCGGGACAGGTAGATAAGGTTAAGAAGGCATATGGGATACTTGCCTTTATTAGTTGAGGCATAGAATATAAGAGCAGGGAGGTTATGCTGGAAGTATAAAACGCTGGTTAGGCCACAGCTAGAGTATTGCGTGCAGTTCTGGAATCCGCATTATAGGAAGGAAGTGATTGCATTAGAGAGAGTGCAGAGGAGATTTACCAGGATGTTGCCTGGGTTGGAGAGTTTTATTTATGAGGAGAGATTGTTTAGACTGGGTTATTTTCCTTGGAGCAGAGGAGATTGATGGGGGACATGATTGAGGTGTATAAGATTACGAGGAGCATAGATGGGGTAGACAGGAAGGAACTTTTCCCCTTGGTGGAGGCATCAATAACCAGGGGGCATAGATTTAAGGTAAGGGAAAGGAGATTTAGAGGGGATGTGAGGAAGAATTTTTTCACCGAGCGTGGTGGGAATCTGGAACTCACTGTCTGAAAGGGTGGAAGAGGCAGAAACCCTCATAACATTGAAGAAGTATTTGGATGTGCACTTGCGATGCCATGGCATACAAGGCTATGGGCCTAGTGCTGGAAAATGGGATTAGAATAGTTGGGTACTTGTTTGACCGGCACAGACTTGATGGGCTGAAAGGTCTTTTTCTGTGTTGTAGACCTTTATGACTCTAAAACGGGCTTGGATTCCAAGTCACAAGTCTTAAAGCTGCAGGTACTTTTGATTTTATTTTCAGTTTGTTCCACACAGAAATGTTTGTAAATCATTGGGTGAATCACTGGGAGATTATCCATTTCAGTCTGTACAAATCCTTATCCTATCAGGTTTCCCATTCTCAGATTAAGCTGTTCCTTGTGTGTTTCTGTAACAGGGAATTTCATCTTTGTGACGGGAGGGTACTTCCGAGATGAGGTGGTGTGGTACTGTGTGGACTGGGTGCTGATTTATAACTACTGTGAAGACAGTTGGATGGAAGGACCAGCGATGAAGCAGTCTCGCAACTGGCACTGTGCAGTTGGTGTTGGGATGTACCTTTACGTGCTGGGCGGGAGTACTGATGCAGCTGTTATCGCTGATGTTGAGCGACTGCCATTGATGGCCACAGATTGGGAGGACATGGAGCCAATGGTGGAACCCGTGGAGAGGGCTGCAGTGGTCAGTGCTGGCACCAATATATATGTTTTGTGTGGACTGGATGAAAAAGGCGATGTTTACAGCGGGGTGCAGCGGCTGGACGTGGACAATGACGTTTGGGATGTGATCTCCTTCTCCCCTCTTCCTCGGTAGGTCCTGTTTAATTTGTATGAGGAAGTTTGTTAATTTGACACTAACTTGCAGTTGTGTGCATGTTTTCAACTACCCTGATAGCTTTCAGCTTAGATTGATCATGTTTAAGCTCTCTGCTTAACCTCCTGCTTGGTCTCTCTAGATCCACCTTCTGTTTCCTGTCCCATTACCACTTCCCTTTTGCCTTGCCCCAGCATCCTATTTGTTATTTAAATCTCTCCTGCCTTCTGCCTTATCCTTCCTTTTCTTGCTTCTGTACTTCCTTAAAATGTTACATCTCTTAACTTTTTCCAAAAGGTCACAAACCTGAAATGTTAACTATGTTTCTCTCTGCTCAGTTACCTTTTCACCTACTGAACTTCTTCTGCATTTTCTGTTATACCTAAGTTCGTGTTGATTCTGTTTAAGGTTAACTTTGCCTGTGATGAGCTGTAACTGAGTGTAAGGTAGCTGCACTGTATCAGATATCTCAGAATTAAACACAGTTCAGCAGCACTGTCACTGATACTGGTGTTTTCTTTACCTGTTTAAGGTATGATCTCTGTGCCACCATTCTGAATGGTGCAATATACGTAGTGGGAGGTCAGACATTCCGTCTGGACACAGACACTGACGAGTGGACCCCAGTGGACGAGGAATGCTTGAATCAAAAGTTCTTCAGCGGCTGCACTACTGTTAATGGGAGGATCTTTCTCCTTGCAGAGAGGAGAGGGAACACATCAATCCCAAACATGGTTCTCTTCGACCCTTATACAGACACATGTCAGGTGGTGGATGTGGCTGTGCCCTGCCCACTCCCTATACGAAGCTGTGTGTCCATCCAAAAGTTCAATGTGAGGTCTGGGGTCTAATCAGATTAAGAGAGGATGAGTTGTTTGTATTGCTAGCCTCAGATCAGTACTACTTTTTGAGAGTGGCATCAAGACTGGGGAAATCACTGCCAGCTTTCCCAGTACAGGAGAGACTGCAATCGCTATCGCACTGAGGCTGCCATGAACAGAATCTGGGATCCTGATTGGTACTTTATCTAATGTACCATTAAAAGGCACCTTGCAATTTGCCCCTTAATAACCCAGGGAGTATGCATTAATTATAAGCTCCTACCTACAGGCTGTTTCCTATATGGTTAGATACCCTGCTTTCTGACAGTGGGCTGAATTTCCTTTTTCTCCCTCATACATGCCTTTCGTGCTTCCAGATTTGAATATAATGCTTTCCTAGCCACTGCCCTGCATGGGAATGGAGCAACTAAGTCTAAGTCAAAGTTCCTAGCCAGCCTGCTATCTTTCAGCTCAACCAAAACTCTGCTGCATGGATCCTATCCCACAACAAATCTTGTTTGCTCATCGCCTCCGTCCTTACTGACTTGGATTGGTTGCCCTTTGCTGCAAATGTAAATCACCCCATCACCGGATTCCTCCCTATCTCTGTAACCTCTTGCAGTCCTTTAAGCATCCCCTCACCTCTGTTCCTCTGACTGTGACTCTTGTGCACTTCTTCCTCTCCTGCTCCCTTCACTCCACTATAGGCAATCGTACCTTCAGCCACCTCGACTACATGCACTAGAATTCCTTCATTATCACCCCCCCCCCCCCGCCCCGCCACCACCTCCAGCAACCCCTCTGCTGTTTTAAGATCCTCCTTAAAACCCACCTCAACCCTCCTATCTTTCTTTGGCTCAGTATCCATTTTACTTATGCCTTGGAATGTTGCTCTACATTAGAGGCAAGTTGTTTTCCTAGAGCCCTACTTGGTCCTGCTGTTCTGCAGCTGGCAGGGACCAATACAATGAAGTTTTCACCAGCAATCCGTTGCCCCCATTAGGGGTTTTTGTTTCTGTTCGCTGTGAGTGCTTTTTATGGACTGAAAGCAATGTTGTATTTCCCTGCCTTTGTTTGCAACATCACTGAAACGCAGAAAGTGAAAGATTCAAGAGAATGAGCACACAATAGTGAACACTGATGAGAAAGTCAAGAAATCAGTTTCTTTGAATAAATGAACTGTTATATTCAGCAATGGTATTGTTTATTGTCCTCCATCACCCCCAGCCATTAAAAAAATAACTTACATTTGTATAGCACCTTTAGCATAGTAAAATGTCCCAAGGCACTTCTCAGGAGCATTATTCAACAAAATTGGACTCTTAAGCCACATAAGGAGAAATCAGGAGGAGTGATCAGAAGCTTGGTCAAAGAGTTAGGTTTTAAGGCAAGTTTTAAAGGAGAAGAGAATGGTGGAAAGGCTTAAGGAGGGAATTCTAGACCTTAGGACCCAGGCAGTTGAAGGTATGGCCGCCAGTGGTGGAACAATGAGGAATCAATGGTACTCCAAAGACCAGATTTGGAGCAATCTACGAGTCGTCCCTTCATTACCACACACAGCTGGGGGTGGAACAAGGGCTACTCATGAGTTATCCGACAGGACCTGCCCACAGACATCTGGATGCTGCTTAAAAACTACAGAAATCAAAACATCTAATGTTACTTCACTGTGCTAACAGGAAATTCTAAGAAATACACATCAAGTCCTTTAGCATCAGAGGAAAAGGACAAGCATGTGTTGAGGGTGGGAGCCATGGTTGAGGTTGTTGCCTGAAATGTTAACCTGCTTTTTCTCTCTTAGATACCGACAAGCCTGCTGTGTAGTTCCAGAATTTTCTATTTTTGTTTCACATTGTCAGCATTTTTGCCCTTGCAACTTCAAATTTACAGCAGGCTAGATTTCAGGTATGTCTAATTTTACCACCCTTAGTTGTGGCACTGAAATTGCAGACATCTCTTTGGCATGAGTTACCAGTTGTTGCTGGTAGGCAGTAAGATGCCAGGAGTTGAGTTACTAGGACCATGTAGAATCATAGAAATTATAGCCATTCAGCCCATCGAGCCAGTGTCAGCTCTTTAAGTGGACCTGTCTGTTCCTTATGGATCACTAAGTAGAAACTGCCCTTTGTTGGGATTGTGGAATTAGCAGGGAACAAAATGACATCCAACTCTGGACATTAAAAGTAGCTGTAGCTTCACTGCAATAGAAAGAGAAAAACACCAGAAATTTCCTCGAGAGCTCTGCCAATCAGCTACTGTACCTGTGACAGAAACTTCCTTTAGACATCTATCCCAGATTTCTGCCAGTTGCCAGGACTCCAAGGAATTTCTTCTGGGAAAATTAAATGGTCAGTCTATGTTTATTTTTGTAACACACTGAAGTGTCACAGACAGCTGATCAGCATCAACACCAATGTTGCATCAGCATTACTGCGTTCATAGAGTGGGAGGAGGCCATTCAGCCCATAGAGTCTGTGCCAGTTATTTCAATATAATCAAGTTAGTCCCACTCTCCGATCTTTCTCTATACCCCTGTAATTTTTTTTTCTCCTCCAAGTGTTTATCAATTCTCATTTGAAGGCTGCTGCTGAGTCTGGATCCACAAACATCATTCATGTGACACATCAGACCGTGACATCTCAGTATATGACATCAGCTCAGCTCCCACACCAGGCCCTTCTATGCAATCAGTGTGCAACACCAATTTAGTCCCCGATACCTCAGTGTGTAACACCACTGATAGTCTTTGCTTGAGCCATAGTTGATCAGTGTAACTGTTCCTCTGGTTGTTTGGGTGAGAAGTGATAATATTTATCAGGGCTAAGTTACTAACTGTAAATAGAGGCTGTAATTCAGTCTCTGTTTCTGAATAGAGCTTTGTGCTTTTCCTACTGCTGGGACTACCAGACTACGTCATGCTAAGAGAAGAGACTTGTCTCTGCCAGATATTCACTTCCAAAGCTGAAGTGAAAATTGCTTTGTAGTGTCTGAAATGTTCCCATATATTAACTAGACCAGGCTGCATTTAAAAAAACTCAAATTTGAAAACAGCACAATGTTTTATTTTAGCTCAACTTATCTCTCTCAAGGTGAAATATTTTCAACTTGGAACAAATAGTTTTTGAGTGATTTTTATTTTGTCACAGCATTTTAAAAATATAAAAGCATAAAAATAATTTTGAACAGGCAATACTGGATGAAGGAAAATTGTGAGTATTGGTACAGGTCTGGGCAAGTCCCACCTGCCATTCTGGGCAGGTACCTTCTGAAATTGTTACACACCTGGGCAGATCCTGTCGGATATTGGTACAGGTCTGGGTGTGTACTATCTGATTTTGGTACAGGTCTGGGCAGGTACTGTGTGATGTTGGTGCAGTTCTGGACGGGTACTGTCTAATTCTGGTGCAGGTCTGGGCAGGTACTGTCTGATGTTGGTATAGGTCTGGGTGATACTATCTGAGGTTGCGACAGGTCTGGGCAGGTACAGCCTAATATTGGTACAGGTCTGTGTGAATACAGTGTAATATTGGGCAGGTACTGTTGTAAGAATCTGGGGAATGCCTAATTTGAGTTTTCTCACTAATTATTGAACACTAAATTAAATGTTATGACTGGCTGTGCATTTTAAAAAAAATGTTATTGTTGTATTTATCCTGTTTTCATTCGTGTTGGGATTATACTCTGGGTAACAATGGTTGACTGGTGAAAAGACGGGAAATTGTAGTTTGGACTTTCATTGACCAAACGTTTTACTGGCTGAAAGGTGTAGAAGAGGCCAAATGGTCAAAATGCAAACTTTAGCAGTAGTCCAGTAAAGTGTGAGAACAGACAACTTGCTGTGAGAACATGGAAAAAAACTGCTCCCAGAGGAGCAGTACTGCCTTGAATCCCAGACAAGACACCTGGGTGTCGAGGCTACCATGTTTTCACTGCTTGGCATGGGAATGCTGACACCCTGTACCAGGGACAGAGCATACATAGGAAGCCAATTGTTTGAAAGTTTGATGTAGCTTGGGCAGGCACAGATGGTTCAATGACAGGTTTTGTAATTGGGCCGCTCAATTGCTAGGCAATGATTGGGTTAAATCAGTCTCTGTAGGTTTTGCTGTGAAAAAGATGGTATAAAAGAGATTCCTCGAGCACAGAGATTTATAGGAATCTTACATTTTGCATTGACTACTGATGGTTCTCTGGCATTTGGGCAGACCAGGGAGTGTTTTCCTGGAGATTGTGCCTCTAACCAGTGTGTAATGGTGATACTGTTGCACTTTGATAGTGCTGCTCGGACATTAGCATGTGTCAGGACTTATTTATGCTGAATAAAATATAACTGCTGTCACCAATAAGGGATAACTCTTAGTTAAGATGAACTTCGAGTCATTCCAAGGTTTAGGAAAAGGGGATAAAGAGTTAACTGACTTCCTAGACTCTGTTTTTCTGATACTCTCTGATGCTGCTCCAGGTCTGGATGGGTACTGCCTAATATTGGTTCAGGCCTGGACAGTTACTAGTCTGTTTCAGTGCAAGCATGGGTTGATCCTTGCTGATAATAGTGCATACTTGGACTGGTACAGGTCTAGGTTAATACAGGCCTGTACAAGCTCTGCCAGTGTTGGCACAGAACTTGGCTGAGCTAGCCTAATAATTGCTCGTGTCTGTTTTCTCCCCTCACTATTTTCAGACAAAACCAAGAAGTGGGTGACCCTGGTACTTGCTGCCCATCCATAATCACCCTTGAGAAGGTGAGCCATCTTCTTGAACTGCTGCAATTCCTGTGGAGTAGGTATACACATACAGTGCTGTTAATAAGGGAGGTCTAGAAATTTGACCCATGACAGTGAAGGAACAGCAATCTAGTTCCAAGTCAGGATGCTTTTTTCTCATCCTTTCCTTTTTATCCAGGCCAGGATTTATTGCCCATCCTTAATGCCCTTGAGAAGGTGGTGGTGAGCCACCTTCTTGAACCACTGCAGTCTTCTGATGTAGCTACACTAAGTGCCATTAAGAAGGATGTTCCAGGATTTTGACCCAGCAAGAGTGAGGGAATGACGATAAAGTTCCAAGTCAGGAAGGTGTGTGGCTTGGAAGGAACATGTAGGTAGTGGTGGTGTTCCCATGTGCCTGCTGCCCTTGTTTTTCTAGGTTGTAGAGGTTGTGGAAAGCGCTGTTTACCAGGTAAGTTTTTTTTTGTTCATTCGTGGGATGGGGGCATTGCTGGCTATTTCAGAGGCCATTGCCATGGGTCTCACTAGGTAAGGACAGCAGATTTCCTTCCCTAAAGGGCATTAGCCACAATCAACAATGGCTTCAGTAATCAGTAGGCTTTTAATTCCAGAATTTTTATTGAATTTAAATTCCAACATCTGCTATGGTGGGATTTGAACCTCGGAGATTTAGCCTAGTCTGGTGACAATACCAGTACACCACTATGCCTCCCCATGCAGTGTACCTTGAAGATGGTATGCACTGCTGCCACTGTGCATCAGTGGAGGAGGGAATGAATGTTTAAGGCGGTGGATGACGTGCTGATCAAGTGGGCTGCTTTGTCCTGGAAAGTGCCAAACTTCTTGCTGGTTGTTGAAGCTGCACTCATCCAGGCAAGTGGACAGTATGCTATCATACTCCTGATTTGTGCCTAGTGGACAGGATTTGGGGAGTTAGGAGGTGAGTAACTGACTGCAGAATTCACAGCCTTTGAGCTGCTCTTGTCCAGTTCAGTTTCTGGTAAATGATAATCCCCAGGTTGTTAATGTTGGCAGATTCAGCGATGGTAATGCTGTTGACTATGATGGGGAGATGGTTAGATCTCATTTGTTGGAGATGATCATTGCCTGGTAAAAATATTACTTGCCACTTATCAGCCCAAGTCTGAATGTTGTCCAGGTCTTTTCTACTCCAGAATTTTGTGGATGCTGCACCACTGAATATATTTAAGGCTGAGATAGACAGATTTTTGGTCTCTCAGGGACTCGACGGGTATGGGGAGTAGGCGGGAAACTGAAGTTGGAGCCAAAAATCATTGAATAGTGAAGCAGGGTCAGATGTTCTAATCATGCTCTTATTTCTTGTGTTTTTGTGAATGGTACTAACCAAGTGCAAACATCCCCACTTCTGACTTTATGATGGAAGAAAAATCATTGATGAAGCAGCTGAAGTTGGTTGGGCCTAGTTCACTATTATGGAGAACCTCTGCAGCGATGTCCTGGGACTGAGATGATTGGCCTCCAACAAGCACAACCATCTTCCTTTGTGATAGATGTAATTCTCCTGAACTCCCCGTAAACTTCCCCTGAATTCCATTGACTTCAATTTTCCAAGGCTGCTTGATGTCACACTTGGTCAAATACTGCCTTATGGCAAGGGCAGTCACTCTCACCTCCCCTCTGTATTTAAGCTTTGTCTATGTTTGGACTGAATCTGTACCGAGATCTGGAGCCAAGATCTCCAGTCAGGAGCCCTGGCAGAACTCAAACTGAGCATCGGTGAGCAGGTTAATGATGAGTAAGTGCCACTTGATAGCACTGTCAACGACATGTTCCATTATTTTGCTGATGATTGAGAGTAGACTGATGAGGTGGTAATTGGCCAGATTGGATTTGTCCAGCTTTTTGCAGACAGGACATACATGAGCAATTTTCCACATTATTGGATGGATGCCAGTGTTGTAGCTTTACTGGAACAGCTCGTGTAGGGGTATGGCTAGTTCAGGAGTACAAGTCTTCAGTACTATAGCCAGGATGTTGGGGCCCATAGTCTTTTCTATATGCATTTCCCTTAGGCATTTCTCTATCACATGGAGTGAATTGAATTGATTGAAGACTGAGATGTGAGATCCTGGGGCCCTCAGATGATGGCTGAGATGGATCATTTGATTAGCACTTCTGGCTAAAGATGGTTGTGAACGTGTCAGCCTTGTGTTTTGTACTCAGGCAGTGGGCTATGCCACTATTGAGGATGGTGATTTTCATGAAGCTTCCTCCTCTTAGTTGCTTAAATGTCCACCACCATTCACAACTGGATGTGATAGGACTGCAGAGCTTTGATCTAATTCATTGGTTGTGAGATTGTTTAGTTCTGGCTATAGCATGCTGCTTCTATTGTTCAGCATACATGTAATTCTGTGTTTAAGTTTCACCAGTTTGGCAATTCATTCTGTGGCAGTTGCTGCTCCTGTCATATACACACATTATTAAAAAAATGATTAATCCCTGGCTTTATAGTAAAGGTGCTTTATTTTTATTCATTCATGGGTGTCGCTGGCTAGGCCAGAATTTGTTGCCTATCCCTAATTGACCTTGTTTACAGGGCATTTAAGAGTCAACCACATTGCTGTGGGTCCGGAGTCATGTATCAGACCAGGTTTCCTTCCCTAAAGAACATTAGAGAACCAGATGGGTTTTTAATGACAATTGACAATGATTTCATGGTCATCATCAGACTTTTAATTCCAGATTTTTTATTGAATTCAAATTCCACTATCTGCCATGGTAGGATTTGCCCTGGGTCACTGGATTACAGGTCCAGTGACAATACCACTACACCATTACCTCCCCGCAAAGTGAAGGAAATGCCAAGACACGAAGTGACAGGTTGTGGTGGAATACAATTATGTTGCTGCGGATGGCCTATAGTGCTTCATGGTTGGCAAGTTTTTGAATTACTAGATCTCTTCTGAATCTATTTCCATTAGCATGGTGGTAATATCACACAACACAATACAGGCAGGAGTTCATCAGCACAAGGACTGTGCAGTCATCACTCCTATCAATAGTATCATGGATAGATGTATTTATAACTGAGAAATTGGTGAAGATGTTCTCTCACCATCTGCCACAAATCCACTCTTGGTGTTGGATATTGAAGCCCTCCACCCAAAGTAGATTGTGCCTTTGCTACCGTCAGTGCTTCTTCCAAGTGGTGTTCGGCATGGAGAAGCACCGATTGAGGAAGGGTGGTAGTCAGCAGGTGGTTTCCTTACCCATGTTTGACCTGATGCCATGAGATTGGGGTCTGAAGTTAATGTTGAAGACTCCCAGGGGCACTCCCTACTGACTGTGTACCGCTATGCCACCACTTCTGTTGGGTCTGTCCTGCCAGTGGGACAGGACATACCGAGAGATGGTGATGGAGGAGTCTGGTATGTTGGCTGAAATGTATGATTTTGTGAGAATGACTCATTGAGCAGCTGCCTAACATAGTCTAGAGGGACAGCTCTCCCAATTTTGGCATAAGGCCAGATATTAGTGAGGAAGATGTTGCAGTGTCCACAGGCTAGATAATGCCCTGACAGCTGATCCAGTTTTATTCTTTTATCTAATCACAAGAATGTTGAACAACTGACTATGTGAGAGAGTAATTAAAAGTCAACCACATTGAAGGTCAGATAAATAAGGACAGCAGATTTCTTCTAAAGGAAATTAGTGAATCAGATGGACTTTTGCAACAATCCAACAGTTTCATGGTCACCATTACTGATGCTAACTTTTTATTCCAGATTTATTTAAGTTTCCCAGTTGGCATGGTGGGATTTGAATTCATGTTGTCACATTGTTAGTTCTTAACATAACCACTAAACTACCCAGCTCTTATAAATAATTCAGTTTGAAGGCTTCCATCTAGTGTGTTATGACTGTAGGATTACAGATCTGGAAACAATTCTCATTTAGCACTGTTTCTTCCATCATCCCAGAGTGATTTGCGATGAGACATTTCCCCCTTGACATTAATAGTTTTTTTTCTACACACATTCCAATACCTGAAAAATATACTGTACTCCCAGCTGGTGAACATTGCAAACTAAGTGTTTGCAATTAAAATAAAACTTCAAACTGTTCACTGTTGCTGGTTACATGTCAGAGTCAGTAATCTAACTCCTATGGTAGTAAATTATCTCAAAATAGAAAGCCAGTCACATTCGTCTACTGTCCTGGGGAGACACAATGACCTTTTGGGCCAAATTTCCCTGGAAAGGCCATGAAGGCCTTACCTGGGATGGATGCAGTCAAGCTCATGCTGCAGTATTACAATCTCATGAGAGGAGTCTCTACTTCACTGTGTCTCTTAGGAGAACTACCAGTTAGCAGTTGTCACTGGACTAGCAATCCAGGGGTCCAGGCTAATGCTCTGGGGACATGGTTCAAATCACTCCGTGGCATATGGCAGAATTTAAATGAACAAATCTGGAATTAAAAGCTAGTCTTGGAAAATATGAAACCATTATCGTAAAAACTCATCTGGTTCACTCATGCCCTTTAGGGAAGGAAATCTGCCATCCTTACCTGGTCGGGCCTACATGTGACTCCAGACCCACAGCAAAGTAGTTGACTCTGAGCAGCCCTCTGAAATGACCTAGCAAGCTACTCAGTTGTATTAAATCACTACAGCAAAGTTGATAAGGAATGAAACCGGATAGACCACCCGGCATCAACCTAGGCATCAGAAATGACAACAGCACACCCAGCCCTGTCGACTCTGCAAAGATCTCCTTACTAACATATGGGGGCTTGTGCCAAAATTGGGAAAGCTAACTGACAGACGAGTCAAGCATCAGCCTGACATTGTCTATATGGTATGGTTCTGTGAGTATGTCCCAGATACCACCATCACCATCCCTGAGCATGTCCTGTCTCACTGGCAGAACAGACCCACCTGAGATGGCAACACAGTGGTATACAGCAGGATGAAGTCCTCAACATTGACACCGGCCCCATGAAATCTCATGGCATCAGGTCAAACATGGGCAAGGAAACCTCCAGCTGATTACCATGTTCCCCACGTACCCCCACCCTCAGCTGATGAATCAGTACTCCATGCTGAACACCACTTGGAGGATGCATGGAGGGAGGCAAGGGCACAGTATGTACTCGGTGGGGGATTTCAGCACTACTGACTGAGCCCTAAAGTATATCGATACTAGACTAGGTCTGCAGCAGGTGGTGAAGGAACCAAGAGGGAAAAACATGCTTTACATCGTCCTCACTAATCTATCTGTCACAGATGCATCTGTCCATGACAGTACTGGTAGGAGTAACCACCACATGGTCCTTGTGGAGACTCCATCGTTTTGTGGGGTACTACCACTGTGCTAAATGGGATAGATTTTGAACAGGACAGCCATGAAGTGCTGTGGGCCATCAGCAGCAAAATTGTATTCAACTACAATCTGTAACCTCATGCCTGGCAGATTCCCCACTCCACCATTATCATCAAGCCGGGGATCAACCCTTGTTCAATGAAGAGTGCAGGAGGGCATGTCAGGAACAGCATCAGGCATACCTAAAAGTGAGGTGTCAACCTGGTGAAGGTACAACACAGCACTACTTGCTGCCAAGCAGCAAAAGCAACATGCAATAGACACAGCTAAGCAATCCCACAACCAACGGATCAAATCAAAGCTCTGCAGACCTGCCACATCCTGTCACGAATGGTGGTGGACAATTAAACAACAAGTGAAGGCAGCTCCACAAATATCCCCATCCTCCATGGTGTGGGGGGAGCCCAGTACATCAATGCAGAAGACAAGGCTGAAGCATTTGCAACCATCTTCAGCCAGAAGTACTAAGTGGATGATCCATCTCCTCCTCCTCCTGAGGTCCCCAGCATCAAAGATCCAGTCTTCAGCCAAGTTGATTCACTCCACGTGATACCAAGAAACAGCTGAATATGCTGGATACTGCAAAGGCTATGGGCCCTGACAATATTTCGGCAATAGGACTGAAGACTTGTGCTCCAGAACTCGCTGTGCCCCTAGACAAGCTGTTCCAGTATAGCTACAACACTGGCATCTACCTGGCTATGTGGAAAATTGTCCAGATATTTCCTGTTCACAAAAAGGACAACTCCAACCCGGCCAATTACCGCCACATCAGTCTACTGACGATCATCAGAAAAGTGATGGAAGATGTTGTCGAAGATGCTATCAAACAGCACTTACTCAGCAAAAACCTGTTCACTGATGAGCAGCTTGGGTTTTGGCAGAGCCACTCACTCCTGACCTCATTACAGCCTTAGACCATAAGACTAGGAGCAGAAATTAGGCCATTCGGCCCATCGAGTCTGCTCCGCCATTCAATCATGGCTGATAAGTTTCTCAACCCCATTCTCCCGCCTTCTCCCCGTAACCTTTGATCCCCTTACCAATCAAGAACCTATCTGTCTCGGTCTTAAATACACTCAATGACCTGGCCTCCACAGCCTTCTGTGGCAATGAATTCCATAGATTCACCACTCTCTGGCTAAAGAAGTTTCTCCTCATCTCTGTTCTAAAAGATCTTCTCTTTACTCGGAGACTGTGCCCTCGGGTCCTAGTCTCTCCTACTAATGGAAACATCTTCCCTACGTCCACTCTAACCAGGCCTTTCAGTATTCTGTAAGTTTCAATCAGATCCCCCCTCATCCTTCTAAACTCCATCGAGTATAGACCCAGAGTCCTCAAACATTCTTCATATGTTAAGCCTACCATTCCTGGGATCTTTCTCGTGAACCTCCTCTGGACCCCCTCCAGGGCCAGAACATCCTTCCTGAGATACGGGGCCCAAAATTGCTCACAATATTCTAAATGTGGTCTGACCAGAGCCTTATAAAGCCTCAGCAGCACATCTCTGCTTTTATATTCTAGTCCTCTCAAAATAAATGCCAAAATTGCATTTGCCTTCCTAACTACCGAATCAACCTGCAAGTTAACCTTAAGAGAATCCTGGACTAAGACTCCCAAGTCCCTTTGCTCTTCAGATTTCTGCATTCTCTCCCCATTTAGAAGATATTCTATGCTTCTATTCTTCCTACCAAAGTGCATGACCTCACACTTTCCCACATTGTATTTCATCTGCCACTTCTTTGCCCATTCTCCTAACCTGTCTAAATCCTTCTGCAGCTTCCCCGCCCCCTCAATACTACCTGGCCCTCCACCTCTCTTTGTATCATCTGCAAACTTGGCCAGGATGCCCTCAGTTCCTTCATCTAGATCATTAATGTATAAAGTGAAAAATTGTGGTCCCAACACTGACCCTTGCGGAACTCCACTAGTCACCGGCTGCCATCCTGAGAAGAACCCCCTTATCCCCACTCTCTGCCCCCTGCCAGACAGCCAATATTCTATCCATGCTAGTACCTTGCCTCTAACACCATGGGCTCTTATCTTACTGAGCAGCCTCCTGTGCGGCACCTTGTCAAAGGCCTTCTGGAAGTCCAAGTAGATAACATCCATTGGCCTTGGTCCAAACATGGACAAAAGAGCTGAACCCAGGTAAGTGTCACTGCCTTTGACATCAAGGCAGCATTTGACCAAGTGTGGCATCAATGAGTGCTAGCAAAACTGGAGTCAATGGGAATCAGGAGGAAAACTCGCCACCGATTAGAGTCATACCTAGCACAAAGGAAGATGGTTATGGTATTGGTCAACTTTTCACTTTATACATTATGGTTATTGGAGCCCAATCATTTCAATCCCAGGACATCGTTGCAGGCGTTCCTCAGGGTAGTGTCCTATGCCCATTATCTTTTGCTGCTTCAATGACCTCCTCTCCATCAAAAGGTCAGAAGTGGGGATGTTTGCTGATGATTGCATAACGTTCAGTACCATTTGCGACTCCTCAGATACTGAAGCAGTCCATGTCCATATGCAGCAAGACCTGGACAACATTCAGGTTGGGCTGATAAATGGCAAGTAACATTCATGCCACACTGGTGCCAGGCAATGACCATCTCCAACAAGAGAATCTAACCATCTCCTCTTAAAATTCAATGGTGTTGCCATCACTGAACACCACACTAACAACATTCTGGGGGTCACCATTGACCAAACCTGACTGGACCAGCCATATAAATACTGTGGCTACAGGAGTAGGTCAGAAGTTGAGAATTCTGCAGCTTCTGACTCGCCAAAGCCTGTCCAACAGGGTGTGATGGAATACTCTCCGCTTGCCTGGATGAGTGGAGTTCCAAAACACACAAGAAACTTGACATCATCCAGGACAAAACAGCCTGCTTGATTGGCACCCCATCCACCACCTTCAACATTCACCCCCTCCACCACTGTGGCAGCCATGTGTACCATGGACAAGATGCACTGCAGCAACTCACCAAGGCTCCTTTGACACTACCTTCCAAATTAGGGAGTTTTACCACCTAGAAAGACAAGGGCAGCACTGCATGGGAACACCACCAGCTGCAAATTCCCCTCCAAGCCACACACCATCTCGACTTGGAAATATATCACCACTCCTTCACTGTTACTGGGTCAAAATCTACACCACACGGACTGCAGCAGTTCAAAAAGGCAGCTCATCACCACCTTTGAGGGCAATTAGGGATGGGTAATAAATGCTGGCCTAGCCAGCAACGCGCACATCCCGTAAAATAAAAAAAATGTTAGGGCTGCATTAGGAGCAGTTTTGTAGTGTGGTCTCCTGCCCAATCCAGAGACTTAGGCACGTAATCTTTACTGATACTTAAAGTGCAGTACTGAGGGAGTGCTGCACCCTCAAAGATGCTATCTTGCAGGTGAAATGTTAAGTAGAGGCCTGAGCTTCCCCCTCGGGTGCAAAAAAAAATCCTTCAACTCTATTTAAAGCATTCTGTCAGTGTGCTGGCCAATGGTTATCCCTCAAACACTAATTACAAACCATGTAGTCATTTATAACTTTTCTGTTTATGGGAGCCTGCTGTCCACAAATTGGCTGCAGTGTCTGCCTACATCACAGTGACTGTGGATTTCATTGGTTATGAAGCAGTGTATGATGGATTTGATGATGAAAGAAGTGAAAAATGCCAGTTGCACTTCTTTCCTCCCATCAGTCTGGACTAGATTTGAACTCTGATCCCCAAGTGTTTAAATCATTGCTCTTCCAAAGATCTAGCTAGAGGCAATGCATAAGGAGTCGTAAACTAACCAAAGTACAACTACAGGCAGTGACCATACAAGATACACCACTGCTGGCAACCTCTGGCCTCAAATTCAATTAATATCAGAACCACTGATAGAAAAACTTTGTAAAAAATTTAATTTATTCAGATATAATTTCAAAACAAATCTTATTTAAATTTCTACTGAAATTGACTAGGTGGTGCAGAATCAGACACTTAGTATGTCAATCAGTACAGGTGTTTAAATCAAAGATGTGCACTCAGATTTTTATGTATTTACAAGCAATGTAACTAAGACTGTCATCTGTACAACAGCATCATTCAGTCTGGATACAGTTCAACTCCAGAAAGGTTAAATAAACATGAGCAAGAGGGTGCATGAGCAACTTAAACATGAAATGAGAAAGTCCATAAGATTATTTCAGTCTTGGTTGTTGCATCTCATGCCCTACAGTGTTCAGGATTGCAAAAGGAGTTTCTTTCAAACTGTCCTGCAACGACCCATCTTCTCCCCTTCAGAATTCAGACTATACTCAATAATTGGTCAAAGTCAGCAAGATTGGCATGGTTTTCAGTATTAAAACAAGATTCCTCTGGGCCCATTGACTTCTTCCCCATAGCTTTACTCAGTTATACACAAAACATCTGGAGACCGAAGTATTTCATGTCTTGAAATGGTCCACTTTGTGAAGATTAGAGCTGAGAAACTAAATAGCAGGTACACTCGAGCATCCTACAAATAAATGCCATGAGACCGTTGCACCACACCCCATCCTGGAAGGCATCTTGTGTCATTGCATCTTTTCACACCAGCAGAGATTGCTGTTCTTGATGCTCCCTTTAGAGAATTCCAGGAAAGCAGACATCGTTGCAGCTCAACACACACAAAAATTTGAATTCCAACTTTTAAAAATGTATTTTTGATGGAAAGTTCATGGAAAAGTTAACCTCCATTACAAGTGATGCCAGCTTACCTACACAGTACACTGGAAGTAAAAGGAATAGTGCCCCTTAATGCTGAAATTTTACAGACTGGGTACAACAGAAACCATTGGCTTTCCTCAGTGGCGGAAGGAGGCAGAGCTGCTGAAATTAAAACTCTTGAAGCACATCCCTTTCCGGTTCAATGTCTGTGAGAATATGCTAATCCTAGTGAGAAAATGTGTTGGAAGCTGGATCGCTGTCATATCTCAGCACTTTGATTGTTTCCAGAAAACTACTGAAACGTCATTAAAAATCCCTTAAATCAGAAGCTGGATTTAAATCCAGTTTGATGCTCTGTGCTCAGCCCAGTGATACTACTAGGATTTGTAATCTGTCAAGGACTAAACACTCAAACACACCCCAAAATACATCCACCAATTCTGCTTCTGAATAAATACATAAAAAATGCAACACTAAGTATTTCAGATGTTTAGCATATCAGGACAAAAACAGTTTACACTGGGGTCTGGATTGTCATGTCAGTCTGCCAGAGAGTTCCTTATCTCAGCTATGCTGCTTACCAACTCGGGCATCTCCCAAGAATGAATCAGCCCAGACTGGTCTTGTACAATACATAGTGTCCACTATGAGAACCACACTGCAAAGTCCTGGGGAATTAACGACACAATGGGGGTGAAGGTGGGGGTGGGGGAGGGGGGCCATAAACACAAATAAAACTAGTCAGTTTGACAAAATCGTTCAAATAACTTCACTTTGTTAATCAGTATTTCAATATTGAAAGTGTTTCCTGGATGAGATCTTGAATTCTTTATCTGCGTGAAGGCCTCAATAGTGATGATGTGATGTATAAAATGGGAACATTGTGTTAAACACATGCCCCCTGACAAAATATTTGAAGTCAAATGAAAAATGTGAAGTTTGACCAAGGTCATGAAGGAGAGGCAGGTCCATTGCAGTAGAATTGTGGATAATTGTAGATTCTGCAGCTTTGCAATCCCTTTTACAAATGTATAGGATGAGTGTCATGGCAGGCAGTTGTTAGTGTTCATCAGCAAAAATCTAAAGAACAAATCTTTTAATAAGTCGGTGCTAACCTCATCCTTCATTACGCAGCTGCCAGCTACCTGACTTTGGGCAGCTTGTTCCTTTCATTTGATTTGCTTTTCATCCCATTTGTCATTTTATTTAGCACACCATTGTGACTGGTCGATGATGCAGACTTTGATTCTATCCTCCCATCTTCCTCCTCCTCAGTCCTGTCACTTTCTTCATCGTCACTCCTTTCATCCTTATCAATCTACAGCAGATCCAAAAAAACCTCACTTAAATTTCCAAAGGGAGATTCTATACTTTAAATAATCTATTGCTTAGGCTATTCATGCAAGATCCCCTCAGCTGGCCTTCTTCCGTCAACTTCTGTAAAGTGTACATCGTTCTATTAGTCTGATTACTTCCACCCAGGACACTTTCCAGTCTCGGATCAGGATGGAAATGGAGCATGCAGAGTGGAGGCACCCCCACTACTCACCTCTTCTGGTTCAGGGATGTTCCGATCCCTCCCCTCAGGGAATCCAACAAGGTAAGATGGGGAAATACTGAACATGATTAAGTGCTGCTCAACCAAACTGGATCTTTGAACTGTAACGCATGAGACCTGCAATTTCTGAAAGATTCTCAATGCCTGCTCAGGGGCAGCCTTTTAAGGTGAATATCTTTTTTTCAGCAAGTTCCTTGAAACTCTGCAAAGTTGGCCAAAAGCCACTCAGTTCAAAACCAGCCCAGAGCAATGAAATGAGCATCAAAGCCAGGTTCAGGTATCAGTTCTTTATTACCCTTAGTTTTATCATTGGATATGAGGGCATCATTTAGATAGCTGCAAGATTAGGAGTGTGAGAAAATCATCGGAATGGGAAGCAGATATAATCACTTCTGTGACAACTGGAACAACTTTGAGCAAAACAAGCTCAACTGGTCAGCCTGCAATCTAGTGGGACACAGATGGAAAGAGAAAAAGAAAGAAAGAGTCAGTGTTGGAAATACACCACACTTCCATCAGGGCTAGTAAAAGAAAAGGCAGAACATTGAGTGCAAAGTCTGGGTCATGACAATGGATGTACTGTGCCCACCATTTTCTGCTCTGGTTCCCTTGGACATCAGTTCATTGTGCAATTGCCTGTATTTGCCACTAATTGATACCATTTCACTTAGAGGTGGGTGACATGAAAATTGTGTACCAAGGATGACATGCGAGATATACTTGCAATGCAAAGTACTTTTTTTTTAAAAAAAGGTGATTATGGTCTTCTAAATATTAATTAGCGATCTTCCTTGGAATCAGGACTCCAGATGTCATTGCTTACAGCAGATCCCAGTGCCATTCATCTCTCATCTAAGAGTTGCCATCATAACTCTCATTTGGGCCTTCTGTTGATCTGTTGTTACACAGCAATAGGCTATAACATTAAATGAAGGAAGCAGAGGTTTGGGCAGTTTACTAGATCACCTCATTCACTGTGGATTTGGAATGATCAAGCTCCTTTTCCAAACTTATGGTTCAAGTTGATGAACAACTGAGCCCAGCGAGGAGAGTTCAAAATCCTGTTGTGAAACTGACCTAACTCTGGTATCCAACCAGGTTTACCAGCCCCAGTTGTGTTGCTGTCAACCTCGAAGTCTGCTCACCATGTACTTCCAATGCATTTCACATGTAGCACATCCTTACCTTCCCAACAAACACGAACTTGACTACCATTCTCAAAATGAGGTAGGCCCAAAATATGTGCAACAGCTGCAGGACCATCAGGAGAACATTGAAAAAATAGTAACCAAAGAAGGGCTGGAAAATCTCCATGGAGTAGTAGAAAGTGGTGTAAATTACCCTGCAAATGATAGTTTTCAACAGTTAGCAAAGACAGATAGGTGACAGGGAAAGAAAGCATCAAACATCATCCCAACTCACATCTATTGGCTCGAGATTCATAGGTGTATTGACATTCAGTTCAGTCTCATCTCAGTAACAGCATCTCTTTAATGACACAGGTTGTGGTGGGAAGGTCTTTATATTCAAAGGGTGGTGGTTGGAAGGGTGGGGTTAAAAGGATGTTTGCATGGATTCTGTACAGCAAATTGCATGCACTAAAGGGGTTCAGCCGGGTATACATAAGTCAGAGTTCATGTGTACAGTTCCTCATTGCTTTACTCCCACCTTGGTCAGATATTAGGCGAGGCAGAGTTAAGGTAAGTCACCTAACCCCACAGAGTGGGAAACAAAACATTTATTGTGGGTAAACCCATAGCCGCTCTCTGATGTACAACAGTTCCACAAACAAACATTTGCCTATCTAACCTCTTTGTTTGGTGCAATTGGTGCATTGGTCGGCACATAAAGAGTAAGGAGAGTTCTCAAAGATACTGACTAGCCCTAAAACACAGATACATACAGTCAACTTTGAATTAAGATTTAAAACAAGCTGTACATTAAACCTGCCCCAGGCAACTGCTGTATAATCAAGGCCCTGATGGTGGCATCACTGAGCTTGCACAGACTTTACTCAACAGCACCACCTGTGGGACCTGTGTTACTGAAGACTTAAGTAAGATGCAATTTACATCTCCATCCCCCACCCCACCCACCACGGTCACAAAGGCTGCAACAAATAGCATTAACCTCTCTGACTCTCTCTCCACAGATGCTGGCTGCCAGGTCAGTTCAATATTTCCAACAGTTTCTGTTTTTATTTTGCATCTTTGTTCAGCTTTCAAGTTTGCGTTTTTCCAGAGTTGTTTGGCCTTAGGCAAATTAACGTTTAGGTACTTAATTACTGATTTGTACTTTAGTTTGAGTCAATCTTTAAATGCAGCTATCTACAGCATTGGCATATTGTCCAATAGGAACTGACCACTGGGGCACGTAAGCTTTCAGGTGAAAAGCCTTCAACTTGTCTTTAGTGTTTCAGATGCTGACAGGCAGATATGTTTTTCCAGCATTTTCTGTTCGAGATTCCGAGTGTTGTATTTACCCTGAATGTCAACTGGAAATTTGAATAACCTGATTTTCTAGGTGATTTTCTCAATCTGCATTGCACTCTGCCTACAGACCAGTCTTCTGCTTTGTCTAAATGAGTAATTTACTATAAGAGATACCTGCAGGCAACCAAGACCAGGGTAAGCATCCACACACTCCAAATCAGAGTGACTGTGGGCGGTGCCAGGAACGATTGCCAAAGATTCAGGAAGGGCACTGTCCCTCCCTCGATCAATCCTTCACATATCAGCATTTGCCAAACAAAAACAAACTAAGATAAAAGAATCTGCATGTCAGCAACATGAATTTTATTCATTGCAGCCTTTTTGACTTTGGGGCTACTGGTAATATTAAAATGGGCCTTAATTAGAACTGCAGTAACACAGCTTCAAGAGTAACTTTCAAAAGGAAATTGGGTACGTAATTGAAAAGAAAAATTTGCAGAGCAGGGGAATGCAACTAATTGGATAGCTCTTTCAGAAAGTGGGCACAGGCAGGATGTGCCAAATGGCCTGCTCCTGTACTGTAAGACTGTTTTCACAGGGCTCCTAGAAAGGTTGTGTCTAGTGTCCAGTACAATTGGCAGCCTGTGGCAGACCATCTCCTTGATCCTGAAGTAGAAGAGTTTCTCATTAGCTTGAATGATAATAGATTGATTTCTCATCAGCACTTTGAACCCTTTTGGACACCCCCAAATTATCCAAAGTAGGAAAATCACAACATCCCAAGCAAAGAACTACTCACACATTTGGAAAGATGATAAGCCGTGTAATCAGAAAGACCACAGCAAAGACCACGAACAGCATGTCACAACTCTTTCGCCATTCTGCATAGTTCAACATTTTTGCGCACTGCAAATTAAATAAAAAGACAAAGGATTCACGAACTGAAACTTGTCTTGGGAATTGGTCCTCAAACTTGGGATTTATTTCAAATTCCTCTTTGAACATTGGCCAATTAAATACTTGGAAGATTGAACCATTGTCTTCAGTCCTCACCACAAACTCTATTCCTTAGCCACTGACTCCATCTCCATTCCTAACCACTGTCTGAGACATGTAGGATTGGAATTCCCTCTAACTGGGAAATTTATGGAACATAATTTCAAAACCCACAAACATGTTTTGACCTCATGATTGGAACTATAAATTACAAAGAAAGATAAGTTGCAGTTAGCAGTACAGGGCTGGACAGCAAAGGGTTAACTCGGACTTTTAGGCCGGAATTTCTCTCTTTGCGGGCGGGCTTAGCCACAGAGCCAACTGCCGCCCGTGATTGGCTCGGCACAATTTCAGGCAGGTGGGCCAATTAAGGCCCCCAGCATGGATCGCGAGCGCTGATGCTTCAATCTCCCCTAGGCACAGAGCTGCCGTAGGTAGAATGAAGCGCTTTTTAAAGAAGTTATAAAAGACATTAAAAATTTAATGAAACATGTCCCCTTATGTGACTGTGTCACATGAGATGGGACATGTTTTTCTTTTTCAAAAAAAGTTTTTATTCAATTTGTAAAAGCTTTAGGAAACCTCATCCTGCTTGTGGATGAGGCTTCCTAAAAAGCGTAAAGGCCACTTGGCCTTTTCGCCTGCTGCCAACCATTAGCTTGGACAGGCAGTGTAAATTTGAAGTTAACTAGTTCATTAATGGCCTTAATAGGCCTTTCAGTTATCGGTGGGTGTGCAGCTGACTCCGGTGCGTGCTCACCGAATGAAATATCGTGAGACAGCGCAATGACATCGTTTTACGTTCCAGCATGTCAGGCCCGCTCCTGAATGCCGAATGTTAAATCCTGGCATTAGTAAAACAAAAAAAAGTGACTCAACAAAAGGGTTTGGACATTGACTGACTACTATCAGAGAACATTGGCACCAGGGAAATGCCATTACCTGCCATCAACCAATGTAATCAAGAAGTCTGATTACCCAATAAAATGGTACAAAGGATATAGCATCAACACAATATATTCAAGGAATTATGCAACTAAGGTTTGCATCACAGCCAATAATACTGGAAATAGGGTCATTCAAACCCTCATTAACTTTGGAGCCAGGTGCTGTCACTGTGCCACCTCAAACAGCAGGAGAACTGCTCATATTTGTCTGGATACATCTTCCATGGAAAACCCTGTATTATTTCAACCGGCAGGAGCTGATGACGTTTGTCTGGACTTTGTGTGGAATCAACTAAATGGACATTGAAGCAACAGGAAATATGTTTTGACATGTCTGAGTTAAATTATTATAAAAGAAGGGTGGATCTGAGTATCTGGGCTTCATTTGGAAGCAGGGTCAGGGCTGGTCATCTTGACTCAGACCTACATTCTACACTGTGTTGGGGATAGCAAGTTTCAGCAAAATCACAGTGATATTGGTCTGAGGGTTTTGTGAAGGATTGGGGTGAAAACTTGGTGTTTTTTGCTGGTACCTTGTAACTTGTTTCAGCCATATATCTTGGTAATATTGGTCTGAGGGATTTTTTCTTCGAGTTTTGGGACAAGACATGGACAAGACATGACAAGCCTGTGTCTTTGTAAGTTTAAACCAAATTGTGGGGATTTTGTATGGAGTTAGCATTTTTTGTAAGTTTAAGTCCGAGTCGTGGTGACTTTGTGTCGGGTACTGGGAACCAAGGTGTTTTAAATTTTGGGATTTTGTACTGTGGGTTGTGGGTGATTCAATAAAGCGATTGTGAATTATCAGAAGAAACTTGTCTCGCTGGTCATTCTGTTCAAGTCATACACTTGTGAATCTGGTGTCGCGAACTTGAGTATGGGAATGGTCTCTGAGAGAAAAGGGAACCCCCTACAGATTGAACCGGACTGCTTGTAACCTCAGCAACTGTTTGACCCTGAGATGAGCTTCCAAACTCACATCCTCGCCATTACCAAGGCCACTTACTTCCACCTCCGTAACATCACCTGTCTTCGTTCCACCTCCGCTCATCTGCTGCTAGAAACCTTCGATACCTCAACTATTCCGATGTCTTCCTGGCCAGCTTTCCACCCTCCATAAACTTGAGCTCATCCAAAACTCTGCTGCTAACTTCTGAACTTGCACTATGTCCTGCTCACCCATCACCCCTGTGGCTGGTGACCTATGTTAGTTCCCAGTCTGGTAGTATCTGGCTGGCAGCACCTCCATTTTGAAATTCCCATCCTCAAATCTGTCCAAGGCCTTACCTGTCCTCATCTCTATACCGTTCTACCCAGCTGGGGGAAAGACATCGGTGTAGTGGGAACATCACTGGACTAGTACTCCAGAGGTCTGCACTAATGCTCTGGGGACATGGGTTCAAATTCCACCACGGTAGCTGGTGGGATTTATATTCAATGAGTAAAACCTGAAATTGAAAGCTAGTCTCAGTAATTGAGAGGGTGAAACAATCACCGATTATCATAAAAACCCACCTGGTTCTCCAATGTCCACTGGGAAGGAAATCTGCCACCCTTACCTGGTTTGGCCTACATGTGACTCCAGATCCACAGTAAAATAGTTGATTCTTAACTGCCCTCTGAAATGGCCTAGCAAACCACTCAGTTCAGGGGCAATTAGGGATGGGCAACAAATGCTGGTCTCGTCAGCGACATCCACGTTGCTTGAAAGAATAAATTTTAAAAAGTACAATACCCCAAGATCTCTGCACTGCTCCAATTTTGGCCTGTGTGTGCCTCTCTGGATTTCCTTTACTCTACCATTGAAGATCATGACTTCAGCTTCTTAGAACCCAAGCTCTGGCATTTCCTTTACTAAAACTCTCTGCCTGTCTACCTCTCTCCTCATTTAAGCCATTCTTTTAAACCCACTCCTTTGACCAAGCTTTTGGTCACTTGTCCTAAATATCTCTGTGAATGTCAAATTATGTCAGCTAACGATCCTGTAAAGTACCTTGGGATGTTATTATGTTAAAGGCGCTATGTAAATGAAAGGTGTTGTTTTTTGTGATGGTCTGGATCTGTCGGAATGTCAGGTGATCACTCATATCTGAAAATTCTATACATGACAGATTTTAATGAGTCACTCCTGTTTCTGGCCTCTCGGATATTTCAAAACTGGTGCTTTCTGATGAGAAGTGAGGGCTGGGAAACAGTAAATATCAGCATAAACACTTGGATGAAGAGATGTGGGTATGGGCTAATCGTAGCCACCTCCTCCTCCCACACCCTCCCATTTATGCCCTCCACAACTCATAATCCACCTTGGATCAGCTAACCCAGCACAGATTTGTGATCATACCCGTCACTTTCCGGATAGTATGACACGGTGCATTAATCCATATAGCCAGCAGGAAGCTTGTACGTGATGCTTGACCATATATTCATTCTGGACTGGTCAGGTTCCAGTCAATTCAACAGAAACAATATTTCAACAGCAAGTTCCAAACCTTACCATGGATTGTTACGATCCCTGTAGAGACTGATAACGTTTTTTTAAAAAAAAGAAATTCGAATTTCCAGTTAAAAGCTGAAAGGATAACATGACAAGATTTCATGTTTTAAGTCTTTTACTTTAACACCATACTAAAAACACTAATGACTAAACACTATTTTTGCAGGTAACTTATACTTTAAACCATGGAACAGAACACTTTACTTTTAGCACAACCAAAAAAAACACACTTCAGAGGTATACTTTACACTATCTTTTAAATGGATATTCATTTCTCCCAGAATCAGTCAAAAATGATTCTTAGCGCTCAAGGGTTTACTTTTGTTCTTTTCCTTTCTCAGCTTGGTAACTTATAATGCTCTGAAATTTCCTTCATGGTGAGGGTATTACTGGAGATCCTCTCTCTAGCACACACTAGGTGAATCTTCCAGCTTCGTTTCAACTCCTCACGAATTTGGTCTTATCAATCCAAACTCGAGCTTCCACCTGCATTCAAGCGCAGTGAACCATAGAGACATTTGGCCGTTAGCTGCTCTCTCTCTCTCCCGCAGACCCTAATAGACTAACTATGTATGAGAATTTTCAGGGATACCTTAGAAACCCTCCCTCCTTCACCATCTCAACATTAACCTGCTCATTTACTGAAAGTCCAAATTTCAAACTGACCCAATCTGGGCAAATCGGGACATATCCTGAGAGACCAGTGGCACATCAGTATCCCTATGGGTCTGCATCTTGTAAAAGTAACTCACCTCCATAATATAATCAGATGCATCATGAACTAACATCACCAGGGTCCCCACCCGGATGTAGTTTGCACAATAGGAGAAGCCAATCAAAAAAATGGTGGCAATGTGGTGAACAATCTGCTCCTTGAAGTCCTGCAGCAGAAGAAAACAGAAGCAATTTATTCAGAGCTAACAGAGCACACGACCCTTCAGATAGGACTTAAAATCAAGTTAAAAATAGTCTATTGCCTTCGAGCAATAAGTATTTCAGGCTCCTCAGGCAGACAATCTCTCCAAAACAACCAGGATCAGCTGTCCCTAAAGTCTGCACATTTTTCACAGCTCCGGAATGCCGTTACTAGCACATGACCTCCTCCTAGACCTGGGTTCAAGTGGGTTTGGATGATTTCTAATAAAAACAGAAAATGCTGAAAATACTCAGCAGGTCTGGCAGCATCTGTGAAGGGAGAAATAGTGTTAACATTTCAAGTCAATGATCCATCATCAGGTTCTCATGAACCTGTTTAAATCTAGAGGAAAACCAAAAGGAGAGATCTCCTGTATTGTACACCTGAAAACATGGCTTAAAAGTAAGTTATAATTCATGCATTTATATAGTACCCAATCACAGGGGAATGTCATACGTGGGAAATATGCCCCAGAAACAGGCCATTCGGCCCAACCAGTCCATGCTAGTGTTTATGCTCCACTCAAGCCTCCTCCCATCTAAACCTATCATAACTATCTATTCCTTTGTCCCTCATATGCTTGTCTAGTTTCCACCTAAAATGCATCTATACTATTCACTAACGACTACACGGTCCGTAAGATGCAGATTCTCATGACTCTCTGGGTAGAGATATTTTTTGTGAACTGTGTATTATATTTCTCGGTGACTGTCTTATATCGATGGCCTGTAGTCATGTCTTTCCCCACAGGAGGAGACATTCCCTCCATATTTTGCAATCTTAAAAACCTCCATTAGGTCACCTCTCGAGAAAAGAAGGCTGAGGGAAGAAACCCAGCCTGTCAATCATTTCCTGATATGTATACCCATGCATTCCTGGTATCATCCTTTTGAATACTCTCTGCACCTTCTCCAATACCTCTTAATCCATTTTATAATATGGCGACCAGAACTGCACACAATTCTAACCAAGGTTCAATACAGATTTAGCATCACTTTTCTACTTTTCATTCTATTGCTGGAAATTGCCAACATGTGGCACAGCTTTTAGCGAATGGTGTATATGTACTCCAAGATCCCTTTGCTCCTCTACCACTTGCACCAAGTAATAATTGACCTCCCTATTTTTCCTACCAAAATGTACTACCTCACATTTATTTGTGTTGAAATTACTTTGTTATTTATTTGCCCATTATGCTAGTTTATCAACATCCTCCTGTAATTTGTTGCAGTCTTCTTCAGTATTGACAATCGTCCCTAATTTGGTGTCATCCTAAAACTTTTCACAGAAGTGAACTAATTTTACATTGAGGGGGTAGGGGTCCAGAAACACAGTCCAATAAAGAGAGAGTTAAATTCAACAAGACTTATTGCATTGCTTCCTATTTTAACTGTCTCTCAGTATTCCCAAACCTTGCTCAACCTTCAATCAAAGCTTGGTATCAGCTAACCAATACTTGCCCAGTTAGTTCCTCTCCATCAAAAACAAAATGCTGGAAAAACTCAGCAGGTCTAGTAGCACCTATGGAGAGAGGAACAGAGTTAACTTTGAGTCCATATGACGGTCATGCGGACTCAAAACATTAACTGTTTCTCTTTCCAAAGATGCTGCTAGACCTGCTAAGTTTTTCCAGCATTTTCTGTTTTTGTTTCAGATTTCCAGCATCCGCAATATTTTGCTTTTATCTTAGTTCCTCTCCACTATGTTTTCCAACCTTCCTTAGTGCTGTACTATGGGACTGGGCTCTTCATCCAGTGTCCCTTAATGAGGGAGCTCTAAAGACAACTTCAAGTTCAGCTATTGGCCTTGCTATAAATATGTATTTAAGACTCTTGATTGCAACAAACAAATATACAAGCTCCAGAAATGTGTCTAGTTCTGAATTGTTTCATGAAATCAGTCAGCCAGCCACAACCCTTGGATCAGCAGGCAATCCCCTCAGAAGCTGCCTTAAATATCTCAGACTGACGATGACAGTTATGGAATTTAGTGCCTCAATGAGATTTTAAATGAGAGATGGAGTGCAACCTTAGTGCTATAGCACTAAGACGTCACTAAGAGCAGCACGAGGTGATATCAGCTGCCCTGGTCCAAGGTGAAGGGTGAAACTCAGTTCCAGCCACTGATCCAATTTTCTGTGTAATGTGATACTGAAACAGAACACCGAAAGATCATTTTATTCCATTGGTAGCTCCTCATGGGGATTTTGATCTATAGAAACTAATCATGCCATGTAATTCCAAACATTCCCTTCCAAACATGAGCCCAGTGCGTTTGCAAACCATAACAACTTTTAATGTGGAAGCAATTCAAAACGGTTTGAGATTTTTTAAAAATCTAGGTCATAGGTAAGTCAGATGTGATGATAGTAGAACAATAAATAGAATCTGTGATTGAGAGATAATTATTTAAGGTAGCTTAAAAAAAAGTGTCAAATCAAGTCCACAAAGAAACTCCATGAATCCACTGCTTACATAACCTTTAATATCTCCACATCAAAACTCTCAGCCTCGATGTCCTTACATTGTAGGAAGCTTATACTAGTGGATGATGTACCTCGCTTGACTCCTCCATCATCTCTAAATTGTCAAATTACTTATCCAACATCCAGTGCAGGATGAGCAGAAATCCCCTCCAATTAAATATTGAGAAGACTGAAGCGACCCTCACCATAAACAATGCTATCTCATCGTTGATTCCATCTTTCCCCTGATAACTGAGACTGAACCAGACTGTTTGCGACCTTGGTGTCATATTTGACTCCGAGGTGAGCTTTCAACCACATATCCACGATGTCGCCTATTACAACCTATGCAACGTTGCCCATCTCCACCCCTGCCTTGGCTCTTCTCTTACTGAAATCCTCATCCATGCCTTTGTTACCTCTAGACTGCACTATCCCAATACATTCTTGGCTGGCCTCCCACATTCAACCCTCTGTAAACTTGAGATCATCCAGAGTTCTGCTGCCTGTTTCTTAACTCACACCAAATGACATTCCCCTTTACCCTTGTGCTCACTGACTTAAACTGGCTCAGAGTTAAACAATGCCTCCATTTTAAATTTCTCAACATTGTTTTCCCATCCTTCCATGGCCTGGCCTCTCCTTATCTCTGTAAACTCCTCCAAACCTACGATTCTCCAAGATATCTGTGCTCCTCTCCAATTCTAGCTTCTTGAGCATTCCTGATTTTAATTGCTCCATTATTGGCGGCTGTGCCTTCACTTCCCTAAACCCAAAGCTCTAGAATACCCCCTAAACCTTTCCGCCCATCCACCTTGCTTTTATACTTTAAGACACTCCTTAAAACTTTCTTCTGACCAACTTTTTGGGCATCTGCCCTAATATTTTCTATTTGTAGCTTGGCGTCATATTTTTTGTTTTATAATGCCCGTGTGAAGTTCCTTGGGAAGTCTTCTTCTGTTAAAGGTGCTATATAAATACAACTTGTGGTTGTTGTAAGATGTTAACATTGCCTGGTAATGGATCAGGAAGTCACTTACCTTCCTCTTCACATCCAATGAGACCCTGAAGAGGAGGGACCAGTAGAAAGCCAGTTCTATCATATAGTACCAGTACTGGGAGGGTAGCAACACCTGAAACAGAACTAGTAACTTAAGAAAAACGGGGCTAAAAACTGAAACCAACAAGATGAGAGAGCAGCACACTGAAATATTTTATAGAAAAGGAACATATGCAAGAAAACAAAACAGGGTTAAATACTGAACCAAATACATAAACTAGATTTGACCCCCCATGTTTCAAGAGGGGCAAGGGGGAAAACAATCAGAAAGCAATGACCGACTGGGATTGCCCTACAAACAGGATCATGGTGCAGGAATGATCTATTTTACATTTTATGCAGAATGCGTTAGATCATGGGGTGAAGTGAGCTGTTGGACCCATCCCAATTCATACACAGTCAGAGCTGTAACAGCACAGGAGGCAGCCAATCAGCCCATCAAACCCATGCCAGCTCTCTGTTAAAGTAATCCAGTCTGTCCCATCCCCCGTAGTCCTGAAAGTTGGTTTGTGCCCACCCAATTTCCCTTTCAAAATCATTGATCATCTCCACTTCCACCATCCTCCAGCAGTGAACTCCAGATCATTACTACCCGCTCTCCTCCAGACACAACATCATGTCCTTAAAAGATTCCAGGGTTTTGCATCCTGTCCTAAAATGTCCTTTCCCCACAGTGAGTGACATTGGCCAGGCAGCATCCATTGCTCTAAATCGGAGTCAACCGATGTGAGTCAGACTGGATGGCTGGTACATTTCGATTGGGGTGCCACAATCCAGAAGCTTTCACATTCATTTACTCTGACCATTCCCCAAATTAAGTGTTTTATTAAAGTCAATTTCCATTACCATGGTGATTTAAACTAACGGCCTATACAGTGACTACTACATTATTGTCCCCTTTATCTGCTCCATAATCTTTTATACATCTACAAATGTCACCAGACATAAAGAGCCTCAGTTTCTCCAGTCTTCACCATAACATAATCTTTTGATGCCAAGATGTCAACCCTTGTGAGTCAGTACCATCTCTCTGGCCCAACTCTGCAGTTTTAGTCACTGAGACAGGGAGAACACACAGTGCTCAAAATGCAATACAATCAGCACAGCACACAGTTTAAACTCAACATCCATTAACTTACATAATATGGATTAACAATATCAACTGAACATGCTGAGGACATGGCCAGTGATAGGCTGCGCACATGAGAGGATGGTTGGGCCAGTTTAAGCATCGCTCTTTGCATATAATATTTACTTTGCAAACACAGTCAGTACATACTTGCTGAGGGTATCCTTTCCAGCACTCCTTTTGATCCCAGAACCACGGTTTCTGTAAACAAGAGACAAGTGTTTGCAATGACTAACAAGCAGATTGGATAGGTGAGTGAAGAAAATGTTAACAAAGGGATTTAGGAACGGGGCAAGTAAATGCGATTAGAACTATTTGCTAGCAATGAGGGTAAATGGCCTCTTTCCTGTTTTAATTTCCATTTATCTCTGTAACTAGTTCTAGATTTCTCATCATGGCCACATCTTTTACTTGCTGAGAAGGAAGATGCCTAACAATTGAAGCATAAGAATTTGTTAGTCAACTGGGTTCATGCTGGAACCTTGGTGACCCCTTTAAACTATTGTTGCATGTGATTATACTGAAGAACAACATACCCTCTAATTTTTCTGTGTAGTGCATAGCCGATTGTTTAAGTGCATAGGCCCCTTAATTTTTTTTTGCATAGCCACACACCAGCAGTAACTTAAAGGGGTTGACTTGAGCAACCTGTGTGGGATCCTCTAGGTTGCTGTGTGGCCACACAATTTCGAGGGCCCATTACTCAAGAGCCCTATGTCATTGTTCAGGATAATAGAAAAACACTCAAAACAGCAGAGCTCTTTCCCTTATTTTCTCCCCTTTGACATCCCAATGGCACACATTTCACTCAAACCTCTGCTATGTTAGTTCACGAGCATCTTCTGTGAGGTGTGTATGGATGGAGCAAGGGAAACAGAAATCAGGGCCACCTAACCCTGTCCTTGAAAGGGGAGCAGCTCAAATACTGGAAGCTCAAACAGGATGCAGCTGGGAGATCTGTGGTTAAACCTGCCCCTCCGCTGAAAAATAAGTTGTCCTGCAAAGAGGTTTGGGAGATCAGGACACCAGAATGTAACTTTCCTTGCATCCAGCCTTTTCTCTTGTAGCTGCAAAGCACATGTACTACAGACAGTCATCCAATTCACGAAGCTCACATTATTGGATCTGCTCACATGGTGCCATTGGGATAGAACAAACCTTACATTCTTGTGCAACACCCAACAGAAGTAAGGTCACAATTCCCACAGTTGCAGGGTTGGTAATGTCTTGGTAGCATTTAACTGAGTTACACAAAACTTGATCTTGGGTTCCATGCCTGGTTTGTCCAGAGCTGGGCTGGTGGTTGGGTAATTGTAATCAGCATCACTGCCTCAGAAATAAGGGGGAGGGGAAGTGGAGGAGAGGGGGAACAATAGCCAAATGGTTGCTCCTGGTCACTGTCTAATGCCTCCTGCTGGACAATCCCTGCATCAGGATACAAGGCAAAAACATGGCACTAGAATTGTCCCCATCTCCAACGATTCTGACAATATTCGCTGTCTAGGCAGAGCAGGTATACTCTTGGTCCCTCATGTGCTGGATAATTGCTCTTTCCTGAGCTGAGGGCACCAGAGGTGGCTGACAGGTGGTCGGATAACCCCCCCCCCCCACCCACATACACATAACCCAGGAGCTGTTGTTCACAAAAACAAAGTGGCAGAACCCTGAAAGGCAAAGTACTGCAAGGCAGACAGTGCCAGTAGAACTGTATCCCAACAATTCACCAACACCACAGGAAGGTTCAACATCTTTCAGAAAAAAGGGGAAAAAATTGGAGAGAAAAACTATTAAATCAAATCAGTGCACTACAAATCACCTGCCACATTAAATAAATACTGCCTTTGCTCCTGAAAACAGGCACTAAAATGGGTAATTCTCTTTCTGCAGCTACATGCAAAACATGTGTTATTAGGGAACCAAATAGAACTTTGAACTAAAGTATAGACAGTTAAAACTGCAGTAAAACAGAAACATAATAAAATGCCTCATGGAAGTTCAGAACATCATCACTGTAAGCTTGTGATTTTCTTCTCTAACATTCTGCTTTTGAAACATTGAGTGTTTCACTGGGATATGACTGACTATCAATAAACTCTGTCATCAGTAGTAATCCAGACTCCATAGCAATCCCAACAAGAGAAGGGGGTGAGGACAGCATTAGGAATTACCTGCCAAGCCCTTTAAAGCTTGGGCCTCTTTCCAATGCAGCTAACAATGCAGCAAACAAGAGGATTTATACTTACATCAAGGAGCACACAGAGACCAGCAACAAAAGCAAGCAGGTAAAACGCAAATCTCCAACTGCAACAGAGAAAGAGAAGAAGTGTGACCTCAGGCTGGGACTCAGAACACGAGGAGCCAGAAGCAGTCAAAGTAAAACAAAAGGAATAGCCCCTTTCATGAGTCTTAAACTTCTGCAAAAAATATTAAGCAGATTGTTTCACTGCCACTACTGTACAAACGATCTATACGCCAGGTGGGTGAACAGTCAGAATCTTCAAAGGACAATGTGGGAACTTCAGTGATGTGAAACAGAGACCACAAGTTTGGTTTCTCCCCCATTTGTGGCTTCACGATTTAAAAGCTTTAGTCGCTAGAAAGGTATCAGAAAAGGAAACGACAAACTCCGGCAATGATTCCCTCTCATTGGCCCAAACCCACCTTTTCTTTCCCTCCCCAACCCCCTCATTGATGATTTGAAGATCCACATCACTGTCTGTCAATCTTCCCATGAAAGTGTGATATCTCCATTATCCTTCAATATTCCTTTACCCATATCACTCTTAACTTTTCAAATCTCAAGATATGCATGTTTATGGTAGGAAACATTATCGAATTGGAGTTACACTCATGTGGGGTATAGGTGGGGTGGCCATGGCAGAGAGGAATTGAAGAGTGTAATAGTAATTGAGGGGTGCAGGCATTTTGGTAGCAGTGGAGGGGCGCGGGAGGAGTGGGGGGGTGGGCCTGGGTCTGGCAGGTATGCAGAGGTTTTGTTCACGAAAGTACACAGATAATCCAACCCACCCACAAAGCTCCAGTAAAACAGGCTGGAACATTTGTTACATAATATTCCACTCCTGAAGGCACCAATTCTCTCCAGGCTGCAATACCCCAAGTATAAGCTCTTATTGAGATATAGATTCATGTTCAACTCGTGTCCTCAGATTCTTAATTAGTGTAGCCATTTATGATAAGTTAGCCAAACGTCGACACATTTTCCAGCATTGGGGTCACAGAATAGTAATCAGGTGCAGAAATCCATAATACACACTTGGCTGGGAACAAATCTAGCATCTTAATACCATGCTTGCATAGATCGGTCAAGCCAAGGCCAGAGATCAAATCTGAAACTCTTTTGCCCCATGTGACTCAATGACACATTACTTAGTGCAATCCAATCAGAAGAATTTTCCTCAACGACATATTCACAGGCAATCACTCCATCTCCAACAGCGAGAGCGCTTTTAACCTTATATTTGGGCTGAGCAAGTTTAAATCTACCTTTGCGTCCACAAGTTCTTAAAGTTCCCTGAACAGATGAGGAACTATACAAAAGTGAGAATTATTGAGGCTTTGCTCATATTTCAGAAAGCCCTAAAATAAAAGCAAAATACTGCGGATGCTGGAAATCCGAAATGAAACCAGAAAATGCTGGAAAAACTCAGCAGGTCTGACAGCATCTATGGAGAGAGAAACAGAGTTGATGTTTCGAGTCTGTATGATGAAGAAGGGTCATACGGACTTGAAACGTCAACTTTGTTTTTCCCCCCACAGATGCTGTCAGACCTGCTGAGTTTTTCCAGCATTTTCTGGTTTCATTTCAGATTTCCAGCATCCGCAGTGTTTAGCTTTTATTTTAGGGCTTTCTGAAATATGAGCAAATCCTCATTTTTGTTTCAGCAAGTCCTGCCCGTCACTCCTATGACCTGACCACCGCAACCCGCGCCCCACCCGCGCCGCTCCCCCCCCCACCCCCCCCCCACTTCATCCAGCCCCCATGATGCTGCTCCCCATGTTCAACCCCTTTGACCCTGTTCAGGATTCTCCCCACTGTCTTACAGTATCCGCCATCCAGTCCTGTTCACACCGTCCCTATCCCCAAACTTAGCCTCTGTGGTCCCACTGTTCTCAACCAGAGACACTTGATCTCCCCCAACTCCCACACTCAGCCCCATGAGTCCCCACCTCCGCTCAGTGCCCTGCCCCATCCTCACCAATGCTGTTCCACTCCCAACCCCTGGCCCCCACCCTCCTCGCAACTCCACTTTCACCATGCTCTCAGCCCCTTGACCTGAGTCCAAAACCCCACTCAACACCCCTCAGCCCCTGTGCTCTCAGCCCCTGCAACCCTGCTCTACCAGCATTCTCACATGACACTGCTTCTCCACCCTACAAAGAATTTCAGATTGTTTTATTTGCAAAGTTAATACCATTTTATTACAGTGTGTAGAATGTGCAACCCTTTCCCTAGAGGCAGCAAACAAAGTATATCCCAATAAACACTCAGAAGGCAGGACTCCACTCACCACCCCACGGAGCCAAAATTCTCTTAAAGGGCAGAAATCCATGTTGAAAGAGCCTTGCAGAGATTAGGCTGAAAAATCAAATTATTTGAGTAGGCCCATTTACAAATCTCAAACTTTCAGATTGCTCATTATTGTAATTTTCCTCTGCAAGAATAGAGAGATTAGATTACAGTATAAGTACTGTATACACTTGCTGCACTTAACGCTCTCTTCATTCTTCAGTCCAATCCTCCCTCTTTGATAAAGTGGTGGGAAATCCTTTTCTTGCATAATAGGTACTCAACCACCCTTTCACAAATCTATCAACAGAGATCCAATAAATATTTATCGGGCCATTACATCTAACTTAGTTTGATTACTCACTAAAAAGACACTGCCAAACAGGTTGTTGGATGCAGTACTTCAAATACATGTGTTCCATCAGATGGGAAGTTTGGAAGTAAGCACTAAGATTCAACAAGAATCACATCATTTGCCACCTCCCCAAACATAACAGTGAGCATAATCCATTCATAATTAATTCATTTGAAATGCAAAGACCTTTGCTGTCAAGACAAAGTTGGCAGCCATTTTGTGCACAGCAAGATCCCACATACAGTAATGAGATGAAAGGTCCGTTAATATTTTATTTGCATTTATTGGTTAAAGGATGGTCATCTATCAAAACAGTGGGCATACCCTGATCCTCTTCAAAAAGCACCATGGGATCTTTCAGATCTACCTCAGCCAGCACAGCAGCCAGATGTGATCCCAGTTCAACATCTCATGGCTAAAGCATAGATGATGGTTTCAGCAGATGGCCTGAAGCAGGGGTGGAGATGGACAAATTGTAACACTAACTCAGAACAGGTAATGGATGGAACGTGGCATAGTCCTGCTGTGTGACTTTGTCTCACATCAGGTAGTGGTTTCCCAAACTGGATGGTGTGTTTACTCCAAGTGACCACTTTTCAAAATAATTCTCAAACACATTTAGAAACAAAGTGTATAAAATATACACCCAGGCAAAGAAAAGGCAGTATCTCCACAACAGAATAAACCCTGTGACCTCAGGATTATTCAAAGCTGATATATTGGAGCCAACTTTATGCCTGAATTTAGGATGAACCTACTGCCTCTCTTGGTTTAATTGCTTCAAATCATCCTCACCTGGCTTCACAGAATTTCTGGGTGATGCTGGGTCTGTCCTGATTTCTCCGGTGCCGAAACCATATCTTCACCTCCTGCACCGATATGTCACACTGCTTGGAAAGGGCAAGGAGATCACTCTACAATAAGCAGACAGGAAAACACACTGATCAACCTTGATTGCTCACTCATGTACATATAGCTTGTACTGGCAAGTGGTTATTCACATTGCAACATGGCTTCAGCTAGGCAGCACAGTCTGCCCTCACACTTACAGATAACTTCCCCAGCAGCATTCAAAATAAACCCCAATTTAGCTTTTTTCCCCTCATTTTCATCCCCATCAGGTGGGAAATAAAACCTTCAGGAATTCTGGAGAGTGTATTGACAGAAGAGGATGGAGTCGGAGGCGTCTTGCGTTGAGTAACTATTTCCCAGGAGCATGGACAACAATAACTTATCAAGTGTCAAAAGCGGTCTCAGAAATCAACTGACAGAGAAACATGGTCGATGTTTCAGGCAGAGCCCTTGTGTGTTTTCCAATGAAGGGTCTTGATATTAGAATTACTTCTTCTCCCACAGTTGCCGGCAGAACTTTTCTCAAAAAATATTCCAGTTCTAGGCCATTCCAACTGCCTATCTGTCAAATCCATTTAATAAGTGACTGCGTAAGATGCCCCATCCTTTAGAATGCTCAGACTCACAGGGTAGGCTCACTCTTGGGCACAGTCAGCAAGATGACTAAATGTTTGTTGTATATCATTGCATGATCAAGAGGAAAGCAGGAACCTCCAGCAATTATGTCATTGTGGTGTTGCAGCTCAGTGCTCCCTTCTCAGTGTGTTAAGAGCTTCCTTTTTATTGGAATTCCAGCACTTCAAGGATCCCGTGCCAGCCCTGGGCCCAGAGGGTGTAGCAACAGGATATCTGGCTGTCCTTCAAAAACACAGGTTGGTTCAAAGTAGGGAGTCATCAAAAGTCAAAGCCATTCAAATACTGCAAGAAACAGGTGGCAGAATGCCAGTCTTATACACTCTTCCTCTTCTGTACAGTCCCCAGTCTCACATGGAATTCAGTTCTGGTAGGATCAGGTTATCACCCAGGGACACAGAGATGAATAATTTATAGAGCAGAGTGAGGTTTCACAATCATCACCAGTCAGGAATTGTGACAAGTGTTAAATAGTATAAACCACTGGTGGAAGTCCCCATACGTCAACCACAGGGTTAATTAACACTTCTGCAACTCTATAAAATATGTTGTAATAGCGCACCATACTTTCTATACGTTTTCCCACAAGAAATGAAACCTGCCAAATGGCCATTTGCAGCCCATCCACTCGAACTGATGAACATTCTACAAACTTGTATAGTCGGCAATGATTTCTTGGAGCGTTAGTATCTCCCTTTGGAGCCGTGTATCCACTGTTCCATGTTTGCCCAAGTGCTGCTTATTTCCTGATGTTTCCGAGTTCTCTGTTTGTCTGCCTGAATAGCGCTGATGTTCCCATGTTCTTCAGTTGGCCACCTATTTCCAAGCCTTTGAAGGTCAGTGCTCATGTCACATCCACAGAGTCCTTTAAACATTTTGGACTTGTACTTTATTCCCCTCCTCCACCACCACCCCCACAGCATCCCAGGACAGTTAAAATGTTATGCAAGTCGAATATTGCACTGTTAATTAATTTTGCTTCAAAATAATTATATTGCTCAGTGGTAAATCTGAATTTGATTTTAGTCCAAATGGAACTTTTCCATTTTTGTGAATGGACAGGAAATTCCAGGCAATATCTGATGCAAATGCACAATAGTATCAGAGGTAATCATAGTCCTGTGCCATACTAACCCATTCATGTCATGGATCAGGGTGCAAATTTCAGATCAAAGTAGATGCTGGTTACCTGATGAAAACTGCTGTGAAGCCTATTGGAGGAGTACTGAATTGTATTATCAAACTGCAAGTCCCTCCCATCCCAGGTTGGAATGATAGAGAATAAACTCGCCCACCTCTTTAGGACATGTGGGCTGTGTTGTATAGACTTTCTCCAAAGTAGGCTGAGGAGGTGCTATCCTTCTGTATTTCTCCTTCACACCCATATGCTTGCTCAGAGGTAAAGCAATCAACCTGAATAAACAGCAAAGGAAAGACCTGTCAATAAAATTGCTTCGATTAGCGGCAGTCTAGCTAGCATATATACTGAGCCACAGCCGAGTGCAGGGTTAAAAGTTTAATCATTTTTACTGCAAGATTAGAAACAGTTGTTCCTACCCATGGCTCAGCAATTGCTTCTTCAGACAAATCCTGATTATGCTACATGATCATGAACATTTGCTGCACAGACATGGAAATAGTCAGCACAACCTCTACTGCAAGCTGCCTGATCCTTGAAATTCCTCAGTGAATGTTTGCTTGTACAGTGTATGAACATTACAAGGTGCTACAACACAAAAACATATGAAATAGGAGGTGTAGGCCTTTCAGGCCTTTTGAGCCAGTTCCACCATTCAATAGGATCATGGCTGATCATCTAGCTACACCTTCCCACGCTATCCCCAATATCCCTCAATTCCCTTAGTATCCAAAAATGTATTCATCTCAGAATTGGATACATTCAATGGCTGAACATCCACGGCCCTGTGGTGGAGGATTCCAAAGATACACAACCCTTTGTGTGAAGATATTTCTCATGTCAATTTTAAATGGTTGATACTTTTTTTGAAAATGTGGCTTCTAATACTAGACTACACAGCCAGAGGAAACATCTTCCCAGGATCGACCTTATCAAACCTCTTCAGAATTTTATATGTTTCAAGAATTCATCTCTCATTCTTCTAAACTTTAGAGAATGTAAACCTAGTGTACTCAATCTCTCCACATGCCAGGAATATGTCTAGTGAATTTTTTGTTGTACTCAAGGCAAATATATCCTTCCTCAGGAAAGGAGATCAAAACTGTACACAGTACACTAGATGTGGTCTCACCAAGCTCCCATACAATTGTAGCAAGAATTTCTTACTCATACTCCAATCCCTTTATGATAAAGGTTAACATACCATTTGCTTTCCTAATTGCTTGCTGAAGTTGACTTGCTGTGATTTGTGCACAGGGGCACTCAGATTCCTCTGAAACCAACATTTTGCAGTCTCTCACCATTCAAAATATATTCCGCTTTTCTTAGAAAATTGGATAACTTCAGGCTTCTCCACCTGCCATGTTCTTGACTCATCTGTGTCTCTTTGGGTCCTCACAATTTACCTAACCATTTTTTTTTTATCATTAGCAAGCTTGGATACATTATGCTCAATCCAAGGCATTGACAAAGATTCTAAATAGCTGAGGCCCAAACACTGATCCTTACAATATTCCACTAGTTAAAGACTGCTAACCCAAAAAATGACTGGTTTACTTGTTCTATTTTTGATACCTTAATCAATTCTCAATCCATACTAATATATTACCCCCAATCCTGAGTCCTAGTTATGCAGCAACCTCTTGTGGTACCTTATTGAATGTTTTTTGAAAATCCAAATGCACATCCACTGACTGGTTCCCCGTAATCTGCTGTGGCAGTTACATCCTCAAAGCACTAAAGGATTTGTCAAACGCCGTTTTCCTTTCATAAATCCGTGTTGACTCTACTCAATCCTAGGTGGTTCAAAGTGTCACCTTACCAAGGCTCTAATAGATTCTAGTGCTTTCCCTACAAATTACATCAGGTTAACTGGCCTATAAATACCTCATTTTCTCTCTCCCTCTTTCTTAAATAGCAGTGTTACATTTGCTCCTTTCCAATCCACGAAGACCATTTTAGAATCGAGGGTAATCTGAAAGATGGAAAGCAATACAGCCACCATCTCTGTGGCCATCTATTAAAACCCTAGAACGTAGGCTATGGAATTTTGACATTTAGTCCCATTAATTATTCCAGTTTGCTACTATTAAGTTTTTAAAGCTCCTCATTCTCTCTACATGTATTAGTGTTATTTGTCTTATATAAGCATGAGTTCTCTAAGCTAGAATTGGATCAGGAAGTTGAGAATTAGAATCACATAGACAATGTTCGTGCTCTAGACCACTGTCCACTGTGAATGGATTAAATAACAAGGAACAATTAAAAGATTGTATCAACTGTTCCATAAAATTATCACTGTGCAAAGTAACAATAGAGACTTTTAACCAAGAGGCGAGATCAAGTTCACTATTGTGGCTTGAAATGTGGTTTGGGACTAAGAACCAGAATTTAATTTTTAAAGTGATTTTTTTATATATAAAAAAAATAGGCTTCACACTCTGGTTCCACTTCACTCAAATCAGCTCTCTCTGGGCCCAATGTCCAAAGCCTTCTCAGTCTATGAACCTCTCGGGAACATGACCATATCATGAGGTCAATTTTAACTTAACCCACCTTATTCTCCATTAAAGTCAAAGGAGAGTAACAATGGGCGGGAGCTTCTTTCCACCTCATCCGTGACTTCCCTACTTGCCAAGTTAGATTAAAATCAACTCTGTTTTTCTCTCCACAGATGCTGCCTGACTTGCTGAGTATTTCCAGCATTTTCTATTTTTATTTAAACTTAACCCTGCTGTGTTTCAATGCTCAGGCTTTGAAATCATTGGATTTCATTACCTAGAGCAGTCAAAGGATTACAAACCAAACAGCTAGAGAAATAGGAGTAGGCCATTCAGCCCTTCAAATTTGCTCTGCCATTCAATGAGATCATGGCTGATCTTCTACTTCAACACCATTTTCCTGTACTACCCCCAAAACCCTTTGACGAGGAACCTATCTACCTCTGCCTTAAAAATATTCAATGGGCCTAACTCCGCCGCTCTCAGGGGAAGAGAGATCCAAAGACTTACGACCCTCAGAAAAAAATTCTCACTCTGTCTTAAATGGGAGACGCCTTATTTTTAAACTGTGTCCCCTAGTTCTAGTCTTTCCCACAAGGGGAAACCATCTTTCAGCATGCACCCTGTCAAGTCCCCCTCAGGATTTTATATGTTTCAGTAAGATGACCTCTTATTCTTATAAACTCCAATAGATATTAACCCAGTCTGCTTAACTTTTCCTTATAAGCTAGCCCCTTCAACCCAGTAATCAGTCAAGTGAACATTCTCCGACCAGCTTCTTATGCAATTCTTTCCTAGGTAAGGGGACCAAACTGTACACAGCTCTCCAAATGCAGTCTCACTAAGGCTCTGTACAGCCGTAGCAACACTTCCCGATTTTTATACTCGATTCCCCTTGCAATGAATGCCAATATTCCATTTGCCTTCCTAATCACTTGCTCTACCTGTATACTAACTTTGCTGCTCTTATTTCAATTTTGATGGTGCAGTGCAGCTTGAGGGCCTGAGCCTATCACCCGTTGCTCAGCTATCTGGCACCACTTTCTCAATAAAAAAAATATTTTTAATATGAGGGGGTGCTGCAGGATTAATGGTGTCAGAGAGAGAGAGAGAGAGAGAGAGGAAGAGAAAGACTGGCTCATCAAATTATTAAATCATGGATTGAAATCATATGGTGTGACATTAGTGGCCCTGCTGTTTTTTTTTTGAAGAGGTTAATCAATATATTGAGCAGGCTGACATTCCAGTGCAGTATTGAGGGAGTGCAGCACTGTCTGAGCTGCCGTCTTTTGGATGAGGCCCTTTTCCTCTTGGGTGCATATCAAAGATCTCCCTGGCCAACTTTTATGCCTCATTCAGCATCACAACAGATAATTTTTATATGAAATAAAAATAGAAAATGCTGCAAAAACTCAGCAGGTCTGGCAGCATCTGTGGACGGAGAGAAGCAGAGTTAATGTTTGGAGTCCAATATGTCTCTTCCTTGGAGCTTCACAACATATCTGATCATTATCACATTACAGTTTGTAGGAACTTGCCAAGGGCAAATTGGCTGCCACATTTCCTACCCTACAAAAATGACCATGCTTCAAAAGTACTTCCATTGATTGTAAAGTGCTGAGGCATACAGGGGTCACAAAAGCTGCGATATAAATGCAAGTCTTTTAACATATTGAGCCTATACCTGATCATATTTCGTACTTCAATCCTGCCTATTGAGGTTTTCAAACAACAAAACAATCTTCAAATCAAAGTAGTTTCATCTAGATTAGACTACAAATTATTGAAGAGGATTCTTCTAATTATAGCCATGCAGACTAGAACACAATATAGAAATAAATGAGTGCAAAACGTAAGATTATTGGGTGAGCTGGCCCCAAACTACCTTTCAAACAGAAAACGGACAGCGATAAAGACAAATGCACATGGAATGGCGATGGCAAGGTCACGAGGTCGGGGATATCGGGCATGTTCAGAGTTTTCAATATCTTCCCATGTGATACCCGGTGGAAGCCAGTATTCATGGTGCCACAACCACTTATCCAGGACAGAAGACATCCTAGAGGCAAGAGAAAAAAAAGGTGCTCAAGCAGAAGTCAATACTGACCAGCTTTCAGTTCATTCTCTTACACTTCCCTGAATTCTGCCTCAATATCATTTTAGACATTTACAAACAAGGCATTAACCAGAATTTGAGTTCAAGTTCAGTGCACAACCCTACACATTAAAGGCAATCAATTTCATGTTACAAAAGGATCCTGAACACCAGGGATAGGCACACAGGATTCCTAGTTGTACTTCTTGGACAAAGACATTAGACGTTAGTTTTGAAGATTTTTTTGAAATGAAATTTTTTTTTTTAAAAAAAGAAAAATTTTCACCCAGTTCCTTCCATACCATCACATCATAACAAGAAAACAGTCCACAACTTAAGTGCAAAAATCAAGGCTGACAAGCCAGTGTGGTGCTCAGAGTGCTGCACTGTCAGAAGTGCAGTTTTCCAGATGAGATGTTAAACTGAGGCCCCATTTGCCTGCAAGGATAGTTGTAAATGATCCCACAGCACTATTTCAAAGAAGAGCAGGGGAGTTTCCCCAGTGTCCTGACCAATATTTATCTTCAAACAACATCATAAAAAACAGATCAACTGATCATTATCATATAGCTGTTTGTGGGAGTTTGTTGTGTGCAAATTGGCTGCCGCATTTCCTACATTACAACAGTGACCACACTTCAAAAAGTACTTCATTGGCTGGAAAGTGCTTTGAGACGGGCCAGTGGTTGTGAAAAGCACCATATAAATACAAGTATTTTTATATGTTTAGGGTTTAAAGCCACTACTTCTTTCCAATGGTTTGGCTTCCAGTGTGATCACTGGGATTTCAAGAACAAAAATGGACATGGCCAATTTTATCACTGCCCTAGATGAAGTGTGACGAATATGGAGTAAGGTGACCATACCTAACTGTGAAAACCATAAGTGCATATCTCAGAACTAGTGAGTGTTTCCATTGCAACCAGATACTACTTTGGGCATCACCATCCAAAGGGGGGCATTTGGACTGTGGCTTCTTTATTGCTGAGTAGCTGATAACAGTCAGGTGTGGAGAAGGCACCAATAGATAACTGGATTAGGCTTGGCTCCAAGGTACCCCAACTGATGCTCCCTCAAGGTTAATATGAAGATTGAAATCTTGCCCAAGCACTGGCACCATGGAACTCTAGCCTAAGTGAGGGATTCATGTCTTCAGGAGATGGGAGAAAAGTTAAAAAAAGGCTAGGTGAAATGATAAGGATGTTAGGTAGGCTTGCGTGCCATGGCCTATGCCCACTTCCTTCTCACCAACTCAAGGTCAATTAAAACATGTTTATTTATCCAATTAGTCAGGCTGCCTAGAAGAAAATACAATATTACAGTAGTTCCCCATTCCTACCCTCATCAATGCTTTTCTTTACTGTAATTAATTACAGGTCACTTTCCATGAGTTTCTTGCTGAACCAGTTTGTCCCTATTTATTTCATTGCATCACAATGAATGTTGTTGGGAGATGTATTGCATCTGTGAGGAGGAAGAAACATTTCTGACTTAACCTTATGTTCGCAACATTTCACTGCTCCACTGATCAAACACCACACAAAAAGCAGAGACCCCTTTATGGGCCTTTTAACTGGTGCTTAAACATACAATGGATCAGTGGGTAAATGCGTTGCGGTGTGATACTGAGCTACTTAAAGTGGAAAGTCGCAGGTTGCAGCCCAGAAAGAACCATAGAAACTTGGAGCACAGGAAAAGGCCATTTGGCCCATCAGGTGCATGCTAGTCTTTGATTAAAACAATTCAAAATTAATCCATTGTCCTGCTGGTTCCATGTAGCCCTTCGTCTTCCTCTGGTTTATACAGTTATCCAACATTTGCTTAAAAGATGCAGTGATCTCTGCCTCAAACATTCCCTGACCTGTGCAGAGTTTAGCAATCTCAGCCAAGGCAGGAATAGAGCACTACAATTGGCCTGAGCACACACGACAGAGGAAGGAAAAGGAAATCAGCCAGGGTTATGAGCACTGTCCAGTGTTTCCTATACAGACAGATTGGGCTGCATCATGCTAACCTGCAAAAGCTAACGAATAACTTTGCTCCAAAAAAATGTGCTGACAATTGAAAAAAGTCCCATTAAAAAACTTCTGTGACTTAAGGCTTTACGTTAAATTCTCCATGTTTAAAAATAAATTCTCAAATCCAGTAAAAGTGTTTTCAGATTGTACACTGCAATTCAGTTTGTTTTTCTGTCAAAACAGTGACCCAATGATCTCAGTTAGGATGCACAAAACTAGCAATGGGAATCCCATGGGCCAGAGGCTTCTCATGTCAGAAAATGCAGCTATGCCCAATGTTCCATCAGTTGTGTTATAGGGAAAAGAACCCAAAATAAAACAAAACTAGCAATTTTTGGAGGAGAATCTTGAAATTTTTGAAGATGGAAGTTAGCTCCGATTGCTTAAATTTTGATCCAAGTGTTTGCTCAACTCAGTTGACATCTTCTCCTTAACATTTCCTTTTCTGAAATAGAAGGATGTAGGGTCAGTTCTGTTGAAGGGTCATGAGGACTCGAAACGTCAACTCTTTTCTTCTCCGCCGATGCTGCCAGACCTGAGTTTTTCCAGGTAATTCTGTTTTTGTCAAGTACAATGTACCTGAACGCAATCCAGACTGTGTCACAAAGGTATCAATGTATATAATGTTATTGGAAATTATTTTAAGTTGGGCTTGTAGTAGGGCCTGTGTCTGTGAGTGTGAGTGTGTGTGTCTTAAATGGATCAAAGCCAGCTGGTCTGAGTGCTTTGATATATGATAGTTTTGAGATATTAAAACAGTAAGGTAGAGGATACATTTGCATTTTGTTGAATAAACCATTCAAAGACTGGGGGTGAAATCTTGCACCTAGCTAGGAGACACAAAGCAATTATGTTTATATTACTAATAAAATTGGTACTATGAAAGGGGTTTTATTGTTAGAAGAGGTGGAGTTCAAAGGGCCTGGTAATGTAATGAGAATTTGCATTCAAAGGGAAGGCTAGGTATATACAGAAAATAGTTGTATGTAGGTAGGTCACTGGCATGTAATATCTAAGCAGCCTGTAAGCCCTACAACTATCTGCAAAGAAAACAAATTGAAAGGAACCTCATTTTGAATTTGGAAGATAAACAGGCATTAGGCAAAGCACATTTTAAGTCTATGGGTTATTGTTCCCTTGGTGAAAATATTTACCTGGGAGTGATTAATTTGGGGATTTGTGCAAAAATTATGATGGCAGTAATTTATAGACATGTGTATGTGTTTAATTCCTTGTTAAATTAATACATGTTTAACCTAATTTATATAAAAAACCTCTTGGGGCTTGGTGGGTTTCATTTCTGAATTCAGAGCTGCAACTCAAATATACCAATTGAAAATATCGGTTATGAGAGTTGTGTCTGCGATTTTAAATAACTCAGCCTTTACCAATTGCTGTGTCATAACAGTTGACATTTCAGTGCAGTACTGAGGGAGATCATCTTTTGAATGAGGTATTAAAATAAGACCCCACCTGCATCCTCATATATAAAAAAGTGGGAGTTCTTCCAATGATCTGGTTAACACTAAACAATCAATGCCTAAAGCAAATTAACTGGTCGTTTGTTTTGTGCTGTTATTGGGTTCTTGTGCACAAAAAGGCATGAATATTTATATATAAATAATGATTGATCTTCAAAAAGTAACTTAGAGGATGTAATGAAGGTGCTACATACTAATGACTGATCATGTTCTATGAAATATGGAATGGACTGGTGGGGATTGACAGGAACAATTACCTGTTGACCTCTGGCAGTGACAAAACAAAAGGCAGCCATCCACACAAACTGCAAAGACCATCTGTTTCCAAGCCAGTGTATCAACAATCATTCTTCCCAAGGACAATCCCACAATGGAATAAGCTCTCAAAGAAAATAGTCATGGCCCCATCGCTTAAAATCTTTAAAACCCATCTCTCAATTATTTCCACTTAAGTTTTTCATTATCAGCATTACCATTTCAGCAAGTGATGTCTGGTTTGGCTAGCGCTAACCATATAAATGTTGGCAGACACAGATGTTAATCTGTGACCTCATGTCCCAGTATATCCCCCACTCTACAATTACCATCAAACCAGCGGATCAACCCTGGTTCAAATGAAGAGTGCAGGAGGGCATGCCAGGAACAGCAGCACCAGACTTCATTACAGCCTTGGTTCAAACATGCACAAAAGAGCTGAACTCCAGAGGTGGGGTGAGAATGACTGCCCTTGATATCAAGGCAGCATTTGACCACGTGTGGCATCAAAGAACCTTACCTAAAAATGAGGTGTCAACCTGGTGAAACTACAACACATTACTACTTGCATAAGCTGCAAGTGATAGACAGAGCTAAGCAATTCCACAACCAACAGGTCAGGTCTAAACTCCGCAGTCCTGCCACATCCAATTATGAATGGTGGTGGACAATTAAACAACTCACTGGAGAAGGCTCCACAAATATCCCCATTCCCAATGATGGAGGAGCCCAGGACATCAGTGCAAAAGATAAGGCTGAAGCATTTGCTACAACCTTCAACCAGAAGTGCCGAGTGGATGATCCATCTTGGCCTCCTCCAGCATCATAGATGCTAAGCGTTAGCCAATTTGATTCGCTCCATGTGCTATCAAGAAATGGCTGAAGGCACTGGATACTGCAAAGGCTATGGGCCCTTACCAAAATCCAGCAATAGTACTGAAGACTTGTGCTTCAGAACTTGCCACGCTCCTAGCCAAGCCGTTCCAGCACAGCTACAACAATGGCATCTAGCCGGCAATGTGGAAAATTGCCCAGATATGTCCTGTACGCAAAAATCAGGACAAATTCCCCTGGCCAATTACCACCTCTTCAGTCTCCTCTTGATCATCAGTAAAGTGATGGAAGGGGTCATCAACAGTGCTATCTAGCAGTACTTGCTTAACAATAGCCGCTCACTGATGCTCAATTTGGATTCCGAGACTTCATTACAGCTTTGGTTCAAACATGCACAAAAGAGCTGAACTCCAGAGGTGGGGTGAGAATGACTGTCCTTGATATCAAGGCAGCATTTGACCACGTGTGGCATCAAAGAGTCTTAGCAAAACTGGAGTCAATGGGCATCAAGGGGAAAACTCTCTGGTGGTTGGAGTCGTACTTAGCACAAAGGAAGATGTTTGTGGTTGATGGAGGTTAATCATCTCAGTTCCAGGACATCACTGCAGGCGTTCCTCAGGGTAGTGTCCTAGGCCCAAACATCTTCAGTTGCTGCATCAATGACCTTCCCTCCATCATAAGGTCAGAAATGGGGATGTTCGCTGATGATTGCACAATGTTCAGCACAATTCACGACTCCTCAGATACTGAAGCAGTCAAGTCCAAATACAGCAAGACCTGGACAATATCCGGGCTTGGGCTGACAAGTGACAAGTAACATTTGGGGCACACCAGTGCCAGGCAATGACCATCTCTAATAAGAGAGAATCCAACCATCGCCCTTGATGTTCAATGACATTTCCATCACTGAATCCCCCACTATCAACTTCCTGGGGATTACCATTGGCCAGAAACTGAACAGGACTAATCATATAAATACTATGGCTACAAGAGCAGGTCAGAGGCTAGGAATTCTGCAGTGAGTAACTCGCCTCCTGACTCCCCAATGCCTGTCCACAAGTGGACACAAGGCACAAGTTAGGAGTGTGATGGAATATTCTCCATTTGCCTGAATGAGTGCAGCTCCAACAACATTCAAGAAGCTCAACACCACCCAGGACAAAGCAGCCCGCTTGATTGGCACCCCTTCCACAAACATTCACTCTCTCCACCACCAACACACAGTGGCAGCAGTTTGTACCATATACAAGATGAACTGCAGGTACTCACCAAGGCTCCTAAGGCAGCATCTTACAAACTCACGACTCCTACCCTCGAGAAGGACAAGGGCAAGCAGATAGATGGGAACACTACCACTTGGAAGTTCCCCTCAAAGCCACTCACCATCCTGACTTGGAAATATATCACTGTTACTTCACTATCTCTACGTCAAAATCCTGGACCTCCCTCCCTAATAGCACTGTGGGTGTACCTACACCACATGGACTGCAGCGGTTCAAGAAGGCAGCTCACCACCACCTCCTCAAGGACAATTATGCATGGGCAATAAATGCTGGCCTAGCCAGCGATGCCCACATCCCATGAATAAATAAAAAATATGCTGAACCAGAGCAGAAATGAGGTTTTCTTTATATCTCCCTATTCCATAGCATCCCCCAGTGTGGACTGGAAGGTTGTTAATGTGTCGTCTTTGCATCTCATTTAAGTATTTTCCATTGCTACTCCATACTTTTATTTACAATTTTTTCTTCCATTTAATCCTGGCAAGGTGCCCCAACCATGATCGCCTCCTACGCGGAACTTAATAAGAACATAAGAAATATGAGGAGTAGTCCATTCGGCCCCTCAAGCCTGTCCGCCATTCAATAAGATCATGGTTGATCTGCCCCAGGCCTCAACTCCTCTTCTGTGCCAGCTTCGCTTAGCCTTCAACTCCCCGATATTTCAAAAATCTATCTACCTCCTCTTTAAATATTTGCAGTGATTTAGCCTCCACAACTCTCTGGGGTAGAGAATTCCAGACATTCACTACCTTCTGAGATAAGAAATTCCTTCACATCTCAGTTTTAAATGAGTGTCCCCTTATTCTGTAGCTATGTCCCCTAGTTCGAGATTCCCCCGCTAGTGGAAACATCTTCTCAACACCTACCCCGTCAAGCCCCCTCAGAATCTTGTACGTTTCAATAAGATCACTCCTCATTCTTCTAAACTCTAATGAATAAAGGCTTAACCTGTTTAGCCGTTCTTGATAAGTCAGTCCCTTCATCCCAGGAATCAGCTTAGTAAACCTCTTTTGAACTGCCTCCAATGCCAGTATATCCTTTCTTAAATACGGGGACCAAAACTGCACATAGCACTCCAGGTGTGGCCTCACCCACACCCTGTACAGTTGTAACAAGACTTCTGTCTTTTTAAACTGCAGCCCACTAACAATACAGGCCAAAATTCCATTTGCCTTCTTAATTACTTGCTGCACCTGCACATTAACTTTTTGTGTTTCATGCACAAGAACATCCAGATTCCTCCGTGCTGCACTTTTTTGGAGTGTCTCACAATTTAAATAATAGAATGCCTTTTGATTTTTCCTACCAAAGTGCATGATCTCACACTTTCCTACATTAAACTCTCCTACATTAATAGGGATCACTTTATCCAAATGCTCACCTATTCTTAAGCCATCAACTTGCTTCACTACATTATCTAGGAGGTAAAGTTGCAGTTCTTTCCTTGCTGGGATAGCATCACATTGAGACAATTGTTCTGAATGCACTGGCAAAAACTGAAACCTCCCCCTTCTCACCACAAACAAATATCTTCCCTATTCCAGTTTATATTTGTATAATTATAATCTCCTGCATCTATAAGCATGTTAAAGCACAAAACTCTAATCTGACTACAAGTTTAATTTCCTTCCCACTGTTTGGCAGTCTCCAAAATGCTCCCAGCAATTTAATCAATCCCTCAATATTGCTCAGATGAATTTGAAAGGGATTTGTTTGGATCAGTGTTTTATTTAAGCCATCACAAAGAATTGTGTCAAAGCTCTAAATGTGCATGTGTTATTCCATAAACGTACTGCAATAATACACTTGAGAGATAAGTGAAGTACTCATAACAGCCCTGTACTTAAAATGCTGATGTCACACAGAATGCAGCCAAAGCTGAACTTTGACGGCACTTTCTGCAGTCAAAATGCAACTAAAAATGGTGAAAGAATATGATTAGGACCAATATTCAAGGGCCTGTCCTGGCAGTTTCAAATCACACCTCCAGACTGTACTAACATGAGAAAGGGGGAGCTGTATCAGAATTCTAAACAATTCAAATGCCTCCACACCTAGTGATCAGATTTAATAACTCCTAGTGTGATAGTGAGATAAAATTTGTACCCATCTGCTTTACATTTTATCAGAAGGTCAAACTTGCACCATTAGCGGTGGCCCATTGAAACTGTGCTGTATAGGAAGGCAGAACCTCATTATGAATCGGCAGCAAGAGTTATTCTTCAGCAACATTTCACTTGCAGCAATTTCTCTGGGACAAGGATGTTGTAGATGAGTGAAACTTCTTCAGATCATGGAGGAAGAAGTTCAACACATTCCTTTTCCCAGTCAACAGTTTAAAATTATCTAGGGTGTAGGCTGTATGAAGTAAGACACCTGGCCATATTTATGACGCCCAAAGTCCACCTGATGCAATATTTATCAGCATCTGAGACCAGAGTCTGAATTTGATTCAGAAACCATTCTGGCACAAAGGCAGAGCTGCTATGTTGGGCTGTAAACATATTTCTCGACCAGTGAGTTGCTGAAATAACTTGAGTCTGAAAGGTACTTCCTTGGCATCGGCAAAATGCCACTTCTCAAACATTTTCCTGCCACTCCTCGTCTGGGCTGAACAGGATTACATCAGCCTTTTTCTGCCCGAGACTGCACTTTGAGTAGGGTTTCCAACCCTCCACATTGGCATCTCTAAGAAAAATCTCCTGGACACTTAAAGCCCAGGGACATTGTAAAAGTGACTTTTTGTCATTTTAGTACCTTTGTTTATTAATTATAAAATTATTGGAGATGGGGAAAACTGTTTAACTGAACAGGGCATTTGGAGATAGGAAGTTATGTGAAGAAATCCCCAAGAATACATCCAACCAGAGTTGGGAACCCAAACTTCATGAAGGGAGCAAAGGTTCTCTGAAGAATCAGCGGGAAGTGGGTTCATGAGAAGAGGTGATGACTGATACACTGGCAGTAATGCATGCCCATATAGCCATGGCAGAATCATCCCCACACTATCCCACAGTAACACCAATGGAGAGTCTGTACAGTGGCAGGGAGGGGCTGATTTTTGCACCCCTCAACTAATCATTTTCATTTTGCTATATGTAACTGAAACACAAGTGGGCTGAACACCCTCTGTGCAACTTTTAGTGTCCTGATTAATTCATTTTCTATCAAATTCCTGTGTTTCAAAAACCTAACAGCTAGTGACTAAAACAAAAACATGCCCAGGAACTTTATGTAATGTGTTAACAAGTGAAAGACAGCACATAGGAAATTCAATCCAAAAGACTGCAAATTGTACAATCTTGGTACCATAGAGATGGAGTCTGAGTCGAGTGTCCAGGCACTGAACAAAAATAGCTTGGGATGGTAGAAAATGTTTGAATGGAGCAACTCCATTGAAAGGAAAGAGAAAATCTCCGCCATGCCAGGTTGATCCCAAGGTTCTGACTGATTATCCCATGGAAAACATCTAGGTACAAGCACAAGATTAAAAGGAGACTCATTTCATAACCTGTCATCGTAAGAAACGAACAGAAACAAATGATCTGATTTCGCATTCTGGATGTGTAGTAGGGCTGAAACTACAGTATTTACAGCACTAGATACAGGAACCAACCCCAGCCCCTAGTCCATCACATCTAGCTATACAAGCTAGTCAAAGGATCAGACTTTAGGTCAATTAGATGTGTATTTTTGAGTTTCAATTAGATGTGTATTTTTGAGTTTTAATTTTTTTTTTGAGGAAGAGCTGAAGCTGTCTTGCGTGAATCAGTTTCATTCAAGTAATTAACACACCTACAATAGCAAGATCAGAGGCATTGGCTGTAAGTGACCTTCACCACCTTACAACCATCCCAGACATCTACATTCCTCCAATTCTTGTCACTTGTGCATTCTCCCTTTTCATCACCCTTCTCGACAGGGTGCCTGTAGCTTAGTCACTAAAATCTGAAATTCCCTCCCTAAGCCTCTGTACTTCTCTCTCCTCCTTTAAGACACTGCTTAAAACCTACCTCTCTGACCAGACTAAGCCGCGAGACCGGTCAACTTCCTCACATGGCTATTCCACAATGGGTAGGAAATACTGAGCCATCAGGATTTAGTTTTCCAGCAAAAGGAGGATGAGAGGGTTAAGCAAGGCTGGGTAGAATTAAACAAAATTGTTTAACGGATTTTCTTTGGAAGAACAGGGGTTACTGTGCTGTCAATTAGTTAGAGATGAATGTTAGCCTTTAAATGGATCCTTGACCATCTGAGATCCAATGCTTTTTGGTTACTGCTAATGGATCTTAGATCGAAGAGTAGAATTTAAATTAGAAAAAATACAAATGAAATTAGCTTACTGTTATAGTCCAGAAAGTAGCTAGTAAATGATAATATTGAAGCCAATCTTTACTTCAGTCTATTGATTTATAGAGTGAAACATTACAAGCATAAAGGCCCTAACTCAACCACAGTTTCTGTAAGTGTCTCTTTATATGTGCTCAAGTAAAACCCCAATTAATGCCCTCGACTGGTATATAATTAAACATAATTGATATACAATTAACACTTAGAACTGTCCACATTTTAAGCCTATGGAATGTATAGGATATCCAGCTTACAGCAGAAAGCCAAAAGGAAACCCAATCCCTAATATTTTAAGAATGATTCTTGCTGATGTAATGTTAGCTTATACCTCACATCACCAGTAATTTCCTGATTGTAAGAAGTTTCTGTCAAACTCCAAGTGAGATGTGTCAGCTCCCTAAGTAACTCCTATGATGGAAAAGTAGAGGATCCCAGTTTTGCAGGAAACTTTGGGCCTCATCAGCTTATGGCATAGCAAGAGTTAATTTTTCTGTCCAAATACTGTGCCCTCTTCTTCTCACTGGCATTCAGTTCCTTGGGCGTTGATCCAGCCTGGCATTCTTTTCAGTTTGGGGCAGAGCTGAGGGAGTTTTTACCAAACAGCAGACCTGTATGGATAATCCAGCCGAGCTGTATAAAAGGACATTAATTTGTAATGTCCATTACTTTTGTTTACTGTACAAGATGTGATCAGGCCATTATCCTGTGCTATTGGAGAGGCTGAAATATTGCAAGCAAGGTTACTGTCAGATGGAGCAGATCAGCTGTCAGTTTAAATTGTTGGTAGAATTTTCTTTTGCTGCAATTAGAAAGCACTTGTTCACAAACACCAGCCTTAGCCATGGTGCAGGATGATCTCCAATCTCCAAGCTGGGGTCAAGTCCTTTTTCCACCCCCAGCAAGAAAAGTCTTTAACCAGCAGGGTTGACACAACAAGCTGCTAATCATAACATTGCAGTTGTCATGGTGCCACTCCTGACAACTTTAACTTCACATAACAAAGTAGCTGGGTTCATTTAAGGGTGCTGCCGGAGCTTATTGATCTTATACTAGGATGACAGAGACTGTATCCCAACACAAAAGCTCAAAACAAGATACATGACCTCTTGCCCTGTGGAGATCAGCAATAACCGACACCTCAGCAATGCCTTCTTAATACCTGCCCTCCTCCCTAGACCCTACCCCTCTCCTGAAGGTGTTGACTCTCACTGGATTGATGTTTGCTGGGCTCATTCTGGTACACTATCCAAATGGTTATTTATCATATATGTGTCTAGGCAGTGCCAGCTGAGGATTTGAACACAAGGGATATCACAGCAAAATCTAATCCATCTTGCACCCACGAGGCATTACTTACAGAAGCAGGGACCCCAACTCTCTCTCCTCTCTCAAACATAGGTTATTAACCCACTAATAGCCCCCAATGCTGCTCTGACACCAAATGATACATACGGGCCAAGGACTGAAGCAGATTTCCCAATTTTAATTGCTGCATCATTGATGGTCATGTCTTCAGCCAAAGCTTTAGAATTCCTTCCCTTAATCTGTCCACCTTTCTCTTCTCCCTTAAGTCACTCCTTAAAGTAGGAGTGAGGAACCTTTATCTTATCAAGGGCTATTCACGCATAGACAAAATCAGTTGCAGGCCACAAACACATTTTTCTAAGAGAGAATACAGAAATGTTCAACTCACCCACTGCTTTAATGCGATGGCTGAGTTTGCTTTTCCTTAATGAGTAGCACAGCTTCTGTGTCTCAATCACAACACTCGTGAAATTCTGCTCAACGTTTTGCTTGCTTTCCTTCCCCATTCTCTCTCTCCGTCACTCTCTTTTCTTTCCCATTGTCTGTCCGTCTCTCTCTCTCTCTCTTTCTCCCTCCCTCTCCTTTCCCACTCTGTCCCGGGTGTCCTGCTCTCTTTTTCCCCTGCCCCAAATTACTCTCAATTCACCACCTAATCGGCAACTGGCAGCTTCCCAACATGGGCTTTGAGTGACTGTGCCTGAGGTTCAGGCATCAGAACATGGTACAGGAGATAGGGAACCAGATTTAGAAACCTCCCCCCGGGCTGGATGAAAGAGTTCAATGGGCTGGATCTGGGCCCTGGGCCAAAGGTTCCCCATCCCTGCCTTAAAGCCTATCTCTTTGAACATTACCCGTCCTAATGTCTGATAATGGCAAATTTCATTTGAAAACATATCTGTGAAGTGACTTGGGACATTTTATCATGTTAAAAGTGCTATATAAATGCAAGTTGTTGTGTGGCTTTGCTACTCACTGCATAAACCCAAATTAGGGGCAGGCAGGGAGGTAAGCAACTAATTGCCGATGTTTACTATGCCAGTTGGGATTTTGTTGTGAGTCATGAGCTGGGACGATGCTGGATACCCAGACACCATTTTTAAAAAATAAAATAAAATAGGATCTTGCAAAGGAGCAAATTTACACTGGGGGTGGGTTGTGGGTGGGGAGATACAGGACAATTTACAGGGAGGGAAGATGAAGGAGGTGGGAAAAATAAAAAAGGATCTTGTGGCTTGTTCAGGCTCCAGTTGAAAATCAGAGCCAATGATTGGAATATCTTGGTTGAAAAGCCAATCTGGGCAGGTCACCATTCTTGCAATTTTGTTATTTTCTCATTAAAGAGAGGCACTTGTTCAAGATCAGTGGGAGTGCAGGCTTAGGCAAAGTCCATCTAAAAATAATGCCTTTCAGATTATATATGCTCACACTACCTGATCGCACATGCAGTATTTTATGTTTATTCACATTAAAATCCCTATGTCATCTCAGCCAATCCACATTATTGATCAAAGTTTCTGAGGATAGTCAAATCTTCGTTATACTTATTAACTTCTGACAAAGCTTTGTACTGAGCAGGTTTATTACTACAATTCCATATGATTCATAGTTATTGTAACTAGCAGGGGTCCCTGTGGAATCATACTGGTCACTGTATCCCAGGCAGGGCTTGTATGAAGCTTCATTTCAAAATACAGAGTACACAAAGGGGGCTTAATTCAATAACCCTTACAATAAAAATTGAACAAAACAATCCCTCAAATAATCCCAAAGCCAAATGAGCAAGGACAAGCAGCTGAGATCTCATTTATTGCCATTTCAGAAAACCTCGCTAATTAAAAGGCTCTTTAAACTCTGGCCTCTTGCAGCCAGAACCGGCGGATGCAACTGGCATCCATCACCATTCGATTCAAATGAAATGTTCCTCGCCCTTCACAGTAGTTGACAAAAAAAAGAGACTGGAAACTGTTGGGAGTGAGGGGAGAGAAAGTAAACTGAACTTGGGATATTTCCCTCCAAAATTGGATTCTGAAAGTACTGTTAAGTGGACAGAATATTCCTTCATCAAATCAATTATTAAATGTAAAATCAGAGAGTGCTAACCTTCATTTCTCCTTTTCTTTGCTCCCACCTCTTCTGTAGATGTCCTCATCAGATTTCTGAGTTCTCCTTCACTAATTAGTAAAAACAATGGGGGTAAATGTAGCTTGTTGGAGGTGGGGAAAGGTCTAAACACACTCTCAGGGGTTGGAAGATTAGGACAAAATGTGCTAGAATCAAACTGGACAAATACTAGGGCATATCAGGGTGGGGTTGTATCTTTGTTGCTAATAAAACTGTTATAGCTTGGATTTACTACCACCTCAATCATCTCCCATCAATTTAACAATGGGCATTCTGTTTAAACAGTATGGTCACCGCTGCTGTTGCTGCCATTGGTTCATCATAATGATGGTGGTTGCAATGTTTGCTTATTTAAAATTCAGAGTGCCTAAATTATGGAGCTAGCTTGAGGTGTTAATGAGCTAAACAGGAACTCTTTCTTGAAGGGGATGTTATCCAGGGCAAAGATTACATTAATCCAGCACCTGCGTCTCTGACATCAACTACACAAACGTCCAAACTAATAACTCAATAAAGTAGTCAAGACTTGTTTCTGAAATTCAAAAGCCTACATGGGAAGGCAGAGTTCAGGAAAGTCACCAAAGTTTAAAAGAGAAATAAAAAGTTAGGAGGAAATGATTTTAGACAACACCAAGCTTAAGTACCAAAAACCCACAGAAAATAGCTTTGTTGAACACCTCAATACCTACTGTATATATTACAGCAAAGCACAAACCTCAAAAGGACAAAATCAGTAAAGAACATGGTTATTTTACATTTTGTCTACACCAAAATCATTTTGCAGAACTTGAGATTATGCTCTGTATCCTTAACTCAACCTAGTCCCATTTGCCCATCACCCCTGTGTTCACTGACCTACATTGCTCCTGGTCCAGCAATGCCTCAATTTAAACATTTTCAACCTTGCTTTCAAATCCCTTCATGGCCTTACCCCTTCTCACCTCTAATCTTCTCCAGCCCTACAATCCTCCCAGATCCCTGCACTCCTCCAATTCATGAGCAACTCTTGAACATCTTGATTTTACTCATTCCAACATTGGTAGCTGTGCCTTCAGCTGCATAGGCCTCAAGCTCTGGAATTTCCTTCCTAAACCTCTCCACCTCTACTCTCTCCTTCTTTATTGTGTTTCTTAAAACCCAGGTCTCTGACCCAGCTTTGGTCACCTGTCCCAATATTTTGTGTTTCAGTGTAAAGTGTTTTTCAATAACACTGCTTTGAAACATTTTGGGAACCATTTTAATGAGTAATAGGTGCTATTTAAATATAAGTTTTGTGGAGTCACTCGACTGTTGGTATTTTAGACCTAATTTTTTAAGCTAATGGAACTGAACCCTTTGTTACATTCCCTCCCATTATGCTTCCACCACAACCAATTTCCTATCAATTACCAAAAAGAAAATTGTGAATCTGAGCAACTGTTGATATCACAAAGCTTGTGTGTCTTGCAGAGATCTCAAAATAGACAGGAACCTTGAAACCCCAGGGCTTTTTCCACTCTACACCAAGTGTTCCATCTACCAAATGCATGAAGGGACCAGCGTTAGTGCGAGAGAATAAAAATTGTTCTGAGTTTTGATAGCAACATCAGCATCAGTTAAGGCTCCCTCTCGACTGTCTCATTAAAAGTTTCCAGGTTAAACATGGTAATGGGTTAGGTACAATGTAAGGTTTCCTCTGCAAGGCCCCAAGGATGTACCTCAGCTCCAACCTCAAAGGGACAATACTACTACTCTTGGAAATCTATTCTCACACCAGCTGTCTTGCGGCATCTGAATTAAGTTGCAAATTTGTGCCAAGGTCTTATGGCCACTTGGAACTTTGTTGAAATTTGCCACTCATTAGTAGGACCCTCAGAGCAAGTATACAGGGAGGGCACTTTACAGCCTTCCAGACTTAACATCGCTTTCAGCAACTTCAGACCATGAACCCTTTCCTCCATCTTTATCCCCTTTTAATACAATTTTTTAAAAAATCATTTCTTATTTACTATTTTCCCCCCAACCCCCACCCCTCCTGCCGACTCCTCCTAACAGGGCCATCGGTCACTTGTTTTTATGTTTTGCCTTCACAGAGCACTGACATTTGTTCTGCCTATAACACATTCTGCTATCTTACCTATATGACACGATCAGCACTTCTTTAGGCTTTAACACTACCATTAACACTCCCTTTGCCATGTGTCCATGACATCTTTGGCAATCTCTCCTGAGCTCCCACCTATCCCTGACCTTGTATTTGGCTCCACCTGCTCCACCCCCCTTTAAACAGTATAAAATCCAACATATTTCTACTTCTCTTTAGCTCTGAAGAACAGTCATACAGACTTGAAACATTAATTCTGTTTCTCTCCCCACAGAAGTTGCCAGACCTGCAGTTTTTCTTGCATTTTCTGTTTCTATTTCAGATTTCCAGCATCCGCAATATTTTGCTTTTACACAGGGAAGACTTCCATTCCAACAGTTTGGGTTGGGATATTTGGTGCCTAAGCATCTGCGCACCTCATGTTTGATCAGGACTGAAGCTTTGCATATGAAATCAGTGAGCATGAAGTTGTCTCACAAATGCTTTTCTCAAAATTCATTTTTATGGGATGTGGGCGTCGATGGCTAAGTTAGCATTTATTGCCCCATCCCTAATTTCCCTTGAGGAGGTGGTGGTGAGCTACCTTCTTGAACTGCTGCAGTCCATCTGGTATATGTACACCCACAGTGCTTTTAGGGAGAGAGTTCCAGGGATTTTGACCCAGCAGTAGTGAAGCAACGGCGATATATTTCCAAGTCAGAATGGTGAATGGCTTGGAGGGGAGCTTCCAGGTGGTGTTCCCATCTGTCTGCTGCCCTTGTCCTTTATGATGGTAGTGGTCGTGGGTTTGGAAAGTGCTGCCTAAGGAGCCTTGATGAGTTTCTGCAGTGCATCTTGTAGATGGTACGCACTGCTGCTACTGTGCGTCGGTGATGGAAGGAGCAGATGTTTGTGGATGGGGTGTCAATCAAGTGGGCTGCTTTGTCCTGGATGGTATCAAGCTTCTTGAATGTTGTTGGAGCTGCACTCATCCAGGCAAGTGGAGAGTATTCCATCACACTCCTGACGTAGATGGTGGACAGACTTTGGGAGTCAGGAGGGGAGTTACAGCCACATGATTCCTAGTCTCTGACCTGCTCTTGTAGCCACATATTTATATGGCTAGTCCAGTTCAGTTTCTGATCAATGGTAACCCCCAGGATGTTGATAGTGGGGAATTCAGCAATGGTAATGCCATGGAACATCAAGGGACGAAGGTTAGATTCTCTCTTGTTGGAGATGGTCTTTGCCTGGCACTTGTGTGGCGTGAATGTTACTTGCCACTTGTTCAACCAAGCCTTGTTATTGTCCAAGTCTTGCTGCATTTGGACATGGACTACTTCAGTATCTGAGGAGTCACGAATAGTACATTGTACAATCATCAGCAAACATCCCCACTTCTGACCTTATGATGGAAGGAAGGTCATTGATGAAGCAGCCGAAGATGGTTGGACTTGGACACTATCCTGAGGAACTCCTGCAGTGATCTCCTGGAACTGAGATGATTGACCTCCAACAATCACAACCATCTTCTTTTGTGCTAGGTATGACTCCAGCCAGCAGAAAGATCCCACCCCCAACACCAGCACCACCACCACCACCCACCCCCCCCCCAGTTTTTCTTGATGCTACATTTGGTCAGATGCTGCCTTGCTATCAAGGGCAGTCACTCTCACCTCAACTCTGGAATTCAGCTCTTTTGTCCCTGAGATAGTGGATGCATTGACTATAATATTCCAAAATTCCCTGGATTCTGGAAAGGTTCCAGTGGATTGGAAAAATAGTAATATAACACCCTTATTCAAAATGGGTAGGAGGCAGAAAGTAGGAAATTATAGACCAGTTAGTTTAACATCTGTCATTGGGAAATTGTTGGAATCCATTATTAAAGAAGTAGTAATGGGGCATTTGGAAAGTCAAAATGCAATCCACCAGAATCAGCATGGTTTTATGAAGAGTAAATTGTGTTTGACTAATTTGCTAGAGTTCTTTGAAGGTGTGACAAGCAAAGTGAATAATGGAAATCCTGTAGATATAATATATCTGGACTTGCAGAAGGCCTTTTATAAGGTGCCGCACAAAAGATTAATACACAAGATAAGACCACGCAGAGTTAGGGGTAATATATTAGCTTGGATAGAGGATTGGCTAACCAGAAAGCAGAAAGTTGGGATAAATGGGTCTTTTTCTGGATGGCAAGCTGTAACTAGTGGGGTGCCACAGGGTTCGGTCCTTGGGCCCCAACTATTAACAATCTATATTAATGACTTGGATTCAGGGATAGAAGTTACTATAGCTAAATTTGCAGATGACACCAAAATAGGTGGAAAAGTAAGTTGCAATCAAGAAATAAGAAATTTACAAATGGATATGGACAGGTTAGGTGAATGGACCAAAATTTGGCAAATGGAGTTTAACGTGGATAAGCGTGAGGTTATCCATTTTGGTCAGAAGAATAAAGAGGCGACTTATTATTTAAATGGAGAGAAACTTCAGAATGCTTCAGTGCAGAGAGATCTGGGTGTCCTCGTGCATGAATCGCTGAAAACTAGTATACAGGTGTAGCAGGTAATAAAGAAGGCAAATGGAATTTTGGCATTTATTGCTAAATGAATAGAGTATAAAAATAGGGAAGTGTTACTGCAACTGTATAAGGCACTGGTGAGACCGCACCTGGAGTACTGTGCACAGTTTTGGTCCCCTTACATGAGGAAGGATGTATCTGCATTAGAGGCTGTTCAGAGGAGGTTCACTAGATTGACTCCAGAGATGCGGGGCTTGTCTTATGAGGAGAGATTGAACAGTTTAGGCCTATACTCGCCAGAGCTTAGAAGGATGAAAAGAGATCTAATTGAGGTATATAAGATTCTAAAGGGGATAGACAAAGTAGAGGTGGAGCAGATGTTTCCCCTTGTGGGGCATTCTAGAATGAGAGGACATAAGTTTTAGGCTAAAGGGTGGTAGATTTAAACCAGAGATGAGGAGGAATTACTTTTCTCAAAGGGTTGTGAATCTGTGGAATTCACTACCTCAGAGTGCAGTGCATGCCGGGATGCTGAATAAATTTGAGGAGATAGACAGATTTTTAATTAGTAACAGGTTGAAAGGTTATGGGGAGAGGGTAGGAAATTGGAGTCGAGGCCGATATGACATCATCCACGATTGTATTGAATGAAGAGGCAGGCTCGAGGGGCTGAATTGCCTACTCCTGCTCCTAGTTCTTATGTTGTCCATGTTTGAACCAAGGCTGAGTGCCCTGGCAGAGCCCAGACTGAGCATCACTGAGAAGGTTATTGCGAAGCAAGTACCACTTGATAGCACTGTTGATGACCCTTCCATCACTTTATTGATGATAGAGAGTAGACTGATGGCAAGGTAATTGGCCGGGTTGGATTTGGGCAATTTTCCACATTGCCAGTAGATGCCTGTGTTGTAGCCATACCGGAACAGCCTCGCTAGAGGCACGGCAAGTTCTGGAGCACAAGTCTTCAGTACTATTGCCGGAATATTGTCAGGGCCCATAGCCCTGACTTCAGCTGTTTTTTGATATCACACGGAGTGAATTGAATCGGTTAAAGACTGGCATCTGTGATGCTGGGGACATCCAGAGGATGCAGAGATGGATCACTCGGAACATCTGGTTGAAGGTTGTTGTGAATGCACCAATGTGCTGGGCTCCTCCATCATTGAGGATGGGGATATTTGTGGAGCCTCCTCCTCCAGTGAGTTGTTTAATTGTCCACCACCATTCACAACTGGATGTGGCAGGACTGCAGAGCTTAGGTCTGACCCGTTGGTTGTGGAATTGCTTTGCTCTATTACTTGCTTCTTATTCTGTTTGGCACGCAAGTAGTCCTGTGTTGTAGCTTCACCAGGTTGACACCTCATTTTTAGGTATGCCTGATGCTGCTCCTGGCATGCCCTCCTGCATTCTTCATTGAACCAGGGTTGATTCCCTGGTTTGGTGATAATGATAGAGTGGGGGATATGCTGGGCCATAAATTACAGATTGTGGTTGAGTGCAATTCTGCTGCTGCAGATGGCCCACAGCGCCTCATGAATGCACAATCTTGAGTTGCTAGATCCATTTGAAATCCACCCCACGGTGGTCGTGCCACACAACACGGTGGAGCGTATCCTTAATGTGAAGATGGGATTCCGTCTCCCAAGGACCGTGCGGTGACCACTCCTACCGATACTGTTATGGACAGATGCATCTGCGACAGTCAGGTTGGTGAGGATGAGGTCAAGTATGTTTTTCCCTCTTGTTGGTTCCCTCACCACCTGCCACAGACCCAGTCCAGCAGCTATGTCCTTTAGGACTCTGCCAGCTCAGCGTGTGGGGGTGCTACTGAGACAATCTTGGTGATGGACATTGAAGTCCCCCACGTACAGTACATTCTGTGTCCTTGCCACCCGCAGTGCGTCCTCTAAGTGGTGTTCAACATGGAGGAGTACTGATTCATCAGCTGATGGGGGGCAGTACGTGGTTTCTTTTGACCTTATGCCATGAGACTTTATGTGGTCCAGAGTCGATGTTGAGGACTCCCAGGGCAGCTCCCTCCTGACTGTATATCACTGTGCCGCTACCTCTGCTGGGCAGGACAAACCTAGGGATGGCGATGGTGGTGTCTGGGACATTATCTATAAGGTATGATTCCATGGGAAGACTATGTCAGGCTGTTGCTTTCCCAATTTTGGCACAAGCTCCCAGATGTTAGTAAGGAGGACTTTGCAGAGTCGACAGGGCAGTGTTTACTGTTGTCATTTCTGATGTCTAGGCCTGTCCAGTTTCCTTCCTTTTTATTGACTTTTTTAAGTGGTTTGATACAAATGAGTGGCTTGCTAGGCCAATGGTTTCAGATTATTTTAATTCCAGATTTTTTTTATTGAATTCAAATTCCACCATCTGCCTTAGTGGGATTCAAACCCAGATCCCCAGCACATTACCCTGTCCAGTGACAATACCGCTACACCACCACTTCTCCCAGATGTTTATTGTGCTCATATTACTTTTCCCTCCATTATTTTGAGAGGGGTGTTTTTTTTAAATAAGCTTAACAAAAAGTAAGGCAGGGAGGGTTGAGGTACATTAAATCTTCACGATCGTACCTCTCTTTATTTCTACACTGGAGCTGGATTCTGTCATGTTACGGTGGAGATTCCCACAGCCCCAGTTTTACTATTGCAGATTGGTTCAAGATGAGCTGGTTTGGTTTTGGCTGCATTCACTCTTTAATTTCAAAATTAAATGCAAGTTTATAGCACCGGATTTAACCAGCTATCCATCAGCAGCAACTGTTATGCAAAACCTTGCCCAAAAATATTTCATTGAGCTGTGAAGCATTTTGAGACAGACTGAAGATAAGCACATAAAATATAGGAACAGGTGTAGGCCATTCAGCCCCTCGAGCCTGCTCCACCATTCAATAAGATCGTGGCTGATCATCTTGCGTCTCGCTTTCCACATTCCCATCTAACACCAATAACCTTTGATTCCCTTGCCTATGTACTTCCACCTACAAAAATATTCAATAACCCCTCCTCCACCACCTTCTGAGGTAGAGAATTCCAAAGTCACACAACCCTCAGAAAAAATTTCTCTTCATCTCTGTCCTAAAAGGGTGACCCCTAATTTTAAAACTGTGCCCCCTGGTTCTGGATTCTCTGACAAGAGGAAACATCCTTTCGACATTCACCTTGTCAAGGCCATTCAGGATCTTGTATACCTCAATCAAAACACCCCTCACTCTTCTAAACTCCAGTGGAAACAAGCCCAGTCTGTCCAACCTTTCCTCATAAGACAACCCACTCATTCCAGGTATCAATCGAGTAAACCTCCTTTGAACCACATACATTCTTCCTTAAATAAGGAGACCAAAACTGCACACAGGATTCAAGGTGCGGGTCTCACCAATGTCCTATGTAACTGAAGCATAACATCCTTACTTTTAAGTTCAATCCTTCTCGTAATAGAGGATACATTCCAATAGCCTTCTTGATTACTTGCTGTACCTGCATACTAACTTTTTGTGACTCATGTACTAGAACACCTAGATCCCTCTGCACCTCAGAATTATGCAGCCGTTCTCCATTTAAATAATACTCTGCTTTTTTGTTCTTCCTGCCAAAGTGAACAACTTCACATTTTCTCACATTAAACTCCATTTGCCAGATCTTTGCCCACTCACTCAATGTCTATATCCATCTGCAACCTCATGTCCACTTCACAACATACTTCCCTACCTATCTTTGTGTCATCTGCAAATTTAGCTATCATGTCTTCACTCCCACCATCTAAATCATTGATATAAATTGTAAAAGGTTGAGGCCCCAGTACAGAGCCCTGTGGTAACATCACCACCTACAAATTCCCCTCCAACTCACTCACGATTCTGACTTGGAACTATATTACCATTCCTTCACTGTCACTGGGTCAACATCTTGGAACTTCCTCCCTACAGCACTGTGGGTGTACCTACACCACATGGGCTGCAGCAGTTCAAGGCAGTGACTCACCACCAGCTTCTGAAGGGCAATTGAGGATGGACAATAAATGCTGGCCTTGCTAGCATTGCCTACATCCATCAATACATAAATAAAAATCATTTCCCTCCCCCAAACCCAACTGAATATTCACACTATCTACTAGGCACTCATATGTCCTGCTGTTCTTAGTCAGAAAAGTTTAATCTTCTCAATTATCAAGAAACAAACAGGAACATTGTCAGGGTATTTTAAAGATTACAGACTTCAACAGGACAATTATTGGTATATTGAGGTGTCTTGGTAGTTTTCCAGCTCACTGGGATCTTGCTGCTTCTGGGCAGTTATCATAACCATGTGCTGGAATGCCAAGGGTACATGAAGATCAAACAAAACCCTGTTCATCAGCCCATGGTACCTACAGGATTCCCTCTCTTCCCTCCCTTCAAACAAATGCCACTTGCCTTGGCTCAGTGGTAGCACCTCTCTGAATCAAAAGATCATCGATTCAAACCCTCACTCCAGAGACTTGAGCACATATCTGAGTTTTCACTCCACTCTTGAAGGTACTGTCTATAGGATGAGATGTTAAATCAAAGCCCTGACTGCTCTCTTAGATAGATATAAAAGGTTCCATAGCATTCTTCCAAGAGGATTGGGCATTCTCCTAATACCTGGGTCAATATTTATCCACCAATTATCACAGAAAGATTATCTTGTTATCTATGTTATTGCTGTTAGTGAAATATTGCAGTGTGCAAATTGACTGCTCTGTCTACAACAGTGACTGCACTTCCAAAAGCACTTTGAACTATCAAGAGATTGTGAAAGGTGCTATATAAATGCAAGTTCTATTTGGGACAAACCCCATTTTACTTTCTCTTGCCAGCTAAAATGAGAAACAATTTCCTGCTACTTTATTTGAAATCAAAGAGTGGCCAATAAAATTGGAAGGACCTAATGGAAGACAGAACAGACCCTGAAACACACAGTAAAAGAAACACTGACATTGCTGCACTGAGGACCGTCTCTGCTTCGATTATCTGAAATCTCCAGGCTATGTGCTTCTTCCTCCCTGCATCCTCAGTGTTGACATCAAGACGCTTGCACCGACTTCTGCGCTAGATTCTTGAATAACAAGGAAATCAAAGACTATTAGGGTAGGCTGTGATGTGGAGCTGGGGCCAAGATCAGATCAGCTACAATCTTACTGAATGACAGAGCAGGCTCAAGGGGCCAAATGGCTTACTCTAGCTGCATGTTCATATGTTGCTCAGTTGTTCCAAGAACCTCAAGGTTGGTAAATTCCTCTGCTCCATTAGTCTCAGCTACCAACTAGAATCTGCAGGTGTTTAAAACCAAAGCTGGGCGTCACCTAATCATTTTTGCCTGATTTACTACCTCCTCATGCTACCTCTTTTCAAACTTGTGGGACTTGTCTCTTGCCAGATTTTCTTACAACACTCGCATCAGGACAACAGGATCTGACTACAATGGAATAGGAGGGGCTGTGGAACAGAATATTTTTGAAACGCAATCCCTGTAGCCACAGTTAAAAGCTGAACAATTTAGAAAGGTCTTAATCTTAATTGATTGTTATTTTTGCATAACATACATTCTCCATGCTGTTTACTCAGTCTCAGTGTTGCCTCCTTTTCTTTTAACAGTGTTGTACATAAATCTCTCAAAGACTACCATTCTCTTGCTAAAAATAAACTTGCAGACATTAGTAATGGTCAATTATGCAAAGCCACTGGCTAACCAGGAAAGATCAGAGGTACCCATTTGCTGCTAACTTAGTGGATCAGGCACTTAGTGGATCAGGCATTGAGCAACCACTAGTCACACCCAACCAACCTTACAGGTAGGTAACACAATGAGTGGGAAAATTGTCAGACTATAATCAGTGGGGAAACAAAAGGACTAACTGGAGAAAATGATAATTAGATACAGCTCATCTTTCCCAACAGCTTCTCTGCAACTTGGCTTGCCACTCGTACACCTTATAACATTTGAAGCACTTGCTCGTGAGAACTATAAACAGTGAGCAAAACTCCAGAGCAGGATCTTTAACCACGAACAGTGAACATGAAACAATTCTAAAATTCTCAACAAAAACAGAATTACCTGGAAAAACTCAGCAGGTCTGGCAGCATCGGCGGAGAAGAAAAGAGTTGACGTTTCGAGCCCTCATGACCCTTCGACAGAACTCAAGTTTTACTTCTAACCAAGTTTTTGGTCACCTCTCCTTATGGCTTGGTGCCAAATTGCCTCGTGATTTTTACTTTGTTAAAGATGCTACATCATGTCCACTCACTCAGCACTGAAGTTTCAGACTCCTTGATGTGCTCGCCCTGTTATTTTTCTAACTTGGGATGTTGATAATCCAGGTGGAAGCCTTCATTGTTTACCCCACATTTCTATGATAAAATGATGGACTTTCTCCTTGAATTACTGCAGGTTAATGGGAAAGTGGTTGTACTTTTCTTCTTCCTGATGGCCATTATCTATCATTTATATTGTGTAAATAATCCCTCTAACAGGTCAACCCAAACCTGGATGTTTCCCAGGTTCTTCTGTAGGCTGGCATGTGCTGCTTCAATATTAGAAGAGTTGCAAGTAGGGCGGAACATAGTGGAACAAACAGTCCCACTGCTGATCTTATGAAGGAGGGATGGTCATTGATAAGCATGGGACTTCAACTGATAACCTCTTGAGTCAAAGGCAAAGGCACAACCAATTCAGACAAGCTGACAGTTGCACTGTGTGCAGCCATATTTTTGTACCATGTACAGCCCGCACTGTGTAAAGAGGCCTCAAATCAACCTGTTTTAAGATGGACGACTAATGCACCATGGCAGTTTGAAAACTTGAATCCAGGTTTTAAAATTAAGGCCTGGTCACAGTCCTTAATTTTTCAGGATTTTACAATAGGCTGTTGCTTGTTTATCAGGTAATCCAACAGTGTTCAGATAGGAGAATTTGCATGCAGCTTTCGGTGAAGATTAATTACAGCACATGCTGCAGAGAGCAGAATCAGGCATGAATGTATTGGATGTACTGGAGACTGGGGAGCAGGAAATCTCCTGGAACTGAGGTTGGGCTTGCTTTACAGTTACTATCCTTTCTTAAATACGAAAAGGTTGTTGACGAACCCTTAGTAATGAACCTCCCTATGTCTCCACATCACATCACACAGAAGTGAATAGAAAGACAAGCTGCTTTCCAATTTACAGTTTTTTGTTTTACTGCTTTGAAAGCAATTATATATTTGAAAAAAGATATAATTGCATTAGAAGCTGTTCAAAGAAGGTTCACTCAACTCATTCCTGGGATGAAGGGCTTATTTTATGAAGAAAGGTTGAGCAGGTTAGGCCTAAATCCACTGGATTTAGAAGAAAGAGAGATAATCTTATTGAAAGATATAAAATCTTGAGAGCACTTGGTAGGGTGGATACTGGGAGGACGTTTCCTCTTGTAGGGGAAAAAGTTTAAGAATAAGAGATCTCACTTTTAAGACAGAGATAAGGAGAATTTATTTTCTCTGAAGGTAATTACAGTATGGAATTCTCTTCCCTAGAAGGTAGTGGAAGCTGGGTCATTAAATTTATTCCAGGCTGAGTTAGATAGATTTTTGTTAGACAAGGGAGTCAAGGGTTATGGGGGGCAGACTGGAAAGTGGAGCTGAGATCACAACCAGATCAGCCATGATCTTATTGAATGGTGGAGAAGATTCAAAGGGCTGAATAACCTACTCCTGCTCCTAAGTCCTCAAATTTATAGACCACCAAACAGAAAATAACCTGTCTGATCATCACAGGACCTCAGTTACTTCCTGTATGAGGGATATTTTAAGAGTCTAACTGAGTACAAGCTTTGCTCTATTATTTACTAAATGCATCAACTAAAGTTTTGTAGAACCAATCACTGTTTTGTGACCCTTGCTGGAGCGTGTAACTCTTTCATGTACAAACACGTTTCCATCTGTTCCTATTCAGATGAAGTTACATTGTTTCATAGTTTGCCATTGTGAGATTTGAACTCTTGATCTTGGGGTTACAAACCCAGTACCATAACCACTTGGCTATTTAGGCCAAGCATGCATCAACTAAATGGCAAGTCACCTAATGATTTCTCAAATATTGCCCTAGAATTACACAGAAATGACACAGGTGGCCATTGGGCCAAATACTTTTGTGTTTAACCTACACGCAAGCAGTACAGTACTCCGCTCATATGACCAACCTGTGCCCATATCTCTTCATTCCTCATCATCCACCATCTTTCTAACCTATTCTTAAATGTTGACAGTGTCTCTGCTTCAACCACTAACTCTGCTATTGCATTTCAGAGCCTCACAACTTTCTGTGATAATAAAATTGGCCTATCCTGCTCTCCTAGGTTTCCTGAATTTAACCTTATATCCATCCCCTCATTCCAACTATTGGAAACAGTCTGTCTCATCCTTTCATAATTCTTCCTAATTTTTCGAACTCTGCAGACTGCACTGAGCCCACACTGTACTCTCCCTATTGCCTTACTCCTTTCTTATCCTTTATTAATCCAGTGCTCTCAGATTGAATTTGCCTTTATTAATGATACATTCTACAACATTGCAGTTTCTTTAAGATTCCATTGTAGATTTAGAGTCTGAGTGGTAATTTCTCTTTCCACCTCAGTTAGCTCATTCACCTTCCAAAAACTGACCTTTCATATTTCAGTCTTAAACCTCACCATATTATAGTCACTACACCCAAGCCGCTCACCCACACTTAACTCCCTAGCCTCTGACTTTTTAAACTGGATCTAGCAATGTCTCTCTCCTTGGCACATGCACATCCTCAAGGAAGGAATACTTCTTACGTTTTAGGAATTCCATTTCCTTTACTCTGTTGATTCCCTATCTGCCGAAGACAAGTAGATTTATCATTATTGCAGCAAGATTTAAATAAACCAGCTCAGAGGGGACAGCAGCTCCTGGGCGATTCCATACAAATATTACCTGGGACTGCAGAGTGGAGGAAGTGGGTGTGGGGGCAATGGTGCAAATAGAGAAAGAGAGATACCTCCCTAAAAAAAGAAAAAAAAACATTGCTTAAATGGAGAGAGTATTAAAATCTAACTGCTTGTGAAAATTGAAGACAACAGACATGGTCATCTGTAGGAGGGCCTATGCATGGTATCTTTTAGAGTGGGAGGTCTGTTGCAGGCCCCACATTGTCTTGGTGGGACATTGCCTGGTTGCAATGATCAGGCCAGCCTATATAATTGAGGACAAAGTTCTGTTGCAACCTTTCATCAGCCTTCATAACCATCAGCTGACACACCATTCAAGGATTTTGTTGAGGTGGGACTTATGGAATGATGGCCCTTGCTTGCCATGTCACCGGGTGCTGTAAAGTAGGCTTATGGGGGTTTTCAATGACATAGAGGCACCACCCTTTACCTCACCTAACCATAAACATTCTACCAACGGGACCTGCGACTGCGCATATCTGGAGGTGGTTGTTCCAACTATCCACCACTTGCCGATAAAGTTGGTAGCTGCAGCCTGCCCCCAACAAACATCGGTCTGCAGGGGGAATACCAAGTTGGTGCTCCATGGGTCTTCAAACTGTACCACTGCAAAAGAATTGCACCCCCGCCCAACCCCCATCCATGACCACACCCCATTGGTTCCAAAGTTAGCATATTCAATCCCATTCGAAGCACTAAACACGAGGGGGTTAAATTTTATTGAGTTTCGGTGTAAAACAGGAGAGATTGATTCAACCACACTGCAGATTTGCATTGACTTCAATGGTATTGAAAATCTGGACTGAAGTATCTAAAGGAATCTTCATATCACTCACTTTACACTACCCAAAGTCAATATTATTCCCAAGGGCTGGCTGGACCTGTCCATGAGAAGCTGCATCGTCCACTGTGATTAAAAGTGGTTCTAAATTGTTGTTCTTCATTCAAGCAGAATGTGTTCCTATCCTACTGCAAGTTGTCACCTTGCCCACAGCCCTTCCTGCTCACAGCCCCTCCCTAGACACACTCTGACCTGTCTCCTCTCACCCAAGCTTCCCCTCCTTATCCTAACGTTCTCACCAACACTGGCTGTTGATAATTCCTTCTAATTTAAACCTTCTGGCATTGTCCAACTCTTTATCTTTTCCCTCATGGGGGGTGGGGATGAGATAATGCAGCACGTTCAGCACAGACCTGGCTGATTGCTCAGTATAGGAAACACATCAAGTGAGTGAAAGAATGAAGATAGGCCAAATAGCATTTCTCATCTGTAATTATCTCACAAAAGACAATGAATCAGCATCCAAACTGTGCACAATCGCCTTTTATAAACTGCGACAAACCCAACTGCACCGAGACGCCTTGGTTCGTCTGCTCGTCAACACTAAATTCTTTGTGTCTCCAACATTAAACAAAAGTGCCATCAATATTTTATGGGTCCCCGCATAGCTGGAGCACATCATGAATTATTGAATTAACAGTTTACCCCATTAAAAGATGCAATATCCACAAGCTGATTCCGTGACTCAAAAGTTATTTTTTTAATTCACTATTCAGTCTCGTGTCTGAAGCCTTCAGACTTATTCCATTCAACACAAAAAAATCAAACCTTCGCCATAAAATTACCTAATTTGTGTGATGCGTTCTAGCCAGTGATCAGAACTGTGGTCAAAAAGAAAAAACTGGGTTCATAAAGCAACTTACAACACTTAAAATTCAGTATTGATATAAATGTTTCTTAAAAGGTCTGCATTTATATAGTGACTTATCACATCCCTCAAAGGGCCTGCTGTTCAAAGATTCTTTGAAGTGATTTATGTAAACAAATGGAGCAGAGGCTGTTTGCACACAGCAAGGACTCAAATAATAAAATGAGTGCCCCGTTAATCTGCTTTTAATGGTCTTGGAAGGATCAATGAAGCCAAGACATCCGGAATCTTTAACATTCACCTGAATCACTGGAATAGGCAAGTGAGAACTTGTTTTAATGTCTCTGATAATGCAGAGCACCCCCCAGCACCGCAGAGGCCCCCACTGCCCCAACCCAACCAGCACTGCAGAGGCACCCCCCCACCACCACCCCCCCAACCCAACCCAACCAGCACTGCAGAGGCACCCCCCCCCAACCCAACCAGCACTGCAGAGGCACCCACCCCCCAATCCAACCCAACGAGCACTGCAGAGGCACCCCCCCCAACCCAACCCAACCAGCACTGCAGAGGCAACCCCCCCCCCCCCCAACCCAACCCAACAAGCACTGCAGTGACGCCCCCCACCCAACCCAACCAGCACTGCAGAGGCCCCCGCCCCCAACCCAACCCAACCAGCACTGCAGAGGCCCCCGCCCCCAAACCAACCCAACCAGCACTGCAGAGGGCCCCCCCCAACCCAATCCAACCAGCACTGCAGAGGCAACCCCCCAACCCAACCGGCACTGCAGAGGCCCCACCCCACAACCCAACCAGCAATGCAGAGGCCACCCCAACCCAACCAGCACTGCAGAGGCCCCTCCCCCCAACACAACCCAACCAGCACTGCAGAGGCCCCCCCAACCCAACCAGCACTGCAGAGGCCCCCCCAACCCAACCAGCACTGCAGAGGCCCCTCTCCCCCAACCCAACCCATCCAGCAATGCAGAGGCCACCCCAACCCAACCAGCACTGCAGAGGTCCCTCCCCCCCAACACAATCCAACCAGCACTGCAGAGGCCCCCACCAACCCAACCAGCACTGCAGAGGCCCCCTCAACCCAACCGGCACTGCAGAGGCCCCTGCCCCCAACCCAACCCGCACTGCAGAGGCACCTCCGCCCCCCCAATCCAACCCAACCAGCACTGCAGAGGCCACCCCCAACCCAACCAGCACTTCAGAGGTCCCTCCCCCCAACACAACCCAAACAGCACTGCAGAGGCCCCCCCCAACCCAACCAGCACTGCAGAGGACCCGCCCAACTCAACCCAACTAGCACTGCAGAGGACCCCCCTCAACCCAACCCAACCAGCACTGCAGAGGACCCCACCAACCCAACCCAACCAGCACTGCAGAGCCACCCCCCCAACCTAACCCAACCAGCACTGCAGAGGCCGCCCCCCCCACCACCAACCCAACCAGCATCGCAGAGGGCCCCCCCCACAACACAACCCAACCAGCACTGCAGAGGCCCCCCCTGCAACCCAAACCAACCAGCACTGCAGAGGCCCCCCCAACACCACCAGCACTTTAGAGCCCCCCCCCCCCAAACCAGCACTGCAGAACTCCCCCCGCCCAACTCAACCAGCACTGCAGAGGCCCCCCCACCAACCCAACCAGCACTGCAGAGGCACCCCCACCAACCCAACCCAACCAGCACTGCAGAGACGCCCCCCCCCCCACCCAACCCAATCCAACCAGCACTGCAGAGGCCCCCGCCCCCAACCAGCACTGCAGATGTCCCCCCCCACCCCCCCGCAACCCAACACAACCGGCACTGCAGAGGCCCCCCCGAATCCAACCCAACCAGCACTGCAGAGGCCCCCCCCAACCCAACCCAACCAGCACTGCAGAGGCCCCCCCCAACCCAACCCAACCAGCACTACAGAGGCACCCCCCAACCCAACCAGCACTGCAGAGCACAGCCCCCTCCACCCAGCACTGCAGAGTGCAGCCCTCCCCCACCCCCCCCCACCCAGCACCGCAGAGTGCATCCCCCCACCCCCCCGCACTGCACAGGGCACCCACCCCCCACCAGCACTGCAGAACTCACACCCCCCCCTGCACTGCAGAGCCCCATCAGTAACTTGTGTCAATCTCGACACTGGAGGCTGTGCTTCAATGCCTGATTCTGAGGCCCAAGCTCTCCACCTAGACACTGCTAACCAGCCAGGAACCAGTGGTAACAGGCCTGCTCACACATGCAAACAGCGCATAATCCAGAATCTCAGTGTCGAAAGGCACACAACACAATCCACATTAGGTGTGTAATGTATTCCAGAAAGGTCTCTTATATCTTTTAGTTCAGCATGTTCCAAAGGCCGCACAAAGAATTCATTCTGATGAAGAGTCATTCGGACTGGAAACATTAACTGTGTTCCTCTCCGCAGATGCTATCAGACCTGCTGAGTTTTTCCAGCTATTTTTATCTTTGTTTCAAAGAATTCATTATCAGGACACTAATTGTCTGTTAAAGATTCCAATTTTTGAATGAAACAATGATTGGACAGTCTCAGCAAGAAATTGCTTTTGATTTGCAAGGTGCCTGACATTGAAGAGAAATATTCACAGTAGTTTATAGAGCACAAGGGATTGGGGGTAGTAAACTGCTATGGACTGAGAATTGCTTAACAGACAGAACAAAAAGAGTAGGAATAAATGGGTCAATCTTGCGTTGGCAGGCTGTGATTGGAGGCTGTGGGGTACCACAAGGATCAGTGCTGGGGCCACAGCTGTTCATAATCTATATAAATGATTTGGAGGTGGGGACCAAATGTAATATTTCCACATTTGCTGATGACACAAAATTAAGTGGGAACGTAAGTTGTGAGGAGGATGCAAGAAGGCTTCAAGTGATTTGAACAGGCTAAATGAACAGGCAAGAGCATGGCATATGGAATGTAATGTGAATAAATGTGAAATTATCCACTTGGTAGAAAAACCAGAAAGGCAGAGTATTTCCTTAAATGGTGAGAGGTTGGTGAGAAGTGTTGATGTCCAAAGGGACTGGGGTGTCCTTGTTCTTGAGTCACTAAATCAAGCATGCAGGTGCAGCAAGTAATTAGGAAGGCAAACGGTACGTTGAGCTTCATTGCAAGGGAGTTTGAGTACAGGAGTAAAGATGCTTGGCCTAAATAGCCAAGTGGTTATGGTACTGGGTTTGTAACCCCAAGATCAAGAGTTCAAATCTCACAATGGTAAACTATGAAACAATGTAACTTCATCTGAATAGGAACAGATGGAAACGTGTTTGTACTCGAAAGAGTTACATCTTCTACACCCGGTGCGGATGGGGGTCGGGAAGGAGGAGGACCTGCTCCTGGGCCTGGCCAAGTTGGCCATTAACAGGTCCAGGCAGCGGGCGATCGACGGGGGAGTCCTGCCCGATTGTTTGTCCCTCTTCCGCGGCTACGTTCGCTGCCAGATGTCCCTGGAGAGGGAGCACGCGGTGTCTGCTGACACGCTCGAGGCCTTCCGTGCTCGGTGGGCACCGCGGGGACTGGGGTGTTTTGTTGACCCCTTTAATCACATTTTGATTTAAAGTTTGTAACGTTCCTTTAAACTTTGTCCTTGGTTTTACAGCTGACCTGATTTAGGGGCTGTGCCTGATTTATCCCAATTTTGTTGATTTAGTTTAATTGTTTTCATTTTAAAAGATTATCAAGAGTTCAAATCTCACAATGGCAAACTATGAAACAATGTAACTTCATCTGAAACAGTTGGAAACGGGTTTGTATTCGAAAGAGTTACAGGAGCAAAGATATCTTGCTGCAATTGTATAGAGCCTTGATGAGACCACATTGGAATATTGTATCCAGTTTTGGTCTCCTTATCTAAGAAAGGATGTATTTGCCATTGAGGTAATGCAACAGAGGTTCACCAGACTAATCCTTGGGATGGTGGGATTGTTTTACGAGGAGAGATTGTGGAAACTGGGTCTGCATTCTCTAGAGTTTCGAAGGATGAAAGGTGATCTCATTGAAAATTACAAAATTTTTACAGGGAGCGACAGGGTAGATGTGGATAGGATGTTTCGCATAGCTGGTGAGTCTAGAACTAAAGGGCACAGTCTCAGAAAAAGGGGTAGGCCATTTGAGACTAAGATGAGGAGGAGTTTCTTCAGAGGGTGGTGAATCTTTGGAAATCTCTATCCCAGAGGGCTGCGGAGTATGTTCAAGACAGAGATCGATCAATTTCTGGACACTAACATCATCAAGGAATATGGGGATAGTGGGGAAAAATGGTGTAGAGATAGCTGATCAGCCATGATCTGTTCGAATGGTACAGCAGCCTCAACAGGCCGAATGGCTTACTCCTATAATAAGATAAAAGCAAAATACTACGGATGCTGGAAATCTGAAACAAAAACAAAAAATGCTGGAAAAACTCAGCAGGTGTGACAGCATCTGTGGAGACAAAGACAGAGTTAACGTTTCGAGTCCGTATGATTCTTTGTCAGTGAAGAAGAGTCTTAAGAAGAGTCATACGGAATTGAAATGTTAACTATGTCTTTCCCTTCATAGATGCTGTCAGACCTGCTGAGTTTTTCCAGCATTTTTTGTTTTTGTAGCCTACTCCTATGTTTGATCTGGAGACCCCTAAATCCACCATTTCTGTTTGCCTGATAAGGAATTGTTTCTTTCTCTCTCTCTCTTCATGGACCCAAATTAAGAGAGTGGTTCAGAGTTTCAACCTCTCAAGAAGTTTTCAGAATACCGATGGAATTTAACAAACACATACCATACAGTTCATTAGAATATTGGTAAGCTTCCCAATGGAGCATTGGCCCTGCTAGTTATTTGGAGGTGAGTGGGAATAACATGGCTACCTGAACAGGCCCCATTGTATCAGCCAAGCAGGCAGGTCAATCATCAATGAGTGTCCTTTAGTCATACAGACTGACATGGATTACCTAGTCTATCAGACGAAAGACACTGGTTCAATCATCCCCTCCCACAAAAAATGATTCAAATGAGCAGCACATCACACTTAGGCAGACAAGCAAGTACCAGGAGCTCTGGGGCTGAAAGGGTTAAAAGTACAGGTTGCATGGGAAATTCATGAGTATAAAAATTTAAGGGCTGATTTAATGAAGTGCTTTTGATTAGTGGAGTTAACGGAGAAGAAGTTGATAGGGTAGCTGGAGAGAAACTCGACTTTCTAGCTGGAGTTCTTAAAACCAGAGCTAGGTCATTCAGGGATGTGCATTTCATACAAAGGTTTGTGAAAACTATCGGCTTGACCCAAAAAGCTGTCGAGGCTGGGGGGAAAATTGAAAACTTGAGTTGGATTTGTATCAAGTGTATTAGAAATTTGAAAAACTGAGATAGATTGGTCTTAGATATTAAAAGGCATGGGGCCAAGGCAGCGGCTATATCAAATTGAGATCTAGATGATCAAATTTAATGGTAGAACAGGCTCGAGGGGTTGAATGGCCATCTTCCATGTTCCTCATGAGAAGAACAGGTTGCTATAGCAAGGACATACAATATAAATCCCCTCATAGGTTGGTTCCACCCAATGGAGCAGATACCTGCCTCTTGACAGCCCAATCACGTGAGGTCCTGAGCCCTGGGTAGGAGGACGTATGCACACACCCAGCCTCCAAGCTACATCTTCCAGCAGCCATCATCCCGAGCCTCAGTGTTCCCTCATCACCAGATATCTGCCACCAGCAGGTTGGAAGGACCCATGTAGACAATCAGAGATCTCAGAAAAGTCCAAGACCAATGTCTTGGACTTTTAAAAAATTCTTTCACGTGACATGGGCATTGCTGGCTGGGCCAGCATTTATTGCCTATCCCCAATTACCATTGAGAAGGTGGTAGTGAGCCACTTTCTTGAACCACTGCAGTCCATGTGGTGTAGATACACTTAGTTAGGCCTACTCTTCATCCAGGTCTTCATACAAGAGGCTTTGGCCAGCTTGCCCCTCCAGGGTCAAGGCACAACCCCTCTTCCCTGAAACTGGATCTCTTATCTTTGCCACCTAACAGCATGGTTGTGGATATCTCATACAAGCTGAAGGAGGCACCCTCCATTTCCCCATGAGGATATCTTAAAGGAGAACAATTCCAACACATCATATACACAACCAGCTTAACCTGGATCACATCTGATCCTTCACAACCAGTCAAAAATTACTCAACAATCATTCATTCAACCTCCAGAATCAAAAGATCATTCAGCCCTCCGCATTGAGAATGTTCTAGATGAGAGGCAGAGGGACGGGGGATAAGAGGTGATCAGGAATGGTTTTTCTATCAATTTACCAGCCAGAAATCTTCTAACCAAAGGGACACCTTAAAATACACACATCAAACTCAGTGCTGAGTAGAGAGTTAATCCCCAGAATTTCAGGCAGCTAACCAGCTGCTTCACAATCACAAATAAAACTAAGTGAACAGACAACTGTAAATGTCCTCAGCCAAAACGAATAGGTCAGAAAAAGAAAATAATTAAGCAAAAACAAGTCCCTATTCTTCACTCCGTTCCTCTCTTGCCATCTCATTCTCCCTGCCCCATTCTCTGTGATGTGCTCATTTCCACTTTGTTGACCAATTCTAACACTCCTGCTTCTCTCCCTCTTCCTAACCACACCACCTCCCCCTCCTCTTCCCCACCGACCACACTCGCTCTAGCCCCTTTCAGTTCGTCAACAACTCGAAAAGTTGCGGTAATAATTTACGGCTTGAAGTTTCTCACCGACCTGCCGCTTGCAGCTGATGTGGGCTTCGACACAACAATTGATTTTTTAGAATTGCCAAGACGGGACCGGAGATGGCGGGATGAAGTCGAGCAGCTTCAGAGAGACGCGCTCAGAATGAGAATCCAGGTAGAGGAATCAGCCTGAACAGGACTGAGCTAAACTACAGCTGCCACCTAGTGCAAAACCTGCAACTACCGCAGATCGTCTAACAGGAGGTGGAGACTTCCAATTGATAATCTGTATATTTACACGGGCGGGGGACTAGAAACACCCAACACACACACACCTGGGACGGGAGAGAACACCATCACACACACACACACACACACCTGGCACTGGGGGAACACCATCACACACACAGCTGGGACTGAGGGTAACACCATCACACACCTAGAACTGAGGGGAACACCAACACACACCTGGCACTGGGGAAACACCAACACACACACACACCTGGGACTGGGGAGAATAGCAACACACACACACCTGGGACTGGGGAGAACACCAACATACACACACCTGGGACTGGGGAGAACACCAACACACACAAACCTAGGACTGGGGGAACACCCAACACACACACACACACGTGGCACTGGGGGGGGGAACACCAACATACCCACACATGCCACTGGGGGAACACCAGCACACACACACCTCGGATTGAGGGGAACACCAACACACACACACACACCTGGGACTGGGGGGAACACCCAACACACACACAGCTGGCACTGGGGAACACCCAACACACACACACATACCTGGGACTGGGGGAACACCATCACACACACACACACACACCTGGGACTGAGGGGTACACACACACACACACACACCTGGGACTGGGCGGAACACCCAACACCCCTGGTGGCACTGAGGGGAACACCAACATACACACTCATGCACTGTGGGAACACCCAACACACACACACAAACCTGGGACTGGGGGGAACACCATGACACACACACACCTGGGATTCCGGGAACACCCAACACACAGACACACACACACACACACACACACACACACCTGGCACTGGGGGGGGACACCATCACACACACAGGCCTGGGACTGGGGGGAACACCGACACACACACACCTGGGACTGGGGGAATACCAACACATACACACCTGGGACTGGGGGGAACACCATCGCACGCACACACACACACACACACCTGGGACTGGGGGAACACCATCACACACACAGCTGGGACTGGGGGAACACCATCACACACACACCTGGGACTGGGGGAATACCAACACACACACACACCTGAGACTGGGGGGAACACCATCGCACGCACACACACACCTGGGACTGGGGGAACACCATCACACACACACACCTGGGCCTGGGGGAACACCATCTCACACACACCTGGGACTGGGGTGAGCACCAACACACTCACACCTGGGACTGGGGGGAACACCATCACACTCACACCTGGGACTGGGGGGAACACCATCACACACACACCTGGGACTGGGGGAACACCATCACACACACGCCTGGGACTTGGGGGAACACCATCACACACACACACACCTGGGACTGGGGGAACACCAACATACACACACACACACACCTGGGACTGGGGGGAACACCATCACACACACACACCTAGGACTGGGGGGAAACACCATCACACACACACCTGGGACTGGGGGAACACCATCACACACACACACACACACACACACCTGGGACTGGGGGGAACACCATCACACACACACACCTAGGACTGGGGGGAAACACCATCACACACACACCTGGGACTGGGGGAACACCATCACACACACACACACACACACACACACACACCTGGGACTGGGGGGGAACACCATCACACACACAGGCCTGGAACTGGGGGGAACACCGACTCACACACACCTGGGACTGGGGGAATACCAACACACATACACCTGGGACTGGGGGAAACACCATCACATGCACACCTGGGACTGGGGGGAACACCATCACACACACCTGGGACTGGAGGGAACACCATCACATGCACACCTGGGACTGGGGGGAACACCATCACACACACATCTAGGACTGAGGGGAACACCATCACACACACACACCTAGGACTGGGGGGAACACCATCATACACACACACCTAGGACTGGGGGGAAACACCATCACACACACACCTGGGACGGGGGGGAACACCATCACACACACACCTGGGACTGGGGGAACACCATCACACACACACCTGGGACTGGGGAAACACCATCACACACACACACACACACACCTGGCACTGGGGGGGGGACACCATCACACACACAGGCCTGGAACTGGGGGGAACACCGACTCACACACACCTGGGACTGGGGGAATACCAACACACATACACCTGGGACTGGGGGAAACACCAACATACTCATACCTTGGACTGGGGGGAACACCATCACACACACAGCTGGGACTGGGGGAACACCATCACACACACACCTGGGACTGGGGGAATACCAACACACACACACCTGAGACTGGGGGGAACACCATCGCACGCGCACACACACACACACACACACCTGGGACTGGGGGAACACCATCCCACGCACACACCTGGGCCTGGGGGAACACCATCTCACACACACCTGGGACTGGGGTGAGCACCAACACACTCACACCTGGGACGGGGGGGAACACCATCACACTCACACCTGGGACTGGGGGGAACACCATCACACACACACCTGGGACTGGGGGAACACCATCACACACACACCTGGGACTGGGGGGAACACCATAACACACACACCTGCAACTGGGGGGAACACCATCTCACACACACACACACCTGGGACTGGGGGAACACCGACACACACACACACCTGGGACTAGGGGGAACACCATCACACACACACCTGGGACTGGGGGGTAAACACACACACCTGAGTTTTGATGGAGGTATAGAAAACCATGAAGAGTCTGGCCAGAGTAGCGAGGGAGAAACTGTTCCCAGTCGTGAATGGATCAAGAATGAAAGGACACAGATTTAAAGAATTAGTAAAAGAAGCAAAAGAGATATGAAGAGAAACTTTTATTTCAGGGTGAGTGGCTAGGTTTAGAATGCAGTGGAATGTGGTAGATGCAGCTTCAATTGAAGCATTCAAGATGGTATTAGACAGCTAGCTGAAAAGGAAGAATATGCAGGGTGACGGGGAGATGGCGGGGTAATGGTACTAGATGAATTGTTCATTCGGAGGGCACAGTGCAGATGTGATGGGCCAAATGGCCTCGTTCTGCACTGTAACAATTATGTGATTCTGTTATTCAATGTCCACGAGCATCCACTTTGTTGCCCAGTTATAATGAGCAGAAACACCGCGCTCATTCTCCCCTAGCCTGTGGTATTGAGAGCAGTTGCAGCAACTTACCCCAATCCAGCTGAGCTGCACAAACAGGGCACCAGTACCTGGGCTGAAAAATGGGTCCTCCTGGCCTCTTTGCCTCAGTTAATGTTGTCCTTACCTAGGACATTTCCAGTTTATGGAACTGTGTCCTTTTCAATCTCTTTGAATATTTAATAGAAATGTCCCTTGCTCCCTAGTCCGCCTTTCCCCATCACCCAAACCCTGTTCTATGATCCTCATTCCTCACTCCTCATACACTATTCTTCATTCATTCCACTTTATGAAGCTTGCTCTACACTGAGCATATTCCTTATTCCACATTTTCCAACATTGCAGCTCCAACAACACTCAAGAAGCTTGACACTATTCAGGACAAAGCAGCCCACTTGATTGGTACCATATCAACAAACATTCACTCCCTCCACCACCGACGCATAGTAGCAGCAGCGTGTACCATCTACAAGATGCACTGCAGGAACTCACCAAGGCTTTTTCAACAGTACATTCTAAACCCACGACCACTACCATCTAGAAGGACAAGGGCAGCAGATAGATGGGAACACCACCACCTGGAAGTTCCCCTCCAAGTTACTCACCATCCTGACTTGGAAATATATCACCATTCCTTCACTGTCGCTGGGTCAAAATCCTACAACTCCTCCGTATCTACCCTGTGGGTGTATCTACACCACATGGACTGCATGGGATCAAGAAGGCAGCTCAACACTACCTTCCCAAGGGCACTTAGGGATGGCCAATAAATGCTGGTCCAGCCAGTGATACCCACATCTCATAGAATGAATTTTTTAAAAACCCACTAATCCCTGGCCATGCTACTGCTAGTGTCTGGCAGACGGGGCATTACTGTGAATGGAAGCTCAAAGTGAGTTTTGCATTCCCCTATATTTTTGCATCCTGTGGCTTTGAGCAGGGGGCTAAGATGAACTGATGGGGACGGGGTGGGGGAAGGGCAGTAAAAGAGTGTCAGCACAAACTGTGAGGTAGTGGAGAGACAAAGGTCAACATGCAACATTGTGTAAGCTAATAGCAGACAGGTTTAATGACAGAAACCAATAGCAAACCACAACAGGAAAGTGCCAGCTGAGAGATGACCTGATAGAAGTCTTTAAATTATAGGAGGAGGCAGCCTTTCAGCACACCTTGTTTGTGCTGGCTCTCTGAAACAGCTATCCTCTCTCAATAACCCTTTAACCTCTCAACATCAAGGATTTATTAGGATCCATTATGAAAGCTATTATTGAATCTGCTTCCACCACTCTTTCCAGCTGTATCTGCATCAAAGAAACTTTTCACATTCCCCCCTCTAATTATTTTGTCCATTCCCTGTCCTAACCCATCTGTCAATGGAAATGGGTCAATTCCATTAAGATTATAGGAGTGTTTGATTGAGCGGAGACAGAGATTTCCACTTGTGGGGAGCTCAAAGTTAGGGGTCATAAATATAAAATAGTCACGAATGCATCCAATAGGAAACTCAGGTGGACGTCTTCACCCAGAGGGAGAGCAGTTAGAATGTGGAACCAGCTGCCCCAGGGAGCAGTTACAGTGAAGATGTATTGAAGGGGAATCAAAATAAAAACCTGAGGGACAAAGGAATAGAAGGATATGCTGATAGAGATAGATGAAATATGGTGGGAGGTGGTTCCATGTGCAGCACAGACACATGTGGAACATGGACCAGATGGGCCAAACAGCCTGTTTCTGTTAAGCAAATACTATTTAATTCTATGTAACAGGACCGGAGCTGAGCCTGATCCTAGCATTGCCAAATCTGATGGGGCGTATTCCTGGAGAATTCATCACATGACCTCCAACTCCACAAGCTGGTAAGATATTTCCCCTTCGCTCCACAGCTCCTCTATTCTTATAAAGTGTTAAAAGGAAGCATAAAAACATTTTTTTAATGCACTTAAGATTTTTTTCCCCTGGGTTTCTCACATTAGTATCCAGGAGATGAACCTTGAAATCCTGGAGACTCCTGGGAAATCCAGGAGGGTTGGTACCATAATTGTCGACTGACTCAACATTGCCACCTTGTGAATGAAATTCATGGGCCCCCTCTGCTGGTCACAACTGTTTATACGAACATACGAATTAGGAACAGGAGTAGGCAACTCGGCCCCTCAAGCCTGCTCTGCCATTTAATAAGATCATGGCTGATCTGAATGTAACCCCACATTCCCACCTACCCCCAATAACCTTTCAGCCCCTTGTTAATCGAGAATCTATTAGCTTTGCCTTAAAAAATATTCAAAGACTCTGCTTCCACTACAAAAACAAAAATACCTGGAAAAACTCAGCAGGTCTGGCATCTGCGGAGAGGAGCACAGTTAACATTTCGAGTCCGTATGATTCTTCAACAGAACTAAGGAAAAATAGAAAAAAGGTGAAAAATAAGCTGATTTAAGGGGGGGGGGGGGTGGGACAAGAAGAGCTGGATAGAGGGCCAGTGATAGGTGGAGATAACCAAAAGATGTCACAGACAAAAGGACAAAGGTGTTGAAGGTGGTGATATTATCTAAAGGAATGTGCTAATTAAGGGTAGAAAGCAGGACAAGCAAGGTACAGATAGCCCTAGTGGGGGTGGGATGAAGGAATCGAAAAAGGTAGAGATAAAACAATGGATGGAAATACATTTAAAAATAATGGAAATAGGGGTGGGAAAAGAAAAATCTATATAAATTATTGGAAAAAACAAAAAGGAGGGGGATGGAGGAGAGAGTACATGATCTAAAATTGTTGAACTCAATATTCAGTCCGGAAGGCTGTAAAGTGCCTAGTCGGAAGATGAGGTGCTGTTCCTCCAGTTTGCGTTGAGCTTCGCCGGAACAATGCAGCCAGCCAAGGACAGACATGTGGCCATGAAAGCAGGGTGGAGTGTTGAAATGGCAAGTGACAGGGAGGTCTGGGTAATGCTTGCGGACAGACCGAAGGTGTTCTGCAAAGCAGTCACCCAGTCTGCGTTTGGTCTCTCCAATGTAGAGGAAACCACATTGGGAGCAACAAATGCAGTGGACTAAGTTGAGGGAAGTGCAAGTGAAATGCTGCTTCACTTGAAAGGAGTGTTTGGGCCCTTGGATGGTGAGGAGAGGGGAAGTAAAGGGGCAGGTGTTGCACCTTCTGCAGTTGCATGGGAAGGTGCCGTGGGAGGGGATTGAGGTGCAGGGGGTGATGGAGGAGTGGACCAGGGTGTCCCAGAGGGAACGATCCCTGCGGAATGCCGCCGGGGGGGTGAAGGGAAGATGTGTTTGGTGGAGGCATCATGCTGGAGTTGGCGGAAATGGCGGAGGATGATCCTTTGAATGCGGAGGCTGGTGGGGTGATAAGTGAGGACAAAACTCTGCTTCCACTGCCTTTCGAGGAAGAGAGTTCCAAAGACTCACAACCCTCTGAGAGAAAAAAATTCTCCTCATCTCTGTCTTAAATGAGCGACTCCTTATTTTTAAACTGTGACCCCTAGTTCTAGATTCTCCCACAAGAGGAAACATCCTCTCCACATCCACCCTGCCAAGACCCTCAGGATCTTAAAGGTTTCAATCAAGTTGCCTCTTAATCTTCTAAATTCCAGTAGATACAAGCCTAACCTGTCCAACCTTTCCTCATAAGACAACCCACCCATTCCTGATATTAGTCTAGTAAATCTTCGCTGAACTGCCTCTAACATATTTACATCTTTTCTTAAATATGGAGACCAGTACTGTACACGATATTCCAGATGTGGTCTCACTAATGCCCTGTACAATTGAAGCATAACTTCTCTACTTTTGTAATCAATACCCCTCACAATAAATGATATCATTTTATTAGCTTTCCTAATTACTTGCCGTATCTGCGTACAAACCTTTTGTAATTACAGAATTCCCTAAAACTTCCAGGATGTGCACTCAGGCTGTGCGCATCAGGAGTTCTATCCTTTCTCCTCCTGGTCTTAAAGCACTCACTGGCACTTCAAATTCCTGTTGATACTTTCTGATTTTCTTTAAACACCGAATTGGGTGGCACAGGTGCCGTCAACAGAATTCAGAGAAACAAAAATTCCTTCTGTCTAGAGGGGCAGAAACAATAAACTTGAAATGATAAAGAAACCAAAAGGAAATTTACCAATCAAATCAATATGTTGTTCCTGGTGTTGACCACAGACTCCAGTCACTGCAGTGCCCATCAGCCAGAGAAGGTCTTATACTGACGGAGACTGGGCTCCTTTGGATCCAGCTGTTAAAACACTCACCCATGGTTTTTGTTACCCCACACTTGACTCGTCCAACACTTTGCTGATCTCCCAACTTGCACCCTCCATTAATTTGACTGATTCAAAACTCTGCTGCTCAAATCCTAACATGTACTAAACCCCATCACCCGTCAGTCAGTGTTCGCTGATCATCGTTCACTTCCAGTCCAGCAACAGTTCAATTTTTAAAATTTTCTTCATGTTTAGAGGGCTCCATGGGCTCAGTCCTCCAACCCTACAACTCAGACAAGAACAGGAGCAGGAGTAGAGCATATGACCTGGTGAGGCTGCTCTGTCATTCAATATGATCATGGCTGATCTTGGGCCTCAACTGCGCACTCCCCATATCCCTTGATTCGCTGAGAGACCAAAAATCTGTCTATCTCAGCCTTAAATGTGTTCAATGATGGAGCATCCATAACCCTCTGGGGTAGGGAACTCCAAAAATTCACAACCCTTTGAGTGGAGTAATTTCTTCTCATCTCAGTCCTAAATGATCAGTTCCTTATCCTGAGACTGTGTCCCCACGTTTTAGATTCTTGACCAGCGGAAACCACCTCTCACCGTCTACCCTATCAAGCCCCTTCAGAATCTTCAGTACTGAGCAAAGGAATCTGTTTCATACCCTTACGCCCTCACCTCAATGAATTCCGGGCTCGGCACGATGTTGAACTCTTCTTCCGCGGCCTCTGTCTCCGTGCTCACTTCTTTGGGCAGGAGTCCTCCCCCCACTCCTGTTCACGGATCCTTTCACCCGCCTCCAGTATTCTCCCTCCACCTGGACCCCTTCCTCTGGATTTTTACCTGCTCTTGAACTTTTTATGGAGAACTGTCGGCGCGACATCAGCCGTCTCAACTTCTCTGCTCCTCTCATCCACTCTAACCTGTCTCCTTCTGAACTTGCCACAATCTGTTCTCTCAGGTCCAACCCTGACTTTGTCATCAAACCCGCTGACAAGGGTGGTGCTGTTGTTGTCTGGCGCACTGACCTCTACCTCGCAGAGGCTGAGTGCCAACTCGCAGACACTTCCTCCTACTTCCCCCCCGGACCATGACCCCACCGCTGAATATCAAGCCATTGTTTCCAGGACTGTCACTGACCTCATTTCCTCTGGAGATCTTCCCTCCACAGATTCTAATCTCATAGTCTCCCAACCTCAGACAGCTCGCTTCTACCTCCTCCCCAAAATCTACAAACAGGATTGTCCTGGTAGACCGATCGTGTCAGCCTGTTCCTGTCCCACGGAACTCATTTCTTGCTATCTTAACTCCGTTATCTCTCCCTTTGTCCAGTCTCTTCCCAACTACATCCGTGATTCTTCTGATGCCCTACATCATATCAACAATATCCAGTTCCCTGGCCCCAACCGCCATCTCTTCACCATGGACGTCCAATCCCTCTACACCTCCATCCCCTACCGGGATAGTCTGAGGGCTCTCAGCTTCTTCCTCAAACAGAGGCCCGAACAATCCCCATCCACCAGCACTCTCCTCCGTCTGGCTGAACCTGTTCTCTCACTGAACAATTTCTCCTTAAACTTGTCTCACTTCCTCCAAATAAAAGGTGTGGCTATGCGTACCCGCATGGGCCCCAGTTATGCCTGTCTCTTTATGGGGTACGTGGAACATTCCTTGTTCCAGTCCTACTCCGGCCACCTCCCACAACTCTTTCTCTGGTACTTCGATGACTGCTTCGGTGCCACTTTATTCTCTCGCTTGGACCTGGAAAAATTTATCAATTTTGCTTCCAATTTCCACCCCTCCATCACTTTCACATGGTCCATCTCCGACACTTCCCTTCCCTTCCTTGACCTCTCTGTCTCAATTTCCGATGATAGACTGTCCACCAATATTCTTTCCAAGCCTAACAACTCCCACAGCTACCTCGACTACAGATCCTCTGTAAGGACTCCATCCCATTCTCTCAGTTCCTTCGCCTCCACCACATCTGTTCCGATGATGCCACTTTCCAAAACAGTGCTTCTCACATGTCTTCCTCCTTCCTCAACTGAGGTTTCTCACCCACGGTGGTTGACAGGGCCCTCAACCATGTCCGGCCCATCTCCCGTGCATCTGCCCTCACACCTTCCTCTCCCTCCCAGACCATGATAGGGTCCCCCTTCTCCTTACTTTTCACCCCACCAGCCTCCACATTCAAAGGGTCATCCTCCGCCATTTCCGCCAACTCCAGCATGATGCCACCACCAAACACATCTCCCCTTCGCCCCCCCGGTTGGCATGCCATAGGAACTATTCCCTCCAGGACACCCTAGTCCACTTCTCCATCACCCCCAACACCTCAACCCCCTCCCACGGCACCTTCCCGTGCAACTGCAGAAGGTACAACACCTGCCCCTTTACTTCCCCCCTCCTCACCGTCCAAGGGCCCAAACACTCCTTTCAAGTGAAGCAGCACTTCACTTGCACTTCCCTCAATTTGGTCTACTGCACTCCCTGCTCCCAATGCAGTTTCCTCTACATTGGAGAGACCAAACGCAGACTGGGTGACTGCTTTGCAGAACACCTTCAGTCTGTCCGCAAGCATGACCCAGACCTCCCTGTCACTTGCCATTTCAACACATCACCCTGCTCTCATGCCCACATGTCCATCCTTAGCTTGTTGCAATGTTCCAGTGAAGCTCAACACAAACTGGAGGAACAGCACCTCATCTTCCGACTAGGCACTTTACAGCCTTCCAGACTGAATATTGAGTTCAACAACTTCAGACCATGAACTTTCTCCTCCATCCCCAACCCCCCCCTTTTTTCCATATTCATTTATATTTTTTTAATTTTTATTAAGTTTTTCCCCACTTATTTTCATTATTATTACTTTTTAAATTTATTTCCATTTTATTCATTGTTTTATCCTCAGCTTTTGGCCTATTTTCGATCTTTTTTCCCACCACCATCCCCTCCCCCCACCCCACTAGGGCCATCTGTCATTTTCCAGAGTGCTTACCCTGATCCGGCCATTATCACATTTTGCTTTCTTAATGACACCATTAACACCTCCTTTAGCCAGTACAACCACCATTAACAACTCTTTGACCTTTTGTTTATGACATCTTTTGCCATCTCTCCTTTGCCTCCACCTATCGCTGACCTTCTATCCATGTTCACCTGTTCCACCCCCCTTCATCAGTATATATTTCACCACATCTCTGCCTCCCTTTAGATATGAAGAAGAGTCATACAGACTCGAAACGTTATCTTTGTCTCTCTCTCTCCACAGATGCTGTCAGACCTGCTGGGTTTTTCCAGCATTTTTTGTTTTTGTTTCAGATTTCCAGCATCCGCAGTATTTTAACTTTAATCCTTCAGAATCTTGTATGTTTCAATGAGATCACCTCTCATTATTCTAAACTCCAGAGAATATAGGCTTAATTTACTTGGTTTCTCATCATAGGATAATCCCCTCATCCCAAGGACCAATTTAGTGAAACTTCGCTATAATGCGTTCAATGTAAGTATATTCTTTCTTAAATATGGGGACCAAAACTGTGCACAGTATTCCAAACACGGTCTCACCATAACTCTGCACAATTGTAGCAAGACTTCTTTATTTCTCTACCCCAATTCACTTGCAATAAAGACCAACATGCCATTTGCCTTCCTAATCTTCATCCTACCATTGGTGGTCATGCCTTCAGCTATTTGGAATTCCCAAGCTCTGGAATTCCCTCCCTAAACCTCTTTACCTCTCTCGCTCCTCCTTTAAGATGTTCCTTAAAACCTCCCTCTCTGGCTAAGCTTTTTGTCTCTTGTCTGAATGTCTTCTTCTTAAACTTGCTTGATTAGGCTCCTGTGAAGTGAAGTGTCAAAGGTGCAAGCTGTTGTTTCTGTTGTCAGTTTTTGGATAAGCCACCAGATGGCAACCTCTCCTCACAAGCAACAATCTTAACTGAATGCATCCTTCTGGTTATCTCACTCATCCCACCAGAAGAACTGCAGAAATCACAACAAAATGGCATAAATTTTTTCTGCAGCCCTTCTGCCTGTTTTGGTGCAGCAGTGGGAGAACCACCTGGTGCACATGCACCCTGTTAGAGTAGACTTTCTGCTGACACAAAAACAGAATTATCTGGAAAAACTCAGAAGGTCTGGCAGCATCGGCGGAGTCCTCATGACCCTTCAACAGAACTGAGTGAATCTTAGGAAAGGGGTGGAATATAAGCTGGTTTAAGGCAGGGGGGTGGGGGGTGGGGAGAGAATTGTGGGGGGTGTTGTGGTTGTAGGGACAAGCAAGCAGTGATAGGAGCAGATAATCAAAAGGTGTCACAAAAGAACACAGAGGCGTTGGAGGTGGTGATATTATCTAAATGAATGTGCTAATTAATGACTTCCGTGGGGCAGGAGCAAGCTGACACGATCGGTCTACCGGGACAGTTTTTAGAATTTCTGCTGTATTGATGGAGAGACAGACATCATCATGACCCCAACCACATCCTGGGAATTGGAGTCATCACCATATTAAGGGCATGCATTCTCCCTGATGTTCCAGGGGTTTCGTACCCCACTGGCTAACAGAGCCATGTCCTGCCTCTGCTGAGACCACTTAGCCTGAAGGCATTATTTTTTTTCTTTAGTCTTTCCTGGGATGTGGGTATCACTGGTAAGGCCAGCATTTATTGCCCATCCCTATTTACCCTTGAACTGAATAGCTCACTAGGTCATTTCAGACAGCAGCTAAGAGTCAACCACATTGCTGTGGATCTAGAGTCACATATAGACCAGGTAATGATGGCGGATTTCCTTCCCCAAAGGCAGATTTCCTTCCCTAAAGGTCATTAGTGAACAAGGTGGGTTTATCATTATTGAGCCTAGCTTTATATTCCAGATTTATTAGTTGAATTTAAATTCCACCAGCTGCTGTGGTGGAATTTGAACCTATGTCCACAGCAAATTAGTCTGGGCCTCTGGATTGCCAGTTCGGTAACATTACCACTATGCCACCGTCTCCCCACAGTGGTGCCTGATTTTGATGTGACTTTGGGGAGCTGCTCCCTTGATACTGGCTCCTGTATTAAATGACAGCCGATTCTCTCAGGGAGTGAAGTTTACCTGCAACTTTGAACAGCGCCTACAGCCATCTCTGTGTATGTCAGGAATCCCAGGACAACCAAATCCACCACCCACACCCCCCCCCCCCCCCCCCCCCCCCCCCCCCGCCCCCCCACATCGGCATGAGGGTGGGGAAAGTGGAAGAGGTGCCTGCCTTTCCAGCCCCTCTGATTTTGCCAATGTGTGAAATAGATTCCAACCTGACTCCCAGTGCCTCTGCTAGGAAATATTCTCCAGGAAGGATCCACTGGAAATCCACTCCATCTATTTGTTACACAGCAAGTTGTTAGCATTTGGAATGCATTTGATCTGAAATGCATTACCTGAAAGGGTGGTGGAAATATATTCAATAGTAACTGTTGCATTTCTATGTTTACTTAATACAAACTTACCAATCTCACACTGGATTGGTAAACTAAATAATGTAGGTTTGGTTTATTTGAAGATTGAGTACAGGATTGCTCAGCAGACAGATTTACTATAAAGATTCAACAGCTATTGTTAACAGGAAAGTACAGCAACAATTGCTTCACACCACATGCTGCTAGCTAAACTGAAAGCTTCTCTGAACAATGCCTGCTGGTCACATGTTTACTTTCTGGCTACTAACTCATTAGATAATTCTCACTTAAAGCGATATCACAACAATAACCATCAAAAGGAAACTGGGTAAATACTTGAAGCAGGAAAATTTGCAGGGTTGTGGGGAAAGAGCAGCAGAATGGGACTAATTGGATAGCTGTTTCAAAGAGCCTGCAAAGACATGATGGGCCAAATGGCTTCCTTCTGTGTTGTATGATTCTATTTAGTTAACCTGGGATAAACTGGCCCTGGCTCAAGGTCAAATTCAAAGGTCTGAAATCAGAAAGCCTCTGATCAGCTTTCCCCATCCTCTGATATCTCCATGATAACTGTTTGGGACCTTTTAAATCAGAGCCACACTTCAGAGAAGTGAATAGTTGTCAGGGACTCCTACCCCACTCAGCCAATACAAGCTGCCAATTCACCTAAGTAACAAAGCGGCTGTGTCCTCCTGGTCAGCAGATGGCAACAAGTCCTCACTGGGTTTACATATCAGCACAACATACCTTGAGGGTAGACAGATTGGAACAAGGTTGTGTTTAAGGTTATTTAATCGATCTAAACCGTTGTCAATAGAAAGAAAACACTTGTGGTTTTATAGCCCTTTTCACTACCCCGGGACATCCCAAAGTGCTTTGACAAGCAATGAAGTTTATGAAGTTTAGTCATTATTGTAACACAGAGAAAAGCGGCAGCCAATATGTGCACAGCAAGATCCCACAAATGGAAAGGTTTGTGTGGGAAGGTTTGTGCAACGGGTTGAACATGAACACTGCCCATGGATCCAATGACTCCATCACCTGCCAGCTCTGTGCTCGATAACTGACAGTGTTTCCCGTTGTCAGTGAACTGCTGCACATGAAGCAAACTACTGTCCATACTTTGTATTAATCAAACGTCACCCTTCAGCCTTAACTGGGGCATCAATGAGTGCCTCTGATGGCTCCCTGGATTACAAGAGGGGACCACGAGCTGGGACTCAACAGGCGTCCACTCCATGCATCTTGGTGCCATCAGTGCCACTGGCCACTCAATGCTACAGAGTGTTGTATGCATTCTGTGCATGTCAGTGTACTGTTCCTGCATCCGCTCCGAGTGCTGCTGCGTATGGCTCTTCCTGAGTTTGGCCATCTCTCTCATGGCTTCAAAACCTTGAGCCGTAGTGGTGCAGATGAACTGAATGGTCTCCTCCATTCTCAGCCCATGAGAATGCCTCAAGAGAACTCCGACTTGTGGGGTACACATTTCACACTGCTGGTCAAAGTAGAACTGCCTTGCTTGTGACTCTGATGCCCTGCATCTGCACCCAGTTGAGCAGGGCAGTGCCTGTTCTCCATCCTCAAAACGGACTGGCCCCAGTTGCTTCTTCCTCCCTCACTTCCTCCTGCTCATTAATGCTGTGCTCTTCACCCAGTGTCACCCTAACTAAGCACACTAGACAACCCACAGAACACAAACAATAGGAGCAAGAGTAGACCACACAGCCCATCGAGCTTGCTTCGCCATTCAATACAATCATAGCTGACCTTGGGCTTCAACTCCATTTTCCTGCCCGCGCCCCATATCCCTTAAATCCCTAAGAGACCAAAAATCTGTGTTCCCCAGCCTTAAATGTATTCAACAATGGGGCACCCACAACCCTCTGGTGTTGAGAATTTCAAAGATTCACAACCCTCTGAGAGAAGAAATTTCTCCTCATCTCAGTCCTAAATGATTAGCCCCTTATCCAGAGGCTCTGCCAGTTACATCCTCAAAAAACACTAATAAATTAGTCAAACAGGATTTTCCTTAGTAAAACCATGTTGACTTGTTCGAATCACACGATACTTCTATAAGTGTATTGTTAACACTTTGTTAATAATAGATTTCAGCATTTTCCAAACAACTGATGTTGGAGTAACTGGCCTGTAGCTCACTGTTTTCTCTCTCCATTCATTCTTCGAAAGCAGTGTCACATTTGCCAACTTCCAGTCTGATGGGACCATTAATGAATCTAAGGAATTTTGGAAAATCAGAAATATCATATCCACTATCTGCGCAGCCATCCCTTTTAGAACCCGAGGGATCAGCCATCAGGCCTGGGCATTTGTTGGGTTTTAGTCCCTTAAATTTCTCCAATACTTCATCTCTGCTGATATTAATTCCCTAACTCTTTTTAGTCCCAAGGTTACCACCTATTTCTAGTGTGGAACTTGTGTCTTCTACTGTGAAGACAAATACGAAATATTTGTTCAATGCCTTTGCCATTTCCTCATGATAATTTCCCCTGTCTATATCCGGCATTTTCCGGCCCTGTGTGACAGGACCCGCAGTGGGAGATTCAGCGGCCCAGTCCACTGACTTTTGGCCGGACTGGACAATCCTGGTGGCGGGTGGGGGCGGACAATCCCGCCCTTTGCTTCGAAGAGACAAACATTTATTTAGCTAATCTCTCCTTTTTTATATATTTATAAATGCTCTTTCAATCTACACTGGTTTGTGTCTAAATGAGGTGATGGTGCTGGCTCTGTGGCTTCTTACTGATTTGGGGACCCTAGAGATGTCACTGTGATACTGCCTTGTTTCCCCTTCACAAGTGGCCCTGTGGGAGACAGAAGAAGATGTTCATGAAAGCGCTTCCTAGTGCAGCTAAAGTTTTATCACACTGCCAGATGGGGAGGAGTGACCCTTCATCTACAGAATTCAATATCTTTTCACTCTCTCCGACAGCTATCCCAATCTCCCTGAGTAATTACAGTTTTGTTTAGTGTGTAATGTACCTTCAAGAATAATACTTGTTAAGGAAGATTACATGATCTGTAGTAACCAATAGGAGAGTAGTGTGAGCTACTGTAACAGTCAGTGTAGGGATAGAGTTGGAGTTAAAAGCACACGTGTAGTTGCTGCTGAGTATATTGTTAATAAACTTTATGTTTCTACCCAAGAAGTGTCTGCAGATCAACTCTATCATTAATAGAACAACTCGGCCACCCTCAATAAACTGGCAGACATTTCTAGGGTGGAAACATTGGGCAGAATTTTACATTCGGTGTGCGGGCCCAGGAGTGTAAAGTGTCGGGCGTGCGTCCCGACTTCATCGCAAAGTCACGCAATACTTTATTCGGTGGGCGCACATCAGAGTTGGCTGCACACCCGCTGATAATTGATAGGCCTATTTAGGGCATTAACCAGGTAATTAACCTGAATTTTACGCTGCCCATCCAACCTTACGGTTGGCGAGCAGGCAAAAAGGCCAAGCAGCCTTTACGTTTTTTAGGAAACCTCATCCTCGAGCAGGGTGAGGGTTCCTGAAGCTTTTACAAATTAAATAAAAAATTTAATTTGAACTTAAAAACAAGTCTCGTTTCATGTGACACAGTCACACGAGGGGGCACGTTTCACTGATTTTTTCTGCTCTTTATTAGTTTTTACATAAAGTGCTTCAATCTCCCTGAGGCATGGAGCTGCCCCAGGGAGACTGAAGCACTCTTTCACATGCATGCGCGAACAGCACACTAGTCCTGGCTCCCCCTCCTCCCACCGCCCACACAGGTAGCACTTAGCGCTGCCACTCGCGATCCACGCAGGGTGGGCCTTAATTGGCCTGCCCATGTGAAGTCGTAGTGTGGAGCCGATCGCGGGCGGCGAGAGGCTCCACGACTGCCTCCGTCCGCTCTTTCCAAGCCTGCCCGACGAATGGAAAACCCTGGCCATTAAGTTTATTTACAATACACTCAGCAGTAATTACAAGTGTAATTCCAACTTTCAACTCCAACTCTATCCCTGAGGTAGCCCACACTACTCTCCTATTGGTTACTACATATCATGTGATCTTAACAAATATTATTCTTAAAGATACATCACACAGTAAATTAAACCATAATTACTACACTCTCCATCTCCAACCTCATGATGTCAAATGCCATCTCCTCCATTGCAATAAGGATGGTGGGCTGCAGAACTCCTTGTCCAGTGTAAGTCCTTTCCCTGGCACTAGGTATCCTCTTCTCCTGCAAAGGAGACAGAGAGAAAGAGAGAGAGAGAGATAAGGCAAGGCTGGCCTCGTGTGCTATAAAATTCTATGTAAAAATAAAATCCCTCTTCAATCCATTCCTTACAAAAAGCTTCATGGCTTCAATACACTCAGTGAAAAGAGAAAGGGCGGAATTTTCCAGTTCTGCCAGCGGCAAGAGTTGTGGCGGACGGCAGCAGAAAATTAGGCCTGAGGCCAAAAGTCAGATTTCTGCCAGCGGGAAAACAAATCGGAATTTTCCCCTCTGCAATTTCATGGCGGCCTAATGGCTGATCAACGTTCCCACTGATCCATGTCAGGAACCCTATCCGCATCTATTAACATATCATGAATGCTCCTTAAAAACACAAGTCGCTGGGATCACATTCTTCATCCTAATTACATGCCGCGCCAGTGGGATAATAAACCGGTCTGATTCACGACCAGATATAAGTGGCATGCACCCACCCATCTTCACTTCACTCATGACTTTGAGGTACATACAACATTGAACACCTACCAGCAACAGCACAGCTCCGGCTCATCACCACTGCCAATGCTGCTTTCTCAGGTGAGACATGCGATTCGCTGGCAGGGCTGCTCATCCTCAGTGCTGCGGAGTGCAGGCAGGACTGTTCACACTAGGTGCTGCAGAGTGAAGGCAGGGCTGCTCACACTGGGTGCTGCAGAGTGAAGGCAGGACTGTTAACACTGGGTGCTGCGGAGTGAAGGCAGGGCTGCTCATACTGGGTGCTGCGGAGCGCAGGCAGGGCTGTTCGCACTGGGTGCTTGCCACAGGGAAACATGGAGGAGGCAGAGACTTCCTCGGAGGAGGAGGACTTGGAAAGGGAGGAACCTGAGGAGGACGATGATGGCCAGCTTCCATGTGGGGATGCCATTGCAGTGGCACAAGCTGGAAGACTGCCCATGACACACTGAAAGCCACAAGGTTCCAGCAGGAGCAAAACACAAGCAAGGGGACCAGAGCACATCTCTCCTGCCCCTTGGCGCCATGACATTGTAAGAAAGGTCAGCCTTCGACCTTGGGCCTGTGACCCTCAGGTCCTCATTTTTGGAAAGGACATCACCCAAAGCTGCATGTAACTGGTGTGTGAGGTGAAAGGCAGCACATGAGCACACACCCTGTGTCAACTGAACATTGTGCAGCCATTGCTACCTTAAGGTGACACTTTCAGCAGCCACAGAGATTTGCACATAGTTGTAGAGATCATAATGGCTCCAGAACATGTGTTTTTACACTCATAATGAAGACAGCTCAGTGTTGATGAAATAACATTACATTTAACCCTCCAAGACACATGAGCACACCAAATTCTAAGATATGTTGCAAGGTTTAAAGGATCAAATCTCAATGTGCAGTCACTTCCAGGATATGGCTTGATACATCTCCCTTACATGACACAAGGGGCGAGAGAGAAACATGAGTCTGCTAAACATTACATGAATCTGAGACACAAAAAGGGAGGCAATCAGACATTGGGAGGTCGGGTCACCTTCACAATGAGAAGGCACAGAGATTCACCTGCAAGAGGCATTCACATGATGAAATCATTATCATGAACTCAAAATGTATTTGCAAAGATGCTTGATATATACAGTGTGTGAACACCCATGCTACCATTGTGCTCTCAGTATTTCTTAATTTTTCTTACCCTACCACTAAGTCTAGGTGCATCCCTGACATCCAAGGCAGAGTTGGAGGCAACCTGCTGACTTCTATGCCCTGTTGTCTGTGATGACCTTGGCTGACCCCTTCTGTGGAGGGTTGAGGTCTGAAGGGCCCAGCCTGCTTTGTGTCTCCTGCTGGGGGGGTGGTGCACCCTCCTCAGCCTGAGCAGCTGGAGCTGATAAGGTCATAGGCAGAGGGGATTGGGATCAGCTGGGCACTCTCAGGGTCTCCTGGGTAGATGGCCCCAGGGTGTCCAGCTGATGGTCCTCGTCCCTTTGGGTGCCTAAAGGTTCCTGCCTAACTCCTTGAGGAGAAGGGGCACCTGGAGAAAGGTTGAAGTGCCCTATCCTCCTCTCACCTAGCCACTGATGGATCCCACCAATATCTAGAGTGATGAAGTGAAGGTCCCAGTGCTGGACCAAGGACTCCAAGGCGTTCGTCACCCTTCCCATGGAGACCTCGAGGTGCTTGCATGTCGGTGCCATGACATCACACAGAATGTGGACAGGCTCCTCCATCCTTTGCTCTAGTCTGTTGACTGCCTCTGGTCACTTTGCCCGATGTTCCACTGCCTGTTTTTGCATCTCCAGCATAAGTGACATGGTCGTTTCCAGGAGTTCATCATCAGACTCGGCAGGTGCCTGGTTTCCAGCAGTCCTCTGAGTGCCAGAGACCAGGTCTCTCACTGCCTCCGACTGCTGTGGAGACGTGTCAGTGAGGTGTTCTCCAGAGATTGACCCCGAGCCTAATCTAGATCTAGCACCCACCCGGGTATGTGCCTCTGCACTGGTGGAGGGTGCAGGTGAATGCAGTGATGAGTTGGGCTGGCTGGACCTGTGTCTGGGCCTGCTGGTGCCTGTAAGAGAGAGAAGAGAGATTTAGTTCATGAGCAGGCGGAATGCAACATTGCGTGTCACTCACTGTGAATGTCAGGATGTGATCAACCAGAGGTTTATCTGTACTGGGTTGCTGGGGAAGGCCAATCTCGTCCTCGCCACAGGAACGACCCCAGTCCTCCCCTGCCAACTCAGTTGCCTCTTGCTCAAGGGGAGTAAGCTCCTGGTTGTCGGCCGTCCCTCCTCCCATCTGGGATCTTTCCCACTTATCATGGGCCAGCTTGGCCCGTGTGAAGGTAGATGGATGGAATATGATGAGAAGGGATGGAGGAGAGGTTGGGAAGCATGAATGGCTGCTGCGTGTGCTGAGCCTTCCCTAGTAAGGGCTGAAGATGCTGTTTGTGCAGGACGATAGAAGAGATGGTGGTGATGTTAAGGTGTGTGAGAGACATTCAGTGCTGATGTCTCCTCTGCTAATACTGTGTGAGATCCCTGAGGAGTGGAACATTTTGAGTGCCAGATATCATTATGAGAGTGTGAGTTTGGAGTAAGAGAAGGTTGACTTACCTTGCTGGAGCAGATTAAATGATTCACCCTCTTCCTGCACTGCAGGTCATCTCTTTTTTGGGTCCCAATGGCACAGACCTCACTGGCAACCCCCTCCCAGGCCAGTGAGGTGAGGTTGGTGGACCTTCTAGTTCCATCCCACGAGCAGAGGACATCACAGCATTTGCAAACGGTATTGAGGAGAGCTACCAGGGAGTCATGGCTGAACTTTGGGGCGCATGGCTTCTTTCTCCTGAGGGCCATCCCAGGAGGTCCAGACCACACAGCTGGACTGCAGACAGTGAATATGTGTAAACGGCTGGTATTGGTGCCAGGACCTTCAATCCTGTAAGGTGATGGTGGGGTGGACGAATCAGAGCCCACCCTGCCATGCAATTCGGTCAGCAGCTCACTGATGCATAATTAATGAGGTCCCAACCTTACGATTGGGCACAAGAACCCACCCTGCCACTCAGTGGGAAATGCGCAGCTTATCCTGCCCGCCACCACACTTCATCTCCAAAACAGAAAATTCCTCCCTAAATGTTCCCCCACTAGAGGCTGTCAGGAAGCTCAGCTGGTGTGTCTACTGGTGCCTGCAGACCTGTCACCTGGGCATCATGCTACATTCACCTTGCCAGAACAATGAAGGTCACTGAACCTTTTACATCCAAGTCCTCCTCACAACACAGCAGCTGCTCACTTGCTCTGCCACCTTGATGCCAGTCCTGCTTGGCCTGGCTGGGTGGCCTCCTCCAGCCATGCTCCAGGAACAAGATACCTTGATTATCTCTCACCACCTCCAGCTTCATCTCTTGGGCAGCAGCACTGAGCCTTGGGACTGCCCAGCACTGGGTACCTGGCCTTTGGGTTTCCTGCTCCTTGCTTCCCCCTGCCACAGTGTCTCGATACAGCAACCACACGGATCCCTTAGGGGTGCTCTGCTGCCTTACACAAATAACCAATCAATGAATGTTAATCGGCTATTCAACTTTGGACAGCATCACAGTGGAGCGCAATCCTGATCTTCCTTCATATTCAAACACACATACAATCATTTCCAGCAGGAGGGATAGATAGTGATTGGAAACAGGGATTTTGGTTGATTAATCATTAAAGCTGTTTTGGTATTTATTTGTCAATCATTATCTTTACAAGCTGCCTCTCACTCTGAGATGGACGGCCTTCTGAGTGAACATCCCTCCCTAACATAGGGGACCTGAGGTTAATTTGTAGCACGCCTACATGGAACAGATGCACGACAGACCCTGACATCTTCCTTTTCCGTGTGCAGGGAGTGATGTCCACTAAGTGTATAGAATCTAGCCAGTTGCAGACTGAGAGAGAGCTGATCAGCCCAGTGTGTTCCTAGGCTGTGGAGTTTCAGATCCAGAGTAAAACCAGCTGCTTAGCAGAGCTTTGCTTTTTTGGTCTAGTTCTGACCCATTGCAGCCAGAGGCCATCCTGGGAGGGTTAAATGCACAAAGAACAAAAGAGAGTTGACGGTAGACTAAGGTCAGAATCCTTGCAGCTCCACATTGGCATGGCTACAGAGGATTAACCTGTGCGTCTGTTGTTGTGGAGGCCACCCAGTATAATGACCCAGTGACTCCACGAAGGACAGAGGACCAGTCATTTCTGGACTCTAGCCGAGACTTCAACCTGTCACCACATATGGCCTGTACTTAAGCTAATGGAAATGACTTGAACCCTCGGTGGGTCCAAAATGGAAAGTTAAGCATGTGGGCCAAGTGCCAAGTTAGAATTGGCTGTAGGTCCCACTGATTTTTTTGTTTGGCTAGGCTAGTTTCCAAACTTAAAAAAAATCACAAAGCCGTTCTTAGAGTCACTGGGATATCGGTCTGACAAATTCTTCCCTGTAACCTGACCAGTTTACTGCTCACTATTTCTCTCAGTGTTACAGTGTGAGGCCTGCAGTGTCTCCTTGTTGCAGCTTCTGCACCCATTTGTGTGACTGTGTGTGTGTGTGTGTGTGTGTGTTTGTTTGTGAGTGAGAGTGAGTATAGGGGTGGGTGTGTGTGTTTGTGCATGAGAGTGTGTGTGTGTATGAGTCTGTGTGTGTATGTGAAGGTGTGTGTTTGTGTGTGTATGTGAGAGTGTGTGTGTGTGTGTATGTGAGTGTGGGTGGGTGCATGTGTAAAAGTGTGCGTGTGTGTGTTTATGAGTATGTGAGTTTGTGTGTGCATTAGCTTTGTGCCTGTGTGTGTGGGTGCATGTCTGTGTCTCTTTGTCTCTGTGCATATATGAATATTTGGGTGTCTCTCTCTGTGCCTGTGTGTATGTGTGTGTCTTTCTGCATGCCGTGTATCTGTGTGTGTATCTGCTCATGTATATTTGTTATCCCACTTTCTTCTGTTTTATTCAATGAGGATGGTCTGTAATTTAATATCCTCTGATAAGAGGAATGGTATTTTATTTTAAACTGTTCAAGTAACATTAATTATCTGTGGGGCGAGATTAGGCATAAAAACAGCACACAGTTGATACATTCATAGCTTGTCCACTTCATTTACTAACCTGCAGCAGCAAAGGTCCCTAGTGGAATGAGTTTTCCCTGTACTAGAGGAATCAGCTGCTGGAAAATGCAGTGTGGATATTGGGTGAGGATGGGATCAGGCTTACTGTGACATCCCCACAATCAAATAATAGGAATAACCAATGGATGAGGTACCGGGGCTGCCAACTATTCATTAAACTGTATGCAAAACGACAGGTTAAATGCTAGAGGGACTGGGAACACATGGAACTCTAGTAAATCAATGGGTGGCAAATGAGAGGTGCCTGGTCCTTGGTGGGACCCTCTCAAGGTCAAGATTGAAGAGCTATTCAGATGTTTGTACCAGGTAGAAACCAGCCTGCACTGAACATGCCAAGGTGCAGGAAATGAAGTGGGGAATAAAAACATCTGGGGTTTGCCTCATTCATTCAAGAACTTCAATAAGCCAATATTTATGTCTCAGAAGCAGCTTGCACTGCAGGAAGTAACTGTGACAAAATGTCCCACTCTGCCCACAGAAAGAGGAGCATCACAGCCAAATTCGGGTAGATCTCTCTCAGCCTCTTCAGCCCTCTTAGGAATTATTGGGAAGAGAAATATTCATCTCCACATCTCCCTGGAACTTTGGCTGCAACATGAAAATCTCGTTTATTTTCTCTGCAAACTGGTCCCTGCCAAAATATATAAATAACCCATTTCTATCAAGTTCCTGCTATTGAAGCCATTCACAATAATGTTTATTGTAAAGTGTCTCAGGACTCGATCTGGGCAGTACTATAAATACAGTTCCTATTTTCAATAGGCAGCACAACGTGAACTTTCTAATGTTTGGCACACAGAGTCTAGTTGATAGATGGTATCTGTCGTGATTCCTTTCTTACACGACTCCGTGTCATAATGGGATTCTAAGCTGTTTCCCAAATGCTCCACGCTGTTACTTTGCCTGGTGGGGCACTGATACATACTAAAGGGGTCCTGGGTTTTTGACCCTTACCCTGTGCTGAGTTAGCTCATCACTGGTGCTCACAGCAGAATTGACAGCAACAACCAATAGCCTGCAGTTACGTAATGCCTTTAATGAAATGTTAATGTTGAAAATGCCCCAAGGCTCTTCACAAAAGTGTCAGAAAAATGGATGTCAGGCTAAAGGAGGAGACATTTGAAACGGCACTCACAGTGGCCTGAGCTAGAGATGGGTTCCAGCTCCTAACCAGTACCTAGTGCCCTCTGACAAACCTTACAGAAAGAAAGACTTGCATTTCTAAAGCATCTTCCATGACCTCAGGACACCCCAAAGCACTTACAGCCAATGAAGTACTTCTGAAGTGCAGCAACTGGTGTATAATAGAAACATGCCAGGCAATTTGCACACAGCAAGCTCCCAAGAACAGCAATGAGATAAATGACTAGTTAAGCTGTTTTTAGGTATTGACTGAGGGGTAAATATTGACCAGGACACTCAGGAAGAATTCACCTGTTGTTCCTCAAATAGTACCGCAGCAGCATTTACATCCACCTACAGATGAGGAATTGGTTTAACATTTCATCAGAAAGATGGCACCTCCGACAGTGCTACTCCCCCTTAACTACTGCAGTCAAATGTTGGCCTAGATAATGTGCTCGAGTCTCAAGAGATGAACCTGACAACCTTCAGATAAAGTGAGAGCAGCACCCACTGAGGCAAAGCTCACATTCTCCAGTGTTCAGTATTGTTTCTCTCTCCCTTGGACCAGGAAGCAGTCCTGGATACATGCGTAAAATATTTTTATTCCAGTCCAACCACCCATTGCCCTGTAGTTCTTGAATATCTTTCTGAACTCTCTGCATCTCTTCCCACTCTCTCATTTCCACTGTCTGGTGGTCTGTAATACAAACCAAAGACTGTACCTTTGCCCTACAGGAGGCTTGTTGACACAATTAGGCATTAAACAGAGTGTGGCAGCATGGATAGGAAATAGGTTAATGGCATAAGGACTGAGTAGCAATTAATGGATGTTTTTCAGTCTGTAGATGTAAATATGTAAATAATGACACCCTCCAGAGATCATCGTTGGTCCCATTGCTCTTCTCAATATATATTAAATGACCAACATATAAAGGTGACAAAAAGAAACATGATAATGTACAGGCCAGGACCTGGTCATATGGGGGAAGTGTGTATGTGTTGGGGGTGGGGAGAGTGATTGAATACGAAACCAGCAATTCTTTCTGCACACCTGGCTAACCAAAGGCTGGCTTTACCCTGTGACCTGTGATCTTTCCCTGTCTGGTGAAGAAAAGGGTGGTGCTGTTAAAGCTGTGATGTCTTGGTAGAAAGCAGTCTGTTTCCACAGGTTGCCAGTCTAGACAGGGATGTGTGCTTAGTAACTGTAACACTAGGTCCAATATGGCTAGACATACAGCTGTATTTTAGATTAAATTGAATCTTATATACTTTTTGCACAGATGGAATCACTGAATATGCAGTCCATCACTTTGAACACTTGGCTACAAAGGCAGTGAATTAACTAAGTGCGGTGGAAGCAGTGGCCTATCTTTGAGAGTACATTGACTGCAAATGATGTGCACTAGCTGGTGTATTTTACTGAACTCAGATTTAGCACCAAGAGAACCAGCATGAACACAGCTGCTAAATGGAATTCACTTTAAACCTGTTTTGTGATGCAATAAAAAATAAATCCAATCTGGGTGTAATTCCGGTTTCTTGTAAATGTCCAGACTAAGGGCCGGAAAACCAGTGTTTCAGTGAGTCTGTCTCTTGCTCTATCTGTCTCTCTCTCTCTGTCTGATTGTGTGTGTGTTTCCCTCTGTGACTGCGTGTGTGTCTCTCTTTCTCTGGTGTGTGTTTTTCTCTCTCTCTCTATCTCTGTCTGATTTTCTTCCTCTGCCTCTCTCTCTGTCTCTTTCTCTGTGTGTTGATCTCTCTCCAATTTTGCATATGTGTGAGTCTCTCTCTCCATCTCTCTCTCTGTCTCTCTCTCCGTCTCTGTTTCTGTCTGTCTCTCTGGTTCTGTCTATATCTCTGCCTGAGTCTCTCCCTCTCTCTCTGACTCGTTCTTTTGTGTTTACCTCTGTTTTTTTCTTTGACTCTACCAGTCTCTGTTTCTCTTTTTTTCTCTCACTGTGCATGTGTGCCTCTCTTTGATTCTCTCTCTCTTTCTCACTCTCTTTTTCTCTCTGCCTCTGTGTCTTTCTCTGTGTTTGTCTCTTGTCTTTCTCTCTATCTTCCTATCTGTCCCTCTTTTTCTCCCTGTCTTTCTGTCTGTGTATTGTTACAAACTCTGTAGAGACTCATAACTTTTAAAAAGAAAATTGAACTTCCAGTGAGTGACTGAAAGGATCACATGACAGGATTTCAAGTTTTAAGACTTTACTGTAACAAATCAACTGAAAGCAACATTAACTAAACTGGGCCCAAACACTCCTTTCAGGTGAAGCAGCGATTCACTTGCACCTCCTTCAATTTGGTCTACTGCATTCACTACTCCCAATGCAGTCTCCTCTACATTGGAGAGACCAAACATAGACTGGGCGACCGCTTTATGAAACACCTTAGGTCTGTCCGCAAGCATGACCCAGACCTTCCTATCCCTTGCCACTTCAACACTCCACCCTGCTCTCATGCCCACATGTCCGTCCTTGGCCTGCTGCAATGTTCCAGTGAAGCTTAATGCAAACTGGAGGAGCATCACCTCATCTTCCGATTAGGTACTTTACAGCCTCCCGGACTTAACATTGAGTTCAACAACTTCAGACCATGAACTCTCTTTTCCATCCTCACACCCTTTTTATCCCCTTTTTTCAATATTCATTTTCATTTCTTAATTTTTATTTTTTCATTTTTAAATTTTTATTTATTATCCCCTTATTTTTACTTATCTTTATTTTCATTTTTATTTATTGTTTTATCCCCATCTTTTATCCTATTTTCAATCTTTTTTCCAACCACTGTCCCCTCCCCCTACCCCCACAAGGGCCACTTGTCACTTGTTCATGTTGTTCTTTCCAAAGTTTCTTTCTCCTATTATCACATTCTGCTTTTTGACCTTAATGCCACTATCAGCACCTCCTTTAGCCATTAACACCCCTTTGTCCTTTTGTCCATGACATCTCTGGCAATCTCTCCTTTGCCTCCACCTATCACTGGCCTTCTATCCAGCTTTACCTCCTCCACCCCCTTTAAATAGTATAAATTTCATCACATTTTTACGTCTCTTTAGCTCTTAAAGAAGAGCTCAAAATGTACTCAAAATGTAAACTTTTTTTTCTCTTCACAGATGCTATTAGCCCTGCTGAATTTTTCCAGCATTTTCCATTTTTGTTTCAGATTTCCACAATCCACAGTATTTTGCTTTTATATTAACTAAACACTATTTCTGTAAGCAAATTATACTCTAAACTACAGAAATGATCCTCCATTTAACATTTAAATGACTGAAAATCTCCCACCACAGTTGTACTTTGCATTATCCCTTAAGTAGACAGTTCATTCTCCAGGAACCAGTCCAAAGCTATTCTCAGATGGGAGGGTGAGATTAATCAAGTAGGCTGTCAATCTGGGATCCCATGGTGGGAGGAATGGGAAGGTCAGAGGCCTGCATGGGAGGTTGCAGATAGCTGAGGTAGGCTGGATTGGGGTGGGGGTATTGGATACATGGGGAAGAGGTCAGGTGCCAGGGTCCTGGGACAGAGATCAAGGACCTGGTGATGGCAGCAGGTGAGAGTGGGTCAGAAAGCAGGAATAAAATTCCAAAACGTAGAGGCCCACAGCCAGTGGGGCCATTGGAATGGTGGGGAAGCCCCTCCGGGAGATTCATTTTGGCTGCAGGAGTGGCCTTCCATCCCCACGGATCTGTCATTGGAACGTGGAGCCTCCCAGCCTGCTGCCACTGGGAGGCCGCCTCCATGGTGCTGCCAGGCAGGTTCCACAATCAATGGGAGTCCACTTCACCACCAGTAACATCCTGATGGAAGTCCTCACTGTCCTCCTCATTAGTTCCTGCTGCCAATGTTCACCCACCTTTGGCAAGATTGCTGGGAGGTAGGAACACATTGGGCTGCTGACCTGACGTCCTTATCTCTGATCTCGCTCCTGGCCCTGACTTCCCAGGACTGGGAATATTTCTACTGAATATCTTTATCACTCTCTTGTTACATTCTGGGATCTGTTCAAACTCTACACTGGATTATTTCAACGTTTGTATCTTACAGCACTCACGGGACTGAGTGTCAACTGTCCAAATCATCCAGAATGTTTATTCTTTGTCTGGAGATCTCAGTATCTTTGGGTAAATGAGCAGCAGACCTAGTTTGGTAATTGTCTTGAAGTACTGGATCTTCTGTAAGATCGTACTTCACTATTGGAAAGTGATAGTCTCACAGCAATGTAAAGTTCAACATATAGAGCATTAAATGAACAATAAGCAAGCAAATAATGAAATAGTGACATGGTGTCCTTTATCTAACTGTAAGTAAATAAGATAAAGCAACACTAAATTCTAAAGTAAGCTTTTGTGGATAGCTTTTAAACGCAGTAAAGTCCTGCTAATCACAAAGGTTTACATTCCCATGAAACCTCGCAAATGGCGAAAGTGCGAATGATGAACATACTTTATAATGGGAGTGAATTAGATAGGTTCCAGCCACCCTAAAATTTTATACGTATAAAGGATCAAAGGCAGTAAAAACTATGGCCGGAATTTCCAGCTCCCCCACGGCGGGTCCACCCAGAGCGGGGCCGACGAGCCATTGAAACCTCCATTCTCATGGGCAGGACTGGAAGATTCCACCAACGTAAAGGGCTGGAAACTTCTGGCCTATGTTTTTGATAACTTTAAAGAAGGATTTACTGGAGGAATTGTTTAATAAAACAAGAGAAACGTAGAATCTGTCACACATACAGTACGTTACTTGAGAGTGGAAGTCGATTGATATCAGGAATTAATCGCAGCAACAATTTACAACCGCGTGCTAAGAGCAACAAACAGCACACGCTCAGTGCGCGCTTTCTCCTGCAGGAAATACGTCATGGACACCTTCCTTTTTTTAAACTTCATTTAGGCAGCTTTTCTTTTTATCGGCATTTTCTAAAGTTGGCTTCTATTTTTTTTATTTTTTAAAATCACGGATAAGTGAACATTTGGACCTGAGATGGGTGAAATAGTGCACAAAGACTTCTGCGCAGATAGGCAAATTCACGAAAGAGGAAGTGGCGAATAGCAGGACTTTACTGTACACAGAATTTTTTTGTCTCATTCTTAAACTGTTTGCAGCCTTGAGGACCCATTCAGTATGGAGCTGAGTTTCTAACTCCATATCCTCTCCATGGGCCAGCTTCTTCCACCTCAGCAACATTAACTTCCTGTAACACCGCCAGTCCATCCTCTGCTTAAACCCTCATCCATATCTTTGTAATGACGATTCCAAGGCTCTCCTTACTGGTCTCCCATCTTCCAACATCTGTAAACTTCAGTTCCTTTAAAAAAATCTCCTGTTTTGATAACCCCTTCTTTGGATCAGTTAATTCCTTTTTCCCCCTTGCACTTCTGAAGCAGTTTGGGACACCTTTCAAAGTCAAGGATGCTGCTGATGTCATTTTCCTTGGGAATATCAACCTGCCTGTTCCAAGATTTTAAAACAGCCCCTTGGTTCTTCAAACTCCACCTGTTGACAAGAAATATTCTCTTTACACATCCTGACAAAGACTAACTGAGACATTCTGGAATTTGAGTGTTCGACCTCTCAAATTCAAAAGGGAATTGTCGGTTAAGTCTGAGACTTTTATCCACAAGGAAAGGCTTTTCAAGATTGTATCAGGACAGGTTAGTGCAAACGGCTGACTCAGCAGCCCATTCAGCTCACAGCTCAATGACTGAGTTCCCTTCTTTGATGTCTTGATGCAACTGGGTAGCAGCCAATGTCCAATTAATTCCTTTGCCTGCAAATGGTCTTACATATGCACTATCCTATGTGCTTTTTCCAACCTTAATGGTACCTTGTCTTTCAACTTTTTTCTTAAAACAAAGGTCTCCCCTTTGCTTATAACAAGGCATAGCACAGGGCCTTTACCATTTAACAGTCTGGATTATAGGTTTCAGACTCTGCTAATCAAACACCTCTCCCAGACTACTCTGATCCTCAGGCTGCTCCTGTTTCTAGGCCTCCCTTGGAGTATTCTTTTCCTGTTTCCAGGCCTCCCCTGGAGTACTCTTTTCCTGTTTCCAGACTTTTTCAGATACCGTTGCCAACTCTGGAAGGATGTATCCCTAAAGGTTTCATCACTCACCTCTAACAGCCTCATCCAGTCAAGCAGAATTTTTTATTTTCATCGCTAATATTTTAATGACTAATAAACTAAAATGTTCAAAGAAAATGACAAAAACGTTCTTTTTAAAATGCCCTAGTGGCATTTTTATTCTGAGTTGCTCTCAGCAACTCAGAATCTTTAATTTCAGCAGAACCCGGGGGCGCAGACTCAGAATAAGAAGCAGGCCATTTAGGACTGAGATGAGGAAGGATTTCTCCAGTCAGAGGGAGGGTAAACTTTTGGAATTCTCTATCCCATGGAGCTCTGAAGGCTCAGTTATTGAGTATATTCAAAGTAGAGATTGATAGATTTCTCAATACCAATACCATCAAGTGATACAGGGGTAATAGGGAAAGCTGGCGTTTAGGTAGAAGATCAGCCATGATCTAGTTAAATGGCGGAGCAGGAGCCGAATGGCCTCCTCCTGCTCCTATGTTCATAATCCTGGAGGGTTGCCAACACTAGCCCAAAGCTGTGACTATTTCCAGGCTTCTATTCACTGGCCTCTTTCAGTTAAGGTTTAGCTTCCAGTCCATGACCACCTCCAGTTTTTGAATCAACGTTGTAATTGTAAGTTTGCAAAGATTTTTCTTAAGTAATGTTTTAACTTTATTTTATGTTTTTTTCCGAATGGCATCAGATTTCCATCTCCATTACATCCCCTGATTCTATCCCTGCCTCAGCTCACTGCTACTGAATACCTCAATCAGGCCTTTGTTACCTCTGAACTTGACCATTCCAATCCATTCTCACATTCTACCCTCCCATAAACTTGAAGATGTTTAAAACTCTGCTGCCCATGTCCTAACTCACACCCTAGCTCATCTCACCCATCAACCCAGTGCTCGCTGACGTCTCTCCAGGTTAAGCAACACCTTGATTTAAGAATACTAGCCCTTTTTTTCAAATCCCTCCATGGCCTCTCCACTATCTGACCCTGTAGTAGCTTCCAATTTCATAATCCTCTGAGATATCGGTGCTCATCTAATTCTGGCCTCTCAAGCTTTCCCGATTTTAATCGCTCCACCATTGATGGCCAAGCCTTCAGCTGCCAGGTCCCTAAACTCTGGAATTCCCTCCCTAAACCTCTTTGCCTCTACCTGTCTTTCCTCCTTTAAGGCGCAGCTTAAAACCTATCTCTTTTGGCTATCGGCCCTAACATTACCATGTGTGGTTCAGTACTTTGTGTGGCTTTATAACACTTTTTGAAGTACCTTGGGACATTTTATGGTGCTAAAGACACCAAATAAATACTAAGTAATAATAAATATTTAAATGACCACAAGATCAAGTTAAAGGCTGTGAATTCCCTGGCAACTATTCTGTTCACCTCCACAAGGCACAATTCAGGAGGTGATGGAATACTCTACACTTGCCTGGATGAGTGCAGCTCCAACAACACTCAAGAAGCACAATATCATCCAGGAAAAACCAACCCACTTGATCGGCACCCCAATACACCACTGTAAACATTCATTCCCTTCATCACTGGTGCCCAGTGGCAGCATTGCATGCCATCTCCAAGATGCATTGCAGCAACCAGCCAAGCCTCCCTCAAAAGCACTTTCCAGATCCGTGACCTCTACCACCTTGAAGGAGAAGGGCAGCAGACACTTGGGAACACCACCATCTGCGAGTTCCCCTCCAAGTCATACACTATCCTGACTTGGAATTGTGCTCTTCATTCACTGCCACTGCATCAAAAACCTGAAACTCCCTTCTTAACAGCACTGTGGGTGGACCTACACCACAAGGACTTTAGCCGTTCGAGAAGGTGGCTCACCATCACCTTCTCAAGGGCAATTAGGGATGAGCAATAAATGCTGGCCTAGCCAGTGATTCTCACATCCAATGAAAGAGTAAAAAAAATACAACTTCTTGTTGTTGTTATAAATTTAAGAAGGAAATTTTGTTCTTTTTCATGTAGCCAAAATCATTCTCAACCAATAAATAAAACCAAAATTGCGTCCCATGTGCAGTGTATTTTGGTGAATGAATTGGGCACTACTGCTCCCCTTTGCCAAATGAAAAATAATTAATTTATAGCTCTCTTCCGGCCGCATTTGCCGCCAGGTTGGCCTAATTGGGAAGCTGATAAAATTGCAATCAGGCCCTGATCGGAGTTTGATCTATATTTAGAGCAAGGTCTCATTGCCTTTGCTGGATTCCTCTCCCATCTGCTAACAATGTCTTGTGACTACAACCTGCTGGAAGGCAGTGGGATTGGAGGAAATATGATGCTGCCCTGATTTGAACCACCCACCAGCCTGACTTCCATCAGGTGGGTCAAGTTAAAATTGGACCTTAAGGGTTTTGGTTTTGGGATTTTATCCATTTTTTGATGTAAACTGTAAATCAGCAGCTTCCCTGATGCTCTAGTTTGTGGGAAATCCTAAAAGGCAGGAGCCTAAATTTGGATACTTATTTTAGTGTTTATAGCTTCTAAACGTATCTTGTGAATGTCCTGATAAATAGCCTGACTTGTGAAATAGGGGAAAGATAGGGAATTAAAAAATGATATATAGCTGGTTACCAAGGAGATGGATAGAATGTACAATGCCTTTGGAGACAGATAAATAAAGTTGCACTTAACAAAAGTGCATTGAATGACCTACAATTTTCAAGAACGATAAAGCACTCCTTCCCTGCTGGCCAATAATTGGTGACAGTTTAGGAGGGAATGATAGAATGAGAGGTCAAAGGTCACAGATCTCTATTTGTTTGGGGGAGCCCTACTGTGTTCAGTTCACAGCTGCCTATATTTATGGCGACGCCAATATTTATACCTTTGCTTCAACTGCCAATGAATCTCTCTGGACCTTTGTACACATCTAGCTATTAAACAAAAGAGGGGTGACATTTAAGAGTGCACTAGAATTAAGTAAGTGTTCAAAATGTAGTTGTAATAACAACAACATTGAAAAATGCTGTACACTTACTTTAGTGTTTGCTATTGTGTCCATGCTCATTGCAACATCTTGTATTGTGGAGTTGAAGCTGCCCAACTTAGAATCATAGAAGAATCTTAGAATGGTTACAGCACAGAAGGAAGCCATTTGGCCTGTAGTATCCAAGCTAGTTCTCTGTAAAAACTACCCAGCTAGTCCCATTCCCCTGCCCTTTCCTTGTAGCCCTGCAATTTTTTTTCTCTTCAGACAATTATCCACTTCTATTTAAGCCACAATTGAATCTGCATTCACCACACTCTCAGGTAATGCATTCCAGACCCTAACCACTGGTTGCATAATAACATTTTTCCCAATGTCACCTCTGGTTTTCCTGCCAAATCCCCTTAAATCGGTATCCTCTGGTTCTCAACAGTTCCACCAATGAGAATACCTGTAGTTTCTCTCTATCTACTTTGACGAGATCTTCCTTGATTTAAATCTCTTCTCAGGCTTCTCTTCTTCAAAGAGAATAGCCCCAGCTTTGCCAATCTATCCTCATGACTGAAGTTCCTTATCTGTGGAACCAATCTTGTGAATCTTTTCTGCATGCTTTCTAAGGCCTTCACATCCTTCCTAAAGTGTGGTGCCCAGAACTGGACACAATACTCCAGTTGAAGCTGAACTGGTATTTTATAAAGGTTCACCATAACTCCCTTGCTTTGATACTCTGTGCCTCTATTTATAAAGCCCAGGGCCCGGTATCACTTATTCACCCTGCCACCTTCAACAATTCATGCACACATACCCCAGGTCCCGCTGCTCCTGCACCCCTTTTAGAATTGTACCTCTTATTTTGTATACCAAAATGTATCATTTCACACTTCAGACTTCATCCCTGACTGCCAAATGCAATGCCTTCAATGGACTAAGGAGAGGAGGGAGCAATGAAAACTAAGAAAGAGGAATGGGTACTGCACTCCTGGATCACAGGTGGCCCCAGTGCTCTGGTAATCTGGCTCTCTAAGGCCTGGTAATCTGGTTGCATCTATATTTATAGATTTTAATCACTGGTTTGTCCTTTTGAATTTTGTGACATGGAGGTTTGGGAATGCCAGCTTTTAAGCCTCATTGGATAAATCCCAAATTTGAACATCAAGTTATGATATTATCAGTAACCAGAGATAAATACAAATTAGTAGGAATAGGGATTTAAACTTTATACGTAACTGAGGCTCTGTGCGCTGTATAACACAAAAAGCTACAAGCTGTAAGAAGAGACAAATGGCCTATTGAGGGAGAGAAATTGTCAGTGTTAAACGCTGAGACCTATAGTGAATGCTGAGGGTTGGGAGCATTGAGTAATAATGGACTGGTGAGCGTTGAGGAGTAGTCTTGGGCTTGGGAGCATTTTCTCTTTCTGAGTGCTGTCATCACAGGTAATGATCATGTAATTGCTAGCCCTAGAAAACAGTCAATCACATACATTTGTGGCCATTGACTGGGTGATCCTGGATACATCTCCAGTAGACCCTTGGAAGGATATGGAGTCAAAAAATGTCCATCAGGCAAAAGGTCATCTTCTAAGAGGCTGTAGATATCTACCAGCACCCAGTGTGACAATTGAGTCTCCTGAAATCCTACTATTCCAACTTGTCAAGGAACCTCAACCTCTGCTTATACACCCTGTGCCATGAGCAGTATGCGATCTGAATCCTCCTTTGTTGCTCCTCTCTCTGATGTCCAGCTGCAGGTCTCCCAACAACAGACTGCTCACATTGCTGCCCAGAATGCCAGTGATGGCCCAGATTCATTTGGGTTGCATCAATGGACTGATGTCAGAACCACTTGCAATGGCCATTCTTCCCACCACCCCACTAATGCAAAGCAGCCCTGCAACCAACCAACAATCGCCTGCAACTTCCCCCATTGGTCCCTGTCATTCAAGTTTTCCCATTCATCATCAAGCAAAGTAAAAGCTACCTGCCACCCAACAACACAAGAGTGGACTGGACAGGAAAATGGTGCAAATTAATAACATTTATGTGATTTTACCAAAGATCATAAACTTCATTGCACATCATTTTCTGACACATCTATGTGCATATCCTCGTGCAGCTACAAAGTTTTACTCTTCCTTATCCTATTGCTCCCACCTTCAGCAGAGGTAGCAGCAAGCTGCTCACTTTTTGATGAAAGGTCACAACCAAATGTTTCTCTCTCCACAGATGCTTCCAGACCTGCTGAGTAATTCCAGCATTTTTTGTTTTTATTTCAGATTTTGAGCATTTTGCTTTTGCTCAGACCCCTGCCCCGACTCTGCTGAGATGCTCTTGGCTAATGTCCTCTGATGTACATATGATGTCCTGTGAAGGCCTCATGAAAGAATGTTTCACCTGAACCTGTGCAGGGGCAGGCTTGAACACCGGGACACAAGGTAGCATCTTGGGGGTGCGGCAATGGTAAGAAGTGGGAGCACTTTAAGTGAAGTTCCTAATTCCACGTCCCCTTTCACCATGCTCCAATCACCGTAGAGATTGACGACTTTTAGAAAGATATTTGAACTTCCAGTGATTGACTGGAAGGATCACACAAGATTTCAAGTTTTAAGATTTTTGCTGTAACAAACAAGCTAAAAGCAACATTGACTAAACATTATTTCAGTAGGCAATTTATACTCTAAGCTACAGAAATGTTTCCCCATTTACATTTAAAACATCTAAAAATCTCTCTCCATGGTTATACTTTACTCTGTCCCTTAAGTGGACACTTGATTCTCCAGAAACTGGTCCAAAGCTATTCTCAGCTCCCAATGGCTTGCTTCCTTTTTCCTTTCCAGCTGGATAACTTCTATTCCCTGAACTTTCATGGTGAGGTTTACCCTGGAGATCCCTCCCTCTAGCCAAAGCTAGGCAAATCTTCCAGCCTCATTTAAATCCTCACAAACTTGGTCTCTTCAATCCAAGCACGAGTTCCAATCCACTTTCCATGTGTAGTACAATAGAGATTGGCTGCCTCTATCTTTCTGCTCCTTCTCTCAGATTCTGCAGCCTAACCATCCATGAGGTTCTGGGATATCTTAGGAAAAACAGTGTAAGCCAATACTACAATGGTTTTCTATGGCCCACTCCTCTCTCAAAGCAGAAATGCTGATTAACTATCATCTAAACGCCCAACTCCCTTCTATCTTGGAATTAAATAGGCAGATTAAAGTATAACCATTTATAAAACCTGACATTCCCAACACCCCACCATGAGATTTGGAGTCTACCCACAGTCATTGCCCTTGCCATTGTCCACAGGTTTGAACATCTTGCATCTTCATCCCAGTAAAACACTCTGGGTCTCCCTTTAACCTTTAATAACCAAGCCACCAAGCTTGTTGTTGAGCAGACTTCAGAACAGGTCAAGTGATCCCCTTCATTCCTCTATTTTACCCAAAATAAAGAGACTGTCCCAAAACATAAAGATCTTCATACTTGTAATAACCATCATTCCTCTCATGCACCAAATACACTTCACTCGGCTGATTTGGTGGAGATTATTGTGATGCTATGAGGTCAAGACTAAAATATCTGTCATCTTATTTAGGGTGGCAGATATTTTGGCATTCAGAGTATCCATAGCTCTGGTAAATGTACACATGGACTCATTTGATTGCTATCTTTGGTTTTCCAGGGAGCTGGCCATACCATCCATGCAAGGAGACATCATAGCAATGATGTGTGAGATGGTCTTATTCATGCTTGATGTGGACTGCACCAACCTCTCATTATCAGTGTTATTAGAAGTCCCGTCAGCACATCACACATAGCCCCCAGGGTATAGCATCTGTGTCCAGCTCAGTAGAGCTTGGAGAGGGCTGTGCCCTCCCACACTAGCTCTCCACAGCTCTTCCTGCTACTGCCATCTGCTCTTGGTTATTTGTGAAGTGTAAGTAACCAGGCGAAATCCCAATGATCCATCTACAAGGTATCACCAAAGAGTGAGTGTCTGAACTGGTGCATGGTAAACGTGAGCCCTATGATAGGTCACCTTTGAAAACAATCAGCTCCTCTGAGAATTTGGCATTTGAGAGGCCCTTGGATACTTGTATATGTGAAGGCCCTGGGAGGATGGGGGGTGGGGGGAGAAAAAAGGATATGAATTAGTACTGGCAGGTAAGGGTGTTGCAACTTATTATTGTGAAGGTCGTTTATTTCAAATCAAGTCAACATGACTGAGTATTCTCTGACATGTGGGCTTCTGATATTTAATTGTCCCAGGTGTTGATAGATGTACTAGGCCTTGTATCTTATGAAGAGGGACTGTAGCTTAACTCAGGTATTTACTTAAAGCTAGTTTATTTATACTATGTACAACTTATACAAGTTGAGTTACTGATTAGGCACATCTCTGCCTGTCTACTATGCAGAGTCTTGAGCACATGGCTGCTGATGTCATAGATACATCATCGTCTACATCACTTATTAGTATATCTATTCTGTTAACCTATTACATTACAACAGGTAGCTGGGAAATCCCAATTTCCCATCTCCTATAGCCAGGGAACTAAACTACAATTGATCTCTAACACTACTTCCTCTGCAGATGTTAACTGGAAAATCTGGTTCTCTGCCCTCCATTGTCTGCACCCCAGTCAAAGTGAGTATCTTCAGGGGAGCCTATACCCAGTTAATTTCACCATCTTCAGGCAAACCTGTGCCCCAGTGAGAGTCAGTATCTACAGGGCAACCTGTACCCCAGTGAGAGTCAGTATCTTCAGGGGAACCTGTATTCCAGTGAGAGTCAGTATCTACAGGAGAACCTGTGCCCCACTGAGAGTCAGCATCTACAGGGGAACCTGTACCCCAGTGAGAGTCAGTATCTACAGGGGAACCTGTACCCCAGTGAGAGTCAGTATCTTCAGGGAAACCTGTATTCCAGTGAGAGTCAGTATCTACAGGGGAACCTGTACCCCAGCGAGAGTTAGTATCTTCAGGGGAACCTGTACCCCAGTGAGAGTCAGTATCTTCAGGGGAACCTGTACTCCAATGAGAGTCAGTATCTTCAGGGGAACCTGTACCCCAGTGAGAGTCAGCATCTACAGGGGAACCTATACCCCAGTGAGAGTCAGCATCTACAGGGGAACCTGTATTCCAGTGAGAATCAGTATCTATAGGAGAACCTGTGCCCCAGTGAGAGTCAGCATCTAGAGGGGAACCTGTACCCCAGTGAGAGTCAGTATCTTCAGGGGAACCTGTAACCCAGTGAAAGTCAGTATCTTCAGCGGAATCTGTACCCCAGTGAGAGTCAGTATCTTCAGGGGAACCTATACCCCAGTGAGAGTCAGCATCTACAGGGGAACCTGTGCCCCAGTGAGAGTCAGTATCTTCAGGGGACAGCATCTTATGGGGAATCTATAACCCAGACACCCTCACTTTCTCAGGAATGGAGAGGAGACAAAATTGGAGAGAATGAAACTGAACAAAGGAAAAAATCTGCTGCTGCTGTTTCTTGCTCGAAGTATTGTATTTTTCATCTAATCCACACAGATGTGTTAAAATGAGACCTAAGTTTCACTTCAATTTACAGAGTTCATTTGATGTAATCTAAGGGACACAGCATTATGCAAAGAAGGTCTTTAGTTAAACTGCTCCCATTTTTGCACTCATTTTGTTTGCTGCATATTCTGCCAGGTTCTCAGGATATCAGATTCATGGAGCATGCTCAGGGGACAATATTCTTCTCCCACATCATTTATTGTCCATATCACTGCCTAACGCTCATTCTCACTTTACAGCACACCATATTCATCATGTTTCAACTTCCTGTTTATTCAGCTGACTGATGGTTATTTCTAAGAATGAGGTTTAAACTCAGTTTGGAATTTGTTTCAAAATTCAGAAAGTTCACAGATGTATTTTTTAAGTTAATTGATTTCATTTGGTTAGCATCTCATTAGCTCTGAGTCAGAAGGGATTTTGGCCCTATAGTAATCTAGGCAAGCACCACAGTACAGTACTGAGGGAGTGTTGCATTTTTGGAAGTGTGATGTTTCAAATGAGATGTTAAAGTAAGACCCCTGTCTGCCTGTTGAGGCAGATGTTCTCCCAGCGTCCTGGCCAACATTCATCTCTCAATCTTTAATACTATCAAAATTAGATTAACTGATCTCTCTTCTCACATGTTATTTATGGAATTCTATCATGTGCTAGATAACTGTGGGGGTATTTGTAAGGGTTTGTTCAGTAGTTCTCACTGAGGTTCAGAGGCTTTTAAGGTTGAACAGTAGTGCTTATTGGTAACACATAATTATATACATATGTACAAAATATAGTCCATGCTAGGAGCTAACTTCATGCTGATTTTTACTCAAGTATCCTCATACAACCTTGTCTCCTTTCTTCTGTCATGTATCTTTCTACATCATACTGTGGACAATACTGTTCTCCAGTCCCACATTAACCCTTGCTATTCCGAACACCCTTACATTACACCTCCAACCAAGTCTTTACCCAACATACTTACAGTACAATCTTTCTTTATGTGCTACCCCTTCTCACCCCTCAAATCTCTGACTTTTTAAATTCAGATGGTCTGGAGGCTTGACAATTCTTCCAGATCTCATCTGTTCACATTTAGAGGAATGGTAGACTCAGTTGCTTTGGCCAAGCTTTGTTGGCTTGGAGTTGAAATTGTAGTATTCCGTGTTTCTGGCACTTGCTTGTCTCCATCTGATTCTCTTTTTGCGCTCCTTGGAGTTGAACTTATCCTTATTAACAACCCAACTGCTTTGTTTAGACACCATAGGTTTGTCCCATCCCTTCCAGAGGGAGTGTTCACTCTGTTCCTTCATGGTATGAACTTAGGTTTCCTTTCTTCATGGAGTCCACCATGATCTTTCTGGGAGCTGACGGTGTATCTCCATTCTGTTTCAATGTTCCTCATTTGTGAGCTCCAGTTGTAGCTTGGCTTTCATCGCCACACTGCATTCTTTCCTGTGCCCTTGCACCTCACAGAGGTGGACTCTGGTGAGTTGATGGTCACTATTCTCCTGCTCCAGCATTGCCTTGCTGTCATACGCTTCTGATGGAAATTGCAGTTTTGTTGCCACAATGTTCCCAGGTTGTGTGACAGCAACCTTTAGAAACTGAGGTTGGGGCACATCATTCTGTTGCTAGTCATTCTCATGTGTGTCTTCTGCTCAAAGTGTGATGGTGCTTATCTGAAGGTTTGGCTGGTCTGACCAAAGAGGAGCTCTGTTGCCTGCAAGGGAATTGGATAAATCGGCTCTTCAAAGAGTGAAGACAATTCGGAGCTGAAGCCCCAGTCAAGAGCCTCTTCATTGGTGGACCTCTTGGGAACTTGCAGTTCCAAGTAGTTAATAACAGAGGTTGTTTTGACACCTGTTGCTGTTTTGAGGAAGCTAAGGGCAACACAGGCATCCCTGCTTAAGAGAGAAAAGGATTGATTTCTGGCAACATTCAAAATTTTAGAAAATTGCTTCTGCCATGCTCAACTGGTTCTAGGATTATACCTATGTCTAGAGTCAGATTCCTCCAATCCTTAGAGTGGTGTGTCTGTAGGTCATAGCCAGAGGTCTTACAACCATGGTTCCATATCTGAGAGGACTGTAACATTGGCTCCTGTGTCTAATTTGCAATTGGTGTGGTGACTATTTACAGAGATGTCAGCATTCCAAAAGGAGAATCCAGGATCCTAGATCTCATCCAAGAAGCATTGTTGGATCTCTTCCTGGTGTGATCCCTCAATCTCATGGACTGTTTAGGGATCCTCTGCATGTTTCAATGTCTTAGATTTGACAGCTTTCCAAAGTGTCCCAGCCGATTGCGATTGAATAACTGTGCAGAGGTTGCTAGACACTGCTCTCACCTGGGAGATCGTTTGGCTCCACAGCGCTGACATGGTCTCCCACCATCATGTTGTCTGTTTGAGTATTGTCTTCATTGGCTTGGGGTCTCCCTGGCCTTTTGTTGCTTTATGAGTTGGACTGTTGGGGTTGTTCTATACCATGGATTAACCCTGCCATTAAAATGTTGTTGGCGAATTTCAAACTGCCTGACGATTTGGATGGCCTTTTCTAGAGTCAGATCTTCTTTTGCGAGTAGTATGTCCAAAAGGGCATCATCAGCCACTGTGACTACTATTCGGTCTTGTATGAGCTCTGACTTAAGGTCACCATAGTGACAGCCTTCAGCCAGTCTGTATAATTTGTTTATGAAAGAGTCAATGGGCTCTCCAGACTGCTGGATTGCTTGTTGAGCTTCGCTCGCTCCAAAACTTTATTACTTCTTAAATTAAAATAGGCATTGAAGGATTTCAGAACATCTTCAAACTTATCTAAAGATTCATTTATTTCTTGCCTCAGACCCAGCGAATATAATATATTAACTTGTTCAGCCTCTGTCTTCTTATCTAATCCTGAATTTATCGTGTATCTTGAAAATCTATTTTGCCAATGTCCCCAACTCTCCACCTGGTCTGGCCCTTGTATCAGCCCAAACTGATCTGGTAGGATTGATTTATTATCCATGGTTGCTTTTCAGTTCAGGGAGTACAGCTTTAAATGCTGTTTCATTTTTAAAAATGACCCTGCAGTAACTGTTTATTCAATGCTTCTTCCCACGCTTGTTGGGCTTTTGCGGACTCCTGTAGTGATCAAGGACCTGACCTCAAAGAGATCGATTTCTTGCAGCAAATTTTTAAATCAAAGATTTGGGCCCCTTTAGAATGTTTTTAGAGTATTTTTGGGTGGTTTAAAGGTGATTCCTGGCCGAGTTTCTAAAATTTTGCGTTTTTTTTGATGGAGTTCAGCTGCCACATGGTAAGTCACCAACTCTGAACCCTGGCTGGCCGTGGTGATTAACAAAATGGACTGCTCTGACTGATTAATGTCCAGAAGACTTTTAAAGGTTAATTTAGCCTTAGAACTGAATTTTGCTCACCCTTGCTAGATCCTTTTGACTCTGCAATTGATAGGGATTCACAGTGGACCTCCACATGCTCTGGCGGAGTCCTTTAGCTGCATGGTGGATGTTTCTTCTTCCCTTTAGCCTCCACGCCTGCAATGGGGCCTCTTTTTAGGTGATCTCCTGCTGTGCCTTCAGTTCAGGTGTACTTCAGTCAGAGCAGGATGTTGTTCCTTTAGATTTTCAGACTCCGGTTCTTCACCAGCTTCTTTGGTTCTGGGGGTTCGTTCATGAGCTGCCACCATGATGCAAGTGTTTGTTCAGTAGGTCTCACTAAAAGGCTCAGAGGCTTATAAGTTTGAACAGTGGTGTTTATTGATAATGCATAACTATATACATAAGTACAACGTATAGCTCAGACTAGGAGCTAACTTCATGCTGACTTCTACTTGAGTCTCCCCATACAACTCTATCTCCTGTATACTGTCATGTGTCTCTCTACATTAAACTGTGGGCACCTCTGTTCTCCAGTCCCACATTAACCTTTGCTTTGCTGAACATCGTTATACTACAGTATTCAGCCACAAAACAACAGTAGAGGTATCTTAGGGAAGAATCCACCCCCCCTCTCCATTGTGTGGGGGGGGGGTGGGGTGAAGTGCAGGAGTGGGTGCAGGAAGGCGTGCCTCCGACCGAGCAGCCATTTTACATGGGCGGGCCAATTAAGGCCTGCCAGCGTGACGTCTGCCAGGAAGCGCCAAGTGCTCCCTGTGCGGGCGGGGAGATTGGCTCCATGTTTAAAAATGGTAAAGATACAAAAACAAAATTTCCCTGACATGTCCCCTCATGTGACACTGTCACACGAGCTGGGACAGGTCCATCACTTTAAATCAAACATTTATTAAATTCTTTAAAACCCTCATGAAACCTCATCCCGCCCATGGATGAGGTTTCAAGCTTTTTCTGAAGCCCGCCAGGGCTCCCGGCCTGCCCTTCAACCCTAAGGTTGGACAGGCAGGTCCATTAATGATGTTAATGACTTTCTGAATGGCCTCAATAGGCCTTTGACAGGACGGTGGGCACACAGTTGATTCGGCTGCACCCCTGCCGACCTGAAAATTGAAATGACGTGGAGTGACATCAGGAGTTCCGTCCAATGTCATCCCGCATCATTTTACGTGTCAGTGAGCGGGCCCGGGCCCCTGCTCACCGACCTAAAGATCCTGGCCTTAAAGTCAATCATGGAGGGGGAAATTGGATTGTGCCAGCCTGCCATGCAGTCCATATCCTGATGTGAAGCTTGAGTTTGAGACACAGCAGTTAACATGGCTGTGATAGGTCCATGGTGAAGCGAAGATGCCTCCGATGGACTTCGAGGCCTGGAGTTGTTTGAGGTCACGTTTTAAGGCCATCTGCAGTCACCGCCAGTGAAAGTCAGCATCCTTCCACCCGCCACTGGGGTAGCACTGGAACAGAGCACTAAGACAGTCAAAAGCGCATAAAAAGGCAGGCACTAATAGAATGCACAAGAGTTATTGATCTGCATTTGTATGCAATATGGCATGATTTAATTTATAAATTTGACTTGGAATGTTTGTTTTGTGGTAGTTTTATTTTTACATTCTGGCCTGATGGACCTGTGTTGATCCGTGATAGGAAGGTAAGGAGTGGATCAGTTGGTGAGCGGGGGATTGGGGTTGTGGTCATTGGCATCACATTCGGGTGAGTTCTTCATGGGCAGCCCGGGCAGAAAGGGGCTGTCTAGATTAACTCATCCTTTCCTATTCTGTTTCTTCTTCTGCCTCCTCCTCCTCCCGTTTCTGCTGCTTGGCTGCTTGCTATATAGCTGGTGGTATGCAGCAGACCACCATGAGTCATGACACCCACTCTGCTGAGTACTGCAGAGCTCATCCAGAGTGGTTCAGGCAGTGGAAACAGTGTTTCAGCTCGTCAGTGGTCTGCTGTATCACAATTCAGGTGACAGCATGACTGCCCATGTGCGTGTGCCTTGCACATTGGAGTTATCAGCCATATCATCCAAGATAGTCCTTGTCACCCAATAGCTACTCTTTTGTTTGCCATCGTGGTTCAAATGCAGATGGCACAGTGGACTGCTGCAGAAGGAAGGCATCATGACTGCTGCCAGGATACAGATCATTGGCCTGAATGCTGCACTGCCTATGGTCACACACTAGCTGATGTTGAGGGAGTGGAATCCTCAGATACAGAAGTAGTCTGCGTCCATATGCAGTAAGACCTGGTCATCATCCAGGACAAGGTAGCCCGCTTGATTGGCACCCCATCCACCAACTTCAACATTCAGTCCCTCCATCACCAATGCACAGTGGCACTAATGTATACCGTCTGCAAGATGCACGACAGAAACTCACCAAGAATTCTACTTCAACAGCACCTTCCAATCTCCAAACTCCACCACCCAGAATAATAAGGGCAACAGATGCATGTGAACACCATCACCTGCAAGTTCCCCTTCACACCACATACCATCCAGACTTGGAAATATATCACCGTTCCTTTAATATCACTGGGTCAAAATCCTGGAGCTTCCACCCTAACAGCACAGTGGGTGTACCTAAACCAGATGGACTGCAATGTTTCAAGAAGGTGTCGCATCACCACCTTCTCAAGGGTAATTACAGATAGGCAATAAATATTGGCCTAGCCAGCGACACCCACATCCCACGAAAGAATAAAAAATTCCCTTTCAGTTCTGGTATATGAACACATATATACATATTGGCATCCTGCAAACTTGGGAAGCCTGCCATTTTAGCGAACCTGTGGTCACTCTATCTGCTTGACTCTGACGAGGGAGAATGAAAAGCAGTCAGCTCTCTTTTAATTGAGAGTGACTTCCTTTACACAATTGTAGGCAGTAATCTGCCAGATGTTGCTAGTATTTCGAGGTCCAGCCTGGAAGGAGCCAGAAAAATAAAAATTCATCACCGCCATCACCATCACAGCCAATGGCAATGAGGTTACAGTTGTGGCTGAAGCAGGTGGCAAATTTCAGTGAGGGAATCCTTACTAAAAGCACAAAGGTCTCACACATTGTTCCTCACTGAGGTTCAGGTGAGAGAACTGCTCTCTGAACACTCTGAGTAGATATGGCCTCCTGCTGAGAGCCCTTCTCCCCTACCTCCTCTTCCAGTAGTTTGCCCTGCACTGTGTGGCCCCTGGTCATTCTCCAAGTTATGCTGCGTTCCAAGGGAAATGTCTACTTGTGCACCCATATCTGGAATTAACTGATTTGTGCAGAAGCCTGAAGTCAGCAATAACTCCTTTAGCACCTGCCTTCTTGAGACTGTCTACTTACTCAGTCCCAAAGTATCACTGAATCCGTCTACTTACTCAGTCCCAAACTATCCCAGAATATGTCCATTCATGGTCCCAAACTATCCCTGAATCCGCCTACATACTCAGTCCCAAAGTATCCCTGAATCCACCCATTCATGGTTCCTAACTATTTCTGAATCCATCAACTCACAGTCCCAAACTATCTCTGATTCCTTTCACTTGAACCAAAGGGTCCATTACTCAATCTGTTTACAGCTAATTTAAAAGGATTACTGGAGAAAGTGCACAGATGTGACCTGACCCCGTAACACCTGTCGGAATTTATTAGACTACCATGTCTGACTCACTTTCTACAACTTCTTCTATTGATGGCCTCTGGTTTACTTGAAGCCCATGAGAACCAATAAACCTGACATTTTCCTACACTGGCCTGTAGTTAATTGTACTTTTAATTTAAGATTTATTTCAAAAATCATTTACCAGCCTTTGGATTATTTCCTGTGATTTTTATGTGTCCTCCTCCTTTCCCAGTGCTCCTTCCTTCATCCTGTGAAGTGTCTGTCTGGTTGTGGTCAGTGCTTGTGATATCTGTCCGTCATCTATCATTAACTGGAAACCCATCACTAAATAGAGAGAACATAGAAATAGGAGCAAAAATTGGTCATTCAGCCCTTTGAGTCTATTACACCATTCAATATGATCATGGCTGATCTTCTGCTTCAACTTCACCTTCTTACAGCATCTCCATATCCCTTAATTCACTTAGTATTCAAAACTTTCTCAATATCTGTCTTGAATATACTTAATGATTGAACATCCAAACCTTCTGAGGTAGAGAATTCCAAAAATCCCAAAATACAAAAGCAAAAAGGTTATGGTGAACCATTACAAAACACTAACTCGGCCTCACCTGAAGTATTGTTTCCAATTCTAGACACCACACTTTAGAAAAGATGTGCAGGCCTTAGTGACAAGGGGAAAAGATCTCTGAGAATGGTTCCAGGGATGAGGAATTGCAGTTATGAGGATATTTTGGAGAAGCTGGACGTTGTCCTTAGAGCAGAAAAGGTTGAGAAGAGGTAGAGGTGTTCAAAATCACAAAAGATTTAGACTGAGTAGATGGAGAGAAACTTTTCCCATTTGCAGAAAGATCTAGAATCAGAGGAGACAGATTTTCGGTGATTGGCAAGAGAACTAAAAGCGACAAGAGGAAAAGCATTTATGCAACGCAAGCTTCCAATCTGGAATGCACTGCCTGAAAGGCTTGTGGAGGCAGACTCAATTGTGGTTCTCAAAAGGGAAAAATGTTGCAGGGTTTTAAGGAAAAGGCCAGGGAGTGGGGTGACTTGACAGGCTGAATGGCCTCTTTCTGTGCTGTCCCTATTAGACATGAATCTCTGAATCTATCCACAGCCCTTTCAGTGAAAAAATGTCTCTTTTTCCTGGTCCTATGGTCAACCCCTTATTCTGAGACCTTGGCCTCTGGGGCAGAATTTTACATTCCGCAGGTGGGCGTACACCCGACCTGACCGGGCATAAAATCACACGAGATGATGTTAGGCGAGCATCCTGATATCATTGCGCACTCATGCAATATTTTGCTTGGCAGGCGCATGCAGCAGTCGGAAGCGTACCCGCCGACAATTAAGCGGGCAATTAAGCCCACTTATGGTGCACTTGTCAGTGATTTTTCGTGGCCGTCAAACCTTACAATTGGTGGACGGGTCAACTGGCCAGGCTGCCTTTACATTTTTGATGAAACCTCATCCAAGGACAGAATGAAATCTCCATTAGGATATAAAATAAAAAGAAATATCTGGGGATAGCATTTTATGAGGTATGCTTTCAGGTGCTTCACTGTGCTGCGTGGACATTTCTGCAACTTTTTTGTGCTTTATTTTATTACTTGCAGGTCTGCAGCTCCCTGAGGCAGCTGTCTGCCTTCAAGGGGTTCAGTGGATGTGCTCACCCGCGCCCGTGTGATGTCATTGCCCACCCTCTTCCCGGCCCACCCCAGTAGTGCTGAGCTTTTCAGTCACGTTTCACGCTGGCTAGCTGTTAATGCGCCAGCCGGTGTGAAATCGCAGTCGGGGGCCCATTTCCCAACTGCTCCCGGGCTCACCAATCGCATGTGCCTGATGAGGGAAAAATTTAGGCCCAGTCTCTTGCCATTTAAAAAATATTCTACTTTTCTATTTTTCTTTACAAAGTGGATAACTCCACATTTTTCCACATAATATCGCATCTGCCACATTCTTGACCATTCGCTTAACCTACGTATATTTCGTTGCAGCCTCTTTGTATACTCCCCACAACTTGCCTCCCCACCCAGCTTGGTATCATTAGCAAACTTAGGTAGATTGCATTTGATCCCCTCATCTAAGTCATGATATAGATTGTAAATAGCTGAGGTCAAACACTGATCCTTGTGGTACCCCTCGAGTTACAGCCTTCCAACCCAAAATTCATCCATTTATTCCCAGTCTCACTTTACTGCCCATTAACTAATTCTTTGTCCACACTAATATCCAATCAATATCCAAATCTCATCAGCATTAATTTTGTGTAATAATCTCTTGTGTGGCACTTGATTTGAATGCTTTTTGAAATTCCAAATTCATTAAATCCATTGTTTCTTCTTATCCAGCAGATTAGTTGCATCCTCAAAAACCTCTAGTAGATTGGTCAAGCATTATTTTTTTCATCTGTTCATGGGATGTGGGTGTCACTGGCTAGTCCAGCATTTATTGCCCATCCCTAATTGTCCTTGAGCTGATGGTGGTGAGCTGCCTTCTTGAACTGCTGCAGTCCCTGTGGTGTGGGTACACCCACACTGCTATTAGGGAGGGAATTCCAGGATTTTGACCCAGCAACAGTGAAGGAACAGCAATATATTTCCAAGTCAGGATGATGAGTGATTTGGAGGGGAACTTCCAGATGGTGGTGTTCTCTTGTATCTGCAGCCCTTGTCCTTCTAGATGGTAGTGGTTGTAGGTTTGGAAGGTGCTGCCTAAGGGGGCTTGGTGAGTTCCTGCAGTGTTTCTTGTAGATACACACTGCTGCCATTGTCGGTAGTGGAGGGAGTGAATGTTTTTGGATGGGATGCCAATCAAGCAGTCTGCTTTGTCCTGCGTGAAATCAAGCTTCTTGAGTGTTGTGGGAGCTGCACTCATTCAGGCAAGCGCTGGATGATCCATCACATTCCTGACTTGTGCCTTGTTGATGGTGGGCGGGCTTTGGGAGTCAGGAAGTGAGTTACTTACCACAGGATTCCTCGCCTCTGTCCTGCCCTTGTAGCCATAGGAGAGAATTTTCTCCCCGTCGGGGGTGGGGGCGGTTGTGTGGGGGCAGGCTTAGAGCCGATCGGCACCCCCGATCAGCTGGGCACTGCCATTTTATGTGGGCAGGCCAATTAAGGCCCACCCAGCATGACGCGTGCCCGGAAGCGTTGATCGCTCCCTGTGCAGGCAGTGGGGTGGGAGGGGGGTGGTTGCCTGAGTCAGGAGTACACTTTTTTGTGCATGCGTGCGAAAGAGCACAGAAATTTCCCTGAGGCACAGATTAGTTTTAAACTTAGACAGTCTAATGAACTGTTGTAAAAATTTTTATGATATATTCCCTCATGTGAAACTGTCACATGAGCTGGGACATGTGCATTAATTTTAATAAAAATTTTTCTGAAAATTTTAAATCATTCATGAAACTTCATCCCGCCCGTGGATGAGGTTCCATGAAAAATGCAAAGGCTGCCTGGGCTCTTCGCCTGCCCACCAACCTTAAGGTTGGACGGGCAGCTTTCTCAAAAGGGTTAATTAGTTCATTAATGGCCTTAACAGGCCTTTGACAGAGTTGGCTGTGAGTCCGCCGAACTGAACATCTAAACGCGGTGATGTCAGGATGCACACCCGACGTCACCCCATGTCATTTCATACCTCAGCGAGCTGAAGATTCAGTCCAAGTATTTATATGATTAAAAACAAAAATAGAATTACCTGGAAAAACTCAGCAGGTCTGGCAGCATCGGCGGAGAAGAAAAGAGTTGACGTTTCGAGTCCTCATGACCCTTCGACAGAACTTGAGTTCGAGTCCAAGAAAGACTTTCTTGGACTCGAACTCAAGTTCTGTCGAAGGGTCATGAGGACTCGAAACGTCAACTCTTTTCTTCTCCGCCAATGCTGCCAGACCTGCTGAGTTTTTCCAGGTAATTCTGTTTTTGTTTTGGATTTCCAGCATCCGCAGTTTTTTTGTTTTTATTTTTGTTTTTTTTTTGTTTTTATTTATATGATTAGTCCAGTTCAGTTTCTCGTTTCCCATTCCTAAATCCACGAAGAGTGTGATGGAAGCCCATCACCAACTGGCAAGAGGTGGATGGATACCTATGGGCAAAGAAACAGAAAACTAAATAGTTAGATTTCCTTGCAGTTACTGACATCTCCTTTTCCATGAACTCTTTGCAAGATAATCAAGCATTCCATGGATGAACATGTAGTATAAAGGTTTAATGTTAAATATGTAAATCAGTGATGTAAGATCACATGACAACAGAGTATGCTGAGAGATGATTCCTTGTGAAGCTTCATGCTGTACATAGAATATTAAATAAAAGGTAAAGTTTACCAAGAGCCTTGCCTCCAGCAGTCTGTATCAATCCTAACCAAGGCAACCTCATCTAAGACCCACAATGATGAGAACAGTACAAATCCTGGTCATTTAAAAGTTTTATAGTGAATAAAAGTTCAGGGAAGTGGTGAACTGAAAGGATTTCTTCTGAGCAACCATCATTTTAAAGTGGCCCTGAAACCAAACTCAAATCGGGCCAGATTGACTTTTATAAGATTAAATGCAAAATTCAGCAAATTGGATTTCAAACTCACCTGAAGCACAGTTTAAATGCAGTGGCTCAATAATTGCCCAATAAATTGAAGGGCAGGCTATTTCTGTGTGACTTGTTTGTGCCATGTTTTGGTCATTGTTCAAAATGCCCAAGATTGTCTCAGAAAGATGGAATGTGTCAAATTTATTGGCAATTTCACATTCCTGCCTTGTAAATTAATGAACACGCTTTCGTCATATTTCATCGTGTAGAAGTGTAACATGAGCACGTTAACGTGTTGAATATCTCCATGTGGTGCAGCCCAGAACCAGTAGAGTCATTGCTCAGCTGTGTAGATTATTGAATTGTTTCGATATGATAAACAGATGAGTCTTGATAGCCAAAACTTCAGATATTATTACAATACAATTAAATGCTGTGGACTTAACACTGATTTCTCAATATTGCTTCTGGAATGGCTCAGTGAATAAATTATTGTGACATTTGCATCTGGTTTTAGCATTTAATATCTGTTTTGTGCTTGATGTCAATCTTTTGTGATGTTTTCAAATTTTAATGGTAACTTCTTAAAGCGAGAGGTAAGCATCTGATTCTTGGTTTGAGGTTAGCATGGATTGGGAAGAGGGATAAAGACTTGGTACCTAATCCTATTAGAGTTTACCCATCTCTGTACTTGGTACGTTGGTGGAGGAAAGACCAAGATGGTTTCTGGTGGTCCCATTGTGGAGTCAATGTTTGCCTTCAAGGTAGAAATAGATGAAAGCCATTTAGTTCCTCAAGCCTGTTCCATCATTCTATTGGTCCATGGCCATATCTTAACCCCATCTACCTGCGTTGATTCGGTAACCCTTAAACCCCTTGCCTCACAAAAATTTATCATCTCAGTTTTGATGATTGATCCCCAGCCTCAACAGCTTTTAGGCAAAGTTCCAGATTTCTACTACCCCTTGTATGATAAAGTGCTTCCTGACTTCATCCCTGTATGGCCTAACTCTATTTTCAGAGTTACATAGAAACATAGAAAACATAGAAAATAAGAGCAGGAGTAGGCCATTCGGCCCTTTGAGCCTGCTCTGCCATTCATTATGATCATGGCTGATACATCTCTCTACTTAAGCTATTAACTCCTTTATTGCTCTTAAACACCTCAACTAGATCACCCCTTAATCATCTATGCTGAAGAAACTACAAATGATCTATACATCCAATGATAATTAGTGTTATGGACAGAAGGGGTTTTAATTTAAACAGCTCCGTTTTCTCCTCTCATTACCCTTCTGCAAACAGAAAGGTGTTTTGACTATGATTTCCCCCTTTATAACCAATGGCATATTTCCCAATCCCTTGATGTGATCCAGTTTTTATTAATAACCCCACAGCGTACTCAAGAGAGGGTAAACTCAGAGGGTTAGTTTATTCACACACATTCAAAATGCGGGAGGGGGGGGGTGGGTGTCGATACATAGCCCCATGAGAATTCATACAATAAAAGAGGGATAGAGAAATAAAGAGTTACAGGGCAAAGACTTATTGCTTGATGTGAGTCCAGAGTCCAGAATCAAAAGTCCAATTGTGTATTCTTTTCCAGAGGTCGGCAGGTTGAAGACTGTTGGTGGGTAATTCACTTTTCCAGTAGAGATGAATTAGTCTTGTAAGCACTAGTACAGAAGTTCCAGTAGAAGTAGAGTAGTTGGAGGCCAGGCATTCATCTGGACCAATCCTTTGCTCTGAACTGCTACTAGTTGGAAGATGGCAGATTGATTGGCAGTACAGCAAGACAGTGTACCTGGTTCTTCCAGCTAGGGGGGATGTTGTGTAACATGACTCCCACCTGTCCACTTTGGCTTCGACAAAGTACATATCTTCCTTGACTGGGTTCTTGAGATTGTAATTGTTTTAACCATTAAGAATGTAAAAGGAAAGGTGCGGGGTCCTTTGTCCTAATAGACTGGTAGTCTCCATTGGCCAGGCCTGGCTTATGAAATATAGATGGTCTTTGTATAATTCCCTTTGAATTTGGTCTCTGCAGTCCACACAGTCAATATTATCTCTTCAGAGATAACGAGGCACAAATTTCTTTGACACTGCAAGATTAGCTTCTATTGTTCGAAGCTCACAGCCAGAAAGTTCCTTTTGTTCAGGATACAGGCAGACATAGCTTCAGCCTTTTTAAAGCCTTTGTCCAGTTTCTTTTAAATTTCAGGAAGTAGCCATATTGATACATATATATATATGTATATGTATATACATTTCATAAAAATATAATATGAGGTCTGAGCTCCGTTACATTAGTCAGACTACTGGTGGCTTAGTTGAACCCATCCCCTGTACCAAATAATCTCCAGCATTGTCATTTTGAAGAAAACAAACCCTAAACTCAACAAACTCCAATTGAATGTGTAGCCGGATCTGATTGCTGATCCCTACCTGTTGAATGCTGCTCTCCCTCCACAGCAGGAAGTACCCATACTGAAAATTAGTCAATCCAATTTGAACAGGGTCATCAGGAATCCACAGAAAAAAATTAAACAAAATACCATAGCTAAGACCCAAGCCAACGAAAACCATCTTGGACTTCAACATTCGCTGCTCATGAGCTTGGCCATTTTTAGAGTGTTTTTAAATGCTTTTAAATGCCCCCTCTTGCATGCCACATGAACTGCCAACAGACACAGCGATTGCCCTTCACATGGAATCGACTGATTATAAAGTGCCCTGAGGCATTGTAAGGATATGATAAGGTGCTGGATTAATAGGAGTTTTTCCTTTCCTACTCTCTACCTCCTGTTCCATAGCCATAAATTACCTTTACAGTGGTTGTCAGACATCTATTTGTAACAGGTCTAGTGAATAATTGTGAACATTAATGGTATAAAATACTGAACAAAAAATTGGAGTATCTTTCCAGAAGTGACTGAATATGTGCCCAGTGTAATGGTTAATTCAACTTTTCATGCTTGTTGTTTCTCCTAATTCATCTCATACATCTATTCTGTTTCTTGGGTTCAGATTTATTCATTTCCCGCCTGTGCCCTTCTATTCATTTTTCTTTTTTAGTGTTTTAAATTAACCTGTGTCACTGTTTCTACTCCAACTCTTTTTCCTCTGCAATGTGTCCATCTGTTTCATTTCTGTCTTTCAACCTCCCTTGGCTCAGCACAATGTGAACTGTTAATTCCTGACACATGATCCTATCGATACAGATCACATTGGGGAGACCAGTGTTCTGTAATTCACACAACATCAGTTTCCTGCCTTAAAGGCATCTGCATATGAGTTCAACTTGTCAGATTGCATTCAAGACAACTTTATTGAAGACTTACCCATAAAAATTTCACCTTGGTTACAAGGACTCCCAAAACTAATTGAAAAGTGTTGAACCTGTAGGATCTTTTAATGCCAAAGCCTCCTTCATGCTGTACAGACATCATCGTATGTAAATCTAGCTACACGTATCACTGTACACATATTGGCGCACATATCTCTACACATATTGCTGTACATATGAGTCATTGGAGGTGACTGGTTTAGATTTCTGTTCATGATTCATAGTTTATGATTCCATTTCAGGTTTCATTTCTTTAACTGCCAAGGGCATTACTGAAAGTCCAGGACAAGTTTGTTGACTACAACAATTGGCTCTGGTGTCTGGCATGTAGCCGATAAGTAGACACATAACTATTGGGTTCTGATTGGAAATGTTTGTTACATTGTTTTTTTTCAACTTTAGACTGAAATGCCCTATTGTAAGCAATATAGAGAGGATAGTCAGTCATCGGTGAGTAAGTTGAAAAAGGATCTTGTGGTTTGCAATTTTCTCACAATTTCTGACAGTGAAGCCATCTGGAGTTATTCCCCTTAGAGTAGAGAAGGCTAAAAGGGGATTTAAAAAGTCGTTTTAAAATCATCAAAGGTTGAGATAGAGTAAATAAAGAGAAACTGTTTCAAATTCTGAAATATTGGTAACCAGAGCATACAAATTAAAGGTGATGGTAAAAGAACCAGAGTTGATATGAGGGAAATCTTTTTTAAACAAAGGGTGGGATTTTCCCTCCCCGGACTAAGTCCCATGGCGGGGTAGGGATGGGTAGTGACTCCCGCTGCAGAGGCCACTGGGAATTTGCACCATTTTGTGATCTCATTAAATATACATGGGGGGGGGTTTTGCGACATTTCGCACAGCGGGGCAGGGTTGGATGGCTCATGTCCCACCATTGCATCTGGGTGCCATTTTTAAAAGGCGCCCGGACATAACTGAACCACTGTTGAAGAAAGAAGATGGTTCTCCAAGAACATTCTGAAGCTGGATGATGGACCTCCTCAAAGACGTTGAAGCTGGAAGATCCACCTGATAGATGCTCTCCACACCCACTGCTGCATGGTCCAGTCTCCATGGTTGCTGGAACTCCGGAGGCAGCGCCAGGCCTTCCTCAGGTAAGTGCCGAAAAGTACATACCACATGTTCTGGACTGGCGCGATTACCCACTGGCGGCATGGATGATCGGGCGAGTGGGGTGACCATTCCAGTCAGGCCTTCATCTGCATCCCATTAGTGGGATGCAAATCAGTTTCACACTGGCCCATGCAACTCACCATGGTGGGTGGAAGTGGATGATCCTGCCATCATTTTATGCCAAGATGAAACCGATTTTTGCAGCTCCTGCTGCATTGTCATCCACCCCACCCACCATTCAACCTGCCGTGGGGATGACGGGAAAATTCCGCCCCGTGAGTGGTTAGGATATGGAGTGCACTGCCTGATAGAGTGATGGATACAGATTCACTAGTCACTTTCAAAAGGGAATTGGATTAATACTTGAAAGAGAAAAATTGCAGGGAAAAATATAGGGAAAAAGTGGAGGGACGGAACTAACTGGATTGCTCTTCAAAAGAACAGGTGTAGATTGAACGGGCCAAATGGCCTCCTTCTTTGCTGTACCATTCTGTGCTTCAATATAGATACAATAGCGAGCAACAAGCAAAAATACATTTTTTTTCATTTTTCTCATTCATTTTTCTTTCTTGTACTTTCTCTTTCCCTGTGTAATAGCAAGCTGGCTTTTATTATTCATGTTGTAAATTGAGATGCCCAGCTCTCCCATTAGCTCAGTAAGGAAATGCACTGTCCAGTGTAGAACTGAGCCATACAGTTGAGGGCGGTCCCAAATTTAACTCCTGCTTTGTACATAGTTGTGTGACCATAGTAGGGTTGGGGATAGGATCAATGATAGCCAATGCTATCATTGGCTGCAGCAATGCTGGGTTAGGGCTTAGAAAAGTCAGTCAAGCTTCCTACTCTTGATTGCTATCCAGTGACCCTTGATGGCAAGCGCCTCCACATATTGGTGAGAACAAGATTTGAGTTAGTTGAACAGCCCGATGAAAGCTGTTATTTAAACTCACTTTTTGGTGAGGTATTGGACAGCTGCAAAACTGTAAGCAAGCATCAATACCTTCTGGGAGAGGGAGGGGGGAAGCAAAAAAAAAGACACAGACAGCTCTGGGTCAATAGGGAATTTTTCATAGGGTTTTAAAGAGGCCAAATCAGATTAAACATGCAAACCTCAGGGACTCTATAGATGTGTATCATAGAACCTGATTCCTAAATTACTCATATCAAACCCCTAGATTACCATAAATAAATAAAAACAGACAATGCTGGAAATATTCCAGAGATCAGGCAACATTTGTGGAGAGAAGCAGAGTTAATGTTTTGGGTCGATGAGGACCCTTCATCAGCCATACTTGATCCTGAGATTACTAATACTTGATTCCTAAATTATACAGTTTACCCATATTGGATTCCAAGATTATCATACCTGATCCCCAAATTGCCATTCCCAATCCCCAGGCTAGCATCTGATCCCCATATTACATTACATGGGGTCTCCAGATCACCACACTGGATCCTCAGATTACTACACTTGATAAAATAAAGGAAAGACTTGATTTAGTGCATTTCATGATGTCAGGATGTCCCAAAGCATTTTACAGCCAATAAAGACCATTTGAAGTGAAGTCATTGTTGTCACACAGAAAACACAGCAACCAATTTGCATACAGCAAACTCACACAAATGGCAATGTGATAGTGGCCAGATCATTTGTTTTTTTCAGTGCTGTTGATTTTAAGATAACTATTGGCTAGGACCCTGGAGATAACTCCCCTCTTTTCTTTGAAAACTGCCATGGGATCTTTTATGTATGGCGGAGAAAGTGTTAGGTTCGGTTTAACACAGCATCTAAAATATGGCACCTGCACAGTGCCACACTCCCTCAGTGCTGTACTAGAGTGTCAGCCTAGGTTTTTGTGCTTAAATCTCTGCAGTAGGAACTGAACTCGTAGCCTTCTGAAACAGAGTGCTACCAACTTAGCCACAGCCCCCAATTCCATTGATTACCACACCTGATCCCTTTATTACAATGCCAGATCCCCCGATTATAAACCTGACCCCTGGAATACCCATACTTGAGTAATAGACAACAATAACTAATCCTGGATCAACATATTTGATCCCTAGATCATCATGCCAAATCTGTAGATTACTTACACATGACCATTAAATTACTATACTCAATTGCTAAATTAATCACATCTGATCCTAGATCACCATATCTATCCATACTGATTACCAGACTATCAAATTTGATATTGGATTGATCCCTGAATTACCATGTCTGACCCCCAGATTACACACACCGGGCTCCAGAATTCAAACATTTGTTCAGAAAGTGGTCTGTTCTGATGTCCATTCAAAATCTGAACCCCCAAATTTCCTGAATTGAATGGTGTAAACGGACTTGTGAGTCTCGCCCAATTCACAATGGTTTGCAATTGCTTTAAACCACTCCTGCTATTGTACGGGCACTCTGACCTTTTACCAACCTCATTATTTCTGTGCTGCAGCATTGGGCAGTGTGCCAGCAATACCTGCTGTTGACTTGATCACTGGAATTAAGTAGGCTTATGTAAAACTGACCAAAATTACTGAGCAATTATTCTTTAAGGTGGGACTTGGGTGGGGAGTAGCGGGATGGCATCCAATATAGGCATTTTACTATATATCTGCTTACTTGATAAGACCATTTACGAAACCAAACCCACAAGGCTGTGAACTAGGATTTGATTCTGCCTAGCAATATTTATTAGGCTGATCAATAGGGGTGGAATAGATAGAATTTTGCTAATGAAGGCCTGGTGCCATGTGTGATTTCCATGTGTGTATGAAGGGTATATGGCACTGTGTGTTTTTACTGTGTGTGTATGAAGGGTATATGGTACTGTGTGCTTTTACTGTGTGTGTATGAAGGATATACAGTACTGTGTGTGGTCACTATTTGTAAAAGAAGGATATGCATTTTAATGTTTGTGTATGGAAGGCATGCAGTACTGTGTGTGATTACCATGTGTGTATGAAGGGTATATGTGCTGGTGAGACTACATCTGGAGTACTGTGTACAGTTTTGGTCTCCTTATTTAAGGAAGGATATAAATACATTCGAAGCAGTACAGAGAAGGTTCACTTGACTGATCCCTGGGATGAAGGGGTTATCTTATGAGGAAAGGTTGGATAGGTTGGATAGGTTGGGCCTGAATCCACTGGAGTTTAGAAGAACGAGAGATGATCTTATTGAAACATGTAAGATTCTGAGGGAACATGACAGGTTAGGTGCTGAAAAGATGTTTCTCCTTATGGGAGAGACTAGAACTAGAGGACACGATTTAAAAAGAAGGGGTCATTCAAAATGGAGATGAGAATTTTTTTCTCTCAGAAGATCATGAGTCTTTGGAACTCTCTTGCCTAGAGAGTGGTGGAGGTAGGGTCATTGAATATCTTTAAGGCAGAGGTAGATGGATTCTTGAATAACAAGATAATCAAAGGGTAGTGCAGGTAGGCAGGGATGTGGAGCTGAGGCCACAATCAGATCAGCCATGATCTTATCAAATGGTGGAGCAGGCTTGAGAGGCCAAGTGGTCTATTTGTGCGTTTGTATATGGTACTGTGTGTAATTACAGTATCTGTATGCAGGGTAAGCAGTACTGTGCATGATTACAGTATGTGTATGGAGGGTAAGCAGTACTGTGCATGATTACTGTATGTGTATGGAGGGTAAGCAGTACTGTGCATGATTACTGTATGTGTATGGAGGGTAAGCTATACCATGTGTGATTACTGTATGTGTATGGAGGGTAAGCAGTACCATGTGTGATTACTGTATGTGTAAGGAGGGTAAGCAGTACTGTGCATGATTACTGTATCTGTATGGAGGGTAAATAGTACTGTGTGTGATTACTGTATGTGTATGGAGGGTAAGCAGTAATGTGCATGATTACTGTATCTATATGGAGGGTAAGCAGTACTGTGCATGATTTCTGGATGTGTATGGAGGGTAAGCAGTACCATGTGTGATTACTGTATGTGTAAGGAGGGTAAGCAGTACTGTGCATGATTACTGTATCTGTATGGAGGGTAAGCAGTACTGTGTGTGATTACTGTATGTGTATGGAGGGTAAGCAGTACTGTGTGTGATTACTGTATCTGTATGGAGGGTAAGCAGTACTGTGCATGATTACTGTATGTGTATGGAGGGTAAGCAGTACCATGTGTGATTACTGTATGTGTATGGAGGGTAAGCAGTACTGTTTGTGATTACAATATGTGTATGGAGGGTAAGCAGTACTGTGTGTGATTACTGAATGTGTATGGAGGGTAAGCAGTACTGTGTGTGATTACTGTATGTGTATGGAGGGTAAGCAGTACTGTGCATGAGTACAGTATGTGTATGGAGGGTAAGCAGAACTGTGTGTGATCACCATGGCCAGAATTTTACACTTCCCCACCGGCGGGTTTTTAGGTGGGGGAGGAGCGTGAAATTGAAGAGATGGGATTTCATCCAGGTTCCCACAAGCCCTGACCACACAGTAATTTTTCGCTGGAGTGGGTAAGGCCTCGGACAGGAAGCCCACTCTTGCCCCAATTAAGGCCCTTAAGTGGCCACTTAAGGGCTATTTCCCGTCTAGCCTCAGTTTTTAGGCTGGCGGGAAGATGAAGGTGGTGTGCAGGTAGCCCAAAAATCAAAAGAGTTAGATCTCAGACAGGAAGGGGGTAGGCGCCTCCATCAGGTGGCCCCTTCTGAAGTTGGGCGCCCATCCCCCTCCCCGGCCTCGCCTCACTCGAGCATGAAATAACTGCAGGACACTCGAAGTCGGTGGGGATGTGTTCCCTGTTCTGTGTGTATTAATCGTGTGTAAATTGCAGGTATAAAGTTGTGGTAAAGTGAGGTACCCTGTCCCTTTAAGAGAATGCAAGAGATCATGTGAAAGCACTGACAAATCACTGTACAGCGTGGGCAATTGGGAACTGTAAGTCTAGTTCTGGGGGTTTCTGAGTGAACCCATTTGACCTGGTGTTCTGCCCTATGTCTCAATAAACCATCACTGTTTATTCTTACATCAGTCTCGCCCCGTTATTGATTGTAACCAGCAATTGATGAGAACATAGGAAGGCGTGTAGTTAGAGTTCGGTTGGCCAACTCATTTACCCAAGACATAGAAAAAGTACTGTGGGACTTTATCCTGTGTAAGCAGAGTATATATTACAGTTAGCGTTTGTCACGTTTCAGCAGGGCATAGGTACTGTGTTATGTGGGAAGTGTAAAACTAATACACAGTGCTGCTTAGTTCCAGCTCTATGGAAGTACATTGAATCTCACTATCTGATTTGATGCGAATTGCAGAATGCAGCATAGGATTTGTTGCAAGTGACTAGGTGCATGTGTGTGCTGTGATCCATGAAGCTCAGACTTGAGACATATACATTTCAGCAGAAACTTTACCTCCCCACTCCAAAATTGAGTTTGTCAGTATGTTGGCACTGTAAGTAAGTGTTACAACACTTCCCAGGAATGCTTGTCTACTTCTCTAGTACCAGCCTTCTCCAAAACACTAAAAACTGAAATTAATGGCATGTTCTGTTGAGCAGACAGCTCTCCCTGCGGAACAGCTTGCAAGCTTGGTCGTCTGGTAAAACATTTACAACGGACTATTGGCTTTTCAAATAATCATTGCTGTTTGTTTAAAGAAAGAATTAGGTGGAAGGTTTTGGCTCAGGAACAAGCCTTTAGGGAGCCCTGTTTTGCCCAATGTAACTAGCCAACAATGCCAAACATTTTCCATGCACTTTACAAGACACGGTACCTCTGTGAGACTGCCATGTCTCCTCATGGCTCTCAGCTAGATTATTCAACTCTTGTTAGAAGTATTAGAAGCATATGCAGACAGGGTTAGTTGAAATAGGATGGGATGAGGCACATGTGGAGCATAAACACCAGAAAAGACCAGCTGAGCGGAATAATCGTCTATGCTGTATATTCTGTATAATTCTATGTATTCCCAGAAGTTTCATTGCACTATGTTTGCCTGCAGTTTGCAAATGTCATTTTGTGTCCATGTATAACTTTAATTTCTTCAGCCTGCGGAGCTGCACATGTATTCCAGGTTATTTCATTATTGTAATCATCCCATGCATGAGAAACTGCCACATCTTGTTCTCCCATACTCACCTCACACAGGATTTCCAGCTGCCTCAAGTGCTGTCTAGACACCTCCAACTCTGACACTTCTGCTAATTGGACAGACAAGCCAGACAGACAAACCACCAACAAGGAAAAGCTGTGCTCCTTCCTCTCCTACACAAACAATCCTTATCTGCAAAGATCCAGCTCCATCGCCTCCATCTCTCATTGAAGCTTCATTGCCCATTAATTCCTGGAGAAATTGGGAGACCCTCAGCTCAAAACTTCCATCCCACCTGTTCCAGGTACCCTGCAGGAGAGTATTGGGCACAGAACAGAAATTTATGTGAGTGGTTGGGGAACGTTACAGTCAGCATAGGTAAATATTGAGCAGCCTCTGGAATATGGGAAGAGCAGCAGCAAACTGAAGAGACTCAAGGAAATAAGACTTTTTATTTTTTGTTGCTGAGATGTGAGCAACACTGGCAAGGCCATATTTAGTGCCCCATCTTAAGTTGCCCTGAGAAGCTGATGATTGTGGGCTTCTCATTGAACCACTGCAGTATTTGTAGTGATGATGTCTCCAGAGCGCTGTAGGGTAAAGAGGTGTAGGGAGGTGGGCCTAGAAGACAGCAAGGTGAAGAGTTGAAGAGAGGCAATAGGGTCAAGGTGTAAAGGGGCAGTTCTAGAGTACCAGACTCATTTAGATTCTCTCTCTTTCTTCCCTCTCACTCTTTCCCCTTCAGTTTTACCCTGGCTCTTTTTTACTCTTTATTTTCTTCCATCTTCCTTCATTTTTCTGTCCCTTGCCTTATATAACCTATCTTGCTTTTTTCCCTTCTTTCTTCTTATCCCTCACTTTCCTTCCTGCTCTTGCTCTTTCCCCAGGTTCATGCCTATCCCTTCTTTACCCTCTCTCTAAAGGGACTCTCCCTCTCTCTTTCCCCACTTTCTCTTCTCCCCTCTACTCTTTCTTTACCCCTCTTTCTCTTTTCTAACCCTGTCTCTCTTCTCCTCTCTATTCTCAGCCACAAGAGTGGCATAGCGGTATTGTTGCTGGACTAGTAATCCAGAGACCCAGGATAATGCTCTGGGACCCGGAGATGGTGAAATTTGAATTCAATAAAAATCTGGGATTAAAAGTCTAATGATAACCATGAAACCATTGTTGATTGTCATAAAAACCCATCACTAATGCGCTTTAGGGAAGGAAATCTGCTGTCCTTACCTGGTCTGGCCTACTGTGACTCTAGACCCACAGCAATGGGTTAACTGCCCTCTGCAATGGAACCGGCAATGACAACAGCAAACACAGCCCTGTCAACCTTGTCCTCCTTACTTGTGCCAAAATTGTGAGACCTGTCCAACAGGCCAAGCAACAGTCTGACATAGTCATACTCACGGAATCATATCTTACAGATAATGCCCCAGGCTGCACCATCACCATCCCTGGATATGTCCTGTCCCACTGGCAGGATAGACCCAGCAGAGGTGGCGGCACAGTGGTGTACAGTCGGGTGGGAGTTGCCCTGGGAGTCCTCAACGTTGACGCGAGACCCCATGAAGTCTCCTGGCATCAGGTCAAACATGGGCAAGGAAACCTTCTGCTGATTACCACGTACCATGCCACCACCCCCCGCACCCCTCCCCACAACTGATGAATCAGTGCTCCTCCGTGTTGAACACTACTTGGAGGAAGCACTGAGGGTGGCAAGGGCACAGAATGTATTCTAGGTGGGGGGCTTCAATGTCCATCACCAAGAGTAGCTCAGTAGCATCATCACAGACCAAGCTGGCTGAGTCCTAAAGGACATAGCTGCTAGACTGGGTCCATGACAGGTGGTGAGGGGACCAACAAGAGGGAGAAACATACTTGACTTCATCCTCACCAACCTCCCTGCCGCAGATGCATCTATCCATGACAGTATTGGTAGGAGTGACCGCCGCACAGTTGTTGTGGAGATGAAGCCCTGTCTTCCTATTGAGAATACCCTGCATTGTGTTGTGTGGCTATTTGGGATAGATTTCAAACAGATCTAGCAACTCAAGACTGGGCATCCATGAGGTGCTGTGGGACATCAGCAGCAGCAGAACTGTGCTGAACCACAATCTGTAACCTCATGGCCTGGCATATCCACCACTCTACCATTACCACCATTACCATCAATGATTTTCCTTCCTTCCTTCCATCATAAGGCCAGAAGGGGGATATTCACTGATGATTGCACATTGTTCATCACCATTCGCAACTGCTCAGATACTGGAGCAGTCCATGTCCAAATGCAGCAAGACCTGGACAACATCCAGGCCTGAGCTGACAAGTGGCAAGTAATGTTCGTGGCACACAAATGCCAGGCAATGACTATCTCCAAAAAAGGAGAATCTAACCATCACCACTTGACATTCATTGGCATTACCATCACTGAATACCCCACTGTCAACCTCCTGGGGGTTACAATTGACCAGAAACTGAACTAGACTAGCTATATAAATACTTTGGCTACAAGAGCAGATCAGATGCTAGGAATCCTGTGGCAAGTAACTCACCTCCTGACTCCCCAAAGCCTGTCCACCATCTACAAGGCACAAGTCAGGAGTGCGATGGAATACTCTCCACTTGCCTGAATCAGTGCAGCTCCAACAACACTCAAGAAGCTTGACTCCACCCAGGACAAAGCAGCCTGCTTGATTGGCACTCCATCCACAAACATTCAGTCCCTCCACCAATGATGCACAGCAGTGTGTACCATCTACAAGATGCACTGCAGGGACTCATCTTTTGACAGCACCTTCCAAACCCATGACCACTACCATCTAGAAGGACAAGGGCATTAGATAGATGGGAACACCACCACCTGGAAGTTCCCCTCCAAGTCCACCTGACTTGGAAACATATCGCTGTTCCTTCACTGTCGTTGGGTCAAGATCATGGGACCCTCTCCTTAACAGCACTGTGGGTGTATCTACACCAGATTGGCTGCAGCGGTTCAAGAAGGCAGCTCACCACCAGCTTCTTAAGGGCAATTAGGGATGGGCAATAAATGCTGGCCTAGCCAGCGAAGCCGATATCCCTTGAATGAATTTTTTAAAAACTCAACCACACTGTTGTGAAGGCCCCTTCATGTTACTTGATCTTTACCAGGGCAGTGGTAGGGATGTTACAATGGCTTGAGCTCCCCTGGGCTAGTGGGGTGTTGAAAGCAGACTCAGGCTCATCTCCGATTTCCACTGTGTCGCATAACTTTCTGGCGTTCATTTCCTGGGCACACACATGCAAAATGGCCATTAGTTGAGGTACTGGGTTTAGCCTGTGGGACTAAATCCCAGCAAGAGTGGCTTGGGGACGGAGAGGAGGAAGGGGTTAGAGAAATCAACAAAAATAAGATTGGGTTATGATTGGAGAAAATGAGATTCAGGATTTTGATTGGGAAATATCTGGAACAAAATGTCCTTTCTCCTTTTGCCAGTCTGTATAATTTCAGGATATAAAAGTTAACTAAACTCAGATGCTTTCTGGACTTTCGATGAGTCAGTGGATTGGTATTGGCCTCACGTTCACTCTGCTGCAGTAGGATAAAGGGCTAGGATCTGCTCTGCACTGCTGAGCCGCAAGTGGGTGCTGGTAGCTGGAGGTTGGTCAGGCACCCTGTGCTCAGGAAAAAACCCTGGAGAAAACAACTTCAACAGGAATCTTCATTTGGCTGGAAGCTCTCACATCCCAAAATAAACTTCATGACAGCCAGAGAAACCAGCAATAAACATCTGTTTGTAATTTCAGATAAAATTAGAAATTAAAAACTACTCAGATCCATATAAGCTGCTGTCATCTCATTCATCATTTTAAATATTTCTTTTGAGTTTTCCCTTTTTTATGGTCTTTATTTTCTTCCCCATCTTCACCCTGCACCACCACCACCCCCCCCACCCCTCCACACAACCTCTCCCCCACACCCCCAGTGAGATTCCCAAACTTGTGGTCACCTGCCATCTGTTATCAAAGTGGTCTCTGGCCTCTGGCTGACTACTTTCAACAATAACCTCCTGCCTGATCCAAACTGTGGTTAAAGCATCTCTTTGGTACAGAATTTAATTATGTCTGGCCATAGCTTTAGAACTTTCTGTCCTGATTGTCCAGCTCCGTTTTAAAGGGTTTAACCATCCTGGTTAATGCTAGCTCAGCACCAACTAACAACAACAACATGAATTTATATAGCACCTTTAATGTACTAAAATCTTCCAAGGTGCCTCACAGTAGCATTATCAAATAAAATTTGACGCCAAGTCACAGAAGGGGCTGGATTGTACGGAAGTGCGAGAGGGAACATATCCCTTCTCCCCCAACCGCAAAGTCCATGGTCAGCTCATCCACCCAAGAAATGGCTGCCACCCAGCAGTGCTATTACACTGGGGCAGCCCGATTTAATTTAGAGTGGGACTTCTGCCCCCATCTGGGAGGAAGTCCCGTCCTAGACAATTTATGGACAATCTGATTGGCTGACAACTCCGTAGCCCTAACAGTGCCAGGATCAAGTAATGGCCACTGCTGGGAATACAAGTAGTCCCTGAAGAAGATTGATGGATTCTGGACTTCCAGTAAATCCAGGGATTTTGGACAGGTCTGCCTGGCAGACCCAAGCAAGGGGGTGGAGGGCTGTGTTTTAGAGGCTAGGGGAAGTTTAAATGGGCATATGGCCTTGGCAGGGTGCCCCTGATGGGCACAGCTGCAGCAAAGAAGGTACCTGCCCCCCTTCTTATCCAACAACAACCCATCCAGTGAAAGCTGCCTGGCTACCCACCTTCCCCGGCTGCAGGTAAAATAACGGTGGTGGAGGAATGAGGCCTTAAGTGGCCATTAACTGGCCACTTAAGGGCCTCAATAAGCCTAAAGGTGGGCTGCCTGATGCCTTACCCACCCACTGTAAAATAGGAGACAAATGAGAACGGGAAGGCCACCCATTTTATTTTATGAGCCTCCCCCATTCAAGTATGTCGGGGGGTGGTGGGCCACAAAATTCAGCCCAAGGAGAGATTAGGACAGGTAATCAAAAGCGTGGTCAGAGAGATAGGTTTTAAAGTGAATCTTACAGGAGGAGAGAGTCGTAAAATGTATACGAATTTCAGAATTTAAGGCCAAGGCAGTGAAAGGCATGGCCATCAATGGTGGAATAATTAAAAGTGGGGATACACAATGAGGAAACATAATTCTTCAATCTTCATTTCACTTCAAATCTTCTCATTTTTCCCTTAATCTTTTCCGTCTTGCTCACAATCCCACTTAAATAACTAACTTCAGCCTATCCTAGGCATTGTCCTCAACACTTTAAAAAGCTGGAACACCTGATCTTCATAACAATCGTTAAAACGATTTCGGAACTGTATGTCTCCCTTTATAAATTGGAACCTTGAAACTGTGTCTTGGAATTTTAACTTAAGAATATTTAGTACATTTGTATGTAATTTGTTAGTACTAACAAGCATTAACCATTGTGATTAAACTGATTACATCCTTCATTAAAATAGTGAACAGAGGAAATTTCAACAGAATATTAAAACATTCCTATGCTAATGTCTCACGGTGTAATTTAAAGGGAAGAGCATTGAATCCATGTTGTTTGCCTTTGGACTCTGTTCAATTCTGTAGACAGCAGGATGCCTGTAATTGTACACGCTATTCCCAACACGGTTGCATGAGTGAATTACAGAGGGTTAGAGTATTAGTGGCTCTCAGTCCCCACAGCTTCTTCTCTGGAATGTTTTTCCAGCCAGAGCCGGGGTGAGCTGGGTGAATTTGCCTCCTATTAGGTTTCCTGGTACGTGATTACTAAGACAGCACCTTCTTACCCACAATAAGCTACCTGCTGTGTCACAAAACAGCTAGGGGATGACTGCAGTCTGGATCCGTCATTTATTCCACTCGGCTTCACATTGGCCCTATTCAGTGCGGTTGAGATGCAGTACTACAACTATTTATTTGAAAGCTCATAACCACAGTACTCCCGTGAGGTACCACATCTCATTTAGATCAGGGCCTTCGGGAAACCAGGATACTCTTTGAGTATTTCTTGTGGGAATATTAAAGCCAGGGATACCAGTTCTTTATGACGAGCACCTGGGATCTTAACCATTCTGCTGCACAGACAGATGAGGCCTTGTCTGAAGGTTGGGCCCTTCAACAGTGAGCTGCTGTCCTCGGTTAACTCCCCGGTGTCAGCTTGAGGAGCGCGATGACTGACACCTGATACCTTGTGGTTTTATTTTCTTATGGCTGTAACGAAAAAATATCACACTGGGAAGTTATTAAATTAGAGCTTATCAATGTTTTCCAAACCTTTTAAGCAATTTTGTTGAGCTAGAACAAAGAATGATAAAATTGAAGGATAATGTTTATAACATTGAATGTGGTCTACATTTTGGGGAGTTTCATTATTAAAAAAATTGTTGAAGCAGTTTAACTAACTCATATAGGTCAATAAAAATGATCATGTCAACTTAAATTAAGGTTCTTGATTTATTACCCAGATTTGAAAGCTTTAATGCACATTTAGATTATTTATTTTTTCTTCAGACGATCCTGAGGGCACAGAGCAGATGTTTTAGATTCTGTTCTGTGATACACAGTACCTGTTTTCATGAATGAGCCATCAAAGTAAATAGTCCTGTAATTCACTTAATCTCCCCCGCAACACTAAATTAAAAAGCACGTTTGCTACCCGGCCTCAGGGTCAACAGAGCAGCTCTTGAGCCTGCTGTCTCCAGAGCACTTTGTTGCTGAAATTGTGCTACAACCTCCCTTACATATACCACCCAATGGTCATGAGACACCTTTGGATGTTTTCTAATTATGGGCCTGAGAGTGTCAGTCATCAGTCGTCCTGTATAGACCCGAACATCACAGACTGATTTGCGCTGTCTGAAATGTGATGTCAGCTTTTTCTAAACAGCTGGACTTTGTTTACTGATTTACAATATATTAACAGTTTGCTTTTCTGGAGAGGAAATTTGAAATGCAGCAATGGCTCCTCTCTGAAATTTCACAGCCATCTCCGGCATTCTAATTGGTGACTTTATCGGAATCACAATTATCTGCTTCCTCGTTGGATTGCAGAGCTGTTCCTGTTTGAACATGTGGGGGCAGGGTAGGAAGAGGGGTTGGAATTCCATTGCTCAGGAATCCAACTGATTTGGACTGTGGTTGTGCTCACCACACCCTCAGAAACTGAGGTGCTCCACTTTCAAATACACAGTCCTGCTTTTCATCTACTTGTCACTGACCCTCCCCATTGGTGGGGAAGGCCCATTCAGGCCAGCCTTGCAAACATTAAGCTACTGGTGTACTTCAGACACACTGATCATTCATAGAGTCATAAAGGTCTACAGTGCAGAAAAAGGCCCTTCAGTCCATCAAGTCTCTGCTGGTCAAATGAGTACCTAACTATTCTAATCCCATTTTCCAGCACTAGGCCCATAGCTTTTTATGCCATGGCATCACAAGTGCACATCCAAATACTTCTTAAACGTTATGAAGGTTTCTGCCTCTACCACCCTTTGAGGCAGTGAGTTCCAGATTCCCACCACCCTCTGAGTGAAAATATTCTTCCTCACATCCCCTCTAAACCTCCTGCCCCTTACCTTAAATCTATGCCCCCTGGTTATTGATCCCTCCACCAAGGAGAAAAGTTCCTTCCTGTCTACCCTACCTATGCCCCCTGCCAATTAATTCCCAGCTTATGCCCTTTACATTCACTGTCCACGAATCCACCTGTAGTTCAGTGTTCAATACTGACTAGACAATCTAACCTTAGGAACCAGGCAGAAAATAGAATGGTTTACCTGATGCGGTAAAGTCAATGGAATTTAGGGTGGAGGTTGGGGAGGGTAAGTTATGCTTGGGGATTTGTTGTCAGGCAATGGTAACCTTCACCGAACTGGTCATCTACATGACCGGGCTCCACTCGTGGTGACGAGAAATTGGGTAGGAAAAACGTGTTTTACACTTGGCCCATCTCAGTGGGCACAAAATGTGCGCTTCAAAACCCAATCAGCTGTCCTCTGCCGGTCTAAATGAAGAGCGGATGGCTTTCAAAGGTGGTCCTCTAGCTTAGTTTCTGTGACTGGCTATTGCTTCACGAGCTCTGGAGGTTTCTATCAGCAAAATATGAGTCAAATTCTAAACAGTCGAGGAAATTGGTATGCTGAAGACAGGCATTGCATTTCCCAATGAAACTCGTGCAACTGGATCCATGTATTTTGCAGAATCGTGCCCCTGGCTGCACCATGATGTCACCAGCTGGCCCCAGCCCCAACATTCCAGGGAGCACAGGTCAGCAATGGAGTCTTCAGGACAAACTTGCCTAATTACTGTAATTGTACGCAAAGTATCCTAACGCGAGTACACCCCACCCTCTGCTCACTATCCAATATCTCTCTTTGTGTGGCAGCAACAGGATCAAACTGGAGCTGTTGCATTCTTTGTTGAGAGAAGGTTTTCCCTTCTGTAGCTGCTGCAGCCTGTAGTCTTAATTACAGTGGCACAGGGCCCTGGGGACAAAGTGAAAAATATATAATGTTAAGTAACAATGAGAGAAAATATATTACAGGGGTCTGCTTGCCCTGCTGATCACTAGCAGAAACAAAATGAACTGACCACTGCAGAGGGTACAATCCACACAACAAAAACTTGCATTTATATAATGCCTTTAACATAACAAGCTGTCCCACGGCACTTCACCAGAGTGTTAACAATCAAACTTTGACCCTGAACCACACAAAAAGATATTAGGTCAGGTGACCAAAAGCTCAGTCAAAGAATATAGTTTTAAGATGTGTCTTAGAAGAGGAGAGAGATGTGGAGAGGCAGGGAAGAAATTTCAAAGCTTAGGGCCTAAGTAGCTGAAGGCATGGCTGCCAGTGGTGCACTGATTAAATTCAGGGATACGCAAGAGGTCGAATTGAGAAGCACAGAGATCTCAAAGGCTTGTAGGGCCGGGGGAGTTACAGGGACAGGGAGCAGAAAGGCCATGAAGCGGTTTGAAAACAAATACATGAATTTTAAAATGGAAGCATTGCCAGACCAGGAGCCAGGGTAGGCCAGCAAGCACAGGAGTGATGAGTGAATGGGACAGTGCAATTTCAGGTATGGACAGCAAAGTTTTGGATGATCACCAATTTGTGAAGGATAGGAGATGGGAAGTCAGCCAGAAGAGCATTGGAATAGTCAAGTTTACAGATGACACAGGCATGGATGAGGGTTTCAGCAGCAGGTGAGCTGAGGCAGGGTTCGAGTTGGGTGATGTTACAGAGGCGGAAGTAGGCAATCTTGATAATGGAGCAGATATGTGGTCAGAAGCTTATCTCAGGGTCAAACATCAAAGTCTGTCTTAGTTTCAGATAGTTGCCAGGGAAAGGGATGTTTGTGGTGGTGACCAAAGATAATAGCTTCAGTCTTTCCAATATTTCATTGGAGGACATTTCTGCTCATCATATACTGGATGTCGGATAAGCAATGTGAAAATCAGAATATGGAAGGGCCAAAGGAGGTGAGATAAAACTGAGTGTCATTCTCATACATATGGATCTCCCTGTTGTGTTTTCTGATGATGTTTATGAATATCATAAACTCACTTATATAAGGAACTCATCAAGTCCCTTCCCAAGGACCACACAGCCAGACAGGGAGAGCAACACAGTACTAGAGAGGGACATGTGAGCTGACAAGAGAGTTAGGTGGACAAAGAAGAAAATATTTTATGATCAAACTGACATGAACATGCGACTAGACTGAGAAAGAAACACATGATCAGACAGGGAGGTTCATGTGACCAGCCAGGGATGAACACATGATCAAACTGAGGACAGAGCATGTGACTAGCTGAGAAATCATCAGCAGGCACAAACTTTTCCTGGGATTGAGCCATTATCTATGTGACTGGAGAGCTTTATAAACTGTGTTGTGATTGGTTAACTGCTTGTTTGCAAAAGATTGACATGAGTCCGCCCTGCAGTTGCCCTCAGTTTATTTATTCTTCATTTTCTATATAAAGAAACAATAAAACAGCAGCTTTCTGGGGTTGGAGATGCGAACACAGAGTATGGTAACAATAAATGTGCAGCTCCTGCCCCACTTAACTGTGGCAGCTGTGCCCTGTCTGAGTTGCTCAAGCAGTCGTGAACAGTTTGGTGCAATAGCCAGCACTTTCTAAGTGAGAAACCTTGGAACAACAGATGTCAGGGTTGCACAGTCATCTTTGTTGCTTTGGGAGTGCTGCAGAAAGTGAAAGTCGGGCTGCATACTTCATCACATGCTGGTTCCCTGACATTCCAGGAACAGCCTGGGATCATCGGCTTAACATTTGCTGACAGCTCAGTAAGAATTGCACCTTCTCCATGGGTCTGTGCTCACTTCCTCTTTAGTCTGGTGACTTGCAGGAATGCCATTCCAATCTGTGAAAAATTACACTGGGCAGTCAGGAGAAGCAGCTGCATTCTTTATGTGTCTGAGCTGAAGAAAGCGCGGCAAAAAAAAATCCTCAAACTCCAAACTCTTGTTTAACCTAATGCAGAAATTGAAGCAATTTCCAATTTAATTTGCAATCAACAAAGGAAATTCAGCAGGTACAATGCGAGAGGAGGAACATGCAGAGTGGGGTATGGAGAGGGAGACAGAAAGGGAAAGGCAGGCAGAAAAATAGGGAGGGGAGAGGCAGACAGAAAAACAGACACACACAGAGAGAGGCAGAAGAAACATGTGACAGAAGGAGAAAGACAGTCAGTGAGTCAGAGATAAGGGGGACAGAGTGTGTAAAAGCGTGCAGTGAGAGAGATAAAAGGGATACAAAATCGGGAAAATAGAGAAAAAGAGTCAAAGAAGAGAAAGGGAGAGAATAAGACAGAAAGGAATGAAAGAGAAAGAGAAGAGATGGAATTATACACAAAGAGAAAGAAAGGGCACGACACTTGGTTTGGTAGTGTAGGTTATTTGGTGTTAAAGGTGCTTTTCAGGTTTCAAAATGGCATCTGGTGTCAGGCACACACACTTCTGCCGCAAATCATGCCAGGCATCATCTTGCTGAGTGTGTCACCATATGCACAACTGACCTCTGCTGGAAGCAATGCAGAGCAGGAGGATGATGCAATCACCATCAATTGCAATCATGCAATTAGCATGCAACCTTGACTTGATGCCAGTGGTGTTTTTTTAGAGCTCAACACTCCATCCAACACCTTCTCTTAACCTTGAACAGCTGAAAACACATTAAGCAGCAGGAAGGGCCCTCCAACCACCTCCCCCACCCACCACCCGCCCCCACCCCCCAAAATCATCATCAACTGCTGAAAATGCTGGAAAAACTCAGCAGGTCTAGCAACATCTGTGGAGAGAGAAACAGAGAGGTTTTCCCTCTCCATAGATGCTGCGGGTCCTGCCAAGTTTTTCCAGAATTTTCTGTTTGTGTTTCAGATTTCCAGCATCCGCAATATTTTGCTTTTATCATTAACTACTTATAGGTTAGTTGTTGGTTCACTTGTTCTTGCTGTTGCTAGAAGCATTTTGTGCTTCCCATGGTTCTTTTGAGCTGCAAAATCTGCAGCAGTTTTGTAGCATTTTCCCTGACTTCAAGCCTTTTGCATGAACCAGTTGTTCCCAGACATGGATGCAATAGTAGGCATTCCCCTTGCAATAGAGCATGAATGAGAGAATGAACAGAGGTCACACAGAGCAGGACAAGTTGCTAGAGGAGAGAAAAGGTGGGGGAAGAATAGGAGGAGGAAGGGAGGAGACAACCTCGAGCCTAGGCCCAAGACAGCCCCTGTCTGCCTTGATTTGTCTGTGAAGAGCAAATTCAAGTGCAATGAGCCACAACTCCAATTATCCATTCACCAAGTCCCACACCTCATCTTCTTCTGGTACTGACCATTATTGTATCTGCTTGAGCATAAAACAAAAATAAAAGCCATCACAAAACAAACATTCCAAACCAAATTTCTAAATGAAATCATGCCACATTGCATTCAACATAAATTAATCACCCTTGTGCATTCCCTTAATACCTGTCTTCAGTATGCCTTCACCTGCCCTGGTGCTTCCCCAGTGGATGGTAGGAGGTGCTGATCTTCAATGGAGGGGACACCCAATGACCTTGGAATATGACCTCAAGTAGCTCTGGGCCTATAAGGGCCAGGCTGCAGACTGCACCAACCTACATTACATTAGTGCCTACACTTTGAAAGTACTTTATTGGCTGTAAAGCATCCTGGAACATCCCATGGTTGTGAAAGTAAATACAGAAAGTCTTTTTTTATATCAACATGGGCAGCAGCAGCGAGAGTACTGGCAAACTGGTAGGGGTGTGAGGATGAATACCATCATCCTGAGAGAGGATAGCAAGATTGTGCACTATAGCCCACTGCCACTTACCTGGGCACCTCAGTAATCGGAGTGATCTGTTGCAACCCCTTTGAGCAATGGTGGCCACAGTCATGATGGCAGTAGTGTGAGCCTGTGTGCCAGCAAGCTCAGCTTGCATGATAACAGTCTGAGCTTCTGCGGAAGCACTGAGAAATTGGGTGGCTGCTGCTGGTGCTGCATTGGAAGCTGCAACACTGGGGCCATCAGATGCTGCATCATGGTCAGGTCCACAAGTGTGGTCTGCATTTGGCCACCACTTCCATGTTGAGAAGGATGGGATCCAAAATCTGCACAAAGCCCAGTGCCAAGTAAATGCTACACTCCTCCTAACAGTGAAGAAAGGCTTTCTGGCAGACTTCATAGTGCACAATACATTTTGTAATGTATACCCATCAGCGTTCTTCTGGTTGCCCAATCGAAATCCCCATCTGAGTCCTCTTCATCAGAACCAGTGTGTAACCTCGTCCTTTGGCAAGCTGGCACCTGCATTACCCTTGCCCCAAATCCTGGCTGCGACCCACTCACCCCAGGTATATGACAATCTTGTTTCTAATCTATGCTTCAAAGTACGGGTAGCATCAGTATCTGAGCTGGTGGCTGCAAATCTCGTGACTGTGCTGTGTCCTCATCGTCACTGTCTTCTTGAGTGTTCTCCACTGCTTGACCAGGCTGCACCTTGTGGGTATATGAAAGGAAAAAGGCCGTAGGGTAAGGTCATGGTATGAGGAGGGGGAATAAAAGGTGTATTGTGATACCATCTGTAGCTTGTAAATCAGAAAAGATTGCGGGAAGAAGGGAAAGGCCACTGGCCACAGCCTCGGCTATGGCTGTTCTAATAATGGCAGCAATGTCTCCTTCATGAGGGCCAGGACATTCAGGCATGCCTGTCCCTATCAGTTAGCTGCTGCTGCCTCTGATTGTGTGCCACGTTGTCCTGCAAGAGAGAAGAAAATTTGTCAGTGAGTTTTGTGCAAAGGGTTTGGCTGATTTGGCTGTCATGGTTGAGTAGCTGGCAGTATAAGCAAGCTGTGAGATGTGGGTGTGAGGCTTCCTAAGTGTATGAGGGTGTGGTGAAGCAACGAATGTTAGGTATGAGTGTTGATTGATAGAGATTGTCAATGCATGAGTGATGAGGTGTGATGAATTGAGGAGTGTCTGAGGCTAGTGGTGCAGTCGGTAGATTATGGCCAGAATTTTTCGCTGAGCAGGCGGGCGCGCACCCGACCTGAATGAGTGTAAAATGACGCGCGACGACTTTAGGTGAGCGTCCTGACATCATCACACACTCGCGCAATATTTCAGTCGGTGGGCACGCATGGGAGTTGGTAGTGCACCCGCTGACAATTAAAAAGCCTATTAAAGCCAATAGAGCAATTATTAAGTTCAATTTTTTGCTGCCTGTCCAACCTTACGGGCAGGATGAGGTTTCCAACAGCAGTTAAAGATTAAATAAAAATTTTAATATTTCACTAATAACGTGTCCCTGCTCATACAACAGAGTCACATGAGGGAACATGTTTTTAACATTTTAAATTTACTTATTTTTAATTTTTTAAATTTTCATCTCCTGAAGGCAGCGCTGTGCCTCAAGAGAGCTTTTCCAGCACACACAAGTGTGTATGCGATAAGTTCCCTTCTCGCCCTCCTCCCATTCGCCCCCCCCCCCCCCCACCCTCCAAGCTGCACAGGCAGGGCTGAATCACATGTTTCATGCTGGGCGGGTCTTAATTGGCCCGCCCAGCATGAAATCGCAGTCCGGCCCCAATCGCGAGTGGCGGTTGGCTTCCCAACCACTCACGCTGGTCTCCACCGAACATGCCCGACAAGGGCAAAATCCCAGCCTATAGCTAGTGAAGATATATTCACTGACCGTAACCATTTTTATGAGATCTTTGAACATCTTGTGGCACTGTCTCTGGATTTCAGGGCTTAACTCATGCCATTGAGCTCCATGGCAATCTGCTCCCACTGTCTTTGACAGATTAGTGTGCTTGCACACAAGCAGGGAAAAACTTCATCCTGGTTGAGATACAGCCAGAGTGAGTGTGGGGATTGGCAATGTGTTGCACAGTGAGAATTGAACTGAGAGTGGTCTTGCCATACTGCAGCAGTTGAGGCTACAAGGGAGAGAAATGACTGATAAGTAGTGAGTAAGGTCAGGTAAGTATTTACTACTTTTATCACTTATAGTTTAAAGTCTTTTTGTGGTTTATAGTTTGTATATTCTGTAGTAAGAAGGATCAGGAAAGAAGGGACCTAGAGTAATTGATTTAAAAGGTTTAATTTAAAGGGATAAGTCAAGGCAGAAGAGCTCAAAGCCATGGTGTGCTCCTCATGCTCCATGTGGGAAGCTGGGAACATTTCCTGTGCCCCGGACCAGCATGTGTGCAAGAAGTGTGTCCAGCTGCAGCTCCTGGAAGCTCAGGTTTTAGAGCTGGAACAGTAGCTGGGGACACTGTGGAGCATCCGTAAGTCTGAGAGCATCATGGATAGCACGTTTAGCGAGCTGGTCACACCGCAGTTGAAGGGACTTGAGGAAGGAAGGGAATGGGTGACCACTAGACAGTTCAAGAGAAACAGGCAGGTAGTTTAGGAGTCCCCTGGGGTCCCACTGACAAATCGGTATTCCATTGGTGGCTGATGAGGGTGCTGGTTCCTCCAGGGAGTGCAGACAGAGCCAAGCTTCTGGCACCACAAGCAGCCTGTCTGTACAAGAGGGGAGGAAGAGAGGAAGAGCAATAGTAATAGGAAATTCTATAGTCTGGGGAACACATAGGTGCTACTGTGGCCATCAACGTGACTCCAGGATGGTGTGTTGCTTCCCTAGTGCCAGGGTCCGGGATGTCACTGAATGGCTGCAGGGCATCCTGAACGGGGAAGGTGATAAGGCAGAGGTCATGGTACATGTTGGTACCAATGAGATAGGAAGAAAGAGGGATGAGGTCTTGCATCAAGAATTCAGGGAGTTAGGCAATAGACTGAAAAACAGGACCTCTCGGGTTGTAATCTCTGGATTACTCCCAGTGCCATGTGCTAGTGAGCTCAGAAATAGGAAAAGAGCACAGATGAATACGTGGCTTAAGAGTTGGTGCAAGAGGGAGGGTTTTAGATTCCATGTGGGAATCCTGGGACCATTTCTGGGGAAGGTGGGACCTGTACAAGCGGGACAGCCTACATCTGAACCAGAGCGGGACTAACATCCTTGCGGGTGGGTTTGCTAGTGCTGTTGGGAGGAGTTTAAACTAATTCAGCAAGGGGAGGGGACACAGAATGTTAGCAGAATAGGGACGCATCACAATGCAGTAAAACAATCAAGTCAGAAGGAGTACAACTGCATTAAGTTTCAGGGGAGTAAGGCAAGGCTGGATGGCCTCTACTTTAATGCCAGGAGTATTACAGATAGAACGGATGAGTTAAGGGCGAGGATTGACACGTGGAATTGTGATATAGTAGCCATCACAGAGATGTGGTTGAGGGAGGGGCAGGATTAGCAGCTTAATATTCCGGGATATAGAATATTCAGGCGAGACAGGGGAGCGGTTAAAAGAAGAGGAGGCATTGCATTATCAGTTAAGGAGTCAGTTACTGCAGTAAGGAGAGATGATATCTTGGAGGGGGCATCAAATGAAGTTTTGTGGGTAAAGCTTAGGAATAAAAAAGGGGCAGCCACATTGTTAGGTGTTTGTTATAGACCTCCAGATAGTCAGCGGGAAATTGAGGAGCAAATATGTGCACAATTCTTGGAGGTGTGTAAAATCAATAACCATAGGGTAATTATATTAGGTGATTTCAACTTTCCCAACATTAATTGGGATAGACATAGTGTTAAGGGCTTGGATGGAGTGGATTTCTTGAAATGTGTACAGGAAAACTTTTTAGGTCAATATGTAGACTGTCCAACAAGGTATGGCACAGTGCTGGACCTAATTCTGGAGAATGAAACCGGACAGGTGGCTGAGGTGGTGATGAGGGAGCATTTTAGTGAAAGCAACCACAACATGGTACAATTTAAGCTTGGTATGGACAATGAAATAGACAAGTTGCAAAAAATGTTTTGGATTGGGGGAGAGCAGATTTTAGTAAAATAAGGCAGGATCTGGCCAAGGTAGACTGGGAACAGCTACTTGTGGGGAAATCTACAGAAGAGCAGTGGGAGGCATTCAAAAAGGAAATGGGGAGGGTACAGGCTCAACATGTTCCCTCTAGGGTGAGAGGAAGGAGTAACAAGTGTGTATCCATAGATCTCTGAAGGCGGAGAGAACCATGGATGACCAGAGATATTCAGGATACGATGAGAAGGAAAAGAGAGGCTTTTAGCAGCTACAAGGGGAGCAAATCAATGGAGGCATTATTGGAGCACAGAAAGTGCAGGGTGGAGCTTAAGAAAGCAATTAGGAGAGCAAAGAGGGGATATGAGAAAGCTCTGGCTGGTAAAAGTAGGGAAAATCCCAAGATATTCTATAAGTATACCAATGGGAAGAGGATAACCAGGGAAAGAGTAGGGCCCATAAGGGACCAAGGGGGCAATCTATGGGTGGAGCCAGGGGACATCGGTAGAGTGTTGAACGAATAGTTCACATCCGTCTTCACCCAAGAGAATGAGGATGAAGGTATGGAACTCGGGGAGAGAGACTGCAAGGTTCTTGAGCAAATTGTTATAGGGAGTGACAAGGTATTGGAGATGTTGGCAGGCTTAAAAGTGGACAAATCTCCAGCTCCAGATGATTTGTGTCCCAGACTGCTGAAGGAGGCAAGGGAGGCGATTGCAGGGGCTCTGACCCAAATTTTAAATTTAATTTAATAATCTCTGGCCACAGGGGAGGGGCCAGAGGACTGGAGAACAGCTACTGTGGTTCCGCTATTTAAGAAGAGTTGTAGAGATAAGCCAAGGAACTACAGACCAGGGAGTCTCACGTCAGTGGTGGGGAAACTATTGGAGAAAATTCTGAAGGAAAATATCTATCTCCACTTGGAGAGGCAAGGTTTGATCAGGAATAGTCAGCATGGCTTTGTCAGAGGGAGGTCAGGCCTAATAAATTTGATTGAATTTTTTGAGGAGGTGACCAGGTGTGTAGATGAGGGTAGTACAGTTGATGTAGTTTATTTGGATTTCAACAAAGCCTTCGACAAAGTCCCACATGGAAGACTTATAAAGAAGGCAAATGTACATGGGATACAGGGTAATTTGATAAGGTGGATTCAAAATTGGCTTAGTTGGAGGAGACAGAGTGTAATGACAGAAGGACGCTTTAGTGACTAGAAGCCTGTGTCCAGTGGCGTACCATAGACCACAGTGATCTGTGCTGGGTCCCCTATTATTCCTCATTTATATAAATGACATAGGTGACTATGTGGGGGGTAGGATTAGTAAGTTTGCGGATGACCCAAATGTGAAGTTGAGTGTCTTGGGCTACAGGAAGATATAGACGGGATGGAATTTAACCCTGAAAAGTGTAAGGTGGTACACTTTGGAAGGAGTAATTTGACAAGGAAGTATTCAATGAACGGCATGACACTAGGAAGTTCTGAGGAACAAAGGGACCTTGGCGTGTGTATCCATAGATCTCTGAAGGCGGAGGGGCATGTTAGTGGGGTGGTGAAAAAGGCATTTGGGACACTTGCCTTTATCAATTGAGGCATAGATTACAAACGTAGGGAGGTCATGTTGGAATTGTATAGAGCCTTGGTGAGGCCACAGCTGGAGTACTGTCTGCAGTTCTGGTCACCACATTATAGGAAGGATGTGATTGCACTGGAGGGGGTGCAGAGGAGATTCACCAGGACGTTGCCTAGGATGAAACGTTTGAGTTATGAAGAGAGGTTGGAGAGACTTGGGTTGTTTTCGTTGGAGCAGAGAAGACCGAGGGGCAACCTGATTCAGGTGTACAAGATTATGAGGGGCATGGACAGGGGCTGTTTCCTTTAGTTGAAGGGTCAGTCATGAGGGGACACAAGTTCAGGTGAGGGGTAGGAGGTTTAGGGGGGATGTGAGGATGTGAGGAAAAACCTTTTTACCCAGAGGGTGGTGACGGTCTGGAATACGCTGCCTGGGAGGGTGGTGGAGGCGAGTTGCCTCACATTCTTTAAAAAGTACCTGGATGAGCACTTGGCATGTCATACCATTCAATGGGATTATGTAGGTAGGTAGGTCAGGTGTTTCTCATGTGTCGGTGCAGACTCGATGGGCCGAAGGGCCTCTTCTGCACTGTGTGAGTCTGTGATATCGGATACTGACATCTCTCTTCCTCTCCACCTCCTCCACCAGGACCTCCAGGTGATGGTGGGGATGTTGATGGCATGGTGTGCAGCAGTCATAACCAGGGGGATGCTATCAGTTGATCAGTTGATCAGTGCACCTTGTTCATCTCAGGGCAGCTCAACATCCATCAGCCACCTGTGCCTGAATGAGTTTCACATTTTCTTACTGATGGAAGGAGCCTTTATAGGATATAGTTATAGTTATAGCCTTCTGTATTTTATTAACAACTTCAATTATTTATCTCTCCCATGCTGTGCCATTCCTCATTGTTTCCTTGGACAGATTCACACCCTGCAGGACTCCATGTACCTGCTCCAGCCATGATGCACCTCCCTATTAAAAGGTACAGGATAACTTTAAGTGGTGGTAGGAAGTTACAATTTTGGGGCCCCTACAGAGCATGCAACCAATCAGTAGCATGTTGGTATTGGCAGCATTGCAGAAATCATTTTAGTGAGCAGGCAGCACAAGGGTTGACATGGTACCCACATTTCAATCAATGAACATGGGTTAATGGTGCATTGTGAACCACATGCTTGTTTTCAGGGGCTATCCAATTTAGTCCCCAAAGGGATACACAGTGAAGACAGTGGATTTCGAAGGAAAAAAATAGAGGGAGAGCTAGAGACTCGCAGTTTGTTACCTCACTGTATTACCCCTCAGTCTAACCTAAAATGTATGATATAAATGGTGACTGAGAAGCTGATTTGCTCCTTATTGCCTCAAACTTTCTTGAATTGGCTGTACTATTGCCATTTTTTCAGGAAGCAGTATCATTCCAAAGAAATGCATAGTTGAAGATTGTTAGGGCTCACACAATCAGGTCCATCACCTTTGAAGCAGAGGTGACTAACAGTCAAACACCGGAGGGTGTGAACTTCTGATTTTCTGAAGCACCTGGAATCCATGCCATCCTGGCCACTCCCAGTAATAATGGTAACATGGGCACTTTGAGTCCAATCCTTCCTAGTCACTTCCACTAACAGTAATAATGCAAATACCTTGAATCTGTTCCATCAACTGTTCTCTCCTGCTAATAGCGATAATAGAGATACATTGGCCCCAATGTTAATAGGGAGGTGGAGAGGAAATGGAGGGTTGGAGGAATAGGTTTCCCTCAGGTCCACTTCCATCATTGAAATCCATTTCCCAACCGGCCGCAGCCAGCTAGATTGAGAGACTGTTGAGCTGTTGGGCTGGTAAGCTTGTGACACCATGCCACAGCTGGGAAACAAAGAGGAGGGAGAAAGCAAATGGGTTTGGGAGGACATAAATGTCTATTTGGAGGGACGGGGTGGTGCAGAGAGATCAGGGGTCATGGAGAAGAAGATCAGAAGAGGGGTCAAGAACGTACAGGGGTCTGAGAAGGAATTGCAGGCTAAGGAGGGCATCAGGGGAGGGAGGCATCAGTCACGGGAAGGGATGGTGCTGGATCACTGTGGAGGTTAACTGTTTGGTGGGCCGAGGGAAAAATGCCTACTGCTTCTGAACCACAAGCAGCGCGTGAAAAGCACTTAGCTCTTCTACGTAGCGGTCTTGCCTCCCTTTAGCTGTTTCCTAAGTCCCAGTGCCAGCTAACTGTTAAACTTGGTACAGAGAAAACATCTGAGGCATGCAGCCATGTTGAAATATTGAAATAAGTGACCTGCCTCCTGGGAGACATCAAGGCAGCATTTGACCGAGTGTGGCAACAAGGAGCCCAAGCAAAACTGAAGTCAATGGGAATCAGGGGAAAACTCTCCACTGGTTGGAGTCACACCTAACAGAAAGGAAGATGCTGTGATTGTTGGAGGTCAATCATCTCAGTCACGGGACATCACTGCAGGAGTTCCTCAGGCCCAACCATCAAAGCTGCTTCATCAATGAACTTTGCTCCATCATAAGGTCAGAAGTAGGGATGATTGCACAATGCTCAGCACCATTCGCAACTCCTCAGATACTGAAGCAGTTCATGCCCATATGCAGCGAGACCTGAACAATATTCATGTTTGGGCTGATAAATGACAAATAACATTCACGCCCCACAAATTGCAGGCAATGATCATCTCCAGTAAGAGAGAATCTAATCATCTCCACTTGACATTCAATGGCATTACCATCGCTGAATCCCCCATTATCAACATCCTGGGGGTTACCATTGACCAGAAACTGAACTGGACCAGCCATATAAATAGTGTGGCTACAAGAGTAGGTCAGAGGCTGGGAATTCTTCAGAAAGTAACTCACCTCCTGACTCTCCAAAGCCTGTCCACCATCTACAAGGCACAAGTCAGGAGGGTGATAAAGTACTCTCCACTTGCCTGGATGAGCCCAGCTCCAATGACACTCAAGAAGCCCAACACAATCCAGGTCAAAGCAGTCCACTTGACTGGCACTTCATCCACCACCTTAAACTTTAACTTCGTTCAGCACTGCTATGTACCATCCAAAACTCCTTCGACAGCATCTTCCAAACCTCTGACCTCTACCGCCTAGAAGGGCAGTGGATGCATGGGAACACCACCACCTGCAGGTTCTCCTCCAAGTTGCTCACCATTCTGACTTGGAAATATTTCACTGCTTCTTCAATGTCACTGGGTCAAAATCCTGGAATTGCCCCTAACAGCACTGTGGGGGTACCTGCACCACAGGTGGCTCACCACCAGTTTCTCAATGGTAATAAATGCTGGCCTATCTAGTGACACCCACATACCATGAATGACACAAAACTGTATAGCCCTCAATCCCAACTGATCCACCTCTTTTTATCACTCAATCTCACCTTCTACCAATTTTCCTTCATTCTCACCTACACACTGGGTAATTTTTTGTCCTCAATCGTACCTATCCGTCACCTCATTTTACCCCTCAGTCTAACCTTGTAACCATATAGCTATCCATCAATCCCACCTACCCACCTTCTCACCATGTCCTTCAATCTTTCCGTGTTCAAAATTGCACCTTCATTGCCTCTTAACTCCGTTTATGCTGGCCACTTTAATGTCCTCATTCCACAACTTGATTATGGACAAAGGTTCCCCTGACTTGCCTTCTTATCTGTGAATTTGTGGACTCTTTTCAGCCATATTATTCCGAATTTGATGAATCAAATCAAGCTTTACACTCTTTGAGCAAAGCTTGTTATTGAACTGAAAGAGCTCTGAGAACAGAGTTAGGCTGGGTTTGTGGTTGTCACCTCCATTGTGTGCCATATTGGTTTGTGTGGGCTTGCCCAGTGTGGGGGCACCGATAATATTACAAGTGTATTGATATCACGGTGCCACTGGCAATGAACTGCTGGTGGATTTTCACAATACCTGCCACACAGAGCACACTCATTTTAACCTAATCATTCAGCTTAAAGATTGGGGTGGAAGAAATAATTTAGAAATGGGAGTTTAAAATAGGTTGTGGCTTCTGAAGCTGGAAATCTCTGGAATGCCAGTGAGGGGTACGAATTGAGCTTGGATTGGAATTGGATGGTTAGAGAACAAATTGTTGGTTTGCTGGGTTATCTTTCTTGCTTGGAGCAGGAACCTTATTAAAAATTCTCTGACCATCTGTTAAATGGGAACCATTGGACTGGGAATGTAACATCTAGCAACACAAGACACTGACACAGTCATCAGTGGATTTGTACTCCAACTGATGGTGTGATTCTGACAGAGGGTGGCTTTTTACATCCATTTCCAGCTCTGCTCTTTTCTGTTGATCACTAGTGCTATATATATATATATATATACAAATGTGTGTATGTATAATCTATATCCCATTTTTAAAGTCCCGGATTGCTGGGAGAGTTTGAAATTGACCTGAAATTGATAAGTTGGATCTTCCAGCTGAAAAGTGTTTAGCTGTTCCTCGTTAATTTCAGACCCCATGGAAGTTGAGAAGCGTTTGGTTCAGGAATGTGCTGGGCTTCTCTAACAGCCCCTCACCACTGTCGAAGAAGGACCGCCTCCTTGCCCAGTTTGGATCCAGCTTCCACCCCCCCCCCCCCCCCCCCCCCACCACCACCTACCTCCCCTCCTCCCTCCTCGGGCCAGGGTTTTATTCCCTCCCCGGCCCAGATCCCCCATCAAACAAAGAGCTCTGGGCTGATCAGGATCTCTGGACCCTGAAGGAATTCTCTATGTCCTGATTAAAAGCAGATGTTCTCCCGCTGCTGAGCAGAGCGCTCCCATTGATGATAAACTTTTGGCTCTTTGTTTAAAACCCTTGTGTACACAGTGCTTACCCCTCCAATCCTCGGAATCGCCTGCTGCCTGTGTCAGCACTTGATGTGAGAGGAGTGGGAGTTTTGAGACAACTCTTAATTTCTCTCTCTCTCTCTCTGCAGCCCAATTGAAGTGGATCGGGGGGGGCTGATTGCTGCAGTTTGAAGCGTTCTCTAGAAGGTTGCAACATGGGGGCATGGTGGATAGCCAAGTTTGTACTGGGATGTTCGACTCTGATCTATCTTTCCATTGAAGAAGCACTGACCCAACAAGAAAGCCAGTTTGGAGCAGCGAGATTCACAGGCGCCGGGGACAGAGAATTACAATCGCGGGTCAGGAGGCGAGGTCAAGACAACTTGAGAGGGTAAAATTCAATCCTTAATTGCAAATAATCCGAAAAGAACTGCAGTCAAATATCTAAGGCAAAAATAGAGATGGGGTCTACAGCCATTTCATTCTAAATGGTCATAACCATAGTTAATTATAGTCTATAATTCACTTTTTTAATAAAACACAATTGCTCCTCAGCAACACGGCTGAGCATCTGAAGTTTGACCCCCCCCCCCCCCCCCCCCCTTTTTAAAAAAATGACCGGGTTTCAATAAATGAAAAGTTTTGCTAGCAGTCGGGAGTGTAACCCTGCACTGTTTGGTCACTCATCCGCTCTCTGTTCCACCCGAACCCCCCCCCCCCGCGCCCCAGTCGCGCTCATCTCCTCCAAACTTTGTGCTTTTGTGTTGGGAAGGCGGTTAAAAGTGGAAGCCAGCTGTTGGCTCAGAGCGAAGGGATGTTCGGTGCCGAGTGTTTCGATTCGAAAGTGGGGGTTTGAAGAATCCATGAATTAAGAGAGGGTTTGAATTAACTTAGGATAGGTTTTGGGTTTGATTCTTGAGAGGAGCCAAGTTCTTTGTCTTGCTTGGAATGTGACATGGGAATGGGGCAGAGACCTTCAGGGGGCTTGAGAGAACTCTGGCCTGAGCTGGCAAAACGTCAAGACCTGGAGGGAGTTTCTAGGACCTACTTGTAAAAACTGCATTTAAAAGAAAAACATGCATTTTGAGCTCGTATTCGTGTAAATTTCCTTCTGTGCATTTAACAACCCTTCAGAATCCGGAGCCCCAATAGTAAGTCAGCCCATGATATCATCTCAGGAAATCGGTTCTAATCAGGGGGTAAATGGTTCATAAATGGCTGAATAAGTCGAATTCCATTCTTTTATTACACGGGATTCCAGAATTTTTATCATTGTTTTGGGATCGCATTCTATAGTTCCATTTCTTTTCCCATGAAAACCATAGCGCAGTGGCCTGCATTGTAACCTACTAAAGCAGAGGTCTGGTTAATGGAAGTCCCATATGATCAATGTAGATTAGTTGGGTTTTATTAAACTATAAAACAATGAGAAATGCAGTGAAATGTGTGAGGCTAAATGGTGGGTGAGTCGGGCCAAGGCAGTGAAAGCACTATGTTGGCAATGCTAATTTTTTGCATACAGATTATTGTCAAAGATATAGTTGGAATAATCTGATTCTGAAGCTATGTTTCTCCTGCTGGCCAGTAGCCAGGATCTTGTGTAATTCACAAACTTAGAAACAATTACCCAGAAAGTATGGGGACTTGAATTAAATTATGTGAAGATTTTATAGAAATCTGCATTTTTTTAAAGTGGGCCTCCTATATGGATACCACTGAAGGCAGGAGACATTATGCTTTTAGCCACTACTGGCAGATACCCAGAAGCTGCAAAGCTAGAGACTGTGACACGACAATGAGCATGGTGTGTTGCTTGGTTGCCAGCCTGCCATAGCTCCATGAGTTGATTTTCCATGAAGTTTTTGTAATTCAGATAAAGTTAACTTTTGAATGTCGGTTAAGTTGAAATATATACATTACTGAGATCCTCAATTCAGATTAAAGCTTCATGAATAATTCATTCTCATGGTTGGCAATTGAACCGAGTGTGATTCCTTTTGAATGTTACACGTGCAGGGTGTAATTTACAAGCTGGTGCAGGCGCAAAGTTGTAAAAGCAGTGAGAGTTGCCTTGAAATGCATCAGCAAGAGGCAAAAATCATCACTCTTCTAGATACTTGAAACCTAATAAAACTTTTGAGTTTTTTCACTCATCTGTAATGCATTTCTAAGTCAAATGAATCTATTATTGCAAATGTAATGCCTGAAAGCTATAATTGTGTTATGTTATGTGGGATCCCCCAGTCAATTTTGGACATAGTGGATCAGTGCATACTGACTAGGACACAAGAAGATCCTCAATGATTTCTCTTGAAAGAAGTCTTAAGATATTTATTATCTTTAGTAAGTTTGGTGAGCTTGCTTAACTTTACAAATCTACATTGCACCCCATGGGTTATATAATCCTTTAGATTTTTAGAGGCAAATATTTCTTAGTGCCATGTTTGAAACATTGGTTATTGCAAACATTACTGAATTCTTAAAAAAAATGCAGAGAGTTTAAATTCACAATTGAACAGTAGTAGTGAAGATACTGATAGGTTCAATCTAAAGGAAATGTTATCCACTTCTAACATTGGATTGACAATGCTTAGTGTTGTTTTACCTCTCCCTCTCTCTCGCCGATCATTCCAATAAATCTTTTCTCTGGTGTAATAATTAAAAAATAGCAAAAAGTGAGTTGGATTGGTTCAGACAAACCTACTGTGAATATCTTATTGCAATTACATCACAGGAAATAATCTGCTTTTAACAAGACCAAATACAAAAGTCAGTTTCTCCTGGTCTTATAACTTGTGTTAACTGGTGACTCAAAGGCCAGCCTTTTTCTATTACACTCAAATTCTTTCACCCAATTTGGAATGTGCTAAGTTGCATTTGAGCAACACAGCACTCTGCAATTCAGATTGCATTTATGTTGCAACAGAGAGTCTCACAACAGCTATGTTGGACGTTATTTCTGCCCAGTTCTGATTCAAATTTTCTTGGTCAGGAGGGAGCTCCGTGTGTTTAAGGTTTACCCACTAGCATGAAAATCTGCTCTAGTGACTCCCTCCACACACACAAATGCACTTTAAGCCTGGATAAACCACACGAGTCATAGCCCATGCAATGTCAAACCAAAAGCGTGAGAGACTGCCTTCTCCAGAGGGAGTTCCCAATGATTTTCTCTCCAGAGCTGGGTCAGGACCTAACTCCAAAGTTCTACTGCCATTTTTGCAATACAGAGTTTGCAATGACATTATTTTTGTAGATGTAGTTGTAACCAATGAAATATAGTTGTAAGGAAGGTGTAGTTTTGTGTTACAGGGATCACTATTTGCTGCAGACTTGTATACTGATTCATTGATAATGAGAGTTAGTGAAGATTGAGACCATTGCTTTGATAACTTATAAATCTTGAGAATTTCACTGCATTAAGCTCTTCTTTGGACAATTCTGTTAACGTTGATTGTCCCCCAGATAACCCAAAACTCTTCTAGATGCCCCATACAGTCAGCCAGTCTCCGAACAGGTGATATGCTAGCCTTATGGGTTGGGCAAAGAGCTGGAGGGAAAGTTTAATGTTTCCACTCCCACCATTCTTTCTTCCAGTCCTAGCAGCTCCAAGAGTATCATTAGGTGTGAGCTCAGCTCTTTGCTTCTGACCAAGAGAGCAGGCAACGTGTGGTAGAAAGTAATCTAAACAGTGCTTGTGCGGTAGGGACAAGAAAACAAAGTCACTCACATTGCTGCACCAGATCACTATCTAGTGGGCCAACTGGAATGTATCTGTGTAAATGCAGCCAGGGAATGGTATGATTGAACATGATGCTTCTTGCAGTCAAATATCCTCTCAACTCTTGCATGAAATATGGCCAGTTTATTGATATACTAGGGGCTGATGGTGTCACTGGAACTAAAGCCTAAGAAAAAGAGGAAAGAAATTTAGAAAATGCATTATAAAGAAAGCATGAATTCTCACAAGGGTGATGAATATGTGCTGCTGTGAATTTTTGGGATCTTAAGGCCACCAAAGCACAAGATATAGATTGCCCAAGTTATACAATGTCTGTATAAGTACCACCATACATTGTCTGTATAAGTACCATAACAGAAGAAAACATGAGGCAAGAAAAGTGCCATTCAATTGACCCACTCCCTCTATAGCCGACGTCTAATCCACCCTATCATGGACTCAACCCACCCCTTCCACAGCCAATGCCAGTTTACCATATTGTAGACTCCACCCCATCCATTCAATCTTCTGAAGGAAAAATTAGTATAATGCAATAACTGCCAAATACCTGTCCATTTACACCTCTCCACTCAACCCTGATGATTGGACTATTTATTGCATCATCGGATCACACTGGATAGAGTGACGTGGCCTTCATCCACTGACAGAAACAGAATATAGGTAGGAGATTAACTATTAGTCTGATTCCCATGTCAAATGTATCCACTGATTTGATCAAAGACTGATAGGTTTAGTCTTTTCCAGTCTATCTGGGCAGTTTAAACCAGAATAAATTCAATCCATGTTAATTTCCTGCTTCAATTAAAAGTTCTAACCGGTTTGGATTAGCAAAATAGGGAAGGAAAGTTGGTTACTGGAGGCCAGTATTTACGGCCCATTACTTCTTTATCTATTTCAGCAGAATGTTCACATATCTTGGAGAGAAGTACTGATGTAAATGTGTATAAACTGTCCAATTGGCAGCATCATCATTCCTGTCATATTGCATGGACAGAGGTGTAATTCCAGATTTAAAGGACCCATACAATAGATACTATTTGTATTTATCACTTGCAGCTGAGACTTTCATCTAACTTTGAGGCAAAATTAATGTCATTGTCAATGAACAGCTGTGCTTTTCAAATGAATCCTGATAGCAACTGAAACCCTTGGGAGACAGCAATTAGAAACGGTATTTCAAATTGTGGGTTTGCTTCAACAAGTGGTTGGTGAACAACAGGAAGTGTCTGTGTTCCTGAATCCTTCAAAACCAGGCATTTTTAACTCTTTGTTCCTGAATCCTTCAAAACCAGGCATTTTTAACTCTTTTTGTTCCTGAATCCTTCAAAACCAGGCATTTTTAACTCTTTGGCTGGAGTTTTCCATACCCATTGGTGTCGGGCGTCATGGTGGGCATAAGTGAACTTTATGGTGGGAAGGCCAAAGATCAGTTTCATGTTGTCGTGAAACCAGTTTGTGATCGTTTGCTCCACTGGTCAATGACGGGCTGCCTTGCCCACGGCCACATGTTGGGAAAGTCATTTTAATACATCTGCATTTAATAGTAAGCCCTGCTCACTGGAATCATCGCCCCATGTCAAATTTCCCACCTGTGTCAGGAAAACACACCAGCCCAGGACATGCCTTGACAAGTATGACCTGCAGAAGTCAGGACTTACCATTAGTGCCTTGCTCACATCATGGACATCCGAGGAACAGAAAGTGCTGGAGCCCGACAGCTACTGGACCCTGAAGGAACACGTGCATCGCATGCTGGGTGGATTTATGTGGACATGTCTCCGCTGTGAAACAGCTCACAGAAGGTGAAAGGTCACTGTTGATGTCTGGCATCTGCTTTGGGACATTAGTGTCTTGGCCATGGTCTGCCACAGATGATCATCGAGGGGGCAGAGAGAAAGGTCTGGGTTTGACTAGGTGAAGGTGGGGATGGCGTGTCGGGGGTTGACGTTGGGAGGGGAAGAGGGGAGTATAGGGTGGGGAGGGTGTAACGGTGGAGAATGCGGCAACTGAGGAGGTAGGTGTAAGGGGGAGGAAGGTGTAAGGGAAGGGGTTCAAAGGGGGGGAAGGAGTTCAGAGGTGGGGCAGGAGTCCAAGGGGAGGAGGGTGTTTGAAGGTGGTTAGGAGGCTGGGGCAAGGAGGGACTTAGAGGGAGGAAGGAGCCTGGGGGTTCAGCGGGGATGAGGGGGGTGAGGAAGTCCAGAGAGGGGGAGGAGTAAGAGGGGAAATATCCAGGTGAACATGCAAGGAAAGGATGTGTGCAGTTGATGACTGCCTCCTGGGGAGTGAAATGATCGTTGGTATGGTAGGAGGGAATGGTGAGAATGAAAGAGGACAGAGTGAGCCGGTAGAGTGGGAGGGTGAGGCTGCCACAGGTAGAAGGAATGATGAGGGTGGTTGGTGGGGACTCGGAGGTAGACAGAGGGGTGGAAGGAGGGGAAGCCAATGTGAGTGGGGGTAGGATTCTTAGGAAGGTAGGAAATGTGCACTTTCACCTGGACATCTGGAAAAGAAAAGGGTTCTGGTTGGTAGGTGATGGTGCAGATGTAGAAGGTCATGCTGGGAGGCCAAAAGCGATCGGGGCAAGGACACAGGTGACTGAGGAAAGGGAAAGGACAGGGGAAGCTGAAAACATACTTAATAACCACCATGCTTCTAGAACCAAAAGTGAAAGGGGCCTCGTGTTGGGCGGGCATAGGTGCTGCATGGGATTGCGATCAGTGGGTGGGCGGAGATGCAGGTCAGCTCAGATGGACAACTTAGAGAACCCCAGCAGGCAGCATTGAAAATGCTTGGGACATTGAGGTGAGTGTGATGGAGGAAGGTTCTGCATGTGTGGGAGAGTGATTGCATGAGGCTTCGAAAGGCCCTGCCACACACACACTTCTCCCTCCAGAATCACTCATGGTCCAGCTGCTTGCAGTTGAACTGTTAGTGGGGAGAGTAGGTGGGAGATGCAGGGGAAGGACTTGTGAAGCCTATAAATGAAGCTGAAAGACATCATTACACATTATTCATTGAAAATGAATATATTTTCAGATTATGAAGTGACAAACTGTGTTCACCTATGCAACCACTTGGGATCAGAAATTCTTAACTTTTCCAGGCCTACCACTTCTTCTAGGTGCTGCCCTGACATCCGCAGCAAGGTTAGAGACAGCCTGTGCAATGGTTGGCTCTGTTTCCCCTGATAACTTCAGCATGGGTCCTCTGGAGAGCTGAGACGTTGAGGCTTGCTTCGGCTGTCCTCCTGTGGGCTAGCTGCTCCCTCTGCAGTGATAGAGGACGAGGTTGAGAGGGTCACAGGCAAAGAGGGCTCAAAGGGAGAGGACAGCATCTGAGATTCCTCAGTGGATGACCCAGGGGTGTCCAGTCGTCCTCCTCCCTTCAGGTGCCCGAGGTCCCCAGGCTGACTCCTCGAGGGGAAGGAACACCTGGCGGGACATTGAGGTGCCCTGTTTCCCCCTCATATTGCCACTGCAGGAACTCACCCTTGACTCCCACGATTGAGTGCAGGTCTGCATGTGTCTCCATTTTCTGCTGGACCAGGGTCTCTATGGCATCTGCCATCCTCCTCATGGAGATCTCCATACGCGCAGAAGTAGGCACCACTTCATCAGAGAGCAGGCGGATGCAATTCTCTGACTCACGTGCCATTCTGTTGAGGGCTTCCAACAGCTTTGTGCCATGTTCTCCCGCCTTCTGCTGACTCTGCACGATGAGTTGGAAGGCCCCAGAGGCTTGTCATCTGATTGGATTTCACAGATGCCTTTTCCCAAGCAGTCTTCCGAGTGCCAGGGAACTTGGCTGAATCTGCCACCTCCTGCTGTGGACATGTGTCTGTGCAGTGACCACCAGATTGTGAACCTGAGCCTGCTCTAGATCTCGGTCCTACTGAGGTGTATGTCTCTGTGCTGCTGGAGGGTGTGGGTAAATGCTGTGACAGGTCTTCCAGGTTGCTTTATTTCCAGTTCTTCAATGGAGCAGATGCCCTCTTGACTGGAGGGGTGGACCTGGATGGATCTAAGGGACTGGTTGGCTGAGGGTATTGGTCGCTTGGCAGAGCTCCCAGTGAACCAAAGTAGAGATAATTAGTATATGACAGCAGAGTCAAAAGCAGGAGATAGAGCACTCACAGTTATGCTGAGAGAGGGATGATGTGGTGCAGGACCCTCACATGGGTGTTTGCTGCCAACTTCAACATCGCCACAAGCACAGTTCACGTTCTCACCAGCCAGCACGACGGCAAGCTCCTCAAAGTGATCGAGGGGCCTAATGTGGGCCACTCCACCTCTGGTCTGGGACCTCTCACTGCTGTTGTCAACCAGCTTCTCCTGCATGAAAACAGGTGGAGAGAGTGTGAGCAGGACACATGGCACTGCATGGAATGTTTGTGTGCTGAGCGACGCCATGGATGGGATGAGGACACAAGCTCCGGAGGATATGAACCTGATGGAGATGTGAGGGTGTGTGTGAGAGTTAGTGGTGTTGTCCCTTGAAGTGTGAGATCCCTGTGGATGTATGATGGGCTTGAGTGTGAGCTGAGAGTGATGAGAAGAGTGATTAACACTGATGGAATGGATGACACCATTCATTCTCTTCTTGCACTGGATGGCTCTTTTGTGGGCACTGACACTGAACATCGCTGCCACCACCTCCCATGCTGGATTGGTGACTTTACTTGCTGGTCTTTGCCCAGAGCAGGGGTAGAAGACTTGGCAGTGGGCCTCCACCGCTTCCAGTAGGCACTCAAGGGAGGTGTTGATAAATCTGTGGGCAGCATGTTTCCTTCCTTTGGCAGCCATTAGTTCCCAGCAGCTTCCTATCACTTGAAGAGTGCTAGCTCTGTGCAGGGGTGGCATTTAAATATGGCGCTCAGTTTATTGAAGCTCTGAGGTGATGGCGGGTTGGGCAGATCAGAAGCTGCCCCGCCAGCGACCCAGTGTGTTTCCCAGGAATGCATAATTAATGCCCCTTGTATCTGAGTCCTTCAAAATCAGGTATTTTTAACTCTTTGTTGCATTAATATTTCTTATTTAACTTCATTGGCTCAGTCAATAGCTGATCCTGATCAGGGGCAGTCCAGGTTCCTTAACTGGGGTGACAGTAGTGATGGAGGCGAAAATTAGCCTGACTGAATAAGGCTTAAGGAAGGAAAAATTGGGCAGGATTCCTGTTCCTGATAACTTATCCTGACAAAAGCAAGTATTTTGGATATCGTTGACAAATTGTTTGGGCTCAATTATGTAGCCATCCCCCGCAATTATGATTTCTGCATTGGTAATTACTGCCCAGAGTCATGAAGAAGGGACACTTGGGGGGATGGGGAGGTAGGTTCTGAAAAACCTCTGATGCTTAAAGAACTACATCCCAGAAAAGAAAACTGCCCCCCAGCCAGTGCCAACGCCCCAGGGGAACTGTAGCCCAGTGGAAGTTGATGCTTACAGGAGAGGAAATAAGATTGATGAAGAAAACTGGCAAAGGGAATTAATTTATTGACCATTTCTCAGGCTATTACAATATATAGATTAATTAGGGCAGCCCATTCAGTGGTTGGACTCAAAACAAGTATGATTTTAATCATTGGCAATGTAATTTTTAATGGAATCATAGAATTATAGAAATGTTACTTCACAGAAAGAGGCTACTTGGCCCATTGTATCTGCAACGGCCCAAAACCAACCACCCAGCCTAATCCCAATTTCCAGCATTTGGTCCATAGCCCTGCAGGTTCTGGCACTTGAGATGCATATTTAGATACCTTTTAAATGAGCTGAGGGATTCTGCCTCCCCTACCTTTTCAGCCAGTGAGTTCCAGATCTCCACAATTCCTCTGGATGAAAAATTGTTTCCTGATTTCGCCTTTGATCTTTCTACCAATCAATTTAAATCCATGCCCCCTAGTCACTGACCTCTCTGCTAAAGTAAATAGGCTCTTCCTATCCACTGTGTCCAAGGCCATCACAATTTTGTACACCTGAATCAAATCTCCCCTCAGCCTCAACCCCAGCCTATCCAATCTTTCCTCATTGCTGCAATTTTCCAGTCCTGACAACATCCTAGTAAATCTCCTTGGTACCCTCTCTAATGCAAATGCATCCTTTCTGTAATGTCACGACCAGAACTGCACATATACTCAAGTTGTGGCCTAACTAATATTTTGTATAGTTCCAGCATAACCTCCCTGCCCTTATATTCTATGCATTGGCTAATAAACAAAAGGATTCCACATGCCTTCTTGATGAAGTATGGTTTAAATTTCTCTATTACTAGCTGAAGAGAAAATTTTGCTATGTGATATAAAATGGTGCATGCCTATTACAGACCTGGGATATATCTGAAGCGGTCCTGCTTTCAGCCCTGGTGCAGGTTTACTTTCAGCCCATGGTACAGTACTGCACTGTCAGTTCTGGGTCCACAATTCTAATTTAATTCTCACCTGGAGCTCCTACCCTACTGGGTGAGGTTCGCTGGTCAGTGACCTTTTATCTTGGGAAGCAATAAACAGGAGAGGACTATCCTGTGCTTCTAGAAGTTATGTATTATTGAACAATGGTACCAGTAGAGAAGTGTCCAACTGCTGGTATGAATTTCTCAGCACCCACTGCCTGAACACGTCGCTAATGAAGTGCGAACTGGAGGACTCGGAGGCAGATTCTGAAATGCAAGGATTTCCAAAAATCACGTGGCCCATACTCTTGTCCCTCAAAGGGGACAACATGGAGCCAGGGAGGTGGCACAATGAAAATTTGATTTAGTGAGTCATACAATGTAAGGTCTATGGTGACTGTGATATCGCTGTGGTGAGCTCTCTGTGGCTAGGCTAGGGCATTTTTTTTTACTGATTCGGGTGAAAATACATGAAACCTTACCCACAAAGGCTGCGTGAGGGCTTTTGAATGTGCTGCTAATACATCTTGAGAGCTTTCTGATATTGTAAAGTTGGGGAGTGTGAGTCTTTGTGTGTCTCGGATTGTTTTCTTTTCATTCACCTTTAAGAATACTTTGACTCCTACTACGTTTACTAAGCTCTTACTAAGGCACAATCCCACCGGTCTACTGGGAAGGAAGTACAGGTGTACCCTTCCACAACGAGAGATCATGCATGCATTTTCAATCAATAGTCAGTAGATAGTGATCAGGAGCAGGATCCCAGGCTAATTATTATCCACTGTCTCTCAAGCCTTGAGGTCAAATGAAATCAGATAGTTCAAAATTCATGTTTTGAGGTCACCCAATTATACTTCTGAACTCTCAGATTTAAAGCTTTCCAAAGACTGTCAGAGTCCAAGTCAAAATAGGCTCAGTCCTTCTACTTCATCAAGTTAATAAAAAGTAAAAACTCCTCAATGCTCCTCCTGCAGCATAAAGACCAAGAATAAGGATGTTCACACAGTAAGACAATTGGTAACCCAATTCTATATGTCGCTGGAATTTGGAATTTATTTCAGAAACAAAGCCCAGGTTATGTGAAGATGACTTAAACATTTTGTTATGATATTGGAATTGAATCCTGATCAGCACAATCTTAGCTTAACAACAATAATAATAATAGCTCTGAAGAAGAGTCATACAGACTCAAAATGTCAACTCTATTCCTTTCTCCGCAGATGCTGCTGGACTTGCTGAGTTTTTCCAGTTTGTTCTTATTTCAGATTTCCAGCATCCGCAGTATTTTGATTTTATCTTAATCTAACAATATTCCTGCTTGGCCATCAATGTCTATAAACTCTTGGTAAAATCAAGTTATTTTAAGAGAGGTGATGGGGCATTAATTTAGAATGAATTTAAAGCCATTAGTTTCAGAGCTGTCTTTACCATCCCTAACTTGCCTCTGTCCTCTGTGTGTGACTAATGATTATGCTAAATGATTTGAAACGTTTCACACTGTAATAGACGATTGATAAAGCTGTGGTTAGTGCTCCTCTGAACTCTCCTCTCTTCCTCCTAAACTTCAAGAACTACATCCTACTACAGTTTCCTCCTCCCTGCATCTTTTAATGTCCTGAAACACACTACCTTCTACTCCCTATTTACAGTCTTTTAAAACCCAGCTTAATGTTGCTTAATTGCTACTACTTGATTCAGATCATCCTATTTTTCCAGCCATGGGATATCCTGCTTTGTGGGCCTTGGCCATTCCCAGGTTGTCTCTCAATTATAAGATCAGATATCTCTGAGTACATGCACTCTGTCCTTTAATTCCTACGCCGTTCCTGTTGCAGGCTATTACACACTGGTTGATTTATCTGGTGCAATCAGTCATCAGTCTAGCAATTCAAGCTAAATAAAACCATACAGTAATAAGGCTGTCCATTTTCCACAATAATGACTGGTCTGTTAAAATGGATTGCCTGGATTTAGAGCCGTGGGCTTCCATTAAAACAACTAATTAGAGAATATGCTATCTTTGGATCTGGAAGTTGTGTTGGAATGTTTTGCTTGGATAGCAGTCATATTCAATGGACATGGGTATAAAGGGTTTGGAGCGGAAGATTAGGATTTCCTTTTTGAATCTGGTATCCATCTGGAGTTGACTAGATTTGGTATTGGTGTAAGTGGAAATCGGTGCCTTGGAAGCAACAACAACATGCGATTATAAAGTGTCTTTAACATAGTAAAACATCTCAAAGTGCTTCACAGCAGCAGGGCCATTTATCCAGGGGAGGGGTAGGGGAGTTGGGTGGGGGCTGGTGGTGGTTCAGTGTATGCTGTGTGAATATTGCAGTGACTGCTGTGGGCAAATCTGACACCAAGCCACATTAGGACAGATGGCCAAAAGATTGGTCAAAGAGGTTGGATTTAATGAGTGTCTTAAAGGAGGTAGAGAGGTCAAAGGTTTCGGGGAGAGAATTCCACATCTCAGGGCATAGCAGCTGATGGCAGAGCAGCAGCATGTTAATTGACATAGTGTGACCAATACAACACTCCAAGCCAGCAATCAGTTAAGAATTACCAACACAATTTGATTTACCAATTCAAAGTGTGAATATGATGTTATGACAAAACAATCTTATTATTGGGTCCATGCTTGACATGCATATTAACTCAGTTCTACTTGCCCCCAGCTTTTGGATAATTGAGAGCAGGGGAGTGCTGATCAGTATGGCTCCTTCTGTAAAATAATGCTCTCAGTCCATAGTAACACATAGATATAAGACATGTTTGAAACCGGTTATCAAACCTATCCTGAAAGTCATTTTCCATTAGCCTGACATCCTCCTAGAGAGGCATCTATATCAGTGTCTCTCTTCTAAACACTGGCACTTGCATAATCACAAGGCAGGCTGAATATTTCTCTTTCATTATTTGTACAAAGTCAGATTAGAGGAAACTTTTTGTTTGAACTATTTACTTGGATTATTCAACAACATTAAATCCCACCAGAGTTATTGAATTCTTGTTGTAATAACCTATATACTATCAGTCCTTGGCTCAAATTATCTGTGGATGATTCAGAGTTTACAATATTGACCTGAAGCAGGCACGTACTTTGGATTGTTGGGAAAGGTTATTTCAACTCAACATGATGCTCCACAAGCCTTCAAATCCCTCTGCACCATCTGCCAGGAATTGCTGATATTTTGAAAATGTTCCATATTCCCTTACAGGAAGGCTCTAACAGCAAGAGGATGAATTATCTGGGGGAGTCAGTGCACGTTGTATGAATATCACAGTAACTGCAGTGACAATATGGTCTGGAGATAAGGTGTGGCCTCAAGTGAGGCAACATCTTAATTTGACCTTCTGTTTGAGACGGCAGATCTGATTAGTGATCTGACTGAGAGCCACTAAGGTCCATTATATCACTGACAAATGGATTTAAGTGTCAAACAGTTGTGAATCTAATAATGTTCCTATAAACCTTGAGTGAGAATCTGACTGTTGGATTCAAGAAATAAATACAGGAAATACTGGAGAAACTCAGCAGGTCTGGCAGCATCTGTGGGGACAGAAACAGAGTTAACATTTTGAGTTCAACATGACTCTTCCTTGGAACAAGAAGCATCTCTGGAGCTCCGAAGAAGAGGCATAACTCTTTTTCTCTGTCCATTGATGCTGCTAGGCCTGCTGAGATTTTCCAACACTTTCTGTTTTTATTTCAGATCTCCAGCACCCTCAATATTTTGCTTTGATTTTAGTGTTGAATTCAAGTGTCAGTCTCACAGTCCCTTAGTCCCAAAACATTGGAGGGTGAGAAGGCTAGGTGAGGGGCAATGGATTGCACAGAGACATCTCTTATTGAATTGACTAAGGAATGATATTGAAGTGAATGTAGGCCTGACCATGTTGTATCTCCAGCTGGAGGGGGAGTGGGGGGGCTGCTGCATGTGGTTCAAGGGTGGAAACTAAAAGCTTTCTGAACTATGGATGATTTGGCATCATTGGATTTATTTTTGATCTGAATTATGATCTCACTACACTTTCGCATATTTTTATAATTTTCTACAGTTATCTCAAACAGAATTCGGCATGTTTCCAGAAACACCTAGAATGAAGCTTTCAAAAGAGCTGAGTATAAAAGAAACCATAGTGCAATCTGCAGGGAAGGAGTTATTCCATTCCTTTAATATTGTGGTATTATTACCATCACTGTAAGCAAACAACATGGATATGGTTGGTGATAGGGAGAAGTAACAGCAATAATCCTAGTCCATACATCTACTCCACCTTTACCAGTACTTTTGAGTATAGCTAGCGCCACAGGGACCAATGAGGCCAGAGGAAACTGTGCAACTGATATCTTTCATTTTCTTTCAGGCCAAATGTTTGTGGATCTCGATTTCATTCCTATTGTTGCCCTGGATGGAAAACATTGCCTGGTGGTAACCAATGTATTGTGCGTAAGTACTACCAGCTCTATCCATTGGGGAAACTTATTTAATCTGGGCCTCTTTAGCTTATGTTTTTTTTCTCTTCGAAGCTAATATCAATCCATCATGATGTTGTCCTGGAGACCATTTATTGCTGAACAGAGATGGAGCTCCTGATGCAATATCTAACTGCCACTTTCCAGAAATAAACCATAATCTTTCTGTGTTAGTTTTAGTCTTGCAGCAGACATCAGCCCTTGGACTAACTTGTTCAGGTTGCCAGCCTCCAGGAATTGAAGATTAATCTCTTGGACACCCCCAGCAACCTGTGAGGGAAATCATAGCAGCATTAAAAATAATTATATTTCTTTTATGTTCTGTGAATATTTTTGTTTATTAGTTCTAGAAATATTGGAAACGGGGAGAAAAAAGGCTGTTCAACTATGTAGGGTCATTGAAGGTGGGAGGCCATGTGATGAAACTTCCAGGAATCTGTCCCTTCAATTGGCAACCCTAATGCCTGTGAATCCAAATGAGTCCACAGGCCAGCCAGTGTTTTAAATAAGGGGCTGGAATTTGTGTTTTTGGCAGGGGGGGAGAGGGGGGTTGGTGGGGCGGGGGGGTCGCGTTGAGGGTGAGTAGGAGTGCACAAAGAAAGGATGAATGGCCCTCCACCTGCCCACCCACCCTGACCCAATCCCCGTAGAACAGTAGGGAGCAGCTGCTGAAATGAGAAGCCTACCCGCAGTTTAAAAAAAATAATTAACAGGCAGTTGAGCTTGTTACCAAGCCAATTAACCTGAATATTACACTGCTCACACCATAATATGGTTGGCATGGGCAGGTGGGCGGGAGTAGACAGGCCATTTTCTTAACCCAACTGATTAAAAGGTGGGAAGGAAGGAGGTACATTCTTCGGGGGTGCCCTGTGCTCATAGGGTGCACCCCCCAATATGTTACCTCCCCTACTGTCATTTCCCATCTGGCCACCAAACCCCTATGCCCTCATCCCCCTCGCCCCTCCTCCCTAGGCTCCCCAAACCTTCCCCATCCGAAACCCCGAGACCCGGTCCTTCGGGATCCATTGCTGTCTTCTTCCTAATCCTGCTAGCAGCCCCAGCAGTGCCCACGACTGTGTTCTGGTGTTGCTGGGACTGCTAGACTTCCCACTGGGGGGCAGAAGTCCGATCCTCATCTCCTTAATACCACTGGAAGTGCGTTATGGCTACAGGGTGGGCTTGTTTAACGTTGGTCAGTTCGGGTCCAACATCTCTTTTGGTTGTTGGGCGGGGGGGTGCATCCGAACAGTGCACCCCCCTGTAAAGTCCAGCCCAGGTTTGGGTTCACACAATCTAACACAGAGCCAGACATTACTATTGTAGTTAAATAGCTTCTCAGATTTCAGCTATTCCCATCATTAACACTCAAACTTACTCAAAGCTTTTTAAATGGGAATATAAATGTTCATTTCTCACTTTCTCCACTCGTTTCCTCTTAAACTATTTTTCTTGTCTATCGAACTGATTTAACCTATCTGTTCCAAATCATTTTACTTCTTTCTCCCCTTCATTTTAAGGTTGGCGCAACCTGTGGGGGTTTTGATAGGCTGAAATTAATAAAAAGAAATGCGCATGTCCAGCCAGTCAAAAGTGAAAGATTCTTATAGCAGGGACACAGCAAGCTAATGTTTGATGTGTAAAACCAATTCAAACCTAGAAAAGCTGTCACCCATTGACTGACTGCCTAGTGTCACTTCAAATGTAACAACATACCATCACTGGAGACATAACGGCATAGTGTCACTGTAAATTAAACAAGATATCATCAACTATCAATATAACTACAGTTTCACTGTAGCTGTAACAGCAATACATCACTGTAAACGTGACACTGTAACGTGACCATAAATGGATGAGTCTTGGCTTCAACTGAGTTAAAGGTGACCTAATAACAGCCAAAAATATCTTTGATTGCTTTACACTACGCTGCCAGTTCCTGCAGTACATTTCCTTTTGTCTTTGTCTAGCCATTTGTCGGAACACGTGTGGTGATGGATTCTGCTCCAGACCAAACATGTGCACTTGTGCCAACGGGCAGCTCTCCCCAGGATGTGGATCTGGTTCAAGTAAGTGGCATTGCATTGATTCTATAAATAATGTGACAAAATGCAGGCACCAAATCACTTCTTTGGTAAATTTAATGGTTAGCTGTAGAGTAACGCTATCTGTACCTTGCCCCATCAAACACCTCCCGATCTGCAACCAGGTGGTTGCCTAGAGCAACAAAATTTGGAGGGGGTGGGGGGATGGGGGCACAGAGGGATGCGGCAGCAGAAAACTGAATGAGCTATTCATCAAATTACTGTTACAGCCAGGTTAACGGGGTGAGCTGACTCTTCTCTTTGTCCCACTTCTGAGTTGGTTATAATGTAGTTTGAATTTAAAAGAGAGGTGATATTGCCAATTTAATATATATTTAGCTGTTGCGTAGCTCGGTGCAAGAAATAAGCCAGCCAGGTTCCTCAAGTTAACAAGTAAGTTAGTTTTAGTGCTAAAACTGACACAGGTAAATATGAAGAAATTATTAACAGAAGTTTAAAATGCATAAATTTTCCAGCTACCCACTAATGCAAAAACAACACACACATGCAATCTCCTCAAACATGCAAAAAAAAAAGTAAAACTCAGCAGAGTATCAGGCATTAAAAACTTAGCCAAGTAACAAGTAAAATCAGATACTCGTTCACAGCTGAAGGGTCCTGGGATTTCTCATTGAGACAGTGGTGTTGATTTGGAAGTCTTGTTTAAGAACTCTCCTCTTGCAGCAATGAGGTCTTCTGGTGGCTTTTTCAAATCACAAACAGCCCAGCTTTGATGAGAGACGTTTCAAAAGAAAGAAAGAGATGGGGGTAAAGCTGTTGCCCTTGTGGCAGTCTCTTTGACTATCCAAAATCTGTTTTAGACCCAGGCTGGATCACATGCTCTCTTTCTGAAACCTCCATAGCCTCTGTGGGCAAGATTTTTCGTTTGTCGGGCAGGCATGCGCTTGACCCGATCAAGCATAAAATCATGCGCAACGATGTTGGTCGAGCATCCTGATGTCATCGCGTGTTCTTGTGATCTTTCGGTTGACAGATGCACACGAGTCAGCAGCATGCCTGCTGACAATTAAGAGGCCCATTAAGGCCCTTAAGCAATTCATTAATTTGTATTTTTTGCTGCCCATCCAACGTTGACGGGTGGGCGAGTAGGCCAGGTGACCTTTGCGTTTTTTACAAAACCTCATGTTTACGAAACCTCATGCATGAGCGGGATGAGGTTTCCAATGGCAAGTAAAAATAAAAAATGCAAAAAAAGTTTCCACTTCATTTTAAACAAGTACTCCTTCATGTGACTGAGTTACATGTGGGGACATGTTTATATCATTTATTAAATCTTTTTTCCTTTGTCCAAATTTTCAGCTCCCTGAGGCAGCTCTGTGCCCTCAGGGAGCTGTCAGAGCGCGCTCCCCCGTGCACGCGCTGATTTCTGCGCTCGCCCTTCTCCCACCCCCACCCCAGCAGCGCTGAGCCTTCCAGCTCGCCTTTCGCTCTGGCTGGCCGTTAATTGGTCAGCCAGCGTGAAACCGTGGGCGGTGGCCTGTTTCACGGCTGCCCCTGGGCCCCCCCACCCACCCGACGAAGGGAAAATCCTGCTCTGTGTGTCCATAAAAGCAACTTGTGTCCTTCGTAAATGCAAAATAGTTGCTGCTGTAAGCCAGTGCCCTTTTTAGGAAAAGAGTTCTTTTCCAAAAAGATCAATACATATGTATGTCCAGCCAATGACATTATAAAGTAATATTTCATATAACACATCTTTATGAAACTACATATGTAAACAAACAAGCTTCAGCAGTTGAAATGAAAGGTCTAGATCTAGTGATATACATCCACATTTATATTGACATACATGTAGGCCTGCAATTTCAGCTCGGCCGGTGGGCATGATTGGCGGCCCCAAGAGTTGTCGGGAAAAGGACCGCCAACTGCGATTGGTCCCCAACCATGATTTCACGCTGGCTAGCCAATTAACGGCCAGCCCAGAGAGCTGCTTCATGGAGCTTCAGATACAAATACCATGAAATAAAGTTTGAAAAATCAGGAAAAAAATGTCTAGGCATCGCAATCGGGCACCTGAACATATAGATGATAAAAATGCTGCTCACAGATTTTTATTTTTATTTTATTTAATAATGGAAACCTCATCCCATCCTTGGATGAGTTTTGATGAGAAATGCAAAGTCCACCTGGTCAATTTGCCCGTCTACCAGCCATATGGTTGGACGGGCCATGAAAAATCGGAAACAATTGCACCATTGATAGACTTCTATGTATTTACATTGCAGTCTTTCCCAAAATTTCGTATTATTCTATTTATGTGACATTTTTACCAATTTGTACATCTACATATCTATTCAAAACCGTGAATCAGTAAATAGCATCAAAGAACATAATTTAATCTGTAATTATAAATGCAGAATTTTTATTCACACTAATGCACAATATTAATTTTCAAAAGTTTATTTGTGAGGTAGGAAGGGGCAGTGCAAGGTTGAAGGTTCGCCTAAGGTGCCTAATACTCTTGCACCAACCCTGGGTACAGTACGCATTAGATGCCATGTAAATCAGCCTCTATATTGTCCCACTGAACACTCCAAGGTCAGGTACAACATGGGATAATGCAGAGTAAAGCTTCCTCCATAATACCTATGGTGGCATTACATCCAACAGACAGAGGAAACTTTCATCCTGCCATCCTGGGTTCAATTTGGCTCCTGTCTAACTCTGTCTCCCAATTAACAATGGCACAACAACTGAATCAAGGTAGAAATTAAAATAAGGACCATAAATTTAGGGAGATTTAGATCATAGAGTCTAGGTGCACATAGATTCAGAGATAAGTAAACTCTGCCACACTTCGCAGAACTACCAGCCACAAGAAATTCTACACTGCAGCCACTGTGTAGATATCATTATCTTTGCTTGTTGGACAAGAACATGTGGGCAGTTTTGGTGCAGAATGTATCTGAACTGGATAGTTGTGTGGGATTGCTGTCCTGCATCAGACATCTTGTGCCAGTAACAACTTTGCCTTCCCAGGAACCAGATCAAATTTCAATTTTCCACAGAAGGTATTTGCACATTGTACATAATGTTGTCGAGTGACTGGGTGCTTGAACCTTGATGTAACTAATGGAGTTTTTTTTTTGGCAACAGAATATGACAGCTTGCCCTGTCCTGTGTTTTCATTAGGCCATGATGACTCCATCTGTTTCAGAATCAGTTCATGAAGTCACCTAGTTTCTTATCCTACTTATTCTGAGTTGCTTTAGTGTTTAGTTCTGCACTGACTTTTTATATCAAAGATTTACAGGGCAAGTGTTGATCCCTCACAAAGGAAGTTCCACTCTCTAGTTAACACCAGGAGAAAGACAAGAACGTGATAGTTTAATAATTAACTTCCCACTGGCGGGTGAGGGTGGGGGGTCACATTTTGTCCCAGAGAGACACCTGCACAAGTAGTCAGAAAGTGAACATTTATCTTCACGTCTGAGTGCATTCCAGCTGAAGAAGAATTTGACCCTTTCAGGGATGAACATAGTCAGATAATCACTTTGCTTAGATTGGGTGGCTCAGCGCTCATGGCTTCTAGGCATGGTGAGAGGGGTTAATGGGCGAGAACTGTGAACCATTGCTCTGATTAGTGACAGCATAGAGCAGTCTGAGTCATAAGTCTGCAGTGAAATGTCAATGCAGAGCATGTTCTGCATCATGTGAACTGCAAAGCTAATTGTAACAGCCCTGTGGCTTCTTGGTATTTGAGGAATCTCTTGTCAGTGGTAAGGTAGAAGAGCAGAATTTGGTCAAACTCTCCAAGGGCTGGTGCAGTGAGTAGACTAATCATATGAGTAGGCTGTTAATATGAATTACAATCTGGAAATCACTTGGAGAGAGTTTATTTCCCAGGATGAAAGAAGACTTGCATTTATAGTTTCATGACCTCTGGTCATTCCAAATTGCTTTACAGTCTACTTTTGAAGTGTAGTCACTGTTGTAATCTAAGAAACATGGCAGCCCATTTGTGCACAGCAAGGTCCCATGAACAGCAATGTGATAATGACCAGCTCATCTGTTTTAGTGATATTGATTGAGGGATAAATATTGGGCAGGACAGTAGGGAAAATTCCCCCACTCCTCTTCAGAATAGTGCCATAGGATCTTTTAACTGAGAAGGCAGACAGGACCTCAGTCTAAGATCTCATTCAAAAGCCAGTATTCCAACAGCACTGCACTGGCTTGTCAGCCCAGATTTTTATGCTCAAGTCTCTGGAGTGGGATTTGAACCCACAACCTTCTTGTCTCAGAGGTACCCACTGAACCACATCTGACATTTGGCTATTTGAAACTATAAATTCACCTATCCATAAACAAGATGGCCATTTGAGTATTATTTTACACTATAAACAATTGCTGTGACTACGACTACACCCTGACATCTGTAACCTGCTTCTCACAGTCCCACTGGGATAAACACAGTAATTGTGGAGATCACAACAGGACAGAGTTAAGAACCAAGAGCAAGACACATTAATTCATTTGGAGTACTTGTGATTTGAAAGCCCATTATTGCAGCAACATTTTCTGTCCTTCAATTGATAACAGTCACTTGCTATTGTCATTTAGATATGATATTTAGTGAATATTCCTGGATACAAACATGCAACTATTATAAAGTACCATTAAAAATGAACAGATATTTGGTTAGGAGATATTGTGAGGCAGAATTGCTGTTTAATTCTGGTGTGATTTCATCAGAAGATCAGGAGAAACCTTGGAGAAACTGTGTAACAGGTCATTTGTGCCATTTCATCGGGGTTTCCACCAAAACTATAATGGGAGGTCAAGAGAATTCAATCCTGGTCTGTTTTAAATGGCTGGAACGTAAACATTAGATCAGTATTTAAAATGTATTTCCAAATTGTTCAATTCTCATCAGTGTGATGATAATTAATCCTAATTTAATATGTATAAAAAATCCCGAGTGGTATTTTCTTGACATTTCTGTAAAGTTTCAAAGAATAGTTCAGCACCGAAGGAGGCTGTTTGGCCCATTGAGTGTTTTCCCATTGTTAGGTATGGAAAATCAAACAAATCCAGCTGCATGCACATACAGAGGAATAGGCAATGTTCTTCTTATTATAATAATATGTGTTTGAATGATGGAGGGCTACTTCTCTCCTTTGTTATAACAGCTGGCAGCCATACTGTTTTCCCAAGGCATTAAAAGTATGTTAATGTGTCCCCCATCTGCTTGCTACAACCTTCCACCAGCAACCCACCAGCAACACCCCCCCACGCTCCCTTTCCCCATCCTCGGTCACCCTCTGGCCTCTCTCACCCACAACTTCTCCCTTAGCCCTTGAAATAATAATTCAAATAAACAAACACAAAGGTGTGAGCTGGATGAGAAAGCTCATTAAAGTAGAGGTCAACAAGTGGCTTCAAATGGCCGGTTCACAGCAGGATCCAAATCCAGCTTTACCTTGCCTCATTTATTTTGATTTCTATTCTCTTCCTCTCGATGACCCCTCCCGAGCTTGAGGACACACCAGCGTGCCTGTGTGTTAAGCACCACTTGGGTGGAATTTGGAGAGGAGGATTGGACAGGGAGGATCATGTGCCAATTATGGAACAGTCCTGATTTGCATTCCATTAATTGAAACAAAAGGAAAAGGAGTGAGATTCTGTTGCCAGCTTCTACCCTCTCTGTGAGATTGCCCTCTCTGCGCTCCAGTAAAGGTGAAAGCTTCCTCTGTGCTCCAGTCAGAAGGACAAATGGTGTCAGGATCAAGATGATCCATATAACCCCAAGGTTGCGGAGTGATGATCTAACTCAAAGTGATGCAGGTGGCTGACGTCCACCTTATCTCTCTCCAGCACTGAAGATCTCCTTTCTGCCCCGTTCCCACCCAGAAGCCAATTAAAAATAGAAAAACTGTAAAGAAAAAAAATCCAGCTCAGTTCAACTCCAAGAGGATAAAATACTCCTCCTTCGGTTGTTTTACTGTTAACACAATAAATCATTTGAGGAAAAGAATCTCACTCTGATCCCACCATTCCACATGATATCAAATTATCTTTAATAATCATTTTTCTCCAGTTTTAACTAAAAATGCACCTCAATCTACAATTATAGAAAATCAAATTCAGCAGAATCACTTTGACGAATAGGTTGCGTGCAGTCAGACACAGGTGAGGCAGAGTCAGAAGCAAAGAAGTTGGAAGTGAGCTTTTCGTTAACCCAATTTGCTGAGTAAGGATAGCCTGCAATAAAGTGATGGATTTTGAGCCTTACTGAGCATGTTTATGATGCATCCTTGAAGCCACGTTTGAGCACAGCTGCAGCAAGTGCCACATGTGAGGAAGGCAAATTGATTTCTGTCATTCTGTAAGTGCAGTCAACTGACCTGCTTTGTTCTCCTTGCAGTTCAGCAGTGTAATGTCAGGTGTATGAACGGTGGATCCTGCTCGGATGACACCTGCGTTTGCCAGAAAGGATACACTGGGACACACTGTGGGCAGCGTGAGTATCAACACCACACTCCTGCAAATAGACTTCATCTTGGATCCAGTGCATAGACAGAATGGAGAGGGCTGAAGAGAATGATGATCAAGTGCTTCCCACTCCTTACAGAAACAGCAGAGCTACAAGCAATTTCAGTCCATTCATTGGGTTAAACCTATCCAGAAAACAGCAGTGGTCTGTAGCTAATCATGCAGGGTTATACCTGTACATTAGTGATACAAGACCACCTCTTGCTTTTTTAACAAGCTCAGAGGATTGACTGCAGTTACATTGTGCTTTTAGCACCAGATGCCTGATCTGCATCAATGTCCAGCATGAGGGCTGATGGCAGTCTTTATTCTGTACAATAAGCACAATAACTATCCGTACTAGTGGTTAACCTTTCATATTTCATAGCTACACTGGTTGTGTTATTTCCCATATTCAAAACAATTACCGTCAGCTAAAACGGAAGTGAATTCCTGCCAAAATATACACAAGGAGCGCCAATAATTTCAGGTTTAGGCTAATATAATAAATAAGGCCTGGGGCGAACATTCTAATGTCTAGGACATACCTGATGGCAGGCCTGTGCCATTACCTATTGATGTAACCCATATGGAATGCAATTAAAGATATCCTATGATATATCTTCATGCCAATCTACACCTGTCATATTTGAAGTTATTTGGCACATCCTTCGTTGAACAAAAAGTTGGAAATTTCCAGGAAGCCATGATCGATACAAGGATCTGGCTTGTGCTGTATAAGTTTCAGGGCAATTTCACACTGACTTGTGCTGAGAATCTGTAATGGCTACATTTGTTTCTGTTAAAAATTGTATTTAATCTAAACCATATTTAATGCATTTGAAATGGTTGAAAAAAATCACTATTGTGTCTTTGTCCAAACCAATGATGTGGGCACATTGCCAACAGATGTCATCTCTTTCCCTTATTAGCTGTGTGCAAAAACGGCTGCCAGAACGGAGGACGATGCATTGGGCCAAGTCGCTGTGCATGTGTGTACGGGTTCACTGGACCACAGTGTGAGCGAGGTAGGACATGTTTCTATGTACTTCTGAGGCACAGTTCAGTTCTAGGTTATGGACCACATCCCTTGTATTTGGATGAATCTTGCAAGCCTTTATCATTGTGTGTGATTCTTTTCCCCGTAATTGATAGTGATCCTAGGGATCAGGCCCACTTCATTGCTGTCTGGCTGAACACCGTATTAAAAGTTTTTTTGGGGGGACTTTTTTCCTAAAATTGGCATCCCGTGAATTTGATACACAGACGTCAAAGTGTCATGGGCTGAATTAATATGATACAGGGAGGTGAAAATGTCACATGGCTGCAAATGTAGTGGACAGATGTAAAAGTGCCCAATAGTGTAAGCTTTCATGACCATAGCGCATCCCAAAGTGCTTTATAGCCAATGAAGTTCCTTTGAAGAGTTATAATAAAGAGCAAAATTACAAGAAATAAAATGGGAGTACAAAATAAATGCACAGAAAATGAAGAAAAAACATCGCTAGCTGTCCAACCACTTTTGTATTACAGACCAAGTGTGTTCCCCCCAGGGTCAGTGTGCGGAAGCCCAGGCTGAGTCCCCCAGGGTCAGTGTGCGGAAGCCCAGGCTGAGTCCCCCAGGGTCAGTGTGCGGAAGCCCAGGCTGAGTCCCCCAGGGTCAGTGTGCGGAAGCCCAGGCTGAGTCCCCCAGGGTCAGTGTGCGGAAGCCCAGGCTGAGTCCCCCAGGGTCAGTGTGCGTGTGGAAGCGAAATTCAGTTCAGGCACTTTTACACTTCAGCCCAATGTCTACAATTGATTTTCCTCATTCCCATCAGTTGCACGTCCTGGTCAAATGTGTATCTTCTGATTTACAGCAAGTGCAGCTAGCCTGGCAGTTTTTACCCTAAATGATTGGATCAAACTCCTTTGTACCCAAGATCTCTGAGTATTAACTGCTGAGTTAACATCAGTAGAGAGAGAGAGTCAATGACATAGGGCACCAGCTTGGAGGAGTTACTGATCCAAACACAAAATCGCCAACACTGAGGTTTGAGTTAGTGACATACATTGCTGGTTGATGGGGATTATGGAATTTGACCATGTGAGGATGCTGGATTAATGCCAGTTGAGATGCAGTCAGTAATACAAGCATGGAGCTGTTACTGAGTTTCACAGTGTGAGGGAATTGGGTCAATTAGTCAGGAAGTAATTTGCATCCTGCAATGTTTGAGATTCACCTGTCCATATTAAAGAAAAACTCAATATTTTGAGTGCTTGGGGAGAGGGGAGGAGACAGGTAGAACAGCCTCATGCAACTGTTATTGCAATGGAATCCCATGCAAATGACACAGTAATGTCCTGCAGCATAACAACTGGCTCCATTGTGAATTGTAGTGGCAATTATTTTTCTGTTATTCAGTTGGAGAGGTGATTTTTAAGCAGGGTGTTAAATGAAGAGACAGCAATTGAAAAGCAGAGGAGTTTAGAGAGGGAATTCCAGAATATGGGGACCAGGCAGTACTGACATACAGTGGTAGCAGTGTGTGTCGTATGCAAGGTGCACTGCAGCAACTTGACAGCACCTTTCAAACCTGCAACCTCTCCACCAAGAAGGATAAGGGCAGCAAATGTATGGGAACACCACCACCTCCAAGTTCCCCTCCAGGCCGCAGACCATCCTGACTTGGAAATGTATCCCGCTCCTTTGATGTCACTAGGTGACATTTCTGCATCTCCATCCCTAATAGCATTGTGGGTGTACCTACACCAGATGGAGTGCAGCAGTTCAAGAAGGTGGCTCACCAACACCTTCTTAAGGTCAATTAGGGATGGGCAATAAATGCTGGCCTTGCCAGCAATGCCTTTATCCTATGAAGGAATTAAAAAAGGCACAGAAATGGAGAAATGCACAAGAGGCCAGATTCAGATACCGATGCATGGCAGTATTATTGCATGGAGAAGGCTACATAGTCAGAGAGTTTAGATTATGGAAGAATTTAAGTGCAAGGGTGAGAATTTTAAATTGGAGCTATTGAAGAATCAGCTAATAAAGGTAAAAAGGACAGGGGTGAACAAGACTTAGTGCAAGATAGGAGAAAGGAATAGAGTTCTGGATGAGTTGACATTTACAGAGGGTGGAATATTGGAGGCCAGCCTGGACAGCATTGGAAGAGAATCATTTTAACCATCTTTCCAGTGGATAATTGACAAGACCTCATCAGAAAATAAAATCGGCTGGCGTTTAAAACAGGCTCCTGAACACATGTCCGTTTTCTGCTGGGCAGGCTCGGTGAAAATTTACCAAATGGTCAGAAGGCATGGGTGATGGTTTCAGTAATAGAAATATACAGTGTTACAGGAGTGGATTAAGGCAACTTTTGCAAAGTCAAGTACATGGAGTTGGAAGCTCAGCTGAGGAGTGAATAAGATGCCAAGGTTGCAAACTGTTTGGTTCAGTCTGAAAGAGTGAAGACAAAAGGATATGGAGTTCTGCTGTTGTTCGGTCATCTTGGAAGATATTGGGTCCCTTAGTCTTAACAAGAGATCTAGGTGAGGGCAGAGATCCTCTCTCAAAGTAACCTTTAGTTACATACTCAACCACATAAGGATTACAAAGCACCAGGACAAAGCCACTGTTCACCTCTCAGATCCTCCTCATTCTCTTCTGTGTGCAAAAAATAGTCTTTCTTATTTTCTCATTGCTGTTTTAAATAAAAGCTATTTTAAGTGCCTTGTTCCAGCTTGCAATTTAAAGATATTTTCTTCCCATCCCCTCAGGACCCAGTCCTGTCTGAATCTGCAAATTTAATATTTAAAAATCTTCCTATAGTAAAGTTTAGAATAGCGGCCCACTCCGGCCTGCTACATAATTAATTTAATAATACCATTTTCCTTATTTCATCAGTATAATTTAGAGCAATCCGGATTGAAAGTCTGCTGCTTTCATGTAATAATTCTGCACAAAGCCAACAATTAAATGGTGGACACCATTAATATCAAATAACCACTATTCTTATTTAAGAAATACAGTTTTGACCATTCCATTAAATTCCCACTAATATTCCATAAACTGTAGGGAAGCCCTCTGCAGTAAATGGTGGCTGCTTTTATCTTTATTTAGTAAGTTATCAGTGTGACTTGGTCCATCTGATATCCTGTCAGTAATGTGATGGGGGATGCACTAGTGTACCATAAACATGATTCAAACCCAGAGATAAGAACAAAGATAAAAACAAAAAACTGCGGATGCTGGAAATCCAAAACAAAAACAGAATTACCTGGAAAAACTCAGCAGGTCTGGCAGCATCGGCAGAGAAGGCTGTGGTACCCAGTGGTTTATGGTGGTAATTTATAGGAGATATACATGAGGTTGTGTTTCAGAAGAGCTGCGACTGGCTTCATTTGTCTCCAGTAAATACTTGCTTGTGCCTCTGGGTTTCAGGTGAGACACAGTTCCCATTGTTTTACTGAAGCTGCAAACTTTGTTCAGCAGCCTCTTTGAACGTGCTTATCTGTAACCTGGAGGCACTAGTGCCTCAGCAGGAATGTCTCTGCTACTTTGTTCTGTTCTGCATTAACATTGATACCTTGTGGGGCCCACTCCAAGGACTATTACTCTGGGGCTAATTACAGAAACTATTACTGAGCTGAGATGCAGTCCATTGATTAATACTCTGGTGGAGCTAACTACAGGGACTCTCTGCCTCTAGTGGAACTCACTCCAGGGACTATTAAACTGGTGGGGCTGATACCAGGAGCTATAACTGCGTTAAGACGCACTCCAACAATTATTACACTGGTGGGGCTGATTCCAGGGACTATTATTACTCTGGGGTTCATTCCATGGATTATTACTTCAGTGATAGCAGATCTTAAGATATTGCAGCTGAATATAAATGTGTTGATGCTGATCCAGCCTCTCTCTCTTCTCTGTATCATTATATTAATGAAATAAAATGGAACAAGCAAAAAAAGTGCAGAACTTTCAAGATGTAGCATTACTCAGTTTAATGCACAGCATTAAGATTATGAGCCTCTACATAGATGGGTGATTCCCTGATCCTGTCTGAGGTGTGGAGGAGGGTGGGGAAGGAGGAGGAGGTGGAGGTGGAATGGTGTGTTTAGTTAGTTGGCATGGCCTGGTGAAGGGACAATGCAATTTGTTTGCTCATAGTCCTCAGAACTTCACTGAGCTGGAATACTGCCTGCATTAACCGTTAGGTTTTCATTACACTATTGTTAGCTTTATAGCAGAGATGGATTAGGACTGGGATAAAGGATACATGTATCAGGATGTTCCTACACTAGAACTGCAGAGACAGGGATCAGGTTTTTTTCATTCATTCCAGTTTGTACCAGAGCGATTGGCCAAGTTCCAGAAGTGAAGTTGCTGATAGTGGGAAAAAAAATGGGCTTGGCTCGTAATTCCAGAAAAAATGTGGGGAATGTGCAGTCCAGTCAAATTAAAGACAGTTACAGCAGCTACAGACTGGGAACTCGCAGCACAATCTCTGGCACTCAGACATAGATTGTAACAGAGCCAGGCCCTATCTAATCTTGTGTCAGGACAACTGACAAAGTTCACGTGTCCCCAGCTGCAGGCAAAGAGCAATCTATGCTCCCTGGGATCTTGCAGAGATTGGATTGAAAGCTGACTGCATGGGATAAGGCACAATTTCCATATCAAACATGTTGCTGTTTCTCTCTGCAGCTCAAGATCCATTCATATTGGTCATTTGCAAACTTATCATTTGGCCTCTTAGTGCATTCACGTGACGTTTCCTTGCTCACTATTTTAATAAAGGCTTCACCTTGTTAGGTTATCGAAGTTTGTCTGTTAATAAGTACTGCTTTTAGGTTTATGAATTTTTGAGATAATGGAATAGGTGCAACAGGTCCAAGATGTGGGATGTTGGGCGGAGATGTCAAGCAAATGATTTATATGTGCACAAGGAGCCAGAGGTTGCTGTCAATGAAAAGGAAGACTGGTTATTAAAATTGTCATCAGAAATTCAAGCTTACTATAATTTTTACAGTCAAGGTGTTTTGAGAGATTGAGAAATTCAATCTATATGTAAAAGTTTATTGTGTAAAGTTCCCAGTAAATTCCCTTTATTGTCAATGTGAAGACACTGTGGGCACCATCTGTGACTGCACTGAGCCAATACTGTTTCTGCGGAAATAGCAGGTGCTGCTCAAAGCTACTTTGGCCCCTCAGCTTGAGGCTGTGAAACTTAAAGATGTTGCAGAGGAACAGTGTCAAGATATGCAATGGCTATGGTCAGTGCAGCCATCATCACTTTTACTGTAATAACTATAGGAGAAACTTAATGTCATCTCCATACACTGAAAAACAACAAGGACAGTTTACAGTACACTACATTTATTATATCTGAATTCCTTCAAGGACATTCCTGAGCAATGAGATGAAGTGCTGTATCAACCATTTGTCTTAATACCTTAACCATATTCATGAAAGTTGTCTCTGATGGTTATTTGATGTTCACATTTAGATTATTGCTAGAAATAATAACCAAGATATCAGCCTTGCCTCTTGAGTCTGAAGGTTGTTGGTTCAAGCCCTTATACCACCGTGGGCACATTCCATGCGGACACTTCAGTGCAGTACTGATGAAACATTGCACTGTCAGAGATGTCCCCTTTAAGCCTGGCATTAAACCAAGGCCCCATCTACACTCTTGAATGAACATAAATGATTCCAAGAATCTATTTGAAGAAGACTAATATCTCATTTTCTTTTTTAGAAAAAAGACATCTGGTTATATATCTCATCTCTGTGTTGTGGGATCTTGCTGTACACAAGTTCACAAGATTCCTACATTAGAATACTAACTATATTTCAAATAAAACACTTAATTGGCTAAAGGATTTAATGAATTGATTTTATGTATGCAAATTAATCCATATCATTTCATGAGCATAATTTATTAAATTTCTTTTAATGATACTAATTAATACAGAATAGTGAATGAACAGAACTTAATAAATACTGTTGAATGAATGCTGTTTAATGGGCATTATTTGGTGTGACATTGTTGAAAACATTAAAACAAATATCATTAACGAGCACAATTTAATAAACATGATTTATTGAAGGTCACGTAATGACATAATTTAATGAATATTGTTTAATGAGTTCCATCTAATGAATGCCATTTAATCCATGGGATTTGATAAGGGTCATTTATTGAAAGTCAGTTAATCAACACCATTTAATGAAGGCCATTGAATTAATGGGATTTAATGAATGAGATTTAATGAGGTCATTCAGTGAACAGATTTAATGAATGCCATTAAAGGAATGGGATTTAAGACATACTGTTTTAATGAATAAAGTTTAAAGCATGTCCTTTAATGAAGACCATTTAATGAGCAGGACTTAATGAAGACCATTTAAAGAAGACTATTTAATATTCAGAACTTAATGAAGGTTAATTAATGGACACTATCTAATGAATGAGAATTTTATTGAGGACAGCTTAATGTTCACTTAACAAATATAATTTTCGAAAAGATTTTAATAATTTTAATGAAGGTTATTTAATAAACATGGTTTGTTTGATACATGGTATTTAATAAAGGCTATTTAATGCACTGAAGTTAATGAAAAGCAATGAGCACAATTGGATGAATGGGATTAATGAAGGTTATTAATAAACATTGTTTAAACAATGCCACTTATTGAATGTGTTTTAATGAAGTCCATTTAATAAATAGGATTTATGGAAGGTTATTTAATGAACAAGACAAAATGTATGCCATTTAATAAACAAGATTTAATGAATTCCATTTAGTGAATGGGGAGTGGTGAACAGGATTTAACCAATGTGATTTAATGAGGCAATTTCATAAAAAGGATTTAATGAAAGCCACTATGATGTTGCTATCCACCCAATAATTCTTGCCCCCAGTAGTTAGAACACATAACCAAGACTGATTGCTTTAAAAATGGCAATTATATTAAAATTGCAACAGTCCCCATGAGCGCTACAATGTTAACCAGCTGGAAAATGAATCATGAATAGTTTTGTCCCTTTTACACGCACATAAGGGTCCAATAAAACAGTGTTTACTTAAAATCATGGCATGCTCTTTCCAAACATTTCAGGGAAAAAAACGTTTATTTTCTTTTTGTCATTCGGGATTCTATTTTTTGACCAATCTTGATGTGGAGAGACAAAACTCAAGACACAGTTGTGTACATGTTGACACTTTAAGCCAAGACACACAAAACTATCCCCTTGTCAGAAGCCCGTCTAAGGAAGCCTGTTGTCTGTGAGCTTGGCCCCATAATTAGCTTTATCTGTTATAAGAAGTCATAAGACAGCTCTTCATGATACAGGGAAAGACAATGAGGTAGGCTTTCTGCATGGTTGTATTCGGTTTTTGCAACACCTTACACCCCAATCTGCGAAAATTTAAGTGCAAATTATGTTCAATGCTACTCAAGTTTACATGATCTTTAGCTAGATGCCTGCCCATCCACAAAATTGGCCAACCCCCCATGATGAATTTAGTTGCCTGTCCATCCACAAAATTGGCCAAGCCCCCATGATAAATTCTTCACCATCGGGAGTTTCCGCTAATTACATTGGTTTGCCGGCCTTCATGGAGGATCCAAAAATTAAGTGGATATTTTGGATTATTTTAACTTTTGAATATAACTTTATTTTAATTTATTAAAACTGACGACAGTAGCCTAATATAACTAGCAACTGGTGTGTTCTGTATATTTTATTTTCAGTAATTTAAAATCTTGTTACTCCCAGGTGGGGGATTAACACTAATTAAAAATGCTTATTCTTTTGTGATAATATCCTACGTTACAACAGTGATTACGCTGCAAAAGTACTTGGATGCCTGTAAAACATTTTCTAACATCTGGTGGTTGTGAACAGCATTATGTAAATGCAAATCTTACTTTTCTTTCTTAATAGGCTTCTTTTCAGCTGTATTAATCAAACTGCACCAAGTTACTGATCTTAAATATCTCAGTTTTTAAAAAAGCAAAATATTTAAAAAAAAATAACTTAAAACACTCCTCAGTTGGTTCACGGCAAATTTTGCATTTGGTGATGTGCCAATGATTTTGTGCAGAAACTCAGAGGTGTGGTGGGGAAACCACTTCTCAAAACAAGGGAAATTTGTACCTAGATTGTTGGTTGCACTTAGTGGAACTTCTACTCCAGTGAGGGAGTCCTGAAATAAGCGTGTATAGAAAGAGAGATTGGACTGAACCAATGTCCTGGCTAAACACCGAGAGTTAAGGCTCCCTGGTGCACCTGGGAGTGATATGTTGCTGTTAGTATGTCTGGTTTGGTTTATACCAATAGAAACTTCTATATTAGTAGCAGTTCTTTAAGAATATGGAATGGGTGTAGCTCCAAGAATTAAACCCCCACTGATGGATACTAAACAAATATAGAAAAGTGTATTGCTGAAAAAAGAGACATGCTGTTGAAGCTTTTCATCTTGCGTTCATCAGGACAGATGAAAGAATGCTAAATTTCAAAGGGAGCAACAATTTATACCGTATGAGAAAAGGGTGCTGATTGGTTAGCAGGTCAACTCTGGTTGAGGCGTTGTCATGGAGAGTGCACCAGGGAACTATTGTCCCCCATGCTTTTGTTTAGTTCAAAAAAGACAATGCCTGGACATGTTCCTTTTGCCCATAGAGGACATGTTCCTGCGTATGAATATATGTAGCTTCTAGATGAAATTTGGCATTCTTCAGTCTGTCCTGATAAGTGCAAGACAAAAAGCTTCAACAGCATGTCTCTTTTTTAGCAATACTCAAGTTTTGTACTACCAAACGGCTATTTGCAAAGTATATAAATTGCTATATGAGTTGCAATACGATAAATAGTTTAACCTGAAACCTTTGTCATAGACCGTTCCTGTCTATTTTACTGGTATTTGTGTAGAAGGAAATTGCAGGAGGAAGCCTCTTGTGAGATAAATTAGAACGGAATACATTTGATCAAGGAGAGGGCATTAGCCTGCCACTGGGTGAATGAGAATGTTTGGTATACCATTGTTTTCTCTAGTTTTTGATAGATCCTACTGGATAATGATTGGAGCATGCTTAAGCTCAAAAGTGAAATGGGAGAGTATTGGAGATAGGATGATAACTTAAGCATATAAAGTAAGTTTATTATTAATACAGAAGTTTATTTGACCACCAGGCATCAACTGCCCTTTGACCGAATCTCAGCAAGTAGGCTTATAGAATCACTTGCTATTTACAAAAATACCCTTCCCTTAAATCCAAATATCTTTTTTTATTTCTTTTCATGTGCATTTAATTTTTATTCCCTTCTCTTTTGGAATTTCTGACTCAGACTGGGTACAGTTACCTGGGCACTAACTCTCACTGGGGTACCGGTCACCCTGGCGCTGGCTCTCACTGTGGTACCATTGCCTGGGTATTGACTCTTACTGGAGTATGGTTCCCCAGGCATTTCATCCCTCCATTATCTCAATTGATTGGCCCTTCTTCATGTGATCTCATAGTCTAAATAGTGAGTGTTGAGCAGGGGGAAATCATAGCTGCATCTGATGCTACCCACACCTAATACTCCCCACATGCATGCGTTTTCCAGATTAATTTTCTATGTGTTAAAGGAAATGGCATGAAAGCTAATTGTAGGGTGGAATTTTATGGCCCCTCCTGCTGGCGAGATTTTCCAGTACCGCCGAAGTCAACGGTGGTACTGGAAAACACCCTTGCCACGATGGGGCTGTAATATCCCACCCATACTGTCTCCAATTGAGATCGTCTAACTCACAGAGCAGGAACCAAGCTTTGCCCCAATATCACACTGGGGATGGTGGGGGGTGTGCGGGGAGGGATGATGGGGTGGTACTTTACCGCTTTTCTAACCCAAAACTGTAGAACTTTAAAAAGAAACAGATTTTGTTTAGATGTCAGGGAATGAGAAGCAGAATTAAAGCACCTCTACTTTTCCGTGTTGGATTGGGATAGTGCTGCAGAAAACGGAATGATGCTGAAAGTAGAAGGAATGCCTTCAAGCTGGTATAGGAGTTCCGCTCAGATTTCAAACTTTGCCGAAATAACTTTGATGTGAAGCTACATTTAAACCGATTACCAAGTGAAGAATGATGCAGATGTGGTTTAAATTGAGGGCTGGTAATCAGAAGTAATTGTTTCAAAATGTGGCCAAACCTTCAAGGCTCCTGGGGCAGCAGTTTTTGCACAATGTGCAGAAATATGTTGGAATTATGCTGCGTGCACACATCAAGGTTCTTAACCCTGTCTTGGCCTAAACACTCCCAGTGCAGTCTGCTAAACTCATAAACATAGAGGCCACATTTTTAAGAAGAAGGTTCTGCTCATCCTTTATTGTGCAGGAGAAGAGCCAGGTTTGCAATTCTGCACTTAGCATCCATGTTGTTGAAAGGTTGCTAACCATAGCTAATGCCATGATATCACTATGGGGCAAGGGAAGGAGACAGGCCCCAAGAGCTAGCTCGGCCAGTATGGGGCTTGAATCTACATCATTGGTGTTATTCTGCATCCAGCCAACTGAGCTAACCACCCCCCCTCCCCCCACCCTCCCAGAACTTTTCTTGTGCTGACATGTGCAAACAAATGGAAGGTTGTGCCCACAAAACAAAATGCTTTATGAAATCAGTGAGCCCTGAGACATTCCCTGCATCATCGGAGGTTAAGTCTGGGCATAAAACAGATAATGAAAGAAACATGAGCAGGAAAGGAGGAAGGGTCTCTGTGTTGGAGCAGGGATCTAGGCATAGGTTGGGCTAACATTGGGAGAGGATTGACACTGGATGACATCTTTTTAAACACCATTCCCTCCCCTATCTTTCAATCTGAGAAGCACTAAATTCACCCCAGTGCTTGAATGGCCTAGTTGGCCTGAAACATTTCGGGTGAGGATGCAATGCTAGGGTATCCCAGCAGCAGAAACATCAGCTGACAAATTGTTGGGTAGAACCCAACACAAGCAGTACCCTAGGTGGATCATGACTTCATCACAAGTATTGTTTACATGTCTTTTTTTTTCTTGCAAGCAAAGGATTAGGTCAGTCATGATTTTCCATTGTATGGTATTTTCAGTTGGAATTTGATAAAGTTTAAGAAACTCACGTTTGAAAATTTTCATTGTGACCAACCACAATCTTCAGGGTGGTGGAGGGAAGGGACGATGGCTTCATTTGAGGACAAGTGGTTTCTTGATGACAGGTTGATGGTCTGTAGAATGTATTTAACTGTGAAATACTGAATAATTATTGACTCCCAGTGTTACTAATTAACAGTAATTTAACGGCTTGGAGGTCACTATTGCAATCACTCAATCTAAAAAAATTTCTAGAAGTGTATAGTAATGGTTATGATTATTATTGGAGTCACCTGATCAGGATCAATACCCTATGGATACTTCACATGCACCAAGTGCAACACTGAGATCTCTTTGTATTATAACATTGGTGTGTGATCCCTTCTGAGACTCAGTATCGTATCATCTGCTCTTCTCTCACAACATTCCCCATGGCTCTCAATACTCAGAGCTGGGGTTGTGCACATCCCTATCCCCTTGGATTTACCATGTCTTTCGTAACCAATGAAGTACTTCTGAAGAGTAGTCAGCAGGGAACACAACAGCCCATTTGTGCAAAAGCAAGGTCCCACAAACAGCAACAGCAGAATTGCCAGTTAATCGGTTTCTACTTCAACAACTTTGTATTTATATAGCGCCTTGAACATGGGAAAAAGTCCCAAGTTGCTTTACAGGAGCATTAGGACGCCTAAGCCACATTAAGAGTTATTATAATGAGATATAAGCCACATAAGAAACAAACATGAGACCCATAAGGAGATATTAGGCCAGATGGCATAGAGGTATTGTCACTGGACTAGTAATTCAGAGACCCAGGTAAATGCTCTGGGGACCTGGGTTCAAATGTTGGAATTTGAATTCAGTTAAAAAATCTGGAATCAAAGGTCTAATGATGACCAGGAAATCATTTTCGATTGTCATAAAAAGCCATCTGGTTCACTAATGTCCTTAAGGAAAGGAAATCTGTCGTCCTTACCTGGTCTGGCCTACACGTGACTCCAGACCCACAGCAATGTGGTTGACTCTTAAATGCCCTCTGAAATGGCCTAGCAAGCTGTGAAAAGTCACAAAAAAGGAATGAAACCAGATGGACCACTCGGCATCGACCTAGGCACCAGAAACGACAATGGCAACCACAGCCCTGTTGACCGTGCAATGTCCTCCTTACGAACATCTGGGGCCTAGTACCAAAATTGGGAGAGCTGTCTCACAGACTAGTCAAGTAACAGCCTGACATAGTCATCCTCATGGAATCATTACTTACAGATAATGTCCCAGACGCCATCATCCCATCCCTGGGTATGTCCTGTCCCACCAGCAGGACAGATCCAGCAGAGGTGGTGGCGCAGTGGTATATAGTCGGGAGGGAGTTGCCCTGGGAGTCCTCAACATTAGCTCCTAACCCCATGAAGTCTCATGGCATCAGGTCAAACATGGGCAAGGAAACCTCCTGCTGATTACCATGTACCGCCCTCCCTCAGCTAATGAATCTGATCCTCCATGTTAAACACCACTTGGAGGAAGCACTGAGGGTGGCAAGGGCACAGAATGTACTCTGGGTGGGGGACTTCAATGTCCACCACCAAGAGTGGCTTGGTAGCACCACTTCTGGCTGAGCTGGCCGAATCCTAAAGGACATTGCTGCTAGACTGGGTCTGCGGTAGGTAGTGAGGGAACCAACAAGAGGGAAACACATACTTGACCTTATCCTCACCAACCTGCCTGCCGCGGATGCATCTGTCCATGACAGTATTGGCAGGAGTGACCACCGCACAGTTGTTGTGGAGACGAAGTCCCAGCTTCACATTGAGGATACCCTCCATCATGTTTGACACTACCACCGTGCTAAATGGGACAGATTTCAAACAGATCTAGCAACTCAAGACTGGGCATCCATGAGGCACTGTGGGCCATCAGCAGCAGCAGAATTGTACTTGAACATAATTTGTAACCTCATGGCCCAGCATATCCCCCACTCTACCATTACCATCAAGCCAGGGGTCAATCCTGGCTCAATGAAGAGTGCAGGAGGACATGCCAGGAGCAGCACCAGGCATACCTAAAAATTAGGTGTCAAGCTATAACACAGGACTACTTGCGTGCCAAACAGCATAAGCAGCAAGTGATAGACTGAGCTAAGTGATCCGACAACTAACGGATCAGATCTAAGCTCTGTAGTGCTGCCACATCCGTTTGTGAATGGTGGTGGACAATTAAACAACTTACTGTAGGAGATGGCTCCATACATATCCCAATTGTCAATGATGGGGGTGCCCAACACATCAGTGCAACAGATAAGGCTGAAGTATTTGCCACATTCTTCAGCCAGAAGTGCCGAGTGGATGATCCATCTCAGCCTCCCCTGGAGGGCCCCAGTATCACAGATGCCTGTCTTCATCCAAATTGTTTCACTCCACATGATATCAAGAACCAGCCAAAGGCATTGGATACTGCAAAGGCGGTGGGCCATGACAATATTCCAGCAATAGTACTGCAGACTTATGTTCCAGAACTTGCCGCGCCCCTAGCCAAACTGTTCCAGTACAGCTACAACACAGCATCTACCCGGCTTTGTGAAAAATTGCCTGGATACATCCTGTACACAAGAAGCAGAGCAAATCCAACCCAGCCAATCACCGCC